>NC_089842.1:64286634-65486634 GCF_035609145.1 Eleutherodactylus coqui
TCCGATAAGTGCAAAGTAAATGAAAGTCCAAATGAGCTCTTCCATTAAACTGTAGAAAAATGTGAAGACAAGGAAGCAATCTGCAGCTTAATTAACCATTGATTGTTTGAGAAACAAATCCAACAAAATAAATAATTAAATCTCTTATGAAAAGGAAACGACATGAAAATGTCAGGGCCGCTTCCCAATACAAGTCCAATACAATATAACGTGAACATTAGCGTTGTGATTGCCAAATATATAAGGAATTTCAATCATCATCTAGTTGATTAAAATTTGTACAAAACATTCAATAATAATTAGTGCATATCTGCAAAGTAACATTTATCAAAGAGGAGAGCTTGGTAATGTGAAGTGTTCTCTGCATAGATTGAGCACATACATCGATCAGCCATAACATTTAAACTGGTGAAGTGAGTAACGTTGACTCTCTAATGACAATGCCTCCTGTCAAGGAAGGGGGATATATTAGACTGCAAGTGAGCAGTTCATTCTTGAACCTAATTTTATGGGGAAATTTAAAGATTGGACTGCCTTTGACAAAGATGCAGATTAGATGACTCGGTCACAACTTCTCCAAAATGGCAGATCTTTGGCAGTATTCCCAGAATGCACTGGTTGGTTTCTACCAACAGTGGTCCAAAGAGGCACAAGGCTCATTGATGAACTTGGGGAGAGAAAGCTAGCCCATCTGTTCCGATCCTACAGAAGCACATAGGCGGGCACAAAAAAAAACCTGTCTGATAGAACCTTTAGTTTCCTATGATGTGTTCAAATGTCTGTGTTTTACAGGCGCAAAATCTTTGCACCTGCAAAAGATAGGACATGTGTGCACTGCATAGGTCCCCGATGCACATAAAGATTCTCCACCGGGAGTCCCCTTATCACTGAATACCGTGACAGCATAGACGATCGCGATCTTCCCCCATTGCTTTCATTGGGCCAGTGCTGCAGCCGCCCCATTGAAAGCAATGGGATGCAGGCAACCCCCACAGTGATTTTTGGGGAAGGGCTTGAAATATAAGCCCTTCACTGAAAATCGTTCCTAGCTACACTAAAAAATATATACATCATCTCTCCACCGCTGTTGGGGCTCTGGCGCGTCTTCTCACTTAGTGCCCAGCACTGCTCTGAAGCACTTTCTGCTGGCTGGGGATTTTGAATTCAATGAATGGCTGAGTGCTGCCTCTGATTGGCTGTGCGCTGTGACCAATCACAGGCAGTGCTCAGCTGTAATTCAATGAATGGCTGAGCGCTGCCTGTGATTGGCTGAGTGCTCAGCCAATCAGACCAGCACTTTCTGGAGGCAGGGATCCCCGAAAATCACTGCGAAGGTTTCCTGCATCCCATTGCTTTTAAAGGGGCCAGCTGCAGTAGTGCCGGCCCTATTAAAAGCAATGGGCACGGAGCTTCGGTCACCCACATTTTTAACATGCACGGAGCATTTTGTTTGCGCACATAGGTGCGCAAAAAAAATGTTTTTCCCACTGAGCCTTTAGAGTTTAAGTGTTGCATACATAATGACAGATTACATTTTTATTCCAAGATGTTCAAATGTCAAAAAAATATTTATATTAATATAATCTACTGCATTAGAAAAGGTTAAGAGGGAGTTAACTAAAGACTGTTATATTCTGCTATAAAAACTGAATCACTTTTGGAATGTTACATTTTGAGGTTTTAAAACTTCAAAAAACTTCTAAAGCTACTAAAAATTAAGATAATTTAGATACAGGATTTGTATTTGATTTCTTGATGTTCTGAAAATGATGGATTCAGTGGCGATCATGAATAGGGGATCATTTTTTGGACTTCCTGTGTAGTGAAGAAGCCTACATTAAAGCCTTCTTAAGTGGCTGCTTA
Organism: Eleutherodactylus coqui; assembly: GCF_035609145.1. NCBI lineage: Eukaryota > Metazoa > Chordata > Amphibia > Anura > Eleutherodactylidae > Eleutherodactylus > Eleutherodactylus coqui. Next base: position 64,288,498 of record NC_089842.1, read on the forward strand.
CAGGGAAAAGTAGATTTCATGTAGTTTCAGGGCTGGTCAAAAACTGTTCCATCTCTTTCTGTAGGCTTTGTTATAGGAAAATTTTCAAAGTAACCCTTCTAGGACCTTTCACACAGTGATGTCGCAGTTTGGCAGTATGACAATTAGAAGTAAATCATACTGCGACTGGCAGAGAGGGGGAGTAGGGTGGTAAGATTACATTCAGGGGTCTGAAAGTGCAAACAATTTTACCATTATAATCTTCAATATGTCAACTTTATTATTTTGCATCAATTATCTCGGACTTTATAGTCAGGGTGATTGAACCGCTGTACTCCTAGAAGGCTATAGAAGAATCTATAGTCAGAATGATTGAACCACTGTACTCCTAGAGGGCTATAGATAGAGCTACCATGTCTTCTAGCAGGGTGATTGAATTGCTATATCCTCAGAGAACCTTAGATATATTATGTCTTAGCAATCAGAGCCCTGTATTGGACATGTCCTTTAAAAGCCTAGTTCTGCTATCTCTAATTTATCCAAGTACCTATCTCTAAATTGTTTAAGTAGCTACTCATATATAAGACATATCCTCTACTAGCCTAGCTCCATTACCTCTAACTACTATCTGAGTATCTAGAAAGGACTCATAGTGCATCGATGTTTCATTGTTGCTATAATTATACCTCTCTCTCTATGTGAGACCAGATCTAATGCAGATCTAATGCAAACATTAGATTCTGTTATTTTTAATTATGCACCAAAATCTGCAGTTTAGCAGTGTGGCGTTCAGGCTGAATCTTCCACAGAGGGACATATCCCGCAATGCTGAATATTCCGTCCTGTGTGAAAGGTCACTGATAGTAAAGTCAACTAGTTTTTAATATTCTGTAAATTTGGTTCTCTATAACCTTTATTCTACTTTCTGGTTGAACTTTGGTTGACTGGAATTAGACAACATTTCTAAGAAAGAAGGGAGTTTTATCTTTGGCTTATCTCTAAGGGCTCCTTCACATTGGCGAATGCGATATCGGGCCGTGATTCGCCATGTGAAAGCCCTGCAGATGCGAGGTGTTTTCATGTGAGGATGCAAGGGAATCCCCACCATGGCTGTCACAGCCGCAGAAGAAGATCGCAGAGTTCTACCAATGCATTCAATGGGGCCAGTGCTGCTGCCGCCGGCCCCATTAGGAGCAATGGGGGATGTCGCAGAAAGATAGGACATGTTGTGATGTGTTTCCCGCATAGCATGCCGTACAGGAAAATATCGCTAATGTGAATGAACCCATTTAAAAGAATGGGTTTAATATTTGTGATTCCTGTAATGCACAAGTCTTGTGCAATTTTTGCGCCAGTGTGAAGGCAGCCTTAGGCCTCGGTCACACGACCGTTTTTTGGTCCAATCTGCAGATGCGCTTGCGATCTGCAGATCTATAGACCAAATGCATGCCAATGGGATCGGTTACATGTCCGCTTTTTATGCGGATGTGTGATCAATTATAGGACACAACGATTCGCAGAACGCGCCTATCTGCGTTCTGCACATCGCTGTGTTCTATATATGCACTCAATGGGGCCGGCGGCAGCAGCGCCGACCCCATTGAGAACATATACTAAAGATCGTTCTCCTCTGCTGTGGCAGAGAAGAATGATGTTCGCCCATTGAATTCAATGGAGCCGGCAATACAGCTGGCTCCATTGAAAGCAATGGTCTGCCGGCGAGTGCGGGATGAATTTTCGGGAAGGGCTTAAAAATATAAGCCCTTCCCTGAAAATCATCCTGAAATGTGTAAAAAAAAAAAAAAAAAAAAATGTATACGCACCTTTTCCCTGCAGCCGGAGTTCAGGCTTGTCCGGCCGGCAGTTCTCCTGAACTGCTCTGTGTAGTATTCAGCAGCCGGGGATTTAAAATCCCCGCCTGCTGAATGGGCTGCCTCTGATTGGTCACAGCCCTCACCAATCAGAGGCAGCTTTCACTCACTAATTCATGAATTCATGAATGGGTGAGTAAGTGCTGCCTCTGATTGGCTGAGCGCAGGGACCAATCAAAGGCAGCTCTCAGCTGTCATTCAATAGCACAGCTGGCACAGCTGTGGCAGAGGATAGCGGGCAGTGTGGGGCGGTTTCACTGAAAACGCTGCTAGGTGCAGCTTTTTCAGTGCATCGTCGGCCCCGGTCACGCGATTTGCGGATGCACATCCGTTATGCGATCCACAAATCGCGGGAAAAAACGCCCGTGTGACCGAGGCCTTAAGCATACGGGAAATTGCAGCTGTTAGAAGTATGTCAAAGTTAGGCAATACAATGTACACATCTAATTAATAGTATTATAACATGCCCATTTTTGTCATTTCTCATGACCTCGTGTGAGGACTATGTATATGCCAAAATCTTGTAAAGAAACTTGATTTATTATTCTGTTTGCTTTCTCATATAAATACATTACAAGAGGATAGGCCAAACCAGACTCATTGATATCAGCAAGTATCTGTCTATTTCTTTAATATATAACCTGGCTAGGTGACTTTATGATCTACCTGAATAAGAATTTCTCTAACGGCCCCTAAGGAGTTAAAGTTTGCTACATCTGTATGCTTAATTTTGTTCTGCCCAAGCCATAAAATGAGTTGGCTCAGATTAAACAGTGAGAACACTAGGGTGCTATTACATAAACTGTTAGTGCTTATGTAATTAGTGCCCTTACTCTGGGCTACAATGTATCTCAAACTGGTTAATTAATACTATTATCGTATTAATACTATTATCATATTATGATACAGTAGCATAACATAGTGCCTTAACTGGCCTTAGCGACATGTTGTATAGTTATCATAGCACACTTATGCTATTGGTGCTGCTCAGCAGTTATTAGAAAGCAATGGCAAATAGTGTAAAGCATTGAATGAATGTTCGGCATGTTGAATAAACAGTTGTAGCATGCCAAACGTTTGGTTGGTGACTGTTACTGTAATTCTGTAGCTTTAGCAATCATTTAAGTATACCACTGAACATGGCAGACCATCCATTCATGAGAGAGCAGTTAGAGAGAGGCAGAGGTCATTGGAGCGGGGCAAGAGTTATCCCTGTATGAAGCCTTTCAGCTTGATTCTTGGAGGGCTCCTCTTTTTCTGTTGCTATACAATGTCAGCATTTTTTATATTCTGAAGCCGCTTTTATCAGTGGCATCATAAACGGTAACCTTGCTATTGTGATTTGCCTTGAGGACAGCTGAAAAATAATTGCCACAGTAATGCCTGAGGAGTTTTTTTGTATGTCAGACAAATATTGAATACTTCAAATTATTAGTTTGAGCAATCATCACACAGCACAAAGGCAAAAAGCTGCATTATTTTAACTCAATACCAGCAGAGCTTGAACATTGTGAACGCGGTTGGCAGATTTCCACAATTTGTGCTCCGTATACTAAATAACTGTTTGAGAATTGGAATAACCTTTGGTCCAGTAGCTAAACTAGATATGTTATGTTATAGACAAGACTGTGGTAGAGATCTTCTTGTAAGAAAGTTGTGAAGATTCTTGATCTGCTCTGTAATTACCCAACAAAAGGAAAGACTTCATCAAACTTAGAACACACAAAAAAACGGATTTGAAACACTTGTGAATAATACATGTACAAAACTGTCAAGATCATATTAAATAATGTACATTCTGTATCATAAATACATTGTTAGTTACTGCTGAGCTAACGGAACTAGTAGAACAGTGTTTCGGGTCGAACTTTGCTAAAACCTGTACACAAACGTAACTTTTAACAAAGTTCTGCTGGCTCATTTTGCTCAATATCAGGGCATATGCAGGGCTATTATGGCTCTTAAATAGTGTTTTACACCAGCTTTAGGGGTTTTCGTGAACTTTCAGATCGGTTAGAACTAATCCAGACCAAACCGAGTGTTTTGCAAAAGTTCATTGAACCGAGTGGACCCACCTCTAAGTGGTGCACCCGCTTCAAAAGGACAATCCTGCTGCTTGCAAGAAACAAATTCCAAGTCAGAAGGGCAAGAGCAGCCAATGACAGATTACAGAACACAAAGCACAGAACACACGCAAAACTCCAAACACTGAGCAAATGGCACAGAGCACAAAATACTAAGAATTGAGTAAAGACCAGAATACAACAAGCATAGCTGGAATCCTCTGCATACAGGAGTCAGACTAATAATCCAAAGAAAATCAGTGTGGCTGATTAGGCTGTCAATCATCCCAGACAGCCCATCAGCAAAGCAACCTCAAGAAAGTTACACTGGCTGGCTGAGCTGTCAATCATCCCAATGAGCCAAACAACTAAAGAAGAGAGATATTACTTCCTTGATATGCAGCATAGAATGACGCACATACAGGCAAATCATATGGTCTGAAAATAATGTCATCTCGGACTCTTGCCAAGAGCAGGAATCTGTTGGCACTGATGACACAGTAACAAAATGCCCTCATTTTATTGTTTTATTTTTCTATAGAGAGTCAATAGAAAAGAACCAACTGAATATACAACCATAACTGTCCCAATTGGCATTGTTCACAAATTCTTAACATACAACCTTCTACTAGATGTTTCATCAAAAAGATTATCAGTGTTTTTTCCCATTTCAAACATTTACAGTAATCTAGATTTTATACAAACAAGTAAAGCAATTTTATTATAGGCCTTATCGTACACAGTTGGAATGCTTTTGCCCCAGATACTTAAAGATGGTTTGGAAAATGTGTGAAAATGGGTATCTCACGAAGAGAATGCAGTTAATAGCGGCAACACTGATTGTGTAATTCCCACATTTGTGGTTGGGGGATTGGCAGCCGGTGACGAACATCACTGGTGCCGATCATGTGACCATCTCTGTTGACCGGCGGAGAGGTGTTGGCTGTTCATTCATTCCAATAAACAGGTGGTGTGTGTGTGGGTGTGGGGGGTTATACAAGTAAACTAATGACACATCACTTTCTATCAGTGTTTCTCCACTTAGCAAGTAGGAATTCTAACCTAGTAAGTAATACAAACACTACCTTCTTTAAAATAGCCCAGAAAATGTCTACAAAGAGATGAAAGACATTCAGCATGATTACCATGGAGACATTTCTTGGAAGATAATTTTATTTATTAAAATGTTCAACTTCTTTCAGATTTGCAGTTCATCAAAGCTTACTGTGTGTTCTGAAGAGATCAAAGATTGCTCAGGTTCCTTTATTTCTGTTCAGTGAGTGAACCACCATTTTTTTTCCATTTTTAACCTACAGGCAGTCACTGCCCCATTGTCCCACAGTGCATAAAGAGCTATTACACCAGAGGGATATTAAGAAGGTAACATAAGCTTTGTTGTATGGGTCTCTGCATAGAAAAGCTAATTTAAAGTAAACCTTCCAGTACACATGAAATACCTTGCACAGGGGGACTTCCCTTAGGCTGTAATACACAGGCCCTGAAGCAATGTTCTGGGCATCAGAAATAAGAGATGGTGAGAGCTGAACATACTGTGTATGAGCACCATGTACAAGACAATTTTATTATGAAGGGTCTTTTATATTCTGTCTTTGTCAGATAAATAAAAAAATCTTTCACAGTTACATTAAAAATATAGTTGTAACCTATTATTGCACCTTCGGATATTGAGCAGGACATTAGCTATGTGGGGTGCAGATGTCAGGGAGTTTGTCAGCTGGAACATGCTGTCCAAACTGCAGGCAGCATTACAGAACAGGAGGAACTATGCAGATTAATATATCATTTTATGGGGAAAGGTTCAGTAGAACTTGTATTTTATTCATTTATATCTCTGCACCTTCTGATCTGAACAGTCCAATGGGTGGAGCTATCAGTGATTGACAGCTATCTGTGTATGACTGTAGATACAGTAGCTGTCAATCACTGATAGGACTGCCCATTGGACTGTTCAGCTCAGAATGAGCAGAGATATAGATAAATAAAAGACAAGCTATACTGAATCTTTTCCAATAAACTACACATCAATCTGCTCAGCTCCCCCTGCTCCATAACATCCTGCCTGCAGTTCAGAGAGCAACTTTGAGCTGACAGATTTTCTGTAACAATTATTAATTGGGAACCTTGGATTCAGTATTATAATTATTACAAGCCTCCACCGTGAACATAGATAATTATTAGAGATGAGCGAGCACCAAAATGCTCGGGTGCTAGTTACTCGGGACGAAATTATCGCGATGCTCGAGGGTTCGTTTCGAGTAACGAACCCCATTGAAGTCAATGGGCGACCCGAGCATTGTTGTATTTCGCCGATGCTCGCTAAGGTTTTCATGTGTGAAAATCGGGGCAATTCAAGAAAGTGATGGGAACGACACAGCAACGGATAGGGCAGGCGAGGGGCTACATGTTGGGCTGCATCTCAAGTTCCCAGGTCCCACTATTAAGCCACAATACCGGCAAGAGTGCCCCCCCCCCCCCCCCAACAACTTTTACTTCTGAAAAGCCCTCATTAGCATGGCATACCTTAGCTAAGCACCACACTACCTCCAACAAAGCACAATCACTGACTGCATGACACTCCGCTGCCACTTCTCCTGGGTTACATGCTGCCCAACCCCCCCCCCCCCCCCCGCACGACAGTGTCCACAGCGTACACCAAATTGTCCCTGCCCAGCCTTCAGCTGCCCTCATGCCACGCCACCCTCATGTCTATTTATAAGTGCGTCTGCCAGAGGAAAAGCAGGCACACACTGCAGAGGGTTGGCATGGCTAGGCAGCGACCCCCTCATAAAAAGGGCAGGCCGATAGTCCACAATGCTGTACAGAAGCAATGAGAAATCCAATCCTGTGCCACCTCCATCTGGAGCTGCACACGTGGGCATAGCAATGGGGAATCTATGTGCCACATACTATTCATTCTGTCAAGGTGTCTGCATGCCCCAGTCAGACCGCGTTTTTTTATAAATAGTCACAGCCAGGTCCAACTCCGCAATGGGAATTCCGTGTGCACCCACAGCATGGGTGGCTCCCTGGAACCCACCGGTGGTACATAAAAATATCCCATTGCATTGCCCATCACAGCTGAGGTAATGTCGTGCTTAATACAGGTGGGCTTCGGCCCACACTGCATGCCCCAGTCTGACTGGGGTTCTTTACAAGTGGACAGATGTAGGTTCAACTCCGAGTGCACCTACAGCATGGGTGGCTCCCTGGAACCCACCGGCGGTACATAAAAATATCCCATTGCATTGCCCATCACAGCTGAGGTAGTAATGTCGTGCTTAATACAGGTGGGCTTCGGCCCACACTGCATGCCCCAGTCAGACTGGGGTTCTTTACAAGTGGACAGATGTAGTAACAACTCCCTGTGGACCCACAGCATGGGTGGGTGCCAGGAAGCCACTGGCGGTACATAAACAAATCCCATTGCATTGCCGATCACAGCTGAGGTAATGTCGTGGTTAATGCAGGTGGGCTTCGGCCCACACTGCATGCCCCAGTCAGACCGGGGTTCTTTACAAGTGGACAGATGTAGTAACAACTCCCTGTGGACCCACAGCATGGGTGGGTGCCAGGAAGCCACCGGCGGTACATAAATAAATCCCATTGCATTGCCCATCACAGCTGAGGTAATGTCATGTTAAATGCAGGTGGGCTTCGGCCCACACTGCATGCCCCAGTCAGACTGGGGTTCTTTAGAAGTGGACACATGCAGTTACAACTCCCTGTGGACCCACAGCATGGGTGGCTCCCTGGAACCCACCGGCGGTACATAAATATATCCCATTGCAGTGCCCTGCATAGCTGAGGTAGCGTCATGTTTAATGCAGGTGGGCTTCGGCCCACACTGCATGCCCCAGTCTGACTGGGGTTCTTTACAAGTGGACAGATGTAGGTTAAACTCCGTGTGCACCTACAGCATGGATGGCTCCCTGGAACCCACCGGTGGTACATAAAAATATCCCATTGCATTGCCCATCACAGCTGAGGTAGTAATGTCGTGCTTAATACAGGTGGGCTTCGGCCCACACTGCATGCCCAGTCAGACTGGGGTTCTTTAAAAGTGGACAGATGCAGTAACAACTCCCTGTGGACCCACAGCATGGGTGGGTGCCAGGAAGCCACCGGCGGTACATAAATAAATCCCATTGCATTGCCCATCACAGCTGAGGTAGTAATGTCGTGCTTAATACAGGTGGGCTTCGGCCCACACTGCATGCCCAGTCAGACTGGGGTTCTTTACAAGTGGACAGATGCAGTAACAACTCCCTGTGGACCCACAGCATGGGTGGCTCCCTGGAACCCACCGGCGGTACATAAATATATCCCATTGCAGTGCCCTATTCAGCAGAGCTAACGTCAGATACAATACAGGTGGGCTTCGGCCCACACTGCATGTCCCAGTCAGACTGGTAATATCTACCTTAACAGTAACCTCGTTGGTGGTAATGTGGTGGTGACTGCGGACCTGCTAGCGCGGTTTTATGTAGTTGGTTTTCGGTATGTGGCCAGGATTAATTGGGCCGTGGCGGGGGGATGGTGGTGGTACTCTCTTGTTGTGTCGTTAAAGGTGAAATTCTTGGACTACCACCAGACGGACCAATACAAAAGGTATTTGCCAAGAATGTTTTCATTGTTAGAGGAGGAGGGGGATGTTTTGTAGGCACTATGTGTCCTCTCCACGTGTCCGTGGTTATATGCACTTTAACAGTAACAACGTTGGTGGGAAATGGCCTCGCCGCCATCATGTCTTTGTGAAGCCTCTGTTTCCACACCCCAGTGACATACCATTAGCAGCGGTATAGGCAGAGCCCAGAATTATTAACATTTCAGCGGTAGCATTAGGGACAGGCCCCACTAACATATCACTAGCAGCAGTATAGGGGGAGCGCAGTCTTAGTTCCATTTCAGTAATAGTAGCACTCAAGACAGGCCCCAGTAACATTCCCATTGCAGCAGTTTAGGGAGATAACAGTCTCTTTCACATTTCAGTAGCTGCAGTATAGACAAGGCCCCAGTTACATTTATGTAGCTAAAGTGTAGGCCAACCCTACACACCTTTCTGTACCATGAGTGCAGGCGAAGAACATAGAAATTACTATGATTACACTGTAGGTGAGGGCCCCAAAAAATTGGTGTACCAACAGTACTAATGTACCTCAGAAAAAATTGGCCATGCCCAACCAAGATGGCAGGTGAAACCCATTAATCGCTTTGGTTAATGTGGCTTAAGTGGTAACTAGGCCTGGAGGCAGCCCAGTTTAACGAAAAATTGGTTCAAGTTAAAGTTTCAACGCTTTTAAGAGCATTGAAACGTATAAAAATTGTTTAGAAAAATTATATGAGTGAGCCTTGTGGCCCTAAGAAAAATTGCCCGTTCGGTGTGATTACGTGAGGTTTCAGGAGGAGGAGCAGGAGGAGGAGGAGGAATATTATACACAGATTGATGAAGCAGAAATGTCCCCGTTTTGGATGGTGATAGAGAACGATGCTTCCATCCGCGGGTGCAGCCTACGTATTGCTTAGGTATCGCTGCTGTCCGCTGGTGGAGAAGAGAAGTCTGGGGAAATCCAGGCTTTGTTCATCTTGATGAGTGTAAGCCTGTCGGCACTGTCGGTTGACAGGCGTGTACGCTTATCTGTGATGATTCCCCCAGCCGCACTAAACACCCTCTCTGACAAGACGCTAGCCGCAGGACAAGCAAGCACCTCCAGGGCATACAGCGCGAGTTCAGGCCACGTGTCCAGCTTCGACACCCAGTAGTTGTAGGTGGCAGAGGCGTCACGGAGGACGGTCGTGCGATTGGCTACGTACTCCCTCACCATCCTTTTACAGTGCTCCCGCCGACTCAGCCTTGACTGGGGAGCGGTGACACAGTCTTGATGGGGAGCCATAAAGCTGTCAAGGGCCTTAATGAGTGTTGCACTGCCTGTGCTGTACATGCTGCTCGATCTCCACACCTCCCCAGCTACCTGGCCCTTGGAACTGCTCCTTCTGCCACTAGCGCTATCGGATGGGAATTTTACCATCAGCTTGTCCGCCAGGGTCCTGTGGTATAGCAACACTCTCGAACCCCTTTCCTCTTCGGGAATGAGAGTGGAAAGGTTCTCCTTATACCGTGGGTCGAGCAGTGTGTACACCCAGTAATCCGTAGTGGCCAGAATGCGTGTAACGCGAGGGTCACGAGAAAGGCATCCTAACATGAAGTCAGCCATGTGTGCCAGGATACCTGTACGCAACACATGGCTGTCTTCACTAGGAAGATCACTTTCAGGATCCTCCTCCTCCTCTTCCTCCTCCTCCTCCTCAGGCCATACACGCTGAAAGGATGACAGGCAAGCAGCATGGGTACCCTCAGCAGTGGGCCAAGCTGTCTCTTCCCCCTCCTCCTCATCCTCCTCATCCTCCTCCTCCTCCTCCTCCTCAACGCGCTGAGATATAGACAGGAGGGTGCTCTGACTATCCAGCGACATACTGTCTTCCCTCGCCTCCGTTTCCGAGCGCAAAGCATCTGCCTTTATGCTTTGCAGGGAACTTCTCAAGAGGCATAGCAGAGGAATGGTGACGCTAATGATTGCAGCATCGCCGCTCACCACCTGGGTAGACTCCTCAAACTTTCCAAGGACCTGGCAGATGTCTGCCAACCAGGCCCACTCTTCTGAAAATAATTGAGGAGGCTGACTCCCACTGCGCCGCCCATGTTGGAGTTGGTATTCCACTATAGCTCTACGCTGCTCATAGAGCCTGGCCAATATGTGGAGCGTAGAGTTCCACCGTGTGGGCACGTCGCACAGCAGTCGGTGCACTGGCAGATTAAACCGATGTTGCAGGGTGCGCAGGGTGGCAGCGTCCGTGTGGGACTTGCGGAAAAGTGCGCAGAGCCGGCGCACCTTTCCGAGCAGGTCTGACAAGCGTGGGTAGCTTTTCAGAAAGCGCTGAACCACCAAATTAAAGACGTGGGCCAGGCATGGCACGTGCGTGAGGCTACCGAGCTGCAGAGCCGCCACCAGGTTACGGCCGTTGTCACACACGACCATGCCCGGTTGGAGGCTCAGCGGCGCAAGCCAACGGTCGGTCTGCTCTGTTAGACCCCGCAGTAGTTCGTGGGCCGTGTGCCTCTTCTCTCCTAAGCTGAGTAGTTTCAGCACGGCCTGCTGACGCTTGCCCACCGCTGTGCTGCCACGCCGCGCGACACCGACTGCTGGCGACGTCCTGCTGCTGCTAACACATCTAGATTGCGAGACAGAGGTTGCGGAGGAGGAGGAGGGTGCTTTAGTGGAGGAAGCATACACCGCCGAAGATACCACCACTGAGCTGGGGCCCGCAATTCTGGGGGTGGGTAGGACGTGAGCGGTCCCAGGCTCTGACTCTGTCCCAGCCTCGACTAAATTCACCCAATGTGCCGTCAGGGAGATGTAGTGGCCCTGCCCGCCTGTGCTTGTCCACGTGTCCGTTGTTAAGTGGACCTTGGCAGTAACCGCGTTGGTGAGGGCGCGTACAATGTTGCGGGAGACGTGGTCATGCAGGGCTGGGATGGCACATCGGGAAAAGTAGTGGCGACTGGGAACTGAGTAGCGCGGGGCCGCCGCCGCCATCATACTTTTGAAGGACTCCGTTTCCACAACCCTATACGGCAGCATCTCAAGGCTGATAAATTTGGCTATGTGGACGGTTAACGCTTGAGCGTGCGGGTGCGTGGAGGCGTACTTGCGCTTGCGCTCAAACACTTGCGCTAGCGACGGCTGGACGGTGCGGTGCGAGACATTGCTGGATGGGGCCGAGGACAGCGGAGGTGAGGGTGTGGGTGCAGGCCAGGAGACGGTAGTGCCTGTGTCCTCAGAGGGCGGTTGGATCTCAGTGGCAGGTTGGGGCACAGGGGGAGAGGCAGCGGTGCAAACCGGAGGCGGTGAACGGCCTTCGTCCCACGTTGTGGGGTGCTTGGCCATCATATGTCTGCGCATGCTGGTGGTGGTGAGGCTGTTGGTGGTGGCGCCCCGGCTGATCTTGGCGCGACAAAGGTTGCCCACCACTGTTCGTCGGTCGTCAGGCGTCTCTGTGAAAAACTGCCAGACCTTAGAGCACCTTGGCCTCTGCAGGGTGGCATGGCGCGAGGGTGCGCTTTGGGAAACAGTTGGTGGATTATTCGGTCTGGCCCTGCCTCTACCCCTGGACACCGCACTGCCTCTTGCAACCTGCCCTGCTGCTGCCCTTGCCTCCCCCTCTGAAGACCTGTCCTGAGTAGGCGTTGCAAACCAGGTGGGGTCAGTCAGCTCATTGTCCTGCTGCTCTTCCTCAGAATCCTCTGTGCGCTGCTCCCTCAGACTTACTGCCCTTACTACTACCTCACCGATAGACAACTGTGTCTCATCATCCTCCTCACCCACTGAAAGGTCTTGAGACAGTTGCCGGAAGTCCCCAGCCTCATCCCCCGGACCCCGGGAACTTTCGAATGGTTGGGCATCAGTGACGATAAACTCCTCTGGTGGGAGAGGAACCATTGCTGCCCAATCTGAGCAGGGGCCCGAGAACAGTTCCTAGGAGTCTTCCCGCTCCTGAGCATGTGTCATTGTAGTGGAGTGAGGAGGCTGGGAGGAAGGAGGAGCAGCAGCCAGAGGATTCGGATTTGCAGCACTGGACGGCGCAGAACAGTGGGTGGACGATAGGTTGCTCGAAGCACTTTCTGCCATCCACGACAGGACCTGCTCACACTGCTCATTTTCTAATAAAGGTCTCCCACGTGGACCCATTAATTGTGCGATGAATGTGGGGACGCCAGAAACGTGCCTCTCTCCTAATCGCGCAGCAGTCGGCTGCGATACACCTGGATCAGGAGTTCGGCCTGTGCCCACACCCTGACTTGGACCTCCACGTCCTCGGCCGCGTCCACGTCCTCTAGGCCTACCCCTACCGCTCAGCATGCTGTATTACCAGTGATTTGATTTCCCAGCCAGGAAATAAATTGGCGCAAGCCTGCTGTTAAACTTAGCTGGCTGCGTATGATTTTTGTTTAAGTTCTCCACCCAACACACACGTACCCAGAACGCTGAGGACTGTCAGAGGCAGGCCAAATAGAATAGTTGCCCTTTTTTTTTAAAGGAAAGGCCCACTGCTTATATTCAATCAATAATAAATGTGTTGTGGCCCTGCAGTGTGTCACAGAACTGCAGTGTTGCACTGTTATTAACTGCAGCAGAGCGGTGATTTCCCAGCCAGGAAATAAATTGGCGCAAGCCTGCAGGCCAAATAGAATTTTTGCCCTTTTTCTTTAAAGGAAAGGCCCACTGCGTATATTCAATCAATAATAAATGTGTTGTGGCCCTGCTGTGTGTCACAGAACTGCAGTGTTGCACTGTTATTAACTGCAGCAGAGCGGTGATTTCCCAGCCAGGAAATAAATTGGCGCAAGCCTGCTGTTAAACTTAGCTGGCTGCGTATGATTTTTTTTACGTTCTCCACCCAGCACACACGTATCCAGAACGCTGAGGACTGTCAGAGGCAGGCCAAATAGAATTTTTGCCCTTTTTTTTTAAAGGAAAGGCCCACTGCATATATTCAATCAATAATAAATGTGTTGTGGCCCTGCTGTGTGTCACAGAACTGCAGTGTTGCACTGTTATTAACTGCAGCAGAGCGGTGATTTACCAGCCAGGAAATAAATTGGCGCAAGCCTGGAGGCCAAATAGAATTTTTGCCCATTTTTTTTAAAGGAAAGGCCCACTGCGTATATTCAATCAATAATAAATGTGTTGTGGCCCTGCTGTGTGTCACAGAACTGCAGTGTTGCACTGTTATTAACTGCAGCAAAGCGGTGATTTCCCAGCCAGGAAATAAATTGGCGCAAGCCTGCAGGCCAAATAGAATTTTTGCCCTTTTTTTTAAAGGAAAGGCCCACTGCGTATATTCAATCAATAATAAATGTGTTGTGGCCCTGCTGTGTGTCACAGAACTGCAGTGTTGCACTGTTATTAACTGCAGCAGAGCGGTGATTTCCCAGCCAGGAAATAAATTGGCGCAAGCCTGCTGTTAAACTTAGCTGGCTGCGTATGATTTTTTTTACGTTCTCCACCCAGCACACACGTACCCAGAACGCTGAGGACTGTCAGAGGCAGGCCAAATAGAATTTTTGCCCTTTTTTTTTTAAAGGAAAGGCCCACTGCGTATATTCAATCAATAATAAATGTGTTGTGGCCCTGCTGTGTGTCACAGAACTGCAGTGTTATTAACTGCAGCAGAGCGGTGATTTCCCAGCCAGGAAATAAATTGGGGCAAGCCTGCTGTTAAACTTAGCTGGCTGCGTATGATTTTTTTTACGTTCTCCACCCAGCACACACGTACCCAGAACGCTGAGGACTGTCAGAGACAGGCCAAATAGAATTTTTGTCCTTTTTTTTAAAGGAAAGGCCCACTGCGTATATTCAATCAATAATAAATGTGTTGTGGCCCTGCTGTGTGTCACAGAACTGCAGTGTTATTAACTGCAGCAGAGCGGTGATTTCCCAGCCAGGAAATAAATTGGCGCAAGCCTGCTGTTAAACTTAGCTGGCTGCGTATGATTTTTTTTACGTTCTCCACCCAGCACACACGTACCCAGAACGCTGAGGACTGTCAGAGGCAGGCCAAATAGAAGTTTTGCCCTTTTTTTTTAAAGGAAAGGCCCACTGACTATATTCAATCAATTAATAAATGTGTTGTGTGGCCCTGCTGTGTGTCACAGAACTGCAGTGTTGCACTGTTATTAACTGCAGCAGAGCGGTGATTTCCCAGCCAGGAAATAAATTGGCGCAAGCCTGCTGTTAAACTTAGCTGTCTGCGTATGATTTTTTTTACGTTCACCACCCAGCACACACGTACCCAGAACGCTGAGGACTGTCAGAGGCAGGCCAAATAGAAGTTTTGCCCTTTTTTTTTAAAGGAAAGGCCCACTGCCTATATTCAATCAATAAAATATGTCTTCTGGCCCTGCCTACACAATTCTGTCCCTGGAGTATTACTGCAGAGCGCAATGCTCTGCACGGCTGATTTGGAAAAAAAAATGTGCAACACTGCTAACAGCAGCCTCCACAGTACTGCACACGGTTAGATGTGGCCCTAAGAAGGACCGTTGGGGTTCTTGAAGCCTACACTAACTCCTAACACTCTCCCTGCCTAACCAGCACTTCTGTCCCTGTAGTATTACTGCAGGGCGCAATGCTCTGCACGGCCGATTTGGAAAAAAAAAAATGTGCACCACTGCAAAAGGCAGCCTCCACAGTACTGCACACTGTTAGATGTGGCCCTAAGAAGGACCGTTGGGGTTCTTGAAGCCTACACTAACTCCTAACGCTCTCCCTACAGCAGCTCCAACACGATACCACTGTCCCTGATCTCTGTCACAAGTGACTCACAACGCATCTGAGGCGAGCCGTGGGAGGGGCCGACTTTTATACTCCGGTGACACCTGATCTCCCCAGCCACTCACAGCAGGGGGGTGGTATAGGGCTGGAACATCACAGGGGGAAGTTGTAATGCCTTCCCTGTCTTTCAATTGGCCAGAAAAGCGCGATAACGTCTCAGAGATGAAAGTGAAAGTAACCCGAACATCGCGTGGTACTCGTTACGAGTAACGAGCATCCCGGACACCCTAATATTCGCCCGAGCATCAAGCTCGGACGAGTACGTTCGCTCATCTCTAATAATTATGTCTCTTAATGCCTGCCATCTCTTTAGATGTCCTTTCCTCTACCATCTTAGTTATATCATTTTACCAATAAGTCCAGGTAATTCCTTTCACATTTGTTATAAAATTGAATGCCAAAAGCCGTGGAACAGGAACGAATATCATGTAGAACTCACTTCTAGATGGATGTTGAGTAGAGATGAGGAAGCATACTCGTCCGAACTTGATGCTCATTCGAGTAGTAGCATACTCAACGGTGCTTGTTACTCGAGCGAGCACCACGCGGTGCTCAAGAAGCTTTAATGTCCCCTCCCTGCATGTTTAGCGCCATTTCTAGCCACTAAACATGCAGGGAAGGCTTTACCACTTCCTGCTGTGACGTGCCAACCCTCTGCACGTCTACAGCAGTGAGTGGCTTGGTAGATCAGGTAACCGCCGAGTATTAAAGTTGTTGCCGCCAGTGGATCGCCTCAGACGCATGCTGCATGAGGTTAGGGATAGAGCTGCTGCTAGCAGTTCTAGGCAGGGAAAGTGTTAGTGTAGGGATCCTGACTACCAGAACCCAACAGTCCTTTTTAGGACTACTACTCCTCTCATTGTTTGCATCAGCATTCCGGCTGGCTGGGACCAGTAGTGTGCAAAGAGTTTTTTTCAAGCACACTATTTACCAGTCTCTGGGGGTCTGTGAATTGGCGCTATTTAACAGCAGTATACACTTTTCAAATTTTCTGTGCCTGTTGAGAGCGTACAGTATACACCAGTCTCTGTGGGGATCTGTCAATTGGTGCTATTTAACAGCAGTATACACTTTTCAATTTTTCTGTGCCTGTTGAGAGCGTACAGTATACACCAGTCTCTGGGGGTCTTTGAATTGGTGCTATTCAACAGCAGTATACACTGTTCAATTTTTCTGTGCCTGTTCAGAGTGTACAGTATATACCAGTCTCTTTGGGGGTTTGAATTGGCACTATTCAACAGCAGTATACACTTTTCAATTTTCAGAGGAAGAGCTGGTGGACAATGAGGTGACTGACCCCACCTGGCTTGCTAAGCTTACTGAAGATAGGGCTTCAGAGGGGGAGGCAACTGCAGCAGCAGAACAGGTTGGAGGAGGCAGTGGGGTGGCCAGGGGACAAAGTAGGGCCAGAGCAAATAATCCACCAAATGTTCCCCACAGCATCCCCTCGCGGCAAGCCTCTGTGTAGAGGGCTACGTGTTTGAAGGTCTGGAGGTTTTTTATTAAGAGTGCGGATGACCGACGAACAGTGTTGTGCATCCTGTGCTGCACCAAAACAGTAGGGAGCCACCACTACCAGCCTCACCGCAACCAGCATGCACAGGTATATGATGGCTAAGCATCCCACGAGGTGGAACAAAGGCCATTCACCGCCTGCGGGTCACACCACTGCCTCTTCCCCTGTGTCACAACCAGGCACAGAGATGCAATCCCCCTCCCAGGACTCATGCACAAGCGCCTCCTGGCCTGCACCCACACCCTCACCTCCACGGTCATCCACTGCCTCCACCAATGTGTCCCAGTGCAGCGTTCAGCTGTTGCTAACCCAAGTGTTGGGGTGAAATCAGAAATACGCGGCCATCCACACACATGCACAATCTTTAAACGTGCATATTGCAAAACTACTCAGCCTGGAGATGCTGCCATACAGGCTAGTAAAAACGGAAGCTTTCCACAACCTGATGGAGGTGGCGGTCCCTTGGTACTCGGTCCCCAGTCGCCACTATTTTTCCCACTGTGCCGTCCCCACCCTACACCAGCACATCTCACAGAACATAAACCATGCCCTCAGCAATGGGTTACTGGTAAGGTCCACTTAACCACGGACACGTGGACAAGTTCTGGCAGGCAGTGACACTACATCTCCCTGACAGCACATTGGTTGAACTTGGTGGAGACTGGGACAGAGACTGACCCTGGGTCCACTCATGTGCTACCCACACCGAGGATTGCTGGTCCTACCTCATTGATGGTTTCTCAGGCATATTATGTCACCTCCTCCAAACACCACCCCTCCTCCTCCACGACCCCCACCTCTCAATTACCACGTAAGCACGTTGCCTGCAGTCGGTAGCTCGAGGCGCTGCAGCACTGCGGAGGGGAAGCGTCAGCAGGCCGTGCTGAAACTACTCATCTTGGGAGACAAGAGGCACACCGCCCAAGAGCAGTTACAGGGTTTGACAGAGCAGACCAATCTGTGGCTTTCGCCAATGAACCACCAACCAGACATGGTCGAGTGTGACAATGAGCGTAACCTGGTGGCGGCTCTGCAGCTTGGCAGAATAACATGCGTGCCATGCCTGGCCCACATGTTCAATCTGGCGGTTCAGCGCTTTCTGAAAAACTATCCCCATTTGTCTGACCTGCTCAGCATGGTCTCCAATGAAAAAGGTAACTGGCAGCATAAATGGATGAAGTGGAAAAGACTTTATTGCCCTATCGCCATTACAGCGACGTTTTGGCCATAATGGCCTTCTTCAAGCTTATACAACACAATACATATTGAAGCAATTTATGCAAAATACATGACATTCAATTATTCAATCAAAATTAAACATGCACCTTTGTCACAGATGTATATGATCAACAGCTGATTCCAGCCAGTGCTCCTTCGCCATTCCTTGCTCTACCTCCATTCCATGTCAGCGTCCAGAAGGGAGAACTACGGCTGCGCCGACCGGGATCCATAGTGCGTGTGCAGGAATACCATTATCACGAGACCTCAGCTTCCCCACAGTGGAACCGTGCATGTATCAACTAGAATCCACAGCGCATGCGCATAAACATCACGGGCTCTCACGAGATCTGGACACCAGGACCATACGGGTGTAACAGAACCCACAGCGCACGTGTGCGGGATCTGGCCACAAAAAAACGAGACCGTGGCCTGTGGCTCAGCATCGCCCCAATGCAACATAGAAATTGCGCATGCACCGCTGTCTAGCAACGGCGCATGCGCAGAGACATGCCACAGAATCACAGACAATGTTATAACAGTTTGTAGTTTACCTGGTTTGAGCTCCTTTTCTGGCTTCTGCATAATCTAGCCTGACCCAGAGTGCGATGATTTTTGTGCTCCTGGTTGGTTGTATATTTTGGACTGCTTAGCAAGGCGTGTCGCGAGTGCACACATTTCAGGAAGTCCACCACAGATGCTGCCACCCTCATGACACTGCAACAGTGCTTGCAGCTGCCAGTGCACCGACTGTTGTGCGATGTGCCTACGCGCTGGAATTCTACGTTGCACATGTTGGCCAGGGTTTATGAGCAGCATAGAGCCATTGTAGAATACTAGCTGCAACATGGCTGTCGGAGTGGTAGTCAGCCACCGCAGTTCTTCACAGAGGAGTGGGCATGGATGGCAGACATCTGTCAGGTCCAAGGAAACTTTGAGGAGTCTACACAAATGGAGAGCGGCGATGCGGCCATTATCAGCCTAACGATCCCGCTGCTTTGCCTGCTGAGAAGTTCGCTGCTAAGCATAAAGGCCGACGCTTTGCGGTTAGAACAGGAAATGGGGATGACAGTATGTCGCTTGATATCCAGACCACTCTCATGCCTGTTTCTCAGCGCATATTGGAGGAGGAGGATGGGGAGAAGGAGGAGGAGGGGAAGAGACTGCTGCCCACACTGCAGAAGGTACCCATGCTACTTCCCTCACATCTGTTCAGCGTGTATGGGCTGAAGAGGAGGAGGAGAAGGATCATGAAAGTTATCCTCCTAGTGAGGACAGTGATGTGTTGCATACTGGGACTCTGGCACACATGGCTGACTTCATGTTAAGCTGCCTTTCTCGAGACCCTCACGTTAGATGCATTCTGGCCAACACGGATAACTGGGTGTTCACCCTTCTAGACACGAGGTATAAGGAGAACCTTTCCACTCTCATTCCTGAAGAGGAAAGGAGTACGAAAGTGATGCAATACCACAGGGCCCTGGTGGAAAAGCTGATGCTAAAGTTCCCATTTGAAAACGCTAGTGGTAGACAACATAGTTCAGTGTGCCAACTAGCAGGGGAGGCACTGGGATCAGGCAGTATGTCCAGCGCAGGCAGGGGAACACTCTCCAAGGCCTTTGCCAGCTTTATGGCTCCTCAGCAAGACTGTCTCACCACTCCCCAGTTAAGGCTGAGGCGGAGGGAGCACTGTAAAAAGATGGTGAGGGAGTATGTGGCCGATCGTACCACCATCCTCTGTGACTCTTGTACTCCATACAACTATTGGGTTTCAAAGCTGGACACGTGGCACGAACTTGAGCTGTACGCCTTGGAGGTGCTTACCTGCCCTGCCGCTAGCATGTTATCAGAGAGGGTGTTTAGTGCTACTGGGGGGATCATCACGGATAAGCGTACCTGCCTGTCAACGGACAGTGCCGACAGGCTTACACTCATTCAGATGAACAAAGCCTGGATTTCCCCTGACTTCTCTTCTCCACCGGTGGAAAGCAGTGGAACATAAAGATTCTTTAAGCTAGAACAGGAGAACCATGCACCCACTATCACCCCAGAAAGGAGAGAAGTAGTTTGGTCTATCCCTCTTTGATCTTTCTCCTCCTACTAAACCAGCATATCATCACTCTGAACAGCCAATTTTTCAGAGGGCCAAAACGCTCTGTTAAAACTAATTTTTTCGGTGGGCTGCCTCCAGGCTCTGTTAGCAAATTAAGCAACTACGAGCTCTATCTTTAAAAAATATTTCTGGGTTTCACCTGCCCTCTGGGTAAACAAATTTTTCTGGGTTGCACCTGTACTCTTGGTACACCAATTTTTCAGGGGTTGACCTATACTCTTGGTATAGAAATGTTTCAGGGGGTCACCTATACTCTTGGTACACAAATGTTTCAGGGGTTCATATATACTCTTGGTACAAAAATGTTTCAGGGCTTCGCCTATACTCTTGGTACACCAAGGTTTCCCAGCGCGGTGTACAGCTATCTGACACATACACAGAATGAATTGTCCTGCTTTGCTCACTCCAATATCTTCATGGTTCATGCTGACCTTGTAGCCATCAAAGGAACCGTAACTGATTTAATGAGACTTTCACAGGTTCACTGTATACCTGTGGTGGCAACATTTCCGGCACCTCCAGCTTCAAGGCAATCTTTTGTTTAAGAATGGGTTGTTAAATTGTGCCGATGGTTAGAAGTACTAGCATCCACTTTATGCCCACGTTTGTGGCCCCTGACAAATTTGTGACGGAGGTGGCACGGGATTGGAATAATTGTAACCCGAGGATGTGGGCGCCCGAATGAGGGTGTGGGCAGATGCCAAGGTCCTGGGCAGGGTGCAATTCTGCCATGTTTGGCCACTCAAATTTCTTCATGGTTCATGCAGTCTTTGGAGCGATCAAAGGAACTGTAACTGATTTAATGAGACTTTCACAGAGTTACTGTATACCTGTGGTGGCAACTTTGGCAACACCTTCTGCTTAAAAGAAATATTTTGTTTTAGAAAGGGTTGTTAAATTGTGCAGATGTTTAGAAGTACTAGCATCAGAGTTCGCTTTAGGGCCATGTTTGTGGCTCCTGACAAATTTGTGATGGAGGTGGCACGGGATTGGAATAATTGTAACCCAACAGTCCTTTTTAGCAATACTACTCCTCTAATTGTGTGCATCAGCGGTTTGGCTGCCTGGGACCAGTAGTGCGCACAAGGCTACTTTGGAGACACTTCCTGCTTTAAACCAATTTTTGGTTTTAGAATGTGTTGCTGTATTGTGGAGATGTGTAGAAGTACTGGCATCTGAGTCCCCTTTATGCCCACGTCTGTGGCTCCTGACAATTTCGTAACAGAAGTGGCATGGGATTGGAATTATGATCATATGTTAATTTATCAGCAATTCTCATCCTCTTTATGGGCTATCGCCCACACTTTCAAAGTGCGTTGCTGCCAGGCCCTGCCAACTTTCTGCAGTGTGTGTCTTCTGTTCCTCTTCATTGAATACACACTTATAAATAGACATGAGGGTGGTGTGGCTATCAAGCGAGCGTGTGGCATGAGGACAGCTGAACGCCGCACTGGGAAAAATTTTAATATGCTGTGGGCGCAGGCTCGTGCCTGCGTCCTGGGGGGGATCGGACAGCAATGTCAGCATGTAACAGAGGAGAAGAGGCAGCGGTGTCACCCGCAGGCGGTGATTGGCCTTGGTTGCTACTAGTGTGGTGCTTTGCTGCCAGCGAGTGTGCCTTGCTGATTATGGTCTGGCCCAACTAAATTGTTAGAGGGGTGATGACCAGGCTCTTGCCCACAATTTGGCTTAATAGTGCGACCTGGAATCCTCAGATGCATCTATACATCCTGCCCCTGCCATTCCCTATCCTTTTCTGTGGTGTTACCATAACTATCTGATGTTTTCAGGTGATTCACACACCCTCTCCTTTGCGGAGCATCAGTCACCTTGAAAAATGCTCGAGTCTCCCATTGACTTCAATAGGATTCGTTACTCAAAACGAGCTCTCAAGCATTACGAAAAGTTCGAATCGAGTAACAAGCACCTGAGCATTTTGGTGCTCGCTCATCTCTAATGTTGAGCCATCCACTCGATCCCATGACGCTTAATCGCGTTCATGTCAGATGAACATGCAGGCCACAATATTCATAGGAACTCTCCGAAACGTTCCTCAAACAATTCTGAACTACTTGGGCTTGATGAAATGGTGCATTATCCTGCTGTAAAAATTCCATCATTGTGGGGGTACATAAAGTCCATGATGTGCTGCAAATAGTCATCAAGCAGTGAAACATAGTGGGCAACAGTCAAAGACGTGTACGTGGGGCAGGCCAGTAGACCCATTCTGTGCCATGAAAGTACACTCCACACCAGTATGAAAGCACAACCAGTCTGCACAACTGAGGTCCATGGCACAAACCCTACCATCAGACAAAAATTATTGGTACCATGACTCATCAGACCATGTCATATGTTGCCAGTCCTCTAGAGTCTAGTTAGCAGCCCCACGAGCCCAGGTGAGGAGCTGTGTCCAATGTTATGGTATTAACAGATGGTTTTATGCTCTCATATGCCAAGGAATGTAAATAATGCTACATTGTGGGATATGCATGTGAGGCTTCCTACATTTAATATTGATGTGATTCCTTCTGGAATCGCCTGTCTGTTCATACAGATAATTCAAGCCAGAGTCTGTTAAATATCCATAAGCGATTATTACACTGTCTACTGTAGGGTGTAATGTCTTGAATGACATATTCCCACACATGACATTGTAGATTAAGAATTGTTAAATGCCCACAGAACTTCAGAAATGGAATGTCCCATTATCTGACACCCACTATCATGCCTTCTTCGAACTGTGATAACTCACATCGCCTTATTGGCTGGTGTTCAATGTCACTAATCCCAAGCCGGCATATTAGGTAACATGACTTCATAATGAATTTACATACAGCTATCCCATGACCGTTGGCATGTCAATGTATCTTTTCCTTCCTACACCAGTTAACTAGTTTTCTAGTAACTATAAGTAAGTACTTTTCCACTGTAGGTATATATTATTTAATTAACTAAGTTTAGTATATTCATTACTTTCTCTGTTTTATTATATAACTTGAAAATTTTGGATTTATTCTTCCTTGGCTCTGCGAGGCGCCTTCTTTGCTCTTTGCAGCAAGAAAATCTTTCTGTATGTCTGTTTATGTGCTCTGTGATGTAGCCGGCAAGCTGTGCTGATTTCTTTGATTTTTTTGAGAAGTTTGATAACTAAAACTGTATCCTTAAAAACATGGTGACGAAAACTTCAAGTACAAAACATGCTGGCTGTTGGAATAAATAGTCTTCATCCTTGATGGTTTAACTGAATACATTTCTTAATGTAATTATTGTTTTCTAAATTATGTATATTATTGTAATTATTGTATAGACATAAAATATTTTATATAACACGTACAGAGAGATTTTTATAGCAAAAGGAAATTTGTTCACAATCGAGTTAATCAGAAGTTAGAACACATGCTAAACAATGGTGAGTAGATTTTATTATTACCGAGATTTTGTCATCTTTCTTTTTGTTGAAAGAGTAACAATTGAAAATGCCACCGCATTGGTTGTCACTTAGGATCTAGCTTCTCAGCAACTAAAGATAAAACTGTGGGGGAGATTTTATAAGACCGGCATTTCCAACAATGGTCTCAGTATACTTTTCCCCAACACATGAGGCACCTAATACATGAAGAGGTTCATGCAACTCCCTCTGCCTACACTGATATGTGTGCCATGTCCCACTTGGCGTACATTTCTGGCCCATTTAATGCAAGATTTTGTTATAAATTATACATAAATCTGTTTGTTCTGGATGGCGACTTCTCCTACTGACAAGCCCCACACACTTTTGGGGTTGGGGCTTGTCGAGAAGGGGCGTGGAAAGCTGATTCTGTTGAAAAATGTGCTATCCTCTACGCCAGAATTCTAGCATCAAACAGTTGAAGAACGTCCCCCAAAAAACTTTATTTTTAAACTGCAGTTCCAGTATTCTTACACTCTTATGTCCAGTACAGTAAATCTGTGATGCCTTTTCCTTTAAAGCTCAGTGATTTGTGCTGCAAACAATTCCTTTCTCCTAACTCATCAACAGGACATTACCATTGTCTGTTATGTGTTGTGGCTGACAGCCATGGCCGGTGGTTCCTCTCCTTGCAACCCTCCTGCCTGTCACAGTCATCTGCATAATTTGGGTCTTCTGTGTGGCCAATGCTACATTATTGTCCCTGATGTTTTCTCTGCCTTTAAGGCTCAAACACATACTCAGCCCACTTAACCCTTTATGGACCCAGTCCTTTTTTTAATTTTTGTTTTTCCCTGCCACTTTTAAAATATAGATGGATAAATAAAATGTCCAAGTTTGAAAAAAAAATAAATTCCGACATCTTTGGGAAGGGTTTTGTTTCTACAGTATACATTCTGCAGTGAAAATGTCAGGACCATTTTATTCTATGGGTCAGTGATTACTACGATAATAAATGTATCCTTTTTTTAAATTTGTTGTGCCACTTTTAAAATATATTTTGAAAAAATTAAATTATTTTCTGTGACCATCTTTGGATAGCCATAACTTTTTTAATTTTCCATTTAACATAGGCGTGCGGCCCCCCTTTTTTTTACAGAACATCCTGTAGTTTCTATCGGTACAATTTGGACTATATATGACTTTTTTTATTAGATGTTTTTCTTGGAGAGGGGGAACCAAACAAGCACAATTCTGTCTTTTTTTCCTGATGACTTTCACTGTATGGGTTAAATATTGTATTACTTTGATAGATTCAACTTTTATTGATGCAGTGATATCAAATATGTTTTAGGGGTTTTTTTTAGATTTTTTATTATAAATATGGTAAAAGGTTTGTTTTTTTTACTTTTACTTTTTAATAATGAATTAAACTTTTTTAAACTGAGTTTTACATTTTTATTAGTCCCCATAGTAGACAAGAACTTGCAATCCTTTAATCGTTCCTGCAGATGATGTAATACCATAGTATTACATTATACCACAATCTGACAGTCAATATATCAAGCCACGCCACAGGCATGGCTTGATAGTCAATCTGCAATGGCAAACCTGGGGGCTTTCAGAAGGCCCCCGGCTACCATAGCAACTGAATGGCACCCAGTGATCTCCAATCGGGCCATTTAAATGCTGCTGTCAGAATTATTTACTGACTATGATTCGACATTTTGCTGCCTGCTCGACCTTCTGCTAAATGGATTTCTGCCTCTTCTGACCTTGACCTATTATATGGACTTTGAGCTTGTCTGTCCCTGATGAATGGTACATGACCAATGGCGAGTGATGAGATATATTAGTTATATGAGAAAACCACTTTGAAGCAGCACCATGTCAGACTAGAGTGTTTTTTTTCAGATATTTTTATATATGAGTGTTATGCCCCATCCCCTTTTCATGAAATATTTTTTATGCATCAGAAAATGCATAATAGTGCCTTTTGGGTTAAATACCATATTTACATTAATAAACTTGCCTGAAGGAATATTGATATTTTCAGTAATAACTATCCCTACATTCCAAGCTTTATAGCCTCCATTTTATTTTATAATGCCATATTAAAATGCCATATAATAATAGCATAGTCCTCCCAGTTTATATATATTACTGGCAATCACTACTTTCATTCATTAAACTTTTATTTACAAGTGTATGAGCTATTTGTCTAACGTTGAAAACAATTACTGGAACAGATTGAACTTTCATAATAACCTCATTAAAAAATGTCAGTTCCAACGGAATGATAAAGCAGAATTCCATCATAATTTTTTTTAAAGCTGGTGTTAGAAAATATGAAAATAGAATGAACCCTCCTTCTAACTCCCCATGTGGGCCAATTAAATCAATAAGTTTTTCCATCAAAATTCCTATTTGTCATAAAAAGAATCAAAATGCAGGGATAGGCTTATTTGAAATATAATTCACATTGAAATTAACAAGAAAAAGTCCTTATTTTGAAGGTGCACATTGCTCTGCTCATGATTAGTGATGAATAGAGATGAGCGAGCATACTCGTCCGAGCTTGATACTCGTTCGAGTATTAGGGTGTTCGAGATGCTCGTTACTCGTAACGTGTACCACGCGATGTTCGGGTTACTTTCATTTTCTTCCCTGAGAAATTTGCGCGCTTTTCTGGCCAATAGAAAGACAGGGAAGGCATTACAACTTCCCCCTGCAACGTTCAAGCCCTATACCACCCCCCTGCAGTGAGTGGCTGGCGAGATTAGGTGTCACCCGAGTATTAAAATCTGCCCTTCTCTATATGCGCTCAATGGGGCCAGCGCAGCAGCGCCGACCCCATTGAGAACATATAGAAGACAAATCATTCTTCTCTGCCACAGCTGTAACAGCTGTGGCAGAGAAGAACGATGTTTGCCCATTGAATTCAATGGAGCCGGCAATACAGCAGGTTCCACTGAAAGCAATGGGCTGCCGGCGATCACGGGATGAATTGTCGGATGAATGATGTCATTGAATGGCTGTGATTGGCTGAAGGCACGTGTGTTTCTGGAGGCGGGGATTTCAACCACTGCATCCAGAAAGCAATGCTCTGCCGGGGACCAGGAGGGAGCGACAGCCTGCAGCAGCACCGCAGAACGCCAGGAGAAGTGAGTAATGATTTTTATTCTTTGCTCCGCTGTATTCCCGGCGTATAAGGTGACAGTTGGGGGGTCGTCTTATACGCCCCGTCGCCTTATACGCCGGTATATATTTTTATTGTAACACATTTCTGGATGAATTGCAGGGAAGGGCTTATATATTTAAGCCCTTCCCGACAATTCATCCCGCGATCGCCGGCAGCCCATTGCTTTCAGTGGAACCTGCTGTATTGCTGGCTCCATTGAATTCAATGGGCAAACATCGTTCTTCTCTGCCACAGCTGTTACAGCTATGGCAGAGGAGAACGATCTTTATGCTGACAGTGCGGGGGGGGGGCCACTCTTGCCGCTATTGTGGCTTAATATTGGGACCTGGGAACTTGAGATGCAGCCCAACATGTAGCCCCTCGCCTGCCCTATCTGTTGCTGTGTCGTTCCCATCACTTTCTTGAATTGCCCAGATTTTCACAAATGAAAACCTTAGCGAGCATCGGCGATATACAAAAATCCTCGGGTCGCCCATTGACTTCAATGGGGTTCGTTACTCGAAACGAACCCTCGAGCATCGCGAAAAGTTCGTCCCGAGTAACGAGCACCCGAGCATTTTGGTGCTCGCTCATCTCTAGTGATGAACGATTAGTGGAATATTAGGTTTGTATCGCTATCGGATGATTTCCCAAAAAAGTATCGTGAATCGGAATGGTTTATTCCGAATCCCATTACAGTCAATGGATGTAAAAATCTGGTTCAATAATTTCCCCTCCAGAACGTCCCCAATGCAATCAAAGCCACCCAAATTACACCTTGGTCCTCCAAAAAATTGTTAAAAATAGTACACTGTGGTATAGGGGGTATATCCAAGCACAGAGGTGTCACTGAAAACAAAAGTAGGCTCACATAGGGTCTCGTAGATCACAAATTGCGCTAAGGAAGACAGCAGGTATGCTGCTTGTTTTAAAGGAAATGTCATAAATTTTACAAGGACATATTCTGCCAGGTTAACACAACCCTCAAGCACGGGCCTGCTCCAAGGAACACAACTGTTTCTTGTGCTTTAGAAAACCTTCATTTTTGAAAGGAGGCGGAAGAAGAAACATTGCAGGAGAAGGAGAGCAGCAGCAGTTCAACCACCACCAGCAAAAGCACGTCGAGGGCAGAGTTTACTCCTCATTGAAACACGAGAGCTATAGCTCTGTATTTTCATATTGACATATTTTTCATTTGAGGGGAAGTAGAAGGAAGAAACATGGCAAAAGCAGAAGAGCAGCAAAAACAGCAGCAACACCACCAGCAACAGAATCTTAAGGGGACGGTGTGGTATTTGATATAAATCTATGCTTAGTCATATATAAAAAATGACAGTGTGCTAACTAATCAGTGCAATCTGTCATGGGGTGCAGAAGTCAGGTGAGATCTATGCCTGGTTCATTTTTATAAACGTCAGATAATTCACATTTATCACAACCCAAGCTGTGCTTAATACCCTGTCTGATAGCACACTGGCAGTAGGGCAAGCAAGCACCTCTAAAGCATGTTGCACAAGCTCTGGCCACTTGTCCAGATTAGACACCCAGAAATCAAAGGGGCAAAAACCATGTTTGAAAACATCCACTCGGGAGCTGACATACTCTGGGACCATCAGCTGCAACTTGCTGAAAAAACTATGCCATGCCTTGCTAGACTTCCCCTGCCGCCAATGGTGGTGCTGCTGCTGCGGCTTCCTGCTCATTTTCCATGAGCCGCAGAACTGAGATCTTGGCCATGGGGAAATGTTCTGCTCAAGCTGCTTAAAAGTCTGTCCTGACAGTGCTGAATTTTGACGTTCCTCTCCATTGCCAGAATGAGATTTATTATTTTTACCTTGTAGTGGGGATTAAGGAGGGTGGCCAACCAGTAAAGAGCTGATGTTTTGATGTGGGCTATGCAACTGTTCCTCTGCAAGCACCACAGCATAAAAGCACTCATATGCCTCAAAGTGCCTATGGGTGAATGTCCACATTTCTTCGGGTCAGGCCTAAGAGTGTTCTTTAGCTGGTTCCACCATCCATGTAGAATAGCTAGAGTTAGTGATGGATGGAAGAATGTTGCATTACCCAACCCCTGCCTCTGGACCTATATTATTCCTCTCCTCTTCCTTCTGTTCTTCCTCCTGTATATTTCTCCTGTGGGTTAAGAAATGTGTTGGGGAAGAACTCTCTTTCTTACCAAAAGCTACCCTTTTTAGTAATGGTAGACTGGCAGTTTGGTATTCCTTTCTCCACCTCCTGTGGCAACAACACATCATTGTCGCTGAGACCCTGTAGCATCTGTTCCAGCAGACAGACAACAGGGATGGTCATGCAGATCAGTGCGTCATGGCGACTAACCATTTTGGTCGCTTCCTAAAAGCAAGCTGAAACAGCACACATGTCTTTGATGAGCAGCCACTCAAAGGGGGCTAGTGACCAACTTTCATACAGTGTCTGCTAATGGCATACATAATCTGATACTCCATGATTGTCCTCTTCTGCATATGCAATATGGAATTCCACTGTGTAGACATGTCACAGATTAGACAGTTGTGGGGTAAGCTGAACTGTTGCTGTACCTCCACCAGATGAGAATGGTTGGGTGTGAACATTGAAAGCGTGAGCACAGTTTCCTGGGCATTTCCTGCACTGGATATAAACCTGGCAAATTGTTTAGGAAGTGCTGCACTACCAGGTTCACCACATGGGCCAGACAAGGTATACATGTGAGATTGTCGAGGCAAAGTGATCCCAACAGGTTGGCCTCACGTTCGCACACAATTTAGTATGGCTTCAGATTGTGCAGGGTCAGCCATGTGTCAGCAGGGCCTGCAATGCTGTCAATAGCTCTTCGGCCGTGGGGCTGCGCTTTCCTAGACATATGAGTTTTAGGACAGCATTTTGGATTTGCCATGTGCTCCCCTGTATAGAGATCAGATTTTGTCACATACAGATATCTGCTTTGAGGTGGAGGGTGTTGAAAGGTGGTATGAAAAGGTGGAGTAAGAGAAGGAGGAGGGGGGTGAGAAGGGGACAGACAACGAAGAATGTCAAAAATTTTTTGGGGTACTATGAAACATGGACCACTACTTTCGGTTTTATACCCCACCTGCAAGACAATAACCCACTGGCGTAACTATAGGGGATGCAGGTGATGCAGAGGCTCCTGGGCCTAGGAGCCTTAGGGGCCCATAAGGCCTCTCTTCTCCATAGAGGGAGCCTAGTACTATGAATAAAGCATTATAGTTGGGGGCCCTGTTACAGATTTTGCATTGGGGCCCAGGAGCTTCAAGTTATGCCTCTGTGTTAAGGGGTTAAGAGACGTTAGTGGGCCCCAAGATAAACATTTGCACCCGGGCCCATGAGCCTTTAGCTATGCCCCTGCATCGACCCATATTCTGTTAAGGATTTATAATGCCTGTGGCCGTCCTTGCTGGAGCACGTGTTTGTGGTCAGGTGCACCTTGCCACTCACAGCATTCTTCAATACCAGAGACATGTTATCACTCACATGGTGGTACAGGGCAGAAACAGCTTTTGGGGCAAAGAAATGGTGGCTGGGCATCTGGTGCTGTTGGTTATCAGGTAGCTACCTCACAATATCTGCCTCTACCTCCTCCACCTGCGAGCTGCTATGATAACTCTCCTTGCCTCTCCATGTTAGATCGATTATTTTATCCACTTTCTTTTCTTCATCCTTCTCTTCCTGAGTGAACTCTATGTCACAGTGAGCACCGGGAACTGGCATCACCATTTCCACATACCCCTGTGCACATATTGCCTGTGGAGGGCTGGCCATAAGCACTGACCCACCCTCATCTTCCTCTTCAGAGGACTAAAATGGTTGGGCATCAGTACATTCAATGTCTTGGTCTTCTTCCTCTGGTTGTTTGGACTGCCCTTTTGACATCCATGACACTGAATAATCAAACTGCTCCTCAAACTGATCCATGTGGACTGCTTCAGAAGGTGTAGGGAATTTAGCAGGAGTTGAAAAAGAGGAAGGGATGCTCATAGGCAACTGGTGCAGACTGACCTGTTGTGTGCCTGCGACTGGTAGATAGAGGCGGTGGGGGTAGCATGTTGTGTCATCCACTCTGCAACCTGTTCATAATACATTCAGTAATATTGTGAAACATGCAGTATACTAAGCTCAGCTGCTAGGATTATTGTCTTCAGCAATTGTTTCATCTTGTTTCTTACACATTTCCAACATATTTCACACCACAGTACCAAGACCTTCATCATTCACTTCAGTTCCTGTCACTAGTAGGGCTCACAATTTTAAAGGGAAGCTGTCAGCACATCTAAGCAACCACAACTACCGACACCTACAGAACGCAGTAGTAATTTATCAAGCTTGATACAGACCATCATTGGTCGAAACATCGCTTTTTATTCATTATGGAGGAATAATATGTTGATATTTTATTTACAATACTCCTTTGCCGCACTTATCTTTATCTCTGGTCAAGAGAGTTGGTCTAGCCCACCCATTGGACCATTTGGTCACAATTTTCATGCAGCGTGGGCCATTTTAACCCTTTCCAATCCACTGAGTGAAGGCTGTACAGCTTTGATGTTGGAAGACATCCCGCAAGGTATTCTTACTGTATATTACTGGCCGCTCTGTTGTCGGGGGCCTCTGCAGCTTGACCCATACCGCAGTATTGGCTCTAGCCAGCAGATAGCGACATTGTATAATGGCAGAAAGAGAAAGCCCCCTAGGAAACCCTGAATCCAAAATTGGATTGCAAAGGGTTAAACATTGATTTCAGCAGGTAGGAGTTACACATGAGGCATAAGAAAATAAGTTTGTGAAATAGTGCTATTACTGTCTTTGGTAGGTATTGGTGGTTTTAGGCACTTCGATGTGCTGATGGGTTTTCCTTTAACCCCTTAGTGACCAAGCCTGTTTGCGCCTTAATGACCAGGCCAAATTTTGCAAATCTGACACTTTAACATGGAAAAACACCAGAAAGGTTTTGCATATCCAAGCGATTCTGACATTGTTTTTTCGCCACATGTTGTACTTCATTTAGGCGGAAAAAATAGACCGATAGAATTTGTGTTTATTTATTAAAAGTGCCAAAATTGGGAAAATTTTGAAAAAAATCATCATTTTTTCAGATTTCCAACTGCAATATCTCAAATATGTGCAAACATAATATAGAAATTTTTGCTAAGATATATATTTCCGTCCCTTTACTTTATTTTACTTTATTTTGGGCGCACATTGGATAAACTTTAGTTTTTTTTAACCATTTAGGAGACGTACAAATTTAACATTACTTTTCAGCATTTTGAGGAACACTTTGTTTTCCTGCACCAAGCCAAGATTGGAAAAGCTCGTAGGAGTCAAAATGATAGAGTGAATCCATTTTAAAAACTGCACCCCTTAACGTATTCACTGAGGTGTGTCATGAGTATTTTAACCCCACAGTTTTTTTTAGGAGTCAATACAATTTTGAGGAGAAAAACTAAAATTTCATATTTTTGCAAATATGTCATTTTACAGACAGGACTTTTTTCTATAGTACACATGAAAATGAGGATTTGCACCCCAGAATGGAGTGCAAATCCTGTTTGTCCTGTGCTTAGAAACATACCCATTGTGGCCCTAGTATTACGTCTGTATGAACAATTGGGCCCAAAATGAAAGGAGCAACCGGTGGCTTTCGGAACAGAAATTTTGCTTAAAGGAGATTAAGGCCCTATTGCACACTTGTAGAGCCATTGAGTGACCAAAACGATGGAGAACGCGTACAAGTGACCCCATTTTGAAAAGTAGGCCCCTTAACGAATTTATCTAGGGGTACGATGACTTTTTTGACTTCACAGTTTTTGAATGAATCTAAGCCAAGCAGAAGGAAAAAATTATGATTTTCATTTTTTTGGCAATTGTGTCAATTTAAAAACTGTTTTTTTTGTACAGTGTACATAGGAATGAAGATGTTCACCCCAAAATGGATACACCCATTTGTCCCGTGTTCAGAAACATACCCATTCTGGCTCTAATCTACTTAAGGGCGCCCACCCACTGGCGATTTTTTTTTCTTTGCGTTTTGCGTTTTTTCTCAAGAGCAATTAGAATTGAATGTACTCCTGTCCACTGGCGTTTTTTTTTGCGTTGCGTTGCGATTTTTAACATAGGAACTGTCAGTTGCATATGTGTCCTTATTTTTCTCCTAATGCACCCATGAAAGTCAATGGAAATTAATGGAAAAGCCGCGAAAACGCCGCGAAAACGCGGCAAAAAACGCCGCGAATACGCTGCGTTTTCCACGCACGAAAATCGCAAACGCCAGTGGGTGGGCGCCCTAAAGGAAACATGGCTAGGCCTATAATGGAAGGAGCACCCGTTGGATGTCAGGGTATAATGGAATAAATTCCCGGCCCCATTGCCCACTTGTAGAGACATTGAGTGGCCAAAACGATAGAGAACCCCCACAAATGAACCCATTTTAAAAACTAGACCCCTTATTAAATTCATCTAGGGGTGTACTGCACATTTTGACCCCACAGTATTTGAATGAATCTAAGCAAAGCAGAAGGAAAAAAATTACGATTTTCATTTTTTTGGCAATTTTGTCAATTTAAAAACAGGTTTTTTTGTACAGTGTACATAGGAATGAAGATGTTCACCCCAAAATGGATCCCCCCGTTTGTCCCGTGTTCAGAAACATACCCATTGTGGCCCTAATTTACTTACAGGACACATGGCTAGGCCCATAATGGAGGGAATGCCCGCTGGATTTCAGGGTATAATGGAATAAATTCCAGGCCCCATTGCCCACTTGTAGAGCCATTGAGCGGCCAAAACGATAGAGAACCCCCACAAATGAACCCATTTTAAAAACTAGACCCCTTATTAAATTCATCTAGGGGTGTACTGCACATTTTGACCCCACAGTATTTGAATGAATCTAAGCAAAGCAGAAGGAAAAAAATTACGATTTTCATTTTTTTGGCAATTTTGTCAATTTAAAAACAGGTTTTTTTTGTACAGTGTACATAGGAAGGAAGATGTTCACCCCAAAATGGATCCCCCCGTTTGTCCCGTGTTCAGAAACATACCCATTGTGGCCCTAATTTACTTACAGGACACATGGCTAGGCCCATAATGGAGGGAATGCCCGCTGGATTTCAGGGCAGAACTGAATAAATTCTAGGCCCCATTGCCCACTTATACGGGAAAAAAATGGACTTCTTAAAAATAATCCCCCCCTCCCCACCATCCCCATTTTTTGGCATTCCCTAATTCATAGATAAAGGTAATAATATAAACTGCGTTTTATGTCCGAAGACAGGGGTAATTACGGAGGTTGGTTGGGTTGCTTTCATAGGGCAAGAAAACCGGGTATCCCCCCTCCTCTCATGCTTTTTGGGGGTCATTTCTTGACCTCAGCGGCAGGGATGGGGTGTAAAAAGTGGCGCTCCGTGAGTCTTCGTAAGCTTGCGGAGGTGCAGCGGTCTCACACAGAAGACGCTCAACAAGCTGCTCCTGGAACTGCAGGAAGGCAAGCGTTCCCAGGGCTTCTTGTAAAATACGTATCACAGGTAGCGGTCTGAATAACGCCGGGCTCACACAGCCGTAGGCGGAATCCGCTTGCGGAGGCCCGCAGCGGATCCCAGCTGTGAGCCCGGCTGTGACCCTGCATACGGACGCATAATGTACTGCGCATAACTGCCTACTCACGCAGGCGGTCATGCGCACTACACCTTTTTTTTGTTTGCGTTTCCCGCACCGTCGCTTAGCGATGACACGGGTACCCGCAGCCCGTACACAATGTAGTTGCGTATGGCCTGCGGGTATATCCGCAACCATGGAGCACAATGGGCTCTATGTTGCGGATATCAGCGGTAAAATAGAACCTGCTGCGCTCTCTTTTCTGCGAGTGGATTACACAATTTCAACCCACTAATGGAAACAGAATTGTGTAATCCAATGTGATTGATCTGTGTAATACTGCGGATCAGACGCATGCAGAATCCGTAATTCCTATCCGGTCATGTGAGACCGACCTATGTTGGATCGCTACTTTTTTATTACGTGACCGGGGACCGCTCAACGAGGCCACCCGTCACTGCTTCAGGCTCTCAGCAACCGTTGGTCGCCGAGAGCAGGGAGATTTTAAGTTTCCTGTGCTCCCCGACTCCTGCACATGTGTCCGGTATTTTGCCGGCAGTCACATGTGCAGGATCCGGGTAAGTTCATGGATGAGGATCGCGTCGGGCTGCAAATACGGAGGCCTCCGGTAAAAAGTTTCATCTCTTCTCACCGATCGCATCAGTGAGGGGAGATGAAACTAACTTTTTTTTTTACTTTTACGTGATCGCCATTATCCATTGGATGACGGCGAACACGTGATCAGGAACCGCTCACCGCGGCCCCCCGTTAAAATTTCCAGGCTCTTGGTAAAGTTTGTAGCCAAGAGCAGGGAGATTTTAAGTTATCCTGACAATCCAGGGCTTTTGCGCATGCGTCTGCCGCTTTGGCAATGGCCGCGTATGTAATTTCATCCTCCCACACTTTTTTAAATTACTTTTTTAAACTTTTTTTTTACTTTAAATGATCACTGCTATCCATTGGATAACAGTGATCATCTTTGCAGTGACATCCCTCTGCTCCTGGCTACACATGGCAGCCAGGAGCCAAGGGATTTTAAATTTCCTGGGTCCTGAGCCCCTCTGTGCACGCGCGCAATGTCAATCATCGGGCGCGCATGCGCAGAAGGGAACTCAGGTCCCGGAAAACCGGGACACCGCTGAGGACCGGGGATGAGTATTTTTACCTCCCCTCATGGATCTGATCCATGAGGGGAGGTGAAATTAACCTTATTTTTACTTTTTTTTAAAACTTTTTTGTGATCGCCGCTATCCAATGGATAGCGGCGATCGCGGGCCTGGGGACCGCTCGCCGCGGTCCCTGAGGACATCCCCTGGTTACCGGCTACCTTCAGGAGCCGGGAACCAGGAGATTTTAAACTCCCCGGGTTTCCCATTCTTCTGCGCATGCGCGTGACGTCATTCGTCTGGCGCGCATGTGCAGAAGAGCACGCCGCGGCAGACATCAGGGAAGCCGGGTGAGTAATTTCAGCTGGATCCGATCCATCAGGGCAGCTGAATCTTTAACTTTTTAAACTTTTTTTTAAACTTTATTGCGATCGGCGCTATCCATTGGATAGCGCCGATCGCAATGTCGGGGGGGACTGCCCGCAGCCCAGGATGACAGCTCCATGCTGTCAGCTACATGCGGGCACCGACAGCATGGAGCTGTCACGTCCATAGCCCACGGGGCTTTATTCTCTGTAGGACGCATGTTTTTACGTCCTCAGAGAATAAAGCCCACTTGGGCAGGACGTAAAAACACTATGGGCTGGTCGTTAAGGGGTTAATTCCCTTTCTGAAACACACTATAGCCAACTAACCTATTTGTATGTTTTCATATTATATTATAGGAGGAAACTAGAGTAGCTGAAGGAAACCCATGCAAACATGAAGAATATACAAGCTCCCTGCAGATACTTTCCTTGGTAAGATTTGACCTGTGGATTTCAGGACAATGCTAACTTCTGAGCCATTGTGCTTACAGATATGACAAAGATTCTTCTTTGGATATGACAAACTGTTCATTTTTTGAATTTTTGTTCATTTTCTAAAATGTTTTGTAGATTTAATAATGCAGTGTGTTAAATTTTCTAATTTACCACATATTATAGTACTGTTCTTGTGCAGCTTTCATGGCATGAGCCATAAAAATCTGTTTTGGTGTCTGTCAAAAAATGATTAAAGTGAATCAGAAAATTACCTGGTATTTAAATCAAGAATCAGGTTTTTATTAGAGATGAGCGAGCATACTCGTCCGAGCTTCATGCTCGTTCGAGTATTAGGGTGCTCGAGATGCTCGTTACTCGAGACGAGCACCACGCTGTACTCATCTCGATTAAACGAGCACTGACCATTGAATTCAATGGAGCCGGCAATACAGCCGGCTCCATTGAAAGCAATGGGCTGCCGGCGATCGCGGGATGAATTGTCGGGAAGGGCTTAAATATATATGTCATTCAGCTGAGAGCTGCCCCTGAGCCAATTAGAGGCAGCACTCACTCACCCATTCATGAATTCATGAATGGGTGTGAGTGAGATCTGCCTCTGATTGGTCAGGCTGTGACCAATCAGAGGCAGCTCATTCAGCAGGTGGGGATTTTAAATCCCCGGCTGCTGAATACTACTCACAGCTGTTCAGAGCAGTTCAGGAGGACTGCAGCCCCGCACTGAACTCCGTCTGCCGGGACCAGGTGAGTATATATATATTTTTTATTTTTACACATTTCTGGATGAATTGCAGGGAAGGGCTTATATATTTAAGCCCTTCCCGACAATTCATCCCGCGATCGCAGGCAGCCCATTGCTTTCAATGGAGCCGGCTGTATTGCCGGCTCCATTCAATTCAATGGGCCAACATCGTTTTTATCTGCCACAGCTGTTACAGCTGTGGCAGAGGAGAACGATCTTTACGCTGACAGTGCGGGGGGGTCTCACTCTTGCCACTATTGTGGCTTAATAATGGGACCTGGGAACTTGAGATGCAGCCCAACATGTAGCCCCTCGTCTGCCCTATCTGTTTCTGTGTCGTTCCCATCACTTTGTTGAATTTCCCAGGTTTTCACAAATGAAAACCTTAGCGAGCATCGGCGATATCCAAAAAGCTCAAGTCGCCCATTGACTTCAATGGGGTTCGTTACTCGAAACGAACTCTCGAGCATCACTGAAAGTTCGACTCGAGTAACGAGCACTCGAACATTTTGGTGCTCGCTCATCTCTAGTTTTTATGTTAAATATATTTTTTTTACTTTTTTTAATCCTAAAATTCTACAGTTTTCATTTTGGACACTAAAAGACTAAAAATTGTCTGACCCTTCCTGTTGTGTAGAAAAACACTTAGCAGGCATCTCATTACTATCACAGGTAGGACTGCAATGAGAGGTAACACAGAAACATGTGCACACACATACATTGTACATATAACATAGGATGGTCAGAGCTCACCTTCTTGCCCCTTCTGCACAATGACCTCTACAACACTCTCCCATAGGAGTCAGTAAGCCCCCTCCATTCTATTGTTTTCTATGGTCCATGAGACCGCTGTGCAAAACAGGAAGTGTCAGACTATTATTTGGTCGCCTGCACACGGGCAGATCGGATTCCCGCAGCAGAATTTGGCTCTATACCCGGCTGGCGTATGTGCAGAAGTCATTTTGCTGTATTGTGGATGGTATACACGGCTCGCTGTTGGACATGCGCAGTACAAATTTTCTTTTTTAAATCACTGGCTTTTCCACGCTAGCGCCTAGTGATAACACAGAATCCACAACCTTTCAGCAATGGCATTGCAGAAAGGTTGCGGACTGGATGGCTTCCATTGACTTCAATGGAAGCTGTCTATGCTGCGATCTCTTCTCAGTGAGCAGAAAATCGCAATAGATTTACGTTTGTGGAGATGAAATCACGATTTGCCATAGCATGCTATGGGCTGTATTTGCTACAGAATATGGTGGCAGACGCCCACTCAAGATTCCGCATTGCAAATTTTTTAAATATACATAGAGATACAGACAATTACAAAAACCAAAAAGAATTAGAAAAAACTTTAAAAATTTGATTTAAACAATTGGTCATTTTCTGATGATGCATTCCCTTTACACATGCCTAGTTTCTCCTTATAAATTGTCATTTAAAAATACTCAGTCACTATGTTTTGCAGCCTTCACTGAAAGCACCATAAGGTAGTGTCTGTGAAACTGATTTTCAGTGATATTCTGCTGTGTGTATGTGCAATAGTTTTGAAGAAACTTGCATTTAATTAGTACTAGAAAGACACAGGACTGGTCCTGTATATTCATGAGCTGCAGTCAATGATTGGCAGATCTCTATCTATGCACAGTAATAGGCAGACAGCAATTAATCATTGGC
The DNA here is from genome assembly GCF_035609145.1 of Eleutherodactylus coqui. Taxonomy (NCBI): domain Eukaryota; kingdom Metazoa; phylum Chordata; class Amphibia; order Anura; family Eleutherodactylidae; genus Eleutherodactylus; species Eleutherodactylus coqui. The sequence goes on from NC_089842.1 coordinate 64,327,198, forward strand.
TGGAGGGCGGAGTGGGTGTAGTAGTCCTCTATGCATGTGCTGCCACTGATGAAAGGCAAGTTTCTTAAAAATTATGCATAGATCCACACAGCAAACATATTACTGCAATCAGTATGATTGTCACTACCTTGTGTAAAGAGATGAAGATGGAGTCTCTTTGAGTTCCAAACCACCTTCCAAGATATCTGGCCAAATGTATGTGGATCCCCCAATTACTTAGTCCTGGTTTTCAGCCAACCAGATTGGTTAAGGGCACATCTCTGCGGGTCCTTGCTGCAGAGAGGTATCTATTAGGCACATATTACCACATTTTCACCATAATTAGTTTTAGCATACCAACCAAATGTCAGATGTTTGCTTACATGTCAACTATTAATCTTTGAGAAAAGCATAAATGATTGGCCTCAATCAAGAAGATCAACCAACTACCATTTGAAAATGTTCTAACCAAATGAAAATTGCCAGTCTCGTAGGTAGCTAGCATTCAAATAAATGGGAACAGAAGTATAAAGACACTGGCTTGAGGTGTAAACTTCACAAAGAGAAGTGGGAAAAGAAGAGGGTAAAATTACTCTTGTATGTAAGCTCGTTGGAGCAGGATCGTCACCCCTACTGTTTCCACCAATTGATTACTTTATGTAACTGTTGTCTTGTGTTATTTCCCCTGTATTGTAAGCTCTGCAGAATATGTTGGTGCTATATAAATAAAGATTATTATTTTTATTATTATTACTCTTCATTTGGTAATCAGCACAAATCGTGTTTCGAGGCAGAGAGCCTCTTCTTCAGAAGATTTGGGGTATTGACAGCTGGGCTTGTAAAATAGCTTAGCTGTACAATGTAAGGGCACAACTGGTGCTCTCTCCTGTGGAGCTCTCCACAAGGGAATACCTCCCTCCAACTCTCATAAAAAAGATGGCAACAGATGACTAAATTGATCCTGATAGTAGATATAATAATGACTATTTATTTCTATTCTTCAAATTGCCTGCAAAAATGTCTTATAAAACCCATGCAGATCTGATCTTGTTCATTCATTCCAAACACAAGACATTATAATGTAAAATTCACAATCTCTTCTATCAAATTTACACTTCATCAATCATATTATTCAGAATAGTAAGACTACGGGTCATCCTACCAGCAAGTGAGTTAATATGCAATCCAAACTTGTGTGAGTAATTGGAAAACATATTAATTACTGCAAGCTTATTAAGCAGAGGGAAGATTTTTTTAACCTCCCATGGGCATAAACATGTAGCGATAGTCAAAATGTTGCCTGAGTTTCCCATCTGCAGATCACTCAGGCAGAAATTAGACTCAGTGAGCATATACATAATGTTTTTTTTGGTGAGCTCCATACAGATGTCTAATGAACGAAATTAACATTATGTAGAATCATTTTTTAGGAGTATTTAATGATGATTTGGATGCTTTTACAAGTTGCCTTTCATAACTGCAAACATGAGCAACTAAATGTTAAAGAAACTGTTCTACAGTAAGTTCACCCTACACCTAAATTGTGACTTGGACACATGTAACTCTTCATTATAAACAGACAGAAAAGACAGATGTGGCAGTATAAATGATGGCTGGCTACATCTGCTTGGTACTTTAAAGAGTAAACTGTATTTTCAATTTTTAGTTTATTGGTTCATGAAAGAAGAGACATTTTTAGTAGAGATGAGCGAACGTGTTCTTAACGAACACTTACGCACCCAGACACCGGCTTTGCCGAGGACTTCAGTGTCCGCGCGTAAAGCTTCGGGGGGCGCCGTGGGGCGGGGAGAGGCGCAGCGGCGCGGGCGGCAGCAGCGGGGAACAGGGGGGAGCCCTCTCTCTCTCCCTCTCCCCCCCACTCCCCGCCGCACCCCCCCCCCCCCGCGCTGCCACGGCGACCCCCGAACTTTTTTCGCCCGAGCACGGAATTGCTCGCAAAGTTCGGTGTTCGGGCGAAAAGGGGCGGAGCCGAACACGTTCGCTCATCTCTAATTTTTAGCCTTTTTTAAATGTATTGAATTAACAGATTCAGGCTGCTTTTACTAGAAAATCATTTTTAAAAAGTTGCCCCCTATCTCTTTTCAGCTATGTGGCTGATTGCTTCTGCCAAGGAAAATCCGCCTTCAGCTGAATGCAGCTACTTAGTATGACTACTATGACTACTGACAATGCCTTCAGTGTTCCTGCAGTCTAGCACATCTGTAGGATTTTGTTTCATATTATTGCTGCTGGTTTATATATATGTAATTATTTTATTTCCACCTCTTATCATTTGTTTCTGGTTTGTATACCTGCTTTGTGTAGTCATAGTAATACCATAGCTTGTATTACTATACTATAATACTATACTATACCATAATAAACCATGTTTATTATGTAACTGTTTAATCCCTATGAACATAATGCATATGGTCTTGGTCTTGGTCTTAGTCCGATGACCATTCTAAGGTTTTTATAATGGGTTGTCACCGAGACAGAATAAATTCCCTAAAGGAATCAATAGGTCACCGAGGGAACCACTAACTGATAGGTAAAATATAACCTTTATTAATCAAATTTAAAAGAATTTTTATATATATAAAAGGGCGTGTTGAATTCTTTGTGGGTAATGTGCCTGTCACGACCAATCGGCACTATTACCAATGATAAATTACCTTGAAACAATACATGCTAGATGGAAGCATTTATAATGTACTTTAATAATACAATTAGGCTATATACACCAAGAAACCAACATCAGTGTATACGCTCTAAATGGATATAATAATACTCATATCACCATATCCCCATTCCAGGCCATGTGTCCCAATGGAGACAACAGGGGCACGAGATGTATATCCCTTCTGGTGGAATAATGGTAGAAATTCGTGTTGCGTATTTCATACACGATTTCTAATTTAAATCGGAAAAATGTAAAGTCAATTGTTCAAGGTATAGGTACATCTAGTATGCAATAGGTGGCTAGAATGTACTGCACACCATATCCATATACTAGATTGCTGCTTAGTGCTTTTTTAATTTTATGAAGAAGCACTCACTAATTATAGCTCCATCTGTGGTTATCAACAGTCATATTTATAGACTGAATGAACCACCTAGTGCTAAAACCCGTATAAATAGCACAGATAGACGCAATGTCAGGGTCAGGACTGATATTATAAAGTCCAAAACCCACAGACATTAGGTCTATTAGTGAACTGATTGGCCCACTTAATGGCAGGGTGACCTCAGTAAAAACTGCACTCGGTCACACTACTAATCACTTAGTGAATGAAAAACACCATCAGTGAATGAACGACACCATCTACGCGTTTCAACAGCCTATGGTGCATAGACTGTATCATCAGGATGGTTTACTGGATGTCAATCACATATGAAGAGATTGCATCAAAGATTTAGCAAAGTGTTGCAGCAGTCATTGATATAAGAGACAACACTGCAGCACTAGCTTATATGAACGTGTAACTAACAAAGTGTTGCAGCAGTCATAGATGTATAGAACTGCGCTGCAACACTAGCTAGTAAAACGGGTAGCGAAATGAACAGCCTGACCGGCTGTCTACAAATGAGCAGCAATGGTCCGTAGCCCGACTGACAGGGCTTATAAAGAACAAACCACACCCCCCCTGCGTAGGGGCTCGTCCCCGCTCAGCCAATCTGCTTATTTTCCTCATCTGTCACTAGTATAATCGGGATCTCGCGATGATGGAGGTCCCGCGCATGCGCAGGACGACATAGCGCTAGCGGGTGCCAACCAACGCCAACCAAAGGGAGGACGTAGCGGCATCCGAACACTATGCAGAACAAGCGCACTTAGTGTTCAGCGGGATGCAGGGCACATAGGAGCCCCAAACAGGACAATAATTTTTAAGGTGTTGAACAGAACCATTTAGTGGGAAAGGAATAAAATAACATATCACAGCTGCATTGGAAATATAACAGCAGCGGTAAGACACATTTTATAATGGGTTGGGCATATGATTCTATTCTGGCCATAAATAAAAAGAAGATAAAATGAGGAAACAAGTTATAACACAAATGTAAGCCAGCATCATTAAAGGAGTTTTCCAGTCAAATGCTTTTGATGAACTTTCTTCAATAAAGGTCATCAATAGTTGATCGTCAGGGACTTGCCCCTCAGGATTCTCAGTGATCAGCTGATTATCCATCCCGAACAGGGTTGGAGGTGAAAACATCATAGAGGTATTCACTTCCATTGAAATAAATTGGAACTAAATAGAGATGAGCGAGCATGCTCGCTCATCTCTAGAGCTAAAGCCTCCTATGAAACTTCCGGTATTTCCGACTCTGACAGCAGGGTCGGACATGGAAGTAAAATAGGAGACAGGTCACCGCAATCAACTATTGATGATCTATCCTGAGAATATGTCATCAATAGTATATGACTGGAGAAACCTTATAGTACATAACTAATATTCACAGATGTGCACTAGGAATAGTGCCACAGACTACAGGCACATTGAAAGAGTCATCCTTCATTGTAGCTGTAGATAAGTATATGAATACTCCTTCGGAACAATCATCAGATGCATATCTGAAAAAAGATAGAGGCTGTCTTTTATAAGTGATTTTCTATTAAAATGTTCCAGAATCGGCTAAATGAATTAATTAAAAAGAGGCTTCAAATGTCTTGGGCTTTTCATTTTAAGAAGCTTGAAAGTACAGTTACTCTTTAAGGAAAATCCAATCATAAGTAATCTTCTATGGTTGTATAGATACTTGTTAGATGTTCCCGTTCATGAAATCTGGGGCTTGCATCCAAACCATGCAGCACTACTGGAGATTCACAACAATGGAACTTTGCTTTGAACATTTTGTCAAAGATTTCCAATAAATGAAATCTCAAAGATTTCCAATAAATGAAAGAAATTGGAGCACAGTATTGTCAAGCATGGAACATTTGTTCTAGATCTTTTGACAAGTACCTAGGACTTAAAGATCTTGACACCATTGTCAAATATCACTTTTATATATAGTTTTCAAGTTTACAAAGACTTTATGCACATTTTTTTCCTCTGCTGGTCAGAGAAAACCCCATGCAATTCAACTGTAAAATATTGAAGAATAGCACCCTTCTCCTTAATACAATGTCTCAACAGAGGGCCAGCCAGCTGTGGGGGAGACCACGGGCATTATCAAGATGGCGGTCACGGGTGGCTCTACAGTCTCTCTCCACAAAATGGCCGCTAGAGAAGCCTTGCTTGGGAATGCGAGTGGTTAAACAGGATTTAGAACTTAAGGTGACTAATGTTGAGTGTGTTTTTGTCACGGGTGACGCCAGTATCTTTAAGTTATGAGCTTCCAGTGGACAACACGAGAACAACATAGATGAATCCACAGTTTTTCTGATGCAAAACCTAAGGTACATAGTTTTACTGACAGTTTTTTCACAATTTGCACAAAATTATATACTCCATGGCAATACTGGAATTGTTCTTTACACACACTATAGCAGTTGAATGCAACACAGTCAAGGATATTTAATAGGAATTTCTTCAACGCACTCTCTCTCTATCTTTAGGATTATTTGTGAACAGGATCCCCGTCAGTCCCAGGTATCTGCAGGTTCTGCTCAGTAGGTTACCTTGAGACTGGGGTGAGACTGTACATGTAATGGAGGCTTGGGTGAGGCTGTATTTTCCCTGGTTTTCCAGCATAGCAGCGGCTCATAGCAGTCATTGTTTTTGCAGCAGGATCCCAATCTATTCTCCTCCACACTACACTGGTATTGAGACGTTTTGTGAGCTTCCTTACTTTCGACTACGACTCTCCGTTTCCTTAGACTGCTCTCTGACTGACTTCTTCACTCCCTGAATCACTCACTGACTGACTCTCTTCACGCTCCAGCTCTGACAGACTGTGACTGGCTGAACGTCTCACAGACTTCCTCTCTCACTGACTCTCTGACTGGAACTCACTTCCCGCTCAAACTGTCTGACTGAAAACGGTATAACTCCTCCCCATATCCCTCCTTGCACTGCTCTGTTTTCCCAGGCTTGGATCCCCTCTACCAATCAGCAATCAGTGTGACAGTAACCAATCAGGAGACAGACATTGCCGGGCAGATTAGGACGTCGTCTGTGCGGAAAGGGGAGGAACAGGGTTTCTCTGCCAGACAACCCCAGAAATGTCGCCTAAGGAGTACATAAATGGGAGTTTTAAAGATTAGTGAATGTGTGACATCCTGTAGGGCCTTCTGGGCTACTACATTAGCATGGAGCTGTAGGCAATAATCATGCAGAGGTAACAGCTGCACCCACTCCTTGGTGCCTGAGAGGACCCAAAGGCACCTATATAACATAAATAGAGGGCCTTGGTACAGATATTGCATTAGAGTCCAAGAACTTCAAGTTACACTGTTGATTCTTTGCTATATCTTAACCCCTTACTACTGAAGCCTGTTTATGCCTTAATGATCAAAAAAGTTTTCATTCTTCTTCATCCTTTTTTTCATTGTTGCATTCTTAGAGTCATAACTTCTTACTTTTTTCCTTGATATACCATGATAAATTGTTTTTTGTGGGGCAAGTTGTATTTTGCTGCAGTATGTAGAGCAACAAGAGGAATATCACCTGCTGGCTAATTAATTAGGCAAGCCAGTAGGTGAATACTTAAGGAGAAGCGAGCAGGTTAATGTGTTTCCTTACCTGAGAACAGAGTGGGTTTAGGCTCTGTTGGGTGTTACCAATCATGTAGTTAAAAGTGTGTGCCTACACAAATAAATTGGGCAGTATCAGATTGTGTACAGGTAACAGGTAGCACTCGGCTGTCAATTTTTTCATTAGTTTTTAGAAGGCATAACAGAGGAAGCAGAGTTATAAGAAAATATACTTCAAGTTGTTATTTCACAGAAAGTATGGGTATTTACTAAAGCAGAACTGTCAGGAAAGCTGACATATCTTATTTATCTAGATTGTGTCAGGGTTCTTCAGGTGCTGACATGTTCTAGGTATCTGTGCAGGTTCGACATGATGTCACATGTTAGACCATGAGATGCGCCTTTTGGCACATGTGTAGTGTTATTTTGGTGATGTGGGAGAAACCTCTGTGCATCTGTAATGTTACTGATAGGCTAGCTAGATTGTCTATCTCTACAGCCAGCAAATCAGGTTCTCCGAAGAGGTTCTTGAACTGGCTGTTTATTACTGGGAGTGTCAGTAATACTCTTAGTGTTCTGGTCGGTGTTCTGTGCTCAGTCTTTGGTGCGCTGTGCCTAAAGCCTTCTGTTTAATTCTCTGAATACAGTGCTCAGCAGCCTGTGGTCAAGTGCCCCTGTGTATGTCTAATTTGGACATTGCTTCTTTCCAACAGTGGGGTTGCCATTTTAAAGGTGAGTGCTCGGGTTAGCTGTGGGACCAGTTGGGTCAGTTCAGGTAGTACTTTAAAGCAATACTCAGCCATTAACCATCATTCGTATTTCTTTGCTGCATCTAGATCAAACCTTCCCGTCTACTTGTTGCTCAAGCTCTCACAGTGTTGTACTCACTAGGGTTTTAGCATATGTTATGCTAACAGAACTAAGCAGACGTAACAAACCTCACTATAGTAATATCCCATTGGGAATTGCAGCACATAAATAATTAAAGTAAAAGTTAAAATTCATAACTTTTTAGTATCTACATGCATGATTTGGAGGCAATATTTGTGTGACTCAAAAATGTTCAGTTGGAGCTGTTGAGATGTTCCATACACCATGAATATCTATTTGTATGCAAATTAGTTTTTGGAGAATTGGTGACATCTGTCTATCCTATAAGGACTGTGACATTTGTTCCATCTTGTCATTTCCAAGTTAGTTTCAGCAAGTCCTTAATCAAATGAAGAGGAAATCTTATTGAGAGCAAGACTTCATGATATCCATGTTTACTGCTTGTTTTGCCTTCACTCTTTTATGTGATTTGGATTCTGTCAGCTGTAAATAAGTATCTGCCATGTATTGTGCTCTTCCTTGTCATGCAACTAATTAGGGTAATTCATACCAGGGTCTAGATAGATTATATCTACGGGTTGACAAGCAGAAAAGATGATATTTTGCAATCTTGGGTTGTCATGTTGATGGTTATGCCTTTACTAGTAAGATAGCTAAAATGCTAAAATAGTATGTCCAATGATGGATACCAAGTACAATCGTACATTACTTTGAATATATTAATATCTTTGATGTAATAAGAGATATTACTTACTGTATAAGTATGAAAACTCCTGTATAACTAATACATTGAGGCAGATTTAGAAATGTGATTGTGCCTAGATCAAATGTTGGTGTATTTCTGGTGCATAACGTTTTAGACCTATTTATTCACCAAATACACCAAAAATAATAATTTACTGCACCTTGTTTTTCAAGTAGGGGGTGGCATATTATCTGCAGTTGTTGTTCTCCATTTTCCCTCCAATCTACTGGTTCCAGGTCCTGTTTTTAGCTGTCCAAGATGGTTGACACAATCTTCAGAGTACCTAATTCCCACAGTGCATTGACATTGTTAGATTACCAATGCACTATGTTTACGACCAGCATGTGTGTACCCACTGTGCCAACTGATTGGTTTGGCTTTGGGCTAAACCTGAGAGCATTATCATGGTGGTTCCCCGGTGTTCACCCTTTAACGCCTATACAATGATCTGGCCTCCGCTGTGGGGAATCAATAAGCCGCTACCTCCTGGAGTAGTCCCTCTGTGGTTGGCGGCTGACCCACAGGGGTTAACAACACCACATAGGCCAAAGTGCACAGTCAGGATATGGACTGATGCCGGGGCTGGCGGCGCTTAAACAAGATCTGAGTCACAAGTCCAAGGGTCGAGATAGGCAGAGTTCAGGCAAGTCTAGGTAACGTATCCAAGGGTAAGGGCAGGCTGCGTTCAGGCAACTCCAAATAACAAATCCAAGGGTCGATGCATGGGCATCAAACACAGGGTTCCTTCCCTGAAAGCAAGACACAAATGAACACCAAAGCTCAGGGAAGGCGGAGCATCTCTGGCCTAGTTGAGGATCAGGGTTTCAGAAGAGAGACATGGAATGAGTTGGGTAGGCATACGGAGGCAGGGAGCTGTAGCTTGTAACAAACTGAGTTCACCCTCTTTGTAACCACAAAAGGACCCAGAAAACAAGGGGCCAGTTTATAGGAGGACACTTTTAGCCTGATGTGTTTGGAGGAGAGCCATACCTTGTTGCCTGGAATGAACTGCGGAGGGGACCAGCATTTGTGGTCGGCAAACCTCTTCATTTGAGCATGGGGTGGGTAGAAAATTGGTGCAACCATCTTGGATGACCGATAACAAGGCCCAATGCAAGCAAATTCGAGGGGTGGCAGAAAAAAACAACTACAGATAATATACCCCCTACCTCTCCTGTTCTGGGGCAGAACTTTGTCCCGCAACTGGAGAATCACTGTAAATTGGATGCAATAATTACGAATTAACCCCTACTTATCAATTTTATCTGGTGTGCTGCTATATCTTAATTTCATTTTTTATTACACACATGCTTGCTTAACCCTTGATTCAATCAATGTGGTGATGCCATTTTTAAAAAAAATTTTAATGCTAAAAATAGGAAAAGTTCTTTTTTCTTTTTTTTTTAAACCTTAAAGAAACCATGCACACATCCAAGGTACATGTATGATGGATGTTACCAAGGAGTTAAAAACATTGAAAAAAAATCTTAAATAGAAAAATTATCTTTACAGCAGACTTGGTCATATCCTCACTAAGGGCTTAATCACATGGGCGTGATACTCACGGCCGCATAACGGGACAAAATAAAACCACTGATTTAAATGGTTTCATTTTTCACTTGCTGCTTTCCCTCCCGTTAATAATGCAGGCAAGAAAAGATAAGGCAGAACCTATCTTCCCACATTTTTTTCAAACTCCTGTACTCTGGTGTGAGTTTGAACAGTCCGAGAAGGAGAAAAAAAACACTGTTCATGCACAACTGATTTCTGCCGGTGAACTGAATACATGAAGAGGTGCTCGCCTCTTCATGTATTCAGTGTATCCTCAGTCTCTCCGTGTACCGTCTGAGAAATATATGCCAGTTTCTGGCATAAATTATAAATCTGTTTTGCTCTCCCAACTTTTTTTAAAGTGGCAGGGCCAGTGTAGAAGGGAGAAAGTTGCAAAATTGCAAAGTTAGATGGATTTTGATTGTATACTTTGTAGAAATGCTGCGGAGTTTGCCCCGCTACCTATGAACATACCCTTTATATTTCCTTTACAGTCTTTGTTTTGAAAATCCTGTTTGTCATTTTTTAAAATTGCTTTTATTTTTTGTTACAATGTTGATTTTTTTATAGCATACTGTATGTTTGCCAATGTTTGTAATTCCCTTTTTATGCAATTTTATGGAATTAATGAACTTTGACTAATGAGGATTTGTTCCAGGCTCCTTGCTAATTAGCTTTGGGAACAATGGAAATATTCTCTACATATGGACACATACACCCATAATAGGTAAACAAAAGATGGTCTGCTCACCAGGGTTAGCAATCTAGTCGCGTACGCACCAACACTGGCTTCTTAATATAAAGAAGTCTAACACAAGCAACTAAAATCCACCAAATTTTTTAAACCTCCATAATAAAATAAAGCAGGCGACAGACCCCGATCATAATCACTTACATGTTTCAACCACAACTACTCTTAGGCTGCCTGTTCACCGGCATTGCGGTATCCTGCCGCCCGGGAGCAGGAGCCAGAGGACGGATCTCCGCCGGTCAGCCTATCTCACAGATAGGCTGACTGCGGAGAATCGCAATGATTCTCCGCTCGTCGACAGGGGGGAAGTGCTCTTCATAGCAACGCTATGGAGAGCCTTCACTGCGTTCCCCGCGGCCGATTTATCGCCGCGGGGAATGCAATGAAAACCCTCCCGTGGACAGGCAGTCTACTTATAGAATAAAAGTATGTGACGTGGGTGGTGCGTTTAAAAACAGAATGGACCAATAAGAACACATACTTGTAAACTTCATTCTCAGATACTATAACTCACATGAATACAAATGATTAATATATTTTACGAATGTTACAATCATTAACATGGCTGATGCATTGTGATAAGTCAATTTACAACATTGTAGTACACTGTATTTAAAGGGGTTGTCTCGCGGCAGCAAGTGGGGTTATACACTTCTGTATGGCCATATTAATGCACTTTGTAATGTACATCGTGCATTAATTATAAGCCATACAGAAGTTATTCACTTACCTGCTCCGTTGCTAGCATCCCCGTCGCCATGGATCCGTCTAATTCTGATGTCTTCTTGCTTTTTTAGACGCGCTTGCGCTGTGCGGTCTTCTTCCTGGTGAATGGGGCCGCTCGTGCCGGAGAGCTGGTCCTCGTAGCTCCGCCCCATCATGTGTGCCGATTCCAGCCAATCAGGAGGCTGGAATCGGCAATGGACTGCACAGAGCCCACGGTGCACCATGGGAGAAGACCCGCGGTGCATCGTGGGTGACGATCCCGGCAGCCATCTTGGTGAAGGAAGAAGAAGGAAGAAGGAAGACGTCGCAGAGCGGGGATTCGGGTAAGTAATAATTTTTATTTTTTTTTAACACATCCTTTGGGGTTGTCCTGCACCGAACGGGGGGCCTATGGAAAAAAAAAACAAAAACGTTTCGGCGCGAGACAACCCCTTTAAGTTATCATAAGTTAAAAGGGTTGTCTCGAGGAAGCAGTGAAATTTTTTTTTTGCCCAGTCCCCCTTATTAAGCATACATTACTAAGCCCCCCTGTAAATGACTTTTCTAGCTGGTTTGTACTTACAGTTCCAGCGTTTCAGCAACTAATAAAAAGTTTCCCCAAGATGGCCGCCGGCTCTTTTCCCGTCGCTTGCTGTAGCCCGACGTGCGCGCTCCGAGACGCTACCAGCTGTGTCTCCCTGACAACCAGATGCCCCGCAGCCGCCGACCGGACCCCGGGATTGAACGCGGCCGACCAGTCACCCACCGCCAGGCAGCAGGTAACCGGCGCTAGGCCCCGGCTCCCCCGCGCTAGCCCTGGCTCCCCCGCGCTAGCCCTGGCTCCCCCGTGCTAGCCCGGCTCCCCCGCGCTAGCCCCGGCTCCCCCGCGCTAGCCCCGGCTCCCCCGCGCTAGCCCCGGCTTCCCCGCGCTACGCCCCGGGTCCTAGCGCTACGCCCCGGCTCCCCAGCGGTAGGCCCCGGGGCCCAGCGGTAGGCCCTGGGGCCCAGCGGTAGGCCCCGGCTCCCCAGCGGTAGGCCCTTGCTCCCCAGCGGTAGGCCCTTGCTCCCCAGCGGTAGGCCCCGGCTCCCCAGCGGTAGGCTCCGGGGCCACAGCGGTAGGCTCCGGGGCCACAGTGGCAGTCAGTCACGCGTCCCCCCCGTCAGTCCGTCACCCATCACTTAACTGGGCGGCTGGGCTGCGCTGGGTGGCTCTGCTGGGCTGGGCGACTCTGCTGGGCTGGGCTGGGCGGCGTCTCGGCACGGCTGGGCGGCTCTGCACCTTCCTCTAAGAGAGGATGGTAGCAGAATGGCCGCTACAGCGCGCTCCCGAGAAGATACAGCTCGTCTGCGCATGCGCAGAAGAGCTGTAGCGGCGAGCACACTGAAGCAGCTCGTGCTCAGAGCAGAAGACCAGACTGCGCAAGCGCGTCTAAAAAAGCAAGCCGCCAGTGAATTTAGACGGATCATGGAGACGAGGACGCTAGCAACGGAGCAGATAAGTGAATAACTTCTGTATGGCTCATATTTAATGCACGATGTATATTACAAAGTGCATTAATATGGCCATACAGAAGTGTATAACCCCACTTGATTTCGCGAGACAACCCCTTTAAAGGTCAAGTTACCGTTTGGACATCTGTGCATAATGACCCATTTACACGTAACGATTATCGCCTAAAATTCATTCAAACGAACAAATTTGAGCAATAGTCGTGCAGTGTTAAAAAAAAAGCGCTCACTATTAGTTCGCAAGTCGTTATTGCTTACTTTCAGTCAGCATAAAAATTATCACTGTCTTCTTGTTCTGTGTAAATGCTCCCCGCTCAACGCTTGACATAGAAGGGGAAGCACTGAGCGAGAAGCTAGCATCAAACTCTGCCTGTGTAAACGCTATGCACGAGCGGTGACATCAGCGCTCGTGCAGTCCTTAGCCGACGGTCGTGCCATGTAAAGGGCCACTAGAAACCCTCACCAGAAAACCTAATAGATGTATGTCTCAACCTTCAAATTGAGTCCTATTGTAGACCTTTAATTGAGGTGGAGAATTCCAAAAACTTCTCTGATGTAAATATGACACTGATGGCTTCCTTCGCTATGTGCGCGCTTAAACCTTTCTTTTTCCAGGAATGAAAAACTCACTGTGCTGCTATGCCACATGCAGCACTTAAATTAGGTAGAGTGATCCAGGGGTGTAGCTAAAGTCTTACGGACCCTGGTGCAATAGATCCTTTCTCACCCACCCCCAACCCGCTCTTCATGGCTGATGGCTGTCGTCCACTTGTGCACCACATCGCTGAGTCTCACTAATTCGACACTAGCAACCTGGAATGTTGAAAAAAGAAAAACATATATTTATATATTAAACCTCTAAATAATGTAATTACTATATAATAGTCACAGATCAGTTCTGCACATTGATAGTGATTACAGTGTAATTACCTCCAGTGATCACAAGTTGTATCCCCTGTGAATGGTGACATCTGTTGTTTTTCTTTTCTAGCCCTTCCCAGACTGCCATGGAGACTTCATCTAGACATGACTAGTCTTTTTTTTCACACTCTAGTCATCCTGCCCCTTCCATGCCACAAAATAAACATAGTGGCCCCTTCTGTACCCCGACACACACGCACAATAGCCACTTCTGTGCCCTGACAAATGCATAATTGCCCCTTCTGTGCCCTGACCCCTGACACACACATGTAGTGGGCCCTTCTGCCCCCAACACACACAGAGTGGTCCCTTCTACACCCCAACACACACACATAGTGGGCCCTTCTGCACCTGACACACACACAGTAGTCCCTTCTGTGCCATGACACATGTACAGTGACCCCTTCTACACCTCAACAGACACACATACTGAGCCCTTCTGCACCCAACACACACAGTGGCCCCCTGTACACCCCAACGCTTAAATGAACTTAAATGAATTCAAGCCTTAAGGTCCAGATGAATGACATCCTAGGATAGTAAAGGAAGCAGTGGAGGTAATTGCTGAACCAATTGCCACAATCTTTGAAAATTCCTGGTTAACAGGAGAAATCCCAGAAGATTGGAAAGGGCAAATGTTGTCCCTATCTTCAAAAAAAGGGAAGAAGGTGGATCCAGGAAACTACAGGCCTGTGAGCCTGACTTTTATACCAGGAAAGATCTTTGAACAAATTATCAAACAGTATGTATGCAAATACTTGAATAGAAAAGAAGTAATCAACCAGAGGCAGCATGGGTTTGTAACAAACAAGTCATGCTAGATGAATCTAATTTCTTCTATGACAGAATCATCGACTGGCTTGATCAGGGAAACGTGGTGGATATAGTACATCTTGACTTTAGTATAGCATTTGACAAAGTGTCTCATACTATACTTATTGAAAAAATGACTAAATATGGGATTGACAAGCTGTGTTCTTTTTATGTTTCTTTTCCTTTCTCTCTCCCTCTGGAGAAAAGATGGAGCATGGTGGATTGGTGGTCAGCACTGTTGCCTGGCAATGATGGAGTCCTACATTCAAATCTGACCAAAAACAATATCTGCATGGAGTTTTCCAATTGCAAAGCAACAGTGCTAATCACTAAGCTACATCCCTGGAAAAGGAAAAATCACTGCAACTATTTCAGGGCTCCTAGAAAGTGTTCAATACTTTTTTTAGGGGTTTTTCTAAATGGACTTCTGGTTCAACAGAAATGAACCACCTGAGATTCAAGTTCTCACCGAACTGAATTTTTAGCAAAATTTGACCTGAATTTGGGTTCTACAGGTTTGGTTCGCTCATCTCTACTTAGCAACTTTCCTACTCTAAGTAAAAATGTTTAGCTGGCTGCCAGATCTGTTAAGTCATTTGCAGCATCTAAACTTTACAAAAGTTACTCTTTATTTACATATTGGACAGAACATAGAATAAGTTGCCGTGTGCTCTAGACGGTGCATTTGTAGTAGTGATTAGAATATATTGTTTCCATGCTGCCTTTAGGGAAAAACAATAACTGATTAGACTTCGCAAAACTGCATCTTCTCAGAAAATAGTCATGTTACGTTATTCTTTTCTGTCATATTATAATGGTTTTTTTTTCTGCTTATGAGGGAGAATTCATTTCAAAGGCTTAGTTGACAGCAAAAATAGATTCCAGCAATTTAAACAGTTTATCAGCATAAGCACATCCTATAACTTATTCATTGACAGTCACTGCATAGAAACACCTGGGGATACCGGTTAATTTTAATTGACAGCAGTTTTTTAATTTACTGGGTTTGTTTTTAATCCTAGAAGGACTTCCTATAAAATAATGAATGGAGGTTCTAAAGTGGAAAAAAGGAATTTTTTAAAGGTACTTATTCTCAAGCCTAGTAAACACAGCTATATTATAGCTTACAGTTGTTAAGGGAGCTATTATACGGCCAGTAATTGGGACCCTATTGTATCTCTGAGTGTTTCCGATTTCATATGCAGGCATGAAGAGTTTGTTTGTCATTTGATTACACTTGAATCTAATGGGAAAAAATCTTTTCATCGGCGCTATTCGCAGGAGCCACTGAAGTTTTGGTGAAAGGAGGCATATCAGATCAGTTTGTTACAATGCATGTCAGCTTTGGATTGGAGCCTTTGTTAGGTACAAAATGTTTTAATGATACAACAGGGGCTCCAATTTGGAGCTGAAATGTGTTGTCCCAAAAAACATATCCTTAAAGAAAAAGTTGGAAATTTTCATTTTAGGAGAATGAGGAGGAGGGGACAGACAAGGATGGATGTCCCACATGCTTGAGGGTACCATTAAATGTGGACCACCAATGTTGGCAGGACATTAACCCAGTGTGCTGTTAAGGATATATAACATCCCTGGCTATGTTTGCTAGACTATGTGTCTGAGGTCAGGTGCACCTTGACACTGACAGCATTCTGCAACGCCATGGACACATTATCACTCAGATAGCGGTGTGTGGCAGGGACAGCCTTTTGGGTAAATAAATGGTGGCAAAGAAACTAGTACTGTAGGTTAGCATAGAGGATCACAATGCTGTGTTCACTAGCCTCAAGAACAGTATTTCCATTTACATTGCTCTGTGCTCGTGGATGGTTGGTGTGGTATTTCTTTTTCTCATAGCTGGGGAATGGAGAGCTGGCTGCTGACCTGGAACATAGGGTACATGTGAATGTTGGTGAAGGTGGTGGTGATGGTAGCAGCTCAACTTCTGCTCTTCATTTCCCACTTCTGGCTCTGAAGTCTGCAGCCCGATCATCAATTGTGGAGGAAAGGCCTGAAGTAGGCGTGCTACTGCCCCTTCACTGTCTATCTGTGCTCGGGGACTACTGCATAAACAGGGAGGGAGATGGAGGAAGAGGTTGTGGAAGAGAGAGCAGGCTGAGGGTAACTCTTTGCCCTCTGGCCCTAGTGGATTCTCCAAGGCAGTGGGTGGTGAGCGTTCATGCGGCTGTCCATATACATTGTGTGGAAGTTGTTTATGCTCTTGCTACATTTTAAACTCTTACCGCAGATCTTACAAATAACCACTCCTCTGTCATTACATCCAGTTTCAAAGAATACCTAGGCTGCAAATGTCCTATGAACAGACCTAGCTGTGGGCCTGATGGTGATGCTGCTGTGACTAGTAGTAGGTGATGATGATGGTACAGCCTTTTCCTCTTCATCATCTATCTACTCCTGAGTGGACTCTGTCACAGTAAGCACCGGGAGCTGACATCTCTATTTCCACATCCACCTGAGTACACATTACATGTGGAGGGCCGACTGCACGCACTGACTGACCTTCATCTCCCTCTTTGGAGGAAAAAAATATTAGAATATTAGGCATTAGAGAAATCAATGTTTTGGTCTTCTCCCTCTGGTTGTGTAGACTGCCCTGTTTACATCTATGACACTAAATGATCAACACAGCTCGCCAAACTGATCCATTTGGACTGCTTTGGAGGGTGCGGGGGATTAGACACAAGAGGGAATTTAGGAGAGGGAATGTTCATAGCTGACTGGTGCAGATTGACTGCAGTGTGCCTGAGACTAAGAAGAAGAGGAAGTGAGGCATGTTGTGTCATCCACTCTACTCCACTGAATTCTCAGTCATTGTTACAAAGCTTGTATAAAGAGTCTAACATTGACTTGCAGGAATGCTGCCTTCCAATAGGTGGCACTGCAGAAGTATTATTCCATCTCTCTTATTTGCATATTACTCAGAGGAGCATGAATGGCCTTATAAGTCTCCTCACTCACCTTCTAGGTGCTTACCCTAAGGCGAAAAGATAGAGTTTCTGATCCATTTTACACTTCAATTGTAATGCATGGGCAGAACAGCTTCTAAAGTCCTATCCAGAAATGGCAGCAGAAACATTCAGGTGCAATAAAACAGGTATTTTCTTTCTTTATTCCATCCTTAGTAAGCACGCAACGTTTCAGCCGTTACAAACAGCCTTTGTCAAGCATGTTACAAAAAAACACAACCCCCCTTAAATACCGTATATACCGGCGTATAAGACGACTTTTGAACCCCGAAAAATCTGCTCTGCAGTCGGGGGTCGTCTTATGCGCCGGTAATACAAAAAAAAAAAGTGTAAAAAAAAATAATTTATTACTCACCTCCCACGGCGTTCTGTCGCGCTCCGGCAGGATGTCGCTCGCTCCGGCAGGCTGTCGCTCGCTCCTCGTCCCCGGCGCAGCATAGCTTTCTGAATGCGGGGCTTGAAATCCCCGCTTCCAGAAAGCTAATACACACGCCGGCAGCTATGACAGCATTGAATGGCTGTGATTGGCTAAAGCACACGTGGCTTCAGCCAATCACACTATTCAATGACATCATTGAATGGCTGTGATTGGCTGAAGGCGCACGTGTTAGCAATCACACCCATTCAATGATGTCATTGAATAGTGTGATTGGCTGAAGCCACGTGTGCTTTAGCCAATCACAGCCATTCAATGATGTCATGGCTGCCGGCGTGTGTATTAGCTTTCTGGAAGCGGGGATTTCAAGCCCCGCATTCAGAAAGCTATGCTGCGCCGGGGACGAGGAGCGAGCGACAGCCTGCCGGAGCGAGCGACATCCTGCCGGAGCGCGACAGAACGCCGTGGGAGGTGAGTAATAAATTTATTTTTTTTTCTCCACTGTATTACCGGCGTATAAGGTGACAGTTGGGGGGTCGTCTTATACGCCCCGTCGCCTTATACGCCGGTATATACGGTAGTTTATTTAAGTTCATACACATCTGTTTCAGCCAATTGACTCTTGATCTCTTGTACATATTGCTCCGTGTTCATCACAACGACAGCCCCACCCTTATCAGCAGCCCTTATCGTTATGCTGTCATCACTAGCAAGGGATCTAATTGCTAATCTTTCTTCTTTAGATAGATTATTGGTATACTTACTCCTACCTCTCAGGTAACATGTTCTTAATTTCCTGACATCTTTATCTACCAAGTCAATATATGTTTCAACAGGGTGGTTATTGGCTGGTGGCTGATAGCGACTCTTGTTGCGCAGTCCAACCCCACCGAGGCTGAAACCCTCACGTGGGTTGGACTGCGCAACAACATCACCACCTGCATCAGTATGCGATGAGAAATGCGCCTTTAGGCGTAGGTTCCTAAAGAACCTTTTCAAGTCCAGATCTATTGGAACCAGTCCACATTATTCACCGGGCAGAATGACAGTCCTTTACCCAGCACTACAGTTTCAATTTTACTTAATGTTCTAGATGATATATTCACCACTAGATCTGTCTCGGTGTCCTCCCCTCCGGCATTGGTGGTCTGTCTGCGGATCTGGTCGTCATTCTTCCTTGGCCCCTTCCATGTCCTCTTATGTTTCCTTCCACCACGTCTCTGTCTGCATTGGGATTTTCTTTTCTCTTCTTCTGGAATCGCCCACCAGCTCCTAAAAAAGAATCTCTGTTACTCTGTTCTCCCATCAACTCATCAGCCGAACTTGAGCCTACTGATGAAAAACCAAAATCTCTGCGCGGTTTATATCTCCTCCTCTGTCTGCATTTCACAGTCCGGGGCTCAAATATAGCTATTTGCCGCACATTTAGATTTTGATTCTGACGTGTGATTAATGTTTTTAATCAATGGAGAGCCGGCATTGCATGATTAAATACTAATATGTTCCTCTATTTTTTTAGGATCGGAGTTCCTCCTTTTCCGGCGTGGGCTGCATCACCGAAGCATCGATACGGTTTTGACTACACAAAGTGCAACATATACTAGTGTGGAGACGGCACGATTGTATCTTGATAGATTGTTTTCATCATTCAAATTTAATAAATGTATGCAAAGAAATTTACTGTAAAGTGAATGATTAACGCTGTATTAAGGGGTCTGGCAAGTGGTGAAACTGGGTCGAAGGTAATGCGCTGTGGGGGTATAGCATTAGAAGATAGATTGGGTTGAACATCGTTGTATACTGTACCTTACAGTGCACTGCGATATGTTCAACATAGTGGCTACACTGACGAAATAAGATAGTATGATGAAGTGATGTTGTGTAATGGTCCCTGATACACTTAAAGGGGTTGTCCTGCGCCGAAACGGGTTTTTTTTTTTTTCAATAGCCCCCCGGTTCGGTGCGAGACAAACCCGATGCAGGGGTTTAAAAAAAAAAACGGATAGTACTTACCCGAATCCCCGCGCTCCGGTGACTTCTTACTTACCTTGCGAAGATGGCCGCCGGGATCTTCACCCACGGTGGACCGCAGGTCTTCTCCCATGGTGCACCGTGGGCTCTGTGCGTTCCATTGCCGATTCCAGCCTCCTGATTGGCTGGAATCGGCACACGTGATGGGGCGGAGCTACGAGGAGCAGCTCTCCGGCACGAGCGGCCCCATTCAGAAGGGAGAAGACCGGACTGCGCAATCGCATCTAATCGGGCGATTAGACGCTGAAATTAGACGGCTCCATGGAGATGAGGACGCTAGCAACGGAACAGGTAAGTGAATAACTTCTGTATGGCTCATAATTAATGCACGATGTACATTACAAAGTGCATTAATATGGCCATACAGAAGTGCTTACCCCCACTTGCTTTCACGGGACAACCCCTTTAACAGCGTCAGTATGACAGTAGCTGGAATATATGCCCAGGATTTACCGTACATATAATGCTAGCATATTGAGTGCCTTTATGGTATTACCCGTAATACATTGCAGTGTAATATGTTTAGTACAGGGGTTGCGGGGATCAAATAAGGTAGCGCAATGATGAGGTGCTGTGTAATGGCCGCTGAAACAATGTACGGCGTGAGGATTAGTATAACGGGCGCTAGGATATGGTTTCATGATGCGATCCTGTAGAACCGCCCTGGATACATAGAGCTGCACTGTGATTGGTGCAGTGGTTGCTAGGATACGACGTGTTGACGTGGCCACAGACTGCAGAGGGATTGATTTAACGCAGGGAGCGCGATGACATCATCAGGAAGTCGGCGCAGGTGCGCTGCTCCCACTGAGACGCTGGAGATTGAAGCAGAGGCTCTGGTGATGGCGTGCGCAGCCGGGGAGGAGGACTCTGGATCCTTATATGTCCTGGATTGGACATAGGAGCAGCTACGGCACAGCTGGCAGCTGATTAAGTGGTAGGAGGAATGATTTGACAACCAATGTTATGCCTGTATTCTCCTTGTTTTAAACTATTTAAGGGGGATTGTGTTTTTTTGTAACATGCTTGACAAAGGCTGTTTGTAACAGCTGAAACGTTACGTTCTTACTGAGGATGGAATAAAGAAAAAAATACCTGTTTTATTGCACCTGAATGTTTCTGCTGCCATTTCTGGATAGGACTTTGGGAACTAAGTGGAAGATTTAGATCCATCTTCTGAATAGTGGCTGTGCAGGGAGAGCCTCCCCTTGGATAAGGGTTTGCTGTGGTGCTGCAGGCGCTTGAGTGTGTTTTGCTGAACAGCTTCTAAGGAATGGCAGCAGGCTTGCCTTGCCTAGCCTCCTGCAGATCATGGAGCTGTTACTTCATTGGAAGTCACTTGAAGTGCCAACTTGGACTGTCCTCTACCACCTCCACCACCAATACCAACATGTCTCCTAACCTTTGTTTTCTTCATATTTCATTTTTATTTTTTTCTACCAAGTCCTTTTTTTGTTTAGGCCGGCTGCACATGGGCGGGTCGAATTGCAGATGTGGAATACTACAGCGGAATCCGACCCTATGCCCAGCTGGTATCTGCGCGTACCTACTTTCTGAAATCTTCTCTGTACTGCAGATGATAGCATAGTTAGCTGTCAGACATATGCAATACAGATTTTTTTTTAAAACCTCTGCTTTTCCCGCCTCATTGCCTAGCGATTACACGGAATCCTCGACATTTCCGCAATGTCATTGCTGAAGGGCCGCAAATTGGACAGCTTCCGTTGACTTCAATGGAAGCAGTCTGTGCGGAATCTACGCAAAAATAGAACATGCTGCGATTTTTCCTTCATGAACGTAAAATCGCAATTGATTTCCACTCATGCAGAGGACAAAGCGATTTTAAATAGGATGTTTATGGGCAGTATTTGCTGATCCACCAGTGTGCAAGCGGCCTTACTCTTTAGTGTAGTTTTATGTAACTTTTCAGCTAACTGTGCAGTTAGCAGAAAAACACTGCTAGCTGTGTAAGAACTGCAAATAATTCATGATCGTCAGACTGGTGACATTGAATGACGCCCGAGGCCGCTGACATGTACTCTGTAAATTAGCTTTTTCCCCATTTAGGTTTATTTTATATTAACAAATAAAACACCTCCAACTAAACAAGTAACAATCCCAGGGAGACATGATATGTGAGAACAGAAAGCCACAGAGTATAACTTGTATCTTTGTGAGATTGCCCCTGTTTGGCACTATGTAATGGAATTCCCCAAACCCCACTGCTAGCTGTGAAAGGTCTGCAAATAATTTGTAGTGGCCGGACTGATAAGTTTGAACAACTTCTGAGGCCACAAACAGAGAATGTAATATTCTCTATTCCATAGTGTAGTTTGTCTGTCCACTTTGCTGCTCTATATGTACATTAACAGCAGCAGAAATATAATGTCTTCAAATGTACAGACCACATTTCATATAGGATAGCTATATGCTTCCTCCAATAGAACCCTGTTTACGTTCTCTGCTGGTATACAAGCTCTCACGCCAGCAGCAATATATCTTCTATAGAATATCTGACCCTAGCAACAGACCATGTGTTATATATGCATATAAACGTGATGCTCAATGGCTGCTGGTTACAATGTGCCTATGTAATATACGGCTAGGTCATGTGATTCAGGAGTCCAATGAAACTGATGCCTAAATGCAAGATGGAGGACCCATTTGGTGACATCAGCAAGGCATACTTGCTACTAATTGACTGCATGCTGACCTCTGCAGCACGCATTATGGGAAATTTGATTTTTCCACGATTTTTGCCAAAAATCGGTTCAGACGTATCTGATTCAATTCTGCGAAAAACAGTTTGATATTATTGCCCAGCCGATTAAGATGAGCAACACTAACCTCTGTTTCACTAATTGGTAAGCAAGACTTTTTCCTGATTACCTAAGACCTTCTACTAATTAAGTCATCTATATGTCAAATAAATGCAGTATATGCAATGTCTAAAGGAGTTTTCTGAACTTAACAAATTTCCAGAGGGCAGATTAGTTTGTAAAACAAAGAAAAAAGAAAAAGAAAAAGTGTTCACTTTTTAAATATGCAACTAGTCAAGCACAGATAGTCCAGTCCCTGCCTGCCCGGTCCTGGAAGGACCTGCAGCAATTGCATTGTACACATAATTGGTGCAGCCAATCACTGGCTTCGGCAGTCACATGCCTTAATGCATAGGATTGCTATTCCCAGTCATCATGTGAGAGATGACTGCTGCGGGACCCTCCATGAACAGACCAGCCGGGACCGGACTGCCAACATTAGACCACAGAGTTATTTAAAAAATGAGCACTGTCTTCTTCTTTGTGTTACAGTTATGAGCTCTCCTGAAATAATACCTTTACAGCACCACCTACGGGAAGGCAGCATTCCTGCAAGTCACTGTCAAACGTTGTAACCGCAAAACAGTCTGTCTGTGCATGGTTTATCTCCCTTTTGGAGAAGACTCTGGCTTTGTCTTATACTTCCAGTTATTGTTACAAGGCATGTTAAAAGGTCTGACATTGGTTTGCAGGAGTGATGCTTTATCGATCAGGTTCCAGTTTGAAGTCCCTAGTCTCAACCAGTATGGCTGGGTAGCGCAGTCAGGCAAACCAGAGGTCGGTACATGGGAGCAGTTATGAAGCACAGAGGAGCAGACAAGTGGAGTACTCGGGTAAGCCAGGAAAGAAAACATCTTTTGTAAGAGGAGCAGGGAAGTGGAAGAGCTTGACTAAAGGCTGGAAGCCCAATAATTGCACAAGGAGGGAGGGACAGGGATAGGTTTATACAGGGAGACAATTAGCGAAAACACAGGGTGGCGCCAGTCAGGGAAACACAGGAGCATGGAACTAGGAGGAAGGAAAAAGGGCAATGTTTTGCATGGGAGCTATCTAGAGGACTGATAGATCAATTGGAAGAAGTGCCACCTGGAGAATGGGAGCTCCCAGGTTCAAGTCTTGACAGCTGCCCCCCCAATATGTGGTGCAGTAGAGGTATTGGTCCATCTTCCTATTTCCATAAATTTTGCAGAGGATCAGGCATGGACTTATGAGTCTCCTAACTAGGTGCTCTCCATAAGAAGAAACCATACCCTTCCCGATCAACACTCTTGAAAAATGTTTTTCATCTCGAAAAATAAATATTGGTCATAGTATACAGTACTTTTCTTCCTATTCTAAAAAGTTCTCTTTGAAAGCTGAAACATAAAGAAGATAAACTCAAATAAAAAACAAGGTGGCATAAAACTTGTTTGCAACATAAAATTAATCCTCACATTTTTTTTTTACCTTAAAACTACAAAAAGTTCAAAGAATAAAGTAAAGTAGAAAGTTGTAAATGTAATTTATTGCTCTTTTCATAGATCTTAGATATTATGTATATCCTTGTAGCGAGAGAATCACAGCCGGATTTACAGTAACTACAATCTGAAATGGCTTTGCAGAGCTTAAAATTATCTTGGAAAATCATCAAAAACCCACAAACCTGTTATTCTGTTGTCTTTCATATCAGCGTTGTTTACTTTAATATTACAGTGCCATATATGTGAATTTCTACACCTGCCTGACAGCAAAGCTTCTTTTAAAATGAAGTTCTGGATCATAATTCAAAGACGTATTGTACGGTTTACATTTCTATTTCATGGCATAAAAGCAATAAGAACAAAACACAACAGCAGTCTTGTGCCCTGAAACAAAGGTAGAGGAATTATCTGGAAAAATATGGATTTGTGAATACAGCTCAAGGTTGACTCAGCCTCCCATCCTACCGAGGTCAGTAAAAGGAGTACCCAGCTTGGTGGGGGGTAATAAATAAATTACCTGAAAGCGCAGCGGAATAAGTTGGCGATATACGAATAACAAGATTCCAAGATACAACTGAGAAAATTAATTAGACTGTTATAACTAGTACAATTAGAATAAATATCTTTGTTTTCTTGTAGTTGGGGTGATTATATAGTTAGATATTGGTAGTTATTAGATGGCTGGAAGCAAATGGATGTTGTTTCAATTGTTATTTTTAGGTTGAACCAGGATTTCCTGTAGGTATTATCTCTGTCTAAGAGACCATCTAGAAACTGATCTATGAAAAAAAGAAATAAAATCTCAGCGCCTCAAAATATATAAAAAGATAGGTAAATGTAAAGAATGGTGAGTAACAACTCACCTGGTGCACAGTGCGCTCCTAATCAAAGGAGCCACCGGCACCCGATATCCACGTTTGCCTTCAGAAAGATCCTGGTCTTCAATCCTGTGTCTGCAGGAGAGACGTCCCGGGGTGTAAAGCCTTCAGGCTTCCGACATCCAAACCAGTATAAAGAAAAAGACCCCCGCGCTCCGGGACCAGGAAACTGTGTTATATAAATTACATAACTTTTATTGCGACGCGTTTCAACGGTACACAGCCATCTTTCTCAAGCATTACATACACAATCAAATACACACCTTTATATACATAAATAAATCAATCTTTTACTCACTACACCCGGCTCGGATAAACGCCGCGTCCCGGCGCCATCTTGAAACCACGTGGAGTGATACAACCTACAATCCACGTGATGATGAACACGTCATCTATTTCATTCATAAAACAAACCTATTCACCACTGCTATAATCTCTATTAAAACCAAATCACATGGTCAAAAAATAGTCTTATTCCGTAAAGTTATATATTAAACAACATATCATAATTATCAGTAGATCATTATCTCTATCATATACAAAAATTCCCTTCCATTATATACTATCATAATATAATTATAAACACTTGTAGACTCAAACCATAAATCCATTAAATAATGAATATATGTAAAAAAAAAACAATATTAAATAATGTACTACCACATAGTCCCTCTATATGGATAAATGAAAATAAATAAATAAATATATCTAATTATATAAGTATGGGTAGCATATTTTATCTAAACAATCATATCCTAATTATAATTCTATAAAAATTAATAAATATATTGTCATCATATAAATACTCTATAAAATTAATATAATAAATATGTTATATCTCAAATATTCTATCAATAATAAATCCAATATTTTCCCTTAATTCGTATTTATTTTAGGAGAGAAAAAAATATATATAAAAAAATATATATATATTAAAAAACATTTTTTATATATTACTATACCCTGAGAATGCGCATCAATAACCATAGATTTAATATCAAGAGGGGTTATTTGAAACACAGCCTATCACGTCATTTTTTGGAGAAGCACAACTGTGAACCGAAATATATGAAGGTTACCCCTCTGGAACAAGTTCAGAACAAATCAATCAGACATCTCCGACTGATCTAACAAGTATACATGTGCCACAGAAATCTAATATGCTTGTAACATTGGCCTACTGCGCTATGCCCATCCAAACTTTTAAAAAAATGGTAGTTTAAGAAACTCTACCTGGAGAACCTCTCTCCCTCTTCTTTCAATTTCTCACAGAACTAATAAGAATGAATGATTCTCGCTTGGTATTAAATTTTCAACCAACTATCATTCACACTCTTGGACAACTTTTTTGGGTGACTTGTCAAACTTGTAGGACCTGGCTACACAGGGTTTGTTTGCGGTTTGTGCAAACAAACTCTACTGCCATACCTCTATTTAACTTTTTTGCACCAGGGTCATTGAGGTGGAGAGGGATGAGGGATATGGGGTTCCTTGTTCTAGTGATTGCTGGACCCCCCTCAATTTAATATTTATCATGTATCCTGTGGTTAGGTGATAAATGCTTATGGATGCTTATGCTAGATTACCTCTTTAAAGAATTTGTACCACAATACACTTTTTAACACCTATCCATAGGATAAGTAATGAAAGTCTGATTGGTGGGGTTTCATCACTGAGACTCACAGCAGTTCCAAAAATGGAACTCCCATGTTCCCCTCTTGTAGTTACTGGAGTTATTTAATGGAATGGTGGTTGCACATACAAAATTCTGCTCCATTCATTTCAGTAGGGCTGATGGAAATAGCTGAGCACACGAACTCAGCTATCTTCAGCAGTCCCATGGAAAATGAATGAAGCCGTGCATATGGGGACGCCATTCCATTCAGTCTCCTCATTACTGTAGGAAATGCAGCAAGCCCATAGTGTTAAGAAGACTGGGACACTGAACCTCTGTTCTTGGCACCAGTGATGAGACACCCATCAATCAGACTTTTATCACTTATCTTATGGATAGGTGACAAAAAGTGTATTGTGGTAAAGCCCTTTAATATTCTTACTTTCAGTCAACTTTTTTCCAACAAATAAAACACAGAGCTATAAAACATAGTGATCTCTATGGGGAAACAAACTGCAGTGAATAAACATTACAGAAACTTACTGTAGATACTGCAAGCATCTTTATCATAAGATTGCAATCTGTATTCTTTTTTATCATCACTCTAAACTTGGCAACAACAAAGCTAAGCTGTTTTTTTTTTACTAGGAAGAAAGAAGACTTGTTCTCCACTTCCCAAAAAAATATACAGAACTCCCTGTATGCTGATGTATATCTGAAATTCATTGGCCCAACCATCAACTCAACTTGTCCGGCATAGCTGCTGCTGAGTAGTGGATACGCATTCTATCACCATGCAAAATGCGTCCTCTAACTGTACTCTTTATTTTGACTGTGACTCTCTTAACTAATATTTAAACTTCTCAATGTCATAATTAGAATGGAAAAATCAATGTATAGAGACAGAAATATTGTGATGATACACATAATATCTTGACATTGCTAGTATTCTGCATAGTTCACATTGTATCAAGTGTATAAAGTGGGTATGACATTATTGATCAGGTATTATAACAAAAAGTAAATTGATCTAGATATATTACAGTCTAATGGACTGTCTGCTCTTGTACTTGTGAAGGTCCTTAAAAAGTTGGAGGAAACTAATATATGCTCCAACTGTATGATAATATATCACTTCTGTATTATTAGATTCCACTTGTAAAATCCCTTTTCTACAATGGAATGTATTCTGTAGTTATACACTGAACCCCCATCTACTAGTGCATTGGGCCTCCCTTGGCCTATAGAACCATAGCAATTTGTTGTGCCAAAGATTCCACTACATGTTGAAATCAATCTGCAGAAATATTGGCCCATGTGGACAGGATAGTTTCTTGCAGTTGCCACAAATAAGATGGAGGTACTGACATACTCTGAACAGCTAACAGGAAGGATTCACCGATTCTTGCTGCTTCTGCCAAATTCTGACCTCCCATCAGCATGGTGCAACAGAAATCTGGAATCCTCTGACTAGGTGATGTTTTTTCACTGCTCAGTGATCCATTTTTTGTTTTCTTTAGCGCACTGGAGTCTTGTCTTTCTGCAGCAATGGCACTGGAACTAGTTGTCTGCTGTTATAGCCCATCCATGCTAAGAGCGATGAGTAGCATGTAGAAGTCATTTTGCAGGAATATTGACCCATACTAACAGAAAGTTTCGTGCAATTTCAGCAAATTAAAGGGAAGTACTGACATGTTCTGAACAGCTAACAGAAGATTCGTTGATTCGTGTTGCTTGTGCCAAGTTCATCAATATTTCTAGGATGCCTTGTGTGCACAGCTCTCTTCATGTCGAGCCGCAGCATCTCAGTAGAATTAAAGTCGAGACTCTGACTTGGCCATTCACCAGTCATATCTTGAAATTGTGGGATCCAAGTAATGTGACTTAACTTTCCTTATGTGATGTAAATGAAATAACACACGAGTTGAAAGGACAGATGTCAATGTGTGAAGTCTTCATGTGCAGTTTGCTTTTGCCGCATTGTAATAATGATTAAATTGAGAGTACAAGGCCGGCTTACTGTAATCACATGGTACAATAAGAGGAAACATAAATTTAGATGGTGACTTAAGTAGCCTTGTGATAAGTTGAAAGTGACAGAAACAAGCCGTAGGAAACCGAGAGGAGAAGATTGAGAGAAGAAATTCTGGAGACTCGGGAATATGATGAACAGTGACAATTTCTTAGCAGGGCTGTGAAACAAACAGATTAGACAGTGAACTACAGACTATCTTGGTTTCTCACATAGCCAAAGGGAAAGTTTGCTCTCAAACACTATTTATTTCAGGCTTTTTGTCTAGCTTTTATCTTCCTATGATAATAACGGGAAGTGCTGTGATATATTTTGGATCAGAGCTATTAAATGAACCGAGAATAGGGTTCTGGAAGGAAGGTGGAGCAGTCTGTGTTCATGACTATTAAAAGAATATTTTAATAAAAATTCTTGTGTGCTTTCTTTTACGTAACAAAAAGGTATTAAAAGGGGTTTCCAGGATTAGAAAACTATGATGCTTTTTTCCAAAAAACTGCACCACACCAGTCTACAGGTTGTATGTGGTACTGTAGCTCAGCCTCATACATTTTAATGGAGCTGAGCTGTAGTAGTAGATATGGACCATAGACATGCATAGTGATTAGAGATGAGCGAACGTACTCGGCCACGCCCCTTTTTCACCCAAGTACTGCGATTTTCGAGTACTTCCGTACTCGGGCGAAAAGATTCAGGGGGCGCCGTGGGTGGGGGGTTGCAGCGGGGAGTGGGGGGGAGAGGGAGAGAGAGAGGGCTCCCCCCTGTTCCCCGCTGCTACCCCCTGCGCCACCACGCCTCCCCCCGCCCCCCGAATCTTTTCACCCGAGTACTGAAATACTCGAAAATCGCGGTGCTCGATCGAGTAATTACTCGAAACGAGTACGTTCGCTCATCTCTAATAGTGATGTTTGGGAAGAAAGCAACCAAGTTTTTCTGATCCTGGAGAACCTATTTAAAGGGACACTATAGTAATTTTTAAAAATTAATTCATTATGCAACTATTCCCCCGTGAGCTAATGTTAACCTTGGTTAGTTATTTATTTCTGTCTGAATGTCCTAACCTCTTTTTCATCAGATGGTCACGTTGTCTCAGTTCTGACCAGTTCAGATCTACTTAGGGTTTATGGATTCATTTTCTAGTCAATGTCTCAGTCTGTGTGATGCTGTTACATGGATCTATCACAGAAACTGCTTAGAGCGGCTTACAGGCATTCTTGTCACAGTTATTGAGAAGGATCACACAGCCCCTGTCACACAGTTATAATAGAGTAGATCACAAATGACTGTATACGTATGGTTTGTAGTTCATTTAGGTAAGTTTAGAAGGTGATGATAATGAAACTGTTCCCCTGCAGGTAAAAATGTAATAGTGTTTTAGCTGAAGTGGCCCTGGCAGTAAGGTAGATGTTTATA
This sequence comes from Eleutherodactylus coqui, assembly GCF_035609145.1. Taxonomy (NCBI): domain Eukaryota; kingdom Metazoa; phylum Chordata; class Amphibia; order Anura; family Eleutherodactylidae; genus Eleutherodactylus; species Eleutherodactylus coqui. Next base: position 64,357,251 of record NC_089842.1, read on the forward strand.
AATGAGGGCTGCAAAGTGGATTTTATAAGTAGGGTTGCCACCTTTGTCACTAAAATATGCCGACAAAGGCTAGAGAGGGTTGTCATTTGCGGCATGGCTTATCACAACATTTAATTTGACCCGTTATTCTACCAGGTAATTCATGAACCAACTGATAACTAGCTGTCACCATTTTTGTATTGTTGTGTCATGCACTAAGGCCCCTCGTGCTGAGGTGCCAGACGTCAATGACTCCTGTATTGTATTGCAGCTGACAAGGATCTTGTAATGAGGCACCAGCCATTAGCATCCCCCCCCCCCCCATTGGGGCACTATCCCCTGACACCTTCATAAATATACTTAGCTAATTCAGGGGTGACTCATGACCTATCATAGTCAGAGGTGTTCATAGAACTCAGGGGCCTCATAGAAAAAGCCCATAATTTCTCTAACCCCATAAAAATAATATAATCATAGACTAATAGAATGGGAGTGTTGGAAGGGACTCCAGGGTCATCGGGTCCAACCCCCTGCTCAGTGCTAAATTTACTAAATCATCCCAGACAGATATTTGTTCAGCCTTTGTTTGAACACTTCCATTGAAGGAGAACTCACTACCTCCCGTGGTAACCTGTTCCACTCATTGATCACCCTCATTGTCAGAAAGTTTTTCCTAATATCTAATCTGTGTCTCCTCCCTTTCAGTTTCATCCCATTGCTTTTAGTCTTTCCTTGTGAAAATGTGAATAGGGCTGATCCCTCTGCACTGTGACAGCCCTTCAGATAGTTGTAGACAGCTATTAAGTCTCCTCTTAGCCTTCTTTTTTGCAAGCTAAACATTCCCAGATCCTTTAACTGTTCCTCGTAGGACATGATTCCCCATCACCATCTTGGTAACCCTTCTCTGAACTTGCTATAGTTTGTCTATGTCTTTTTTAAAGTGGGGTGCCCAGAACTGCACACAGTATTCCAGATGAGGTCTCACTAAGGAGGAGTAGAGGGTGATAATGACCTCACATGATCTAGACTCTATGCTTCTCTTAATACATCCCAGAATTGTGTTGTTTTTTTCTTTTTGGCTGCTGCATCACATTGTTCACTCATGTTCAGTCTATGAATAATTATTCTATAAGGCAACCTTTATAACACGATGGGCTCAGATACAAAAGCTCAGCTCTAATATACCTCTTCAAACAATGTGGTAATTATATAGATAGCAGGTCTACACAGTGATAGTGATTACAGTGCAATTAACTCCAGCGATCACAGTTGACATTTTCACTGATTGGAGATATCCAATTTTGTTTCAGCTACAATTGTGAGTCAGGTACAATTCATCTCAGCGATTTTCTCCATCCTGACTCTAACCGTCAGTATCCCCCGATAGTGCTAGTTTCACTTTCTGTGGCCCCACAAAGTACGGTAAGAGTCCCTTATGTGGTCCCACTAAGTAAAGTGTCCTGTCTTATGCCCCCTTCTGTGGCTCCCCTTCAGAAATAGTTCCCCCTCTGTTAATCCTATGGATCCAGTCCACCCTTCTTTTGATATACAATTAGTTCCCCCTTAATATACTATTAATTCCTTAACCTGCCCCCATTTACAGCTGAATACTCATAAAACTTTGACAGCAAGAAGAATCATACTGTCAGACACAAACCTGCTGCAGGTGAACATAGCTCCCCCAGAGTCAGAATACAGTTTTTGCAGGAGACTTGGAGGAGAAGTTGCTGTGTAGGGCAGAGCAATTTTCGGCTACAGCAGACTTTTGTCTGGCAGTGTGACTCCTCTTACTTCCGGAGATTTACTAACAGTGCTTGGCACATCAAAGGAAAAGTTGCCAGACGGCCATCCATGGTAACTTTTTTTCTTTTACTTTTTAAAAACTTTTTAAATAAACACAAGGACCAGCTTTTGGACCTAATTACTCGCTGGCAACATTACCGCTTAGAAACAAAATCTATTTGCAGGTCATGAATTCCATCACAAATTCAGTGTCCTTATTTGCAAATTACAGTGGTCTTTCCCAGGCAATCTTAAAAGGGTTGTCCGGTTGTAAACTATTGATGGCTTATCCTCAGGATAAGCCATTAATAGTAGATTGGTGGAGGTACATTGCCCTGAGGTAAGCTATTTCCCAGGCTGCGTACTTGTCCACTGAGCTGATTTCTGCGTTCAAATTGTAGTGGCTAGGCTTCATATTGAAGGCCAAGTACCAATTCATTTCAATTGGAATTTGGCTGGCACTGGCTTAACTATAGAGGATGCAGGGGATGCGGTTGCACCCAGGGCCAGGAGCCTTAGGGGGCCCATAAGGCCTCTCTTCCCCATGTAGGGAGCCTGCTACTATGAATAAAGCATTATAGTTGGGGGCCCTGTTACAGGTTTTGCATTATGGCCCAGGAGCTTCAAGTTACGCCTCTGTTGGCCAGCAATACCAAGCCTAGCCACTACAGTAAGAACGAAGCTGCCTACTTCCTGCAGAATTCAGCTCAGTACATGAGTGCATCGGCCTAGTGAAGGGATGATCATCAGGGGACACGGCAAAGGACCCTCCACTATTTTAATGACTTATCCTGAGGATAGGCCATCAATAATTTACAACCAGACAACCCTTTTAACCTGAAACTACTTTTAGACTATTATAGTACAAGCATTGGGGCAGTTTTACTAAGAATGTCTAAAAAACAGTGCAAACTTATATAAATACATTTTGTTTTGTGGTCAGGCTGGGAAGGTATATAATATACACTATATGGACAAAAGTATTTGGACACTGCAGAAGATCAGCAAATATGCAAATACTGAGTTTGCCGCATGGCATGCTGGGAAGGGCATGGGTAAAATAAAAAGCTGCTAATTTTGTAATACTATTCATTCATCCGATCGAGCCCTTGTGGGACGAAGTGGAGCGACGGGTGCGACACCGCCGCCCATGCCTATCTTCACAACAATCTCTTCTCACATCTTTGCACATGGAATGGTGAGCTATTCGTGCCCAGACTTACAGAGAACTTGTGGAAATAATGCTGGGACCACTGGGAGGAGGGGATTAGGAGGGGACATGATTACTAGAGGGTTACTGAAAGGGGGCATATCAACTATTGGGGCCACTGCCGCTATCCACATTCACTTGAAACTAAACCCTCCACTTCTTTAGACCACCAGGGAGTTTTAAAAATTTTAGCCTATTTTCTATTGCCTAAACCTAATGTATCTTATAGTCTGAAAAATACGGTATCTATTTATTTAGCCGATAAAGCATATAATACTAATACAACATAATAAAGTGTCATTGCTAGTGCTTTACTATCTGAATTACCAAAACTTTGAAAGGCTGTTATTATGACCATAGTAATGAGATACATTATGCATGGAATGTAACAATTCAGACTGCTCTACTAAATGCTAATCAATCTTCTTACCCTTTGCACTATTGTTCTTCTAGTTCTTTAAAAGTTGTAAATGCGAGCCACAGTCTGCATTTATCAGTGTCAAGTAGAACAATATAAAGACTCAAGTACACAGGTAAACCTGGCTGAGCTCCAGCAATGTGCTTCTATGCTGGCCTCCACCACTGCTCAGCTCTCCGCTGCTTGCATTAATAGTTACAGCAGTGAATGGCCTGTCCCTGGCGCTGTGCTGTTTTTCCTGTGCCTCCTATTACCTGACCTGGATTTTGGTTGAATTAACTATGCATTTTAAGGGAATGGGTCATCAGAAAGTAGCCTACTGTACAAATCATGTTTTTATGTTAAACATATTTTTTGGTTATTTTTTATTTTCAATGTCATGATTAGAGATGAGCGAACGTACTCGTCCGAGCTTGATACTCGTTCGAGTATTAGCGTGTTCGAGATGCTCGTTACTCGTAAAGAGTACCACGCGATGTTCGGGTTACTTTCACTTTCATCTCTGAGACGTTAGCGCGTTTTTCTGGCCAATTGAAAGACAGGGAAGGCATTACAACTTCCCCCTGCGACGTTCAAGCCCTATACCACCCCCCTGCAGTGAGTGGCTGGCGAGATCAGGTGTCACCCGAGTATAAAAATCGGCCCCTCCCGCGGCTCGCCACAGATGCATTCTGACAGAGATCAGGGACAGTGCTATCTTGTTGGAGCTGCTATAGGCAGAGCGTTAGGAGTAGTTTAGGCTTCAGGAACCCCAACGGTCCTTCTTAGGGCCACATCTAACTGTGTGCAGTACTGTGGAGGCTGCTTTTTGCAGTGTTGCACTTTTTTTTTTGGTATATCAGCCGTGCAGAGCATTGCGCCCTGCAGTAATACTCCAGGGCCAGAAGTGCTTAGGCAGGGATAGAAGACATATTATTGATTGAATATAGGCAGTGGGCCTTTGCAAAAAAATTTGGGGGAAAAAATCTATTTGGGCTGCCTGTGAGTGTCCTCAGTGTTCTGGGTCTCTGCTGGGTGTAGTAGTTCTCCAAATTCATACGCAGCCAGCTAAGTGTTACAGCAGGCTTGCGCCAAATTATTTCCTGGCTCTGTCTGGGCTCTGAAATCACCGCTGTGTTGCAGTTCACAGTGCAACACTCTGCAGTTCTGTGACATACCCTAGGGCCAGAAGTGCTTAGGCAGGGACAGAAGACATATTATTGATTGAATATAGGCAGTGGGCCTTTGCAAAAAAATTTGGGGGAAAAAATCTATTTGGGCTGCCTGTGAGTGTCCTCAGTGTTCTGCGTCTCTGCTGGGTGTAGTAGTTCTCCAAATTCATACGCAGCCAGCTAAGTGTTACAGCAGGCTTGCGACAAATTATTTCCTGGCTCTGTCTGGGCTCTGAAATCACTGCTGTGTTGCAGTTCACAGTGCAACACTCTGCAGTTCTGTGACATACCCTAGGGCCAGAAGTGCTTAGGCGGGGACAGAAGACATATTATTGATTGAATATAGGCAGTGGGCCTTTGCAAAAAAATTTGGGGGAAAAAATCTATTTGGGCTGCCTGTGAGTGTCCTCAGTGTTCTGGGTCTCTGCTGGGTGTAGTAGTTCTCCAAATTCATACCCAGCCAGCTAAGTGTTACAGCAGGCTTGCAAAAAATTATTTCCTGGCTCTGTCTGGGCTGTTAAATCACCGCTGTATTGCAGTCCACAGTGCAACACTCTGCAGTTCTTTGACATACTCCAGGGACAGAAGTGCGTAGGCAGGGACAGAAGACATATTGATTGAATATAGGCAGTGGGCCTTTGCTAAAAAATTTGGGGCAAAAAATCTATTTGGCCTGCCTGTGACAGCTCAGTGTTCTGGGTCTGCCTGTGCTGGGTGTAGTAGTTCTACAAAATCATACGCAGCCAGCTAAGTGTTACAGCAGGCTTGCGCCAAATTATTTCCTGGCGATCCGTAAGCGAAGTCAGCCTCCAACCACAGGCCAATAAGCGGCACATTTAATTACAGCGTTCTGTTTCTGCATTACTGGTAATACAGCATGCTGAGGGGTAGGGGTAGGCCTAGAGGACGTGGACGCGGCCGAGGACGCGGAGGCCCAAGTCAGGGTGTGGGCACAGGCCGAGCTCCTGATCCAGGTGCATCGCAGCCGACTGCTGCGGGATTAGGAGAGAGGCACGTTTCTGGCGTCCCCACATTCATCGCACAATAAATGGGTCTACGCGGTAGACCTTTATTAGAAAATGAGCAGTGTGAGCAGGTCCTGTCGTGGATGGCAGAAAGTGCTTCCAGCAATCTATCGTCCACCCACAGTTCTGCGCCGTCCACTGCTGCAACTCAGAATCCTCTGGCTGCTGCTCCTCCTTCCTCCCAGCCTCCTCACTCCATGAAAATGAGACATTCTGAGGAGCGGGCAGACTCCCAGGAACTGTTCTCGGGCCCCTGCTCAGATTGGGCAGCAGTGGTTCCTCTCCCACCAGAGGAGTTTATCGTGACTGATGCCCAACCATTGGAAAGTTCCCGGGGTCCGGGGGATGAGGCTGGGGACTTCCGGCAACTGTCTCAAGACCTTTCAGTGGGTGAGGAGGCCGATGACGATGAGACACAGTTGTCTATCAGTGAGGTAGTGGTAAGGGCAGTAAGTCCGAGGGAGGAGCGCACAGAGGATTCAGAGGAAGAGCAGCAGGACAATGAGGTGACTGACCCCACCTGGTTTGCTACGCCTACTGAGGACAGGTCTTTAGAGGGGGAGGCAAGGGCAGCAGCAGAGCAGGTTGCAAGAGGCAGTGCGGTGTCCAGGGGTAGAGGCAGGGCCAGACCGAATAATCCACCAACTGTTTCCCAAAGCGCCCCCTCGCGCCATACCACCCTGCAGAGGCCGAGGTGCTCAAAGGTCTGGCAGTTTTTCACTGAGAGTGCAGACGACCGACGAACAGTGGTGTGCAACCTTTGCCGCGCCAAGATCAGCCGGGGAGCCACCACCACCAGCCTCACCACCACCAGCATGCACAGACATATGATGGCCAAGCACCCCACAAGGTGGGACGAAGGCCGTTCACCGCCTCCGGTTTGCACCGCTGCCTCTCCCCCTGTGCCCCAACCTGCCACTGAGATCCAACCCCGCTCTAAGGACACAGGCACTACCGTCTCCTGGCCTGCACCCACACCCTCACCTCCGCTGTCCTCGGCCCCATCCACCAATGTCTGTCAGCGCAGCATCCAGCCGTCGCTAGCGCAAGTGTTTGAGCGCAAGCGCAAGTACGCCGCCACGCACCCACACGCTCAAGCGTTAAACGTGCACATAGCCAAATTTATCAGCCTGGAGATGCTGCCGTATAGGGTTGTGGAAACGGAGTCCTTCAAAAGTATGATGGCAGCGGCGGTCCCGCGCTACTCAGTTCCCAGTCGCCACTACTTTTCCCGATGTGCCGTCCCAGCCCTGCACGACCACGTCTCCCGCAACATTGTACGCGCCCTCACCAACGCGGTTACTGCCAAGGTCCACTTAACAACGGACACGTGGACAAGCACAGGCGGGCAGGGCCACTATATCTCCCTGACGGCACATTCGGTGAATTTAGTGGAGGCTGGGACAGAGTCAGAGCCTGGGACTGCTCACGTCCTACCCACCCCCAGAATTGCGGGCCCCAGCTCGGTGGTGGTATCTGCGGCGGTGTATGCTTCCTCCACTAAAGCACCCTCCTCCTCCTCCTCCTCCTCCTCCTCCAACGCAACCTCTGTCTCACAATCAAGATGTGTCAGCAGCAGCAGCACGTCGCCAGCAGTTGGTGTCGCGCGGCGTGGCAGCACAGCGGTGGGCAAGCGGCGGCAGGCCGTGCTGAAACCACTCAGCTTAGGAGATAAGAGGCACACGGCCCACGAACTGCTGCAGGGTCTGACAGAGCAGACCGACCGCTGGCTTGCGCCACTGAGCCTCCAACCGGGCATGGTCGTGTGTGACAACGGCCGTAACCTGGTGGCGGCTCTGCAGCTCGGCAGCCTCACGCACGTGCCATGCCTGGCCCACGTCTTTAATTTGGTGGTTCAGCGCTTTCTGAAAAGCTACCCACGCTTGTCAGACCTGCTCGGAAAGGTGCGCCGGCTCGGCGCACATTTCCGCAAGTCCCACACGGACGCTGGCACCCTGCGCACCCTGCAACATCGGTTTAATCTGCCAGTGCACCGACTGCTGTGCGACGTGCCCACACGGTGGAACTCTACGCTCCACATGTTGGCCAGGCTCTATGAGCAGCGTAGAGCTATAGTGGAATACCAACTCCAACATGGGCGGCGCAGTGGGAGTCAGCCTCCTCAATTCTTTTCAGAAGAGTGGGCCTGGTTGGCAGACATCTGCCAGGTCCTTGGAAAGTTTGAGGAGTCCACCCAGGTGGTGAGCGGCGATGCTGCAATCATTAGCGTCACCATTCCTCTGCTATGCCTCTTGAGAAGTTCCCTGCAAAGCATAAAGGCAGACGCTTTGTGCTCGGAAACAGAGCCGGGGGAAGACAGTATGTCGCTGGATAGTCAGAGCACCCTCCTGTCTATATCTCAGCCCGGTGAGGAGGAGGAGGAGGAAGATGAGGAGGAGGGGAAAGAGACAGCTTGGCCCACTGCTGAGGGTACACATGCTGCTTGCCTGTCATCCTTTCAGCGTGTATGGCCTGAGGAGGAGGAGGAGGAGGAGGATCCTGAAAGTGATCTTCCTAGTGAGGACAGCCATGTGTTGCGTACAGGTACCCTGGCACACATGGCTGACTTCATGTTAGGATGCCTTTCTCGTGACCCTCGCGTTACACGCATTCTGGCCACTACGGATTACTGGGTGTACACACTGCTTGACCCACGGTATAAGGAGAACCTTTCCACTCTCATACCCGAAGAGGAAAGGGGTTCGAGAGTGTTGCTATACCACAGGACCCTGGCGGACAAACTGATGGTAAAATTCCCATACGACAGCGCTAGTGGCCGAAGGCGAAGTTCCGAGGGTCAGGTAGCAGGGGAGGCGCGGAGATCAGGCAGCATGTACAGCACAGGCAGGGCAACACTCTCTAAGGCCCTTGACAGCTTTATGGTTCCCCAGCAAGACTGTGTCACCGCTCCCCAGTCAAGGCTGAGTCGGCGGGAGCACTGTAAAAGGATGGTGAAGGAGTACGTAGCCGATCGCACGACCGTCTTCCGTGACGCCTCTGCCCCCTACAACTACTGGGTGTCGAAGCTGGACACGTGGCATGAACTCGCGCCATATGCCCTGGAGGTGCTTGCTTGTCCTGCGGCTAGCGTCTTGTCAGAGAGGGTGTTTAGTGCGGCTGGGGGAATCATCACAGATAAGCGTACCCGCCTGTCAACCGACAGTGCCGACAGGCTAACACTCATCAAGATGAACAAAGCCTGGATTTCCCCAGACTTCTCTTCTCCACCAGCGGACAGCAGCGATACCTAAGCAATACGTAGGCTGCACCCGCGGATGGAAGCATCGTTCTCTATCCCCATCAAAAACGGGGACCTTTTTGCTTCATCAATCTGTGTATAATATTCCTCCTCCTCCTGCTCCTCCTCCTGAAACCTCACATAATCACGCCGAACGGGCAATTTTTCTTAGGCCCACAAGGCTCAGTCATATAATTTTTCTAAACAATTTTTAGACGTTTCAATGCTCATTAAAGCGTTGAAACTTTCACCTCCACCAATTTTTATTTTAACTGGGCTGCCTCCTGGCCTAGTTACCAATTAAGCCACATTAACCAAAGCGATTAATGGGTTTCACCTGCCCTCTTGGTTGGGCATGGGCAATTTTTCTGAGGTACATTAGTACTGTTGGTACACCAATTTTTGGGGGCCCTCGCCTACAGTGTAATCAAATTAATTTTTAGCCCACCTGCATTACAGCTGACGTTACATCAGCTGTGTTGGGCACTGCAATGGGATGTATTTATGTACCGCCGGTGGGTTCCAGGGAGCCACTCATGCTGTGGGTCCACAGGGAGTTGTAACTGCATGTGTCCACTTCTAAAGAACCCCAGTCTGACTGGGGCATGCAGTGTGGGCTGAAGCCCACCTGCATTAAACATGAATTTATTACCTCAGCTGTGATGGGCAATGCAATGGGATATATTTATGTACCGCCGGTGGGTTCCAGGGAGCCACCCATGCTGTGGGTCCACAGGGAGTTGTAACTGCATCTATCCACTTCTAAAGAACCCCAGTCTGACTGGGGCATGCAGTGTGGGCCGAAGCCCACCTGCATAAAACATGACATTATTACCTCAGCTGTGATGGGCACTGCAATGGGATATATTTATGTACCGCCAGTGGCTTCCTGGCACCCACCCATGCTGTCGGTCCACACGGAGTTGTAACTGCATCTGTCCACTTCTAAAGAACCCCAGTCTGACTGGGGCATGCAGTGTGGGCCGAAGCCCACCTGCATTAAACATGACATTATTACCTCAGCTGTGATGGGCAATGCAATGGGATATATTAATCTACAGCCGCTGGTTTCCAGGGAGCCACCCATGCTGTGGGTCCACAGGGAGTTGTAACTGCATCTGTCTACTTCTAAAGAACCCCAGTCTGACTGGGGCATGCAGTATGGGCCGAAGCCCTCCTGCATTAAACATGACATTACCTCAGCTGTGATGGGCACTGCAATGGGATATATTTATTTACCGCCGGTGGCTTTCTGGCACCCACCCATGCTGTCGGTCCACAGGGACTTCACAATAGGGAGTTGTACCTGCCTGTGTCTATGAATTAAAAACCCTGGTCCGGTTGGGGCATGCAGTGTGGGCCGAAGCCCACCTGCATTTAATCTGACGTTAGCTCTGCTGTCCAGGGCACTGCAATGGGATACATTTATGTACAGCCGGTGGGTTCCAGGGAGCCACCCATACTGTGGGTGCACACGGAATTTCCATTGCGGAGTTGTACCTGCCTGTGACTATTTATAAAAAAACGCGGTCTGACTGGGGCATGCAGACACCTTGACAGAATGAATAGTGTGTGGCACATAGGTTCCCCATTGCTATGCCCACGTGTGCAGCTCCAGATGGAGGTGGCACAGGATTGGATTTCTCATTGCTTCTGTACAGCATTGTGGACTATCGCCCTGCCCCTTTTAAAGAGGGTCGCTGCCTAGCCGTGCCAACCCTCTGCAGTGTGTGCCTGCGGTTCCTCTGGCAGACGCACTTATAAATAGACATGAGGGTGGCGTGGCATGAGGGCAGCTGAAGGCTGGGCAGGGACAGTTTGGTGTGCGCTGTGGACACTGGGTCGTGGGGGGGGGGGGGGGGTTGGGCAGCATGTTACCCAGGAAAAGTGGCAGCGGAGTGTCATGCAGGCAGTGATTGTGCTTTGTTGGAGATAGTGTGGTGCTTAGCAAAGGTATGCATTGCTAATGAGGGCTTTTCAGAAGTAAAAGTTGTTGGGAGGGGGGGGGGGGGCCCACTCTTGCCGCTATTGTGGCTTAATAGTGGGACCTGTGAACTTGAGATGCAGCCCAACATGTAGCCCCTCGCCTGCCCTATCCGTTGCTGTGTCGTTCCCATCACTTTCTTGAATTGCCCAGATTTTCACAAACGAAAACCTTAGCGAGCATCGGCGATATATAAAAATGCTCGGGTCGCCCATTGACTTCAATGGGGTTCATTACTCGAAACGAACCCTCGAGCATCGCGAAAAGTTCGTCTCGAGTAACGAGCACCCGAGCATTTTGGTTCTCGCTCATCTCTAGTCATGATCTTTATTAAAAAAAAGAAAACTGAAATCCCGCAGTCTTCACACTGAGCACTAAACCCAATAATTTGTCTCTTCCTGTTCTGTAGAGATCACTTTTCAGTAGTCAACTCATTATCATCACAGGCAGGATTGCAATGAAAGGTAACACTGATACAGTAGAAAGCACAGGATTTACAATAGGGGATGGTCACAGCTCAACTCCTCCTCCCTACACAATGACCTCTGCATAGGTCATAGAACATGCCAACAACATTCTACCATAGACATCAATAGGTTCTAACCCTGTCAATTGTGTGAATGGCCCATGAGATTTGCTGAAAAGCATTTCACTGCAGTCCAGGCAACCTGGACTGCATAGTCATGTGCAGACAATAGAATAAAAAAAAAATCTAACATCAGAAAGAAGAAAATGAATGGTATGCAACATATTTCTCTTACTGGTTCTAAATAATAATAATAAAAAACTGTACATTGATACATTTCCATTAACACTAGAGATGAGCGAGCACCAAAATGCTTGGGTCCTCTTTATTCGAGTCGAGCTTTTCGTAAAATTTGAGTAACGAACCCCATTGACTTCAAGGGAGACTCGAGTATTTTTATATGGGACCCGCCGGTTGCCGAGCTTTTTTTTTCCTGTTCTCTCTCTCTCTCTTTTTCTCTCTCTCTCTCCTCCGCCAAGCCAGCCACAAACTACCGTTGACGTGCGCAGCGTCGCAGCGGGGAGGGGTCAAATCTGACACGTCAGTAGGGGGTAGGGGCCAAAACTAGGGCGGAGTCGAACATGGCGTGATGCTCGCTCGAGTAGTGAGCACCATCGAGTATGCTAATACTTGAACGAGCATCAAGCTCGGAAGAGTATGTTCTCTCAACTGTAATTAACACCTTAGTAGTTCCTCTATATTTTGACCGCTACATTTATTTACAGAAAAATTCTCTATATATAAGTCTGCACTGCTTTTGGCTTCCAACTACTCCATACTTTGACCCTGGCTAGCCTTAATTCTATGATTCTGTTTTCTACTTTAGTGCCAAATATGTCAATATGGCTGCCAGGCTGTCCATTCTTATTTGTAACCACATGCTCCCCTACAGATGTGTCCTTCCTTATCTTTCCTCTTGGCTTGACATATGCTAGATCTGTGGTGTGAGATGACAGCTTTGGATATAAAACATGATTTTGCAATAAGGGCCAGAAGAAACAAAAAGCATGCAAACCTTGTCAGCCCATAAACAATATCGTCTCTCCTCCCCAAATATTCAGGCTTTGAAAAAAATTGCCTTGAAGAACTGAGCAAAGTACAAAATATATCATGGAAAACAAGATCAGAACAAAAACAAAGACCCAGAAGCAAGTTCAGAACATAAATATAGAACCAGAGTCAAACTCCGAACTTAAAAATGGCACCAGAACCAAGCTCAGAAATTTTACCTGCAAAAAATCATCTGAAATGAAGAAATCTGAATATTCACCTACTCTAGTGGCTCCCCGTCGAAGATTACAGCCCAGGTGACCGATGCACTAAACCTGGAAGAAGCAACAGGTGGTCATGTGCCATTCATTGTGCGCGTAACCACTCAATCACTCACGGGATTCTGCGGCCATGGATGAATCACCATTGAAGTCTGCTCTCATGTATAAAAATAGTAAGCAATCCTATAGTCACCTCTGCCAGCTCCCCTCAGCTCCCCACAGCTTATATTTAAAGCTCTTCCCTGAAAAACAATTCAGGAGGGCTGGCAGACCATTGCCTTCAATGGATGCATTCCCTATGGTGCACGCATGTTCTATCTTTACAGGTCAACGCCTGTAAAACACAGACATGTGAACACATCATAGGGAATGTATTGGTTGTAATAGACGCATGTTTTTGTGTGCATGTATGCACGCACAAAAATATGCTCGTGTGAATCCACCCTAACACTATTTCTGGCCATTATATTGACTTATATCCTGCATTTATCACCAACTTTCGCTCTACAGACTTCATGTCTAATTTTCAGATTACCTTGAGCTGGCAGGTTGAAACTGCTGTTATGCAGTTTTCTATACAACACATATGGAGAAAACTGTAGATTCTGCTCCCTAACTCTCTCTAACACATACAGAGAATCAGCAGCATCATGGTGTTCACTAGAGAAATACTGAGCAGTGTAGATGTTATTTGAGTAGCTGTAAATCACTCACCAGCCTGTAGTGACCTTTTTTTTTACACTGTCTGAGAAAATATGCATTTGATTGTATAAGGAACCTTTTTTTATTGATGATTGAAATAAACAGATTCTTCTCTAAATTCAGAAGCCTGTGGTGCGATTGATTTGTGAAATATTGTTTGAATATGTGAGATCCTGAGGCTGTAAGGGTCTATTTTCACACACAGCATTCTAAGTATTTCTAGGGATTGGTGCAAACTGTAGTACATAAGAGACTGCATGCTGATCTGCCTGGCCAGAACTGCTCAAATGTGCAACACTGGTCAATCAAAGCAGGTATGGTGTCTTAGACTAATAATGCATATGTTAATGAAATGCATATGACTCCATGTTCTATCTTATACATAGCTGTTCTCTTTCTTTTAGCCATCTTGTATGCCACTTTTCATTATATTCATTTGTCCCATTTCTCCAGGATTTATGGATATTGAATGATTATTTAATATGTCTTGAGTGAAGACTTTTGCTCCAGGAGATATCTTATCTTGCATATTCATATTTTGTTCATGTTTCTTTTGTCCAATGGTAATAACTAGAGATGAGCGAGCACCAAAATGCTCGGGTGCTCGTTACTCGGGACGAACTTTTCGCGATGCTCGAGGGTTCGTTTCGAGTAACGAACCCCATTGAAGTCAATGGGCGACCCGAGCATTTTTGTATATCGCCGATGCTCGCTAAGGTTTTCATTTGTGAAAATCTGGGCAATTCAAGAAAGTGATGGGAACGACACAGAAACGGATAGGGCAGGCGAGGGGCTACATGTTGGGCTGCATCTCAAGTTCCCAGGTCCCACTATTAAGCCACAATAGCGGCAAGAGCGCCCCCCCCCCACTGTCAGCGTAAAGATCGTTCTCCTCTGCCATAGCTGTAACAGCTGTGGCAGAGAAGAACAATGTTAGCCCATTGAATTCAATGGAGCCGGCAATACAGCAGGTTCCACTGAAAGCAATGGGCTGCCGGCGATCGCAGGATGAATTGTCGGGAAGGGCTTAAATATATAAGCCCTTCCCTGCAATTCATCCAGAAATGTGTTACAATAAAAATATATACCGTATATACCGGCGTATAAGGCGATGGGGCATAAAAGACGACCCCCCAACTGTCACCTTATACGCCGGGAATACAGCGGAGCAAAGAATAAAAATCATTACTCACTTCTCCTGGCGTTCTGCGGTGCTGCTGCAGGCTGTCGCTCCCTCCTGGTCCCCGGCAGAGCATTGCTTTCTGGACACAGGGCTTGAAATCCCCGCCTCCAGAAAACACACGTGCCTTCAGCCAATCACAGCCATTCAATGACATCATTGTCATTGGCTGTGATTGGCTGAAGGCACATGTGTTTTCTAGAGGCGGGGATTTCAAGCCCTGTGTCCAGAAAGCAATGCTCTGCCAGGGACCAGGAGGGAGCGACAGCCTGCAGCAGCACCGCAGGACGCCGGGGGAAGTGAGTAATGATTTTTATTCTTTGCTCTGCTGTATTCCCGGCGTATAAGGTGACAGTTGGGGGGTCGTCTTATACGCCCCGTCGCCTTATACGCCGGTATATACGGTATATATTTTTATTGTAACACATTTCTGGATGAATTGCAGGGAAGGGCTTATATATTTAAGCCCTTCCCGACAATTCATCCCGCGATCGCCGCCAGCCCATTGCTTTCAGTGGAACCTGCTGTATTGCCGGCTCCATTGAATTCAATGGGCAAACATCGTTCTTCTCTGCCACAGCTGTTACAGCTGTGGCAGAGAAGAATGATTTGTCTTCTATATGTTCTCAATGGGGTCGGCGCTGCTGCCGCCAGCCCCATTGAGCGCATATAGAGAAGAGAACAGGAATCGCAGATCGCACATAGGTGCGATCTGCGATTTCTATGGCCTAAGAAGGACCGTTGGGGTTCTTGAAGCCTAAAATAACTCCTAACGCTCTCCCTATAGCAGCAGCACTTTCCCTGATTTATGTCAGAAGGCATCTGTGGCGAGCCGCGGGAGGGGCCGATTTTTATACTCGGGTGACACCTGATCTCGCCAGACACTCACTGCAGGGGGGTGGTATAGGGCTTGAACGTCACAGGGGGAAGTTGTAATGCCTTCCCTGTCTTTCTATTGGCCAGAAAAGCGCCTAACGTCTCAGAGATGAAAGTGAAAGTAACTCGAACATCGCGTGGTACTCGTCTCGAGTAACGAGCATCTCGAACACCCTAATACTCGAACGAGTATCAAGCTCGGACGAGTATGCTCGCTCATCTCTAGTAATAACTGAATTATAATAGATTTGAATTTTGGTTATTGAATATATGCCCTTATAAAACCTCAGGTATGTCAATCAATAAACAGATAACTTTGGATCCCATCCCATGTCGTGTGTGATTTGACGTTGTCTCCGGGCCCATATATACTTCTAACCAATTTGAGCCGCAGAGGCATATCAAAGCAAACATTATTTACACCAACACATATGAATATGCAGTGAGCATCAGATAGTTAGAGAAGCTGGTGTGGCAATCAGTGATTCTCCAGGCCTGGAGGGTTGCTTTAAAAGTTGATCCATTAGAGGCAAACAAAAATTTATGCACGGCTGTCATACAGGCAAAGGATGGATAGCTTGAAGAGTCAAAAAAGTAAAGTTATTTCCAGACTCCAAGAGTAAGATGAAAGATTGAGCTGTGTCAATAAATATGGTATATAGGTCCCAAAGCAATGAATTTTTTTATTATTATTTATTTGCAATTTTACATTTTTTTAGTCCTTGTTCAAATAGTGTTATTGATGCTGTTTCTGTAGCAGAATCCAAATCATTTTTTACATCCCATTGAGTTCATTGGGAAGCTTGGCATAGCCATAGTTCATAAAGATGAGACAAATGTTACCTTGATTGTGATAGTATGGCACAGAAGGTTATCATATCTTATCCAATTAAGAAACAATTGTTCTCTTATCTTAACACAACACAACCTATTGTAAAGTAATTCAAAGTGTAAATAAGCCGCCCTGATAACACACTGTGATATCACAGCAAGCTAAAGAGTAACCCATCTGTACAGTGCAGAATTTTTCCAAGCATGGATTTTAACCCTTTGCAATCCAGTTTTGGATTCAGGGTTTCCTCGGGGGGCTTTCTCTTTCTGCCATTATACAATGGCGCCATCTGCTGGCTAGAGCCAGTACTGCGGTATGGGACATGCTGGAGAGGCCCCTGACAACAGAGTGGCCAGTAATATACAGTAAGAATATGCTGCCGGACGTCTTCCGACATTGGAGCTGTACAGCCTTCAATCACAATGTCTTGAGACGTCAGACAGTGGATTGGAAAGGGTTAAAACAACTTTGTAAAAAAAGAGTTGACATGTCAATTCTTGACATGGTTTCCATGTGGAATTCGTACAGGAACTGCCTCAGGTAGCTGCATACAGATTTGCCCCATTGAATGAAGCTAAATCTGTGTGTAGATCAGCATGCAAATTCGTGGCAGAATTATGAGATTTAGTCTTATGCCACTGAATATTGTGGCACATCTATGTTGGAAAAATTCGATGCAGATTTATCACAGTAAACTCCATGGGAGCATGCCCTTAGGCGAATTTCCAAATTTCTGGAAGGTAATATATTTATTACAGTGATCTCCAACCTGTGGCTCTACAGATGTCGTGAAACTACAACTCCCAGTAGAATTGTAGCTTTGCAACAGTTGGAGATCCAAGGGTTGGAAACTGCAACAGCACTCCAGACTTCAATTTTGCACTTCAAAGTTGAAGTTTTAATCCACTGTACAAGTTGGAGACTATTGTATATGCACTATGTGGATATATAATTTGCACAGCAGCTTTAATCTGCCTTGAATTTCCAATAGCTATTTTAAGGCCAGTATTACACAGCCATATGCAGGTTTTGCCCGAGAAACCTGGAAGCAAAACGCATCAGACAGCACATGGACATCCATCCCTGTGCTCTCTGAACTCCGTGGACCCTGCACATTGCATGTCCTATTCTCATGATGAAAACGTTTCAAACATACAGCCGTATAAATGAGCCCTAAATCTGCATTTGCATCACTACTACCTGAGCTGTCATTAATCTGATATTGTACATTTTGGGAATAGATTGACGCAAACACAAATAACTTGATCATTCAGTGATGTTTAATAAGACACAACATTTGGATTTGATTTGCGCTATTTGTGGTAACGTAATTAATCACAACATTCAATGGCATCATATGAGATAAACTGTAAGAAACTGTACAGATAGTCCCCGACTTGCGAACATTCGACTTACGAATTTCGCTAGATACGAGCTATCTGTTCTGCACAGTATGATGTAATGCTATGGCATTACATCATGCTGTGCAGGGACCGGACAAGCTTCTATCAAGCCTGATAGAAGCCTGTCCGGTCACATCGCGGTTGCTAGGCAGCCGGGGGCCTTCTGAAAGGCCCTAGGGCTGTCTATGCAGAGCGCCTAGCAAGCCGTGCGCTCTATGGGCACTCTGCATAGGCAGCCCTGGGGCCTTTCAGGAGGTCCCCGGCTGCCTAGCAACCACACAGCGTCCCGCGATCTCATCGTGGGACGCTGTATGGGCCCCCTGAACGTCGGGTGCCGGCTGTTTCTTACAGCGGGCACCCGGCGGCAGCAGTTCTGACGAGCCGCGCCGCTTGTCAGAACTGTTAATACTTTAAATACCGCTGTCAGAGCGGTATTTAAATTGTTAACAGTTCCGACAAGCGCCACGGCTCGTCGGAACTGCTGCCGCCGGCTGCCCGCTGTAAGAACAGCCGGCACCCGACGTTGTATGGAGCGGGATCCACCCGCGATCCCCTCCATACAACCATTTGTTCGACTTGCGAACAAAACGGACTTGCGAACAGGCTCCCGGAACGGAACCTGTTCGCAAGTCGGGGACTAACTGTATTAGGTAAATTTTTGAATTTACCATCCAATGATACAAACTATTCTATTTTTATGTAGCAAAGGGGATAAGTTCTGTTGACAGTAACTATGGACAGTTACTGAAAAATATTATTGTGTTCCATTAAAGGCAAAGTGACGAGCGCAAACCCAAAATGTCATCATTGGTTCGTAGTCATGGCAAATATCGCCAAAAGTATCACAATGATCCTCATGTAATAAACAGACTCCTGCAATCCAGTGATCTGGCAATGAGCTGTTAACTTGAGCTCTGATTAATAACCATTGTGGAAGGGCTCTTGACAGTTACACAGATTTTGCAAGTGTTAACTTGATATTTACTGCATAGATAGCTACAATGTACTACAATGCTGTAAATTGAGTTATCATGATACACCAGTCATATTAACCATTGCTACATCTGTACCAAGTATGGTACACTTCATTTAGGTTCCAGGAGATAAATCATTAATGTCACTAGATAGATAAATGGAGGTGGCAGTATAAGGCTCTGTTCCCACTGGATTATAGCTTTCCTAAGCAGATCCTGATGGACCCCCAATGTGGCTTTGGTATATTTGAAAGCAGAGCTGGCCTATTCGCGCCATCAAAAATACCTGGCAATAAAGCAGATGTGAGCGGAGGTTTAATGAGAGAGAGAAAATAAAGAGAGCGAATAAACACCAAGAGAACATGAATCTTCTATCCAGATGTTGCTTTTGGTCAATTTTGAACCTAGAACCTAGCACTGTGTTCTAAGGCAGCAGTGCTAACAACTGAGGGTATTAGTGTATCTTGACGCCACCGGAAGTTATGTTCAAGTCAAGATACTGAGTGTTTGACAGGGGGTTGCCCAGGATGTCATCATTGGTTGAAGTCATGGCAAATATCGCCAAAAGTGTCACAATGATCCTCATGCAATGAACCAACTCCTGCAATCCAGTGATCTGGCAATCAACTGTTTGTTAAATACTTGAGTTCTCATTAATAACCATTGTAGAAGAGGTGCAGTGGTAGCACCAGAGCACTTTGCCACATTCAAGCGGTGAGCAGTGCAGAGTGGTGGGGGGCCGCACTTTAATGACCAGAGCAGTTGGCCAGCAGTGCATGTTCCCTGGCAACAGGAATCCTCCAGCTCAGCCACAATGTTAGCCTCACCCTCCAGCCCATGCAACATGAAATCCACACACTCCTTGGACCTACATTAAGGTAGCCAATCGGGAGGTAGGGGTGTGAGAGGGGCATTCCTGCATCCAAGGCCTGTCACACCCTTATCTTCAGGTGGCATCAGGATACATTAATACCACAATTGAGCTACCATGTTTGGTCTTCCTTCTTTCTTCTTTCACACAAACAACAAACAAGGTCCATGCAGATGTTGTCCTTGGTCAGATATAGACCTAGGAACTTAATACTATAAGGCAACAGTGCCAATGACTGAGCTGCCATGCTTGTGCGTTCATCTTTCTCTTTTTTCTTCTTTTTTCTACTCCTTTATAACAGAAAAAGAAGTAGAAGGAGAAGGTGGAAAAGGAAGAGAAACAGGAGAAAAAAAAAAATATTCCAATTTCCTTCTTTTTCTTCTCCTACTCCTTCTGAGAAATAGGAACCAGGAGAAGGTAGATGGAAAAAGTTTGATGACTCAGTGGCTAGCACTGTTGCCTGGTAGCGCTGGGGTTCCAGGCTCACATCTGACTATTGAAAAGATCTGCATGAATTTTATATGTTCTATTCGCCTCTTTGTTTTTCTTCCCATATTCTCTTCCTCTCGAGAAGGGAGAATGAAGAAGTGGTGTGTTGGCTTAGTAGTCAGCACCGTTGCTTTGCAGTCCTGAAGTTCTAGGTTCAACCCTATCCAAAGGTAACAGCTCAATGGAGGTTTTATGTTATTTTTGTCTCAAAGTCCATGCTGATGTTGCCTATAATACGATTTGAACCTTGGATCCCAGTACTGCAAGGCAACAGTGCTAAGCATTGAGACACATTCTTTAAAGATGAATCACCACCACCACCATGCTAATTTAATATGGGGGTCAGAATAGGCTGTCCTGATTCATGATTACTTTTTGAAAATCGGGTTGGGAGTGTCCAACCTGAATTTTCCAATAATCGCTCAACACTAGTTGTGGCAGCCTATAGAGAGGTGGTCATGGATAGTACTTATTGAGGTGATTAGAGGCAATCAGAAGTATGGTCACCTCTTTTCAATTAAAGGAGTATTTCAGGCATATACTATTGATGACATCCTAAGGATAGGTAATCAGTGGTAGTCCACTGCTCAGAATTCCTGACTATCAGCTGATCCTCCACTTGACTATAATTTTAATTGACATAGTTCTATAAATTCATCCTAAATCTGAAGAGTATTGTATACTTTGGCAAGATATTTGGCTATATTTGACAAGGAACCATTTTACATTTCAGTAAAGATTAACAGTAGATAGATGGATAGCATCATTTCATACCACCTACCTCGGATGTGTTGCTATACCACAAATCCTGCGCCCCAATCTTTCTTCCCTATCCCTCAGTCACTATTCTCAATTTCCTTTGGCAATACTAATGTTTATTTTTAAAATGTTTTTTTTTGAATTTCATAGATAGATGGATGTACATTTTCTATTAACATTTACTCCATCAGGTTCCATTAATCCCAGAATATCAGATTAAGAAATGATATAAAAAACTTGTGTATATATTTCTCAGTTGGTAGCAAATAACAGAAATCAACTGTTACGGCTTATTCTGGAAAATATCAATTCACTGAATCATGAGAAGCAACTTTTCTAACAAGAAAGGAATTAATGAAGCTTGGTGAGGACACTGGCTGTCAATCATGTTCTTCTTCATGATGCCAAGCTGCCAATCTCCAAACCACAGTAAAGTAATTAACTCTACTACTTGCTGAGACTTTCTGCATCCTCGCTGTTTTTCAACTACTCAAGTCTCTTCCAATTTTCTACCTGAAATAGCAGCTCGCTGTTTTTCTATAAGATCAGATGTACTGATAGCCTGTTAGGAGGAACAGCACAATTGCTTCCTAAACTGGCATGGTGCTTATACACAATATATTGTAGAGCTGATTGGCCACATTCCATGTTGTATTAGAAAGACTGAAACCTAGCACATTCTGTAATAGTGTAACCTCCAGACGTCAAACAGATAAAGCAGCTGGTCAATTTTAGTATATCATTCAGGAGGCTGATACAATTTTGGTAACCTTGGAGCTGAGAATATACATTCATTTTATAGGTACTATTGCTGTTTCCAGCTACTAAAGTGTTAACTAATCTTGTATTTCAGATTATGAAACAGCTATGTTATATACACTATTAATCAGAACTGATTTCCACTGTATTTAATGGTACTTTTAAAAAAACTGTATAAACCATTTGCAAGAGTAGCCAATAAGCAGCAGGAAAATGCACCTCTACGATGATTTTAGAGTCTCCAGCAGACCTAAACTTTTGGAGCTGGGACCTCCGCTAACCAGAAGAACAGATGTACATTTACACGCCTCTCCCCTGCCACTACCTAGCATTGTTTTACAGGGTTCCCTAGCTTTAATGCTTTATTTATAGTACTGGGATCCTCATATGGGGAAGAGAGACTTTATAAGCCCACTAAGTCCCCAGTGCCCAGGTGCAACTGTACCCTCTGTGCCCATTATAGTTACACTCCTGGATGGCACTAGTAAAAATATATTATAAAAAAATTAAGTATCTACAGTTGTATTTTATGTCACTTATACAATGCCATTCTTCATTTTTTGGGTTTTCGTGCTAATACTTACGTTCATTTCATACTTTAGAACCTCTACTAAAACTTCCATATGCGCCTTTTGAACTTTTATAGCCCTGTCATTTCTAGTGACAGTATGCCCAGGCTTGCAAATTGGATAATTGTCTCATTTAGGATTCCCAACCTCAGGTTGAACTTCTTTTCAGACCAAAGACACTAATGCAAATCTGTCATGCTTTTACCTTAAATTAAACATGTGGTTAACAGAAAAAAATCATGAATTTATATATTTTACGTAATTTCTAGGACCTGAAAAAATTTCATAGGCTGTGTAAAAGGAAGAAGAATTACATACTCACCTGCTTCAATGTTGGAGCCCAAATGCCACCTCTTGGAACCCGCAAGAAGACATCTGGTGGTGACATGCCATTCTTTGTGCATGTGACTGTTCAACTAATTACAAGCTTAATCAGGGATTCTTGCATGAGCATTGAAGGCTGTGATTGGTGGACAGGTCACATGCACAATGAACTGTACAATGAACAACACATGATCATCGACCGGCTTCTTCTGAGTTGTAAGCTGTGAACACCAAAGTTCCAGAGCTGGACGAGGAGTCTCTTGAGTATTTGAGTATGTATTTTGTCTTTATTATACACATTTCTAAGCCTATGAATTTACCCCTTTAAATAAAATGTGAGTAAATCTTCTTCTAAAACATTACAGAGCTTGTCAACAGCATGAGTATATTGTACTTACCTCTTTTTTTCCCAACTGATTCAAACACAGAAACTTAAAGGGGTTGTCCCGCGCCGAAACGGGTTTGTTTTTTTTCAACCCCCCCCCCCCCCCCCGTTCGGCGCGAGACAACCCCGATGCAGGGACGTACAGAAAGCTTGCCGGAGCGCTTACCTTAATCCCCGCGCTCCGGTGACTTCTATACTTACCTGTGAAGATGGCCGCCGGAATCCTCTTCCTCCGTGGACCGCAGCTCTTCTGTGCGGTCCATTGCCGATTCCAGCCTCCTGATTGGCTGGAATCGGCACGTGACCGGGCGGAGCTACACGGAGCCTGCATTCTGCACGAGCGGCTCCATTGAAGAGAGCAGAAGACCAGGACTGCGCAAGCGCGGCTAATTTGGCCATCGGAGGGCGAAAATTAGTCGGCACCATGGAGACGAGGACGCCAGCAACGGAGCAGGTAAGTATAAAACTTTTTATAACTTCTTTATGGCTCATAATTAATGCACAATGTACATTACAAAGTGCATTATTATGGCCATACAGAAGTGTATAGACCCACTTGCTGCCGCGGGACAACCCCTTTAATAATTAAAGATACCAAAAACAGTTACAATTATTTTTGATTCATAAACCCAATGAAGAAACAGTTTCACACAAGTGTATTATGTCAGCAAATCCCAGACTGTCCATGGGTGATGCTTTAGTGACAGGAGAGAATCAAACACTGAGGCCTTAGTCACACGGGCGTTTTTTGCCGCGATTTGCGGATCGCATGATGGATGAGCATTCGCAAATCGCGTGACCGGGGCCGAAAAATCGCCCGAAAAAACTGCTCCTAGCCGCGTTTCAATAGAAACGGGCCGGAGCTGTCCAGCGCATTGAATTCAATGGAGCCGGCAATGCAGCCGGCTCCATTGAAAGCAATGCGCTGCGGGCGATCTCGCAATGAATTGTCGGGAAGGGCTTACATATATAAGCCCTTCCCTGCAATTCATCCAGAAATGTGTAAAAATAAAAAAAATATATATACTCACCTTGTCCCGGCAGATGGAGTTCAGCGCAGCCGGCCGGCAGTTGCCCAGAACTGCTCTCTGTAGTATTCAGCAGCCGGGGCTTTAAAATCCCCACCTGCTGAATGAACTGCCTCTGATTGGTCACAGCCTGACCAATCAGAGGCAGCTCTTATTCACACCCATTCATGAATTCATGAATGGGTGAGTGAGTGCTGCCTCTGATTGGCTCAGCGCAGTGAGAGCTGCCTCTGATTGGTCAGGCCAATCAGAGGCAGTTCATTCAGCAGGCGGGGTTTTTAAATCCCCGGCTGCTGAATACTACAGAGAGCAGTTCAGGAGAACTGCCGGCCGGCCGCGCTGAACTCCGTCTGCCGGGACAAGGTGAGTATATATATTTTTTTTATTTTTACACATTTCTGGATGAATTGCAGGGAAGGGCTTATATATTTAAGCCCTTCCCGACAATTCATCCCGCGCTCTCCGGCAGCCCATTGCTTTCAATGGAGCAGGCTGTATTGCCGGCTCCATTGAATTCAATGGGCAAACATCATTCTTCTCTGCCACAGCTGTTACAGCTGTGGCAGAGGAGAATGATTTGTCTACTATATGTTCTCAATGGGGTCGGCGCTGCTGCCGCCGGCCCCATTGAGCGCATATAGAAAAGAGAACAGGAATCGCAGATCGCAGATAGGTGCGATTTGCGATTTCTGTTCTATAATTTATCGGACAAGCACATAAAAAGCGCTCATGTGTCCGATACCATTGCAAAGCAATGGTCTTATAAAATCGCCGGACGTATGCGCATGCGCAAATCGCGCGTGAAAAACGCCTGTCTGACTAAGCCCTGAAAGTGAAGAGAATCATACTCTGAAAGTAAGCATCATGTTAAAATCCATTGTATCGGCATGTAATAATACTGCTTACCACCTGTCAACTTTTACCTAAGACTTGGAATATGATCAAAAAAGTATATATAGTAGTATTTTATACTCGTAGAATTTGGGCTCGCTGTTTGATACCAGCTGATTACTCACAGTTTGACAAGTTGTTCATGCTCTTAGGATTGTTATACATTAATGCATTGAATGGACTATTAAACAATGGTAAGCTGTACTTTATTTGTTGACAGATTTGCATTTTTTATATATTTGCAATACAAATGCTTCAAAATGTCAAGGCCATGAGAAGATGTGCTTTGCAGATTGTGTAATTGTGCAGTAACTTTAATTAAACTGAGCCTGGCCCTATGAGTTCATATATATATATATATATATATATATATATATATATATATATATATATATATATATAGAGGCAGGTAATGTTACCTGCTCTATCCAAGGCCACATTCATATGGCAGTATATTCCACAGCACTTCTCATTAATATATGTATGCCAAAAACAGGAGCAGAGCTCAAAGAAAGAAATATAATGGAAAGGCTTTTAGTAAAAAGTTTTCACCCCTCCTGTGATATCTTTTTATGTGGCAAAATATCAATGACCTTCACAGGCATTGATATTTTCCCATCTAGAAGGTCTGGGAACAAAATGAAAAACATCGAATCTTGCAGAGCAAAAAATTCTCTTCCAAATAGAACAAAAATGAAAAAAAGAAAAAATGGAGTACATTCCGATTTTCGCCTTTGAAAAAAGGAAAAATTAGCAAAAAAGTGTTTTTTGCCATTTTTGACTCATTGTATCTTAAGAGCTATGCATCCTTTTGGGTCCATAATGTGAATAATGAGTAACATTTCTATGGAGTACACATTGATAAATTCATAGCTGAGTTGGATTGCATTGATTATGAGTTATTACTGCTTAAAATATGGGTTTTATTTTGCGCGATAGAATTTTTCAGCTACTTTGACGTGCAATGGTGGCAGAATGATGATAAGAGTGGCAGTCTGAGAAGCTTAGCTGGATTCAGCACCAAAAGTTCTCCTAGTGTGTGAAGTTTCATTGCTCTAGAGTCATTGGAACTGAACTGGCAATGGATTGAAATCGCCACTTTTTTCAGGTTGCGCGCTGTAATCACAAGACAACCCCCTAGATTAAGACCTGTAGCTCGTGAACCAAAGCACTTTGAAGCCTAATATTCTGGCTATCTTAGTTTAGGGTCAGGGTCTATCTTTGTGCAAAGTTTCATTGAAATCTGGGATGGTCGACCGGGAGCGTTGGTTGAACTGACACGGAATGACCCAATTGGTAAAAGAAACATAAATTTAGTATTCTAGTACCTTATCGCCCACTGGATGTAATGGGGTGCAGCTGATATTGAGTGATGTCTGCCTAAACAATCTGTGATCCCCTAGATAAACAAACAAACTGTGTATATAACCACAGGTAGCTACAGTAAGTGCTTGCTATATACCGAGAAATTGAGGAATTCCTATATCACGGACATTCACCATTACCACATAGATGGCTGTTTGCATAGGTCCCCGGTAGAGCAGAGGTTACATCTAGAGATGAGCGAGCATACTCGTCCGAGCTTGATGCTCGTTCGAGTATTAGGGTGCTCGAGATGCTCGTTACTCGAGATGAGCACCACGCGGTACTCGTCTCGATTAAACGAGCACTGACCATTGAATTCAATGGAGCCGGCAATACATGAATTCATGAATGGGTGTGAGTGAGGGATGCCTCTGATTGGTCAGGCTGTGACCAACCAGAGGCATCTCATTCAGCAGGCGGGGATTTTAAATCCCCGGCTGCTGAATACTACTCACAGCTGTTCAGAGCAGTTCAGGAGAACTGCAGCCTGCCGCGCTGAACTCCGTCTGCCGGGACCAGGTAAGTATATATATATTTTTTATTTTTACACATTTCTGGATGAATTGCAGGGAAGGGATTATATATTTAACCCCTTCCCGACAATTCATCCCGCGATCGCCGGCAGCCCATTGCTTTCAATGGAGTCGGCTGTATTGCCGGCTCCATTGAATTCAATGTGCTAACATCGTTCTTCTCTGCCACAGCTGTTACAGCTGTGGCAGAGGAGAACGATCTTTACGCTGACAGTGGGGGGAGGAGGGGGGGTCTCACTCTTGCCGCTATTGTGGCTTAATAGTGGGACCTGGGAACTTGAGATGCAGCCCAAAATGTAGCTCCTCGCCTGCCCTATTCGTTTCTGTGTCGTTTCCATCACTTTCTTGTGTTTTGCAGATTTTCACACATGAAAACCTTAGCGAGCATCGGCGATATACAAAAATGCTCGAGTCACCCATTGACTTCAATGGGGTTCGTTACTCGAAACGAACTCTCGAGCATCACTGAAAGTTCGACTCGAGTAACGAGCACCCGAGCATTTTGGTGCTCGCTCATCTCTAGTTACATCCACATGATATTGCATTTTTTTCTAAAGGTTGGGAGTAGTTTTATTATCTGCCCCAGATTTGGATGAAGAATCTTTGCAGGATGTAGCCCTGCTGGTAGCTATGCCCATCTAAAAGTGAAGGTATTCCTATTAGTCAATGATATCATCTTAGGCACAGAAAGCAGAATGGACCATATTGAGACTTATTTAATACGGTAATAATCAGAGGCGTAACTTGAAGCTCCTGGGCTCCAATGCAAAACCTGTAACAGGGCCCCCAACTATAATGCTTTATTCATAGTAGTGGGCTCCCTATATGGATAAGAGAGGTCTTATGTGCCCCCTAAGGCTCCTGGGCCCGGGTGCAACCGCATCATTTATAGTTACGCCCCTGCTAATAATGTCTAAAAGTTAGACAATGCAAACCTAAACTAGACAGTCTTAGGCCTCATGTCCACAGCTAAAATAAAATGTAAAATCTGGAGCGTTTCACCCGCAGCATGATCCGCTCCCCATAGGGATGCATTGGACACCCGCAGGTAGTTAAATACCTGCGGATGTCATTTTCCCTTGAGGCACGGATTGTGTGCGCGGGAAAAAACCTGCAGCATGCTCCATTTTAGTGCGGGTCTCCCGCGAGGACGGCTCCCGCAGACTTCTATTGAAGTCTATGGAAGCCGTCTGTATCCGCGGCACACCCGCACCTGAATTTCTGCTCTCCGGTGTGGGAGCGCGGGAGAGCAGGAGTTAAAAAATATGGATTGCCTGGCGCATGCGCGTCACTGTGCTGGCGTGCCGAGCACATCCGCCGGGCTGAAGAAAGAAGATCCGGCCGCGACTAAATTCAGAGCTGAGTTGGATTGCATTGATTATGAGTTATTACTGCTTAAAATATGAGTTTTATTTTGCACGATAGAATTTTTCAGCTACTTTGACATGCAATGGTGGCAGAATGATGATAAGAGGGGCAGTCTGAGTAGCTTAGCTGGATTCAGCACCAAAAGTTCTCCTAGTGTGTGAAGTTTCATTGCTCTAGAGTCATCAGAACTGGCTTGGCAATGGATTGAAATCGCCACTTTTTTCAGGTTGCACGCTGTAATCACAATACAACCCCCTAGATTAAGACCTGTAGCTCGTGAACCAAAGCACTTTGAAGCCTAATATTCTGGCTATCTTAGTTTAGGGTCAGGGTCTATCTTTGTGCAAAGTTTCATTGAAATCTGAGATGGTCGACCGGGAGCGTTGGTTGAACTGACACGGAATGACCCAATTAGCATTTTTCCTATCATCCAACCAAATAGATTTTATTTCCAAACTGTCTCAAATTATATGGAAATGGATGTCAGATTTAATAATATAACCATTCTAGTCTATATTGTTCCCATAGGGTGCAGCATTATTGAAGATGGTCTCATAGTACATGTGCACTACCGTACCATTGATATCTATGGACCTGCCAAAGAGAAGCTGAGTACAGCACACAGATATCTCTAACAGTCCTATAGAAATGAGTGGAGTGGCACTACATAAACGTGACCACAGCTTCATTCATACGGAGACACTCGGGACCTTGTTCTTATTCTCAGTGAGGGTTTCAGTGACTGGATTCCCACTGATCACATGGTTATCACCTATAGTTATCACCCCATGGATAGGTGATCAGTTGTTTTCATGGGACAACCCTTTTAACAAAGATTGCCAGTGAACGTAGGGAAAAGCAGTGCCCATATGAATAGTTATAACAATATAAAAAAAACTTGTATCTGAAATAACGACTAGATGGCTTCATAAAGTGTTTGTTTAATTTGTAATACAATCGAAAATTTATAGGAGTGCACATGAAATCATTTGGTAATGGTTGTGGCAGTATATTACTATTCTGATGATTTGAGCTTCAGAGTGAAGGTCCGCTAAACGCCTGTATCAGGGGACTTCATATACAGCAATTCCTTTGTATGAGATTAGAAAATTGGTCTGACTTTTATAAGAAACAGTGCCACTCTTGTCCACAGGCTATGTCTAGTACTGCAGGTCAGTACAGTTCAAATGAATTGGGTTGAGCTGCAATATAAGACACAGCCCATGGACAAGAATGGCACTGTTTATGTTTATTTTACAATACACAGCCCTTTTGATATACTACTATCTAAATAGCAGCCACTTGTAAAGATAAGTTCACATATGAAAAAGGGAAATAGAATTCCCCATGGCTGCTACCCTTGGTCATGTCAGTACAATACGGGTACTACTTACTGTACTTCTGCTCATTCTGCATAATCAAAAGTCCTCTGCTTTGATGGTGCTATAGGCAGAATATATGACACTGATATTCCGTTGATGCCAATGGAGAGAGACAGCTGCGAGGAACAAAATTTTCTGTTCTTCTTTATCACCTTTATTGCTACCTCTTGTAAAGGGAGCAATTCAGAATTGTATACTAAAGGGGTCTTCTAAGGAAATATTATTGATGACCTATCTTCGGGATAAGTCATCAATACTTCGTTGGCTGGGGTTGATTGCTTGAGACTATAGTCTGTCACCTGATTGGGCATGTGCACCAAGCATCACTACACACAGAAGAACAGAGCAGAAGCTGATGCTTTGACCCATGTGTTGTGCCTGTTGTGGTAATTAAAGGCGCAACTTGTATTGATTTTAAAGACAAACACCACCAATGGTTGGAGCAGCACCTCCTGCTCCATATCACTGTATGTAGTGGCAATGACAATGGGCACCCAATCAGGTGGGGTCCCAAGTGATGAAGCCCAACCGATCAACTGTTGATGACCTTTCGTGAGAGTAAGTCATCAAGAGTATTTCCTTAAAAAACCCTTTGAGGAACAGTTGTATATGCAATAACATATTGTACAAAGATAACTTGCTTCAGCTCTTTATGGCAAATGAACGCATCATGCTTCATGTAATTTTTCTATTAAACTCATTATTTTTTACAAGGCAATAGAAAAGTAATTGTCAAATTATCTGGATGAAGTGATGCAGTTTCACGATGCATTAAGTAAGTTGTCAGCTGGCACACATAAAGACATTTTAACCAGTTCTACTGGCAACAAGCACAAGCCAAAGGCGTAATATTATTTGCAGTGAAATCTTCTATACTCACAATGTTGTATTCTTTTATTACTATGTGGATTGGTATGAATTTTGTTGTATAGCATACTGGACCTCCAGCAGTAGTGGATTTGACCATCAAAAGGACCACATACAATCTAGATGAATAGTTCATAGCTTTTTTCATTGGGTCATGGTGTGATAATGATATATTCTAAATGTGAAGCACACCATGCAAGACACATTTTATATTTATATTCTTATTTTTTGGCTTGGGCTTCTTTCAAATCATTCTTTATTTACAGTTTTGTTTCCACAATGCTGGACTCACACTGCTCTCCATGTTACATTGATCACCATGTTACCCAGAAAGCTGGAGATGGCCACCTGGAGAAATAGTTCATAAAACTAGCATTCCATGTATAATCCTTAATTTGTTAAGGGAAAAGCCCCATTTCCCCAACTCAAATATTGTCCTAGCAAGTGGTAGCTTTCTGTTATGGCAAGGATTGAATTTAAGAAAATGGCATTGTCTTTGGTGATTCTGCAATATCATCTGTATATGTCCTGATAATTTGATTCCATTATCATTATTGGCTGAATCCATCACTTCTTCTTTATTTTGACTGCAGTTAAGAAGGCAACGTCTAGTACTCTTAAGGCTCATCTTGCACTTTCCAGAGCTGCCTTGGCAATATATAGTTCCTGAAAGGTCCATGCAGTAATCCATTATTCATTGCCATTGTCAAAACTCAATGCTGGTCTACAGAAGTAGAGCTATTTCTGCATTCCCATTCACCAAGCGTAGACATACAGCTCATAGCGCAAGAGCACATAAGTGATGAATTGATTCCCATCGTCGAAGGAAGCAAGGTTTCCTTAGAGTTCCCACTTCTGTAATCATTGCCTAGGGTAAAATGTAGGACATTTCTTCTAGCAGTGAAGTATTTTTATAAAGGCCTTTCTGAATTCCACATTAAATGTCGTATAAATAATAGGGTTGACCGCACTGTTGACATATCCAAGCCAAGTGAATGCACTGTACAAGGCTGGCGGGATTTTGCAGTTGCAGTGCATATTTAGGATGTGGGTTATGAAGAAGGGAAACCAACAGACAATGAAGACACCTGGGTAAATACAACATGCATCATATTAGCACTTTGGGTTTTAATTAAGGATACAGTACATTGTATTAACCTCAACTAAGTATACAAAGCACAGAATCTACTACCATAGTAATGTCATGAATGAACCTTCAGATACTACCATAGTAATGTCATGAATGAACCTTCAGAAAGTCTTTGGAAGCACCAAATGGTTGATAGTAGTGATAAGTACAATGAAAGTGTGATATATAGTATCATGTATTCCTGTGTCATATGTCTTAACAGAATTTTTATTCAACACAATGCACTAAATGGCCACTTGATTAGAGACACCAACCCTTTCATAATTGAAACTTCCTTGTATGAAAATTAACACTGGAGTGCAGTATAAAATCTAGTGAGCAAGATTTGTGTGGATCAGTTTCAGTGAATCCACATTAGAATGGGAAAACGAAGCAATCAGAGTGGTTTCGAACGTGGCCATTGGTGCTAGACTAGCCAGGGGCCAAGCTTTAAAAAACTGCCAACATTATGGGGTTTTCTTGTACAACAGTGTCTAGAATATTTAGAGAACAGTGTGATTGGGGAAAAACATCCAGTGAAAGGGGATCCAGTGGTGAAAAGCAACTTGACAACAACAAGGGTTTGGGGGAGGATGTCAAGAATGATTCTGCCGAACAGGCAGTGCACAGTCAGCAAAATTACATCCAAATACAACGTTGAGGCTTCAAGTAACGTGTCTGAATGCACAACTCATTATTGTTCCTTGCCATGGATGGGCTATAATGGAAGAAGACTGGTTCCAGTGCCATTGGTAAGAGAAACAGAAAGGCAAGATTCCAGTGGCCAAAAAAAGCACAAAAAGTGCATCAGTGAGCAGTGGAAAAACATTGCCTGATCAGATGAATCCATATTTCTGTTGCACAATGCTGATGGGTCAGAATTTGATGCAGCATGAATCCATGAACCCTTCCTGTCTAGTTTCAACAGTTCAGGATTGGGATGGTAGAGTAATGGTGTATGGAATGTTTCCTTGGCACACTCTGGTCCTCTGATACCTGTGGATGGACGTCACAATCAAATTCTACAGTTCTGAAAGTCAAAGGAAGTCCAAAATGCTACGAGATGGGTGTCTCTAAAAAATGGCCATTCATGAAAATCTAAAGGACAAACCATGATTGGATGATAATCTGTAACATGATAAAGCTTCTAGTTTGGGATTAGTTTCAAATCACAGTCATGTGCACCCCTTTTGCAAATAATGCTATATATACATTGACTTGTGTAATATGTTTTTCTGCATACATATAAATACATCACCTAATCCATTTTTTCCCTACAGATGATAAATGAAGATAATTCTTTTTTTTTTCTCATATACCTTTGATTTAAGCTTAAAAGGGTTATCCCACTTAAAAAAATATCTGAATTAAAAAAAACAAAAAAAACAGCCGCCCATGCCTTGAAATATTAATGAAGCAATACTTATCTTTCTTCTCTCCCTGGGAAGTAGTGCAATGGCTCTTGCAGCTCTTCCAGTTTGGGTATACAGTGAAAGTCAGATGACCAATGCAGCCAATGATAGGCCACACCATCACCATCTGTTCTCCTGGCACCAGCACTCTCTTCCTGGAAGCTATGTTGCCAGGAGTTATGGATGGCTCTGCTGCAGTATCTGATTGGCTGCAGCGTAAGCTGACGTCCGCTGTAAACACAGACTGGGAGAGCCACAGGTGCTGTTGTTCTGCTTACTAGAGGGAGAAGAGAGGTGAGTATTGCTTATTTTTTTTTACTTAAGGCATGGCTAGTTGTTTAAGGAAGCACAAAATGTGAAGGAAACCATTTTGGCATTCGTCATTAGAGCTAGATTTTTCAACAGGTTCGGCATGTCTGTTTCTGCGGTCAGACCTGGGTGAAAGGTGCCAGATTAAGTGAAATTTTACATCTGAAAAAACTGAATAATGTATAATCATTAGAGATGAGCGAACGTGTTCTTCCGAGCTTGATATTCGTGCGAATATTAGGGTGTTCGGGATGTTCGTTATTCGTAACGAACACCATGCGGTGTTCTGGTTACTTTCACTTCCTTCCCTGAGACGTTAGCGCGCTTTTTTTGGCCAATTGAAAGACAGGGAAGGCATTACAACTTCCCCCTGTGACGTTCAAGCCCTATACCACCCCCCTGCTGTGAGTGGCTGGGAAGATCAGGTGTCACCCGCACATAAAAGTCGGCCCCTCCCGCGGTTCGGCTCAGATGCCGTGTGAGTTAGTGAGGGACAGTGCTGTTTGTACCGGAGCTGCTGTAGGGAAAGAATTGGTAGTTAGTGTAGGCTTCAAGACCCCCAAAGGTCCTTATTAGGACCACTGATAGCTGTGTGTTGGCTGCTGTTAGCAGTGCCATTTTTTTTCCCCTCAAAATCGGCTCTGCAGAGCGTTGCACCCGGCATTAGGGACAGAAGTGCTGCATAGGCAGGGAGAGTGTTAGGAGTGAGTGTAGCCTTCAAGAACCTCAACGGTCCTTTCTAGGGCCATATTTATCCGTGTGCAGTACTGTCCAGGCTGCTGTTAGCTGTGCTGCATTTTTTTTTGCTTCTCAAAATCGCCTCTGCAGAGCATTCCACCCTCCATTGATACTGCAGGGAAAGAATTGTATAGGCAGGGCCACAACACAGTTATTATTCATTGAATATACGCAGTGCTGCCTTTTGCTTGTAAAACAAGTGAAAATAATTCTATTTGTCCTGCCTCTGTCCGTCCTAACGCCGGTGGACACGTGTCGGCTGCGTGTGCAACCTGTAAAAATCAGACGCACCCAGCTACGTTTTACTCCTGGCTTCGCCATTTGCTTTCCTTAATTGGGAAAAAAAAAACCTGCTCTGCCACAGTTAATAACTCTGCTACCCTCACGTTCTGTGACACATTAGCAGGAAAACAGCACAGTTATTAAACTTCTCATGTTCATAGAATATACGCAGTGCTGCCTTTTGGTGCAAAAAACCGGAAAATAATTCTATTTGTCCTGCCTCTGTCCGTCCTAACGCCGGTGGACACGTGTCGGCTGCGTGTGCAACCTGTAAAAATCAGACGCACCCAGCTACGTTTTACTCCTGGCTTCGCCATTTGCTTTCCTTAATTGGGAAAAAAAATACCTGCTCTGCCACAGTTAATAACTCTGCTACCCTCACGTTCTGTGACACATTAGCAGGAAAACAGCACAGTTATTAAACTTCTCATGTTCATAGAATATACGCAGTGCTGCCTTTTGGTGCAAAAAAACGGAAAATAATTCTATTTGTCCTGCCTCTGTCCGTACTAACGCCGGTGGACACGTGTCGGCTGCGTGTGCAACCTGTAAAAATCAGACGCACCCAGCTACGTTTTACTCCTGGCTTCGCCATTTGCTTTCCTTAATTGGGAAAAAAAATACCTGCTCTGCCACAGTTAATAACTCTGCTACCCTCACGTTCTGTGACACATTAGCAGGAAAACAGCACAGTTATTAAACTTCTCATGTTCATAGAATATACGCAGTGCTGCCTTTTGGTGCAAAAAAATGGAAAATAATTCTATTTGTCCTGCCTCTGTCCGTACTAACGCCGGTGGACACGTGTCGGCTGCGTGTGCAACCTGTAAAAATCAGACGCACCCAGCTACGTTTTACTCCTGGCTTCGCCATTTGCTTTCCTTAATTGGGAAAAAAAATACCTGCTCTGCCACAGTTAATAACTCTGCTACCCTCACGTTCTGTGACACATTAGCAGGAAAACAGCACAGTTATTAAACTTCTCATGTTCATAGAATATACGCAGTGCTGCCTTTTGGTGCAAAAAAATGGAAAATAATTCTATTTGTCCTGCCTCTGTCCGTACTAACGCCGGTGGACACGTGTCGGCTGCGTGTGCAACCTGTAAAAATCAGACGCACCCAGCTACGTTTTACTCCTGGCTTCGCCATTTGCTTTCCTTAATTGGGAAAAAAAATACCTGCTCTGCCACAGTTAATAACTCTGCTACCCTCACGTTCTGTGACACATTAGCAGGAAAACAGCACAGTTATTAAACTTCTCATGTTCATAGAATATACACAGTGCTGCCTTTTGGTGCAAAAAAACGGAAAATAATTCTATTTGTCCTGCCTCTGTCCGTACTAACGCCGGTGGACACGTGTCGGCTGCGTGTGCAACCTGTAAAAATCAGACGCACCCAGCTACGTTTTACTCCTGGCTTCGCCATTTGCTTTCCTTAATTGGGAAAAAAAATACCTGCTCTGCCACAGTTAATAACTCTGCTACCCTCACGTTCTGTGACACATTAGCAGGAAAACAGCACAGTTATTAAACTTCTCATGTTCATAGAATATACACAGTGCTGCCTTTTGGTGCAAAAAAACGGAAAATAATTCTATTTGTCCTGCCTCTGTCCATACTAACGCCGGTGGACACGTGTCGGCTGCGTGTGCAACCTGTAAAAATCAGACGCACCCAGCTACGTTTTACTCCTGGCTTCGCCATTTGCTTTCCTTAATTGGGAAAAAAAATACCTGCTCTGCCACAGTTAATAACTCTGCTACCCTCACGTTCTGTGACACATTAGCAGGAAAACAGCACAGTTATTAAACTTCTCATGTTCATAGAATATACGCAGTGCTGCCTTTTGGTGCAAAAAAACGGAAAATAATTCTATTTGTCCTGCCTCTGTCCGTACTAACGCCGGTGGACACGTGTCGGCTGCGTGTGCAACCTGTAAAAATCAGACGCACCCAGCTACGTTTTACTCCTGGCTTCGCCATTTGCTTTCCTTAATTGGGAAAAAAAATACCTGCTCTGCCACAGTTAATAACTCTGCTACCCTCACGTTCTGTGACACATTAGCAGGAAAACAGCACAGTTATTAAACTTAGATTATTCATTCACTAGAGGCAGTGGGGCCTTTCGTTTTCAAAAAAGGGAAACAATTATATTTGGCCTGCAGTCTTGCGCCAATTTATTAGCTGCCTGTGAAATCAAATCACTGGTAATACAGCATGCTGAGGGGTAGGGGTAGGCCTAGAGGACATGGACGCGGCCGAGGACGCGGAGGGCCAAGTCAGGGTGTGGGCACAGGCCAAGCTCCTGATCCAGGTGTGTCGCAGCCGACTGCTGCGCGATTAGGAGAGAGGCACGTTTCTGGTGTCCCCACATTCATCGCCCAATTAATGGGTCCACGCGGGAGACGGTTATTAGAAAATGAGCAGTGTGAGCAGGTCCTGTCCTGGATGGCAGAAAGTGCTTCGAGCAACCTATCGTCTACCCGCAGTTCTGCGCCGTCCACTGCTGCCAATCCGAATCCTCTGTCTGCTGCTCCTCCTTCCTCCCAGCCTCCTCACTCCACTACAATAACACCTGCTCAGGAGCGGGAACACTCCCAGGAACTGTTCTCGGGCCCTTGCTTAGATTGGGCAGCAGCGGTTCCTCTCCCACCAGAGGAGTTTATCGTCACTGATGCCCAACCATTCGAAAGTTCCCGGGGTCCGGGGGAAGAGGCTGGGGACTTCCGCCAACTGTCTCAACAACTTTCTGTGGGTGAGGAGGACGATGACGATCAGACACAGTTGTCTTGCAGTGAGGTAGTAGTAAGGGCAGTAAGTCCGAGGGAGCAGCGCACAGAGGATTCGGAGGAAGAGCAGCAGGACGATGAGGTGACTGACCCCACCTGGTGTGCAACGCTTACTCAGGAGGACAGGTCTTCAGAGGGGGAGTCAAGGGCATCAGCAGGGCAGGTTGCAAGAGGCAGTGCGGTGGCCAGGGGTAGAGGCAGGGCCAGACCGAATAATCCACCAAGTGTTTCCCAAAGCGCCCCCTCGCGCCATGCCACCCTGCAGAGGCCGAGGTGCTCTAAGGTCTGGCAGTTTTTCGCAGAGACGCCTGACGACCGACGAACAGTGGTGTGCAACCTTTGTCGCGCAAAGCTCAGCCGGGGAGCCAACACCAACAGCCTCACCACCACCACCATGCGCAGGCATATGATGGCCAAGCACCCCGCAAGGTGGGACGAAGGCCGTTCAGCGCCTCCGGTTTGCACCCCTGCCTCTCCCCCTGTGCCCCAACCTGCCACTGAGATGCAACCCCCCTCTCAGGACACAGGCACTACCGTCTCCTGGCCTGCATCCACACCCTCACCTCCGCTGTCCTCGGCCCCATCCAGCAGTGTAGTTCAGCGCACCGTCCAGCCGTCGCTTGCGCAACTGTTGGAGCGCAAGCGCAAGTACGCCGCCACGCACCCGCACGCTCAAACGTTAACCGTCCACATAGCAAAATTCATCAGCCTTGAGATGCTGCCGTATAGGGTTGTGGAAACGGAGTCCTTCAAAAGTATCATGGAGGCGGCGGCCCCGCGCTACTCAGTTCCCAGTCGCCACTACTTTTCCCGATGTGCCGTCCCAGCCCTGCACGACCACGTCTCCCGCAACATTGTACGCGCCCTCACCAACGCGGTTACTGCCACGGTCCACTTAACTACGGACACGTGGACAAGCACAGGCGGGCAGGGCCACTACATCTCCCTGACGGCACATTGGGTGAATTTAGTGGAGGCTGGGACAGAGTCAGAGCCTGGGACCGCTCATGTCCTACCCACCCCCAGAATTGCGGGCCCCAGCTCGGTGGTGGTATCTGCGGAGGTGTATGCTTCCTCCACTAAAGCACCCTCCTCCTCCTCCTCCTCCTCCTCTGTCTCGCAATCAAGATGTGTTAGCAGCAGCATGTCGCCAGCAGTCGGTGTCGCGCGGTGTGGCAGCACAGC
The DNA here is from genome assembly GCF_035609145.1 of Eleutherodactylus coqui. Lineage (NCBI taxonomy): Eukaryota > Metazoa > Chordata > Amphibia > Anura > Eleutherodactylidae > Eleutherodactylus > Eleutherodactylus coqui. The sequence continues at coordinate 64,395,238 of NC_089842.1, forward strand.
GGTGGGCAAGCGTCAGCAGGCCGTGCTGAAACTACTCAGCTTAGGCGATAAGAGGCACACGGCCCACGAACTGCTGCAGGGTCTGACACAGCAGACCGACCGCTGGCTTGCGCCGCTGAGCCTCCAACCGGGCATGGTCGTGTGTGACAACGGCCGTAACCTGGTGGCGGCTCTGCAGCTCGACAGCCTCACGCACGTGCCATGCCTGGCCCACGTCTTTAATTTGGTGGTTCAGCGGTTTCTGAAAAGCTACCCACGCTTGTCAGACCTGCTCGTAAAGGCACGCCGGCTCTGCGCACATTTTCGCAAGTCCCACACGGACGCTGCCACCCTGCGCACCCTGCAACATCACTTTAAGCTGCCAGTGCACCGACTGCTGTGCGACGTGCCCACACGGTGGAACTCTACGCTCCACATGTTGGCCAGGCTCTATGAACAACGTAGAGCTATAGTCGAATACCAACTCCAACATGGGCGGCGCAGTGGGAGTCAGCCTCCTCAATTCCTTTCAGAAGAGTGGGCCTGGTTGGCAGACATCTGCCATGTCCTTGGTAATTTTGAGGAGTCTACCCAGGTGGTGAGCGGCGATGCTACAATCATTAGCGTCACCATTCCTCTGCTATGCATCTTGAGAAATTCCCTGCAAACCATAAAGGCAGCTGCTTTGCGCTCGGAAACGGGGTCGGGGGAAGACAGTATGCCGCTGGATAGTCAGGGCACCCTCCTGTCTATTTCTCAGCGCGTACAGGAGGAGGAGGAGGAGCATGAGGAGGATGAGGAGGAGGGGGAAGAGACAGCTTGGGCCGCTGCTGACGGTACACCGGCTGATTGCCTGTCATCCTTTCAGCGTGTATGGCCTGAGGAGGAGGAGGAGGAGGAGGATCCTGAAAGTGATCTTCCTAGTGAAGACAGCCATGTGTTGCGTACAGGTACCCTGGCACACATGGCTGACTTCATGTTAGGATGCCTTTCTCGTGACCCTCGCGTTGCACGCATTCTGGCCACGACGGATTACTGGGTGTACACACTGCTCGATCCACGGTATAAGGAGAACCTGCCCACTCTGATTCCCGAAGAGGAAAGGGGTTCGAGAGTGTTGCTATACCACAGGACCCTTGCGGACAAGCTGATGGTAAAATTCCCAGCCGACAGCGCTAGTGGCAGAAGGCGCAGTACCGAGGGCAAGGTAGCAGGGGATGTGCGTAGATCGAGCAGCATGTACATCCCAGGCAGTGCAACAGTCTTTAAGGGCCTGGCCAGCTTTATGGCTCCCCACCAAGACTGTGTCACCGCTCCCCAGTCACGGCTGAGTCGGCGGGAGCACTGTAAAAGGATGGTGAGGGAGTACGTAGCGGATCGCACGACCATCCTTGGTGACGCCTCTGCCCCCTACAACTACTGGGTGTCGAAGCTGGACACGTGGCCTGAACTAGCGCTGTATGCCCTGGAGGTGCTTGCTTGTCCTGCGGCTAGCGTCTTGTCGGAGAGGGTGTTTAGTGCGGCTGGGGGAATCATCACAGATAAGCGTACCCGCCTGTCAACCGACAGTGCCGACAGGCTAACACTCATCAAGATGAACAAAGGCTGGATTTCGCCAGACTTCTGTTCTCCACCAGCGGACAGCAGCGATACGTAAGCAATACGTAGGCTGCACCCGCGGATGGAAGCTACGTTCTCTCTCACCATCCAAAGCGGGGACATTTCTGCTTCATCAATCTGTGTCTAATATTCCCCCTCCTCCTCCTGCTCCTCCTCCTGAAACCTCACGTAATCACGCTGAACGGGCAATTTTTCTTAGGGCCACAAGGCTCACTCAAATAATTTTTCTGAACAATTTTTATAAGTTTCAATGCGCTTAAAAGCGTTGGAACTTTAACTTGAACCAATTTTTCGTTACACTGGGCTGCCTCCAGGCCTAGTTACCACTTAAGCCACATTAACCAAAGCGATTAATGGGTTTCACCTCCCCTCTTGGCTGGCCATGGCCAATTTTTGGGATGTACATTAGTACTGTTGATACAGCAATTTTTGTGGGCCCTCGCCTACAGTGTAATCAAATTAATTTTTAGCCCACCTGCATTACAGCTGACGTTACCTCAGCTGTGTTGGGCAATGCAATGGGATATTTTTATGTACCGCCGGTGGGTTCCAGGGAGCCACCCATGCTGTAGGTGCACACGGAGTTTTTAATACATCTGTCCACTTCTAAAGAACCCCAGTCTGACTGGGGCATGCAGTGTGGGCCGAAGCCCACCTGCATTATGCACGACATTACTACCTCAGCTGTGTTGGGCAATGCAATGGGATATTTTTGTGTACCGCCGGTGGGTTCCAGGGAGCCACCCATGCTGTAGGTGCACACGGAGTTTTTAACACATCTGTACACTTGTAAAGAACCCCAGTCTGACTGGGGCATGCAGTGTGGGCCGAAGCCCACCTGTATTACGCACGACATTACTACCTCAGCTGTGTTGGGCAATGCAATGGGATATTTCTATGTACCGCCGGTGGCTTCCTGGCACCCACCCAGGCAGTGGGTCCACAGGGAGTTTAACCTACATGTGTCCACTTCTAAAGAACACCAGTCTGACTGGGGCATGCAGTGTGGGCCGAAGCCCACCTGTATTACGCACGACATTACTACCTCAGCTGTGTTGGGCAATGCAATGGTATATTTCTATGTACCGCCGGTGGCTTCCTGGCACCCACCCATGCTGTGGGTCCACAGGGAATTATAAATGCATCTGTTTCCACTTATAAAGAAACCCAGTCTGACTGGGGCATGCAGTGTGGGCCGAAACGCACCTGCATTAACCCTTTCCAGTCCACTGTGTGACCTGTGAAGACATTAGGGTTTAAGGCTGTACAGCTCCGTTGTTGGTAGACGTCCGTCGGGGTTCTCTTACTGTATATTGCCAGCCTCTCTGCTGTCGGAGCCTATCCTACGTGTCAGCTCATGCAGTACTGGCTTTAGCCAGCATATAGCGCCGTTGTATAACGGCAGAAAAAGAGTAAGCCCCCTAGGAAAACCATATACAAATTGGATTGGAAAGGGTTAAGCACAACATTACTACCTCAGCTGTGTTGGGCAATGCAATGGGATATTTTTATGTACCGCCGGTGGGTTCCAGGGTGCCACCCATGCTGTAGGTGCACACGGAGTTTTTAATACATCTGTACACTTCTAAAGAACCCCAGTCTGACTGGGGCATGCAGTGTGGGCCGAAGCCCACCTGTATTACGCACAACATTACTACCTCAGCTGTGTTCGGCAATGCAATGGGATATTTCTATGTACCGCCGGTGGCTTCCTGGCACCCACCCAGGCAGTGGGTCCACAGGGAGTTTAACCTACATGTGTCCACTTCTAAAGAACCCCAGTCTGACTGGGGCATGCAGTGTGGGCCGATGCCCACCTGCATTATGCACGACATTACTACCTCAGCTGTGTTGGGCAATGCAATGGGATATTTTTGTGTACCGCCGGTGGGTTCCAGGGAGCCACCCATGCTGTAGGTGCACACGGAGTTTTTAACACATCTGTACACTTGTAAAGAACCCCAGTCTGACTGGGGCATGCAGTGTGGGCCGAAGCCCACCTGTATTACGCACGACATTACTACCTCAGCTGTGTTGGGCAATGCAATGGGATATTTCTATGTACCGCCGGTGGCTTCCTGGCACCCACCCAGGCAGTGGGTCCACAGGGAGTTTAACCTACATGTGTCCACTTCTAAAGAACACCAGTCTGACTGGGGCATGCAGTGTGGGCCGAAGCCCACCTGTAGTACGCACGACATTACTACCTCAGCTGTGTTGGGCAATGCAATGGTATATTTCTATGTACCGCCGGTGGCTTCCTGGCACCCACCCATGCTGTGGGTCCACAGGGAATTATAAATGCATCTGTTTCCACTTATAAAGAAACCCAGTCTGACTGGGGCATGCAGTGTGGGCCGAAACCCACCTGCATTAACCCTTTCCAGTCCACTGTGTGACCTGTGAAGACATTAGGGTTTAAGGCTGTACAGCTCCGTTGTTGGTAGACGTCCGTCGGGGTTCTCTTACTGTATATTGCCAGCCTCTCTGCTGTCGGAGCCTATCCTACGTGTCAGCTCATGCAGTACTGGCTTTAGCCAGCATATAGCGCCGTTGTATAGCGGCAGAAAAAGAGTAAGCCCCCTAGGAAAACCATATACAAATTGGATTGGAAAGGGTTAAGCACAACATTACTACCTCAGCTGTGTTGGGCAATGCAATGGGATATTTTTATGTACCGCCGGTGGGTTCCAGGGAGCCACCCATGCTGTAGGTGCACACGGAGTTTTTAATACATCTGTACACTTCTAAAGAACCCAAGGCTGACTGGGGCATGCAGTGTGGGCCGAAGCCCACCTGTATTACGCACAACATTACTACCTCAGCTGTGTTGGGCAATGCAATGGGATATTTCTATGTACCGCCGGTGGCTTCCTGGCACCCACCCAGGCAGTGGGTCCACAGGGAGTTTAACCTACATGTGTCCACTTCTAAAGAACCCCAGTCTGACTGGGGCATGCAGTGTGGGCCGATGCCCACCTGCATTATGCACGACATTACTACCTCAGCTGTGTTGGGCAATGCAATGGGATATTTTTGTGTACCGCCGGTGGGTTCCAGGGAGCCACCCATGCTGTAGGTGCACACGGAGTTTTTAACACATCTGTACACTTGTAAAGAACCCCAGTCTGACTGGGGCATGCAGTGTGGGCCGAAGCCCACCTGTATTACGCACGACATTACTACCTCAGCTGTGTTGGGCAATGCAATGGGATATTTCTATGTACCGCCGGTGGCTTCCTGGCACCCACCCATGCTGTCGGTCCACAGGGACTTCACAATAGGGAGTTGTACCTGCCTGTGTCTATGAATTAAAAAGCCCGGTCTAACTGGGGCATGCAGACACCTTGACAGAATGAATAGTGTGTGGCACATAGGTTCCCCATTGCTATGCCCACGTGTGCAGCTCCTGATGGCGGTGGCACAGGATTCTATTTCTCATTGCTTCTGTACAGCATTGTGGGCTATCGACCCGCCACTTTTAAAGAGGGTCGCTGCCTAGCCGTGCCAACCCTCTGCAGTGTGTGCCTGCGGTTCCTCCTCATGGCAGACGCACTTCTAAATAGACATGAGGGTGGTGTGGCATGAGGGCAGCTGAAGGCTGCGCAGGGACACTTTGGTGTGCGCTGTGGGGGGTAGGGGTGGCGGTTGGTCAGCATGTAACCCAGGAGAAGTGGCAGCGGAGTGTCATCCAGGCAGTGATTGTGCTTTGTTGTAGCTAGTGTGGTGCTTAGCAAAGGTATGCCATGCTAATGAGGGCTTTTCAGAAGTAAAAGTTGTTGGGAGGGGGGGGGGCCCACTCTTGCCGGTATTGTGGCTTAATAGTGGGACCTGTGAACTTGAGATGCAGCCCAACATGTAGCCCCTCGCCTGCCCTATCCGTTTCTGTGTCATTCCCATCACTTTCTTGAATTGCCCAGATTTTCACACATGAAAACCTTAGCGAGCATCGGCGAAATACAAAAATGCTCTGGTCGCCCATTGACTTCAATGGGGTTCGTTGTTCGAAACGAACCCTCGAGCATCGCGGGAAGTTCGTTCCGAATAACGAACACCCGAACATTTTGGTGTTCGCTCATCTCTAATAATCATCTATGAGTTATAGGTATTTATATAGAATATTAATTATACCCTTACAATTCTGAGGACACCCAAGAAGGGGCAAGGAGAAGGCCACAGAGAATGCTAGATGTTGTGAAGGGTGCTCTACATTGTCCCACTTTAAAAGTGCAGAGAAACATTTTAAAGTCATACATGAGTTCAGATGTGGACATTTTGATGGATGGAGTCTGAGAAACCAGGTATTTTGTGTCTACAGAATTTTGAGAACGATGTCTTGTAAAGCAAAACACAAGCAGGCAGTTGGCACAAAGTTAAGAAAGCTGCAACTCCTGCTGTCTTAAATGACAATGAATCACAGGAAGAAAGCAACACAGTAATCTAGAGATGCACACAAGAAATAATGAAAAAAACATAAAGCTTTAGTCAAGGCTACAAACCTTAAAAAAACACTAAAAATGGAACAAAGTTAACACTCAGGATGCACAATCGTAAATGTGTTCATAACAGCCAAGTAACATGAGGACTAATGGGCAAATAATATAATGGAATGGCATAGATAAAATCCCGTATCAAATGCAAAAAAATAGGTAATCTATTACACAATACTTGCAGGACTACAAAGCATCCAATAAAAAAGAGGCGCCAAACCCAAAATGGCTATAGCATCAAGATAGCATCAAAGTACGAAGTGACATTCGGCATAAGGAAGGCACATAACAGCTACTGGGCTTTGGTTGTATTTGCTGATGCATCTTTATTTCGTGCTTTCGTAACTTCTTTATACTGATGTCACTTCATTACTTTGATATTATTTTAATGTTATAGTCAGTTTGGCATCTCTCTATTTTTTCATGTTTCATTTTCTCCCGGGGAAGAAAATCACATGATTCCCCCGGGAGAAAATGATCCCGGGGGCATTCACATGTTCCACGTCCAATGATGTGTACCTGATCTTGTGCAGTAAATGTCCTGTTGGGGGGATTTATGTTGGAGAAACAGGACAGAAACTGAAAGCGAGGATGAGATCTCATCGCCACACGATTAAACACAGGAAAAGAGAATTGCCTGTAGCCGAGCACTTTTCTAACCATGGACATGACATAGGAGATATGAGAGTTTTGATATTGAAGGGTGGTTTCAAGTCACAAAAGTACAGAAGAATTTGGGAATGTAAATTGATAACAACCTTTTGACACGCTGAATACTGGGTTAAAGGGGTGGTCTCGCGAAAGCAAGTGGGTCTATACACTTCTGTATGGCCATATTAATGCACTTTGTAATATACATCGTGCATTAAATATGAGCCATACAGAAGTTATTCACTTACCTGCTCCGTTGCTAGCGTCCCCGTTGCCATGGTTCCGTCTAACTTCGGTGTCTTCTTGCTTTTTTAGACGCGCTTGCGCAGATGCATCTTCTCCCTTCGGCTGGTCTTGGAAGCATCGGAGTTTTGGCTCCGCCCCCTTTTCGCGTCATCGCGTAGCTCCGCCCCCGTCATGTGCCGATTCCAGCCAATCAGGAGGCTGGAACCGGCACACGTCATGGGGCGGAGCTACGCGATGATGCGTACAAGGGGGCGGAGCCAAAATGCCGATGCTGCCGAGCGGAGCCGAAGGGAGAAGAAGGGAGAAGACGGATCTGCGCAAGCGCGTCTAAAAAGGCAAGAAGACACCGAAATTAGACGGAACCATGGCGACGGGGACGCTAGCAACGGAGCAGGTAAGTGAATAACTTCTGTATGGCTCATATTTAATGCACGATGTATATTACAAAGTGCATTAATATGGCCATACAGAAGTGTATAGACCCACTTGCTTTCGCGAGACCACCCCTTTAACTTATTCCCCAGGATTTATGCGTGAATGGGAAGTGTGAGATATTTATTGCACAGATAAGACCCCCATCAACAGTAATTCAGGGACCATTAACTTTCACTCCCTTATCAGTGTTTAGCTAAAAATGTTTGTGCACCTCTTCTAGCATTTTTAGCCTGACGACCTTTCCCCACCTAACAATAATATAGGGACCATAAAACTTTCTCTCCGCTATCAGTGCCTAGACAAAAAAGTTTGTTTGCTGTTGCAGAATTCCTTTCAAGTGCGAACCAATCACATCCATATCTGTGCCTTGTCATAAGTATGTATGTTATAAGTGTGTATAAATATCCATGCCTCTTCAGATCCAATCCATAAGCCTGAAGAAGAACCCTGCGTTGGTTCGAAAGCTCGCTATTATTACATTTTGTAAGCCATTAAAAGGTATCATATCTACAAGATTACTTGGTTTCTCTTGCTGGGAACAATCTAATTTTCTCCATGCACGTCTTATACATACTTATTGGATAATTTGTTGTCCTTCAGGTATGGTGTAATAGATTATCTTTTTCTAGAGCTATGTATTTGATATGGGAGTTATCTGTGTGATTTCATTTTGATATCTGACCTTTAGCACTCATGTTGTTTGGCTGCTATGAACACATTTACGATCATTACATAAGTGTGATGAATTTGTTCCATTTTGGATTTTAAGTCTTTTTAATGTTTGTGTCCTTGAAGCTTTATACATTTTTCATTATTTCTGGTGTGCATATCTATTACTGTGTTGCTTTCTTTAAGATACATAGTTGAAAACAATTGTCTCCTTTGTTGGATATGCTGTTTGGTCGGAAACCAAGGCTAAAGAGTTAAGCGGAGGCTTACACTGTGAAAAATTGTATTTTAATATTGAATTATAGAATACATTTACTATGAATAACCTTCACTGCTAAAAACACTATAGACTGCGTATTATATAATATGAAATAAAGTCATCTGTTTAGGTGTTGTGGACATTAAGTGTATATAATACTCACCAAGTACAATGGCTAACATCTGTGTAGCTTTCTTCTCCTTTTGCTGTGAAAGCTTCCTTTTGCTCAAAGTTTTAAGAGAGGTCCTTATTTTGCCATTGGGCATTGATTGAGTTTCAAAAGCCTTTGTAGGCTTTGCACTGTCTTTTGTATGACCATTCTTTTCAGCCTTGCATGGGCTGTCTGCTGGAGACTGGATAGAAGTGTTGAACTGGTTTGATGTTGCTGGCACAGCCAACTGTTGGTGGTTTGGGGAGGCTGACTTGTGCTTTGTCTTTTCCGGAGGTGATGTGCTTGACATCATCTCCATTTCCATTTCTTCTGCATGGTTTCCTGCCTCCTGCATAATAATGAAATATACAACAGTAAAGAAAAGTAAATTCATAATCCATATCCGAAGTGTTAAATGTTTTGAAAATTGCCATTAGGATTACTTAGTTGTTCAAACATAGAATTAGGAGGACTGTGTCTTAAGCCCAATGTCTACTGGCGGATTTGATATGCGGAAGATCCGTAATTAAAGTTGCCCATAGGGAAGATTCCGCCGGAAACCAGGAGTTTGAAATGTCTAGTGCACATGTGCACCGATCGGCACTTCTGCACACATCCGCGCAGCAAGCAGGATCAGGTTTGTCCACGGGCTCCTGCAAGCGGAATCTTACCCACCTGTGGACATGAAGCCTAACTCCTTCAAAGACTCTATTTGTTATGGTAAACCTTGTTGTAAATTCTAATCCAACCACTGTTTGAGTGCTAAAGCTAGCATCGATAAAGTTGGCATAGCTATCTTTCCCAACTCTATAAAAGATGTGGGTTTGAGCAGGGCAAAAAAGTATAGTATTTCTTTGATGAAGGTTGGGTAAATGGCAGCTATTCTCTGGTTGAAATCAAAAAATTTGGTTGAAATGAAACCTGTTTAATCCTGGCTACCCATGATGGAGACATTGTAAAGTAGTATTTTATCAGGTATATAAGATTGGTGCATAAACACATGGAGCATTGACTACATAGTTTATTTTTTTTGTCTTTATTTGATTTATTTTTTTTTTCTTAGTGCAGCTATATGGTTATCCCAGGCATACTTACATTCACTTACTGTTAGTTATCCAAACACATCTGCTGAAAGTTTGTTTAAAGAATCTACTACTCTTCCAGTAAGATACTGTTATTTGACATTATTTCTGATCTCCTCCCCCAACTAATCTCAGATTGTGCCACCTTCTACTTGTATTTAGTTTCTTCCTATCTGAGCCTTATGTAACATATATAAAGGTGTCCATCATGTCCTCCATCTCATTTTTTCCGTCAGGCTCTCATATCTATGGCTACTTAAATTTTGTTTCATAGATTCATGTGATTTATCTGTATATGTGCTTCCATTTATTTGCCTCTGTAGACATATACTCCTTTTAAACGGATCAACTATCGTTCAAATAAATCTGCGGATCATGATAATTTGAACAATAATCGTTCCGTGTAAACACAGTCAACAATTGAACGACGAATGATAAGTAATTTGCTTATTTGTTGTTCACTTTATGCAGATATAAAGATCATTGCTTAGTTGTCTGCAAGCCTTTATATGCAAAAAAAAAAAAACTAAACTAAATAAAAACGTTCATTCAGTCATTCACATTCACGTGTTCATTGCACAAGCGAATATCACTGCACATATCCCAACTGGGGTCAACAGAAGAAAATTCTGTATGTCTCTATGTGGTATAAGCAATTATTTAGTAGACTCCTCTTACCAGATTCATTTATGATTTTTGCCCTATATTTTTAGTCTTTCATTTATTGTTACTTTTTTTATTTTATCATTATCATAGCATTTCTCAATGCTTTCCAACTTATTTATTACACTTGGTGGCTGGATAACGTCATTCTTAAATAAGCGCAGTAATGATTAAGTGACAGTTTATACATTTACATAGTCTTCCATCTGTTTAACCCATTAAAGACCAAGTGCTGTAAATTTACGGCGCATGGTCCTGGGCTTTAATCCCGTCTGATAGTAAAAATACAGTGTGGGATTAAAGCCCCTGCTTCTGCAATAAAGCAGAAGCAGGATGGATTGTCAGCTGTTATTGACAGCTGAGAACCCGAAGGAGAAGGGAGAAGTGTTTTTTAACCACTTCTGCCTTCTTCTCTTTGGAGTACATAGCGCTCAATGAGCGCTATGTGCTAAGAAGTGAAAGTGGAACTATAACTTCCACTGTGCTAGCCAGTGGTTATGTGACCGCCGCGATCCCCTCAGCACAGCAGAGCGTCAAATGTTAAAAAAATAATTTTTTTTAGCTTTTTACCCCCTATAAAACTAAAAAACTGAAAAAAAGTCAGTAAAAAAAGATATTAAAAAAATATCCCTATATGTCACGGAAAATAAAATGCAGCAAAAATAATTTTGTTAGCTGAAGGAAAAAAAATAGGACAGATAAACAACCACATGGGTAAAATCCCTAAAAAGTGTCTGCTCCTTAAGGGTGAATTCACACGAACGTATATCGGCTCGGTTTTCACGCCGAGCCGATATACGTTGTCTCTCTCTGCAGGGGGGGGGGGAGGATGGAAGAGCCAGGAGCAGGAACTGAGCTCCCGCCCCCTCTCTGCCTCCTCTCCGCCCCTCTGCACTATTTGCAATGAGAGAAGGCGGGGCAGGGGCGGGGCTAAATTCTGTGAATTAGCCCCGCCTCTCCCCATTGCAAATAGTGCAGAGGGGTGGAGAGGAGGCAGAGAGGGGGCAGGAGCTCAGTTCCTGCTCCTGGCTCTTCCATCCTCCCCCTCTGCACACGAGGACGACGTATATCGGCTCGGCGTGAAAACCGAACCGATATACGTTCGTGTGAATTCACCCTAAGGTTGAAAACAGGGGTTAAAGAGGTATTCCCATCTTAGAATAGTATAGTATTTCACTAGAATATGTCTTAACATTTTGATCTGTGGGTGTCTGACCTCTGGGGTCCCCATTGATACCAATATCTCTCGGCTTTTGGAATGTGTTAATGAAAAAACTTGGAATATTGCTCCATCCTGAATATCCAAAATAGATAAATGTTTAAAAGGATTCACCATGTAGTAACATAGCAGATAGGCTTATACTCACCCCTCCAGTTATGTTACTGCATGATGAATGCACTTTACGCAAGCACTACAACTCGGACGACCCCTTTAAGGAGCTAGAATTACATTTTGAAGGGCGAATATGAAATCATGCAAAACATACTTTATGGAAGGAGACGGTGAATCCTTTTAACGGAAATGGTTATGTTTTATACAGTATATCTTGTATATTGATAATAGGAAAACCTGTATTTTCATTTCATTATAAGAGAAAAGATTGTAAGTCATTTGTTTAACTTGTGATAATGTATCATTTTACAAATTGTGTGGTGATGGTATGGCTGAATTTATAAAAATAGACAACACATAAACTTCTTAGTTTGAGGAACTAATGATAAAGGTTAAAACAAAAAATAAAAACTAAAATAATGTTCTGCAAACAGACAAGGGGAATTGGAAGACAATCCAGGCTAGCAGCTTACCATCATCTGAGGAGAACAAACACGACTTCAGAAACACTATTTTCGAGTCTGCATAGAAATGTGGTGTCTGGGGACTATTTCTCACAGCATATTACTCTCTGAAATATATATTTTCTAAGGACATATTCTTTCTTCCTCCCAATGCGACACAAACCTTAAGTATCTGTGTCTCCAGAGTCTGGTGCATTTGAAACACATTTCATAGAAAATAATATGCATTGTACCATAGCAAGCTAATATATCTGGAAAACCAACCTCCAAACTTGTTAGAATGGGATGAGTAATTGTGTCAACCATCTTTCACACACTAGATTCTTCCAGATATATTTTTCCTAATACTTATTATTGGGTTTCATCCTTCTCAAGAATAACTCCTTCTGAGCGGTGCCATTCTTACTATATAAAACTGATGATATTTTCTAAATACCTTTTACATTCCTCCTTGCATAACCCTATATTCTTAACTTAGAGGGCAGATTTAACCTGCTGGCATAAGGTGCCACATGCTCTATTAGGGAACTCTCACACGCAATTTGTCCACAAGATGTGGTGCAGTTGCAGATTTTGTCAATCAGTTCGTCTTCACTAACATGATTCTCATCCGATACGGGTGAGAAAAGATAGGACTTTCCCCATCTTTCACGCACGTAGTCAAGATCTAACTTCCTGCTGTTTTTTCAAACTCCTGTGCAATGGCTTTTGAAAAGCCTGGGAAGGGAGAAAAAAAAAAGCTGTTCAAGTGCAACTACTCTCCACAGCAGCAAGCATAGTTGCACATACGGCTGCCTAAAACTGTCTTAGGAATGTTTTTGGAATTTCTTTCTTTTTTTTTTTTTGCATACTTTAATTGTAGAATTACTTCTCCTGTATGTTAGAAATCTGCACCAGTAATTCCACAAGATGTCCTCAATTTTGCATGCAGAAACTTATTCAACTGCAGAATGTAATTTTCGGATTTTGCAGTAAAGGCGCACAGATTTTAACAGATGCAAAGTTGTGATGCAGAAACGTCTGCGCAAATTAATTTTGCCCCATGTAAAAGCACCTACAAAGTACGGTAATGATGAATATAGGAAAAAATAAAAAAGATCCAGCGCTCCCAGAAAAGCCCTTTTTTTGGCTAAATCAATAAAAGGCTCCTTAAATATCAAAACATATGGATACTTTATTGAAACATGTCCGACGCGTTTCGTCGCATAACAGCGAATTTCCTTAAATATCAAAACATATGGATACTTTATTGAAACATGTCCGACGCATTTCGTCGCATAACAGCGACTTTTTCAAGCCTTGAAAAAGTCGCTGTTATGCGACGAAACGCGTCGGACATGTTTCAATAAAGTATCCATATGTTTTGATATTTAAGGAGCCTTTTATTGATTTAGCCCAAAAAAAGGGGGCTTTTCTGGTAGCGCTGGATCTTTTTTATTTTTTCCTATATTCATCTATACATAGTCGCATCCCCATCCAGGGGTGTGACAGATCCCTGCTTGCTCCCTTTGTTTCTTCCTCTTTTCCGGACTGGAGATAGGAGTCTGAGGAAACTTGGACCAACAAAAATATATACAACATTTACCAGGACGTGGAGGTGTTAGGTGGGGTGTCCCCTGCAAGGCCCACCCACCAACACCGGGTAAGTCCCATTTTTTTCATTTACTACACAGTTATTGCATCATAGCGGGTGGGGCGCCGTCTCACATTAGTTTTCTACAAAGTACGGTAATGGCATGGCTTAAGAGTTGTGCTCACATCATCACGTGTGGGTGCCAGCTGTGTTCGGGCGCCTACCCACTTGCGTTGCCGATTTTCGCGTGTGAAAAATGCTGCGTTTTTGCGCGTTTTCCCGCTGCGTTTTTTGCTCGTTTTCCGCGGCGTTTTTTGCAGCCCTCCATTGACAATCATGGGTGCATTAAGAGAAAAATAAGGAGACATATGCAACTGACAGTTCCTATGTGAAAAAACCCCACGAAACGGAAAAAAAAACCCAGATGGACAAGAACACATTCTATACTAATTGCTCTTAAGAAAAAACGCAAAACATCACAGGAAAAAAAATCGCAAGTGGGTAGGCACCCTTATAGGGCTAGCACCCCTTATGAATAGTTGGGATCAGAGAAAACTCCAATTCTGAAAGTTTAACTCCTTACATGCCATGGTCAATAGCAACTGCAACATTTAAGGAGCTCTACTTGCCGCTCATGAGGAAAGCTCTACCTGCCATGGCACGTATGATAAAAAGCAAAAAAATTAGTAGGTATCAAACTTGGCCACATCCGTACCCTTCTGAACTTAATATGTCATACCAAGAAGAGTGGGAAAGGGACGTGACATGTGAAGCCTGCACGTTTCTAACACACAAAAGTGATTGTCTATGCCAGGTGTACTCAACTAGTTTTTGTAAAGGACTACTTACCTGGATCTGCTGTCAGGCGAAAGTCCATCAAACCCAGATAATGAGGATTAAAATAGGACATGTAATTGTGATTACATATACATTTTGGTATGATTATAGGAATGCTAAATATGTATGTTTTTTTTTTCTTGTACTTTTTCACTATAGAGCACTTAACTCTCCATATTCTGAGAGCTGTAACTTTTTTGTTGTCCCATCACAGGACACCACTTCTATGCAGTGATCCTAATTACAATGCAATTACCTCCAGTGATAACATGTGATATCTTTTCTGATTGGTAACATCCATATTCGTTTTTCTGCTTTTCTATCTGGGCCTAGACCACCATAACCAACCATAACTCATCTCTGCACATTCTTCTCATCTTGCTGCTACCCCCAATATCCCTCTCAGTAATTCCTCCATAGGAAGAAGTGCTGCTCTATAGACCCTCTTAGAGGGGTTTTCCAGGCAGCACCGGCTGTCATTGTTGGGCTACACTAAGATCAGAGCAGATGTCGCTGCTCCAATCCCTGTGCAGAGGCTGGTGCTCATAATTGCAGTTGCAGCTGTCATTGAAATCTATGGGAGCTGTAACTACAATTACAAGAGTAACTCCTATTGATTATGAGCGTTGACCACTACACAGGGTCTGAGCAGCAGCTTTTGCTCCGTCCCAGTGTAGCCTGGCACTGACAGCCAGCACTGCCTGGAAGACCACTTTGATTATACTGTGGCCTCTTTTAGCTATGCTGACCTCCTGTTGCTCTTCTTATTGTGCCCTTCTGTGGCTCTTCTTAGTTATAAAGACCCCCTGTGGCCTGTTTGGTCAAAGTGCCCCTCATCTACTAACTCCTCCATTATCTAGTACCATGTAAAAAACACACTCTCCCTCCCTTCAGCTCCACTATCATACATTCCCATGAAAGATCACTCATTTCTCCACTCCATTCCTCCCCGCTCTCCCCCGTCACTCCCCGTCGCCCGCCAGCACTCGAATCTTTAGAGACGAGTGGGCAGGTACTCACATAAGGCACTAGTCGCTCGAGTAGTTTGCCTTAGCGAGTATGCTCGCTCATCTCTAAAAAGAATGTTTCTTTTCACCAACATATATTTTGTACAGCTTACATAACCACTAAAAAGGGGTTAATTAAGACATTGTAATGTGAACTAACATATTTTTTCTGGCACAATAATCGGATAAATGACATGTACATCTGATCCATGATTAAGTTTTTTTTCCTACAGGCAGACTAATAAACAGGTGAGAGATTTTGATTCAGAAAGTCTATGTACTCCATAAACAATGAGAATAATCTAATGTTGGAGAGACATCTATCCTAACCCTGCATTATTAATTAGCAATTCTGGAGGTGTGAAAATTCTCTCATAATGAGGTTCATTAGCAATCTAGTCGATTGACTGGAATGAATACAGATTAATAGCTGCGCTGCTTTGCTCTTGGCAAGAATACTTCAGTTCATAGAGTATGATCTGCTTTAATCATACACATTCTGTCTGAAAGTAATTTGGAGGGAAATATTAATAGAACAATTTAACAAAAAATACTTACCGATATGTTTTTAAAGTTCTGCTATGCAGTGATCTAATATTATTTCCAAAGGTTTTTAACTACTTATTATGAAAAAGCATAATGGAATACAATATAACATATAGTCAAAGACTATTGAATAAAACCCTATCAACAACATAATTAAGATGAACTTGTAGATTGAGATATGTCTATTGTTAGTGCT
The DNA here is from genome assembly GCF_035609145.1 of Eleutherodactylus coqui. NCBI lineage: Eukaryota > Metazoa > Chordata > Amphibia > Anura > Eleutherodactylidae > Eleutherodactylus > Eleutherodactylus coqui. The sequence goes on from NC_089842.1 coordinate 64,411,439, forward strand.
GGTACCCACTGGCGATAGACTTTCTTGCGATGCAAGAGTGAGTGAAAATGCATGATTATGAAACTAATGATTTTCAATGCTTTCATTCTCTTTTGCAATGTCTTCACTGAAGGCTCGCAGCACTAAGAAAAATCTGTGCTATCGTCCATATAGGCCACATTAAAAATATAGGGAGTACATCATGTTTCCCTGACACAGCTGTCACAGCTATGTCAGGGGATTCCTTCATCCATGCAGAGACCTCAGGGATGAAGGAATCCCCTGCCACAGCTGTCACAGCTGTGGAAGAGGTCCGCGATGCTATCCCATTGATTTCAGTGGGGCCGGCGCTGCTGCCACCCCATTGAAAGCAATGCATTGAAGGCATGCCCTGCAGCGATGATTTTTATTTTTTTTTTTGGGGGGGGGGGCTACTTGAAATATAAGCCCTGCCCCGAAAATCATTCCTAGCTGTAAAAAAATTAAAAAAAATAACTGACCTAGAAAAGCAGTCTAGCTCTTTTCTCTGTCCTCATCAGTCTTCATCTTTCTTCTGGTGGCTGGGGACTAAAAAATCCCCGCCTCCAGAAAGCGCTGCCTTTGATTGGCTGAGCGCTGTGACCATTCACAGGCAGTGTTTAGTCATTCATTGACTTCAATGAATGACTAAGTGCTGCCTCTGATTGCTTGAGTGCTGTGATCAATCACAGGCAGGGCTCAACTGTCATCCAATGACAGCTGAGCGCTGCCTCTGATTGGTCACAGTGCTGAGCCAATCAGGCTTATTTAATCTCCGGCCACCAGAAGACAGATGAAAACTGAAGGGGACAGAGAGAGGAGCTCTTCTAGGTGAATTAATTATTTTTTTACATTTTTTTTTACAGCTAGGGATGACTTTCGGGATAGAGCTTATATTTCAAGCCCCCCGGCTGAAAATAATCACAGCAGGTAATGCCTTCATCCCATTGCTTTCAATGTACTCCCTATGTTCTCAATGGTGCCAACAGTGCTGTCGCTGGCCGCATTGAAAACAATGGGCAATAGCGCAGATTTCTCTTAGCGTTATAAGCCTTGAGTAAAGACATTGCAAATGAGAATGAAACCATTCAAAATCATTGGTTTCATAATCATGCATTTTCACTCACTCTCAAATTGTAGGAAAGTCTATTGCCAGTGGGCACGAGCCCTTAGGTTGGCTTTACACAGGACATTATTGATGGAATAGTCACTTGATAGAGTTAGTGTAAGTTCCAGTTGTTCCATGTAAATATGGCCACCAACAGGGCGGTAGGCGAAAATTTGTCATAAGTTGTTAGTTGCTTCATTTCAGCTAACTTAAAAAATAGTCTCTGGTTTAGAATGACTACCTACTACTGTTTTTTCTCCGCTGCAAATTCACTGCGTTTTTTTCCCCCAGATGTCTATGGGACTTTCTAATGTTAAAATCGCAACGCACAAAAAATGCAATTTATCGCTAAATTGCATTTTTTGTGTGTTGTGATTTTAACACTAGAAAGTCCCATAGACATCTAGGGGAAAAAAAACCTCAGTGAATTCGCAGCGGAGAAAAAACAGTAGTAGGTAGTCATTCTAAACCAGAGACTATCTGAAAAAAAAAAATGCAGCAAATTTGTAGTGGGTAGTCACCCTTATTCTTTTGTCGGTATGATTATGACTACAACATTTATAGAGTTGTTATATTTTACTACTTTAAAAAAATAAGAATCTTTGGAATAGCCAAGTCACAGTCCTGACTCAAATCCCATTGAGATTTTGTGTCAAGACTTTAAATGGACAGTTCATACTTGAAATCCCTCCAATATATCTGAATTAAAACAATTCTGCCCAAGAGAGTGGGCCAACATTCCTAAACAGCAATGTATAAGGCTCATCAGAAATGTATCACAAACATTTGATTGCAGTTGTTACTCCCAAGAATGGCACAACCAGATTTTAGGTTTCGGAAGAGGGCAATTACGTTTTTGCCTCGGTGATATACGTTTTGAATAAATCTTTATCTTCAATACACGTAATTATCATGTAAAACCTGCATTTTGTGATTCCGTGTGGCGTTTGTATCTTATATTAAAATTAGTTAGATGATTGGATATATTTAAATGTAGCAAATTATCAAAAAATAAAAGAAATCGGGTGAGGAGCAAATATTTTTTAACATCACTGTCACTAGACTTCTTTACTGCATTTTGTTAAATGTCAATCTTAAGAACACCATTATAAAATCCTTCATTTTTACAAATGCCTATGTTTTACTAGCAAAATAGCTGACTCACCATGCAATATAATACTAAATATAGTAATTATGAATCCTCAGGACTGTCACTATTGTCTTCTCTTACAGAATAGTAGGTATTGTTCTATAAACAATGTAAGTTCATATGTAATGATGATGCAATCTTGATTACATATTGAAGATAAAATAAATTGACAGTAAATAGTAGACTTAAAAATGTTGTTTGAGAAGAAACAAGGGTATTGAAATTTAAAGCGCTTAGATATATCACTGGAACATGCCAATAAATAGCAGGAGGTTGTGTTGCGAACTGCTGTTTGTCATGGTTTTTGCCAGCATCTTTCAATGTTATAGTATATTGAATTGGTTTCATGAAAAATTGAGGTCCTTAACCAAATTTGAGTAAAGATGAGGATGGATACATCTGTACATACATGGGCACGCTATGGTGGGGTAGTTGAGTAACAGGGAAGTAAAGTTGGTGTTAATGATGGTGTACTGACTACTCCTGTCCAAAACAATACAACATGTAAAGTTTTCTTCAAATAAAGAAAGAAATGGACTTCTATCCAATTTAATCAATTGCTGGATGATGTGCGTCAGTCACAATTGGAATCAAATATTAGAAGTAGAGATAAGTGACCTTCTAAAACTTTCTAGTAAAAATAGGATAGGACCTCAGAAAGTTCAAACAAGTGTAAACAATGATGAACAAAAAGAGAGGTAGACTTACCTGGTGTGGTCAATCGGGCACAAAGAATAGAAGAACCAGGTGCCACACCTGTAGTCCCGGTGTGTTTAAGTCCAATCCTTTTTTGCCGACAGGCATTCAAATAGGGAATGAGAACGGCAGGAGAATTCAAATAAAACTCCAAAGGAGTTTTGGAACATAGAAGGAATAAGTAAGTTATAAAAAGACTCGAGCTCATAAGAGAAAGGCTTGTTTCTTTTCTATATTAGGCTTTCCAATCGTTAAATCACCTGCTAGATGTCTGTAGGAAAAAGATGCTTATGAGGGCAAAGAAAATCAATTACCGTGGACCTGACATCCTTAAATTAACAATTCTGTTCACCGTCGCTAGGAGGGGCTTTCTGTGTATTGATCCCATAACCCCCTCCTTCAAAGTAGGTGACATGTTTTCCTGTGATTTAAGAATTGTAAAGCCTAATATAGAAAAGGAACAAGCCTTTCTCTTATGAGCACAGGAGCTTTTTTTTTATAACTTTGTTTATTCCTTTTAGAAAGTTTGGTTTGGCTGGTTTGCCAAATTTTGGCCAAAAATTTGATTTGGTCCTAACTACTTCAAACCGAACTGAAACTTAATTAATTACCCTAATATGAGTGTATAACATGGTCTAAGAGCCCTTTACAATGTGGTGGTCATGGTCCTGTGGTTGCAAAGTCATAAAAATGAGAAATGAAGGACTATAGGCGCTACACTCGTAATGTAAAAAGCATTAAGGCAAATGGGTTAACCCAAATCTTCTTATTCAATTGTTAACCACCACATAAGGCATTTCTGGGACGCCATTTCTTCTGCATTTGGAATGCAAGATATAAATATCCAATAAAATCCCCGTACTCTGTTCAGATATTTATGAGGAAGGGGCTGCGTACCCGTTTAGAGATATTATGTGCTGGTTAACAATGCATTAATAAAGAAAAATTGGGTCAACCTTTTTGCCCTAATGTGCTTTACAATATGAGGGTAGTACCTATGGCTCTTTATTTTCTACTTTTTATGATTAAGCATAAACATTAAGCATTTCTATGTTCCATTACCTATGGCGATGGTTATTCGACTGGAAGCACCTTACTAACTATTCTCAAAAAAAAATAAATCACTCTTACTCCCTGGAGTTGCTCCACCCTTCTCTTCTCTATGGTCCTATGGTTAGAACTGTTGACTTGCAGAGCTGGGGTCTTAGGTTTAAATCTCACAATAACTGCATGCAGTTTGAATGTTCTCCCTATGTTTGTGTGGGGTTTCTTCCATACTCCAAAAACATACTAAAAGGTGAATATAGATTGTGAGCTCCAATGGAAATATCAAGTACGCAAAGTGCTACGTAATATGTAAGTGCGGTATAAATAAAAGTGATTGTTATGAAACACAGGGAGAACCTACAAACACCATGCAGTTGTTGTCATATTTGACCCTAGGGCACTAACACTGAAAGACAAAAGTGCTAACTGCTCAGCCACAAGACTAGTACCTACTTATCTTAGTAAGTCTAGCCAGAACAAACTGTCCAAGGTTCGGATTTTCACCAAATCAAACTTTTAGCAAAGTTCATTCTGAAATAGGATTCTACTGGTTCAGTTTTCTCAATGTTTTTTACAGGTAAAGGTTTAGTGCCCCAATGACTATGCCTTTAACAACCAAAGATCGGACTGGAGACCACCAAAGACGAGAGAGCAAGCACATGAGTATATAGTGATAAAGTATTAGACTACTGTATAAGGCGATTGACAAATAATTGTGTATACTACTGAGCTTCAAACACATACAGTATCACCTTGACTGGATGGTAAACATTTTTGCCAATCCATAATCTAACTATTGCAGCAAAAGTACTCTAATGAAAGTGTAGAATAGGAGATTAGCATAATTGGACACATTTGTCTACAGTGGTATAGATATGTGTTGTGCTTATGAAAGCTATGTGCCACAGTGATGATATTCCTCTTTCGCTGAATTTCTAGAGAAAAGTCTGCAAAGATTAAAATTTTCTGTCTCCCCCAGCTCCAGGATATCTTGGCAACTTTTAAAGTTTTGCAAAATTAATGATTTATCTGTGTAGTCCAGATACTTGTAATAACTGGTCTGGGATGCATTTTTACTGACAAAGATGTATTGTCCATTGAGGTTCGGGTACCCAGCCCCAATCAGTGTGCATGTTAAGACTTGCATATATGGTAGATTCCAAGTGCATTAAGAATCGTGATCTCGCAGAGCTGTCGTAAACCTGACATGACTTCTGGACTCCTATGATGTGTAAATTGTTTTGTCCGGATCTACTCTCTAGATCCTCCAGGTGGTCCCAGAGTTTTTTGTTGTCTCTTGTGAGTTTTTTTACTTGCCAGATGTGAGACTGCACTCCAATGTTATACTTTCAATTTCAAGCTATAAGTTGTCTAGGTGGTTACCATGCTGCGCCACCACCTCCTGAAGTTGACGCAGAGAGCAGCAACTGTATTCGCTAAAGTCTCTTGGATGTCAGGAGAAATCAACTTTGCCACCTCAATTGCTAGCATTTTGTAATCCATCACTGATGTCTCCCCCCATGGGATTTTCACGTTCTGATGTTGGGGAGGGAGGGGACATGGTAAGCAGAGGTTTGAAACTGCTTTTGAATTCACATCCAATTGTTTTGCATTGAAACAGCTCATTTTAAAGATAAAGTCCTCAATGCAGTGTAATATTGAGTAAAAAAAAAAAATATATATATATATATATATATATATATATATATTATATTGTGGTAAAATGGAGGCAGAGAGATCATAGCTCCCGATGCAGTGTGGTCGAGTTAGCTCTTGCTACAGCAGTACCCTGTGACAGACAAGCTCAGTAGTCGGTATGAGACCATGTTTCCGAAAGGCTCCACAGCAGGTGTTCTTATATATTTATTGCCAATAATATCAGCCTATTCAAAAGCTGCAGATCCTCTGTTAGTTTCTTTCCTGTTGTCTTCAATAAGCTGTATATGGGGATAGATGTGCAAAAGAGACACAGAGGACCATACGCTGTAGGATAGTGCCTCCAGGATTACAGCCTCTATATCCTTGCCGCTGCTTTCAGACCCTGAGGAGGGCACCCCTGTAGGCCTACCATCTCAATGTGCCCCCGGTACAAGTACCCTCTCCAGGCACCACGTGCAATCTAAGATGGCCACCGTATCCTGAAGAATACAGCAGCGAGGGTGAAGGCAATCTCAGACAGTGCTGTAGCTCCCCTGTCTGAGGCACCTGGTTGGGTACTGTAAAACAGGGTCATAATCACTCACTCTACGTCCTGAAGCTGAACGGGCCGGCATGATGGCAGGTGCAATGTCCGAAGTGCTGGGCTGCCTCTTCTAAATTCTGCAGCCGGCGTCGAGGAGGACACTGTGGGCAGTCTATGGAGGTTAGTGCCGCTTCAATGCTCTCCACTCATCACCGTCAGGACCCATGGAGGTATCGGGATGCCAGTGGGGGGTGCAGTACAGTTAGCGGCTGTATTGAGGATTTCTTTTCTAGAGTCGTGGGGTTGGAGCTGCTACTCACTGTTCCATCACTCCATGGCGCTGAAACCGGAAGTCCAACGTGATGATATTTCTAAAGCCGCTTTGATTTTCCTGTTCATCTGATACAATAGTAGCTTGCCTATTAGATATGTTTCTACCTATGAACTCAGTTAAGATAAAGTTATATAATGATATCTATTATACAGATTTGAGATTCTGAGCATATCTTTCATCTCAGAGAAAATGGAGAAGAGCTTAATATATGCTTATCTTTAAATCATTAATTTCCACATTTTCATTTTTGCCTCCTGGAGACTCAATGAGAATGTGAATTTTTTAAAATTTACTCATTTGTAATCTTTTTAGCATTTCATGCACATAACTTTGTTCACCGAGAAGGAAATTCTGATCACTTATTCAAAATTATAAAAGTAAAATGTCAAAGTTGTGATTAAGTCTCTAAACATTTTCCCCGAGGCAGAATTACTCGCTGTGAAACATGTTAAACTGATTAAGAAACATAAGAAAAATAAAAGATGTGATGCGGCAGTCTCACTATAGGAATTACATGAAATAGGGCATTTCCAAGACAGGAAAATTCTTTCTGAACATACAATGCTGGATTGAGCTACACAGCATCAACAGGAACCAACGTTAGTTGAGAAGATTGTTTTTTCCACTCGTTGCAAAATGTAAAAATTAAATATTAATAAATGTAAAAACGACAACCATTAGATTCCATATAAGATATGTGAGACTCGGAAAATACTGTGGCTGGAGGCTAGAGACGTTTATAGACTTTATTCTACTGTTCCTCACAAATCCCCCATCTAACTCTGAACTCTTTTAGACAAACATTCTAGCTTTGCAAGGCTTTAAATTAAATATTTGTTCTACCTTGTACATAAGTCTGTCCACTTCAAAAATTCTCCATTTTCTAAATCTAGGATTATAGATTTCCAGAGGTTTGCATTGTGAAATCTCTTACAAAAGTTATCAGCAAGCATAGCAGTGTTAAAGCCTAAAGGACCTTCTACACAGCACAAGGATTGGGCAAGAACGCTGAATGCTTGTTTGTTGGCCTATCGTCACTTTTATGCAAACATAAGAATGCTTGCTGGTCAGCTGCACATCTCCAATAAATAGCTATATGGGTACCAACAATCTTATGAACAATATTTTGCCCCCATACCAGCAAACGTCTGCCAGTAAGCAAGCACTGATCAACATGCTTCGTGGACTGGCACTCCATATGGTGGGCTGATTATCAGCCGGAATTAAAGGACTTTAATGGAGTGATTTTCCTGTGTGCTGCCTCCCTTTACTCTAAATAAGTTTTTGTTTCTATGTTTGTCAATCAAATGTCATTACTTCCTTCTAATAACCACAAAGCCTCTTCTTTGACTACTAATACAGACACATTACAGTCCATATGTGGATTGTCATTCCGTTTCCCTAAGACCATATTGGTTGAAAACGGCTTACAAAATCATAATACATTGCAAATTATGGATTTACATTAACCCTTTGCAATCAAATTTTGGATTCAGGGTTTCCTAGGGGGCTTTCTCTTTCTGCCATTATACAATGGCGCCATCTGCTGGCTAGAGCCAGTACTGTGGTATGTGACATGCTGAAGAGACCCTCGACAACAGAGTGGCCAGTAATCTAGAGTAAGAATACCCTGCCAGACTTCTGCCGACATCGGAGCTGTACAGCCGTCAATCAGAATGTCTTTAGACGTCAGACAGTGGATTGGAAAGGGTTAAATCCTAATTTTGACACTAGACAATTTTATGTCTTTCTAGTATATTAAACCAGATGACGTAGTAAACTCCCTCAATGTCCACAACCATTATTTAGCATCTATAGTATTATGGGCAGAATTATTATAGTCATTTTACTAAGATGATATGAAAGATACAATGTGAGAGTTCAGGAATATGGATTTAGTACTAAGAAATGTAGAGCTCTAGATCAAACACTGGATTATATAGAAACAAAAGCATTGTTATCCTGAATGCCTGCAAGACAATGACGGAGTCTAATGAGCCAGGCTTTTAATTGGTTGACCTCAGATATTATCTTTTTGCATGTCCTTTAGTAAAAGCTTTTACAGCTTGACATCTTTCACTTTAATTTGACACATGAAAAATATAAGTAGAGGTTCACCTGTTATATTCTATTATATTAGCCAAGTAGACAACATCATTCAAATACAAGGTCTTTCCTGACATATTTTATACACTTCAAATTATTATTGGATGGTTCTATCTTTGAGAATGAATTTCCATGTCAAAGCACCATATTAGGGCTTTATTTAAACGGGCATATATTATGTCTTTGTGCTGACCATGTATTTTTATGGATAGGGCACGGACGCATTATAGCCTATAATTCTATTCACAGGGGTGTATTTTCACACTTACTGGGGTTGTATTTTCACACTTACCGGGGATGTATTTTCACATGGATGAGAATAGCACTTACAATGTGAACTGTCTGTGGAGATTGGACAATACATGAACAGGTGTCTGTATGCTGTCCAGAGCAAGTTGAGCTTGAAATTCTCGGGCAAAACTCACAATGTGGCCATATGAGTAAGACCTGAAGGGTAGTCCAACTTCAGACTTTTATGGCATGGCCACAAGACATGCCAAGAAAGTTTGATACATGTGGGTCTCAACTCTGGGAGACACACCTACACTACCCCTAGTTCTAGCCCAGCTGAATGTAGTGGCCAAGGGTGGTTGAGACATAAAGAAACAGCGGAGCGGACTTCACTAGACTGTTTTCACAACTACCGTAGAAATCAATTGGTCAGTGCCCTACTCTGTTTTTACAGCTCCCAAATTTCGTAAACAGCATGGTTGCGACACTCTTTCCAAAACTCCAATTCACTTCTATGGGGGGTATATAAACAGCATAGACCAGCTGAACTTGGCTGTTTTCATCTTTCCGCCATCTGGTCACCTCATAGTTAGCATCACGGCCATGCTTGGCTGAGAGAGAAATTTTAACCACTTGGTGGCATCTTATGTACCTGTACTTAAATTACTCTTTTTTCCATTATTTTCATTGTTTTCTACAAATTTTAATGGCCAAAAAAACAAGTTGCTATACTTGTATTATGGGCTAGAAAAAAACGCAAACATATACTAGCAGTCTCCTTAGGCCTCTCTCACTTGGGTGCTTTTTACCGCAATTATGAACGCTGCTTCAATCTGGTATTAAGCTCCCATTGAAATCAATGAGGCACAGACATGTGTTCAATCGTGGCGCTGGGCGGCGCTTTCCAGTGCCGCGATTTTCGAGTGCTGTCTGCTCTATCGTTGTCCATTTAGCTCACCTCATCACCCATTACAATGATGGGGTGCGCTAAAATATGCTGTCAACCACAGGGAGCTGCGGCCAAAAGCAAAAGTAAAATGGTGGCAAAGCGCCGCATTTGAAATCATGGCGCTTTGCCGCGTTCGTGCGTGAGAGCGGCCTTAGAGTAGCTTTAGCAAACTTCAAAAATGATTACATTGATAATCGTTTTAGCTTTTTAAATAGGTAAACTTAACAGGTTTGTGGACTTGGATAAAAAACAAATCACCAAAAACATGAGCTTGAAAATTCCTTATGTATTCAGTCCCCACTCCTTCATATATACAGACATGTTTTCCCCAAAGCTTTTCAACCTGCAGGTAATTTCTTTGCTGCTGGTAGATTCAATTCATCAATATATTTTAATGCATACACTATTCATATCTCAGTATTCCACTGAGAGGTCGCAGTGTGGATCACAAATGCATTACAAAATGTGCCTTGTGGCTATTATTGAAAGGTAATTATTCCAGTTATTCCACCACTACTGCCTTGTGTAGATTTTATCATTGCTTTTCCATGTATCTGGTTTTGTTTCCTTTTTCTTTATTTCTTTTTAGAATTGTTTTGTTCTTTCTGTTTTATAGGTAGTTCTAAGTGTTTAGAAGTTTTGTAAATTGATTACAGAATGTGAAGTAATGTAAAAATTCCTAGTTATTCAGGCCTCGGTCAGAAGAGCATATTTTTTGCGCTCCCTTGTGTGCAAAAAAAAATGTGCTGCACAGATGTCCCTTCATCACTGAACCCTGTGACAGCACTGATTCATTGAATGACAGCTGAACACTGCCTCTGATTAGTCACAGCGCTTAGCCAATCACAGGCAGCACTTCCAGGAGGTGGTGCTTTTTTTAAATCCCCGGCCAGAAGAAAATGCGGAAGAACACTGCCAGGGAGCCAGAGAGAAGACATGCTGGACAGAGCTGCTAGGTGATGTATTATTTTTTTTCCGATCGGCTAGGGCTTCTCTTCAGGGAAGGGCTTACATTTCAAGCACTTCCCCGAAAATCACTGTGAGGGTTGCGTGCATTCCATTGCTTTCAATGGGGTAGCAGCAGCATCGGTCCCATTGAATGCAATGGAAGAACATCGCAATCCTCTGCCACAGCTGTGAGAGCTGTGGCAAGGGATTCTTTCATTCCCACTGCAGTCCCCTCATCACTGAACACTAACACTGCACAATGTTACATGCAGCATGGACCTTACTGGCGCACGCATGTGTTATCTTTTGCAGGTGCAGGGTATTTTGCGCCTGTAAAAAACGGACATGTGAACACTTCATAGGAAACCAATGGTTCTAATTGACACACTTTTACTGGGCACATAGTTATGCAAAAAAAACGGTCGTCTGACTGAGCCCTCATGTGGTACTTTAATACATTTAACTATTGATCACCTTATTACACTAAAAGGGGTTTTCTGGGACTTAAAATTGCATACATTACAGAAAAAATATATATTCGCCTGTTCCAGCGGCTTCCCAGTGCTGGAGCCCCGATGCCCACCATTCAGAATTCTGAAAAAGCAGGCTGGCTGTCATGTGCCATCTATTGCACATAACCACTGAGCCAATTACTAGTACATGTCCGCCAGCTGTCTTTTTCTGAGTTCGAAGCAGTGCGCACCAGTGCTCTAGCATTGAACAGGGAGCTGCTGAAGCAGGTATGTATACATTTTTTTCTCCATTTTACACATTTCTAAGCCTATGAAAATTTTTAAGTCCTGAAAAATCCCTTCAAAGAAAATGTAACTTAATTTTTTACTTATTAAACACACACAATGAAATATGCTATTTTTAGTCCAGTTAGCATTTTAAATATTTTAATAAAAATGTATGTTATAATTAGAGATGAGCGAACGTGTTCTTCCGAGCTTGATATTCGTGCGAATATTAGGGTGTTCGGGATGTTCGTTATTCGTAACGAACACCATGCGGTGTTCTGGCTATTTTCACTTCCTTCCCTGAGACGTTAGCGCGCTTTTCTGGCCAATTGAAAGACAGGGAAGGCATTACAACTTCCCCCTGTGACGTTCAAGCCCTATACCACCCCCCTGCTGTGAGTGGCTGGGAAGATCAGGTGTCACCCGAACATAAAAGTCGGCCCCTCCCGCGGTTCGCCTCAGATGCGGTGTGAGTTAGATGAGGGACAGTGCTGTTTGTACCGGAGCTGCTGTAGGGAAAGAATTGGTAGTTAGTGTAGGCTTCAAGACCCCCCAAAGGTCCTTATTAGGGCCACTGATAGCTGTGTGTTGGCTGCTGTTAGCAGTGGCAAATTTTTTTTTCTCAAAATCGCCTCTGCAGACCGTTGCACCTGGCATTAGGGACAGAAGTGCTGCATAGGCAGGGAGAGTGTTAGGAGTGAGTGTAGCCTTCAAGAACCTCAACGGTCCTTTCTAGGGCCATATTTATCCGTGTGCAGTACTGTCCAGGCTGCTGTTAGCTGTGCTGCATTTTTTTTTGCTTCTCAAAATCGCCTCTGCAGACCATTCCACCCTCCATTGATACTGCAGGGAAAGAATTGTATAGGCAGGGCGACAACACAGTTGTTATTCATTGAATATACGCAGTGCTGCCTTTTGGTGCCAAAAAACTGAAAACAAATCTATTTGTCCAGCCTCTGTCCGTCCTAAGGGCTGTGGACACGTGTGAGCTGCGTGAACAACATTGCTAAATCAGACGCACCCAGCTACGCTTTACTGCTGGCTTCGCCATTTGCTTTCCTTAATTGGGAAAAAAATACCTGCTCTCCAAGAGTTATAATAACTCTGCTACCCTCACGTTCTGTGACACATAAGCAGGGACACAGCACAGTTATTAAACTTCTCATGTTCATTGAATATACGCAGTGCTGCCTTTTGGTGGAAAAAAACTGAAAACAAATCTATTTGTCCAGCCTCTGTCCGTCCTAAGGGCGGTGGACACGTGTGAGCTGCGTGAACAACATTGCTAAATCAGACGCACCCAGCTACGCTTTACTGCTGGCTTCGCCATTTGCTTTCCTTAATTGGGAAAAAAATACCTGCTCTCCAAGAGTTATAATAACTCTGCTACCCTCACGTTCTGTGACACATAAGCAGGGACACAGCACAGTTATTAAACTTCTCATGTTCATTGAATATACGCAGTGCTGCCTTTTGGTGGAAAAAAACTGAAAACAAATCTATTTGTCCAGCCTCTGTCCGTCCTAAGGGCGGTGGACACGTGTGAGCTGCGTGAACAACATTGCTAAATCAGACGCACCCAGCTACGCTTTACTGCTGGCTTCGCCATTTGCTTTCCTTAATTGGGAAAAAAATACCTGCTCTCCAAGAGTTATAATAACTCTGCTACCTTCACGTTCTGTGACACATTAGCAGGGACACAGCACAGTTATTAAACTTAGATAATTCATTCACTAGAGGCAGTGGGGCCTTTCGTTTTCCAAAAAGGGCAAAAATTATATTTGGCCTGCAGTCTTGCGCCAATTTATTTCCTGCCTGTGAAATCAAATCACTGGTAATACAGCATGCTGAGGGGTAGGGGTAGGCCTAGAGGACGTGGACGCGGCCGAGGACGCGGAGGGCCAAGTCAGGGTGTGGGCACAGCCCGAGCTCCTGACCCAGGTGTGTCGCAGCCGACTGCTGCGCGATTAGGAGAGAGGCACGTTTCTGGCGTCCCCACATTCATCGCCCAATTAATGGGTCCACGCGGGAGACGGTTATTAGAAAATGAGCAGTGTGAGCAGGTCCTGTCCTGGATGGCAGAAAGTGCTTCGAGCAACCTATCGTCTACCCGCAGTTCTGCGCCGTCCACTGCTGCCAATCCGAATCCTCTGTCTGCTGCTCCTCCTTCCTCCCAGCCTCCTCACTCCACTACAATAACACCTGCTCAGGAGCGGGAACACTCCCAGGAACTGTTCTCGGGCCCCTGCTTAGATTGGGCAGCAGCGGTTCCTCTCCCACCAGAGGAGTTTATCGTCACTGATGCCCAACCATTCGAAAGTTCCCGGGGTCCGGGGGAAGAGGCTGGGGACTTCCGCCAACTGTCTCAACAACTTTCTGTGGGTGAGGAGGACGATGACGATCAGACACAGTTGTCTTGCAGTGAGGTAGTAGTAAGGGCAGTAAGTCCGAGGGAGCAGCGCACAGAGGATTCGGAGGAAGAGCAGCAGGACGATGAGGTGACTGACCCCACCTGGTGTGCAACGCTTACTCAGGAGGACAGGTCTTCAGAGGGGGAGTCAAGGGCATCAGCAGGGCAGGTTGCAAGAGGCAGTGCGGTGGCCAGGGGTAGAGGCAGGGCCAGACCGAATAATCCACCAAGTGTTTCCCAAAGCGCCCCCTCGCGCCATGCCACCCTGCAGAGGCCGAGGTGCTCTAAGGTCTGGCAGTTTTTCACAGAGACGCCTGACGACCGACGAACAGTGGTGTGCAACCTTTGTCGCGCAAAGCTCAGCCGGGGAGCCAACACCAACAGCCTCACCACCACCACCATGCGCAGACATATGATGGCCAAGCACCCCGCAAGGTGGGACGAAGGCCGTTCAGCGCCTCCGGTTTGCACCCCTGCCTCTCCCCCTGTGCCCCAACCTGCCACTGAGATGCAACCCCCCTCTCAGGACACAGGCACTACCGTCTCCTGGCCTGCACCCACACCCTCACCTCCGCTGTCCTCGGCCCCATCCAGCAGTGTAGTTCAGCGCACCGTCCAGCCGTCGCTTGCGCAACTGTTGGAGCGCAAGCGCAAGTACGCCGCCACGCACCCGCACGCTCAAACGTTAACCGTCCGCATAGCAAAATTCATCAGCCTTGAGATGCTGCCGTATAGGGTTGTGGAAACGGAGTCCTTCAAAAGTATCATGGAGGCGGCGGCCCCGCGCTACTCAGTTCCCAGTCGCCACTACTTTTCCCGATGTGCCGTCCCAGCCCTGCACGACCACGTCTCCCGCAACATTGTGCGCGCCCTCACCAACGCGGTTACTGCCACGGTCCACTTAACTACGGACACGTGGACAAGCACAGGCGGGCAGGGCCACTACATCTCCCTGACGGCACATTGGGTGAATTTAGTGGAGGCTGGGACAGAGTCAGAGCCTGGGACCGCTCACGTCCTACCCACCCCCAGAATTGCGGGCCCCAGCTCGGTGCTGGTATCTGCGGAGGTGTATGCTTCCTCCACTAAAGCACCCTCCTCCTCCTCCTCCTCCTCTGTCTCGCAATCAAGATGTGTTAGCAGCAGCATGTCGCCAGCAGTCGGTGTCGCGCGGTGTGGCAGCACAGCGGTGGGCAAGCGTCAGCAAGCCGTGCTGAAACTACTCAGCTTAGGCGATAAGAGGCACACGGCCCACGAACTGCTGCAGGGTCTGACACAGCAGACCGACCGCTGGCTTGCGCCGCTGAGCCTCCAACCGGGCATGGTCGTGTGTGACAACGGGCGTAACCTGGTGGCGGCTCTGCAGCTCGGCAGCCTCACGCACGTGCCATGCCTGGCCCACGTCTTTAATTTGGTGGTTCAGCGGTTTCTGAAAAGCTACCCACGCTTGTCAGACCTGCTCGTAAAGGCGCGCCGGCTCTGTGCACATTTCCGCAAGTCCCACACGGACGCTGCCACCCTGCGCACCCTGCAACATCACTTTAAGCTGCCAGTGCACCGACTGCTGTGCGACGTGCCCACACGGTGGAACTCTACGCTCCACATGTTGGCCAGGCTCTATGAACAACGTAGAGCTATAGTCGAATACCAACTCCAACATGGGCGGCGCAGTGGGAGTCAGCCTCCTCAATTCCTTTCAGAAGAGTGGGCCTGGTTGGCAGACATCTGCCATGTCCTTGGTAATTTTGAGGAGTCTACCCAGGTGGTGAGCGGCGATGCTACAATCATTAGCGTCACCATTCCTCTGCTATGCATCTTGAGAAATTCCCTGCAAACCATAAAGGCAGCTGCTTTGCGCTTGGAAACGGGGGCGGGGGAAGACAGTATGCCGCTGGATAGTCAGGGCACCCTCCTGTCTATTTCTCAGCGCGTACAGGAGGAGGAGGAGGAGCATGAGGAGGATGAGGAGGAGGGGGAAGAGACAGCTTTTAGCCGCTGCTGACGGTACACCGGCTGATTGCCTGTCATCCTTTCAGCGTGTATGGCCTGAGGAGGAGGAGGAGGATCCTGAAAGTGATCTTCCTAGTGACGACAGCCATGTGTTGCGTACAGGTACCCTGGCACACATGGCTGACTTCATGTTAGGATGCCTTTCTCGTGACCCTCGCGTTGCACGCATTCTGGCCACGACGGATTACTGGGTGTACACACTGCTCGATCCACGGTATAAGGAGAACCTGCCCACTCTGATTCCCGAAGAGGAAAGGGGTTCGAGAGTGTTGCTATACCACAGGACCCTTGCGGACAAGCTGATGGTAAAATTCCCAGCCGACAGCGCTAGTGGCAGAAGGCGCAGTACCGAGGGCAAGGTAGCAGGGGATGTGCGTAGATCGAGCAGCATGTACATCCCAGGCAGTGCAACAGTCTTTAAGGGCCTGGCCAGCTTTATGGCTCCCCACCAAGACTGTGTCACCGCTCCCCAGTCACGGCTGAGTCGGCGGGAGCACTGTAAAAGGATGGTGAGGGAGTACGTAGCGGATCGCACGACCATCCTTGGTGATGCCTCTGCCCCCTACAACTACTGGGTGTCGAAGCTGGACACGTAGCCTGAACTAGCGCTGTATGCCCTGGAGGTGCTTGCTTGTCCTGCGGCTAGCGTCTTGTCGGAGAGGGTGTTTAGTGCGGCTGGGGGAATCATCACAGATAAGCGTAGCCGCTTGTCAACCGACAGTGCCGACAGGCTAACACTCATTAAGATGAACAAAGGCTGGATTTCCCCAGACTTCTGTTCTCCACCAGCGGACAGCAGCGATACGTAAGCAATACGTAGGCTGCACCCGCGGATGGAAGCTACGTTCTCTCTCACCATCCAAAACGGGGACATTTCTGTTTCATCAATCTGTGTCTAATATTCCTCCTCCTCCTCCTCCTGCTCCTCCTCCTGAAACCTCACGTAATCACGCTGAACGGGCAATTTTTCTTAGGGCCACAAGGCTCACTCAAATAATTTTTCAGAACAATTTTTATAAGTTTCAATGCGCTTAAAAGCGTTGGAACTTTAACTTGAACCAATTTTTCGTTACACTGGGCTGCCTCCAGGCCTAGTTACCACTTAAGCCACATTAACCAAAGCGATTCACCTGCCATCTTGGTTGGGCATGGCCAATTTTTACTGAGGTACATTAGTACTGTTGGTACACCAATTTTTTGGGGCCCTCACCTACAGTGTAATCATAGTAATTTCTATGTTCTTCGCCTGCACTCATGGTACAGAAAGGTGTGTGGGGTTGGCCTACAGTTTAGCTACATAAATGTAACTTGTGCCTTGGCTATACTAAGGCTACTGAAATGGAACGAAGACTGCGCTCCCGCTATACTGCTGCTTCAGAATTGTTAATGGGGCCTGTCCTGAGTGCTACTATTGCTTACATGGAACGAAGACTGCGCTCCCGCTATACTGCTGCTTCAGAATTGTTAATGGGGCCTGTCCTGAGTGCTACTATTGCTTACATGGAACGAAGACTGCGCTCCCGCTATACTGCTGCTTCAGAATTGTTAATGGGGCCTGTCCTGAGTGCTACTATTGCTGACATGGAACGGACACGTGGAGAGGACACGTAGTGCCTCAAAAACATCCCCCTCCTCCTCCAACAGGGAAAACATTGTTGGCAAATGCCTTTGCATTGGTTCGTCTGGTGGCAGTCCAAGAATTTCACCTTTACCGACACAACAAGAGAGCCCCCACACCATCCCCCCGCCACGGCCCACTTAATCCTGGCCACATTCCGAAAACCAACAAAATACAACCGTGCTACTAGGTCCGCAGTCACCACCACATTACCACCAACGCGGTTACTGTTAAGGTGCATATAACCAGTCTGACTGGGGCATGCAGACACCTTGACAGAATGAATAGTGTGTGGCACATAGCTTCCCCATTGCTATGCCCACGTGTGCAGCTCCTGATGGCGGTGGCACAGGATTCTATTTCTCATTGCTTCTGTACAGCATTGTGGGCTATCGCCCCGCCCCTATTAAAGAGGGTCGCTGCCTAGCCGTGCCAACCCTCTGCAGTGTGTGCCTGCGGTTCCTCGTCATGGCAGACGCACTTCTAAATAGACATGAGTGTGGCGTGGCATGAGGGCAGCTGAAGGCTGCGCAGGGACACTTTGGTGTGCGCTGTGGGGGGGAGGGGGGGCGGTTGGGCAGCATGTAACCCAGGAGAAGTGGCAGCAGAGTGTCATCCAGGCAGTGATTGTGCTTTGTTGTAGCTAGTGTGGTGCTTAGCAAAGGTATGCCATGCTAATGAGGGCTTTTCAGAAGTAAAAGTTGTTGGGAGGGGGGGGGGGCACTCTTGCCGGTATTGTGGCTTAATAGTGGGACCTGTGAACTTGAGATGCAGCCCAACATGTAGCCCCTCGCCTGCCCTATCCGTTTCTGTGTCATTCCCATCACTTTGTTGAATTGCCCAGATTTTCACACATGAAAACCTTAGCGAGCATCGGCGAAATACAAAAATGCTCTGGTCGCCCATTGACTTCAATGGGGTTCGTTGTTCGAAACGAACCCTCGAGCATCGCGGGAAGTTCGTTCCGAATAACGAACACCCGAACATTTTGGTGTTCGCTCATCTCTAGTTATAATTTTATTCTACTATTTTATTTACTATTCTATATTATCCTTTGCTGAAATTATGCCACAGGCCAGGTATGAAAACTTGCTTTACAGTACTCACCTGGACCATCTGTAATAAACTAAGTCAGAAAACAACCTATTAGCCCTTTCCAATCCACTGTCTGACGTCTTCAGACAATCTGATTGATTGTACCACTCCGATGTTAGAAGACATCCGGCAAGGTATTCTTACTGTATATTACTGGCAGCTCTGTTGTTGGGGGCCTCTCCAGCATGTCCCATATCACAGTACTGGTTCTAACCAGCAGATGGCGCCATTGTATAATGGCAGAAAGAGAAAGCCCCCTAGGAACCCCTTAAATTCAAAATTGGATTGCAAAGGGTTAACTGAAAACAGAAAAAAAGCTGAATGTTCAGCCATCTCATAAGTGTGAAATTAATTTCTGAAGAGATACATTTTTTTTTACTGGTAGCATGGTGGCTCACTGGCTAGCACTGTGGTCCTAAGTTGAAGTCTCACCAAGGACAATAGCTGCATGGAGTTGATATATTCTCCCCATGTTTGTCTGGGTCTCCTCCAGGTACTCAGGTTTCCTCCCACACTCCAAAACATAGATTGGTGAATATAGATTGTGAAATTGTAAGTCCCAGTGGGGACCAAACCCATAATATCAATTGTTGTAAAATGTTGTGTAATATGTATCTGCTATATAAATAAAGTTATGATGATTATTTACAGAATGGATTTACATAATATCAAGTGTTCAATTACATAAATATATATCATTAAAATATGAAACTAGAATAGTGTCAAAATGCTTAATAATACATAAAATATAAAACGTTCAATGTTATAGCCACTGGTCATGGCTAATGGCATCCCTTACTTCCTCCTGACATCAGTCATAGCCAGCACCATGTACGCTGTGTGTTTTTCAACAGACGCTGTATCTTCTGTCAGCTACCTGATCCCCATAGGGTATGTACGTACAGTTGGTCCACCTCTTAAGGGCTCCGTCAGACGAGCGTCTTTTTGGGCGCACCTATGTTCACAAAAAGAAAGCGCTGCACGGATGTGCACAATGTGGCTGACCATAGCTCCATGCTCATTGCTTTCAATGGGGCCGACGCTGCAGCTGCCCCATTGAAAGCAATGGGATGCAGGCAACCCCACAGCGATTTTCAGGGAAGGGCTTGAGACTTAAACCCTTCCCTGAAAACTACCCCTAGCTGCTTTATAAAATAAAAAAATATATATACATGACCTCTTCGCCACTGTCGGGGCTCCGGTGCGTCTTCTCCCTGGCTGACGGCACTGCATTTAAAAATCCCGCCTCCTGAAAGTGCTGTGTCTGATTGGCTGAGCGGTTAGCCAATCACAGGCAGCACTCAGCCATTCATTGAATGACAGCTGAGCGTTGCCTATGATTGGTCGCAGCGTTTGCCTGACTCCAGTTTGTGTACCCAGATTTTAATTTCTCAGCCAAACCAAACAAGCATCTGGTTATTAAATTCACCCTTCCCTACTAGCTTTTGCCTGCACAATCAGTCTCTGTGAATGTGTTGGCTGTTCGATAGAGATATGGAAAACCTAACCAAGTTAAAAAGCGTTCTGCGATTCCCCACAGTCCTTGTTTTGAAGACCAGATCCTGATTATTGGGATTAAAGTGTTCTGCATGCTAACAGGCAGTCTATTAAGACATACCACAGGCATACCTTGACAGGCAATCAGCCATGGCATCCCTGGTAGATTTCAGCTGGCCCCAAGCTGCCATAACAACTGAGCGGCACCCCCAATCCCATTGCAGGGTCATTGACGTTTAGGTGCCCTGAATAATGATTGGGGCATTTTAAGGGTTAACAGCCACATTCCGTATACACACTGATCTCGACTGTTGCAAGTGGGTGCCAGCTGTCAAAATGGATGACATCTGCTGTATATGTAGCAGACCCAGCTCCCAAACCAGTATTATACATAGACACCCAATGTGCATCCTACGTATATAGCACACATCTGGAAGGGGTTAGTTGGCTGAAGTTGCAGTAAACTGTAATATCAGGCACAACTACTACTACAAATATTGATTTATGTGCCTGGCAAACAATTGATCAGTGGGATTGCTGAGAGCCCTACCTTTACTGATCTAATATTGATGGCATATTTGCTATGTTAATCCAGAAAAAGGTGAATAAAAACAGACAAACACTGTGAAGAACTGGATAAACCCTTCAATGTTATATCAGAAATTACTTTCTAAAAGAATAAAATGATACATCCATATGGTCACATCATATTTGTCTACCGTTTCATGTAATTAAAGCATATAATTTTCCTGCACAGCTTTTCTCAACACTTAGCTTGAATAATCGCATGTGAAGTTTCCATTTTATATAATAATTCAAATCTTCATTTCTATCATTGTATTACAGTTTCAATTCAATGGAAAGTAATGTGTTAAATGTCAAGTTAATGTTACCTAAATCTGTGCAACATGTTTCTCTCTTTTGACGTGATCGTGTCCTACAATTACTGCTTGTGACTTTAGCACTTCCCTTTTGATTCAAATACATATTTCATTCTTTGCCCCTAAGGGAGAAAGTGTCACCTTTTTTTCTCTATACATATTCTAACAGCCTGTTGCTGAATTCTCAGTTGCAGTATAATAATTGATGCTTTGAAAAGACTTCATTCTAAACATAGTTCGTTTTTGTAATACTTACCACTTTCTTTTTATTAGCTGGGAAGCTCCCGTTGGATTTAACAAAGACAGCACACAGCTTCACATCTTCTGGATGAGTACATTTGTCCTACGGAACAAAGCACCGGTGATTAACAAGAAAAATACAACATCTAGCTGTCTTCACAGAGCGGTTCTTTAAGAATGTTCGATCAACTAAATGACTATTATAAATCTACAATTAAAAAAAATTATAATTTATTGAAGAATGTATATTTAATTATGCCGTGGGTGTATGCAGCTCTCTTCAGTGGTATGAGATTTTTAACATTTTTGTCAAATATGTTCTGTATCTTAATTTTTAAATACTTGTAGCCCAGATGCATTACTTCCAAAAATTGCCCTTATAAGTTTTTGTTTCATGGGCAAAGAAAATTAGTGGTGGCTTTACATGGGACAACCATTTTACAAAGAGTTCCTTGATAGAGCGAATGTAAGTGACAGTTGTTTCTTGTAAATACAATGACCCACTGGGTGATGAGTTAGGATTTGTTTACTAGCCACTTTGCTTCAGCTCACCAAAAATAGTAAACAGTTGATTAATTAACCTGTGGTGCATAGAGTCAATTGTTTGTCCTTCAATGACTAGCCAATAACTTTGCGGGAAGGCATGCACCTTAACGACTGAAATTGAACACGTGAACAATAATCGCTCCGTCTAAAAGCACACAAACAGTAGTCATGTGTCATAGAGATGAATGGGAGAGCACATGCACAGAACTGTTTGAAAAGTCATGTTGTGACTTGCAGGGCCACAGCGCTGGAACAGGGTACCCAATGAGAATCAAACACTACTTCCTGGACTCCCCGTTTTCTGACCTTTGAGTTCTATAATATAGTTTATGGGGCTCAAAGGTCATAACAGGTTCCATTTAACGGACCCCACAATAAATCCTTCTGATTTGGGATTGGTTTTAAAATAGATCTGCCATACAACAGCTATTAATCATCTGTTAAAAACAGAAGTCTTGGTGGTAGGGTATCTGCAGTGCTCCATAAATGTTCAGACATTGCTGGAAAGTTTAAAGGAGTTGTCTAGGTACTGTTTGAAATTGTAATGGCAGTTGCAGCTGTGTGAAAATAATTAATAATAATCTTTATTTGTATAGTGCTAACTTATTCCGCAGAGCTTTCAAGCACAGAAGAACACAGACAATACAACAATTACATACTGATATACAATCAGTTTGAAACAAATGGGGTGGGGGTGATACAGGAGGTATAAGGATGGGGGGATAAGGCATGGGGGAACACAAGCAGTACGGGAATTACATATGGAAATCAGTTATTTGGAAGCAAACTGGCTGGGGGTGGTAGGGAAGTGCAGGGGTAGAGGTAGTATGCAATAAGCAGGTTGAAAGGTGTGGGGAGCCATAGGGAGGGGCGGATCACTAGGTCAGGATATTTGGTATGCTTCCCTGAAGAGGTGAGTTTTTAAGGTGCATATGAAATTTCATGCATCGGGAATTGTCCGGATGCCTTGGAGTAGAGCATTCCAGAGGATTGGTGCTGCTCTGATGAAGTCCTGTAGGCGAGCATGTGAGGTTTGTGTTAGAGGAGTGTTTAGTCCGAGGGTGTTAGTGGATTGGAGTGTGCGGGCTGAGTGGTGTACGGACAGGAGGGAAGTGATGTGCGGTGGTGTGGCGCCATGGAGAGCTTTGTGGGTGAGGAGTTTAAATTTAGTTCTGCAGTGGATGAGCAGCCAATGCAGTGACTGGCATAATGCAGAGGCATCTGAGAAATGGCTGCATAGAAAATTGAGCCTACCTGCCGCGTTTAGTATAGATTGTAGAGGAGCAAGTCTGGTATGGGAAAGGCCAATGAATAGCGAGTTGCAGTAGTCAAGTCGGGAGTGGATGAGGGTGACAATAAGTGCTTTTAACGTGTCTGTGGTGAGGAATGGATGGATTTTAGCAATATTTCTGATGTGTAGGTGGCATTTTTCGGCCAGAGATTGGATGTGGGAGGTAAAGGAGAGGTCAGAATCCAGTGAGACCCCAAGGCAGTGGGCGCGCTGTCTGGGGGTTATGGTGGTGCCAGACAATGCAATGGAGATGTTGGGGGCAGGTCGGTTGAAAGGCAGAAAAACAAGAAGGTCAGTTTTAGAGAAGTTAAGCTTGAGAAAGAGGGAGGACATAGTATTAGAGACAGCAAACAGATAGACTGTGATATTTTGGAGGAACGGTTCAAAGATGTCACGGGAGGAGGTGTATAGTTGGGTTTCATCAGCGTAGAGATGGTATTGAAGACCGAATTTGAGGATGGTTTGTCTAATTGGGGCTGTGTAGATAAAGAAGAGAAGGGGACCAAGGACCGAGCCCTGGGAGACCCTGACAGCGAGGGGAAGTGGAGAGGCGATAGAGCCAGCAAAGGAGATGCTGAAAAGCAGTCAGAGAAGTAGAAGGAGAACTAGGAGAGAGCAGTGTTCTTTAGGCTGATAGAGCAAAGCATAGCAAGGAGGAGGTTATTGCCGACAGTGTCAAATTTAGCAGAGGTGTCAAGGAAGATTAGTAGGGAGTAGTCGCCTCTAGACCTTGCCATCATCAGGTAATTTGATACTTTTGTGAGGGTGGGTTTGATCGAGTGTAGAGGGCGGAAACCAGACTGGAGGGGGTCGAAGAGAGAGTTGTCAGAGAGAAAGCATGTGAGGTGGGAGTAGAGCAGGCGTTCTAGTAATTTGCAGATGAATAGGAGGTTTGAGACAGGTCTATAGTTGGCAGCATCGGTCGAGTCAAGGGTTGTTTTTTTGGGGGCTGAGGAGGAAATGGAAGGTGTTGATGAGTCATTTGGGGTTGTGGGATTGTGAGGAGACAAGGGAGGTGAAATAGACTTTTTGGCATGGTGAAGGGCTAGGTTATAGGTTTTAAGCATGAATTTGAAGTGGAGGAAGTCTGCGGGCAGCTTTGATTTTTCTCACAGCCATTCGGTACACCTTGAGTACCGCCGAATTAAGCGCGTTTGAGACGTGAGCCAAGGTCGCCATGGTCTGTGGTTGACGGCTCGGGTTATGGGTGGTGCTGCTTCATCCAGGGCACATCTGAGGGTGGTGTGGTAGTGTTCGGCTGCCACGTTAGGGCAGGAGAGGAGAGAGGTAGGGGACAGGGAGGACTGGATGGTCTTGATGGGTGCAGATGGTCTGGAGGTTCCTAGAGGTGCAATAGATGGAGGGGTCATGGAAGATGCTAGGGTGTCTGATGGAGAAAAAGAGGAGGTTGTGATCCGAGAGTGGAAGGTGGGAGTTAGTAACGTACTTGCCTATCCTCGGCTCTGGTAATCCAGCGCTGCAGCACTACTGTTCTCCCATTCTCTGCTGCATGCCTTGCATTGTGGAGAAGTGTCCACCTTCACGTTTTTTATATCATCCATTCACCCATCTGCCTAAGTGTCCTAATGAAAGTGCATATAAAGGTATCCTACTCTCCCTGAGTCCATTTAGAAGCCTCTGGTGCCAAGAGAGGTATATTTTAGAATTAGAAACCTGTCCATTTAGGTTCGCCTGGAAATGGCGGATGGCCCCACATGCTTTGATCAAAATATGTGATAAGAACTTTGTATTCTTATGTGGTTACTTTGTACAACCTTTGTGCAATTTTATTTAGATATATGTGTATGAGTGCTAAGGTATATGTTTATGTTCCTTCTTCTACCTCCAACCTGTATCTAAAATTGGATCACCATCTGTCAAACTGTTTTCATTTTGTATCCACTTTTCCTTAGTTTTTAGACATTCTGTATACTCCCTTTTAACATCTAATAGAAGATATACAACGTACCTTGTGTGCGTCTGCATCCAGACCTCTGCTGTTGCGCTTAGTGTTTACCCTTTTCCTCCTCTTCCTTAGAACTACATAAATCTGGACATACACCAGGAGTGTGACAATAAAGGGGACATAGAAGGATACAACAGAGGAGTAGATGACAAATGCAGGGTTTTCAATGAGGCACTCATTAGAAGCTGGAACAAAAAAGATTGGAACAGGATAATTCTTTACATTTCACCCCATATATATTAAATACCGGCTTCACCTCAGTAACATATTTCATAGCTAGCACTGTGCACCATGCCTATTGCTTCAATTTTATTCTTTCCTAAATTAGTAGTACATGTAAAATATTAAACAGACGGAGAAAATGCTATCTTCTACCAGTTTCAAGAGCCTCTAATTGCCTTTTACCAGCCTGCATACATTCTGTAGTTAACCGTCTATTGCCAGCTTTCTGTTGGTTTTGATAGCTGCTGGCAACACACGCAATCATAGGTAGCTCAGATCATGTCGATAACATCTCAGATGACATGGTCGAAGTTTACCTTGGTCCTAAGCAGCCAGTCAGATGGAGGTCCTTCCGATGCCCTATCACACCTTTTGCGAAGTGCTTGCAGTGTAACAATGGTTAGCGTGACAGCCCCTGACCTAGTGAAAGCTCACAGACCTGTCATGTATGAATGCCACAGGCAGGGCTTAATAGGCTACATTTAAAAATACTATATGCTGCAATAATGAAGAGTTATATTACTGTATATAATTCAAGCAACTAAGTGCCTACTAGAGATGAGCGGACGTACTCGTCCGAGCTTGATATTCGTGCGAATATTAGGGTGTTCGGGATGCTCGTTACTCTTAACGAGCACCACGCGGTGTTCCGGTTACTTTCAGTTTCCTCTCTGAGACGTTTGCGCGCTTTTCTGGCCAACTGAAAGACAGGGAAGGCATTACAACTTCCCCCTGTGACGTTCAAGCCCTATACCACCCCCCTGCTGTGAGTGGCTGGGGCGATCAGATGTCACCCGAGTATAAAAGTCGGCCCCTCCCGCGGCTCGCCTCAGATGCCTTGTGAGTTAGCTGAGGGACAGTGCTGCTGGTGCCGGAGCTGCTGTAGGGAGAGTGTTAGTAGTGAGTGTAGGCTTCAAGAACCCCAACGGTCCTTCTTAGGGCCACATCTAACAGTGTGCAGTAGTGTGGAGGCTGCTGTTAGCAGTGTTGCACAAATTATTTTTTTTTCAAAATCGGCAGTCTGCAGAGCATTGCGCCTTGCAGTAATAGTCCAGGGACAGAAGTGGTGGTTAGGCAGGGAGAGTGTTAGGAGTGAGTGTAGGCTTCAAGAACCCCAACGGTCCTTCTTAGGGCCACATCTATCCGTGTGCAGTACTGTGCAGGCTGCTGTTAGCAGTGTTGCATATTTTTTTCTTTTCAAAATATCGGCTGTCTGCAGAGCATTGCGCCTTGCAGTAATACTACAGGGAGAGAATTGTGTAGGCAGGGCCAGAAGACATATATTATTGATTGAATATAGTCAGTGGGCCCTCCGTTTCCCAAAAAGGGAAACATTCTATTTGTCCTGCAGGCTTGCGCCAATTTATTTCCTGCCTGGGAAAAGTCTCCGCTGTGCTGCACTTCATATAACTGCATTTCTGTGCAACACATATCTTATCTGATTGAATATAGTCAGTGGGCCCTCCGTTTCCCAAAAAGGGAAACATTCTATTTGTCCTGCAGGCTTGCGCCAATTTATTTCCTGCCTGGGAAAAGTAACCGCTGTGCTGCACTTCATATAACTGCATTTCTGTGCAACACATATCTTATCTGATTGAATATATTCAGTGGGCCCTCCGTTTCCCAAAAAGGGAAACATTCTATTTGTCCTGCAGGCTTGCCCCAATTTATTTGCTGCCTGGGAAAAGTAACCGCTGTGCTGCACTTCATATGACTGCATTTCTGTGCAACACATATCTTATCTGATTGAATATAGTCAGTGGGCCCTCCGTTTCCCAAAAAGGGAAACATTCTATTTATCCTGCAGGCTTGCGCCAATTTATTTCCTGCCTGGGAAAAGTAACCGCTGTGCTGCACTTCATATAACTGCATTTCTGTGCAACACATATCTTATCTGATTGAATATAGTCAGTGGGCCCTCCGTTTCCCAAAAAGGGAAACATTCTATGTGTCCTGCAGGCTTGCCCCAATTTATTTCCTGCCTGGGAAAAGTAACCGCTGTGCTGCACTTCATATAACTGCATTTCTGTGCAACACATATCTTATCTGATTGAATATAGTCAGTGGGCCCTCCGTTTCCCAAAAAGGGAAACATTCTATTTATCCTGCAGGCTTGCGTCAATTTATTTCCTGCCTGGGAAAAGTAACCGCTGTGCTGCACTTCATATAACTGCATTTCTGTGCAACACATATCTTATCTGATTGAATATAGTCAGTGGGCCCTCCGTTTTCCAAAAAGGGAAACATTCTATTTGTCCTGCAGGCTTGCGCCAATTTATTTGCTGCCTGTGAAAAGTCTCCGCTGTGCTGCACTTCATATAACTGCATTTCTGTGCAACACATATCTTATCTGATTGAATATAGTCAGTGGGCCCTCCGTTTCCCAAAAAGGGAAACATTCTATTTGTCCTGCAGGCTTGCGCCAATTTATTTGCTGCCTGTGAAAAGTCTCCGCTCTGCTGCAATTCATATAACTGCATTTCTGTGGAACAGATTTCTTATCTGATTGAATATAGTCAGTGGGCCTTTTCTTTTTTAAAAAAGGGAAACATTCTATGTGCCCTGCCTCTGTCAGTCCTCAGCGTTCTGTGTACGTGCGTGGTGGGTGGAGATAGTAAACAAATCATACGCAGCCAGCTACGTTTAACAGCAGGCTTGCGCCAATTTATTTCCTGCCTGGGAAATCAAATCACTGGTAATACACCATGCTGAGGGGTAGGGGTAGGCCTATAGGACGTGGACGCGGGCGAGGACGCGGAGGCCCAAGTCAGGGTGTGGGCACAGGTCGAGCCAGTGCGGTGGCCAGGGGTAGAGGCAGGGCCAGACCGAATAATCCACCAACTGTTTCCCAAAGCGCCCCCTCGCGCCATGCCACCCTGCACAGGTCAAGGTGCTCTACGGTGTGGCAGTTTTTCACAGAGACGCCTGACGACCGACGAACAGTGGTGTGCAACCTTTGTCGCGCCAAGATCAGCTGGGGAGGCACCACCAACAGCATGCGCAGGCATATGATGGCCAAGCAACCCACAAGGTGGGACGATGCCCGTTCACCGCCTCCGGTTTGCACCACTGCCTCTCCCCCTGTGCCCCAACCTGCCACTGAGATCCAACCCCCCTCTGAGAACACAGGCACTACCGTCTCCTGGCCTGCACCCACACCCTCACCTCCGCTGACCTCGGCCCCATCCAGCAATGTCTCTCAGCGTAGCGTCCAGACGTCGCTAGCGCCACAGTTTGAGCGCAAGCGCAAGTACGACGCCACGCACCCGCACGCTCAAGCGTTAAACGTGCACATTGCAAAATTGATCAGCCTAGAGATGCTGCCGTATAGGCTTGTGGAAACGGAGGCTTTCAAAAGCATGATGGCGGCGGCCGCGGCCCCGCGCTACTCGGTTCCCAGTCGCCACTACTTTTCCCGATGTGCCGTCCCAGGCCTGCATGACCAGTCTCCCGCAACATTGTACGCGCCCTCACCAACGCAGTTACTGCCAAGGTCCACTTAACAACAGACACGTGGACAAGCACAGGCGGGCAGGGCCACTATATCTCCCTGACGGCACATTGGGTGAATTTAGTGGAGGCTGGGACAGAGTCAGAGCCTGGGACCGCTCACGTCCTACCCACCCCCCGAATTGCGTGCCCCAGCTCGGTGGTGGTATCTGCGGGGGTGTATGCTTCCTCCACTAAACCACCCTCCTCCTCCTCCTACGCAACCTCTGTCTCGCAATCAAGATGTGTCAGCAGCAGCACGTCGCCAGCAGTCGGTGTCAGCGGCGTGGCAGCACAGCGGTGGGCAAGCGTCAGCAGGCCGTGCTGAAACTACTCAGCTTAGGAGAGAAGAGGCACACGGCCCACGAACTGCTGCAGGGTCTGACAGAGCAGACCGACCGCTGGCTTGCGCCGCTGAGCCTCCAACCGGGCATGGTCGTGTGTGACAACGGCCGTAACCTGGTGGCGGCTCTGCAGCTCGGCAGCCTCACGCACGTGCCATGCCTGGCCCATGTCTTTAATTTGGTGGTTCAGCGCTTTCTGAAAAGCTACCCCCACTTGTCATACCTGCTCGGAAAGGTTCGCCGGATCTGCGCACATTTCCGCAAATCACACACGCACGCTGCCACCCTGCGGACCCTGCAACATCGGTTTAATCTGCCAGTGCACCGACTGCTGTGCGACGTGCCCACACAGTGGAACTCTACGCTCCACATGTTGGCCAGACTCTATGAGCAGCGTAGAGCTATAGTGAAATACCAACTCCAACTTGCGCGGCGCAGTGGGAGTCAGACTCCTCAATTATTTACAGAAGAGTGGGCCTGGTTGGCAGCCATCTGCCAGGTCCTTGGAAAATTTGAGGAGTCTACCCAGGTGGTGAGCGGCGATGCTGCAATCATTAGCGTCACCATTCCTCTGCTATGTATCTTGAGAAGTTCCCTGCAAAGCATAAAGGCAGACGCTTTGCGCTCGGAAACAGAGCCGGGGGAAGACAGTATGTCGCTGGATAGTCAGAGCACCCTCCTGTCTATATCTCAGCGCGTTCATGAGGAGGAGGAGGAGCATGAGGAGGATGAGGAGGAGGGGGAAGAGACAGCTTGGCCCACTGCTGAGGGTACCCATGCTGCTTGCCTGTCATCGTTTCAGCGTGTATGGCCTGAGGAGGAGGAAGAGGAGGAGGAGGAGGAGGATCCTGAAAGTGATCTTCCTAGTGAAGACAGCCATGTGTTGCGTACAGGTACCCTGGCACACATGGCTGACTTCATGTTAGGATGCCTTTCTCGTGACCCTCGTGTTACACGCATTCTGGCCACTACGGATTACTGGGTGTACACACTGCTCGATCCACGGTATAAGGAGAGCCTTTGCACTCTCATTCCCGAAGAAGAAAGGGGTTCGAGAATGATGCTATACCACAGGGCGCTGGTGGACAAACTGATGGTAAACTTCCCATCCGACAGCGCTAGTGGCAGAAGGCGCAGTTCCGAGGGCCAGGTAGCAGGGGAGGCGCAGAGATCAGGCAGCATGTACAGCGCAGGCAGGGGAACATTCTCCAAGGCCTTTGCCAGCTTTATGGCTCCCCAGCAAGACTGTGTCACCGCTCCCCAGTCAAGGCTGATTCGGTGGGAGCACTGTAAAAGGATGGTGAGGGAGTACGTAGCCGATCGCACGACCGTCCTCCGTGACGCCTCTGCCACCTACAACTACTGGGTGTCGAAGCTGGACACATGGCCTGAACTCGCGCTGTATGCCCTGGAGGTGCTTGCTTGTCCTGCGGCTAGCGTCTTGTCAGAGAGTGTGTTTAGTGTGGCTGGGGGAATCATCACGGATAAGCGTACCCACCTGTCAACCGACAGTGCCGACAGGCTTACACTCATCAAGATGAACAAAGCCTGGATTTCCCCAGACTTCTCTTCTCCACCAGCGGACAGCAGCGATACCTAAGCAATACGTAGGCTGCACCCGCGGATGGAAGCATCGTTCTCTCTCACCATCCAAAACGGGGACATTTCTGCTTCATCAATCTGTGTATAATATTCCTCCTCCTCCTCCTCCTGCTCCTCCTCCTGAAACCTCACGTAATCACGCCGAACGGGCAATTTTTCTTAGGGCCACAAGGCTCACTCATATAATTTTTCTAAACAATTTTTATACGTTTCAATGCTCTTAAAAGCGTTGAAACTTTAACTTGAACCAATTTTTCGTTAAACTGGGCTGCCTCCAGGCCTAGTTACCACTTAAGCCACATTAACCAAAGCGATTAATGGGTTTCACCTGCCCTCTTGGTTGGCCATGGCCAATTTTTTGGATGTACATTAGTACTGTTGGTACAGCAATTTTTGTGGGCCCTCGCCTACAGTGTAATCAAATGAATTTTTAGCCCACCTGCATTACAGCTGACGTTACATCCGCTGTGTTGGGCAATGCAATGGGATATATTTATGTACCGCCGGTGGGTTCCAGGGAGCCACCCATGCTGTGGGTCCACAGGGACTTCACAATAGGGAGTTGTACCTGCCTGTGTCTATGAATTAAAAACCGCGGTCTGACTGGGGCATGCAGACACCTTGACAGAATGAATAGTGTGTGGCACATAGGTTCCCCATTGCTATGCCCACGTGTGCAGCTCCTGATGGCGGTGGCACAGGATTATATTTCTCATTGCTTCTGTACAGCATTGTGGGCTATCGCCCCGCCCCTTTTAAAGAGGGTCGCTGCCTAGCCGTGCCAACCCTCTGCAGTGTGTGCCTGCGGTTCCTCATCATGGCAGACGCACTTATAAATAGACATGAGGGTGGTGTGGCATGAGGGCAGCTGAAGGCTGTGCAGGGACACTTTGGTGTGCGCTGTGAGGGGGGGGGGGGGTTGGGCAGCATGTAACCCAGGAGAAGTGGCAGCGGAGTGTCATGCAGGCAGTGATTGTGCTTTGTTGGAGGTAGTGTGTTGCTTAGCTAAGGTATCCATTGCTAATGAGGGCTTTTCAGAAGTAAAAGTTGTTGGGAGGGGGGGGGGCACTCTTGCCGGTATTGTGGCTTAATAGTGGGACCTGTGAACTTGAGATGCAGCCCAACATGTAGCCCCTCACCTGCCCTATCCGTTGCTGTGTCGTTCCCATCACTTTCTTGAATTGCCCAGATTTTCACACATGAAAACCTTAGCGAGCATCGGCGAAATACAAAAATGCTCGGGTCGCCCATTGACTTCAATGGGGTTCGTTACTCGAAACGAACCCTCGAGCATCGCGATAATTTCGTCCCGAGTAACGAGCACCCGAGCATTTTGGTGCTCGCTCATCTCTAGTGCCTACTAAAAAATGTTTTAAAAAAGTGTAATAAAACATAAACAGATGTAAATATATTAAAAGCTAAAAAATCCCTCTCCTAAATTTTCCATGAAGAAAATTATAGAAGGCCAGTATTGTGGGGGCTTTGATCACCCCATCTCCCAAAAGACGTCTCATTCCACAAAAGTTAAACCCTCTCATAACCCAATCAGCAAAGCAATTTAAAGTTCTGAAAGATGGCAATGGAAAGCAGTTTGCATTAAAAAAAAAGTTTATTTACTTTCCTAAAAATAGTGAAACATAAGAGAAAACATTTCATATATAGTGCTGTGCAAAGGTTCTTGGCAGATTTAAAAATAATGCTCCCAAGTAAAAATGCTTTGAAAAATGTGTTAATAGTTTATTTATGTCAATTAATAAAATGCAAAGTGCATGAAAAAATAGAAATCTAATAATATTTGGTGAGACCACCTTTTGCCTTCAAAACTGCATCCATTATTCTAGATACACTTGTACAAAGTCAGGGATTTTTTAGGATTATAGTTAGGTGTATGACTAACCAATTATACCAAACAGGTGGTGATAATTATCATTTTCATATGTGGGTTGAAATACAGTCATTAACTAAGACAGAAACAGCTGTGTAGGAGGCTAAAAACTGGGTGAGGAACAGCTAAACTGTGCTGCAAAGGTGAGGTAGTGGAAGACAGTTTCATGTCACAGGTCATACACCATGGTAAGACTGAGTACAGCAACAAGACACAAGGCAGTTATACTTAATCAGCAAGATCTGTCCTGGGCAAAGCTTTCACAGCAGACTGGAGTTTCACAATGTGCTGTTCACACTACTGTTTTGGTAATTTAGGGCTGCATTTCACCAAACAGAGTTGGGATTTTGATCAGGATTGTGTCCTCGATTATGAGAAATACAGGCAAATACTTCATCATGCAATACCATCTAGGAGGTGTCTGATTGGCTCCAAATATGTTCTGCAGCAGGACAATAACCCCAAACATCCACCCAACATCATTAAGAACCATCTTCAGCATAAAGAAGAACAGGGGGTCCTCAGTCTATCTGAGATTATATGAAGATACAGAAGGATTTGACCAAGCCTACATCCTCAGAAGATCTGCGGTTAGTGATTAAGGCACAGCCGCTCTTTATCAACCTACTATGTAGGGGACCTTACACTGCAGAACACTGTCAAATTGGCAGCTGCGGAATTCCACCCTAAAGTCTTCAGGCCGGACTGCAGATTATGATGCGGAATCACAGGCAGGTTTCAAGCCATTTTCAATTTCGCTTCAAAACCCGTTGGTACCCTGTGGAATTTGGTGCAGAATTTACCACGGCTTGTGGTGTGTCATGTGGCCTATTCTGTCCCATGTGAAAGGTCCCGCAGGAAATATACTCAAGCTCTGTTTCCCTGAGTAATTGGTGGTCATGAGTGTTGCTGAACAGGAAAAACCTAAGCAATAATGCGAAAAGTGCTAGATTTACCCACCTGCTATTTATTGATGTGTTCCTGTGATATGTGAAGACTTTGTATTTTTTTTGCTTACCATCTACTATCTATTTATTTTGTCCACAATTTTTTTTATCCAGATTACATCATCTATAAATCCCACTTGACATTTTGCTTATAGAACAAAGTCTATCATTTTAGAAGAAGAGATAATAATGACAGTCCAGGGGATTCTTAGCACTTTTAGGGACTTTTCACATGGGTTACTGCAACATTCGTATATAAAGCACCAGGGAACAACAAGAAAGCACATATCATTGCAAAGGGACACCCCTATAAAAGTTACAAACCTTTAATCCCTTAAGGACCAGGCTGTTTTATACTTTAAGGACCAGACACTTTTTAAGGATTTTACCTATGTGGTGATTTAATTACCCTGTTTTTTTTTAACTTCAGTGACCCAAATTATTTTTGCTGCGTTGTTTTACCATGACATATAGGGCTATTTCTTAAATATCTTTTTCACTTTCCATATTTTCGGCATATAAGACGACTTTTTAACCCAGGAAAATCTTCTCCAAAGTCAGGGGTCGTCTTCTACGCCAGGAATAAGTTGTAGAAAAAAAAAATTATAACTCACCTCCCACAATTATCTGCAGTGCTGCTGCAGTCTGTCGCTCCCTCTTCCACGCCGACAGAGCATTGCTTTCTGGATGCGGGGCTTGAATGCCCGCCTCCAGAAAGCTAATGCTCTGATTGGTTAACTCAGCGGTGCATCAGCCAATGACAGCTGGCACTGGGTTATCACAGCCATTCAATAGCATCCAGAAAGCCATGCTCTGTCGGCGTGGAGGAGGGAGCGACAGCCTGCAGCAGCACCGCGGGAGGTGAGTATTGCTTTTTTTTAACAGCGTATTCCCGGCATATCGACACTTGTGGGTCATCTTATACACTGGAAAATATGGTATTTTTTTTTTTCTGTTTTTTAGTTTTATTGGGGCTAAAAAGCTAAAATATATATATATTTTAAACATTCAAAGTTATTTTTTTTAATTAGTATATTTATGCTAAAATAAAGTATGGGAATGGGTTCCTCGCTTTGTTTTGGATGTTTTGATACATAATATATATGGTTTTGTATTACAGGGTACATACAGCGGCGGTTTTGGGTTATTTTCTTTGTTATGTATGTATTTTTATTTTAGTCTGTAATTTTGTTTTTACTTTTGTATGTAATTATTTTTTTTTATCTATTTCCCCCATGACCTCTGGGGGACATTCACATGTTTTAGGTTTTTTTTTTATTTGACATTTTTCCACTGTAGCTGGGGAATCCATAGGAAACATCCCATGTAGTGATAATAGTCATTGGCAGAGCTGATCAGGGTCTGTTAGGGCCCTGTAGCTCTGCTGTGCCAGGGAATGTCGGCGGTCACGTGACTGCCAGCTCGTGTAGTGGAAGAAACACTTTCGCTTTTTAGCACATAGCATTCATTTAGGGAAAGGAGAAGGCAGAAGGGCTTAAAACCCACTACTCCCTCCTTCTTCGGGTTATCAGCTGTGACTAAGGGCTCATGTCCACGGGGAAAATAGGATTTAGGATCCGCAGCGGATTTCCTGCATGCGGATCCGCACCCCATAGGGATGCATTGACCACCCGCGGGTACATAAATACCCGCGGATCGTCAATAAAAGTGATTTTAAAAAAAATGGAGCATGAAAAAATCTGGACCATGCTCCATTTTCATGCGGGTCTCCCGCGGGGACGGCTCCCGCGGGCTTCTATTGAAGCCTATGGAAGCCGTCCGGATCCGCGGGAGACCTAAAATAGGAATTTAAAGCATTTACTCACCCGCAGCGGACCGCGAAGCTCTTCTCTTCCTCACGGCCGCATCTCCCTTGCTTCGGCTCGGCGGATGTGCCCGGCGCATGCGCGCGGCACGTGGACGACGTGCCGGCGACGTGCCGCCGGCGTCAGGAATTCATCCGCCGGCCGAAAATGAAGATCCGGCCGTGAGGAAGAGCAGAGCTTCGTCGCCCGCGCCGGATAGGTAAATTCTTTTAAATTGCTATTTTCGGCGCTCATGTCCGCGGGGCAGGAGGGACCCGCTGCAGATTCTCCATGGAGAATCTGCAGCGGATCTGATTTTCCCCGTGGACATGAGGCCTAACACAGGACAGAATTATGCTGCAAGACGCAGACAAATCCGCAGCTGTGGAATTCCACACCAAAATTCCCTAATTGCGGATCATGATGTGGAATTGCAGGTAGAT
Source organism: Eleutherodactylus coqui (assembly GCF_035609145.1). Classification (NCBI taxonomy): domain Eukaryota; kingdom Metazoa; phylum Chordata; class Amphibia; order Anura; family Eleutherodactylidae; genus Eleutherodactylus; species Eleutherodactylus coqui. The sequence goes on from NC_089842.1 coordinate 64,447,218, forward strand.
TTCAAGCCATTTTCAATTCTAAGTCAAAATCGCCTGCAGATTTTGGTATGGAATTTACTATGGCTTGCATTGCATTGTGTTGCCAATTTCATCCCGTGTGAATGGGCCATTTGCATGGGAAGATTATCAATCAAAATTAAATAAAATAAATCTTGTTATTTATATAGCATTAATTTATTCCGCAGTGCTTTCAGGTAATTTATTAATTACCCCCCACCAAGCTGGGTACTCATTTTACCGACCTCAGAAAGATGGAATGCTGAGTCAACCTTGAGCCAGCTAGCGGGGATTGAACTTGCAACCTTTAGGTCACGAGTGAGAGCTTAGGACGGCATTTTAGCTGCCCTAGCACTCTGTGCCACATAGGGCGCAAACAAACAAATTTGAGCATTAATTGTGCATTGTAAAAAAAAAATACTTCCAGTCAGCATAAAACTACCGCTGGATTACTGGCTTCCCGTTCTATGTAAATGGAAGGTGAAGCACTGAGCGAGAAGCCAGCGATCCAGCATCGAAGTCTGTCTGTCTAAGGTCAGGTCCACAAAGGATGGAATTGCCACAGAATTTCCATGTAAACCCTTCGCACGGAAATTCCGCGGCATTTACAGTAGCAGCAAAGTGCATGAGATTTTGAAAGCTGTGGAAATAACCCGCGCAGAGCCCATGTGAAAATTGACTTGTGGCATGGAATTCATTTCAGCAGCATGTTAATTGTATCGCCGTCTCTGCGGCAGAATTCACCTTCTCTCAATTCCGCACAGGAATTCACGATAAAACCTGCACCAAATCATGCGGGTTTGGAGGCCGGCTTCCTGCTGCCAATCTGCAGGAGAATACCCACTGCGGACATTCCGCTGGAAATCATCTCCGTGTGAACCCAGTCTAAATGCTCTGCGTGAGCGCTAATGACCTTAGCAGTGACGTCAGCACTTGTGCAGTTGTTAAGCTGGCTCTTGTCTGATATAAAAGGGCCCTTAGTCTGAGGCTAACTTCACATGGGCAATGGTGATATCGGGCTGTGAATCATGGCCAGATATCACCCTTGCCATTCATGTGGAAATAGACTTGCATCACTTCAGGGATAGAGGGAACCTCCGCCGCAGCTGTCACAGCCATGGCGGAGGATAGTGGATTTCTCTCATTGCTTTCAATGGGGCCGGTGCTGCTGCCACAGGCTCCATTGAAAAAAAAAATCGGGCTGTAATGCGAGATCACGCAGTCAGATATAACATGACGCGATTTATTTCTTGCATCATGATTCTATACGGGAAAAAAATTGTTCTTGTGTATAAACCCATTCAAGTGAATGAACAAATCTCGCAAGTTTTTTCACCCGTGTGAAGGCGGCCTGAGAGCGATCAGTTCCTGTTGCCATTTATTTTGAGACTTGCATTATTTCAACAGAGAAATTTTGGACTTGTGGATATTTTTGCTGAATACTAAACCGTGTGACATACATATATGCAGCATCCTGGTCTTCCTTTGTAGGACTGTCATCTATTTATGAGGTCTCAAGATGTTAGTGTCTTGACGCTCTGTCAAGTTTTAAGTCATTGTTCTGAAGCACTGGAAAGATGTCAAAGCAAAACAACTAAAAGTGTAATATCCTACTCTAGAGAGCAGAGTTCAAATTAAAGTGACCCTCAAGACTTTCCCTTACTACAGCTCATTCCCTCGGTATATGCCTGTCTGTTATCTGGTAATCATCTTTTTCTTACTGCTGGTAGCCTGTACTTTATGATCATTTTATTCTTGCTGTTCGAGAAATTGTCTCTCTGTGCCAGTGTTTCTCAACTCCAGTCATCAAATATCCCCAACAGGTGATTATCTGAGGGTATCTTGTAGACAGAACACTTGTGGTAATTTCCGAGGCGCTGACAATAACTACATACTGGGGAAATCCTGAAAACAAGACCTATTAGGAAACCTCTTGTGTTTTTTTGCTTAAATGGGGTTTACTGAGTTAACTTTGGTGGCAGTGGCAAAAACACTCCAGAAATGTTCAACTCCGCACTGCCGCACTGCTTCCCCGGTTCTCCAGGGCTTTGTTGGTTCTGTGTGCAGCAGTCACGTGAAGAAAGAAGTTGCAGGCCCTACAGGGGCGTAATGATTGTACGTAGTTTCAGGGTAAGGCCAAAGTCAGACGAGCGATCTTTTTGTGCGCACCTATGTGCACCAAAAAAATGCGCTCTACGGATCTGCCAAATGTGCGTGACCGAAGCTCTGTGCGGTGGCAGAGGACCGCGATGCTATTCCGTTTCTTTCAATTGGGCCAGCGCTGCTGCGGCCCTGTTGCAAGCAGTGGGATGAAGGCAGCCATGGCAGGAATTTTCGGGGAAGGGCATGAAATATAAGTCCTTCCCTGAAATAAGCACTAGCTGCTGTAAAAAAAAAAAAAATTATATAACACCGAGCAGTGCTGTCAGGCCTGTGTGACAGCACTGTCACAGTCTTAAGTGATGAGGGGACTCCCCACGGGGATTCTTTACGCATAGAGCGGATCTTGCTGGACCTTACCGCTGCGCATTCTAGGCACGCATGTCCTATCTTTTGCAGGTGCAAGTATTTTGTGCCTCTAAAAGACGGACTGGTGAACACTTCATAGGGAATCAATGGTTGTAATAGACGCGCTTTTTTTTGTGCACATACCCTGAAAATTTGACACTGTCTTATATACATTTTTGCCCCAAAAGAGGGGGGGGGAGCCTTATACGGCTGTGATTGGCTGCTGGCGCTCGATTAGCCAATCACAGTGTTCGCTTTGCTGGAGGGGGGATATTTAAAGCCCCGCCACCAAAACGAAGCTGAGATGGCAGATGGGGAGGTCACTGCAGTTTGTTGCAGCGCCGCCGGAGACCATCGGGACGCCTCGGACCAGGTGAGTATTGATTTTTTTTAATGCAGGTTAGCTAGGTCTTATTTTCGATAAGGCCTTATATTTCAAGCCTCCCCCGAAAACCGGGTTGGGTCTTATTATCGGGGCACGTCCTATTTTCGGGGAAACACGTTAGGCGCACACAAAAAAAACCGCTCATCTGGCTGAGCCCTAAGGGGGTCCACCTGTATCCTTAGGCAACCTCTGCTTTTTAACTGGATCAACATCCTCAGAGCGCCCATCCAGTTGAAAACTAAAAGTTGCAGTAAAGCTTCCAGGTCCCTGCCACAGTACTTACATAGGCAAGACTCAAGAGCTGTCAGGCTTCCAGCTTAGGCGGCTTGATGACATCACTTATTACACTGCCTGTACCGAACTGCAGACAGAAAAAGAAGAGGGCTTCTCTTTGTGGGATCACCATTAGGTGAGCTTTTTTATTTTAATTGGCACAAAGGGAGCAGTTTTACTATATGGGAACCTATGGCGACCACTGCTACTATATGAGGATACTATGGTCTACTCTTACTACATAAGGTCAGAATAGGGACCATTATTATAATATAGGGACCATTTTTACGATATGAAGACAGAATAGGGACCATTATTAGTATGTGTGGCACTATGGAATGCACTTTTATTGTATGGGGGGGGGGTCTATTGTAGGTATGGATCACTATTGCTGTATAGTGGCTAATCTTACTGTAGGGAGTACAATGGTTGCTACTATTAGTGTATTGGGGCACTATTAATAAACAATGACACTATTACTATAATGGGACACAATGCAGATCACAACTGCTGTATGGGACTACATTCACTGCATGGTAGCACAATGAAGGGTTACTGTTACTGTATGGGGGAACTATGGGGGCACTATTATTGTATGCTGGCACTAACTGTATAGACAATTTTTTCCCAGTCTCAGCTTCATGGCAGTAGGAAGCTGATTTCACTCTCAACTGCAGGCTCCTGTTACGGTTTTTGTCTGGGCAACAAGACCCTAGTACATTTATGAACATTGCACCTGTTTTAGTTTTATTCTGAAACACTGCAGTAATTCAGAATAAGCATACTTTGAAGTTTGACTCAGAAACAAGCTGGAAAGGAACTTTGAGTTTAAGGGGCAGGCCAAGCCTGACCGGATGTCCAATCTTGCCCATAATGAGGAGCAGGAAGTGTAATAGAAGGGTAGCACTCCCATTAATTTCAATGGGAGTGAAGCCCCTACAACATTTCCTGCCCTGACCAGTGATGAAGATGTCCAGTTCTGCTGCACTGACACTGGGCTGGACAATCAGCTGATCCTTGCCGATCAACTAGTGATAATCTATAGGATAGGTCATCAGTTGTAAAAACCGGGAATAACCCTTTAAATTTGGAAAATAAATAAGTAAAAATAGGGGGCCTACTCCTGACATTTTTGCACTGGGGCCACCAATGTGTTAAAACAGCCATGGTGTGAATGGCCTCAAACCTAGCAGGTGGGACAAATCCTTCCTTTATATTTCCCATTATAGTTGAATGCACTTTTGGCTTGAGCTCAAAAACTACATCAAAAACTGACACAAAAACCTGTCTGTGAAATCAATGTTACATACCTAGTTATTTCCTGGACATTCACAAGCTTCTACAGCTGTGAGAACGTTTGGATTTCATCATTAGCATTAATCAATACTTAAAGCCTGTTAATCGTGACAAACTATTAGACAATTTGAAATGGTGCAAGCTTTTTTTTTTAAAGGCCAGGCAAAAGTGATATTTCCATACTATTCATTTTGGGGAACAGTTTATACTACTTTGTTACAATTCTATAAATTCAAGATATCAGTTAGTCCGGCTGCACACGACCGGGTTGGATTCCGCATGCGGAAGCCTACAGCGGAATCTGACCCATTGCCCAGCCGGCATCCGGGCATACATGTATGTTCTTCTTCTTTTCTGTACTGTGGATGGTCCACACGGCTTGCTGTTGGTCATGTGCTGTACAGTTTTTTTTTTCCATCCGTGCTTTCCCACGCCGTCACTAGGCATGGTGTAGGTACCCATGACTTTTCCGCAATCTCATTGCGGAAGGGCCGTGGGTCGGACGGCTTCTATTGACGTCAATTGGTGGAGGTCCAACTGCTGGAACACTCATCAATCACTAAAATGGTGATTCCAGTTCCTATCCCATCCAGCCACAGTATTGCAGCAAGGAGAAGTTTGAATGAAGCTGTGGCTGTGCATGAACTGATAGTGCAAGGGCCACTCCATTCACATTAGAGTATATGGAGAAACAGAAACAGCCATATCCTAGTGATTCATAATTGTTTCAGCATCTGGACTCCTTATTAATCCAGTCCAAGGGTAACAAATGTTTGAGACTAGAATTGGGTTCCCCGAGAGCAACATCCCTGTTCATATGACCTAGAACAAAGGGATATTCAGTAAGAGTAGCTCGTGTTCTCCTTGTGTATCCTGGTATGACAGGACAGTCATTTATAGGAATAGCCACTCTCTAATACTACCTTTCCCTGCAGCAGAAATGTGTAACTGGTCACATCTCACCCAGTAAAAGCAGCTAGATGGAGGGGGAGAGATCAGGACCTGGGGTGGGTGATCAGCTGTTTCCCCTGGAGGGGTTGTGCAAGTTGGCACAACCCCTTTAAGTTCTTGGGTGACCACCTTCCTTTCTCCATGCCTATTCTTTTCTCTCCAACAAGTCTGCTCTATAGTCTGCTTGTGGTTTGCAGTCTCCATTGCTTGCACAGTTGAGTAGTCAGGGGCGGGGTTACTCAACCAGGATCTTCTAAATTGCACCTGCTGACTTGCCTGTGTCCATTCCAAACAGAGGAGGAGCAGAAGCAAGACAGGTAAGATTTTATCAGCCAAAACCTAAGTGATCCTTCGAGCCTTACATAACTGTACTGTGTCATAAATGTGACTTGGGATAAGAGACTTTGGGAAAGTCATTTGTACTTAATTACTGTTAAGAGTTCACGAGGGGCCTGAATGTCTTTCTTGAGTGTTACAATAGTATATGTTATATTCATTAATAACTTCAGAAGGGTTGTTGGTCAATGGATTATTCTGATTACCAGGTTGGATCAGGAAGGAATGGTTTCCCTTAAATGAAGAAAATTGGCTTCTACCTCATAGGGGGGGGGGGGGGTGCCTTCGTATGGATCAATGTTGAGGGTTATAGGTTGGACTGGAAGGACATATGTCTTTTTACAGCCTTACATACTATGTAAATAATTTCTCCAGAACAAAAGTCACATTATTAGTTTAATATTTTTGTACTTACCAGTGTTATTTAGTCCGAAGAGAAGTGGACAAGAGATTGCAAAGGACAAAACCCAAACGACTGAAATCATGACAGTCACCCTGCGCTTGGAACTGTAACGAGTGTTGTAGAGCATCGGCATTGCCACTGCTGTATACCTAAAACAAGTACACATTATAGATATACAGTTCATATACAGTAACAGCAAGACAGTTTCAAACAATTTCTATGATTAAAGCAAATAAAACACATCCATGTTTCAGCAAATTTTTGGGTCATATTACTCTTTTATATGTATCTTAACTACTGAATACTATTTTTTTCTATGCTCATATCTTTAGAACTACTAGGATGCTTTCACACTGGATGGAATATTCTGTAGGATGCTGCAGCATATTCCTCCGTACGGAAGGAATATGCTGCAAACTCTGCATGTCTAATGTGGTCTAATGTGCAAATTTGGTGCATAATTGAAAATGGCAGAATTGTGCCAGCAAATCCACGTGCAAATCTGTATTCAGATCTGAGGATTTTGATGGTTGAATATTTCGCAGCCACCTACAGAATATTCCGTGCCATGTGAAGGCATTCTTGGACATCTTAAAGACCCTCAGCGCAGGCAAAATTGTTCCCCCAGATGCAGCAGAACTTGCCATACTGCGGAAAATTCTTCACCAAAATCTGTATGTCTAACGTGTGGATTTTGATGCGGAATTCAAAATGGCTTCCTTCTGCCAGCAATTCCCCATCAGAATTCGTTTGTGTTCTGAGGAACAGTTTGCAACCGGGGAAAGGTGCCTGAGATCATGTTCACAATGCTGTTGCAGAATATTCCATTCCGTGTGAAAAGTCCCTAAGAGGTTTTTCATACAGCCAGAATTTTCCACATTTCGTTCTGCAAGTCCACACAGCTCTGCGCAAATTTGATGCAGAATGAAAAGGGCTTTAATCGTCCATCAATTCCATTTTACAATCTGCAGTTAACCGTGCAGATTTTGATGCAGAATTCCGCAGGGACATATTTCACTACTTTCCAGCAGAAATATTCCACCCGTGTTAAAGACTCCTTAGGGTGCTTTCAGACAAGTGGAATTATTGGGCATTCTGCATAAATATTTAGCATCAAAATCTGCAGGTATGCCTACGGCTTTTGATGTCTAATTGAAATGGCTAAAAGCCTGAGTCATGTGAGCATATGCGCTTTTGCGTATTCATTTTGGGGCACAAAGCATTGCATATTTGCATGTGGAACAGCGTTTTTACTGTATTTTTTACATGTGAGAGTCATGAGCCATTGCACGCCCAAAGGAACGCATACCGATGCTCTCAGCCATTGAAATGGCCAATTAGTTTAATAAGTTCAAAATGTGTCCTTTCCCTGAGCAAGGGAAAATAGAGCACGCTGCATTTTTTCTTTTGGCATGCAAAAAAAGCTTGTGAACGAAGTCATTCAAATCAATGGGTTCTATTTTCGGCATGGCCAAAGTTTTGGTGCGAAAATATGTCTGTGGGACACCAGCCTGAATCAGCCTACAATTCTGCATCAAAATCCAGGAAGAGACTTGTGGGTTTTGGTGCAGAATTTGCAGCGGTAAGCTAAGCTGCGGATTTCTGTGCGGAATGCAAAATAATTCTGCCCTGTGTGAAAGCATTCTTAGGCCTTAGTCAGACGGGCGTTTTTTCGCGCGATTTGCGCATGCGCATGCGTCTGGCGATTTTATAAAACCATTGCTTTGCAATGGTATCGGACACATATGCACTCGTCCGATAAATTATAGAACAGAAATCGCAAATCGCACCTATCTGCGATCTGCAATTCCTGTTCTTTTCTCTATGTGCGCTCAATGGGGCCGGTGGCAGCAGTGCCGACACCATTGAGAACATATACTAGACAAATCATTCTTCTCTGCCACAGCTGTAACAGCTGTGGCAGAGAAGAACGATGTTTGCCCATTGAATTCAATGGAGCCGGCAATACAGCCGGTTCCATTGAAAGCAATGGGCTGCGGGCGATCTCACGATGAATTTTCAGGAAGGGCTTACATATATAAGCCCTTCCCTGCAATTCATCCAGAAATGTGTAAAAATAAAAAAAATATATATACTCACCTGGTCCCGGCAGACGGAGTTCAGCCGTGGCCAGCAGCAGTTATCCTGAACTGCTCTCTGTAGTATTCAGCAGCCGGGGATTTAAAATCCCCGCCTGCTGAATGAGCTGCCTCTGATTGGTCATAGCCTGACCAATCAGAGGCAGCTCTCACTCACACCCATTCATGAATTCATGAATGACAGCTGAAAGCTGCCCCTGATTGGTCCCTGCGCTGAGCCAATCAGAGGCAGCACTCACTCACCCATTCATGAATTCATGAATGGGTGTGAGTGATAGCTGCCTCTGATTGGTCAGGCTGTGACCAATCAGAGGCAGCTCATGCAGCAGCCCGGGATTTTAAATCCCCGGCTGCTGAATACTACAGAGAGCAGTTCAGGAGAACTGCCGCCGGCCGCGGCTGAACTCTGTCTGCCGGGACCAGGTGAGTATATATATTTTTTTTATTTTTACACATTTCTGGATTAATTGCAGGGAAGGGCTTATATATTTAAGCCCTTCCCGAAAATTCATCCCGCGCTCGCCCGCAGCGCATTGCTTTCAATGGAGCCGGCTGTATTGCCGGCTCCTTTGAATTTAATGCGCTGGACAGCTCCGGCCCGTTTCTATAGAAACGCGGCTAGGAGCAGTTTTTTTAGGCGATTTTTTTTGGCCCGGTCATGCGATTTGCGGATGCACATCTGTCATGCGATCCTCGAATCGCAGGAAAAAACACCCGTGTGACTAAGGCCTTAGATGGGTGGTTGTTCAGGATTAGAAAAGCATGGCCGCTTTCTTCCAGAAACAATGCAATGCCTGTCCATGCAGTGTGCCTGGTGTTGCAGCTTAGCTTTACTGAAGTGAATAGTACTGATCTGCAATACCACACACAAGCTGTAAACAGGTATGGCACTATTTTTGTAGGAGGTACTAAATTTACAACATACTCAACACAAACATAAAAAATATGATATTCTTTATTGTAACTATTCATAAAAATGATTACATTATAAAAAAGGCAGCAAATTACACAACAGAAAACAAAAGCCATCTTGGTTATAAAATAGAATACAGTTGCCTTGGTAGTCATGAACAGCAGTGACTATATCCCTACCTACAAGCCTAACCATCATAAAACAACCATTCCATACAACAAAACATAACACAAGATAACACGTAACATCACAAGCATGCATAGAATACTGAGCACGGTACTTGGGGACCACTTGTACCTTGCACTTTTCTTGGTATTACACTAGTTATAAGTTATCAGATTCAATGCTGGTCCATACAATTCCATCCCACCATTCTAGATTGGGATTTATTAGTCACCTAGTTTTGGGTTTGGCCCATCTGGAAAACCTATGCAAAAAAAATGGTCTTTTTCCATTTAATTCTTTATGTGCCATATGTAATAACTAGAGATGAGTGAGCACCAAAACGCTTGTTACTCAAGCCAAACTTTTTGTAATGTCCGAGACTTCCCATTGAAGTCAATGGGAGACTCAAGCATTTTTCAAGGTAACCCATGCTCCGCGTAGGGGAGGGTGTGGGATTCACCTGGAAACATCAGAAAGTAATGGAAACACCACAGAAATGGATAGGGAATGGCAGGGGCAGCATGCATGGGTGCATCTGAGGCTCCCAGGTCGCACTATTAAGACAAATTGTGGGCAAGAGCCTGGTGGTCACCCCCCTAACAATTTAGTTGGGCCAAACCATAATCAGCAAGGCACACACGCTGGCACATCTTAGCTAAGCACCACACTAGGTGGAACGAAGGCCAATCACCACCTGCGGGCGACACCACTGCCTGTTCTCCTGTGTTACATGCTGGCATTGCTGTCCAATCTCCCCCAGGCACGAGCCTGTGTTCACAGCGTTCTGTGTAGACAGTGTAAAATGAGTACAGTCTTGTTATATAGTGTGGATTGACAGGACACACACTGGGGTATTTTGCGTACACTATAGCAAAAAATAGGCAGTCAAAAATGTGTACAGTCTTGTTATATAGTGAGGATGGACAGGACACACACTTGAGCCTACTATGCAAATGCTTTCAGCCAAAAACAAATAAAAAAATGAAAAATGAGGAGTTTTGTTACTTCCTATCTAGTCTGTGTACACCAGTAGCAGTATACTGTATAGAACCGTTAACAGTATGCAGTATACAGTCGGGATGCTTGTGAATGCTTTGTGCGCACTACTGGTCCCAGACAGCCAAACTGATGATGCACAAAAGTGGAGTTGTAGTCCTAAAAAGGACTGTTGCGTTCTTTGAAGATGGATCCCTGCCTAAACGCTCCTTCTAACCTACACTAACGCTCTCCCTCATTCACAGCAGCTCTGTCCCTCAGCTAATCTAGCCTCCGTGTGAGGTGAGCATCAGGTGACCTGAGTTTTTATGATCCTAGGTCACCTGATCTGGCCAGCCAATTACTGCTATAGACCTGCACAGGGTTGGCACGTCAAAGCAGGAGGTGCCAAAGCTTTCCTTGCATGTTCATTGGCTAAAAAAGCCACTAAACATGTGGGGAGGAGAGGGTGAAATTTTCTCGAACACCGCGTGGTGCTCGCTAGAGTAACGAGTACTTTCGAGTAAGCTAATGCTCGAACGAGCACCAAGCTCGGACGAGCATGCTCGCTCATCTCTAGTAATAACCCTAAGCCAGAGTTTTTCAAATACGTACAAATAACATATATCATATCTAAATGGAACGTTCGTATCGAATGCTCCCTTTAACACTATTTCGTAATTCTCTTTTTAATTTGAAGGACTTAACTTTATGCTACCAACTTCTATTAGATTCTAGCTCTAATACCTTACTACCTTTTTTTTTTTACATAATCTCTGTTTCTATGAAATTTTCCAAATGCATGAATCATCTGGAAACTTCCAGAATAATTTCACTCCTTACTGACTAACTAAAAAATATTAAACTCCCCCCCCTTACATGTTGGCATAATAATACATCCATTGTAGATATGAAGCATATTTGATTATAAAGAGATCCATCCTGTAGGGGAAGCAATGGGCAATATTTTATCTCAATTATGTGGTAACAGAATTAGGACTTATTCACACGTCCGTATATTGGCTGGTTTTCACGTCCGACCAATATAGGGTGTTCCTTTCTGTAGGGGGAGGAGGTGGGCCGGGCCAGGAGCAGTGCACTGAGCTCCTGCCCTCTCTCTGCCTCTTACCACTGTTTGCAATGGGAGAGGTGGGGTGGGGGCGGAGCTACATCCCACCCCCTTCCATTGCGAATAGTGGCGAGGCGCAGAGAGGGGTCAGGAGCTCAGTGCACTGCTCCCGGCCAGGCCCGCCTCCTCCCCCTGCAGAAAGGGACACTGTATATCGGCCGGCGTGAAAACCCGGCCGATATATGGATGTGTGAATAAGCCCTTATGCTTAGGGAAGCTTAACACAGGCATATTGTAAAATATGTTCACTCCTACGCCTTTTTTTTGTGCAGTGAATGAGGGAACTTTGCGCACGTGCCTACGCACAATATGGGCGGGGTAATCATTTGAGAAAAAAAATGGGGTAATGAACCCATTAAAATCAATAAGTTGTGTGAAGAAGCCTCTATGCCCCTACAAGGCTTGCTATCAATAGACTTGGCTCCAAACCAAAAAAAAAGAGCAAAAGATCACACACAAAGCAGGTTGCATATCCAAAAATCCTCAAGCAAGAAAAATTGATTGATACATACAAGACTTGGCAAGATAATGCAACACTTAAATGAAAACGCCTAGAACCACAAAGAGAAAGATTTTTCTACCAAAACAACTTTCTTTTCCTTGAAAGTGGTAACTACTAAGCCCGGATATGTCAATAGCTATCACTGTAGGCCAAATTACAAACTTAGTTCTGCTACTTAATTTGCTTATTGATTTCCTGTTGTTTTTAAGACCCCAACATATTGTGCAGTGCTGTACAAAGACTATATATCTGTCTTAGCTGTATCTTGTTTGAGCAGTTTTGGTTTTTGGTATATTTCCTATGCAATCCTTACTATAATTTTATATAAAACCAGATTTGACTTTCTACTCTATGCTTCTGCTGCTGATGCTAATATATGTAGAAGCTGGAGTGAGGCTTTGAACATATCTCCCTTGCCTGTAAATGTAAGAAAGCAGTCATGCTAGCTATTTATTGAACTGGTAATGGAACGCTGCTGTGCAGATTTATACCGCTATCTATTGCAGTGAAGTTAGGAAGGCTGTATAACGAGCTGATTGAAATGGGTGTAAAAATGAGTGATTTGTAGAATGGATTCTATGTACTGTACCATATAGTGTAAATAGCAGAATAGCACTGCCACTTACAAACTGCACTACAGCATTAAAAATATTCAGTTTGACCTTCTTACAGAACATGCCGGCACAAATTCCTTTTATTTCTCTGCATAGAAACTAGGAATAAGTATTATTTGAAGGTTGTTCACTCTACTTGTAATTCTATGGGAACGTATTATCGAAAAGGTGAATTTTCCAATTTCAGAAACTCATATTCTGTACTAAAGGAAACTGCATCGCTTAAACAAAAGCTCTATGGCCCAGACATTCTCTCTATTCTGTTCTTCTGTCCAGAAGCCCAAAGTGTCTATCAGCCATATCCTCCTTCTTCTCTTTCCACTTTTTAAAACACAGCATGGGAAAAAATTCAACTCATCATCTTTTCCCCATATCACTCAACCCCTCCATCAGACTTATCACAATCAGTGGATTCACACTTTCACCAGTCCGGCAAATCTGCTGTTTCGATGAAACATTTGATTTCATCTTCCCCTTCAAACCACACATAAGCCCTTACCACATCCTACCACCTCCAGCTCAAAAAAATCTTTTGGATACAATCTTTTCTTAACCCCAAGTCTTCAAAAATGCTAGTGCAGCCTAGGGCGTGGCCTGGAAGAGCTCAAAGATGGCGGTGTAAACTCTGAGCTCCGCTGAGGAACTTACCTATTAGTGACTTCAAAGCCCACAATGAATCCTCCTCTCCCGCGACTGCAGCCGCTGAGAGTCCCTTACCTCCGGGATGTCCCAAAGCAGAGCCTCGCGCCCGCAAACGAAGCGACTGGATGCCTACTTCACGACGCGGTCGGCCAGCATGCTCCTGCAGCAAGATCCCCGACCTCTCCTGCCTTAAGTGCAGAGAGCAGAGGAGACGGCTCAGCATCCCCAACAGCAGCGGACGGGTACTCACAGGAGCACGCAGTAAAGGACATGGTGAGTGAGCCTGTCGTTCTCCCAGCACAACTAAATCAGGAGAAAAAAGACATAATACACTCTCCCAGTCTAGCCACAAAATGGCGCCGGCTTCTTCTCCACACATCTCGCAGGGTCTCTCTCCCTCTGTAAGCACGCTAAAGCAACGTCCAAGAATAGAGGACTCAACTTTCCCTGAGATTCAAACCTCTTCCCTGAAGGATTACATAATTCCTTTACCTTCATTAACACAACCAGCTTCGGAATCCTTTATTAATGATATGGTAATTGCTTTAAGCAACTCTCTGCAATCTTACTTTAACTCTTGAAAGCTACTATAGAAGACATTGGTGTAAGAGTCTCTCACACTGAAAACAAAATGGGCGAATTTTCACAATCTCATAATGCCTTGATTGATGCACATTATGAGTTAGCAGATTAGGTGGACCAACTCAAAGCAAAAATTGCTGATATGGAGGATAGAAATAGAAGGAATAATATTAAAATTTGTGGGGTACCTGAATCTATCATAACATCTGAAATCCCTGATTACATAAAACACCTGATGGCTACTCTGCTTCCTGAAGCTACTTTTCCGAACTTAAATATTAACACAGCCCACAGGCTTCCATAGCCTAGATTTATTGCCGACTCCATCCCAAGAGATATCATTGCAAGAATCCACTTTTTCCAAACGAAAGAAGCCTTAATGTCAGCCACTCAAAAATGTATCCACTTGCCCCTTGCCCACTCCCTATGAGGATATTTGTCTCTTTGCAGACTTATTGAAAACTACTGTGCTGGAAAGAAAAACATTCTCTGCAGTTACTACAGCTCTGCGACAAGCCAAAATCCCATATAGGTGGGGCTTTCCGACAAAAATCCTGATCAGAAAAGAGGATACTACCTCTTTAAACTCTTTCAAATCTTTAAACTCGAAGATGCCGATCAGCTATTCAAATCGTGGGGTATAAATTTACCTCTACCCCAACGACAACAGTCTATCCCCGAGGAAATCGCACAAACAAGGTCTGATCCATAAGTGAACTTTCTAACAGAGAAAGGATCTCTTTCACTACTTTGTCTGGTGGTTCCGGATGGCTCTTCCCCAGGCAAATTTTTTCTCCCCCCCCCCCCCCTCATTGCTCAAGCTATATAGTGTTATGGTATACTACCCTGGATACGCCAGCCTGGGTTGCCCTGGATCTTACCTGCAACCCCTGTCCCTGCCTACTTATCTCCACTCCTGGCTTACCCTAGCCGGGCAACTGGGCGGGGGTCCCTACTCTATCTAGGGACCGAGAAAGGGATGCTGGCATCCCTGGGTGGAATGGGTAAAATACCGACAGGAAAGGCAGATGATAATACCAACATGAAACAACAATGATAAAACTGAGGCAGATGGAAAAAGCTGGCAGATGGTAACAAGAAAGCAGACAAGCTGACAAAGGCAGGAGACCTACAGAAGCAGACTAGCTCACACTCTGAAGGAAACCAATAACTGGCAGTGATTGCAGTGACTGCCAAACTTTTAAACCAAAGCCTCCGTCCAAGGCGGAGAGAGGGAGGCAGCCAACTCCTATCAGCACATAAAAAGGGAGCTCATGCACGGCAGCTGCACTCACCGGTGCGCGCGCGCACGGTGCCGTGAGCCACTAACACACTGCCAGCCAGACACCCGCGCCCCCGGCAGCCGGACCACAAGCCAGGTGGATGCGCCCCAACTGCGTGACCCAGCACCCCGCTGCCCCGGGAGGAGCCGCAACTGCCACATGGTAACATATAGCCTGTGATTACTTAACATTTATTTCCTCCACTTTCAGGTTTAGGTATAGGTATTTGCTACTTATCCGCATACCGAGTTTTCTATTCTAACAATAGCTATACAAGCACTAAAAAAGGCAACATTCAATCTGTTATGTAATAGAAGTGCTTTTTCTTGTTACTCCCTAAATTTTAAATTTTTGGTCTATCTGGGACTTCAGTAATCCCACGTCTCTTTCCTAATCTTCCACGGTAACACAAAGATGTCAATTAAAATACTATTCTGAAATGTTAATGGGCTTAATTCACCCTTTAAAAGATCCTCACTATGGAAAGAAGCTCTTTCTGTGAATGTAGATATCGTATGTGCACAGGAGACCCACCTCGTAGCCTCCGCTTGCCCAACAATTTCACACAAAAAATTTCCAAAGATCTTTTTAGCATGTTCCCCCCAGAAAACAGCTGGGATTCTGATTGCGTCCAGAGATTCCATACAAACTGATATTATAACACAAATTACAGGTCCTGGAGGCAGATACCTCATACTGACGGTCTCGTTGAATTTTAAACCCTTCACCCTTGTCAATTTATATGCGCATAATAACACTCCTTTGCGCTTTTTGAATAGGATTATAGGAAAGGTAAGGAGTCACGAGGTGGGTACCCTTATTATTTGTGGAGACTTCAATGCTGTACCAGACAAAATGCTTGATTCATCAAGAGGTTCTCTGAGATCAACTCCCTCCTTGATCCCAAGGATTCATAAGGAAGCATATTTTGACACATTTAGATGCTTAAACGTCTCTGCCAGAGAATACTCCTTCTATTCAGCGAGACATAAATCGTTTTCCAGAATAGATCTTATCTTAGAAAACAAGAGCGGTCTTCCCTTTCTCACGAAAGCTCAAATGGGATCAATTACTTGGTCCGATCACGCTCCTGCAGTAATCTCCAGAAGGTGCCCAGGAAAAAGCCAGATCCTGGAGAAATAATGTATTTTTGGTGAAACTCACAAAAGACTTCAACACAATTGTGTCTGCTTTGAAAAAAAATGCTAGTGCATGCCCTCATCATCTCCCATCCAGGCTACTGTAATCAATGCCATCTTAACGCAATGGGCTGATGGGCACTTACAAGCATAGGGGCCTCATACTAATTTATGTATGTTAACATGTCACTGCACCCTGTACCATATATGATAGTGTTGTGTGGCGGGATATGAACTTGGCTCCAATCTGTGTATGCCATGTGTGAAGACTTTAATTTTGTCACTTTGGTTCACTTTTAAAATACCCATAATTCCTTTTGTAAATTATCCATAATTTCTATAATAGAAAGAGCAATTTACCACCGAATGCATGTGTGGATCCTCTTGTGAAGCGTAGTACATCGTCTCGTTACTTTCTAGTGTAAAGTAGCCTGGCACTATCAGCAAAGAAACGTCTACAGTGCAAGAGGAAAATAGACCCTAGAGACTTAGTCTTCTGTTTCTCTGGTCTACATCACCGGTTACTTGCTCGTCCCCTTTATTCCTGTGAGTAGTTGTCATAGGAGTCCCAGTACACTGCTTTGCCCAGGGGCCTATAATGCTATTAAGACAGCACTGACTGTAACATCTTTCTATGTGACCTCCCATTCAATTCTCTTGCACCTCTCCAATCCATCCTTTACCCTACTGTCTGTCCACCTCTTACCCCATTACACTACTGCCCCTACCCCCTTCCGATTCCTTCATTGTCTGCCTATTGCTTAACTAGTCTAGTTCAATATATTCTCCATGTCATACAAGACCATCCACAACATATCCCCTCCAGACATTTCTGATCTAATATACCAACACCTCTCCACATGTAACCTCCAGTCTTCACAATACGTTCTATGTTCTTCCCTAGTGTGCTCCTCACATTATTAACTCTATGATTTTTCCCGTGTATCACCTATACTTATGAACTCACTATTTAACACCTCAGACTGTCCACCTCCTTCGAAAGCTTCAAAAATAACCTAAAAAACCATCTCTTCAAAATAAACTTACAGCCTACAGTAACTCTGCTGCTTTTACATTATGAGCATTTTCTACCTCCACCTTACTGGCACTTTAAAATAAATAAATATCTGAGATACTGGTAGTTGTAGTACCTTCGAGAATTACAAGGGTTGACTACCATATACAAGATAATACAAGTTCTTATGTTTAACTTATTCATAATAATTCATAAAGCAGCAAGCGCAATCCTTTATGTGTGACATTTCCAAAGTATTAGGAGTTCCACTAGGGAAATCACATCCAAGCACCTGCAAGCAGAAAATCAATGTTCTCAAAGAGCATTAACTCATACTGCACATATCAGCGGAATAAATATTTCCTACCTAATAAGACAGAATCTTTCCAAATGTGATAACAGTAACATAAAAAGCCAGAGTTACAAAAGAAATGAGATCCATTAGGAGAACACTATTTATATGATTATGCTATAATTGTTATTATTCTGTCCATCACACAGACTATATATTACTGTATGTTCAATTGTAATTGTACTGCCAGAAGGAAACCATTTACCCAAAGCATGGACTCTAATATTCACCTCTTTCCTGTCACCATGGTGAAGTGGCTCTTGTTATTGCCACTCTTTATGCTCTGTCCCAGCAACTATATGCCTATTCGTTTATCATGCTGATCCTTGTCCACTCTCGAGGTGCCTAGCATAGATCCATGAACCTCTGGGCCACAGAACAATGGAAGCATGTGGCCTGGTCTAATGAATCATATTTTCTATTACTTCATGTGGACAGCTTAGTGCATGAGCATTACTTACTTGGAGAATAGATAGCCCCAGAATGCACCATGGGAAAAAGACAAGCTGGTGGAGGCAGTGTGATGCTCTGGGCATTGATTTGCTGGCAAACCTTGGGTCCTGGCATTCATGTAAATTTTACTATGACACGTGCCACCTACATGACATAAACATTGTGCAGATCAAGTACCCACTTCAATGGCAGTGGTATTTCCTAATAGCATTGGCCTCTTTCAGCTGAATAATGCACCCTAGTACACTGAAACAATTATTATTCAGGAATGGATTGAGGAACATGACAAAGAATGCAAGAATTTGCATCATATGGATCTCCAGAGTGATATTGAGTTAATGAGAGTTACAACACAAGTTTGGCAGTATGTTCAGGCCAACTCACATGGTCATCCTCTTCACCTTTACCACCTCTTATTCTAGCCCCCTCTTTTCTATATGAATGTCATATTGAACCTTCTTGGAGATTTCAAAATTGCCACAATCTTTGGCGATCAATCAGCTGGCTTAGTAAAACTCATTCCAGCTGACAGGATAAGAGACTTTGCGATTCTCCATGAGCTATTCTTTAGCCTGGGAATCGGAATTGAATTAGGGCTCATGTCCACGGGCAAAAAAAGAATTAAAATCCGCAGCGGATTTTAACTCTTCTCCTGCCCGCGGATCCGCACCCCATAGGGATGCATTGACCACCCGCGGGGTAGATAAATACCCGCGGATGGTCAATAAAAGGGATTTAAAAAAAAATGGAGCATGAAAAAATCTGGACCATGCTCCATTTTCATGCGGGTCTCCCGCGGGGACGGCTCCCGCGGGCTTCTATTGAAGCCTATGGAAGCCGTCCGGATCCGCGGGAGACAAAAATCGGGATTTACTCACACGCTCCGTTTCTTCTCTTCGCGCGGCGCCATCTTCTCTCCGTCGCGGCCGGATCTTTTTTCTTCGGGACGGCGCATGCGCGGGGCACGTCACCGACGTCATCATGCGCATCCGCCGAGCCGAAGAAAAAAGATCCGGCCGCGACGCAGAGAAGATGACGCCGCAGCGAAGAGAAGAAACGGAGCGGATGGGAGGTGAGTTTATTCTCATTTATTGCTATTTTCAGCGCTCATGTCCGCGGGGCAGGAGGGACCTGCTGCAGATTCTCCATGGAGAATCTGCAGCGGATCTGATTTTCCCCGTGGACATGAGGCCTTAGTAGTTCTCAATAGATGAAATAAAATGTATCTTTTATCCCAACAGTCAGGTTAGAATTGGAAAAACCCTACGGGAAATGTCACTTTTTTTGTTGTAACTGGATGTAGAACTCAGTTACCTCAAGTGTATTCTTAACCGCTTAATTTTAGCCTTTGGAGCCAGTAAATCGTTTCCCCGTTTGTATTCCAGCGATCATAACGTTATTTATTTTTTGTCAGTGTAGCTATAGGACAATGTAGTGGCCTGGAAAAGGGCATTACATAGCGTTGTTTAGCTGTCGGGACCGGTAATATAATAGCTGGGCCATTGAGGATTTAATCTGAGTCATTTTGCACAGCTGATGCAGGTAACCTAGCAACCAGTTAGTTAATTTATTCAGCTGCACAAGTTAGAAAAAATGCTTTGAGGCTCGGATGAGGTAGGTAGCCTAGCAACCAGATAGGTTGTGATTGGTTGCAGACAAACTGGTCAGGTGGCAGAGGCAATAAATAGCCGTACAACAGTCATAGGAGGCAGAGTAGTGAAAAAGTAGTGCCAAGGAGATAATAGCCAGTAGGAGAAGTGCCAGGGAGAGAAGTGCCAGGGAGGGGAAGGGAAGCGCCAGACAAGAGAGAGAGCAGCAGTGACAGAGAGAGAGAAGAACAAATAGGAGCAAAAGAAAGAGAGAGACAAGAAAAGAAAGAGCGAAAGCAGAGGAACAGGGAGAAACAAGAGAAAAATCAGATCAACCATAAGTAACAGAGGAGAGTCAGCTTTGACAGTGAGTAGAGGAACAATAAAAGAGCTGTATATAAGAAGAGAAGGAGATAAAGTAATAAAGAGATGTAAATACGAATAGGGATAGAGAAAAGAAATCCAGAGTAAGCTCCCAGTATATAAATGTGCTAGACACAGGTCTCTTCATTTTTGCAACTTGCGTATCATTTCTTATTCACTGAGTGTGTTGAACAAAATTGTCTCATCTCCCTGCTTTATTCAATAATACCATGTTTACTACTAGTTAAACAAAATATCTGACTCCATGTATTATTCAGCACCTCACTACTCATGACTACAAATTGTGCCCAGGGGCACTGGTGTCTGAACTAAATAAAATAAATAAATAAATATCACAATTTATCGCCCACAATAAAATTAGCGCTCACCATGGCACCTTTTATTTTGTGGGACAAGTTCTATTTTTTATAAAAAATAATTTAGGATGCATGTAATGTATTGAAAAACGTTTTTTGTGTGCTGGTGGGAATGGAAGAAAAGCTATCCACTGCAATTTGTTGTGCTTTATTTTTATGTCCTTCACATTATGTTCCATTATTTTACAAGTCGTTGCGATTATGACAACTCCACATTTGTAAAGGGTTTTTTTATGTTTTACCACTTTTGTGCAATACTAACACTTTTTTTGTGTGCATCACATTCCAGGACCAGATCATTTTTATTTTTCAGTTGACAGAGCTATATCAGCCCTGTTTTTTGTGGAACAAATTGTAGTTTTTATTGGAGCAGCAGTGGAAAGAAATCTGGGGTATCCAACCTCGGTAGTTAGCAGTAAAGAACCAAGGAATAAAAGGCTTAACCCTTTTGCGCTACTTAAACACCAGTAGATAACGTATAGTACTGAAGTAAGGTAGACTAGACTTACTTCACTAGGGGGATCTGGATAGCGTCATATTCCCCCGTTTCAGGTTCACTTCAACAGATGTAATAACTGCAGTGTTTTTTTTTCTTTAGTTCTTTATTCAGTATCAAAGTCCAAAATGTCTCCAACATATATCCGAAAGGTAGTCAGTAACTGACAATGGTGCATTGTGGGAGATGTTTTTGCAGTCCCTGGCAGCCATTTTAAATAACAATTTGGAAATCTGAAGCATGCTAAAACACAATGGTGGTCTGCAAAATACGGTACTAAAGTTCAGTTTGACCATTTAAATGGACATTTGGAATAATGGCAAAAAAGTGGAAATGTTGGGAAAATTTTACCCAGTCTCCGAAATATCCTTAGAAGTTTTTAATCTTCCTAAGTAAAATTCGTCTTCTGATTGTTGCCTTTCCTGCCCCATATATGTGCACCATTGTTTTTATCCTCCGCATGCCCAGACCAATGATTGAAAGAGGTTTCTGGATACCAGTTGTAAGTTGCCAACAGTTTATGTAAAACTTAGAAACCAAGGGAGGAGTGTTTTCAGTCCAGTGCCCAGGGCCTTCACTTCCCATCTTGCTCATCACTGAAACATCAATGAAGGACCAACCAGCATAAGTAGACTTGCAGTGCATTCAACATTTCTTCATTGACTTCCAACTAACATTTATCTGTGGTATTTTCTTTGCTGAAGAAAGTGCAGTAAAAAATACTCCAGGCAAAAGTAATGCAAAAAGCACTGGAGCAGATTTAAGAAAACTGTCTAAAAAGTAATAAATGCCTTCGTTGTTCATTGCAACCAATACTTTTTATTTTTCTAGGAAACTGTGAGGAATGAAACTGCACTGTGATTGGCTGCCAGGAAGCACAAAATTTTTGTTCTAGACAGTTTAATAAATTTCTCCCATTGTGTTTTAACACAAAACATTATGTGGGAATCTACTAGAGATGAGCGAGTATACTCGCTAAGGCACATTACTCGAGCGAGTAGTGCCTTAGCCGAGTATCTCCCCGCTCGTCTCTAAAGATTCGGAGGCCTGCGGGGGACGGGGAGCGGCGGGGGAGAGCGGGGAGGAATGGAGGGGAGATCTCTCTCTCCCCCTCCCCCCCCCCCGCTCCCCCCTGCTCCCAGCCGCAACCCCGAATCTTTAGAGACAAGCGGGGAGATACTCGGCTAAGGCACTACTCACTAGAGTAATGTGCCTTACCGTGTATACTCGTTCATCTCTAGAATCTACCTAAATAATAATTTAAAAGGAACCCGTCATCACTTTTGAGTTGGCACACGCAAGCTGCTTGACTCTTTCTGCACACGCATCTCCCATAGATTGATGTGCGCGTGCCAACTTTGCAGGGACTCGTTGCTGGAGCAAGAACCCTGTTGAGTATGACAAACAGCTCCCCGGAGTCCCCGTTTACTCACCTTTGAGCCCTGTAATGATGCCTAAAAAGGTTTTCCTGTCTAAAGTTATTAATGACTGCTCCTCAGGATAGGTCACCTATAATATACTAGATCAGTAAAGGTTCACCACCTGGGATCCTTGCAGATTAACTGATGAGAAGTAGCTTGTCGCTTGCCAGAACTACTATTCTGCATTGGTCTGGCAGCTATCAAGCAAATGGGGGAGAGCTTCACTACCATATTGGGTCACGGCAGAAAGGATAGTGTTTTAAGACTTCTGTCCTGCTTCAAGCTTCTTCATATCAGCCAAGAATCCTGAAGGGCAATTTGCTATTGATAACCTATTGTGAGGATAGGTCACCAATAACTTAGGACCGGAAAACCCCTTTAAGATGTACTATACCAGTAAGTAAAGCTTTTTATTAGTCGTGAAGGCATAAACATTTTACAGATATAAAGAAGGCAGCAGAACCATGGACACTGCTGTCCGGATTTACCAGTTCAAAGCTTCCTCTGAAATACTGTTTGAAATCTTGACTGATCCTTTGCTCCTTGGCTGAAGGAAATGTGTCACATTTGCAGAAAGGACTGGTGCAAAGATATTCATGTAAGCAATCTTTGAAGCTTGTAAATGTATTTTGTAATTATCCAAGCAAAGGGTATCCGTACCCTCTGGTAAGCCTGAGTTTGCAAAGTTACAAATGGAAAAAAATTTGTAAAATCAAACTTTGAAAACTTTTACATTCTTCACTGTGTTCCCCTGACTTTCAATATTATACGAACAAGAATACCAGATGTACCATACTACCAGCAGGTCTTGGTGTTTGAACCTGTTGACAATTAAAAAGCTATAGATTATTGCTGCTGGCAGAATTCATATAGCCAGCTGTCTTAAATAACAAATAATGTAAGGGGTGTAAATTATGTAAATTATACTAAAGGTATTGTGAATGTCAGTACTATAATTGTATATACCTGCAAGTATTACATGTGTATATACAGTCTGTATAAACATCTTAATTGAAAACTGTTTTACCAGACACTAAATCTGGAGATGCACAAAACTAGTGCTTCTAAGCTAGTTTCATACACAGCATTTTAATAAATACCACTGCAGTTTTAGGCCTGTCTTACAGAAACATATTAAGGATATATATATATATATATATATATATATATATATATATATATATATATATATATACCCTGTGAGGGGATCAGTTTGGGATTGCCTTTGTTGAGGCCAAAGCTCTGCTCCACTCAGACCATGACGTCTGACCAACTGTGGACACAAAGTATATCCGTGACGAAGCATCTGCATTTCCTTCAAGATGCCCAGTCCGGTGCTCTACTGAAAAATTGAAAAGTTGCAGTGCCATCGTGTGACTCTACTATTTTTTGCCTTGTTTAAATTCATCCATTTAAGGGCTTATTCAGATGGGTGTATATCGGTTGGGTTTTCATGTCCAACTAGTATATGTTGCCCCTCTCTGCAAGGGGAGGAGGTTGGACAGGACAGGAGCTAGTGCACTGAGCTCCTGCCCCATCTCCGCCCCTCGCTACTGTTTGCAATAGGAGCGTGCGGGACGGGGGTGGAACTTGGCTAAACATGTAAACATGCCAAGACCTAGCGGCCATTTAAGGAGCTAAATATGTCTTTTTTTTTCAATTTTATTACATTCTTGTCCCATTAGTTGTTTTTTTTTTAGTCACAGAAAGCCATTTTAAGTCGGGGATTTGAGAACAAAATTATTCAGTAAGTTATTCCCTTACTCAAGCCTAACCTTACAAATTGATAGAAAGTAGTTTAGGCAGTAGTCATACATTCCCCTTTTTTTCTGTAAATTGCGGGGGTCCACTGAGGATCTTTTCATAGTGTTTGCAAAATGTTAAGTATCTTCAAGACTAGTGAGGCATGTAAAATGTTCTCTTTCTGTTTTGTTTTTCATTTTAAGTACAGTTCAGCCACAACCTGGAGCTCAGTAGTGCCTATGTAATAAAGCACTGGAGATACAACCCTCTCCACAATACCTGTAATTCTAAAATATTAAAATTTAAGCACATATGTTAGCCAAAAGCTCTAAAGTTCTGTTAATAACCAAATAAATTCTCAAAAACAGCTGGCAACTAATGAGCTTGCCTTTCAATTAAGATATAGTTGTTGCCACTGGGAAACAATATATGTACCGTACAATGATTCTGCATAAAACTGTTTACAGCATTTGTAAAGCCTTGTATCCACATATTCAAATAATTCATGTGCATAAATTAATCATAATTCACCGCAAGTTACTACCTGAGCAGCATAACTAAAGAACTATAGGTAAGATAAGGTAAAGTACTTGATTATCCCCTTAGTGACCAAGATTTTTTTGCTTTTTCCATTTTCCCGTTTTCCTCTCCCCTTTTAAAAAAATCGTAACTCTTTTATTTATCAGTTGACATAACTGTATTAAGGCTTGTTTTTTGTGGGACGAGTTTAATTTTTCATATTCCATATAATGTACTGAAAAATGTAAAAAAAGTGGAGAAAAATGGAAAAAAAAACAACATTCCACCATCTTTCAGTGTGTCTTGTTTCTACGGCGCACTAACTGCAACAAAAATTACATGATGACTTTATTTTATGGGACAGTACGATTACTAGGATACTAAACTTAATGTATATAGTTGTGTTGTTTTTTTTTTCTTTGCTGTAATACTTATATATTTTTTAAAGATATTTAATTTTTTAAAATTATTTTCTGTTTCCATCTTCTGCGCGCAATAACTTTCGTATTTTTCCATCAACACAGTTGTTGCGTGGGCTCATTTTGTGCGGTACGTTCTGTAGTTTTCATTGGTACTATTTGAATACATATGACTTTTTGATCGCTTTTTATTAGATTTTTTCTTGGCAACAGGTTGACCAAAAAAGGGAATTTCTTTATTTTTTTTTTCAGACAACATTCACCGTGCACGGTAAATAATGCATTACTTTGATAGATAAGACTTTTACGGACACAGTGGTACTAAATATGTATTTTTGTTTTATTATTTAGATTTTTTATTGTACATATGGCAAAAAGTTTTTTTTTTTACTTTTATAACTTTTTTTTTTAATAATAATAAAACGGTATAGTTTTTTTAAACATTTACTTTGAGTCCCCAGGGGGAACCACAGCATGCGATGCTTTGATCGCTCCTACAGTATGATGTAATGCCGTAGCATTAGATCATACTGCGATCTGACAGGCAGTCCATCAAGCCACCCCACGGGAATGGCTTGATAGGCATTTTGCCATGACAGCCCTGGAGCCTTTCATAAGTCTCTCCTGATCTCACCGCAGGAAAGGAAGGGGGGGGGGGCGTACGGGACCTCCGAACATCATTCGGGGCATTTAAAATGGTACGCTCCTATTCTGTAAGGACTCAAACCTGGGAACTCCTGTGCTCTAGGTAGCAGCTCTGTATACTGAGCTATCCAGCTTGCTGGACAGCTCCCCTAATGAACCTTGCTCTTGCTCCTAGTTCCATGCCCCTGTGTTTTCCTGGCTGACTCATCTGTATTTCCTGACTTGCTCCACCCTGTGTTTTCCTTGATTGGACACACTATAAAAGCCTGACCCCCTCTCCAGTTTCTAAAGTGTTTATTGAACTCTCAGCCTTTAAACCAGCTTCTTCCTAAACGTGCTCCATTTGAAAAGAGTATTGTTGACAAAATAAACACGCCCAAATATAGAGCCAATAGTAGCCATACTGAGAAAACAGGCAGCTAAACTGCAAGAGTTCTGTGCCACCTATCAGGAGAAAGTTATTGTCTTGCCAAAGCAGGTAGACATTTTACAGAGTTAACTACTAGTGTTGTGTAGTTCTGATGCTGATATCCACACGCCACTATTCAAATTGATCAGAGACTTCCTGAGCGATGAAAGAAGAAACTATGGGTTTTTGCAAGCAACCCTACCTATTCCTTTAATCTACCAGCATTGAACAGCCAGCAAAGGACGGAAACCACATCTGAACCAATGCAGATCGATGTCCTCTGCAAACCTTTCTCCACACCAGAGAAAGAGAGGTGCTGTACTGAGTACTTATGCCCTTATTGTGGGGGCTCAGGACATTATGCCATTAACTGTCCCAATAAATTGTAGAGGACCATCACCCTTGCCAATGTCAAAATAATAACTAATCCTGCCTTTTCTAAGCAGTCGGTTACTCCCATGCAGGCCACTCCACCTATAACTCAAGAGGGCACAGAGATCTACCCTTCATGCCTCCATTTGTTGTCCTCATTGTCTTCTCTGACAACTTAAAAGAACATCACAGGCATGTCTGGCTGGTTTTGGAATGACTCCAAAAGAAATGTGAGTTGGAACAAACCCAGAGGCAATTTTTCGAATATATAATCTCTCCAGATGGACGGAGTATGGATCCCAGTAAGATTAAAACCATTGCTGATTGACCCATTCCGAGAAATTCAAAAGATTTACAACACCTCATCAGATTTACAAACTTCTACAGAAAATTTATAAAAGACTTCTCCAAGATCATCTTACCTATCACCTCCTTCACCAAGAAAGCACAAGAGTTTTCATGGTCCTTAGAGGCGCAGACCGCTTTTCAGAAACTCAAGACTCTTTTCCGCTCCATACCAGTACTTGTCCACCCAGACCCTGAGTTACCTTTTGTCATTGAGATAGACGCCTTAAACTCTGCTGTAGGAGGTATCTTGTCTGAACGCATTGAAGATAAAATGCAGCTGCCTCCATGTGTGTTTTTGTCCTATACCTTATCACCTACAGAAATAAACTGTGACGTTGTCAATAAGGAACTTTTAGGCATCAAAGTTACTTTCTCCGAATGGAGACCTCTTCTGGAAGGAGACCATCATCCGGTAAAAGTTCTTACGGACCTTACAAATCTAAGATTTCTCTGTACAGCAAAGAGACTATCCGCAAGACAAGCTACTTTATTGTGTCCTACTGGCCCAGTTCCAGAAATGCAAGTCTGATGCCTTGTTCAGGAATCTTGCTGAACCTGAGGAAATGTCAAACACAAACTGGACTATTTCCTGGTATTCTTAACTCCAAAGAACTGCTAACAAAGTTTAAAGAAGGGTAGGAAAATTACCCTTTCCTCAATCATCCATCTAAGCATGTGAACCTCTCTATCAAAGAGGGTTTTTTGATGAACGGAGACAAACTGTATGTTCTATATGCTGGTTGACTTAAAACCCTTAGACTGGTCCATGATTCGAAAATTGCTGGCCATCTCAGAATCCAAAAAACCTTGGAACTTCTGCTTTGCTCTTTATGGTGGCCTAATTGCAAGGGCGGTGTAAAAAAAGCATGTCGCTTCTTGCAACACTTGTGCGCAAAACAAAACACCATAAGCTTGTCATTTGGGCCTCCTGCAACCCCTTCCAGTCACATCCAGGCTTTGGGGATCTATATCTATGGACTTTATTGTGGATCTTTACCCTTCTAAAGAAGTGACTGCCATCCTGGTTGTAGTGGACCAACTCACCAAACGGGCTCATTTTATCCCCATCAAAGGGATTCCTACAGCTGAACACACTGGAGAATTGGTAATCAGGGAAATTCTCAGACTGCATAGGACTCCTAATGATGTGGTATCAGACAGAGGGGTTCAGTTGACATCAAGATCCTCTGTACTGCATCGCCCTCTCTGTGTACCAACCCCTAGCTTGCATGACCACATTGCCCACCCTTATTGGCTATGACCTGAGGTTCCAGTCTAGTACCTGAATGCAACACATTCACTCAATATGTGCACATCCTGTGCACATCTCATGCAGGGGGTGAGGACTTGTGGTCTTACCCCAGCTCAGGACCCACCATGGGATTTACCTGTTCACCTGTGAGCCAGTCCAAGCCTGGTATAAACATTATAGTTAGAAATAAAATTATAGTAACAAATGGTATACTTTTGTTCTGCTGCATTCAGGAATTAATTGTACAAGCATAATTTGAAGAATTGGATGCAGAAAATATACAAGCATACTGCACCGTTTTTTTTCTTGGTGTCAGGGCTGGTTTTAGGGAGTGATAGACCTGGGCTTTTACTGGTGGCCCTTGTTTGCCAATGGAAGGGGGTGGGCATTGAAGTGAAAAAGTCCAAGTGTAATCTGAAACCACCAATTAGTATTTAGTAGTGTACTGAATGAAAACTGAATTGCAGCAGAAGAGAGAGGATTCAAGAAGATCTAGACAAGCTTGCACAGTTGGCAGTGACTAACAGAATGGTATTTAACAAGGAGAAAAGCAAAGTCCTATATCTGAGCAAGAAAAATGAAAAAAGCACATACAGAATGGGAGGAATTGGGCTAAGCAGCAGCACATGTGAAAAAGACACGCATACTAACAGATCACAGATGGAACATGAGTCAACAGTGCGCTAGAGCAGCAAAAAGGTAAACACAATTCTGGAATGTAATAAGAGAAGCATAGAGTCAGGATCATGTGAGGTAATTATCACGCTCTATTCTCCCTTAGTCAGACCTCATTTAGAAGATTGTTTCTAGTTCTGGGCATCCTAATTAAAAAAAAAAACAATGAAAGCTGGAGCAAGTTCTGAGAAGGGTTGTCAGTATGGTGAGCAGTCTACAAACCATGTCCTCTGAGGAATGGTTAAAGGATCTGGGAATGTTTAGCTTGCAAAAAAGAAGTCTTAATAGCTGTCCACAAATATCTGAAGGGCTGTCACAGTGCATCAGCCCTATTCTCCTTTGCACAAGCAAAGACTAGAAGCAGTGGAATGAAACTGAAAGGGTGGAGGCGCAAATTAAATATTAGAAAAAGGTTTCTGACTGTGAGGGTGGTCAAGGAGTGAAACAGGTTACCACAGGGGGTGGTGAGTTCTCCTTCAATGGACATTTTCATACAGAGGCTGGACAGACATCTGTCTGGGGTGATTTAGTGAATCCTGCATTGAGCAGAAGGTTGGACCAGATGACCATGGAGGTCCCTTCTAACTCTAGGATTCTATCATTCTATTATATTATGACTACCTGATACACAATGTGCATTAGTATTTATCATTAGCCTAAGACATTACACCTGCTTTGATTAACCAGTATTGCCCACATGAGCAGTACTGACTAGTGAGATCAGCATGTAGTGTCGTAGACTACCAATGTATACTATGCACAGTGTGTATCAGGTAGTCAGAGAAGCAGTTCGGCCATCTTTGTTTCTCCAGGGTAGGAGTGTTACTTTTAAGTGTTGAACTATTTAAAAGCTTTTGACATGTTCGTGCGACATCTCAAAAATTTTGATCACTGGATGTCCAGGTGCTGGGACTGCTGCAGATCACTGAAATGGGGGGATAGCAGCACTTACTGGAGTGTTGTGCCCACTGGGCTCTCTTCACTACCTGTCAGTTTCTCTTGACAGCTGAAGGCGGACATGTAGATGCCTATAGAAGTCTATGCATCTGTCTTCAGATGCTGAGAGCAGCCGAGATGCAGTGAAGACAGCCAACGGGACACAGCGTTCAGGTGAGTGCTGCAGCCCCTTCAATTGAGCCATTAGTGGGGGTCTCAACACCCAAACCCCACTACCCTTGACATGTTGCTCTGACATGTCAAAAGTTTTTAGGAAGTGCAATTACCCTTTTAAGTAAGAATATTTGAATACTATAAATTATTTCAGCAGTATGTGATGGTATTATTTGGGACATACATGACAACATTTTCCTGACATTATGTGAAAGTATGGCAATATTATGTGGGCTGAAATTGCTAGAAAAACTGCCTCAAATGTAGGGGCCCTACAGTGCTTTGCTGGCCTTAATTTCTGCAGAACAGGTTTGGGTTGGCATACATATATTTTGTTTAAATACTTTTTATGTATAGAAAAAAAGGTTATTAATTCAGTCTGCCCATAATGAATATCTAGAGATGCTTGCACACTTTTTTATATTTTCTCCACTTTAGCTCAAAACAACCTGCATGAACCCCTAGAGGTCAGACTGTAATATTCTAAAAAGCTAAGCTTAATTTGCTGTTCCAGTGTTTTTGAGAATTATGTTGTTCTACTCTTGGATAATGATAGTCTGCATTGTCTGGTTTCCGAAATAGGCAACAGGAAATTGCTGCCATTATGGTTCCCATAAGGGTTATCAAAAAGCTTTTTCAGACTTTGCGTGACAAATATGCTGAGTTATTCAATGATACCGTCCTGTAGAAAACAGTTGCTCACCTAGTATTACCTACACTTACTATTCTCATCTTCATAGTTTACTGTAGAAATGCTGTAAGTTCACACATGTTGATGGTGGTGAATAACTACGGTGCCACAAACACCTCAGCATAACACACCTATTAATTTGTGCATTATTACTGAATTTTTGCTTTGCTTTGGTTTTACCTGCCATTAACTTTTCCAAGACCAAAGATTGAAGGAGTTGTTGTTTTGCAGCAAAATGCTGCATGCAGTTACATTTCAGACACATAGGCAAATGATTAGAGTTGTGGTGTGATTAGATGATTGGTCTTGCCACCTAAGGCCCTAAAAGTGCTTTCACCCTTGGCCTATAAAAAAGGCTCTCAGAGGCTATCTGTGTAGAGTTTTGACTACCAGACACGCCTCTATGAAGCAATTGAAGACATTTTAGCCAGTTACCAGCATTTAAGAGGGGGTGCATTATTGGAATGTGAGGAGCTGGTTTGTCGTACCAATCAATTGCCTGCCACCTGGGCCATTCTGACCAAACTTTTAGGAGGTGTTGGGACCAGTGCATGTGTGAAGGCATGCACAGAGGGTGCCCAGGTTAAGGATTCTCTCAACAGACCAGAAGTAGGGAGGATCGTTTGATCATCTGACAAACACGAGCATCTCCAATTGCTTCTTGTCTGCCATCCAAAGACAGGTGGCACAATCATTACAGGCCCCTGTGTCTGTTGAAATCATTTTCAGGCACTTTGCTGAAGGACATGTGGTCTCATGGTCCCCATTATATGTACTGCCTTTGACACCCACCCCTCTTTACCTCCACTTGCAGTGGTGTTCTGAACAAAAAATCCAGATTTAGTTTGGGCACTAACAATGGCTGTGCTTGTGTCTGGAGATCTGTGGGTGAATGCCTCAATCCTGCTTTGCTGTGGAGTGGCACACTGCCCCCACTGCTGGTGTCATGGTCTTGGGGGACATTGCATATGACAGTCAATCACCTCTAGAAGTGGTAAGAGGGATAATGACAGCTCAGCAATATGTTTAGGACATCCTGCAGCTGCATGTGTTCCTCTCATAGCAGGGCTTCTAATGGTGTCACAAGAATGCCTCTACAACATTGTCACAATACTGTGGCCTGTTGCCAAATTTATTGCCAATAGTACATTACGGGATCATCTTGGACATCAACTTCAACAGCCTATGAGTTTGTGTGATCTAGAGGCTGAGTTACAGCAAATGTGGACCAGTAAGCCGCAATCTACCAACCATACAGAGCCTGTATGCCTTCAAGCCACTTGTATCACATCTTGTATCCAAACTAAAGGCAACCCAGCAGCATTCTAGAGCTTCCTTTCAAGTGTTCAGTTTTCCATAATAATGCATCCTTTTGCTCTGATATTGTAATCATTAACTAATGTCAATGTTACAATCATGCATAGAAGGTTTCATTCGATTTTGACAACTCCTAGGTGCTTGATTTTTAGCTTGGGCCTAGGACCTTCAAATTGCTAGGAGCCTTAGTAGTGTGTACAAATTAGAAAAAAAATTATATAATTGAATGTAATATGATCAATATAATTTACAAAGTAGTTAATTAATAGAGATGAGCGAGCGTACTCGAGAAAGCACTACTCGCTCGAGTAATGTGCTTTATCCGAGTATCGCTGTGCTCGGGTCTGAAGATTCGGGTGCCGCTGCGGCTGACAGGTGAGTCGCAGCGGGGAGCAGGGGAGAGCGGGCGGGAGAGAAAGATCTTACCTCCGTTCTTTCCCGCTCTCCCCTGAAGCTCCCCGCTCCGTGCCGGCACCCGAATCTTCAGACCCAAGCACAGCGATACTCGGATAAAGCAAATTACTCGAGCGAGTAGTGCTTTTCCGAGTACGCTCGCTCAGCTCTATTAATTAACTTTTATATGACTTTGCAATTTTTAGTCTTACATAAACTGATGTCCTATTCTTATTGTAAAGGGTTTATTCGTATTTATTAGCATCAGTCAAAGCTTCAACTTGCGTGAAAATTGGAATTGTGTTACAAAAAAAGAGGCTCTTGGCCCATAAAGTTGAAATGTTTTAATACACACCCAATTTCCAACTTCCTCATTTTGAATCTTATGCTTTTCATTCTTTGTGCACAGTTTATTCAGACTGGCTTATGAAAAGGCAGTCTAAGTAATTGTGTGTTTATTGTAATGGTGTTTTATCTCACATATGATGTGTTTTTTGGGTCTACGGTGATTTTTTTAATATTGCAGCTTGCGGAGTAGCATTTTTCAGGCATTTTACCAAAGGCTTCCGTATAGGCTTAAAACACAGCAAAAATGCAGGTAACATAGGTAAATTGTTTGTAATTTTTACTGCAAAAATAGCCAGAAAAAAATATGATGTTTGAAGGACCCTCAAATGGTCCAAATGGTCAATATTTTTTTCAAATAGCCTATGTTGAAGGGATAGCCAATGTGATAACTAGCAAAAATACAATTTTCTTTATTTACTTAAATAATGTTTGCTGCTGTCCCCTGCCTTTTGCCAGGTGTAGCCCATCTCTAGTAACGGAGATAACACAGAACAAAAGAAATGGAGAAGGATGATGACTCATGCCTCTCATAGAAGTCTATGCAGAGAGAAGATGGGAAGAAAGAGGGAGAGAAACTCACACAGACATGCTGCTGAAGCTAATGTTCAGTGCTTTTCTGCGTTACAGCAATTGAAAGAACATCTAAACTTCTCAGTGCTATGTAGCATCCTGCATGATACTTTTTATTTATGTCTGTGCACTATAGAGAGATAGAAAATAAGTTATTTTGCTATTCACAAGTGTCTGGGAACATCATTGCAGCTAGTCTCCACCCACCAGCTCAAGGACAACTGAAAATTAGGCATATGACTTTCAGAAGGGATAACTGGTGATAAATGAAGCATAAAAGTAATATGATACCTGGAAATAGAGTTATTCCTCATGTACACATATGACAGCTTATTCTGAAAGTGCAGGTACACACGTTAACCCTTAAAACTTAAACCAGAACTATGTTGTAGCTATAGTGACACAATGGCAGACTATAAATCTACAGAGCAGTCAGCCAAACATATTGACATAATTGTACCGTTTCTCTCCAAGCCACCAGATGCAACATGTTAACAAAATGCATTCATGCCACCTTAAAAGTAATAGTTAGCTGTGTTTTTTAACCATCTTTTTTCTTTTTTCTGTTAAGGTTTCTAGAACTGCAGGTTAAGAAATCCGAGACAAATGTATCAAAAATAATTAGAGATGAGCGAACGTACTCGTCCGAGCTTGATACTCGTTCGAGTATTAGCGTGTTCGAGATGCTCGTTACTCGAGGCGAGCACCACGCGATGTTCGAGTTACTTTCACTTTTGTCTCTGAGACGTTAGCGTGCTTATCTGGCCAATAGAAAGACAGTGAAGGCATTACAACTTCCTCCTGTGATGTTCCTGCCCTATACCACCCCCCTGCAGTGAGTGGCTGGCGAGATCAGGTGTCACCCGAGTATATAAATCGGCCCCTCCCACGGCTCGCCACAGATGCATTCTGACATAGCTCAGGGAAA
This sequence comes from Eleutherodactylus coqui, assembly GCF_035609145.1. Classification (NCBI taxonomy): domain Eukaryota; kingdom Metazoa; phylum Chordata; class Amphibia; order Anura; family Eleutherodactylidae; genus Eleutherodactylus; species Eleutherodactylus coqui. Next base: position 64,481,215 of record NC_089842.1, read on the forward strand.
GTGCTGCTGATGCTGGAGCTGCTATAGGGAGAGTGTTAGGAGTGATTTTAGGCTTCAAGAACCCCAACGGTCCTTCTTAGGGCCACATCTGACCGTGTGCAGTACTGTTGAGGCTGCTTTTTGCAGTGTTGCACATTTTTCTTTTTGTATATCGACCGTGCAGAGCATTGCGTCCTCAGTCTGCAGTAATTTTACATAGTATAGGTCAAGTAGTGGTGAGGCCGGGACAGTGAAAAAGCTGAAAGAGATATACTGTCTATATAGGCCGTGGGCTTTTCCTAAAAAAATTGGGAAAAAACTTTCTATTTGGGCTGCCTGTGACCGTCCTCAGTGTACTGCGTCTCTGCTGGGGGTAGTAGTCCTAATTAATACGCAGCCAGCTAAGTGTTACAGCAGGCTTGCGCAAAATTCTTTCCTGGCTCTGCGTTGGCCGTTACATCACCGCTGTCATCCTGTCCAGAGGGAAACAGTCTGCAGTAATTTTACATAGTTTAGGGCAAGTAGTGGTGAGGCAGGGACAGTGAAAGAGATATACTGTCTATATAGGCAGTGGGCTTTTCCTAAAAAATTTGGGAAAAAAACTTTCTCTTTGAGCTGCCTGTGATCGTCCTCAGTGTACTGCGTCTCTGCTGGGGGTAGTAGTCCTAATTAATATGCAGCCAGCTAAGTTTTACAGCAGGCTTGGCAAAATTCTTTCCTGGCTCTGCGTTGGCCGTTACATCACCGCTGTCATCCTGTCCAGAGGGAAACAGTCTGCAGTAATTTTACATAGTTTAGGGCAAGTAGTGGTGAGGCAGGGACAGTGAAAAAGCTGAAAGAGATATACTGTCTATATAGGCTGTGGGCTTTTCCAAAAAAATTTGGGAAAAAACTTTCTATTTGGGCTGCCTGTGACCGTCCTCAGTGTACTGCGTCTGTGCTGGGGGTAGTAGTCCTAATTAATACGCAGCCAGCTAAGTGTTACAGCAGGCTTGCGCAAAATTCTTTCCTGGCTCTGCTGTGCGTTCCGTAAGCGAAGTCAGCCTCCAACCACAGGCCAATAAGCGGCACATTTAATTACAGCGTTCTGTTTCTGCACTACTGGTAATACACCATGCTGAGGGGTAGGGGTAGGCCTAGAGGACGCGGACGTGGACGCGGGCGAGGACGCGGAGGCCCAAGTCAGGGTGTGGGCACAGGCCGAGCTCCTCATCCAGGTGTATCGCAGCCGACTGCTGCGGGATTAGGAGAGAGGCACGTTTCTGGTGTCCCCACATTCATCTCACAATTAATGGGTCCACGCGGTAGACCTTTATTAGAAAATGAGCAGTGTGAGCAGGTCCTGTCGTGGATGGCAGAAAGTGCATCCAGCAATCTATCGACCACCCAGAGTTCTGCGCCGTCCACTGCTGCAACTCTGAATCCTCTGGCTGCTGCTCCTCCTTCCTCCCAGTCTCCTCACTCCATTACAATGACACATTCTGAGGAGCAGGCAGACTCCCAGGAACTGTTCTCGGGCCCCTGCCAAGAATGGGCAGCAATGGTTCCGAATCCTCTCCCACTGGAGGAGTTTGTCGTGACCGATGCCCAACCTTTGGAAAGTTCCCAGGGTCCGGGGAATGAGGCTGGGGACTTCCGGCAACTGTCTTAAGAGCTTTCAGTGGGTGAGGAGGACGATGACGATGAGACACAGTTGTCTATCACTCAGGTAGTAGTAATTGGACTAAGTCTGAGGGAGGAGCGCACAGAGGATTCGGAGGAAGAGCAGCAGGACGATGAGGTGACTGACCCCACCTGGTTTGCTAAGCCTACTGAGGACAGGTCATCAGAGGGGGAGGCAAGTGCAGCAGCAGGGCAGGTTGGAAGAGGCAGTGCGGTGGGCAGGGGTAGAGGCAGGGCCAGACCGAATAATCCACCAACTGTTTCCCAAAGCGTCCCCTCACGCCATGCCACCCTGCAGAGGCCGAGGTGCTCAAAGGTCTGGCAGTTTTTCACTGAGAGTGCAGACGACCGACGAACAGTGGTGTGCAACCTTTGTCGCGCCAAGATCAGCCGGGGAGCCACCACCACCTGCCTCACCACCACCAGCATGCGCAGACATATGATGGCCAAGCACCCCACAAGGTGGGACGAAGGCCGTTCACCGCCTCCGGTTTGCACCGCTGCCTCTCCCCCTGTGCCCCAACCTGCCACTGAGATCCAACCCCCCTCTCAGGACACAGGCACGAGCGTCTCCTGGCCTGCACCCACACACTCACCTCCGCTGTCCTCGGCCCCATCCACCAATGTCTCTCAGCGCACCGTCCAGCCGTCGCTAGCGCAAGTGTTGGAGCGAAAGCGCAGGTACGCAGCCACGCACCCGCACGCTCAAGCGTTAAACGTGCACATAGCCAGATTGATAAGCCTGGAGATGCTGCCGTATAGGCTTGTGGAAACGGAGGCTTTCAAAGGTATCATTGCGGCGGCGGCCCCGCGCTACTCGGTTCCCAGTCGCCACTACTTTTCCCGATGTGCCGTCCCAGCCCTGCACGACCACGTCTCACGCAACATTGTACGCGCCCTCACCAACGCGGTTACTGCCAAGGTCCACTTAACAACGGACACGTGGAGAAGCACAGGCGGGCAGGGCCACTATATCTCCCTGACGGCACATTGGGTGAATTTAGTGAAGGCTGGGACAGAGTCAGAGCCTGGGACCGCTCACGTCCTACCCACCCCCAGAATTGTGGGCCCCAGCTCGGTGCTGGTATCTGCGGCGGTGTATGCTTCCTCCACTAAACCACCCTCCTCCTCCTCCGCAACCTCTGTCTTGCAATCAAGATGTGTCAGCAGCAGCACGTCACCAGCAGTCGGTGTCGCGCGGCGTGGCAGCACAGCGGTGGGCAAGCGTCAGCAGGTCGTGCTGAAACTACTCAGCTTAGGAGAGAAGAGGCACACGGCCCACAAACTGCTGCAGGGTCTGACAGAGCAGACCGACCGCTGGCTTGCGCCGCTGAGCCTCCAACCGGGCATGGTCGTGTGTGACAACGGCCGTAACCTGGTGGCAGCTCTGCAGCTCGGCAGCCTCACGCACGTGCCATGCCTGGCCCACGTCTTTAATTTGGTGGTTCAGCGCTTTCTGAAAAGCTACCCACGCTTTTCTGCGCACATTTCCTGCGCACATTTCCGCAAATCCCACACGGACGCTGCCACCCTGCGCACCCTGCAACATCGGTTTCATCTGCCAGTGAACCGACTGCTGTGCGACGTGCCCACACGGTGGAACTCTACGCTCCACATGTTGGCCAGGCTCTATGAGCAGCGTAGAGCTATAGTGGAATACCAACTCCAACATGGGCGGCGCAGTGGGAGTCAGCCTCCTCAATTCTTTACAGAAGAGTGGGCCTGGTTGGCAGCCATCTACCAGGTCCTTGGAAACTTTGAGGAGTCTACCCAGATGGTGAGTGGGGATGCTGCAATCATTAGCGTCACCATTCCTCTGCTATGCCTCTTGAGAAGTTCCCTGCAAAGCATAAAGGCAGACGCTTTGCGCTCGGAAACGGAGGCGGGGGAAGACAGTATGTCGCTGGATATTCAGAGCACCCTCCTGTCTATATGTCAGCGCATTGAGGAGGAGGAGGAGGAGGTGGAGGAGCATGAGGAGGAGGGGGAAGAGATAGCTTGGCCCACTGCTGAGGGTACCCATGCTGCTTGCCTGTCATCCTTTCAGCGTGTAGGGCCTGAGGAGGAGGAGGATCCTGAAAGTGATCTTCCTAGTGAGGACAGCCATGTGTTGCGTACTGGTACCTTGGCACACATGGCTGACTTCATGTTAGGATGCCTTTCTCGTGACCCTCGCGTTACACGCATTCTGGCCACTACGGATTACTGGGTGTACACACTGCTCGACCCACGGTATTAGGAGAACCTTTCCACTCTCATACCTGAAGAGGAAAGGGGTTCGAGAGTGATGCTATGCCACAGGACCCTGGCGGACAAGCTGATGGTAAAATTCCCATCCGACAGCGCTAGTGGCAGAAGGCGCAGTTCCAAGGGCCAGGTAGCAGGGGAGGCGCGGAGATCAGGCAGCATGTACAGCACAAGCAGGGGAACACTCTCTAAGGCCTTTGACAGCTTTCTGGCTCCCCAGCAAGACTGTGTCACCGCTCCCCAGTCACGGCTGAGTCGGCGGGAGCACTGTAAAAGGATGGTGAGGGAGTACGTAGCCGATCGCACGACCGACCTCCGTGACGCCTCTGCCCCCTACAACTACTGGGTGTCGAAGCTGGACACATGGCCTGAACTCGCGCTGTATGCCCTGGAGGTGCTTGCTTGTCCTGCGGCTAGCGTCTTGTCAGAGAGGGTGTTTAGTGCGGCTGGGGGAATCATCACGGATAAGCGTACCCGCCTGTCAACCGACAGTGCCGACAGACTTACACTCATCAAGATGAACAAAGCCTAGTTTTCCCCAGACTTCTCTTCTCCACCAGCGGACATCAGCGATACCTAAGCAATACGTAGGCTGCACCCGCGGATGGAAGCATCGTTTTCTAACACCATCAAAAACGGGGACCTTTTAGCTTCATCAATCTGTGTATTCTATTCATCCTCCTCCTCCTGCTCCTCCTCCTGAAACCTGACGTAATCACGCCGAACGGGCAATTTTTCTTAGGCCCACAAGGCTCAGTCATATAATTTTTGTAAACAATTTTTATACGTTTCAATGCTCATTAAAGCGTTGAAACTTGCACCTGAACCAATTTTTATTTTAACTAGGCTGCCTCCAGGCCTAGTTACAAATTAAGCCACATTAACCAAAGCGATTAATGGGTTTCACCTGCCCTCTTGGTTGGCCATGGGCAATTTTTCTGAGGTACATTAGTACTGTTGGTACACCAATTTTTTTGGGCCCTCGTCTACAGTGTAATCCAATTAATGTTTTGCCCACCTGCATTAAAGCTGACGTTACATCAGCTGTGCTGGGCACTGCAATGGGATATATTTATGTACCGCCAGTGGGTTCCAGGGAGCCACCCATGCTGTCGGTCCACACGGAGTTGTAACTGCACGTGTCCACTTCTAAAGAACCTCAGTTTGACTGGGGCATGCAGTGTGGGCCGAAGCCCACCTGCATTAAACATGACATTACCTCAGCTGTGCTGGGCACTGCAATGGGATATATTTATGTACCGCCGGTGGGTTCCAGGGAGCCACCCATGCTGTCGGTCCACACGGAGTTGTAACTGCACGTGTCCACTTCTAAAGAACCCCAGTCTGACTGGGGCATGCAGTGTGGGCCGAAGCCCACCTGCATTAAACATGACATTACCTCAGCTGTGCTGGGCACTGCAATGGGATATATTTATGTACCGCCGGTGGCTTCTTGGCACCCACCCATAGTTTCGGTCCACAGGGACTTCACAATAGGGAGTTGTACCTGCCTGTGTCTATGAATTAAAAACCCCGGTCAGGTTGGGGCATGCAGTGTGGGCCGAAGCCCACCTGCATTTAATCTGATGTTAGCTCTGCTGTCCAGGGCACTGCAATGGGATACATTTATGTACAGCCGGTGGGTTCCAGGGAGCCACCCATGCTGTGGGTGCACTTGGAATTCCCATTGCGGAGTTGTACCTGCCTGTGACTATTTATAAAAAGCCGCGGTCTGACTGAGGCATGCAGACACCTTGACAGAATGAATAGTGTGTGGCACATAAGTTTCCTGTTGCTATGCCCACGTGTGCAGCTCCAGATGGAGGTGGCACTGGATTGGATTTCTCATTGCTTCTGTACAGCATGGTGGGCTACCACCCCGTCCCTTTTAAAGAGGGTCGCTGCCTAGCCGTGCCAACCCTCTGCAGTGTGTGCCTGCGGTTCCTCCTCATGGCATATGCACTTATAAATAGACATGAGGGTGGTGTGGCATGAGGGCAGCTGAAGGCTGCGCAGGGACACTTTGGTGTGCGCTGTGGACACTGGTTGTGCGGGGGGGGGGGGGGGGTTGGGCAGCATGTAACCCAGGAGAAGTGGCAGCGGAGTGTCATGCAGGCAGTGATTGTGCTTTGTTAGAGGTAGTGTGGTGCTTAGCTAAGGTATGCATTGCTAATGAGGGCTTTTCAGAAGTAAAAGTTGTTGGGAGGGGGGGGCCCACTCTTGCCGCTATTATGGCTTAATAGTGGGACCTGGGAACTTGAGATGCAGCCCAACATGTAGCCCCTCGCCTGCCCTATCCGTTGCTGTGTCGTTCCCATCACTTTCTTGAATTTCCCAGATTTTCACAAATGGAAACCTTAGCGAGCATCGGCGATATACAAAAATGCTCGAGTCGCGCATTGACTTCAATGGGGTTCGTTACTCGAAACGAACCTTCGAGCATCGCGAAAATTTCGTCCCGAGTAACGAGCACCCGAGCCTTTTTTGTGCTCGCTCATCTCTAAAAATAATGTATTTATTTTAATCGTTTCCATGTGAGTCACTTTTCTCTACTACAGTATTATTATATTGTGCCAGATACTTTGAATGCTAATCCCAATATAATGCTATGAAGTAAAATACAGGACGCCAATGAGCAAATTTCTGTGGAGCTCAGTTGATTACAACGTTCTGACATACTTCTGTTATCCCTCGGACTACGGCAATTTTTCTGTTGAATTGATAGACCTATTTTGTCAGCTTTTTATGTAATGCTTTAATACTTGTTCTGCAACTTGATTCTTAGGTTACGTTGTATATGTAGGATAGGTTTGACATGGGTTTATGCTATAGTAGCTGGATACATACAGCATGAGCTCTGATTTGTATGCCATTGCATATGATTGTGGCACAATTACATTTACCACTGAGAAGAAGAGAGAATTATGTGCAATATAGATCCAAAAGTACTGAATTCATATTTATGCCCCTTCAGTCTACTTCTCCAATACTGTGAGTTCCATATTAAGGCTTCTGTCTACCAGGCTCGAACCTGCATGTCCTTTTTTTAGTAAACTTCTAAAAATGCCTATTTATTAAGACTTTGAAAATAAATTATTTTAATATATCCCACTATAGTAGGGGACATACTGTGTAGTGAAGGTGTATTGATAGAGTCATTATTTATTAAAACATATTAAAAAAAACTCTTATATAAAACCTTTGTTCCTATTGGGAGGATTTATTTTTTATGAAAAGAGATTACAGCTAGATGATAATGCATTAAAGATAATGAACGATCAATCTTGTAATGGGCAAGTAAGGCTTATCACAGCATAATTAGTAAAGGTTGGGGATTTATATTAAGGAGTTTAGGAACTCAATCAAATTCATAGCTATTTATCTACTTCAATTTGCAGATACGACTGGCAGTCATTTCTCTTTCTTTTACATGGGCCGCAAATAGGCTTATGGGGATGAATGATTGCTAGTAGGATCGTCCCCATAGCCAGGCTTTACATCTTACTATTCACACGTGAACATGCACCACAGATCACCAAGCATCGTATGCTTTCTAAAACAGAACAATCAGCTGAAGAACAAGCATTGGCAGGTTCCTCAGCTGATCCTTGGGCCCTGATTACATGGCCAAAGCAAGTAATCAGAAGAACTTTTGGGCATAATAATCAACTCGTGTTATAGGACCTTTGTTGTGGTCATAAATTAACTGATAAAAAGTAATGGAAAGGAGAGATAAGGGTTAAACTACAAGCTGTTAGTCCAGCCTCATTGACAGATCCCCTATTGAGACTTAAGATCCCATCAATAGGGAGATGTACAGGCAGCCTATGGGGGTGATCGATCATGCTATTGATCCTCATAAGCCCATTCTATATCAATGAAAGAGAAAAATTAAATGAGCACAAATCAAATTTCACGTCGATCGACGCTCATTATATTGAGCCAAGAACTAGGCTCAGCTAAAAGGACTTAGACTCCAGTGTCTGTATTCATGGACATGTAAAAGTTGCAAAAGACAAACAGTGTAAAATTTTCAGTTAAATCTACTGCAGAAATCCAAAATACATTTAAGCAAAAAAAAAAAAAATTTGCCCACAAAGGGTGTCCATAGCCTTTAAATACCCAGATACAGTAAACATTAAGTTTACACTCAACACAACAAAAGTTATTAAAACAGTCAAGTTAAAGTTTTCTCGAAATGTGTAATTAATATGTTAAGTATCACATTACAGAGGTTATCCAAGTTACTTAATTTTTGTATAAATACGCTCCCCAATAGAGATGAGCGAACTGTTGAAAAATGTGGTTAATCCGGCTCGACAAACATATTTGGTACTGTATGAATTATGTATGTATGAATTAGCTTGAATTGAAACTGAAGTTCATGAAAACTAGAGTTGAGCAAATATACTCTGCCGAGCTTGATGCTCGTTTTTGGCTCCTCCCTGCTGTGGCGTACAAGGTTTGGCCCCTCCCCGCTGCGAGAGAGTGAGAGAGATAGAAGAAAAAAAAAGAAAGCTTGGAACCCGGCGCCCCACATACAAAAATGCTCGAGTCTCCCATTGTAGTCAATGGGGTTCGTTACTAGAGCAGAGCTCTCAAATTTTACGAAAAGCTCGACTCAAATAACGTGGACCCGAACATTTGGGTGCTCGCTCATCACTAATGAAAACCCCTAGAACTGGTGTATAACACTATTTGAGAGCCATAGACCCCTTTGTTATGATTTGAGAGCATTACACATCTGTGTTTGGGACTAGCGTTGAGCAAACTGAACCAGCGGGACCCTGTTTAGGGTCGAAGTTTGGTTTGGCACAAATCTGAACTGAGCTTTTAGCAAACTTCTACCGGAAATAGGGTTCTACTGGTTTAGTTCACCTCTGATATCCCATTTTCAGGAAACATCAATCTCAAGTAATATAGACTAGGTCTATGAAGGTAAAAATAAACTTCCATTTACAAGTAGTGAAATCACACGTAAAGAATAGAACTAATGAAATTAACTCAAAGGTAAACTATAAAAGCCAATATGTCAAATGTATCTTGACTAGAGATGAGCGAGCGTACTCGGAAAAGCACTACTCGCTTGAGTAATTTGCTTTATCCGAGTATCGCTGTGCTCGTCCCTGAAGATTCGGGTGCCGGCACAGAGCGGGGAGCTGCAGGGGAGAGCGGGGAGGAATGGAGGGGAGATCTTTCTCTCCCTCTCTCCCGCCCGCTCTCCCCTGCTCCCCGCTGCGACTCACCTGTCAGCCGCAGCGGCACCCGAATCTTCAGGGACGAGCGGGGAGATACTCGGATAAAGCACATTACTCGAGCGAGTAGTGCTTTTCCGAGTACGCTCGCTCATCTCTAATCTTGACATTTCAAGCCTAGGTTACTCTTTATCTATAACTTGAATATGTCACTGACCATAAAGTGTTTCTTTTTATAGAATATGCTTGTCATAGAGAGTCACCATTGTCAATCCAGAAGAGCAATCACTCACAATGTCTCTTACCTGTCAATGCTGATGGCACAGAGATTAAGGATACTTGCTGTACACATCATAACATCAAGGGTGACAAAGATATCACAGTGGATACGACTAAACCTCCACTCGCCAACCACCTAAGAAGCAGAAAGAGATGGGAGAACAGAAAATCAATAGCGTAAATGCTTATCTGATGAAAGAGAATTAAAGTTCTAGGAGGCTGAAAACCAGAAAAACTGTAAAAGGCTTATACAGTGCATTTATACTAGAAACAGATGTGTGTGAAGATAACAAAGATAGGGTGCTATAAATGGACTTTTATTAGGTGACATAAAAATAACCTGCTATAAGAAGGGTGAAGAGGTTGTAGTAACATGTTCTCATGAAATCTTGACAAACTGAAACATTTTACATTTTGATACCGAGAAGAACTTAGGCTTTTAAAGCAAAATATATAAATTAAGAGTTACTTTAATTCCCTTAAATGGGTTGTCCCAGTTTAAAGAACTCTGGAAACCACATGTGCAGGCGTTAAAATGAATTTTGATCTACTCACTTCACCCCACTCCTGGTGTGTTCTGCAATGGTGCTCAGTCCCCCATTTTGTTCTCTGCTGGCAGCTGCAGTCCCACTTGGTTTACAGGATGTCACAGGGGCTACAGCCAATAATAGAGCTCAGCAATCGATCACTGAGTTCTGCTATTAATCCCACCACAGCCTTTGCCATAAATTGAAACCTACAGTTGGGTCCTCTTAAAAACCTTTATTGATATATAGTCAAATATATTGTAGTAGCAATGAATTTAAAAAATCAGAGTCTGAAGGAATATAATATATTAGACACAATCAGTCAAAAAGAAACAATATCCTGCCTTGCTCGGTATGCACAAATATCAGGGTCACGACTGTAACATTTGCTGCAAATGATGTGTGCTACCATGCAGCAGTACACTGCTATATGCTGAAGATTCAGCAAGTGATTAGATCCCTGCATAAACTGCCAGCATGTGTTATAAATGCTACCAGATAAACTGAGTCTGACATAAGCATAGCAGGATGGACTACATGAGGCTCTGTGCTAAAAAAACAGCTCTCCCAACATGTTTCACCAGAACTCTGACGTCATCAGGGGTATAGGAGCAATCGATCACTGAGTTTTTCAATTGGCTGCAACCCCAGTTAAGTCCTATAAACCTAGTGTGGTTGTGGGAACAACAGGATTAGGTGAAGGGAGTATATCACCATTTGTTTTTTAACCCCTTAACGACCAATGACGTACCGGTACGTCATGGAGCCGCGGGGCATGTATGAAGAGAGGTTGCGTGGCAACCTCTCCTCATACAGTGCGGGCGTCAGCTGTTTATAACAGCTGACACCAGCGGGCAATAGCCACGAGCGGCCGCATGGCTGATCGCGGCTATTAACCATTTAAATGCCGCTGTCAGTTCTGACAACGGCATTTAAATCCTCTGAACGATGTTCAGGAGTCCTGCACGGCCCCCCCGCGGTGAGATCGGGGGAGCCGTGCCGGTGTCATGCCAGAAGGGGGCCTAATGAAAGGCCCCAGGGCTGCCTTAACAGACTGCCTATGAAGCCATCCCCGTGGGGTGGCTTGATAGACTGCCTGTCAAAAAGCAGTATGACGTAATGCTATAGCATTACGTCATACTGCAGGAGCGATCAAAGCATCCCATCTTAAAGTCCCCCAGGGGGACTTCAAAGTAATGTAAAAAAATATAATTAATAAAGTTTTTTTTAATTGAAAAAAAAAAAAAGTTGTAAAAGTTTAAATCACCCTCTTTTGCCATATCTATTATTAAAAAATCTAAATAATAAATTACAAATATGTATTTTGTATCGCCGCGTCCGTAAAAGTCCGAACTATCAAAGTGGTGCATTATTTTTCCTGCATGGTGAACGTAGTCCAAAAAAAAAAATAAAGAACGCCAGGAATGCACTTTTTTAGTTACCCTGTCTCCCAGAAAAAACGCAATAAAAAGCGATCAAAAAGTTGTATGTATTCCAAATTGGTACTATAAGAAACTACAGGACATTACGCAAAAAACGAGACCTTGCTCAACTACGTCGACAGAAAAATAAAAAAGTTATCGCGCGCACAAAATGACGGCAGAACATAATTGAAAAAAAATTTGTCTTTGAAAAAAAAAAAGAGGAGTATAGTAAAAAAAAAACTATACAAGTTTGGTATCGTAGTAATCATACCGACCCGTAGAGTAAAGTTATCATGTCGTTATTGTTGCCGTTCGTGCGCCGTAGAAACAAGACGCACTAAAAAATGGCGAAATATCGATTTTTTTTTTCATTTTACTCCACTTAGAATTTTTTAAAAGTTTTTCAGTACATTATATGGTACTTTAAATAGCACCATTGAAAAATACAACTCGTCCCACAAAAAACATCCCTCATACAGCGATGTCGATGGATAAATAAAGGAGTTACGATTTTTTTAAAGGGGGGAGGAAAAAACGAAAATGGAAAAAGAAAAAAGGCTGCGTCCTTAAGGGGTTAAATGGATGGGTAGAGGATGACCTGAGTTCTTACAAGTTTAACAACACCTTTTAAAGAAAAAAACAAACAAACTGTGCAACTGTTTTAACATAACACAGTAGTATAGTGTTTAAGGTTGAAAACCAGACACATGCCCATCTTGTTCAGCATATTACCCCCCAATAGAAGCTGTTTTTCCTCATTTTAGGAGAAAGAATATTCCTTTCCAACTCAAATCTGGAAGGCAGAATAAATCCCTGGAGCAACAATCCCTCTGAAGTGATCAGTGACTATAACATATAATAATGTTACACTCAAGAAAGACGTCCAGGCCCCTTTTTAACTCTTTTATTAAATTTGCTGTCAGCACATCCTCAGACAGAGCTGCATAGTCTCACTGCTCTTACAGTAAAGAACCCCTTCTATGCTAGTGTGGAAACCTTCTTCTAGACATAAAGAATGCCCCTTTGTTACAGTCAGAGTCCTTGATACAAATAGATCATGGGAGAGATTTCTGTACTGTCCCCTGAGATATTTAAACATAGTTGTTAGGTCACCCCTCAGACATCTTTTTTCTAAACTAATTAACCCCATTTTTGATAACCCCTCAGGGTATTGTAGTCCACCTATTCCATTTATTAACTCATCTTTGAAACCACTCAAGCTCTGATATATCCTTCTAGAGTACCAGCGCCCAAAACTGTATACAATATTTCATGTCTGCTCTGACCAGTGACTTATAAAGAGGGAGAACAATGTTCTTGGCATGGGCACCTATACCTATTTTTATGCATCTTATGTTCCTAATTGCCATGGCAGCAGCTGCCTGACACTAGTTGCCCCTGTTCAGTTTACAGTTTCCTCAAATCCTCAAGTCCTTTTCCATGTCAGGGTTACCCAGTGGTTTACCATTTAGTGTGTAATTATGACATGTATTTCCTCTGCCAATGTGCATACCCTTATATTTATTAGTGTTATACCTCATTTGCCACTTTGCTGCCCAAAGGTTTAAGCAGATACATTTACAAGTGTATATGGTCCTCTTCTGTTAATTTACATTGTTTTGTATCATCTGCAAATATTGATATTTTACAGTAAAATATCAATATAAATGCCAGTAATTATTAGGAAATTATAGCACCAGTGTTTCTGGTGGTGAAATTCGCCACATAGCTGTGCTACATGCACGTCACACACAGCACTGCTACATGTACATCACATACAGCTCAACTACATATATTCTTCATCCCATACAACAGGGATCACAAGCAGCACAGCACTGGAGATGAAGGACCTGTGATAACGTCACCATCATGCTCCGCCCCTGATCACATGATGGTGCCGTCATCATAGGTCCTTCATCCTGAGTGAGCTACATGCTCCGCTGCTGATTGCATGATGGTGATGTCATCACAGGTCCTTCATTCCTGTGTAGATTATGAGCAGACTACATCCTCTACAAACCCCCTGCAGCCTCAGTTGCTATGAAATACTAACAAATACCTAGCTAGACAGCAACCATGTGCTTACAGGACCTGTGATGACATCACCATCATGGGATCAGGGGCGGAGCATGTAACTCACTCGGTATGAAGGACTTGTGATGATGTGACCGTCATGTGATCAGGGACGGAGCATGTAACTCACAGACGGACAGGTGGTGATTTAGTATATCGATTTTAAAAATAATGGGTCTCAATACTGACCCCTGTGGTATCCTACTAATAATGGTGACCCAATAACCACCCTCTGATTTCTATCATTGAGCTAATTACTTACCACTTATATACTTTTTGCCAACACCAAGCATTCTCATGTTATTTGCCAACTTTTTATGTAGCACTGTATCAAATACTTTGGAAGAATCAAGATATATGAGATAAAATGACTCTCCCTGATCCAGTTTAGAACTTATCTCCTCGTGGAAGCTGATCAGATTGGTTTGACAGGAGCAACTCCTCATAAACCCATGCTGATATGGAGTTATACAGCTATTTTCCTTGAGGTACTCCAGGATAGCATCTCTTAAAAAACCCTCAAACATTTTACCTACAATAGAAGTTAGACTTCCTGGTCTATAGTTTGACCCCTTTTTGAATATCTGCACCACATTTGCTATGCACCATTCTTGTGGACCAGACTGTCACTATAGAATCCTTAAGTATAAGAAATATAGTCTCTCTAACATTACTTAATTCCATTAGAAAGCATTGGTATAGGTCATCAGGACTAGGGACTTTGTCTATTTTAATTTTTTTAAGGTGGCATTGCACGTCTTCATGGTTTAGATTGGTGACACTTAATAGAGAGTTTATATTATCACTCTGTGTTTCAACTGTCATTTTATTTTTCTGAGTGTAAACACTGGTGAAAAAACTATTTAATAGATTTGCTTTCTCATCATCACCCTGTACAATTTCTCCTACGCTGTTTTTTAATTAATCTTTTTAATATTTATATAGTTGAAAAACAGTTTAGGGTTTGTTTTACTCTCTCTGACAATGAGTCTCTGTCTCCACATTTGCTCTTTTTATCTGCCTTTTACACAATTCATTTTTTTCTTTATAGGTTTTTAGTGCTTCTTCATTGCCTTCTTGTTTTAGAAGTTCAAATGCTTTTTTTTGCTTATTACCCTCTTTACATTTTTATTGAGCCACATGATTTTTCTCCTGTCCCTAACACTTTTATTCCTGCAATGTAGAAACTGCTCACAGTGAGTATTTAATATGGTTTTAAAAATTTCCCATTTATTTTCTGTACTTTTTTTTTCCGAGAACACTGTGCCAGTCAACAAGGTTAAAGGCATCTCTAAACTGTTTGCACTTTGCCTTCCTAAAGTTTATTATTTTTGTAGCTTTCCGATAAAACTCCCTATTAAAAATCAAGTAAAAATCTATTGTATTATTGTCATTATTTCTCAGGTATCCCCCAATCTGCACCTTTGTTATTCTTCAGGTCCATTGGTTAATATTAAGTCCAAAATGGCTATCCCTTTAGTTGAGTCATGTACAAGTTGGGAAAAGTAAATTGTCTTTAGTTATTGATATAAATTACTTTCCTTTATGAGATCCACAGGTTTCAGCTTCCCAATTAATATCTTGATACTTAGTCTCCCATAATAACTACCTCATTGTAATATGCTGCTTCATCTTTTTGCCACAGTTATAGATTTTTGATGACTTCTGTTATGTTTGGTGGTATATACAAAAAAAGCCTATGAGGAAGTAATTATTGTTTTGCCCGCCATATAGCTTTACCCATAGGGACTCCACTTGTTAATTTCTTTCACATATATCTTCATGTTGTGTAGGCTTTGAACAGAACTTTGGAATGGAAGGGGGGGGGGTTGTCTTTATATAGTTTCTATTTTCCCTACTGAACAAACTATAACCCTGTAAGTTTACCACTCATGCATAGCTTTTGTCCAACCAGGTCTCTATTTCTTCTACTATGTCATAGTATTCTTCAGACATTATTACTTCCAGTTAGTTTGTCAAACTTATTGGTCAGACTTCAAGCATTAGTCATGTTATCGGACCACACCGGTACCAATTTGATGACCTCGTTGCCAGGTGCCAAATTGGTAGATATGGAAGCCCGTGATGAGGAGATTTGCTAGCAATTATCTATCAGTAGCATGAAATCACTCCATGTTATGTCAAGACATTTCTCCAGTGAGAATCTCAAGGAAATTCTACTTTATTATGAACATTGCCAACTCTTATACAAGAAGAAGAGGGCGTATCCAAATGTTGCTTGGTACAAAGATTAGTGTTACATAGCTTACTGTTACAAAGGTGAAAATACTTATTGATCACAAGACTTATTGACATCTACCAAATAGTCTCAAAGCTCTTAAGACTCAGACATAGAAATTACCTAAGTCAGGATATTGCTGTTGCATTAGACAATAGTTCTGTAATAGTTGTGTGTCTTCTCTGTTAACATAGCTCAGCCTTATTTAATTTGTCTGTTGACTTCTTATCTTAAAATCCTAGTTCCCGACACTACAAAGCATAAGTTTTAGTCTTCTATTTAAGGTCCAATAGTCCGATACAAGGTAAGAAACATACACTTATTGCATTCTGAAACTTAACACTTTATATTCCATGACATTTCCCCCTTTTGTTTCTTATCTTGTCCCAGAACAATAGTAAATATTTGAAGTACTTCAGTCCATCCTAGTGATGTCTGCCAGCCTTTATCAATAACATTTCACTATTGTTCTGACCAATACAAGAATAATCATAGACGAGGGGCGGAGCCTGACCGCTGATGAAGATGGAGTGCTGAGCCCGGAGCTCCATCACACCGGCACCCGCGGGGACCCCACACAGCGGCTACAAGAAGCTTAGATGGGCAAAACCGGCAGAGAGAAGGGGGAGAGGCCCAGAGCACCCCCAGAGCAAGTAAGGGACAAGCGGACATGCAGCGATACCTTAAAGAACGGAGCTCCCGCTCTCCTCGTGCTCCCTGCAAGATGGCGCCGGCTGCAGTGATTTCTGTCACCAACAGTAAGGAGGGGGAGGACGGGGCTTCTTCAGATGGAGAGGAGGGAGAAGGTTTATCCAGGAGCGTTATGAGAGAGCTCCTTTCAGAAGCCCTGCACCCAGTCAAAACTGATTTGACTGAAATTAAAGAAGAGTTGAAGCAGCTGGGGCGCAGAGTTGAAGAGCTGGAGTCCACTACTGCTGCGATCACATCTCACTCCCTAGAGGTAGAAAAAACCTTACAAGAGCACCACCTGCAAATTAACAAAGCCCTCTTGATGCAAGAGGACATTGAAAATAGAAACAGGCGCAATAATGTGCGCATCAAGGGGCTTCCTGAGACCTGGGCTGCAGAGTGCCTAATGAAAGTCACCAAAGAGATCTTCAGCCAACTGCTAGGAGAGGAGAGAGCGGCGACCATTTGCATCGAGCGAGTCCACAGGGCGCTTAAACCCCCTCCCCCGCCTTCGGAACCACCGAGGGACATTATCTGCAAGATTTTGGCTTTTCCTGATGCGCTGGAAGTCCTGAAGGCTGCAAGGCAAATTAACGACATCCGTTACGGTGACGCCTCCATACGCATCTTCCAGGATTTGTCCCCATCCACTCAGGCAAAACGCAGGATGATGCGCCCTCTTTTGGATGCCCTAAAACAGAAGGGGATCCGATATGCATGGTTATTCCCCTTTGGCCTGGGGATAACCCATAAAGATCGTAAGATTAATATACGGTCCCCGGAAGACTTGCATCGTTGCTGGCATCAGTTGGAAATGGAACCTCTGGACATTCCTAATTGGCTCCCGCTGCCCGAACCGGTGAGACTACCCTCCTTAACAGCGACAGAGAGTTGGCAGCCGGTAGTCAATCACAAGTCCCCAAAAGGAAAAAAAAAGAAAACCAGAGACGAATCTGAAGCAAGGGACACTTGAAGGGCTAATTGGAACAGTAATGGACAATCCACTTACACCGCGTTTGCCCTGGAGCAGGCCAACCCTATTGCCTAGGGTTGAGGTGTACCACGGTTCATGTTTCTCCTGTTGATCCAAGTGAGAGGAAGAGAGGCAGCGGAACTTTCGGCGGGCTGTGCAGCCACCTACGGGGTGCCAGACGTCTCTCCCCTCTCCGCCTTCCGTTGGGAGTTTCTTTGTTTGCACGATTAACCAGGCTAAGAATGGTCTATTTTGTTAAGTTTTTGTTCTCTATTCAAACTCCAGTTTTTTCTAAGGTTCTATGCTGGAATACTTCCCCCCTTTTAGAGGGGGTCCCCGATCGTGCCTGTCAGGTCAGGCGGACTTGGTTCTCGTTTAATTACTAAGCACTGCGTTGATACTCCGGGACGCAGTCCGTCCTCCATTTTTTCTGAGTCTTTTGTTATCTTTTGATTCATATCCCTGAGAGGCAACCCCTGTTGTTCTCTCAGTAAGCACCTAGGGGTGCTCCACACCTTACCTACAAGCCTTCCGTCCCCCGCTCTCCCTGCCCCCTCCCTGTCCCTGTCCCTGTCCCTCTACCTCTGCTTTGGTAACTGAGTAGGATAAGTAACGTTTATCACTTTTTCCTTTAATTCTTGTCTTATTTTCCGTTGTGAGCAGGTACGATGAACGAGCTGAAGGTTACGTCATTCAACGTCAGGGGCCTCAACACGCCGGTCAAACGCCAGAACACTGCCTGTATGATTAAGAAATATGGGACGAAAATTTTGCTTCTACAAGAAACCCACTTCAAGGGGACCAGGTGCTTCACGCTACCGGGTAAGCAATTTCCACAGCACTTCCACAGCACGTACGCGATCTCCGCCTCCAGGGGAGTCTCAACTCTCTTCCACCATTCCGTTAACTTCATATGCGATTCGCAGTACTCGGATGGTGAGGGAAGAGTTTTGCTCCTGAAGGGGAAGATAGACAACATGCAAATCACCATCGCCAACTTGTATGCTCCTAACACAGATCAGGTCTCATGGTTGGTAGCACAATTGGACATTTTAAAAAATTTTGCAATAGGTCAAATTATCCTGGGGGGCGACCTGAATCTTACTCTTAATCCCCTGTTAGACTCCTCCACCGGTCGCTCCCATATATCCCAATCGAAGCTAAGAAAACTGAACAAAAGCTTGCAGGAATTGGGCCTGGTAGATGCATGGCGCCTCCTAGTCCCCGTAGATAGGGACTATACGTTCCTCTCTCAGGTCCACCTTACACATCAAAGATTGGACTACATTTTTGTCTCCCCGGGGCTGTTAAAAGCTCTTCAAGGGGCGCACATAGATGTAGTGACTGTTTCCGACCACGCGCCGGTCCACGCAACGTTCCACCCCTTCAGACAGCCGTCTAGAGAGTGGCGTTGGAGACTGAACGCCTCTTTGCTAGATTCTCTGAAAAATGTCTCCGCCATTACAGCTCAAATAGAGGAATTCTTCCAGCTAAACTCTGGGGGAGGGGTGAACGTGCCAACTGTGTGGGAAACCCACAAGGCATATGTTAGGGGCCTGTTGATCGCTATGGGCTCCAGGGCCAAGAAAATAGCGCAAAAGGAGATAGACGAAAAATTAACCCAAATTGCCACCATTGAGCAAAAGGTAAAACTCTCCCAAGTGAAAACGGAATTGGGAAAGCTGACGGAATTAAGAAAAGATCTCCAACTCTGTCTTAACGCAAAATTTAATAAAAAACACTTGTTCTGGAAGCATATAATCTATATACAGGGCAACAAAGGAAGTAAATTTACGTCCTCACTAATCAAAAAAGCAAAGACCAAAAACACAATAACTGCCATTAAAACCCATACTGGGAAAATATCAATGGACACTAACGAAATAGCTAAAGAATTTCAACATTATTACTCAGGCTTATATAATTTGGATAAACAAACTTCCCCAGAAGAAGCCCTGTTAGCAAAAGACAGGAATGAGTCTTTCCTCCGTCGGATTCCTCTACCGAAATTGAGCGAAGCGAACGCTGACTCTCTGTTGACTCCGGTCACACAAGCAAAAGTTAAGGAGATATTAGCTTCCTCCCCCCCTAATAAAAGTCCTGGCCCGGACGGGCTTTCTATGCCTTATTATAAGGCCCTCCAGGATATCCTGGTGCCCAAGATGACGGATTTATTTAACTCCTTGCTAGGTGGGGCCCCTCTCCCTAGACAGGCTCAGGAAGCCCACATTACTTTAATCCCCAAAGAAAAAAGAGATCCTGTTCTCTGTAGCAACTGCAGACCTATCTCCCTTATTAACCTTGATGCCAAGCTATGGGCTAAGCTATTGGCCAGAAGACTAGATCAAATTTATCCCCGATCTTGTTGGCAAGGAGCAAGCGGGCTTTGTAAAAAGAAGGGAGGGTAAGGATAACTGTAGGAGACTTCTACATGCTTCCCGATACGCGCAATCACAGAATATCCCCATGGTATTCGTGGGAACCGACGCAGAGAAAGCCTTTGACCGGGTCAATTGGCAGTACATGAAAACTACCCTACTAAATTACAATATCCCGGATAGTTTTGTAACAGCCATCTTTTCTCTGTACGCCGCTCCACATGCCAGAATTAAGGTTAACGACACTCTGTCCCCCCCCTTTGAAATTAATAATGGCACACGTCAAGGGTGTCCATTATCGCCCTCGCTGTTCATTTTGGCTCTGGAGCCCCTCATTGTTCAGGTCAGACAGGACCCAAAGATAGAAGGCCTAGCGGTCGGAAACGATCGGTTGTCTTCCGCGGCTTTTGCGGATGACATCGTCTTTATTATCACCAACCCTGAGGAGGGTCTCCGCAGACTTGTCGAAACACTAAACGCCTATGGTGAATTATCAAATTTTAAAATTAATTTCGACAAGTCCACGGTTCTAAATGTCTCGGTTCCACACACAGTTGGCAAAAACTTAGCTAGTTCTTCACCGTTCGTCTGGTCGGAGACAGCCATGGACTATCTGGGAATTAAAATCCCACAAAAAATAGAGGATATATATGCAACTAATTTCGTCCCGCTACTGGACCAGGTTAGAAAGCTTGTGAAAGATTATGATATACCCTGCATATCTTGGTTTGGAAGACGCAATATCCTCAAATCATACATCCTTCCGATTATCCTTTATAAGATCAGAATGCTACCGATCTATATACCTCCCAGTTTCTTTAAAACGATTCGCACGGTCTTTGCGGCCTTCGTTTGGAGGCAAAGGAGACCCAGATTGGCTTACAGCCTAATGATCAAGGGGAGATCGGAGGGAGGTATGGGTCTCCCGAATGTCCAGGATTATTACCGTGCAGCCCAGTTGAACTACTGGATGGACTTGGCGTGTCCGTCAGGGGACAGGATACTCACTAATCTGGCATTGGCCCACACCTACAGTGGTTCTCAGAAAGACCTATGGTTTCCTGAGAGGAAAAGATACATGGCAAAGGGGTTCTCTCCTCTTTTGAAAGGACCGTGCGAAGTGTGGAATAAACTGAAGGGGACTCTGTCACCAGAGCCCTCCCCGGTGGCTCCACTAAGTTTAATACACAATTACATGAGGTTACCAGAAGATCCCACTACCACCTCGGTCTGGAAAAAATTTAACCACCTTATGGTGGGGGACCTTCAGGCGCTGGCTCACCTGCCGGCTGTAGATATCTTGCAAAAAATCCAGACGGATTGGTCTCCCTCCTTTTTGGTGAAAGCCACGGTTACAAGGGTCATGGAGGACTTTTTTAAAGCTTATGCATCTACCAGGCCCAAAACCCCTTTTGAACGCGCTTTAATCGATCCCAACCCCAGGGCAAGAAGAATTTCGCAGCTCCGCGGCCATTTTGTTGTGCCGCACGCTATAATCAAGCCAGGATTTCTCGCCTCTTGGGAGAAGGAACTGAGCATCTCGTTGACATCTTCAGATATTAATCTAATTTTGTCCAACTCCTGCGGCCTTTCCCCATGTATACTTGCCCAAGAATCCCATTATAAATTATTAGTACGTTGGTACAAAACACCACAGTGGTTGGCTGCATACAAGTTGGCGCCACATAACAGATGTTGGAGGTGTGACGCCGAAGTGGGGTCCTACCTACATATATGGTGGTCCTGCAGGGGACTTGGGTCCTTCTGGAGGGGAGTGAGCGAGGTGTTGTGTGAAATTAAACAAAACTTTATTCTAACGCCGGAGATAGTCTTCCTGTGGAAACCCTCCCAAGCGTTTCACCCACGGAGGGACAGATTGGTGGCCCAGTTGATAGATGCGGCCAAAGCCCTGATCCCGCTGTCCTGGAAGTCTGAGGCACCCCCCCTTCTTTCACACTGGAAAGAGAAGGTGGATTGGATCTATAATCTTGAGGAACTGGCGAGCTGGCAGAATAATACACATGACAAATTCATTATAACGTGGCATCCCTGGCGTGAGTTGAGGCTCCTAGACGTTTTCTCCCAACAGTAGGTGCAGTTACCAAGACCCCCCTACCCTCCTATCCCCTTCCCCTCCTACCCGCCCCACTTTTCCCAATATGTGTTGTGTGACAGGTTTGGTGGATCCTTCAGTCCGGAGGGCCCACAGGGACCACTTGGGCAGCGGACGCGTGCTGGTCTTCAATCCCCTGATCTCTCGTTAAAGCCTTTATGTAACGCTGTCACTGCAGAGCCAGGGTTTCTGGAGCAAAAAGGTTGTTGTATTAGCGGTATTACATATGTGTTGAGGCATGCCCATACCTTGTATGTTTATATAAAAAATCTAATAAAAATTTGATTTGAAAAAAAAAAAGAATAATCATAGACGGGTGAACATAAGAGCTGGGCATAGATACCATTTGTGCTATCATAGTGGGTATCACCTTTTTAGCAGATTTTGCTAATATGCGGTGTATACAAGATACTACACAACAACCTACTACTACAAAAGCAATTACTATAATAGTCAAAGTAGTAAGAAGAGATGTGATCCAAGCACTCCATTGTCCAAAAATGTCCTCCAATCATGATGTAAATGGATCATAAACACAAGAATTTTTTTGAAAGTTCAATAGATAGACTTAGTAGTCCGTGCAAAGCTTTAGTCACTGATCCGTCCGGAGCCATGTTGTTGGGATGTAGGTGCAGCATGAATCCCCAATCATCTTGCAGACTCCTCCTTTCTCTGCTAGGAACATGTCCAAAGCAAGACGGTTCTGGAAGGCCATACAGGATGTTGAGCCTAATTGTTCCACTAATCCTTGTATGGCATCTCTGGTGTCGTTTACAAATCTCTGTTGATTATAATTTATATAATTAATCCAATCAATATTTTTATTAATTGTGCACCAAGGACAAAAGACAGATTAGATTTCTCCTGCAATCTGGTTTCTGGCTTTAAACTCATTTTGCGCTCCCCTCGGTACCCCTATTTCATCAATATAAATACCTGCATCAAAAGATCCGCTAGGGAGATTACATGTCAGTTTGCGCAGAGATTCTTTATGTCCTGGTGGGGGTGTGATTGTGTGTCCTGTCCACCCAGCTGCGAACAGCTGAAAGGGGAGGAGTACCTTTGTAGGTGCGCACTTACCTTTCCAAAATTTGGGCAGAGCTGCACGCATCCTACCATCACCACAAATCCACCAGACATCCTGCAATGGAGTTAACATATGTTCAAATTGAACCTGTAATAGCTGAGGAAAGTATAGGCCTAGACAAGGGGCCAGACCAAACAGAATCTCATAAGGACTGAGACCTGTCTGTTTGGTAGGCGTGTATCTTATTGATACGAGACACAAGGAAAGACACTCAGGCCAAGGTTTATTCAATTCGGTCATTGTTTTTAAAATTTTTCTAGTCCCATTTAGCCTCTCTACTCCCCCACTGCTTTGAGGATGGTAGGGTGTGTGGAATCCCTGTTCTTTGCCTAAGATCCCTGCCATCTCAGTAAAGTGAATACCATGGTCACTCAATAGTTTCTGGGACACCAAACCTACAGACCACTTCAGAAAGAAGCTTTTTGTATTTTTGGCATTAGACGCAGAAACAGGGTAAGTCTCCAGTCAGAGAAGAGACCAATACATACAAGGACGTATTGAAACGGTCCAGATTTGAGGAAGTTGTATGTAGTCAATCTGCAACCTCTGGAAGGGGTACAAGGCCCTAGGAGTGTGTTTAGAAGGGGTTTTCACAGTCCTACCTGGGTTGGACAGTGCATAAGTCATACATCCCTGAGTATAAGAGAGAGCAACTACCGAAAAACCAGGCGCATACCAATACCTGGAAACAAGATCACACATTGCAATTTTAGAGGCATGCATGAGGTCATGTGTTATGGAGTCTAGCACTGGAAACGAGGCTCTTGGAAGGCAAGGCTTCCCGTGAAGTGTCCACATGCCACTGGAATCTGAAGTGGCTCCTATTGCTTACCAACCTGACACTTCATGGGAAGATGCTTGTTTCTGAAAAGACAAAAGAAGATGTTGTGAGACATTTAGCAATGGTGACATGTTCTCGTCTTCTTGGCAGGTGGCCAGAACTGCCGGTGTGAGGGGCAGCAGGGCTGCTTCTTTGGTTGCTTGGTCTGCCAAGGCATATCTAGAGTCCGTGTAAATGTTAGCTGTTTTGTGCCAGCGTACAGGCGTGTGTAAGGGCCTGCAGTTCAGCTTGTTGGGGTGAGATGTGTGCAAGTAATGACTGTTGATGAAGGACAGGGGTCTGGGTGGTGACCGCATATTCAGTGTGAAATTGTCCATCTACAGCATACCTGGAGCCATCAACGAACAAGGTTAAATTGGAACTAATTAGTGGAGTGTCCTTGATGGAATCAAACCCAGAAGTTTCCATCTGCATGAGCTGGGCGCAGTTGCGAGCTTCTTCTTGAGTTGCTTGCTCAGTGTCATCCTCTTCCGGTATAAGAGTAGCAGGATTCAAAGTCTGACAGCGGGTGATGGTAACGTTGGCAGGCATCAGGAGGGCACATTGGAGTCTCAGGCAATGGGCTGCAGACAAGTACTTGGGCTGAACCTGTGTTACAATGGCAGAGATGTCATGCGGTATTAACAGTTGTACCTCATGATCCAGAACTAGGTCTGCTGACTTGTCCAACATCCTGGAGACTGCCGCTACTGCTCGTAGACAGGAAGGTGATCATCTGACGACGGGGGTCTAACCTGCTGGAGTAGTAGGCTACGGGTCGTTGGTGCCCTCCGTGCTGCTGTGTGTCCATTGTTCTCATTGCAGTAGAGCCTGAAGGGTTTGTTGTAGTTGGGTAAGCCCAGAGCTGGGGCTGCCAAGATGGCTACTTTTGTAAGTTGGAAGGGTTCTTTCTTGAGACAGTCATACAGCGGCTACATCACCTGCGAAGCATTCACAGTTCATGATCTACAATAAGAAACAAGTCCTAGAAAGGTACGTAGTTTAGAGACAGAAGCGGGTACCTTAATGTCGATAACAGCAGATTTACGTTGCTGGGTGAGATGACGAGCTCCTGACGTGAGACAATGTCCAAGAAAAGTCACAGATGAACAACAAAACTGGAGCTTCTTCTTTGACGCCTTACATCCATTCTTTACCAGGAATTGAAGAGAAATTAAAGCTTCTACGCATGTAGCTTTGTCTGGAGCACAGAGCAAAAGATCATCAACGTATTGCAACAAAACAAGAGCCTGTGACTCAGGTTGCCAGCCTTCCAACACTTGATCTGTGAGCTGTGAGAACAGGGAAGGTGAATTCTGAGCCCCCTGTGGCAACACAAACCATGTATACTGTTTGCCTTTGTGTGTGAAAGCAAACAGATACCAGCTGTCTTTATGCAAAGGGATTGAGAAATACGCGTTGGCAAGATCGACCACTGTATAACAACAAGTCCCAGCGGGAATTTGTGCTAATATTGTGTGTGGGTTGGGCACAATGGGCGTGTCCAATACCGTGGCTTCATTGACTGCTCTGAGATCCTGCACCATTCTGTATTGGGCAGGTTGTCCTTTCTCACCCTTCTTTTTGAGACCTCCCACAAAGGCTTGTGTAAGAAGTTGGGCATGTGCAGGGACAATAGAACTGTATCCCAAGTCCCTCCATGCTACCAAAATCCTAGACAAAAAAATTTCTGCAGATTCTGTCTTCTCCTGCCTAACATCGTGCAAGGTAATTCCTAATTCTGTCATACGCTTCGAGGCTCAGTCTTTCAGATGACGTAGGAAAGTAGCCCCTGAACCTGACACCTTAGGGTCAGGTGGTGGATTTAATTCCTCCATCATCAAAGGGAAGAAGAAGGGATCAGCCTTATGTCTGGCGACTTCTTCTAGGTCTTTATAACAACAGTCATAAACTCCTGCTAACTGTAGACAAGCTCTATAAAATCCCATGGGCTGTTTCTCAGGATCTGGCATTTTATTAGTGATACTAATAATATCTTGGGGGCGCCAAGGAACATAGTTCTTACGGTCAGAGTCAACATGTTGGTCAGGATCATTGGTTTTGATCCTCCGGGTAATGAGACGTTTAGGAGTTTGTGCAGTGGCCCCTTCCTCCTCTATCACTTCTTCTATTACCTCTTCCTCTGTGGTGTAAGGACCCTTTGACCTGGTATTATATGAGTGCATCATAGGTGCTATAACCTGTGGATGCAGAGGGGCAAAATCTTTACCTTCAGGCAACATAGGATATAACCCCGTATTCCCAACAGGCTCATGAAATTTTTCTCTTAAGGCAAACTGTCTGCTGGCTCCACAAGCCAGACAGATGTCTCTCCAATTGGGGTTTTGTTGACCACAAGTGTGACAAACCCAATAGGGGCCACCGTTGGGGTTATAGAGCGAGGGTATATTTCTAGATATTGCCTTTCTCATTTTGTACTTACTGACACCGTCATTTTCCATTTTTTCTTCAATCTTCCCTTTGGCAACCAGGCGAGCACATCAGCCCCAACCTTCAGCTGCCTCCAGGAGATTAGCATCCTTAAAACTGCCTTTATATTCTATCATTGCATTTAATCACAGACAGGGACTAAGGGTCCCGTGTCTGGTGTCTTGTTTCATGATAGACATCAAAGCCTTACATTCTTTAGCTATTTCTTTACTTTCCATATTCTTTACTATGCTCTTAGCCAATATCCATTCTGACTCATCCGAGGTGGCTTTCTTAGACCATCCATTACCCATGTTTCACTGGTAATCTATATGGATTTTTAATAACCTTTTTCCTCCTTATTTGAGGAGAGGGTAACCCCGTCTGAGGATATCATGACGACTATGGCAAGAGATTCTTGTCACAAATCAGACACTTTTCCTACAGACAACATACAGTACAAGTGTTCCCGCTGCGTGACTCTAAAAACTCAGACTTCACAGTGCAGGACCCACTTAAACCATATACACAGGTGTTCCCGCTGCGTGACCCTAAAAACTCAGGCTTCACATCGGTCCCTCGTGAGAGACCGGAACACGTTATCAGTAGATTAGGAAACTTAGATCATAGAATAAACACAATAGGACAATTATTCAACCTATTGATATTATTATGGCCTTTAAACACACTGAATTACACATTCATTCAAACCTAGACAACGAGACAGCTTATTTGACAGGGTTCTTGGTCATATAAAATAGACCGAGTTTAAACCTTAAATGAACCACTCAATATAAATGAACACACTTACCCAACTTTGACCAGACAGAATCACAGAGACACAATGAGGGATAAGAATAACAGTTTCTTACCAGACGGCTTTGTCCTGATTATGGGTCTGTGAATTCTGTCCGTTCGAGAGTAAGTCGGGTCAGAGGTTCCGGTCACTCTCGGTCCCTGTTCCGGGCGTCAGCTGTTATCGTACCACACCGGTACCGATCTGATGACCTCGTTGCCAGGTGCCAAATTGGTAGATATGGAAGCCAGTGATGAGGAGATTTGCTAGCAATTATCTATCAATAGCATGAAATCACTCCATGTTATGTCAAGACATTTCTCCAGTGACAATCTCAAGGAAATTCTACTTTATTATGAACATTGCCAACTCTTATACAAGAAGAAGAGGGCGTATCCAAATGTTGCTTGGTACAAAGATTAGTGTTACGTAGCTTACTGTTACAAAGGTAAAAATATTTATTGATCACAAGACTTATTGACATCTATCAAATAATCTCAAAGCTCTTAAGGCCCGTCTCAGACATAGAAATGACCCAAGTCAGGATATTGCTGTTGCATTAGACAATAGTTCTGCAATAGTTGTGTGTCTTCTCTGCTAACATAGCTCAGCCTTATTTAATTTGTCTGTTGACTTCTTATCTTAAAATCCTAGTTCCTGACACTACAAAGCATGGGTTTTAGTCTTCTATTTAAGGTCCAATAGTCCAAAACAAGGTAAGAAACATACACTTATTGCATTCTGAAACTTAACACTTTATATTCCATGACAATCACCATACAGTTTAGAGGTTTTTGGTTATTTTTTATGTTAAGTGTCTCCCTACTAGCTGTTCTGACAGTTCTAGCTGTACTAATCCCTTCCACCACTCTATCTATCAATCTCATTGGTTAGGCTCAGCTCACTGTCTACAGTATCTTCCCCTCTATCTCTCAGGTTGCCCTCCCCCCAGCTCCTAGTTTATGCACTCCTCCAACTATCTAGCCATCTTCTCCCATAGCACAGCTGCACCCTTCCCATTGAGATGCAGACCATCCCTACAGAAGAACCTGTAGCAAACAGTGAAGTCAGCCCAGTTCTCCAGAAACTCAAACCCCTCCATCCTACACCAACTCATGAGCTACTTTTTTACCTCCCTAATCTCCTGCTGCCTTTCTTGTGTGGTATGTGATACAGGTAATATTTCAGAAAATACTACTTGGAAGGTCCTTGCCCTAAGGTTATGGCCGATTTTCCTGAAATCATTTTTAAGGATCTTCAACCTACCTCTACCTTTGTCATTGATGTCAATGTGCACCATGATGGCTGGGCCCTCACCAGCCCCTCACAGTAATTTGTCAACCTGCTCCGCGATGTGTCAAACCCGAGTGTCAGGAAGACAACACACTGTTTGACGATCCAGCTCTTTGTGACAGGTTGCCCTATCTCTCCCCCTAATAATTGAGTCCCCCATTACTAGGGCCTGTCTAGCCTACTCTGTGTTCCTATTCCTATTTTGACTGGAGCAGACATCCCCCTGATCAGAGGGCATGTTGTGCTGCAGCAGTGCTAACTTTGTAATAGCATTCCCTTCATCTGCCAACTTTGTAAAATTGTTTACAAATGAAAAAAAGCAAAACAGTTGCATGCGCTCGTGGGAAGCCAGCACAGGTCACCAATTGATTAATTATAATCAATTTATTTACACTCACAAACAATGGGTATGAGCAACGCGTTTCTGCGACCTTCTGTCGCCTTTTTCAAGCTCAAATACAAATACATACAAACAAGATATTTATACATAAATGCAAACAATTAGCACATACAAAATGACACTCACATGTCCATGTGCATTAGCGGTGCACGCCGTATTCGGATGATCTGGGCGGAATCCCGCTACCTTCGATGAATGAATGAATGACGTCATTCTGTCACTCCTTGGACCGCACGTTGCGTGTCAAAGTTTAGATTAACTTTATCAATACTTGTAAAATTTACAGAGACCTTTTTTCTAGCTATACACAAATTACCGGGAATATACCTGATATAGTAATTTGTATTCTTATGGTGAATGTTAACAATTAATTAGTGAACATCATATTATAATGTAATAATATAATAATTAAAATAAATTTTTATTATTAAATTCTAATATATTATGTAAAATTTCATAACACAGTATTTCTAAAAATAGTTTATATATACCAATTTATCCCGATATTTCATACAACTTTCATGATTAAAATTGGTTTAATAAATTAGTACTAAAATTTAGATCAAATTTTTTCCAGCATTTCGTTTAAACCAGCTAGTACTAGGGTATTTAATCTGTAGATCCAGAACATTTCTTTTTTGCGTAACACTGAAATAGATTTGGAGTTGATATATTCAAGTGGCGTCACTACCATTTTAGATGTATCTCCGCCATGAAAATCATGGAAATGCCTTGATATGAGTTCTCTATGAGTTCTCAGATTTTTTTGAATATTTTGGCGATGGTTGCCTATTCTTCTCTTTAGTTTGTTTATCGTTCTACCAATATATTTTAGATTGCACGGGCATTCTATTAAGTAGATTAATTTTGCTGTGTTACATGTTAGTTTTTGAGAAATATGAAGTATTACATTATTGTCATCAGTAATTTCTGTTCTATTATGTGCTATTACTGAACAGCATTTGCATTTCTTTTGGTGACATTTATATACTCCTGTTTTTGCTGGTGCAACTACTTTTATTTTATGTTTATCAGGGTTAATATATCAACTCCAGATCTGTTTCAGTGTTACGCAAAAAAGAAATGTTCTGGATCTACAGATTAAATACCCTAGTACTAGCTGGTTTAAACGAAATGCTGGAAAAAATTTGATCTAAATTTTAGTACTAATTTATTAAACCAATTTTAATCATGAAAGTTGTATGAAATATCGGGATAAATTGGTATATATAAATTATTTTTAGAAATACTGTGTTATGAAATTTTAGATAATATATTAGAATTTAATAATAAAAATTTATTTTAATTATTATATTATTATATTATAATATGATGTTCACTAATTAATTGTTAACATTCACCATAAGTGCACTATAAGTGAGAACATATAAGAATACAAATTACTATATCAGGTATATTCCCGGTAATTTGTGTATAGCTAGAAAAAAGGTCTCTGTAAATTTTACAAGTATTGATAAAGTTAATCTAAACTTTGACACGCAACATGCGGTCCAAGGAGTGACAGAATGACGTCATTCATTCATTCATCGAAGGTAGCGGGGATTCCGCCCAGATCATCCGAATACGGCGTGCACCGCTAATGCACATGGACATGTGAGTGTCATTTTGTATGTGTTAATTATTTGCATTTATGTATAAATATCTTGTTTGTATGTATTTGTATTTGAGCTTGAAAAAGGCGACAGAAGGTCGCAGAAATGCGTTGCTCATACCCATTGTTTGTGAGTGTAAATAAATTGATTATAATTAAAGGGGTTGTCTCGAGGAAGCAGTGAATTTTTTTTTTTGCCCAGTCCCCCTAATTAAGCATAGATTACTAAGCCCCCCCTGTAAATGACTTTTCTAGCTGGTTTGTACTTACAGTTCCAGCGTTTCAGCAAATTATAAAAAAGATGGCCGCCAGCTCTTTTCCCATCGCTTGCTGTAGCACGACGTGCGCGGTCCCGAGACGCTACCAGCTGTGTCTCCCTGAAAACCAGACGCCCCGCAGCCGCCGACCGGACCCCTGGATTGAACACGGCCGACCAGTCACCCACCGCCAGGCAGCAGGTAACCGGCGCAGCCCCCCCCCCCCCGGCACAGCGACAGCCCCGCCATCACAGCGGCAGCCCCCCCGGCACAGCGACAGCCCCCCCATCGCAGCGACAGCCCCCCACGGCACAGCGACAGCCCCCCCATCGCAGCGACAGTCCCCCCATCGCAGCGACAGCCCCCCCCCGGCACAGCGACAGCCCCCCCATCACAGCGGCAGCCCCCCCGGCACAGCGACAGCCCCCCCATCGCAGCGACAGCCCCCCCATCGCAGCGACAGTCCCCCCATCGCAGCGACAGCCCCCCTGGCACATCGACAGCCCCCCCATCGCAGCGACAGCCCCCCCATCTCAGCGGCAGCCCCCCCCGGCGCAGCGGCAGCCCCCCCGGCCCATCACTTACCTGGGCGGCAGGACGGCAGGACGGCGGGACAGCTGGGTGGCTTCTTGGGACAGCTGGGCGGCTCTGCACCTTCCTCTAACAGAGGATGGTACAGAATGGCCGCTCCAGCGCGCTCCCGAGCAGTGACAGCTCATCTGCGCATGCGCAGAAGAGCTGTAGCGGGGAGCACACTGAAGCGGCTCGTGCTGAAAGGAGAAGAACGGACTGCGCAAGCGCGTCTAAAACAGCAAGCTGCCAGCGAATTTAGACGGAACCATGGAGACGAGGACGCTAGCAACGGAGCAGGTAAGTGAATAACTTCTGTATGGCTCATATTTAATGCACGATGTATATTACAAAGTGCATTAATATGGCCATACAGAAGTGTATAACCCCACTTGATTTCGCGAGACAACCCCTTTAATCAATTGGTGACCTGTGCTGGCTTTCCACGAGCGCATGCAACTGTTTTGTTTTTTTTTCATTTGTATTCTATTGATACAACGAGCCTCCCAATATTGGAGGTTTAACTCATCAACCTGCTGTGCGGCTCTCCTCGGATGTGGAACCCGGCTCCTGACATCTATATACCGTTCCGGATTAAGGTGCAGGTGAGACAGATCCTCAGGATTTTGTTTCACCACAGCACCCGGTGAGTGTCTTTCCTACCTCACTTCGCTAATCTGCTATACATATTTTTTTCATTTGGTGCTCTCCTGACCTCTTTATTTTATTTGTAAAATTGCTGGGGTGTGCCAGTTCAGGACTAGTTTCCCTGGCATTATTCCCTCTACCCCTTCTTTTAACTGTCACTCAGCTAGCTTTCTCATCATCTTGCACTCGCATAATACCATCCATCCCCACATTTACTCCAGCAAATGTCTGCTCAATGAGCAGCAAAATCCTTTCCAGATTGCCAATAGATCTCAGTGTTGCCAGCTGCACATCTAGATCCATGATCTGGGCTTCCAAATGCGCAACATGCTCAAATTTTATACAGCAGTAAGCAACCCAAATGGCTGTTCAAGGACTGCATACATGGCACAAGATGTACAATGCATTGTTAATCATGAGCATATTTTAAATGGGGAACATACAGATAGATTAGACAGAAGATAGATTAGATTAGAATCTAATGTGCAAGAGAAAATTAAAATAGATAGACAGTAAATAAAGATAAGTGACTTTTCTAAAATCCCTGAATCTAAAGTCACTAATCTCAAATCACACACTTAAAAAACAGCACACACTCAAGCTTGCAAACTAACTTTTGTTTGCTTTGAGCGATCATCGTTGTGTCATTTACAGCGCAAGATGATCGCTCAAGATGAGCGAAAGCCTTGTGCTGTCAGCGGAGGATGCAGAAGACAAGTGGGGTGTCCCCGTTTGTCTTCTGCATCCAGCTGTTCCGCTGCTCCGAGCGCCCGGCTGTTATACAGCCAAGCGCTCGAAGAGAAAGATGCCAAACACAAGCGGGGTGTCCCTAAAAAGTGATTTTGCTGACAGAACCCTTTTAATCTCTAGGAGAAAAGAAACAATATAACTACAATGTATAAGGTAAGATGACTTGAAATACTGTAAAACACAAATAAATACAAATAAAATAGGAAGAGTTGCACTCAGCAAGGTCTATTAATCTCAAATCACACACTTAAGATACAGCACACTTAGAATACAGCATGCACACTAACTTTTGTTTGCTTTATATGGCTCGTGGCTGTAATATTTCTGCTCTTCCTCTGTTTGGAAAGGAGGTTGAAACTTTTTGAGGCCTCACATATACAGTATGAGGCCTCAGTCAGACGGGCGATTTTTCGCGCGATTTGCGCATGCGCATGCGTCCGGTGATTTTTTAAAACCATTGCTTTGCAATGGTATCGGACACATGAGCGCTTGCTATGCGCTCGTCCGATAAATTATAGAACAGAAATCGCAGATCGCACCTATCTGCGATCTGCGATTCCTGTTCTCTTCTCTATATGCGCTCAATGCGGCCGGCGCCAGCAGCGCCGACCCCATTGAGAACATATAGAAGACAAATCATTCTTCTCTTCCACAGCTGTAACAGCTGTGGCAGAGAAGAACGATGTTTGCCCATTGAATTCAATGGAGCCGGCAATACAGCCGGCTCCATTGAAAGCAATGAGCTGCCGGCGTGCGCGGGATGAATTGTCGGGAAGGGCTTAAATATATAAGCCCTTCCCTGCAATTTATCCAGAAATGTGTTAAAATAAAAAAAAAATGTATACTTACCTTTTCCGCTGCAGCCAGAGTTCTGCCAAGGCCGCCGGCACTTCTCCTGAACTGCTTCTCTGTAGTATTCAGCCGGCGGGGCTTTAAAATCCCCACCTGCTGAATGAGCTGCCTCTGAATGGTCACAGCCTGACCAATCAGAGGCAGCCCTCACTCACACACCCATTCATGAATTCATGAATGGGTGAATGACTGCTGCCTCTCATTGGCTCAGCGGGATAGCTGCCCCTGATTGGTCCCGCTGAGCCAATGAGAGGCAGCAGAGTGAGGGATTCTATACACATAAACAATGGTCAGACATTTGCAAAAACGGCAGAAACGGTATGACTGCAGGAGCGGTTTATGATGGCTAGCAGGGATTGCAGTCAATAGGTCAGGGAGCATGTTATCAGGCGGAGTACAGAGGGGTTTGTTTAGGGAATGGGGTATGCCTCCCTGAAGAGGTGCGCTTTTAGAGCATGCCTGAAGTTCTGCGAATCCTGGGTTGCTCAGGTAGCCTTTGGTAGTGCGTTCCAGAGGACCGGTGCTGCTCTGGAGAAATCTTGGAGGCGGGAATGAGAAGTTGGAATTAAAGGGGCACTCAGTCTGGTTTCGTTAGCAGAGCGGAGAGCCCGGGCTGGGTGATGGATTGAGATGAGGGGGGCAATATAGGGGGGGTGCTGCGCTGTGGAGGGCTCTGTGGATGAAGGTAGCGAGTTTAAATTGAATTCTGTATTTAATGGGCAGCCAGTGCAGTGACTGGCACAGGGCAGAGGCATCCGAGTAGCGGCTGGACAGGAAGATGAGCCTGGCTGCCGCATTCAGGATGGATTGGAGAGGGTAGAGTCTGGTGCAGGGGAGGCCGATCAGCAACGAGTTGCAATAATCGAGCCGAGAGTGGATGAGGGCAACAGTAAACGTTTTTAGCGTGTCCATAGTGAGAAAAGAGCGGATTCTTGCGATGCTCTTGAGGTGCAGCTGACATGTTCAGGCGAGAGATTGGATGTAGGGGGTAAATGATAGATCAGAGTCGAATATGACCCCAAGGCAGTGGGCATGTTGTCTAGGAGTTATGGTGGCGCCACACACTGAGATGGAGATGTAAGGATGAGGTCGGTTAGTGGAGGGTGGAAATACCAGTGAGTCAGTTTTAGAGAGGCTTTAGGTAGAGAAAGGACATAGTTTTAGAGACAGCGGACAGACAGTCGGTGATGTTTTGGAGGAAAGGTGCAGAGATGTCACGGGAAGAGGTCTATAGCTGGATGTCGTCAGCATACAGGTGGTATTGGAGGCCAAATCTCCTGGTGGTTTGTCAAATAGGGGCTATGTAGATAGAGAAAAGAAGGGGGCCGAGGACCGAGCCCTGGGGGACCCCAACAGCAAGGGGAAGAGGATGGGAGGTAGAGCCAGCAAAGGAGATGCTGAAAGAGCGGTCAGATAGGTAGGAGCAGAACCAGGAGAAAGAAGTGTCCTTTAGGCTGATGGAGCGGAGCATACTGAGGAGGAGTTTGTGGTCAACAGTGTCAAATGCTGCGGGAAGGTCGAGGAGGATCAGTAGGGAGTAATCGCCCCTCGATTTGGCTGTCAGTAGGTCATTAGATACCCTTGTAAGGGCAGTTTCTGTCGAGTGTTGAGGTCGGAAGCCAGAGTGTACGGGGTTTAGGAGAGAGTGCTCTGATAGATAGCTTACAAGGCGGGAGTAAACCAGGTGATCTAGTAGTTTAGAGATGAAGGGGAGATTAGAGATCGGTAGTTGGCAGCATCAGTCACGTCCAGAGTCGGCTTCTTTAGCAGTGGGGATATGATGGCATGTTTGAAAGAAGAGGGAAAGATGTTAGAGGTCAGAGAGAGGTTGAATATAGTGGTGAGATGGGAGATGACCACTGGGGAGAGGGATCGGAGGAGTTGGGAAGGGAGGGGTTTGCTAGCGCAGGTGGTGGGGCGAGCAGAGAAGAGCAATTTGGATACTTCTTCCTTTGTTGCTGATTTGAGTACAGACAGTGAGCAGGAGCTAGATGCAGTGCTGACAAGACTAGGGCCAGGGCTAGTCACGGATTGGGAAGTTATTTCCTGAAGGATGTCATCAATTTTCCTTTTGTAGTAAGCAGCCAACTCTACAGCACTGAGATGCGTCACAGGGGGCTGCAGTTAAGGGCTGAGAAGTGAGTGAAAAGTATAAAAAGAGCAGTTTAGGGTTGTGCGATAGTAAGGAGACTAGAGAGGTGAAGTAGACTTGTTTGGCATGGTGTAGGGCGAGGTTGTAGGTTCAGAGCATGAATTTGTAGTGAAGGAAGTCTGCGGACCTTTGCGACTTCCTCCACAGCCATTCAGCACTTCTAGAGCACCGCCGGATGAAGTGTGTTTGAGGTGTGTGGTTGCCGCGTTTTACATTGGATCACTCGGGTCATGAGGGGCGCTGCTTAATCCAGGGCATTTTTGAGAGCGGAGTTGTAGTGAGCGGCAGGCAGGTTGGGGCAGGAGAGGAGAGAGATAGGGGCAGAGAGGACTGTAGGGATTCAGCAAAGTCCTGGTTGTGAATGGCCTTAAGGTTCCTGTAGGTACGGTAGGTAGGTGGGTCTGGAGAGATGTTAGGAAGCGTGACAGAGAAAGAGAGGAGGTTATGATCCGAGAGCAGGAGAGGGGAGTTAGTGAAGTTGGAAGTAGAGCAGAGACGGAGGAAGACCAGATCAAGAGTGTTGCCATGCTTGTTAGTGGGAGAGGCTAACAATCCAGAGAAGGTGTGTTTCTGTATCTGCTTGTTTTCTGGTTTTGAACCTTTGTCTGATTTTCTAACTTTCCAAAACTCTACCTGTCCTGATCTTGCTGATTACATTTTGCTTGAAAACCGCCTGCCCTGACCTTCTGCCTGTTTAACTATATTATGTGAACTTCCGCTTTTCAAACCTTAGCCTGTTATACTGACAACATCCTTGACTGTTTCTCTGATTCCAAGCTCTGGTGCCTTTTGACCCTACTAGATCAGCTGCCAGTGATCTGAGAGTATTCCTGAGGTAACATCCAGTAGGTTCCTTGTGGCAAAGATCAGTAATCTGTCAACCTGGTCCACGATGTGTCAAACTCGAGAGTCAGGAAGACAACACACTGTTTGACAATCCACCTCTTTGTGACATATTTCCCTGTCTCTCCCCTAATAACAGAGTCCCCTGATACAAGAACCGGTCTAGTCTACTCTGTGCTCCTATTCTTTCTGGAGCAGACCTCCCCCTGATCAGAGGACATGTCATGCTGCAGCAGTGCTAACTCTGTAATAGCATTCCCCTCATCTGCTGACTAGCTTCCTGAACTAGCATACCCCTATAAAGATCAGAAGCCCCTACAATAGGGATTAAAGGGTGAAGACCAGGGACCTCTTGAAGATACCCTCAGGATTAGCCCAAATCAGTAAGTGATGTAGTGGGTCTAGACCCACTGTGTTACATTGTTTTGTGCATATTTTTTTCCCTGTAACTGTTCTGAGGTCAAAACTTTCTGAAGCTTTATACTAATAAAGGTGACCATACATATAAGCTAGAAGTAGGTTTACGCTTGAACAGCTGTAGAACAATCAAACACCTGGTGAATAAGTGTTACACAGACGCAGCCACTTTAGTCCACACTGCCTGTTACAGTTGCTCAAACTGGCCATACATGTTCTATAGAATACGACTAAAAACTGACAGTGGAAAAGACGCAAAACTCCAAGATAAAGCAAGTAAGAAGTGACCAAAGCTGTGGAAAGCTTTTCCTTTTATTTAATAAAGTACGTGATCATGTACTTTATTAAATAAAAGAAGTTTTCCAAAATTTTGGTCACTTTCTACTTGCTTTAACCTGAAGTGTTGCACCTTCTCTACTGCCAGTTTTTAGTCCTATTCTCTTGATGTATCACGCTCACCCAGGTGGTGCGTCATCTGGTTAGGCAGCACCTCCACTATTAGGCCTCATGTCCACGGGGAAAATAAGAATTAAAATCCGCAGCGTTTTTCCCGCACGCGGATCAGCGCCCCATAGGAATGTATTGACCACCCGCGGGTAGATAAATACCCGCGGATGGTAATTAAAAAATTTCTGGAGCATGAAAAAAAATGGACATGCTCCATTTTAGTGCGGATCAATTGATCTCCCGCATGAAAAATAAAAGACTATTACAGTGCATCCGCACTGCATCCACAGCCCAAATCCGCGTTACAAATCCGCAGCGGATCTGATTTTCCCCGTGGACATGAGGCCTTAAAGTTACTACTCCACTCTCTTCACCACATACTGTATGTAGTGTCATTGTTCACAACAAACACGACTGTACGGGTTTTGCTTCTCAGCTCTCTTTCATACATGTTCTATGACACTAGACGATGGGTAAACAATCTCTATGGGAACATGGGTAAAACTCTTTCAGCCAATTATATAATAATTTTGAACACTGACAACTTTTTTTCAGACAATGACAGTCTGTCATCAGTTGGCTATAATGACCGTTCATTGTTATATTTTACCAAATGAACAATCATTTTTGCGCAAAATCATCCATTTGTATCAACTTTATGCTAATGTGTATGGATAACTTAGAGTAACCTTCCAATTTCAGGAAAAAAATTATTTCCTAGGACTGGAGAGGTAAGGAGGTATATTTTCTGCAGCTGTTCCACTTTGCTAACCCTCAGATCCACCAGTTCTGACCCCTTTTCAGTCATACAAGATGGCTTTATCAATTTTCTAACTGCCTAATACACACTGTACACTGCTCTCCGATTGTCCAGTGCTGATCACATGAGCAGCTTTGACCAATAAGAAAGCAGATGTAGTGCATTAGTAATCTAACACTACCAATGCTCGGTGGTGATGAGGTAGTCTGAAGATTGTGTTGGTCATTTTGGTTGGATGAAAACAGGACGCAGAGGTGGCGGATTGGAGAAACAGTCGAGAAGAACAACTGCAGGTAATAACTCCATCACCTCCTCTGGTCCCAGGACAGACTTTTGTCCCGAAACATAAGGGTTCCTTAAACAAACCTGTCTACTAGAGATGAGCGAGCACCAAAATGCTCGGCTGCTCGTTGCTCGAGTCGAACTTTTCATAATGCTGAGAGTTTGTTTTGAGTAATGAACCCCATTGATTTCAATGGGCGACTCAAGCATTTTTGAATGAGACCGATGCTCCGCATAGGTCATGGATTGTCAAACACCAGAAAACATCAGAGAGTCATGGAAACACCAGAGAAAGGAAGGGCAGGGACAGCATGCATGGCTGCATCTGTGGCTCCCTGGTCCAACTATTAAGCCAAAATGGGGGCAAGAGTCTCGCGTCACCCCCCTAACAATTTACTTCGGACAAACCTTCATTAGCAAGGCACACGTGCTGGCACATCTTAGCTAAGCACCACACTACCTGCAACCAAGGATAATCACTGCCTGTGGGTGACACCGCTGCCTCTTCTCCTGGGTTACATGCTGGCATTGCTGTCCAACCCCCCTGCACGACCCTGCATCCACAGCGCACCAAAAGGTTTCCCTGCGCAGCGTACAGCTGGCCACATGCCACACGCTCACTTCATAGCCACACCACCCTCATGTCTCTTTATAAGTATGTACTTGATGAGGAGGAACCGGAGGCAGACACTGCAGAGGGTTGGCAGGGCTAGGCAGCGACCCTCTTTGAAAGTGTGGGCGATAGCCCACAATGCTGTTGAGAATTGATGATGAATTGACATACGATCATTATTCCAATCCCATGCCACCTGTGTCACAAAATTGTCAGGACCCGCAAACGTGGGCATAAAGGGCACTCAGGTGCCAGCACTTCTACACATCTCCACAATGCAGGAATACTCTGTGTGGGAAGGACGTGAGTGGGCCCAGGGTCAGGCTCGGTCCCAGCCTCCATCTTGTGTAACCCAAGGTGCCGTGAATTACATAGCAATGGGAAATCCATGTGTCCCCACACAATTCATTCTGTGTAGGTGTCAAATAGCTCAACACCGCAATGGGAAGTCTTTGAGTTCCTTTGGCTTGTCTATGCTGTCGGTGCACAAAGATGGTATTACACAAGAAGAAATCAGAGCACCCAAACATGGCAGAGTTTCACCCCACCAAGAACCTTGGCCAACATTTCTACCCTAGTCAGTCAGTGTGTTTGTGCCAGACAGGTAAAACAACACAATGGGAAGTCTTTGTGCACCCACAGCATAGACAAGCCCCTGGAACCCAAGGAAAGTATTACATATAAAGAAAACAGAGCGCTCAGGACCTCAACCTTGGCTCACACCCTCAGTAATCGTGGGCATAAAGCGGACTCGGATGCTAGTGCAGCTGTGAATGTATCATTAATGCAGTAACGCTCCTTTTGTTTGGCCCAAACCAGTGTCTCAGATAACTGTGGTAACACAAATGAAAATACATGTTGCCCAGCGCTGATCCTCAGACCCCAAGTAGGAGGAGGTGGCATAACAAGGCCAAGAAACCATGACCGAGGTAGGACAAGCAATAGTCTGTGTGGGAAGTATGTGAGCGGGCCCTGGGTCAGGCTCGTTCTCAGCCTCCACCTTGTGTGACCCAAGGTGCCGCAAGTTACATAGCAATGGGTAATCCATGTGTCCACACACTATTTATTCTGTGTAGGTGTCAGATAGCTCAACACCACAAGGGTAAGTCTTTGAGTTCCTAGGGCTCACCTATGTCAGTGCACAAAGATGGTATTACACAGGAAGAAATCAGAGTGCCCAAACATGGAAGAGTTTCACCCCGCCCAGGACCTCGGCCTCGGCCCACATTTCTGCCCTAGTCAGTCAGTGTATTTGTGCCAGATAGGTAAACCACTGTGATGGGAAGTCTTTGTGCACCCACAGTATAGGCAGACCCATGTAATATTTCAGCGGGAAGAGTATAGGCGGACCCCAGTAACATTCCTGTAGCAGAAGTATAGGCAGACCCCTGTAACATTTCTGTAGCAAGAGTGTGAGAGAACCCCTCAAACATTGGTGTACCAAGAGTATAGGCGGACCCCAGTAATATTTCTGTAGCAAAAGTATAGGTGAACCCCTGAAACATTGGTCTACCAAGAGTATAGGCGGACCTCAGTAACATTTCTGTAGCAAAAGTATAGGCGGACCCCAGTAATATTTCTGTAGCAAGAGTGTAGGTAGAGCCCAGTAACATTTCTGTAGCAAAAGTATAGGCAGACCCCAGTAACATTTCTGTAGTAAAAGTATAGGCAGACCCCTGAAACATTGGTATACCAAGAGTATAGGCGGACCCCAGTAACATTTCTGCCTGCTCAGAATATGTCATTTTCATGGAGTGAGGAGGCTGGGAGGAAGGAGGAGCAGTGGCCAGAGGATCCAGAGATGCAGTCCCTAGGCCAGGAGTAGTGGACTGCGTACAAGACTGGGTGGTCGATACATTGCTGGACGCATTTTCTGCCATCTACGACAGTACCTGCTCACACTGCTCTGTTTGTAATAAGGGTCTACCATGCGGACCCGTAAATTGGGATATGAGGCTGGGGAACCCAGAAACTTGCCTCTCTCCTAATCCCGCACAGTCGGCTGTGATTCACCACGCCCAGGAACTCAGCCTGTGCCCACACCCTCACTTGGACGTCCGCGTCCGTGTCCTCGACCCTTACCCCTATTCTTCATCATGGCGGATTAAGAATAGAGCAGGGCCCAAATAAATTACCCCACTGGACAGCACTGACAACTGTGGCTTAATTCACCGCACTCAGAGACTTGTAGATAGCGGAGGCTCTGTGCTATGACTTGAAAAAATTAACCCGCTGTCTTGCGCTGATACCTTGGGGTAATTTACCGCTCGCAGAGACTTGTAGATAATAGAGGCTGTGTGGAGTGGGAGAAGACTCTAAAGCCAGTGGATAGTGCTGGTAACTGCGGCTATCTCAACCCGACCAAGGAAAGGGTATTGTGAGACGCTCTGCACAGTGGCAGAGCTTAAATACTTTGCAATGGCCCAGAAAATATTACAGTACTGTTTAGCGGTGAGACCTCTGTGTAATGCACTGCAAACACAGAACGGTATAAACGAAGTCGTTCGCAGTAGGCTAGGAAATATTAGAGACCAATTTCACGGTGAGAGCTGGTTGTACAGCACTGCAGGCTGAGAACGCAATTACTTAAAGGCTGGGAACAGGCCTAGATGCGTAATACAAAAATTGATGCACTATTCCCAGCCAGCCACAAATATAATGCACGCGGTCAGATGTAGCCCTAAGAAGGACCGTTGGGGTTCTTGTACGGAGGATCAGGACTGTATAACTTTCCCTATAGAAGTAGCTCTCTCTGTTCCTAAACTCTGTGTTATGCTCTGCAGACTGAGAGCACTATAGTTGAAATGGCCTGCACAGCCCGAGATGCTTAAAAAAAATAATTGTGCACTTCTGCTCCCAGCCAGCCACAACAGTAATGCACACTATAAAAAGTAGCCCTAAGAAGGACCATTGGGGTTCTTGATGACAGGATCCTACTCTAACACTGTCCCTATATCCGCAGCAGCACTATCCCTAAGCTCTGCCAGCATGCATCTGAGGCGAGCTGCGGGCAGGACCACTTTAAGTACTCAGCGGTCACCGGATCGGCCCAGCCACTCACTACTGTGGGAGGGGGAGAGGACTGACACGTCACAGCAGGAAGTGGTAATGCCTTCCCCGCATGTCTATTGGCTAGAAATTGGCGCTAAACATGCGGGGAAGGATATGCAATTGACTAGAGTACCGCGTGGAGTTCGTCTCGAGTAACGAGCATCTCGAGTACCCTAATGCTCGAACGAGTGTCAAGCTCAGACGAGTGTGCTCGCTCATCTCTAAAGAAGAATAAAACTCACCTGGAGCTGAGCGGAGGATCCCTAGGGAAAAGGGAATGGAGAAAGGCACTTTTGATGTACAGAAACGCTTTGCATGACCTTTTGTTTTTAATAAAAGTGTGATCTTCACTGGACTCTTTTTGGATCCTTTGGTCCTAGAGAAGCGGTTCCTCAAACTGTGAGTAACCCCCGCCCCCCCCCCCCCCCCCTTCATGTAAGTGATGTATTTCAATACTCCCTGTTCCATATGAGCCACAATTAAATCTTTTATTTTTTACCCTTATTATACATTAGGAAATAAAACACAGATGCTGCTGAAGTCAGTGCTGTTACTTACAAGTTAAACATAGCACTACTTTTAACTGCTCTTAATTGTAATTGTCCCTGAAAGCAGAACATCATGTAGTAATATAACATTAAAATAACAATGTGAACTTTTGTATCATTGAGCTGTAAATGTGTCCGCTTTTTTGCGTAATTGATGTGCTAGTTCACTTATACTTTTTTTTTTATTATATAACTGCAAGCTTTTATCTCAAGAGACAATTATTGAATGCAAAATAAACATATTGCTATGTATGTGCGTGTACAAGAGTTCATTGCCTAATGGAAACATACAGCAATCATAACTTCTTTCAATTAAATGTTTTTTTATTGAGCAGTCTAAAGTTTGATTTTAATGTGAAAAATTTCAGATCTTTCATCCACCATAAAATATTTATTTACCATCTAACCATTCATCCTTCATTATATTGAGTGAAAATTAGGCCTCACAAGAGCGTTTTTACGTGGCTATTTAGCTATTTATTTCAATACATTCATTCACATGAGTGATTGTCAAACACATTAAAAAAAAAAAAATTGCACCTTCAAAACGGCAAATCGGTGGCGATTGTCCGTCACTGATTTTTCACACTGTGTCAAAAGATAGGTTTTGACTAGAGATGAGCGAACGTACTCGTCCGAGCTTGATGCTTGCTCGAGTATTTGGGTGCTCGAGATGCTCGTTACTCGAGACGAGTACCACGCGGTACTCGAGTCAATTCCATTTCCTTCCCTGCATGTTTTGCGACATTTTCTAGCCAATAGACATGCAGGGAAAGCATTATAACTTCCTCCTGTGACGTTCCAACCCTATCCCACCCCCCTGCAGTGAGTGGCTGGTGAAATCAAGTGACCTCCGAGAATTTAAAGCGGTCCCGCCCGCGGCTCGCCTCAGACACACGCTGGCAGAGATTAGGGAGAGTGCTGTTCCTGCTATAGGGAGACTGTTAGGCTACTGTTAGCGTCTTCAAGAACCCCAACGCTCCTTCTTAGGGCTACCTTTGACCGTGTGCATAACTATTGGGCTGCTGGGAGCAGTTTTGCACAACTTTTTTTTTTTCATCTTGGGCGGCTGTGCAGGCTATAGCTTACTGCGTGGCTGCTGGGAGTTGTAGTGGCTCACTATTACCCAGCTAGGCCTTTTTGCAGCCTTGCGTATAATTTTTTTTGGACTGCAGTGTGCGTAACATAACCGCTGTCAGCCTTCAACTGCAGGCCAATAATGGCATAATTTTTTACACCGCTCTGTGCGTCCCGTCAACTTCTGCACAGCGTGCAGCGACAACCCCTAATAGAGGAAAAGACATATACACGCTATCTAGGCTGTTTGCTTTTTCAAAAAAATTTGAAAAAAAACTCCTTCTTAGGGCTACCTGTGACCGTGTGCATTTTACTGCGTGGCCGCTGGGAGTTGTAGTGACTCACTATTACCCAGCTAGGCCTTTTTGCAGCCTAGCATATAATTTTTCGCGGACTGCAGTGTGCGTTACATAACCTCTGTCAGCCTACAACTGAACGACAATAATTGTATAATTATTCAGACCGCTCTGTGTCTACTCTATTCGTAATACACCATGCTGAGGGGTAGGGGTAGGCCTAGAGGACGTGGCCGTGGACGCGGGCGAGGACGCCGAGGTCCAAGTGAGGGTGTGGGTACAGGCCGAGTTCCTGGTCCAGGTGAATCGCAGCCGGCTGCTGCGGTATTAGGAGAGAGGCAAGTTTCGGGGGTCCCCAGCTTCATATCACAATTTTTGGGTCCACGTGGTAGACCTTTATTACAAACTGAGCAGTGTGAGCAGGTCCTGTCGTGGATGGCAGAAAATGCATCCACCAATGCATCGTCTTCTACGCCATCCACTGCTGCAGCTCTGAATCCTCTCTGCTGCTCCTCCTTCCTCCCAGCCTCCTCACTCCATGAAAATGACACATTCTGATGCTGGGGACTTCCGGCAACTGTTTCAAGAGCTTTCAGTGGGTGAGGAGGTCGATGATGATGAGACACAGTTGTCTATCTATGAGGTATTAGTAAGGGCAGTAAGTCCAAGGGAGGAGCGCACAGAAGATTTGGAGGAAAAGCCGCTGGACAATGAGGTGACTGACCCCACCTGGTTCGCTAAGCCAACTGAGGAGAGGTCTTCAGAGGGGGAGGCAAGTGCAGCAGCAGGACAGGTTGGAAGAGGCAGTGGGGTGGCCAGGGGTAGAGGCAGGGCCAGAGCGAAGACTCCCCCAACTGTTTCCCAAAGCACCCCCTCGCGCCAAGCCACTCTGCAGAGGCCTAGGTCTTCAAAGGTGTGGATGTTTTTCAGTGAGAGTGCGGACGACTGACAAACAGTGGTGTGCAACCTGTGTTGCGCCAAGATCAGCT
This sequence comes from Eleutherodactylus coqui, assembly GCF_035609145.1. Taxonomy (NCBI): domain Eukaryota; kingdom Metazoa; phylum Chordata; class Amphibia; order Anura; family Eleutherodactylidae; genus Eleutherodactylus; species Eleutherodactylus coqui. The sequence continues at coordinate 64,525,984 of NC_089842.1, forward strand.
GGGGAGCCATCACTACCAGCCTTACCACCCCCCATATGTGCAGGCATATGATGGTCAAACACCCAACAAGGTGGGGCAAAGGCTGTTCACCGCCTCCAGGTCGCAGGACTGCCTCTCCCCCTGTGCCCCAACCTGCCACTCAGATCCAACCCCCCTCTCAGGACACAGGCACGAGCGCCTCCCGGCCTGCACCCACACCCTCACCTTCACTGTCCTCGGCCCCATCCCGCAATGTCTCTCAGCGCAGCATCCAGCTGTCGCTAGCTCAAGTTTTGGAGCACAAGTGCAAATACGCCGCCATGCACCAGCACTCTCAAGCTTTAAACGTGCACATTGCCAAATTAATCAGCCTGGAGATGCTGCCGTACAGGCTTGTGGAAACGGAGGCTTTCAAAAACAAAATGGCGGCAGCGGTCCCACGCTACTCGGTCCCCAGTCGCCACTATTTTTCCCGGTGTGCCGTCCCAGCCCTACACCAGCACAGCTCCCGCAACATCAATCGTGCCCTCACCAACGCGGCTACTGGGAAGGTCCACTTAACCACGGACACGTGGACAAGTACTGGCGGGCAGGGCCACTATATCTCCCTGACGGCACATTGGGTGAATTTGGTGGAGGCTGGGACTGAGTCAGAGCCTGGAACCGCACACATCCTCTCCACACCCAGAATTGCCAGTCCTTCCTCGGTTCTGGTATCTGCGGCGGTCTATGCCACCTCCTCTAAACCCTCCCCCTCCTCCTCCTAGGCTACCTCTCAATTAAGAAATAAGAGAGCAGAATGATCTGCGCCACATGGAACAAAGCAAAAGTGTGAGATAAAACGGACTTTACTCACCTGGTGCTAGGCGGAAGCCCTATAGGATAAGGGTAAATCCGCCTGCACCAAAAATCCTGGTCCACCTATAACAGATACATGAAGTCTTCTGTAGTCCGGTCAGCAGCAGAAAAAAATATATAACCCCAGAAGGAAAAACAACTTCCAAGTGGGGAATGAATGGATGCAAAAACAGAAAAATCTGCGCTAATTTACCGGTGACTGCAAAAGGATAGTTCTGCTACGCGTTTCGGTGTCTAAGTACTAAGACGTTGAAAAAGGCGTACTAAAGCGCTGAAACGCGTAGCAGTCAGTTGTACTCTTTGTATAACGGCCAAATTTGTAATTTGTGCAGTTCATTTTTGTGTAATTGCCAGTTTGGCAATTTTAATAAAACGTGCTTTGGGCACTTTTACTATTCTTCTTGGAGAACTATGCTTTTGCAGTCACCGGTAAATTATCGCGGATTTTTGTGTTTTTGCTCAATTAAGAAATGTGAGCAGCACGTCGCCAGCTGTCGGTGTGGCGCGGCGCGGCAGCACAGCGGTGGGCAAGCGTCAGCAGGCCGTGCTGAAACTACTCAGCCTAGGTGACAAGAGGCACACGGCCCCCGAGCTGTTGCAGGGTCTGACTGAGCAGACCGACCTCTGGCTTTTGCCGCTGAGCCTCCAACAGGGCATGGTCATGTGTGACAACGGCCGTAACCTGGTGGCGGCTCTGCAGCTCGGCAGCCTGACGCACGTGCCATGCCTGGCCCACGTCTTCAATCTGGTGGTTCAGTGGTTTCTGAAAACTACCCGCACTTGTCAGACCTGCTCGGCAAGGTGCCGAGTCTGCGCACATTTCCGCAAGTCTAACACGGACGCTGCCACCCTGCGCACTCTGCAACATCGGTTTAATCTGCCAGAGCACCAACTGCTGTGCGACGTGCCTACACGGTGGAATTCTACGCTCCACATGTTGGCCAGGCTCTATGAGCAGCGTAGAGCTATAGTGGAATACCAACTCCAACATGGGCGGCGTAGTGGGAGTCAGCCTCCCCAATTCTTTACCGAGGAGTGGGCCTGGATGGCAGACATTTGACCGAAGCCAGGTCCTCAGAAACTTTGAGGAGTCTACCCAGATGGTGAGTGGTGATGCTGCAATCATTAGGGTCACCATTCCTCTGTTTTGCCTGCTGAGAAGTTCGCTGCAAAGCATAAAGGCTGACGTTTTGTGGTCGGAACAGGAGACAGGGGAAGATAGTATGTCGCTTGATAGTCAGAGCACCCTCATGTCTATATCTCAGCTCGTTTTGGAGGAGGATGAGGAGGAGGGGGAGGAGCAGGAGGAGGAGGGGGAAGAGACAGCTGGGCCCACTGCAGAGGGTACCCATGCTGCTTGCCTCCCATCTGTTCAGCGTATATGGCCTGTGGACGAGGAGGAGGAGGAGGATCCTGAAAGTGATCTTCCTAGTGAGGACAGCCTTGTCTTGTGTACTGGCACCCTGGCACACATGGCTGACTTCATGTTAGGCTGCCTTTCTCATGACCCTCGCGTTAGACGCATTCTGGCCACTATGGATTACTGGGTGTACACCCTTCTCGCCTCCCTGTATAAGGAGAAACTTTCCACTCTCATTCCCGAAGAGAAAAGTAGTTCGAGAGTGATGCAATACCACAGGGCCCTGGCAGACAAACTGATGGTAAACTTCCCATCTGACAGCGCTAGCGGCAGAAGGCGCAGTTCCGAGGGCCAAGTAGCAGGGGAGGCACGGAGATCAGGCAGCATGTTCAGCGCAGGCAGGGGAACACTCTCCAAGGCCTTTGCCAGCTTTATGGCTCCCCAGCCAGACTGCGTCACCACTCCCCAGTCCCCAAAGATGGTGAGGGAGTACGTAGCTGATCGTACCACCGCCCTCCGTGATGCCTCAGCTCCATACAACTATTGGGTGTCAAAGCTGGACACGTGGCATGAAATTGCGCTGTATGCCCTGGAGGTGCTTGCTTGCCCTGCCCCTAGTGTCTTGTCAGAGAGGGTGTTTAGTGCAGCTGGGGGAATCATCACGGAAAAGCGTACCCGCCTGTCAACTGCCAGTGCCGTTATGCTTACAGTCCTAAAGATGAACAAAGCCTGGTTTTCCCCAGACTTCTCTTCTCCACCGGCGAACAGCAGTGGAACCTAAAGAATCTTTTCGCTGCAACAGGCGAAAATTGCATCCTCTATCACCCCCAAAAAAGGGGAGAATTAGCTTTGTGTATCCCTCTCGGATATTATTACTCCTCTTCCTCCTAGTAAAACAGCATGTCATCACACTGAACTGCCAATTTCTATGTGGGCCAAAATGCTCTGTTTAAAACTTTTCAAAGTTATCAGTTATCAGTTTTTAAAGTTTTAAAAGTTCAACCTAAACCAAGTTTTGCAGAGGCAGTCCTCCAGGCTCCGTTAAAAATTAACCAATAATGAGCTGTATCTTCAAAAAATGTTTGTGGGTTTCACCTGCTCTCGCGGTTGAGCAATTTTTCAGGGGTACACTTGTACTCTTGGTAGACCAATTATTCAGGCCATTGCCAATACTGTTAGCAAACTAATTTTTCTAAGCTTCGCCTATACTCTTGGTAAACAAATTTTTACAGGTGTTCGCCTACACTCCTGGTACACCAATGTTACTGGGGTTCGCCTATACTCTTGCTACAGAAATGTTACAGGGGTCTGCCTATACTTTGGCAAGAGAAATGTTACTGGGGTTCGCCTATACTCTTGCTACAGAAATGTTACTGGGGTCTGCCTATACCTTTTACAATGAATGGTTTGAGGGGTTCGCCTATACTCTTGGTGCAGGAATGTAACAGGGGTTTGCCTATACTTTTGCTACAGAAATGTTACTGGGGTCTGCCTATACTTTTGCTACAGAAATGTTATTGGGGTCCGCCTATACTTTGGCTGCAGAAATGTTACTGGTGTCTGCCCCTACTCTTGCTACAGAAATCTTACTGGGGTCCGCCCATAGTCTTGCTACAGAAATGTTACAGGGGCTTGCCTATGCTGTGGATGAACAAAGATTTCCCATCGTGGTGTTTTACCTATCTGGCACAAATACACTGACTGACTAGGGCTGAAATGTGGGCCGAGGCCGACGCCCTTGGCGGGGTAAAACTCTGATTTCTTCCTGTGTAATACCATCTTTGTGCACCGACAGCATAGGCGAGCTCAAGGAACTCAAAGACTTCCCATTGCGGTGTTTAGCTATCTGACACCTACACAGAATTAATTGTGTCGGGACACATGGATTTCCCATTGCTATTTAACTCACGGCACCTTGCGTCACACAAAGTGGAGACTTGGACCAAGCCTGACCCTGGGCCCGCTCACGTGCTTCCCACACAGAGTGTTGCTGCATTGTGGAGATGTGTAGAAGTGCTGGCACCTGACATCTAGAGACATCTAGAGGTGCTGGCACCTGAGTCCGCTTTATGCCCACGTTTGCGGCTCCTGACAATTTTGTGACAGAGGTGGCACGGGATTGAAATGATGATCGTACGTCAATTTATCATCAATTCTCAACAGCATTGGGGGCTATCGCCCACACTTTCAAAGAGGGTCGCTGCCTAGCCCTGCCAACCCTCTGCAGTGTGTGCCTCCTGTGGATGCAGGGTCGTGCAGGGGGGTTAAACAGCAGTGCCAGCATGTAACCCAGCAGAAGAAGCAGCGGTGTCACCCGCAGGCAGTGATTGTCCTTGAATGCAGGTAGTGTGGTGCTTAGCTAAGATGTGCCAGCGCATGTGCTTTGCTAATGAGGGTTTGTCCTAAGTAAATTGTTTGGGGGGTGACGCCCGACTTTTGCCCCATTTTGCCTTAATAGTGAGACCTGGGAGCCTCAGATGCAGCCATGCATGCTGCCCCTGCCCTTCCCTATCTGTTTCTGTAGTGTTTCCATGACATTCTGATGTTTTCTCATGTTTGACAAGTCATCAGTTATGCGGAGCATCGGTCCCATACAAAAATGCTCGAGTCGCCCATTGACTTCAATAGGGTTCGTTACTCGAAACGAGCTCTCGAGCATCACGGAAAGTTCGACTCGAGTACCGAACACCCGAGCATTTTGGTGCTCGCTCATCTTTACTCTTCTTACAAGTATTTTTTCAATTTATAATACGATAGCAGTATCAAGGTGCCTTCCTGCATATTTGACTTTTCAGATTACTGTTGAACAAGTGGCCATGTATACATGAGGAATAACACTATATCTGACCATGATATGGTTGACATATGGCCTTTCTGCTCCCTAACTCTGTAGTATTCACAGAGAAATAACAGCTTCATGGACCACATTATACAACAGTACTAAGCAATGAAGATATGCGTCAGTGGCTGGAACAAAGTATTTCACTTACTATTAGCTGTATCCAAACCTGTGAGTCTCAATGTCCCTTCTTCTACTGCTTTACCTCTCAGTAAGCTTCTATGGGCAGCATGTAACAATACTCCCTAATTTCTGCAATAAATCTTGGTATCTCTTTTACAAGAGACAGATTTACTTGATAACAGGCAATGGGCAAAAAATTAGAAGAAAGCGAAACACCTAGTGGCCAGTACTTTAGAGGGATTTTTCAGCACTAAATTTTGGGTAAATAAAATTAAATGATTTGTACTTCTTCTTATCACATTGGCTATCACAAAAGCACAAGTTGTTTAAAACATTAGTGACCATTTAAGACCAGCTAAAAGAACATATAAAGACTGCACTAGCGAGAACTGCTAATTTGTCTGATTCAGAAAGCCGATTTGTAAAAATTATTTTAGGGCATTATCAGTTAATTGAGAGTCCATTGTTGAAAATTAGAGATGAGCGAGCACCAAAATGCTCGGGTGCTCGTTACTCGAGACGAAATTTTCGCGATGCTCGATGGTTCGTTTCGAATAACGAACCCCATTGAAGTCAATGGGCGACTCGAGCATTTTTGTATATCGCCGATGCTCGCTAAGGTTTTTATTTGTGAAAATCTGGGCAATACAAGAAAGTAATGGGAACGACACAGCAATGGATAGGGCAGGCGAGGGGCTACATATTGGGCTGCATCTCAAGTTCCCAGGTCCCACTATTAAGCCACAATAGCGGCAAGAGTGCACCCCCCCCCTCCCAACAATTTTTACTTCTGAAAAAACCCTCATTGGCAAGGCATACCTTAGCTAAGCACCACACTACCTCCAACAAAGCACAATCACTGCCTGCATGACACTCTGCTGCCACTTCTCCTGGGTTACATGCTGCCCAACCACCCCGCACGACCCAGTGTCCACAGCGTACACCACAGTGTCCCTGCGCAGCCTTCAGCTGCCCTCATGCCACACGCTGGCCTCATAGCCACACCACCCTCATGTCTATTTATAAGTGCGTCTGCCATGAGGAGGAACCGCAGGCACACACTGCAGAGGGTTGGCACGGCCAGGCAGCGACCCTCTTTAAAAGGGGCGGGGCGATAGCCCATAATGCTATACAGAAGCAATGAGAAATCCAATCCTGTGCCACCTCCATCAGGAGCTGCACATGTGGGCATAGCAATGGGGAACCCATGTGCCACACACTATTCATTCTGTCAAGGTGTCTGCATGCCCCAGTCAGACCGGGGTTTTTTATAAATAGTCACAGGCAGGTACAACTCCGCAATGGGAATTCCGTGTGCACCCACAGCATGGGTGGCTCCCTGGAACCCACCGGCTGTACATAAATAAATTCCATTGCATTGCCCATCACAAATGAGGTAACGTCAGGTTTAATGCAGGTGGGCTTCGGCCCACACTGCATGCCCCAGTCAGACTGGGGTTCTTTAGAAGTGGACACATGCAGTTACAACTCCGTGTGGACCGACAGCATGGGTGGCTCCCTGGAACCCACCGGCGGTACATAAATAAATCCCATTGCAGTACCCATCACAGCTGAGGTAACGTCAGGTTTAATGCAGGTAGGCTTCGGCCCACACTGCATGCCCCAGTCAGACTGGGGTTCTTTAGAAGTGGACACATGCAGTTAGAACTCCGTGTGGACCGACAGCATGGGTGGGTCCCAGAAAGCCACCAGCGGTACATAAATATATCCCATTGCATTGCCCATCACAGCTGAGGTAACGTCCGATTAAATGCAGGTGGTCTTCGGCCCACACTGCATGCCCCAGTCAGACTGGGGTTCTTTAGAAGTGGACACATGCAGTTACAACTCCGTGTGGACCGACAGCATGGGTGGCTCCCTGGAACCCACCGGCAGTACATAAATATATCCCATTGCAGTGCCCAGCACAGCTGAGGTAACGTCAGCTTTAATGCAGGTGGGCTAAAAATTAGTAGGATTACAATGTAGGCGAGGGTCCAAAAAAATTGGTGTACCAACAGTACAAATGCACTTCAGAAAAATTGCCCATGTCCAACCAAGAGGGCAGGTGAAACCCATTAATCGCTTTGGTTAATGTGGCTTAATTTGTAACTAGGCCTGTAGGTGGCCCAGTTAAAATAAAAATTGGTTCAGGTGCAAGTTTCAACGCTTTATTGAATTGAGAATTGAAACGTATAAACATTGTTTACAAAAGTTATATGACTGAGCCTTGTGGGCCTAAGAAAAATTGCCCGTTCGGCGTGATTACGTGAGAGTTCAGGAGGAGGAGCAGGAGGAGGAGGATGAATATAATACACAGATTGATAAAGCTAAAAGGTCCCTGGTTTTTATGGTTATAGAGAACGATGCTTCCATCTGCTGGTGCAGCCTACGTATTGTTTAGGTATCGCTGCTGTCCGCTGGTGGAGAAGAGAAGTCTGGGGAAATCCAGGCTTTGTTCATCTTTATGATTGTAAGCCTGTCGGCACTGTCGGTTGACAGGCGGGTACGCTTATCCGTGATGATTCCCCCAGCTGCACTAAACACCCTCTCTGACAAGACGCTAGACGCAGGACAAGCAAGCACCTCCAGGGCATACAGCGCGAGTTCCGGCCACGTGTCGAGCTTCAACACCCAGTAGTTGTAGTGGGCAGAGGCGTCACGGAGGACGGTCGTGCGATCAGCTACGTACTCCCTCACCATCCTTTTACAGTGCTCCCGCTGACTCAGCCTTGACTGGGGAGTGGTGACACAGTCTTGCTGGGGAGCCATAAAGCTGTCAAAGGCCTTGGAGAGTCTTCCCCTGCCTGTGCTGTACGTGCTGCCTGATCTCCGTGCCTCCCCTGCTACCTGGCCCTCAGAACTGCGCCTTCTGCCACTAGCGCTGTCGGATGGGAATTTTACCATCAGTTTGTCCGCCAGGGTCCTGTGGTATAGCATCACTCTCGAACCCCTTTCCTCTTTGGGTATGAGAGTGGAAAGGTTCTCCTTATACCGTGGGTCGAGCAGTGTGTACACCCAGTAATCCGTAGTGGCCAGAATGCGTGTAACGCGAGGGTCACGAGAAAGGCAGCCTAACATGAAGTCAGCCATGTGTGCCAGGGTACCTGTATGCAACACATGGCTGTCCTCACTAGGAAGATCACTTTCAGGATCCTCCTCCTCCTCCTCCTCAGGCCTCACACGCTGAAAGGATGACAGGCAAGCAGCATGGGTACCCTCAGCAGTGGGCCAAGCTGTCTCTTCCCCCTCCTCCTCCTCCTCCTCCTCAACGCGCTGAGATATAGACAGGAGGGTGCTCTGACTATCCAGCGACATACTGTCTTGCCCCGCCTCCGTTTCCGAGCGCAAAGCGTCTGCCTTTATGCTTTGCCGGGAACTTCTCAAGAGGCATAGCAGAGGAATGGTGACGCTAATGATTGCAGCATCCCCGCTCACCATCTGGGTAGACTCCTCAAAGTTTCCAAGGACCTGGCAGATGTCTGCCAACCAAGCCCACTCTTCTGTTAAGAATTGAGGAGGCTGACTCCCACTACGCCGCCCATGTTGGAGTTGGTATTCCACTATCGCTCTACGCTGCTCATACAGCCTGGCCAACATGCCAACATGTGGAGCGTAGAGTTCCACCGTGTGGGCACGTCGCACAGCAGTCGGTGCACTGGCAGATTAAACCGATGTTGCAAGGTGGCAGCGTCCGTGTTGGACTTGCAGAAATGTGTGCTGAGCCGGCGCACCTTTCCGAACAGGTCTGACAAGCGTTAGTAGCTTTTCAGAAAGCGCTGAACCACCAAATTAAAGACGTGGGCCAGGCATGGCACGTGCGTGAGGCTGCCGAGCTGCAGAGCCGCCACCAGGTTACGGCCGTTGTCACACACGACCATGCCCGGTTGGAGGCTCAGCGGCGAAAGCCAGCGGTCGGTCTGCTCTGTCAGACCCTGCAGCAGTTTGTGGGCCGTGGGCCTCTTCTCTCCTAAGCTGAGTAGTTTCAGCACGGCCTGCTGACGCTTGCCCACCGCTGTGCTGCCACGCCACGCGACACCGACTGCTGGCGACGTGCTGCTGCTGACACATCTTGATTGCGAGACAGAGGTTGCGTAGGAGGAGGAGGATGGTGGTTTAGTGGAGGAAGCATACACCGCCGCAGATGCCAGCACCGAGCGGGGCCCGCAATTCTGGGGGTGGGTAGGACGTGAGCGGTCCCAGGCTCTGACTCGGTCCCAGCCTCCACTAAATTCACCCAATGTGCCGTCAGGGAGATATAGTGGCCCTGCCTGTGCTTGTCCACGTGTCCGTTGTTAAGTGGACCTTGGCAGTAACCGCGTTGGTGAGGGCGCGTACAATGTTGCGGGAGACGTGGTCGTGCAGGGCTGGGACGGCACATCGGGAAAAGTAGTGGTGACTGGGAACCGAATAGCGCGGGGCTGCCGCCGCCATCATGCTTTTGAAAGCCTCCGTTTCCACAAGCCTATACGGCAGCATCTCCAGGCTGATCAATTTGGCTATGTGCACGTTTAACGCTTGAGCGTGCGGGTGCGTGGCAGCGTACTTGCGCTTGCGCTCAAACACTTGCGCGAGCGACGGCTGGACGGTGCGCTGAGAGACATTGGTGGATGGGGCCGAGGACAGCGGAGGTAAGGGTGTGGGTGCAGGCCGGGAGACGGTCGTGCCTGTGTCCTGAGAGGGGGGTTGGATCTGAGTGGCAGGTTGGGGCACAGGAGGAGAGGCAGTGGTGCAAACAGGAGGCGGTGAATGGCCTTCATCCCACCTTGTGGGGTGCTTGGCCATCATATGCCTGCGCATGCTGGTGGTGGTGAGGCTGGTGGTGGTGGCTCCCCGGCTGATCTTGGCGCGACAAAGGTTGCACACCACTGTTCGTCGGTCGTCTGCACTCGCAGTGAAAAACTGACAGACCTTTCAGCACCTCGGCCTCTGCAGGGTGGCATGGCGCGAGGGGGCGCTTTGGGAAACAGTTGGTGGATTATTCGGTCTGGCCCTGCCTCTACCCCTGGCCACCGCACTGCCTCTTCCAACCTGCCCTGCTGCTGCACTTGCCTCCCCCTCTGAAGATCTGTCCTCAGTAGGCTTAGCAAACCAGGTGGGGTCAGTCACCTCATCGTCCTGCTGCTCTTCCTCCGAATCCTCTGTGCGCTCCTCCCTCGGACTTACTGCAATTACTACTACCTGAGTGATAGACAACTGTGTCTCATCGTCATCGTCCTCCTCACCCACTGAAAGCTCTTGAGACAGTTGCCGGAAGTCCCCAGCCTCATCCCCCGGACCTCGGGAACTTTCCAAATGTTGGGCATCGGTCACGACAAACTCCTCCGGTGGGATAGGAACCATTGCTGCCCATTCTGGGCAGGGGCCCGAGAACAGTTCCTGGGAGTCTGCCTGCTCCTCAGAATGTGTCATTGTAATGGAGTGAGGAGGCTGGGAGGAAGGAGGAGCAGCAGCCAGAGGATTCAGACTTGCAGTAGTGGACGGCGTAGAATTCTGGGTGGTCGATAGATTGCTGGATGCACTTTCTGCCATCCACGACAGGACCTGCTCACACTGCTCATTTTCTAATAAAGGTCTATCGCGTGGACCCATTAATTGTGAGATGAATCTGGGGACGCCAGAAACGTGCCTCTCTCCTAATCCCGCAGCAGTCAGCTGCGATACACCTGGATCAGGAGCTCGGCCTGTGCCCACACCCTGACTTGGGCCTCCGCGTCCTCGCCCGCGTCCACGTCCTCTAGGCCTACCCCTACCCCTCAGCATGGTGTATTACCAGTAGTGCAGAAACAGAACGCTGTAATTAAATGTGCTGCTTATTGGCCTGTGGTTGAAGGCTGACTTCACTTACGGAACGCACAGCAGAGCCAGGAAAGAATTTTGCGCAAGCCTGTAGTGAGACGTAGGTGCGTATGACTCAGCTAGTGGAATTCACAGAGCTGAAGCAGTCAAGTGGCCAAACGCCACTAGTAGGCCTTAAGTATTTTGCTTCTATTTTTTGAAAGGCTGAGCTGAGACAGCAGACAGATACTGTAGGCAGCGTTTATATGTATACTGTTTCCCTGTGGACGGGATGACGGCGGTGATGTAACGGGCAACGCAGAGCCAGGAAACAATTTAGCGCACGCCTGTAGTGAGACGTAGGTGCGTATGACTCAGCTAGTGGAATTCACAGCGCTGAAGCAGTCAAGTGGCCAAACGCCACTAGTAGGCCTTAAGTATTTTGCTTCTATTTTTTGAAAGGCTGAGCTGAGACAGCAGACAGATACTGTAGGCAGCGTTTATATGTATACTGTTTCCCTGTGGACGGGATAACGGCGGTGATGTAACGGGCAACGCAGAGCCAGGAAATAATTTAGCGCACGCCTGTAGTGAGACGTAGGTGGGTATGACTCAGCTAGTGGAATTCACAGCGCTGAAGCAGTCAAGTGGCCAAATATAACTAGTAGGCCTTAAGTATTTTGCTTCTATTTTTTGAAAGGCTGAGCTGAGACAGCAGACAGATACTGTAGGCAGCGTATATATGTATACTGTTTCCCTCTGGACGGGATGACGGCGGTGATGTAACGGGCAACGCAGAGCCAGGAAACACTTTTGTGCATGCCTGCTGTAACACTTAGCTGCGTATTAATTAGGATTACTACCCCCAGCAGACACGCAGTACACTGAAGATGGTCACAGGCAGCCCAAATATAGTATTTTTCCCAAATTTGTTTGGAAAAGCCCACTGCCTATATAGACAGTATATCTCTTTCACCTTTCCCACTGTCCCTGCCTCACCAGTACTGGCCCTATACTATGTAAAATTACTGCAGACTGTTTCCCTCTGGACGGGATGACAGCGGTGATGTAACGGGCAATGCAGAGCCAGGAAACACTTTTGCGCAAGCCTGCTGTAACACTTAGCTGCGTATTAATTAGGACTACTACCCCCAGCAGACACGTAGTACACTGAAGACGGTCACAGGCAGCCCAAATATAGTATTTTTCCCAATTTTGTTTGAAAAAGCCCACTGCCTGTATAGACAGTATATCTCTTTCACCTTTCCCACTGTTCCTGCCTCACCAGTACTGGCCCTATACTATGTACAATGACTGCAGACTCAGGACGCAATGCTCTGCACGCCCGATATACACAAAAAAAAAAGTGCAACACTGCTAAAAGCAGCCTCAACAGTACTGCACACAGTCAGATGTGGACCTAAGAAGGACCGTTGGGGTTCTTCAAGCCTAAAATAACTCCTAACGCTCTCCCTATAGCAGCAGCAGCATCAGCAGCACTTTCCCTGATCTCTGTCAGAATGCATCTGTGGCGAGCCACGGGCGGGGCAGATTTAAATACTCGGGTGACACCTGATCTCCCCAGCCACTCACTGCATGGGTGGGATAGGGCTGGAACATCACAGGAGGAAGTTGTAATGCCTTCCCTGTCTTTCTATTGGCCAGAAAAGCGAGCTAATGTCTCAGAGATGAAAGTGAAAGTAACTCGAACATCGCGTGGTGCTCGCCTCTAGTAACGAGCATCTTGAACACCCTAATACTCGAACGAGCATCAAGCTCGGACGAGTACGTTCGCTCATCTCTATTGAAAATGTTTTAATTGGTCAGAGCAGAAAAAAAGCTACAGCACTGTACAAATAGTATCTATAATTTTCTGTAAGACATGGCACATTGATTTCATTTTGTAATGCTTCATTTTTCCTGGAATGACATTGCAATAAAATTTGAACACTTACTACTGGATTATTGCTAATCACTGTAGGAATTAGGGATGGATTACTTTGAGATCAACTTATTTTTAGGAAGTCTTTTAACAAGAAGGGTTTGTCTTAAGGTGACAAGCCCTTGAGGGACTGTCTTAGCCTCCGTCAACCCCTTAGTGACGAAGTCTAGTTTCGCCTTTGTGACGGAGCCACATTTTGGAAATCTGACGTGACATTTTAACATAGAATAACTCCGTAAAGGTTTTGCATATCCAAGTGATTCTGACATTGTTTTTTCAACACATATTGTTCTTCATTTAGGTGGTAAAAATATACTGATAGAATTTATGTATATTTATTAAAAGGGCCAAAATTGGGAAGATCTTGAAAAAATTATAATTTTTTTTTCATATTTTCAAATGCAATATCTGAAATATGTGCAAACATACTGTACAAATTTTTAACAAGATATATTTCCATCTGTTTACTTTATTCTGGATGCACATTTGAAAAAGTTTTATTTTTTTAACCATTTAGGAGACATACAAAGTTAACATTGATCATCAACATTTTGAGGAACACTTGGTTTTCCTACACCAAGCCAAAATTTCAAAGGCTCTTAGGTGTCAGAGTGATAGATACGCCCACAAATGACCCCATTTTTAAAACTACACCTCTAAATTCTCAGTGAAAACAATCCTAAATTCTCAGTGAAAACAATCCCAAAAAGCTCAAAATCTCATACCTGAGAAAACAATTTATATCACCCCGGTCTTTCTCCAAACCCACCTTTTGCACATCGTGGGAAAAAAAACCTGGGGATATCATTATCAAATGAAGATATCAATCTCATCCTGGGGACGGCCTACGGCCTTTCTCCATGTGTTCTCATGCAAGAAAGCCACTACAAGTTGCTAGTCAGATGGTACAAAACCCCGCAATAGCTACACAACTATAAGCTAGCCCCCCACAACCGATGCTGGAGATGTGATGCCGGTATCGGTTCCTACTTCCACATCTGGTGGGACTGCCCAGACATTATACCCTATTGGAGGGGGGTCGAGGAAGTCCTCAGATTGCTCCACCCAAATCTTTCTTTAAGAGTAGACATGATCTTTCTATGGAAACCCTCACCTGCCTTTCACCACTTGAAAAACAAATTAATGGCCTTCCTCTTGGACACAGCCAAAGCTTTAATCCCCCTACATTGGTGGCAAAAGGCACCCCTTTCCATATCCCAATGGAGGAAAAAAACAGAAATGCTGTGTAATATGGAGGAGATGTCGAGCTGGTCTAAAGGAACTCATGACAAGTTCCTCCAGATCTGGACCTCCTGGAGAAATCTGAGACACAACTCGTAGGTAGCCTCGATCGAGTGGCCCCCCTATAACACTAAATTCATGGAGACCTTGAGGCCCTGGACGTCTGACGTTTAGCTACGCACCCCATCCAAGGCGGAATTCAGTACCCTCCTTGTCCCGGATTGGATAAGAATCATATCTTATATAAGTCGGTCCTGGACCTTTCATCTATATGTCTCTCCCCCCCCCCCCCCCCGCTTTTTTTCTCGCTATCACCTACCACATTTCTTCACTCCCTATCCCCTCCCCCCTATCCTACCTCAACCCATGATTATTTTTTTTTAGTGTTTCAGATTTGGCTCCAAAACTTATACTGTATATTGATATAACAGACAAGCTGGATAGTCATCAGGAGCCTGTTTCATAGTTACTTGGAATGGTTTGGTAGTTTATTGTAGCCTTAGTAAGTAAAGAAAGAAATAAATGTATACCAGTTTTGTTCATAATTGTAAACCTACTGATAGAACGTACGCTAGGACAAACTCCCCTAGCCTTATCAGATATATCAGTGCAATTTTGTCTGTATGAATCCTTGTTCATTGAAAAATTAATAAAAAATTGATTTAAAAAAAAAACAAAAACTACACCTCTCAATCTATTCACTGAGGGGGGTCATGAGTATTTTTACCCCACAGTTTTTTCAGGAATTAATGCAATTTAGAGAAAAATAAAATTTAATATTTTTGCAAATATATAATTTTAAAGTCAGTGTTTTTTCTGTAATGTACATGAAAATGGTGATTAACAGCCCAAAATGGATACGCATGTTTGTCCTGTGTTCAGAAACATACCCATTGTGGATCTAATATTATGTCTGTATGCACAACGGGGCTCAAAATGAAAGGAGCAGCCAGTGGCTTTCAGAACAGAAATTGTGCTTGACGGCATTTTAGGCCTTATAGCACACTGGTAGAGCCCTCGGGTGGCCAAAACAATGGAGAACACCCACAAATGATGCCATTTTGAAAACTAGCGCCCTTAACGAATTAATGTAGGGGGTCAACTGCATATTTTACCCCAGTTTTCTGAATGAATCTAAGCAAAGCAGAAGGAAAAAAAATAACGATTTTCACTTTTTTGCAAATTGTGCCATTTTAAAAACAGGTTTTTGTTTGGTACAGCACACAAATAAATGAAGACTTGCACCCCAAAATGGATCACCCTGTTTGTTCCGTGTTCAGAAACGTACCCATTGTGGCCTAATTTACTTACAGGACACAGGGCTAGGCCTATAATGGAGGGAACACCTCTTGGATTTCAGGGCATAACTGAATAAATTACAGTGCCCATTGCTCACTTGTGCAGAAAAAAAAATCACTCCATAAAAATAATCCATCTCCTTTTTGGCATTCCGTAAATTTTCAGATAAAAATAATAATGTAAACTGTGTGATATGTCCAAAGACAGGAGTAATTACGGAGGCCCGGTTGGAATGGACACATGGGGCAATAAAACCAGGTATCTCTCCTCCTCCAGTGCTTTTTTGGGGGGTATTTCTTGACCGCAGTGGCAGAGATGGGGTGTAAAAAGTGGCACTCTGTGAGGCTTCATAAGCTTGCTGAACAAGCTGCTATTGGAACTGCAAGGTGAGCATTCCCGGGGCTTCTTATAAATTATGTATTACGGGTAGTGGTCTGAAAAACAGCGGGCTCACATGGACGTATGTGAAATCTGCTTGCGGAGGTCTGCAGCAGGTCCCAGTGTTGAGCCCGGCAATGGCTCTGCATACGGGCGCGTAATGTACTGCGCATAACTGGATACTCACACAGGTGGTCATGTGCAGTACAACTTTTTTTGTTGGTATTTCCCACGCCGTTGCTTAGCAACGACGCGGGTACAGAATGTAGCTACGTTTGGGCTGCGGCTATATCTGCAACCACAGAGCACATTGTGCTTTCTGCAAGTGGATTACATAATTCCAACCGGCTAATGTAAGCGGAATTGTGTAATCCAGTGCATTTGATTGATCTGCATATTACCGTAGATCAAATGCTTGTGGAATCCGTAATTTCTATACGGTCATATGAGTCTAACCTAAGGTAGGTCGCTACCTTTTTATCATGTGACCAGGGACTGCTCGACAAAGCCATCGGTCACTGCTTCAGGCTCTTGGTGACCCTTGGTATCCGAGAGTAAGAAGTTTTTTAATTTCCCGGGCTCCCTGGTATCTTGCTGGCGGGCGCATGCGCAGAATCCGGGTAAGGTTCATGGAGGAGGAACGTGTCGGGGTTCAAATACGAGGTCTCCAGTAAAAAGTTTTATCTCCTCTCAACGATCGCATTGGTGAGGGGAGATGAAACTTCAACTTTTTTTTAAACTTTTACATGATTGCCATTATCCATTGGATAAGGGTGACCACGTGACCAGGAAAGGCTCACCGCAGCACCCTGTTACATCTCCATGCTTTCTGCTACCTTTGGTAGCCAAGAGCATGGAGATTTTAAATTTACTGGGCAACTCTTGACTTTTGCGCATGTGTCCGCTATTTTGCTATCTGGCGCATGCAACGAAGCCAAGGTAAGGTCTTTGAATAAAGATCCTATTGTGGGACAAATCCCGGGACCATAGTTATGTAATTTCATCTTCCCTTACGGATACAATCTTTTTAAACTTAAAAAAAAAATTTTTTTAACTTTACATGATCACTGTTATCCAATGGATAACAGTGATCATGTGACCGGGAACCGCATACAGCAGTCCCTGGTCACATCTCCCTGTACTCTGCAATCTTTGACAGCCAGGTGCAGCCAGATTTTAAATTTGCCTGGCTCTCTGGCTTTCTGCGCATGCACAGAAGCCCACAGCCATCCAGATCACTGCGGAACATCACAGAGGACGGGGGTGAGTGAGTAATTCCAGCTGCCCCCATGGATCGGATCACAGTCACCATGGCCCCCGGTGATACCTCTCATCTACCTTCAGGAGCCAGGAGATTTCAAATCTCCCGGGCAATCCAGGCTTTTGCGCATGCGTGTGATATCATATGTCTAGCGCGCATGTGTAGAAGAGCGGTGTCAGGTCCTGGAGGACTAGATCGCTGCGGGACATCTCTGAGGACAGCGGTGAGTATGCTAAACAACCCCGATGGATGCAATCCAGGACGGTAGCTGAATATTTAACTTTATTTTACTTTTTTGTGATCAGCCAATCACATAATTGCATGATCGCCCGACTTTACTGGACCTAAAGTGCTCTGAAAGATAGTAACCTTGGGTCTAAAAAGTTATTTAACCAACCTAACACAAAGGTTGTATCCCCTTTTCTAAGCCAGTATAGGTAAATCCTTAAATTCAGGAATTTCCGGACAGGTTTTGGTCAAGATTGGCCAATGTTTATACAAAATGTTTTTTATTAGGCCACTTTTCTCACTATATGTGGATACAAAGGGGATTCTATTAGATTTTAATTTCCTTGAGCGTGGTGTTAGAAGTTCATCGCAGGATTTGGTCAGAGCCCTGCTCTTCATAGTACGCACGAGGGAGGAAGGATCTCCCCCTAATCTCAAATTTCCGACACATCTCATCTAATGTATTCACCACATAACTTTCATCAGTATTTTGCCTAACCCTTAAGAATTGACTATCAGGTAAGGACTCCAACATACCTCTAGAATGGTAACTGTCAAAAAGTAATATATTGTTTCTGTCAGTGGGCTTGACATAAAGGTCTGTAGTGATTTTATCAATTTGTTTGTTTATTAAAATATCAAAATTTTGGATGTTATATTTAGATTAGAGATGAGCGAGCACCCAAATGCTCGAGTCCTCGTTATTCGAGTCGAGCTTTTTGTAAAATTTGAGAGCTCTATTCGAGTAACGAACCCCACTGACTACAATGGGAGACCCGAACATTTTTGTATGTGGGATGCTGGGTCCCGAGCTTTTTTTTCTTTTCTAGGTTCTCTCTCTCTCTCTCTTGCCAGCCAGCCAGCCAAAACATTTGCCAATGACGCGCGCTGCATTGCGGAAGGGCCAAAACAGGCACATCACAGCAGGGAGGAGCCAACACCTGGGGTGGGGTCGCACAGGGCTTGATGCTCGTTCGAGTAATGAGCACCATCGAGTACGCTAATGCTCGAACGAGCATCAAGCTCGGCAGAGTATGTTCGCTCAACTCTAATTTAGAATAATTAATCGTAAATTGCAGACCCAAGTCATTGTTATTCAACCAATCAGTAAACAAAGCAAGCTTGCATTCAGATCCATCCCAAACTACAAAAATATTGTCTATAAAGCTGGGCAATTATGCATGTCTAAATTGCTCTTGCTGCAGCAATCTGATTAGAGGAGATACATTTCCCCACCCTCTCACTGGTCGGACCTTCAAAATCAAAAATTACTATACTTGTAGGTCGACATATGTTATTTATTTGATAACATGCCAATATGGCAAGGCCTATGTAGGTGAAACAATACAAGAGATACGGGCGAAGATTAATAAAACCAAGAGTACATTCAGAACCGGTAATAAGAATTTACCTGTTGTTAAACATTTTTTAGAATTTGGTCACTCTATTAGTCAGCTACGCTTCAGGGTCATAGACCATGTGCCAGTGTTGGAAAGGGGAGGTAATAGGTAGGGCTTATTAAAAAAAGAAAGAACTAAGATGGATTCATACTCTAGATACACTACAGCCCAAGGGGTTGAACATGTGCATCACTGTAAGGAACCTTCTGAGATAATTAAAATTTAACTTTTATTAAATATCAATTTTAAAATAATACCCCACCATACAAACACACACTAAACAGGCAAAACAAAACAATTTCATAGAGGACTACCAATTGTGTATAGTACTTTCTATGATAAAATAGTTGTCCTTTGTTGGACTCTAGTGTAGGGGGCCGTATTGAGCTATTATTATTGAGGTATTGATGATATTATATGGGTAACCTATGATATCAAGCTACGACTGATCCCCCCACCTGTACTAAACAGGTCTATCTAATGCAATGGCTCCAAACTGCGAACATAGGGCCATGGAGATTAATGAAGTCTCTGCCCGTATTACAAAACTAGCTAGGTAGGTTTATTCCCAAAGAGATGCCTCCTAATGCTCTTATGTGCTATACTAGTGCCCTAGCCAGAGACCAGATTGATTACTCCAATTTATGTGCGCTTATAGCTAATGAGAACATGGCAACAAATTGTTGATTTGGTAGTTATTTAAAAAACAACACCAAAAATTGACACTTTGAGCTGTGCTGTGTTCTCATAAGGCTATACTAACTACAGTTACACGACAGGAGACAGAGCTGCCCCTGGGTGTCACTGTGTGTGAGCCAAAAACAGGCGAGAGGGTTGCTGTCAACTATAAGGGCAACTGTTATAGTCACTTGTCTCCATATGACTAATCACATTTGAATCCGTGGTTAGTGCGTCACTGTCACATTACTGTCGACGCGTTTCTGCAGCGATTTTTTTGGCTGCTTCATCAGGACAGTATGTCAAAACGAGCCACCTTTATTTTTGGTGCTGAAAAATAATGCATGACCAAGCAACCTTAGTTTTTGATGCTCAGTGATAGTTTAGGACATGAAGCCCGTTATGACCGCTGAGCTCGCTGGCCCAGGTAAAACTGACAGACCTGTCAAGTACTATACACAATTGGTAGTCCTCTATGAAATTATTTTGTTTTGCCTGTTTAGTGTGTGTTTGTATGGTGGGGTATTATTTTAAAATTGATTATTTAATAAAAGTTAAATTTTAATTATCTCAGAAGGTTCCTTACAGTGATGCACATTTAAGTTAATTGGGATCCTCTGCCTCAGTGATTAGATAAGGGGTTGAACATAGATTATTATATTGCACCTTACTTGTAATTTACATGATCATGTGTCTCTACTAGTATATAGATATATGGTTTGATATACATTACAGTTTTTTTATATGTGTTTTTTGTTTTGTTGTTTTCAGGCAAATTACTACTGAAGTCATTGTTGGAATAAGGAGGAGTCTGCTGGACAGCAACGAAAAATTCTCTATCCTCCAAACCACTAATTGTGAATATAGAATGTGTATAATAATCATGATTAAATTACTATAAATTTGAATAGTTGATGTGAGTTTGTTTGACTGATGGACTAATAAAATAAAGATTGATATTCAATTTTCAGTATCCTCTTTACATCAGTGATGAGTGTAGAAGCTTTTATAAAAGACCCTTTCTTTATATATTTGGTCCCACCACACTGTAGTGACTAAAATTAGGTCTTGAATAATTTATGATCATCTCTTAGAGACAATACTCGGGAGAGTTGGATTAATTGATGGTGGGATATACGTTGAGATCTATATGCCTGCATAGTTGGGGCCCCTCAGGTTAATATAGGTAAAAAGAAATGCTGCTGATAATCGGTATGATTTATTAATACAGTTTTTTGAGAGTATAAGGAGATGTATATAGGGATGGCCCTTTGTATAAATATGCTGTGGCCTTGTTTAATATTATACATAACATAATTAGATTCGGCATATGGACGAAACCATAGTGCGCATGCGCATTATGTTGTGATGATGTAGGACCTGAACATGCGACCGCTCTTTTGTGGTCATGTGACCACATAATGCTGACGCATGATCCTTGTGTCTTGTTGACGTATGGCCGAAGACATGACCGCTATGGCGATCGTGTGATAGTGTGATACTAACGCATACGTGAATCAGGGACATTCATGGGGCGGATATGACGCACGGGTGATGCAGTATCACGTGAGTGCACGTGATTCTGCTCATGCACATTAACTTACTGGTTCCTTGAATTAGGATGATTAACCCCATCTTGGTGACTAGCTGAAACGGCTTCCTACTATGCATTGTATGTATTACCATATATAAGTGATTGGACTACTAAGGTTTAATAGTTTGTCTAAGATACAGGGTGGTTGACAGGGTGGTGATGCCTCCAGGAGCTGATTGGCTGCCATGAGCAAGGTCCTAGCACGCCGCAGCAATCACTTTCCCTGGAGCAGCCATCCCCCTTCCTTCTCCCCATGGCGAACTGCTACAGGGCATCTGTGCTGACAGTGCGATACTGCAGCCGCGTTAGGAATCCCCCTGCTGTGAGGCTGTGCCCTCCCATCTCCCATGGTGAAGCCCTTGCGCTGTGACTTACGAAGTTGCAGAGCATCTCCCCTGCCCATCTGCTCCCTCACAGCTCCCTCAACAGATGTGTCCTTGCCGCTGTGCCGCCGCTCAGCTCTGTACCAGATGCCAGCTCTCTGCTGCTGTGACTGCTGCGAGCTTGCTCCCCTGCTCAGTGTCTGCCACTGCTGCCAGTGACACAGGCTCTCTGCTGCTGTGGCCGCTGACAAACGGAAAGAGAGGGAGTAACTCCCACAATCTCTTTGTGTTAGCTTATCATTCTTAAATCGTGTTTCCCCAAGTTAGCGTTATGGCTCCGTGGAAGTGTATTAACTCGCCTGACAGTTTCTGTTTCATTTTTGGTGAATATACAGTGTTGAAGCAATAGCTGAATATTACAGACTTTGTGAAAAAAGTATACTTCGCATAATCAGACTAAAACTTGGAGATCAAGATAAAGTTTAGGCACCTCATAAAGTGTGCAAATGGTGTCTTGAGGACCTCAGAAATTTGTTCAAGAGTAACAAAAAAAGCTTTCTGTTATGGTATGGCGAGAGTAAAAGAACCATAGTGATGACTGTTACTTTTGTTCATGTGATGTGAAAGGGTATAATTTCAAATGGAAGCATTCCATTTCATACCCCAATCTTCATTCAGCAATTCATTCCATCTCCCATGGCACAGATATACCAGTACCCAAGCCCCCTACTACCTTGGAAGAGATACCTAGCTCCGATGAAGATGGAGTCATACTTGAACCAGAAGATGAATCAAGTTCTGACTTTGAAGATGATACAAGACCAACATTTTTTTCCCAGTAGGAGATGAATGATTTGGTAAGAGACTTGAATCTTCCCAAAGGTGCCGCTGAGTTATTCGGTTCAAGCTCAAAAGCAGGAATTTATTATTGCCAGGAGTGTTTGTTTCATGATTCAGACATCGTGAAAAGACGTTCATTCCTTACTTTGCCCAGGAAGACAAGTTGACTTATTGCATCGATGTTGAAGGTTTAATGGGTCAATTCAAAATCCAATATGGTTCAACGCAATGGCCTCTTTTCATAGATTTTTCAAAAAAGAAGTCTCAAAGCAATTTTGCTCCATAATGGCGGTTTTTACGCTTCCATCCCTGCAGGTCATTCTGTGCACTTGAATAAATCCTACAAGAACTTGGAATTGGTTCTTCGTAAACTTAAATATGAAGACCGCGGTTGACAAGTGTGTGGGGGTTTAAAGGTCTTGTGCATGCTGCTCGGGCAACAAGCTGGATATACCAAATACCCTTGTTTTCTGTGTCTATAGAAGAGTCGAGACTGACAAAATCACTGGACCAAGAAGAGTTGGCAGCCGAGGGTGTACGCAGTCAGTCAAAAAAAGTCCTCTGAGAAACTTTGGTACCTCCACATAAAGTCCTTCCACCACCTCTCCATATAAAGTTGGGATTGATGAAGCAATTCGTGCAATCACTTACAAGAGATGGAGAATGCTTCAAATATTTGGTCACCAAGTTCCCAGGCCTCTCGGAGGCAAAATTTGATGGAAGGTGTGTTTATCAGACCAGACATTAGAAGGCTTATAGCTAATCAATTGTTTGTCAATACAATGATGGATGGATTGCATTTAAAGATGTCATACAGAAAGTTTTAGGCAATAAGAAAGATCCTGACTACAAAAAGATTGTCTGACGAATGCTGAAAGCATTTCAAGTTTTAGTTTGCCTGATGAGTTTGAAAGTACATTTTCTCTAATCCCACCTTGACTACTTTCCTGAAAATTTTGGAGCTGTGAGTGAAGAACAAGGTAAACGATTCCAACAGGACATTAAAGAGATGGAAAGAAGATACTAGGGAAAATGGAGCATTACAATGATGGCAGACTACTGTTGGATGCTTCAAAGAGACATTCCTGATGCTACTTACAAGCGTAAATGTACCAAGAGGAGCCTCACATGGAGGAAAAAACGATTTTAGTGTGTTTTAGTGAACTGTTTTTTTAGTTCAAAAATGATTTTCATGTAAAATTTGTAATTAAAAATTAATTTTATAAGTCTATTTTCATTTATTTTGAGGTATTGCCCAATTTAACATAGATAACTGAATAGTCAGGAAACGTTATGTCCTATGACAGAGGTCGTTTTCGGATTCAGCATACCAAAATATTTAAAGATTACGTGGAATAACTAATACAGCTGTTAATTTTTTTTTTTTTTGCATACTATTCCTACAAGTGACTCAACCACTGTAGATGACTTTCAAACCCTCTGATTCTATATAACCAGTGCTGAACAAACTGCATTACAATACCCTCTAGGGCAGGATTTGGATAGTTTTGGACAGAGCACATTGGTTAATTGCCTTTTTCTTGCCATTATTATAGCAAACGTGAAGGAAGAAACGTGATGGTCTGGGGTTCTTTTGCTGGTTCCTGAGTTGGCAACTTGCAGAAGGTGACTATCATACTGGATAAATAGAGCTACCACAGCATTTTGATATGCAATGCAATACCTTCTAGTGCTCACCTAGGTGGTCAGGAGTGTATATTACTGCAAGACAATGATCCAAAACATACTTCTAGGTTATGTCAGAACTACATAAGAAGTTAAACTCCATTGAGCGTGTTTAGGATGAACTGGACAAAAGAGCGGAAGCAAAGCAACATACAAGTGCAGCACATTTGTGGGAAATTTTGCAACAATATTCAGAAGGAATTTCTGAACAATATTTGAATGGGGTTGTAGAAAGAATGACTCTTGTGTAGAGGTGGCTGCTTTGAAGAGTAAAAAATTGACATTTAATTTGGTGAAATAAAGTAAATCCATTATTTTTTGTTCATCTTAACTTGTTTATGCTTTCATTTAGAAGTACATTTCAGACATTGAATTGCATAAATATCAATAAAAGCTGTAAAAAAATTGAGCTGTTCTAAAACTTTTGAATAATAGTGTATGACTAGTAATGCAAGCAGTGATAGAAATATAGCAGATATTTAGAGATGAGCGAACGTATTCAGTAAGGGCGATTTCGCAATCGAGCACCGCGATTTTCGAGTACTTCACTACTCGGGTGAAAAGTACTCGGGGGCGCGCCGGGGGTGAGCGGGGGGTTGCAGAGGGGAGTGGGGGGGAGAGGGAGAGAGGGCTCCCCCCTGTTCCCCGCTGCTACCCCCCGCTCCGCCGCGCCCCCCCTTCCCCTGCCCCCCGGCGCACCCGAGTACTTTTCACCCGAGTAGTGAAGTACTCGAAAATCGCGGTGCTCGATTGCGAAATCGGCCTTACCGAGTACGTGCGCTCATCTCTACAAATATTACTTTTAAAACATAACTTAACTACAATGAACAACAATGCTGTAAATTGATTTACCACAATGTGCCAGTCATGTTAGTAATTGCTACATCTGCACATCAATATAAGAGCTTATTCACACGGGCATAGGCTTTCTTACATGGGCCCACCGGACGCCGTTTGTGCGCCCTTTCATTTGTCGTTTGTGCACCCTTTTAGACGGTGTGAGCCCGATGCATATATGTTGAGCCCGCAATGCCATCGGGTGGGGGGAGGCAGTTTAACTCTGCTAATCTGCCTACCCTTTCCACCTCCTCTCGGCAAGGGATAGGGGCAAGAAGGGGTGGAAGCTAGTGTGCTAAGCTCTCACCCCCCCCCCTTGTCAGCTGACTGCGATGGGAGGGGGTGGGACAGGGTGGAATCTTAGTAACCAGCTACCGCCCCCTCCCATTGCAAACAGTTGGTAAGAGGGCAGAATGGAGGAGGGAAAGGGGTGGGATTTTATCAGTCACGCTGCTAAGCTCTCTCCTACCTCCCTTCTCCGGCAGGTACCATAGGAGTCTATGGGGTTGCCGCCATATTCTGGCCAGGAAGATAATTCCTGAACTATCTTTCTTGGTCAGTGGAAAATCGCCCATCTGATCTGATGCATTGGAATCCAATGGGAAAACTGTTCCACTCGAAGACTACTGTTTAATGCAATTTTGGGTGGTTGACTCAAAGACGTTTTACTATACTACTAGATAACTGCAATGAATGTGTACAGTTTTGGCAATTTCTTATTGCTTCAATACATGTTAAGAAAAAAATGAGGCAACCTTGCAATCTTGATTACCTACCCCAAAAGGAGCGCTAAAATTGGAAAAACTTTACCAAAACTGTCACTTTTTTATTGTAGATTTTGAATTGATGTCTCATGCAAATATATTTGGCACAGAACTCAGTTGCTTTAAGTGCATTTTTAACCTCTAAGGGACATAACTCATTTTAACCTTAATAGACAGTAAATTGTATCCCCTTTTGTATTCCAGTGGTTATAACATTTTATTTTTTCCATCAGTAAAGCTTTATAAGACCTTCTATTTTGAGGGTCAAGTTCTCGTTTTTATAGGAACTACTATAGGTACTTTAGGTACATATAATGCCTTGAATAACTTTCTGTGATTTATTTTTATGGAATTCACTGTGTGGTATAATTATTAGAGATGAGCGAACACGTTCGGCCCCGCCCCTTTTTCGCCCGAACACCGAACTTTGCGAACACCTCGGTGTTCGGGCGAAAAAGTTCGGGGGCCGCCGTGGCAGCGCGGGGGGGTGCGGCGGGGAGCGGGGGGGAGAGGGAGAGAGAGAGGGCTCCCCCCTGTTCCCCGCTACTGCCGCCCGCGCCGCCGCGCATCTCCCCGCCCCCCGGCGGCACCCGGACACTTACGCGCGAACACTCCAGTGTTCGCTAAAGCCGGTGTCCGGGTGCGGGTGTGTCCGTTACGGACACGTTCGCTCATCTCTAATAATTATGTTATTTTTATTCTGTGAGTCATTACAATTATGACAACACTAAATTTTCAGGGGTTTTACTATGTTTGACCACTTTTGCACAATATAGATTCCTTTTTCTTTACAAAAAGACATTGTGGGGCGTCACATTCCAGGACCAGAATATTTTTATTTTTCAGTTGACACCGCTGTGAGAGGGCTTGTTTTTTGTGGGGCAATTTGTAGTTTTTATTGGTACTGTTTTGAGGTTTATACGACTTTAAAAAAAAATTTTATTCTTGTTTTGCGAAAGTGAGATGATCAGAAAACTGCTATTTTTTTACATAATTTATTGTGCTGGATAAATAGTGTAACATTTTATAGTATAGTTTGTTATGGATGTAGTGATACCAATTATGTGTAATTTTTTTTGTTCTCTTTATTTTTAACATTTTTAAAGCCTTGTGTAATGGAAAAAAAGTTTTGTTTCTGTAATAATGTTCAGATCCCATGGTCAGCAATGAATATAGCCTCTGCAGTGTTAAACAATACAGAGGAGTGAATAGATGAGAAAGTTTTCATCATTTCAATCTTTTTCTGGGGAAAACCCTATATGTGACAAGCAGAGACCAAATATGATATTTGAGTGATGAGGGGGTGATAACATGAACTAAAATTCATGCCACCTCTCCTCTGGGAAAGCATGTTCTCCTTGTTAAAATTTGAACCTCTTTGCTCTTACTCTAAAACCAAGCTTAACCCTCCTCTTTAACTCCTTCACAACATGTCTCAATTGATTAAAGCGACCTTCTGGGCCTGGACAAACAAAGATGGCTACACTGCTTCTCTGGCTATTTGATGCATGCGGTGCATTAGTATGCCTGACACGTCATCTCAGTAATAATCATTTATGTGCTTTTATACAGCAGCAATCATGGCTTAGTAAATAGAGGCAGAGCGGGCCGGAGATCGTTCTATCCCAACCGCCTCTTTTCCCAGCAAAAGGCAGATGTTCATAGATTAATGACTCCCTGTTTACATGGGCCAATCATTGTCCAGTTTTTAGACATGCATAAACTGAATAATCACCAAACGAATTCTCATTTGTCTTTTAGTTGATGCATGCATTTAGACTAAACAATAACAGTTCAGATTATTGCTAGATCGCAGGAAACTAGACAATTTATCTGCCCATGTTAAAGGTCCCTAAGACACTACATGCTGCTCTGCCTGACCAACACTGCTCCTGTGGGTAGCACTGCTTAATTAAAGCAGGTGTAAAGTCTTGGACATTGAGCATTAGTTTGTATCATTAGTCTATTTGATAGTCAGAGTAGTGGTGCAGCCATTTTTGTTTGTCCTGACTCAAAGGTTACAATCATCGCCTGTAGCCCCTTTCTTGGAAAATTGGTCTTCCCTTTTTTTTTGTGTATGTCTCGTCAAACC
This sequence comes from Eleutherodactylus coqui, assembly GCF_035609145.1. Classification (NCBI taxonomy): domain Eukaryota; kingdom Metazoa; phylum Chordata; class Amphibia; order Anura; family Eleutherodactylidae; genus Eleutherodactylus; species Eleutherodactylus coqui. Next base: position 64,553,485 of record NC_089842.1, read on the forward strand.
CCTCCTCCTTTTGGTACCGCTATTCCCAGTTTTTTCCTAAATTTGCTTGAATATATTTTTCCACTTTTAAATGTACGGCATTTTAAAAACGCCTTCGCTTTGGCAGGATAGATTGTTTTGATTGTTCCGATTGTTCTTTGTAAGTTATACTGTGAGATTAATTTCCATAATTTCCATCTTCTTACATATGATGCTTATGTGATTTTTATTGTTAAAACTTTAATAAAAAGTGAATTTATGAAAAAACAAATAAAAGAATATACAAAAAACATGTAATGTTCAATCATGATACAATGTAAAACTTGAATATAATCATTTTCTTTTGAGGCCCCAGTCTGGTGCTTTGCTTTGATCATTAAGTGTCTGTTTGTGTCTTTCACAACAAAAGATGCCCGGCATTAAGGTGTTATAAACTGAACTTTCTGTAAGAGTGCTTCAGAGTCTGGTAATTTTTTGTGAAGGATTCACTAACATTAACTTTAAATGTTATTATTGCATTCAAGATCACATTATACAAAATTTCATCAGGGTGAGGATTAGCATAAAAATCATACTGTGATGAGTCAGTAATTTTCACAGCTCTACCTCAAATGCATCTATAGGGCTTAATGTAAAATAACCCTGCAATGTTTTTTGTATGATTGCCATTATGGCTTTTCTAAGAGATGAATCAGAATAACTAGTTATCTTTGGAAATGACAATAAAAATCCACTTAAAATAATTTACTGTCGCTCTTTATCTTCCCCACAGTCATAGTCTGCAATTATGGCCATGCTGATAGGTTTAAGCTCAGAGAAACTGCATTCATGTTTGATATAAAATCAGAGAGAGAAGTATAACTAATAAAAAGTCAAAGTTACAAAAGAGCCACTACAAAATACAATATCGTCATTTCATATATGAAGATGTAATTGGCAACTTACAGTGCTCAGAAGAGACAGCACCCCACAGGAAAGATTACAACGTGTCTACCATTATGGCTGCCACTCAAGACAAAGTACCCAGCATTTACTTACATCTCCTTCTCACGACCCTTGAATTAATTTTCTCTTCCATTGTTGCTAATAATAAAATTCCCCTGAAGGGGAAAATCTTGTAGAAGTTCTTTCCACTCAGTAACAAAGGGAAAGTGAGCAACAAGGGTTGGGTCTAGAGATGAGTGAGCACCAAAGTGCTCGAGTGCTCGTTACTCGAGTCGAACTTTCAGTGATGCTCGAGAGTTCGTTCCCAGTAAGGAACCCCATTGAAGTCAATGGGCGACTCGAGCATTTTTGTATATGACTGGTGCTCCGCTAAGGTTTTCATTTGTGAAAATCTTAGCAAATCACCAAAGTCATGTAAAAAACACAGAAATGGATAGGGCAGGCGAGGAGCAACATGCAGGGCTGCATTTCTGGCTCCGAGGTCTCACTATTAAGCCACAATAGTGACAAGAGTGAGACTCTCCCCCGCACTGTCAGCATAAAGATCACAGCCTCACCAATCAGAGGCAGCTCATTCAGCAGGCGGGGATTTTAAATCCCCGGCTGCTGAATACTACTCACAGCAGTTCAGAAGAACTGCCGGCCGGCCGCGGCTGAACTCCGTCTGCTGGGACAAGGTGAGTATATTTTTTTTTTACTTTTTACACATTTCTGGATGAATTTCAGGTAAGGGCTTATATTTTTAAGCCCTTCCCGAAAATTCATCCCGCGCTTGCCGGCAGCCCATTGCTTTCAATGGAGCCGGCTGTATTGCCGTCTCCATTGAATTCAATGGTCAGTGCTCGTTTAATCGAGACGAGTACTGCGTGGTGCTCATCTCGAGTAACGAGCATCTCGAGCACCCTAATACTCGAACGAGCATCAAGCTCGGACGAGTATGCTCGCTCATCTCTAGTTGGGTCCCCTCTCTCTTTAAGGACCCCACACCAGCCACAAGGTCTGCTTCTACTGTATGAATGTAACAAGGGGTCCCTAACAGGGTGTTTGGCAATTATTCTTTAATTGTTACATTTCTGTGCCCCAAGGTGTTGGTGGTATAATGGATGGATAGTGCTGTCCTGGACTATGGGAGATATTACTAGGCAATGCAAATATGATATAAGAGGTGTGCCTAGGAAATACAAAGTGTGACACTGGAGAGTGAGATGGGGGAGTAGAACAGGCCTGTTTCAAAATGAGAAAATACATCTTCATTTCTGATGGAACAGTGATTGGCTCAAATGACCACTCATCATCATCCCAAAATCCAGCTCGGCACTGGGAGAAAAGTCTGCTTACCAAGTTGAATGAACCGGTTTGTTTTTGCAATTATGTGGTTACCTCCATTTGACAGCAGGGTTTAGGAGTGGAGAAACTGTGTGATCGCACATTCTCAAATCAGTTTCCTGTAGCAGTAACCCCACCAGACTGACAGCTGAACCTCTGATGACCCCATTGAGCACGATAAGTGAATCATTGTTCCTGCCAGAGGGACCCCCGCTTTCTTGGATACAATAGCTTTTTTTATTGTTACAAGAATCTTTGTTTGATATGGAACATGAAAATGGACTATTGATGCCAAAATAAAAAGCAGGGAAGCCACTAGTATGAGAAAAAATAAATAAATTATTTGTATAGTGCCAACTAGAGATGAGCGAACGTGTTCTTCCGAGCTTGATATTCGTGCGAATATTAGGGTGTTCGTGATGTTCGTTATTCGTAACGAACACCATGCGGTGTTCGGGTTACTTTCACTTCCTTCCCTGAGACGTTAGCGCGCTTTTCTGGCCAATTGAAAGACAGGGAAGGCATTACAACTTCCCCCTGTGACGTTCAAGCCCTATACCACCCCCCTGCAGTGAGTGGCTGGGAAGATCAGGTGTCCGCCGAATATAAAAGTCGGCCCCTCTCGCGGCTCGCCTCAGATGCCGTGTGAGTTAGATGAGGGACAGTGCTGTTTGTACCGGAGCTGCTGTAGGGAAAGAATTGGTAGTTAGTGTAGGCTTCAAGACCCCCCAAAGGTCCTTATTAGGGCCACTGATAGCTGTGTGTTGGCTGCTGTTAGCAGTGGCAATTTTTTTTTTCTCAAAATCGCCTCTGCAGAGCGTTGCACCCGGCATTAGGGACAGAAGTGCTGCATAGGCAGGGAGAGTGTTAGGAGTGAGTGTAGCCTTCAAGAACCTCAACGGTCCTTTCTAGGGCCATATTTAACCGTGTGCAGTACTGTGCTGGCTGCTGTTAGCTGTGCTGCATTTTTTTTTACTTCTCAAAATCGCCTCTGCAGAGCATTGCACCCTCCATTGATACTGCAGGGAAAGAATTGTGTAGGCAGGGCCACAACACAGTTATTGTTCATTGAATATACGCAGTGCTGCCTTTTTGTGCAAAAAAAGGGAAAATATTTCTATTTGTCCTGCCTCTGTCCGTCCTAAGGGCGGTGGACACGTGTCGGCTGCGTGTGCAACCTTTAAAAATCAGACGCACCCAGCTACGTTTTACTCCTGGCTTCGCCATTTGCTTTCCTTAATTGGGAAAAAAAATACCTGCTCTGCCACAGTTAATAACTCTGCTACCCTCACGTTCTGTGACACATTAGCAGGGACACAGCACAGTTATTAAACTTCTCATGTTCATTGAATATATGCAGTGCTGCCTTTTGGTGCAAAAAAACTGAAAATAATTCTATTTGTCCTGCCTCTGTCCGTCCTAAGGGCGGTGGACACGTGTCGGCTGCGTGTGCAACCTTTAAAAATCAGACGCACCCAGCTACGGTTTACTGCTGGCTTCGCCATTTGCTTTCCTTAATTGGGAAAAAAAATACCTGCTCTGCCACAGTTAATAACTCTGCTACCCTCACGTTCTGTGACACATTAGCAGGAAAACAGCACAGTTATTAAACTTAGATTATACATTCACTAGAGGCAGTGGGGCCTTTCGTTTTCAAAAAAGGGAAAAAATTATATTTGGCCTGCAGTCTTGCGCCAATTTATTAGCTGCCTGTGAAATCAAATCACTGGTAATACAGCATGCTGAGGGGTAGGGGTAGGCCTAGAGGACGTGGACGCGGCCGAGGACGCGGAGGGCCAAGTCAGGGTGTGGGCACAGGCCGAGCTCCTGATCCAGGTGTGTCGCAGCCGACTGCTGCGCGATTAGGAGAGAGGCACGTTTCTGGCGTCCCCACATTCATCGCCCAATTAATGGGTCCACGCGGGAGACGGTTATTAGAAAATGAGCAGTGTGAGCAGGTCCTGTCCTGGATGGCAGAAAGTGCTTCGAGCAACCTATCGTCAACCCGCAGTTCTGCGCCGTCCACTGCTGCAAATCCGAATCCTCTGTCTGCTGCTCCTCCTTCCTCCCAGCCTCCTCACTCCACTACAATGACACCTGCTCAGGAGCGGGAACACTCCCAGGAACTGTTCTCGGGCCCCTGCTTAGATTGGGCAGCAGCGGTTCCTCTCCCACCAGAGGAGTTTATCGTCACTGATGCCCAACCATTCGAAAGTTCCCGGGGTCCGGGGGAAGAGGCTGGGGACTTCCGCCAACTGTCTCAACAACTTTCTGTGGGTGAGGAGGACGATGACGATCAGACACAGTTGTCTTGCAGTGAGGTACTAGTAAGGGCAGTAAGTCCGAGGGAGCAGCACACAGAGGATTCGGAGGAAGAGCAGCAGGACGATGAGGTGACTGACCCCACCTGGTGTGCAACGCTTACTCAGGAGGACAGGTCTTCAGAGGGGGAGTCAAGGGCATCAGCAGGGCAGGTTGCAAGAGGCAGTGCGGTGGCCAGGAGTAGAGGCAGGGCCAGACCGAATAATCCACCAACTGTTTCCCAAAGCGCCCCCTCGCGCCATGCCACCCTGCAGAGGCCGAGGTGCTCTTAGGTCTGGCAGTTTTTCACAGAGACGCCTGACGACCGACGAACAGTGGTGTGCAACCTTTGTCGCGCAAAGCTCAGCCGGGGAGCCAACACCAACAGCCTCACCACCACCACCATGCGCAGACATATGATGGCCAAGCACCCCACAAGATGGGACGAAGGCCGTTAAGCGCCTCCGGTTTGCACCCCTGCCTCTCCCCCTGTGCCCCAACCTGCCACTGAGATGCAACCCCCCTCTCAGGACACAGGCACTACCGTTTCCTGGCCTGCACCCACACCCTCACCTCCGCTGTCCTCGGCCCCATCCAGCAGTGTAGTTCAGCGCACCGTCCAGCCGTCGCTTGCGCAACTGTTGGAGCGCAAGCGCAAGTACGCCGCCACGCACCCGCACGCTCAAACGTTAACCGTCCGCATAGCAAAATTCATCAGCCTTGAGATGCTGCCGTATAGGGTTGTGGAAACGGAGTCCTTCAAAAGTATCATGGAGGCGGCGGCCCCGCGCTACTCAGTTCCCAGTCGCCACTACTTTTCCCGATGTGCCGTCCCAGCCCTGCACGACCACGTCTTCCGCAACATTGTACGCGCCCTCACCAACGCGGTTACTGCCACGGTCCACTTAACTACGGACACATGGACAAGCACAGGCGGGCAGGGCCACTACATCTCCCTGACGGCACATTGGGTGAATTTAGTGGAGGCTGGGACAGAGTCAGAGCCCGGGACCGCTCACGTCCTACCCACCCCCAGAATTGCGGGCCCCAGCTCGGTGGTGGTATCTGCGGAGGTGTATGCTTCCTCCACTTAAGCACCCTCCTCCTCCTCCTCTGTCTCGCAATCAAGATGTGTTAACAGCAGCATGTCGCCAGCAGTCGGTGTCGCGCGGTGTGGCAGCACAGCGGTGGGCAAGCGTCAGCAGGCCGTGCTGAAACTACTCAGCTTAGGCGATAAGAGGCACACGGCCCACGAACTGCTGCAGGGTCTGACACAGCAGACCGACCGCTGGCTTGCGCCGCTGAGCCTCCAACCGGGCATGGTCGTGTGTGACAACGGCCGTAACCTGGTGGCGGCTCTGCAGCTCGGCAGCCTCACGCACGTGCCATGCCTGGCCTACGTCTTTAATTTGGTGGTTCAGCGCTTTCTGAAAAGCTACCCACGCTTGTCAGACCTGCTCGTAAAGGCGCGCCGGCTCTGCGCACATTTCCACAAGTCCCACACGGACGCTGCCACCCTGCGCACCCTGCAACATCACTTTAAGCTGCCAGTGCACCGACTGCTGTGCGACGTGCCCACACGGTGGAACTCTACGCTCCACATGTTGGCCAGGCTCTATGAACAGCGTAGAGCTATAGTCGAATACCAACTCCAACATGGGCGGCGCAGTGGGAGTCAGCCTCCTCAATTCCTTTGAGAAGAGTGGGCCTGGTTGGCAGACATCTGCCATGTCCTTGGTAATTTTGAGGAGTCTACCCAGGTGGTGAGCGGCGATGCTACAATCATTAGCGTCACCATTCCTCTGCTATGCATCTTGAGAAATTCCCTGCAAACCATAAAGGCAGCTGCTTTGCGCTCGGAAACGGAGGCGGGGGAAGACAGTATGCCGCTGGATAGTCAGGGCACCCTCCTGTCTATTTCTCAGCGCGTACAGGAGGAGGAGGAGGAGCATGAGGAGGATGAGGAGGAGAGGGAAGAGACACCTTGGCCCGCTGCTGACGGTACACCGGCTGATTGCCTGTCATCCTTTCAGCGTGTATGGCCTGAGGAGGAGGAGTAGGAGGAGGAGGAGGAGGATCCTGAAAGTGATCTTCCTAGTGAAGACAGCCATGTGTTGCGTACAGGTACCCTGGCACACATGGCTGACTTCATGTTAGGATGCCTTTCTCGTGACCCTCGCGTTGCACGCATTCTGGCCACGACGGATTACTGGGTGTACACACTGCCCGATCCACGGTATAAGGAGAACCTGCCCACTCTGATTCCCGAAGAGGAAAGGGGTTCGAGAGTGTTGCTATACCACAGGACCCTTGCGGACAAGCTGATGGTAAAATTCCCAGCCGACAGCGCTAGTGGCAGAAGGCGCAGTACCGAGGGCAAGGTAGCAGGGGATGTGCGTAGATCGAGCAGCATGTACATCCCAGGCAGTGCAACAGTCTTTAAGAGCCTGGCCAGCTTTATGGCTCCCCACCAAGACTGTGTCACCGCTCCCCAGTCACGGCTGAGTCGGCGGGAGCACTGTAAAAGGATGGTGAGGGAGTACGTAGCGGATCGCACGACCATCCTCGGTGACGCCTCTGCCCCCTACAACTACTGGGTGTCGAAGCTGGACACGTGGCCTGAACTAGCGCTGTATGCCCTGGCCCTGAAGGTGCTTGCTTGTCCTGCGGCTAGCGTCTTGTCGGAGAGGGTGTTTAGTGCGGCTGGGGGAATCATCACAGATAAGCGTAGCCGCTTGTCAACCGACAGTGCCGACAGGCTAACACTCATCAAGATGAACAAAGGCTGGATTTCCCCAGACTTCTGTTCTCCACCAGCGGACAGCAGCGATACGTAAGCAATACGTAGGCTGCACCCGCGGATGGAAGCTACGTTCTCTCTCACCATCCAAAACGGGGACATTTCTGCTTCATCAATCTGTGTCTAATATTCCTCCTCCTCCTCCTGCTCCTCCTCCTGAAACCTCACGTAATCACGCTGAACGGGCAATTTTTCTTAGGGCCACAAGGCTCACTCAAATAATTTTTCTGAACAATTTTTATAAGTTTCAATGCGCTTAAAAGCGTTGGAACTTTAACTTGAACCAATTTTTCGTTACACTGGGCTGCCTCCAGGCCTAGTTACCACTTAAGCCACATTAACCAAAGCGATTCACCTGCCATCTTGGTTGGGCATGGCCAATTTTTACCCTCACCTACAGTGTAATCATAGCAATTTGTATGTTCTTCGCCTGCACTCATGGTACAGAAAGGTGTGTGGGGTTGGCCTACACTTTAGCTACATAAATGTAACTTGGGCCTTGGCTATACTAAGGCTACTGAAATGGAACTAAGACTGCGCTCCCGCTATACTGCTGCTTCGGAATTGTTACTGGGGCCTGTCTTGAGTGCTACTATTGCTGACATGGAACGAAGACTGCGCTCCCGCTATACTGCTGCTTCGGAATTGTTACTGGGGCCTGTCTTGAGTGCTACTATTGCTGACATGGAACGAAGACTGCGCTCCCGCTATACTGCTGCTTCGGAATTGTTACTGGGGCCTGTCTTGAGTGCTACTATTGCTGACATGGAACGAAGACTGCGCTCCCGCTATACTGCTGCTTCGGAATTGTTACTGGGGCCTGTCGTGAGTGCTACTATTGCTGACATGGAACGAAGACTGCGCTCCTCCTATAATGCTGCTAGTGATATGTTAGTGGGGCCTGTCCTAATGCTACGGCTGAAATGTTACGAATTCTGGGCTCTGCCTATACCGCTGCTAATGGTATGTCTCTGGGGTGTGGAAACAGAGGCTTCCCAAAGACATGATGGCGGCGAGGCCATTTCCCACCAACGCGGTTACTGTAAAGGTGCATATAACCACGGACACGTGGAGAGGACACGTAGTGCCTCAAAAACATCCCCCTCCTCCTCCAACAGGGAAAACATTCTTGGCAAATGTCTTTGCATTGGTTCGTCTGGTGGCAGTCCAAGAATTTCACCTTTACCGACACAACAAGAGAGCCCCCACACCATCCCCCCGCCACGGCCCACTTAATCCTGGCCGCATTCCGAAAACCAACAAAATACAACCGTGCTACTAGGTCCGCAGTCACCACCACATTACCACCAACGCGGTTACTGTAAAGGTGCATATAACCACGGACACGTGGAGAGGACACGTAGTGCCTCAAAAACATCCCCCTCCTCCTCCAACAGGGAAAACATTCTTGGCAAATGTCTTTGCATTGGTTCGTCTGGTGGCAGTCCAAGAATTTCACCTTTACCGACACAACAAGAGAGCCCCCACACCATCCCCCCGCCACGGCCCACTTAATCCTGGCCGCATTCCGAAAACCAACAAAATACAACCGTGCTACTAGGTCCGCAGTCACCACCACATTACCACCAACGCGGTTACTGTTAAGGTGCATATTACCAGTCTGACTGGGGCATGCAGACACCTTGACAGAATGAATAGTGTGTGGCACATAGCTTCCCCATTGCTATGCCTACGTGTGCAGCTCCTGATGGCGGTGGCACAGGATTCTATTTCTCATTGCTTCTGTACAGCATTGTGGGCTATCGCCCCGCCCCTTTTAAAGAGGGCCGCTGCCTAGCCATGCCAACCCTCTGCAGTGTGTGCCTGCGGTTCCTCCTCATGGCAGACGCACTTCTAAATAGACATGAGTGTGGCGTGGCATGAGGGCAGCTGAAGGCTGCGCAGGGACACTTTGGTGTGCGCTGTGGGGGGGAGGGGGGGCGGTTGGTCAGCATGTAACCCAGGAGAAGTGGCAGCGGAGTGTCATCCAGGCAGTGATTGTGCTTTGTTGTAGCTAGTGTGGTGCTTAGCAAAGGTATGCCATGCTAATGAGGGTTTTTCAGAAGTAAAAGTTGTTGGGAGGGGGGGGGGGGGCACTCTTGCCGGTATTGTGGCTTAATAGTGGGACCTGGGAACTTGAGATGCAGCCCAACATGTAGCCCCTCGCCTGCCCTATCCGTTTCTGTGTCATTCCCATCACTTTCTTGAATTGCCCAGATTTTCACACATGAAAACCTTAGCGAGCATCGGCGAAATACAAAAATGCTCTGGTCGCCCATTGACTTCAATGGGGTTCGTTGTTCGAAACGAACCCTCGAACATCGCGGGAAGTTCGTTCCGAATATCGAACACCCGAACATTTTGGTGTTCGCTCATCTCTAGTGCCAACGTATTCCACAGTGCTTTCAAGTAATTTATTTATTACCCCCCACCATGTTGGGTACTCACTTTACCGACCTTGGAAGGATGGAAGGCTGAGTCAACCTTGAGCTGGCTACCTGAATTATGCGGGGATTGAACTCGCAACCTTCAGGTCATGAGTGAGAGCTTAGGACTGCATTTCGTCTGCCTTAACACTCTACGCCACCCCAAAACACTACTATAGTAAATTTGACTTAAAAAAGAGGTGCTGCTTTATTAATTGTTTGCATCTATCTGAAAAGTATTACATTAGGAGGAAATATATGGTCTCATGGTCATATGGGATAGGTTTACATTACTTTGTGCATCTTCTAAATTGACAGTCAAGAGTTTTTCACACAGCCTGGTGATTGACAAGAACGTTCCTAGGAGTGTTCATTTGCCCTACTCATTGGTACATCTGAATGCCACTGATTGCTCAATAAAAAAGCAACTGCACAAAACTGTTTGTGAGTTATTACTTAGATTGTGGCTGTCTGTAATTATGCCTTGAATAATAATCAGATCATATTTTATTAGCAATCACACTTTATTAGCAATCACACTTTTAGTAATTAGAGATGAGCGAGCGTATTCGCTAAGGGCAAATACTCGAGCGAGTGTTGCCTTTTGCGAATACCTGCCCGCTCGTCTCAAAAGATTCGGGTGGCGGCGGGGGAGAGCGGGGAGAAACAGGGGGGGATCTCTCCCCCCCCCCCCCCCCCGCTACTCCCGGCTCACTCCCGCAACTCACCGCTCACCCCCGCTGGCACCCGAATCTTTTGAGACGAGCGGGCAGGTACTCGCAAAAGGCAATACTCGCTCGAGTACTTGCCCTTAGCGAGTACGCTCGCTCATCTCTATTAGTAATCAATTCAGAAATCCAGATGCTTCCAAAAGGTTCACTTACTTTCTCTACACATGCAACAGCAAATATATTGTAATTAAATTATTTATGGGTACACTATGGCAGAAGTGTGTGTTCTGTATGGTGACCTTATTTAATCACTTTATAACTAAGAAACTGGTTGCATCTACTAAGGGCATATATGTCTGATTGTATGCATGCGAGTGCTGCAAATGCAAAACCATAAGGCTTCTTTCACACGAGTGATGCATTGTCATGCGCATCGCTACACGTCAAAAAATTCCGCCAATGTTGCATTGCCACGATCTAATTTCTAAAGGAATTAGCATTTTCTCATCCATTCACACAGCCATATCACATGAAAAGGACTCTGCAGCAACGGTCGTCCGAATGGCTCTATTTAGCTTAAATAGCTTAACTAGCTAAACAGAGCCAGCTGTCTCTTTTTTTTCAGCTCCCATAGGAATTTGTGGGAGCTCCCTGGGATTTTTGTCAAAAGATAGGTCATGTTCCTATTTTTTGATTCTGCGAGGAACAATCGTTGCTAAAAACGCTGGCGATTTTGCGATTTTAAGTCACAGGTTTTTTTTTGCAACTAAAAATTGCCCATGTCAAGTAATGCATTTGAATCCAAAGCTTTACACAGTCGCAATTTTCCGGTGAGGTTTTATCATGGCTAATAGCTGCAAGAAAATGCTCATGTGAATAAGGCCTAACAGGTGAATGCACCCTAAAAAAGATGGACTAACATTCTCTGCAGGAATTGTAACTGCAGCAATTTCATTATTAATTAGCCAGAAGCTTACTAATGGCCCATTTACACGGGACGATTATCATTCAGAGTTGTTCAAATACCTGAGCTCCAGCAGGAATTGAACGGTAGTCGTCCCGTGTAAATGCATGCAGAGACTGAACGACTGAGCAATGGTTGTTCAGTCGTTCAGTTTCTGCACAGGAGAAAGCACCACTGGGGTGCGCTATCAGGCAACGTTTGCCTGACAGTTTGTCCCATGCAAATGGGCCTTTAGAGCTGAGGTTGGGGGAAGGGGAAGTGTTCTAGCACTTTTTAAAAATCACCACTCTTATTTTTTATGGTTACATAGCTACATGTGGGCTTGTTTTCAGCGAGAAAGTTCTATTTTTAAGTGGTCTCATTCAATGTACCATATAACGTACTGAGAACTTTAATAACATTTCTAGATAGTGAGAAATTGAAAAATTGCGCAATTTTGGAGAGGTTGCTTTTACAATATTCATGATACACTAAAAATTACATGTTACCTTTATTCAGTGGGTCAGTACAATGATAGCACTACCAAATGTAGTATGACCTAAAAATAGGGGAAAAAATTGCTTTGTTTTCCTCTTTAATCCCATAACGTTTATATTTTGTCAATCACCCTGTGTGAGGGCTCACTTTTTGCACGATGACTTGTAGTTTTTATAGATACAATTTGGGGGTACATATGTCTTTTGTATCGCTTTTTCTTTAATTTTTTCTTGGATACAGGGTTACCAAAATAACACAATTCTGGCATTGCGTATATATTTTTTTCTGACAGCGTTCACCTTGCTGGATTAATAATGTGATATTTCAATTATCTGGAGTTCTCTTGGTGCAGCATACTACATTTTAATTTAATTTATTGATTTTCTGGGAAGGTGACTGGGTAAAGGGGTATTTTTTTAAACTTGTGTTACCTTTTATTTTTTTCTAATAATTAATAAAACTTTCTCTTTGTACTTATTTTTGCATTGTTTCAGTTGCCAGTAGAGATGAGCAAATATACTCGTTTCGAGTAATTACTCGATAGAGCACCGCGATTTTCGAGTACTTCCGTATTCGGGTGAAAATATTCGGGGGGTGCCGGGGGGAGGTGTGGCGGAGCGGGGGGTAGTAGTGGGGAACAGGGGGGAGCCCTCTCCCTCTCCCCCCCCCCCACTCCCCGCTGCAACCCCCCACTCACCCACGGCGCCCCCCGAATCTTTTCGCCCGAGTACGGAAGTACTCGAAAATCGCGGCGCTCGGGCGAAAAAGGGGCATGGCCGAGTAGGTTCGCTCATCTCTAGTCGTCATTGGAGACTTTAGCTGGTGATCTTTTGATCGCTGACACTGTGTAATGCAATATCATAGTATTACAATTTACTGCCCTCTGATAGGCTGTCTATCATTAATGGCAGATGTAGGGGCCTTTAGAAAGTTCCAGGCTGCCATGATAACTGAAGGACATTTCCTGATTGCATTGTGGGGGAGCACGTGCAGGAGCATTTAAATACCACTGTCAGAATTGACAGTGGCATTTAAAGGGTGAACAGCTGTGCTCAGCATGAACACTGATAGCAGCTGTTGCCAGAGGGTGTGAGTTATCCAAGTTGCCTGACATCTGCCATGTATGTGGTGGGCTTGGCTTGCAAGCTCGCTCCATACACAAACACCCAATGTGCACTGAACATGTGCAGTACACGACGGGAATGGATAAAAATTGGCCTAGTAAACACTACTATAACCCTAACCAACTTGCTTGAACCAACCTTCATAGCTCCATTTCCTTGGGTTAATTTTATGTATACAGGGCCCATGAAGATTCCTGTTATACTGTATTCTCAACACCCATTAAACAAGTAACGTAGCCAATGGTTTGTGCCTCCTATCTCCCAACTGCACATAAAATCAGAGGCTGAAATAACTAAGAATGCAAATCGACTTGAAAGAAGAGGACAATTCAACATTTCCATTTAATGGTGATTTTTGCAAAACATTTTAATACATGGCAAGATAAGAATTGAGCACTGATGTGCAGCAACTGGCGATTATGACGTAAACTAATTCAAATATAACACTCATATAATCCCCTTAAAACCTTAAGGCATAATTTTAAGCTATTCAAAGCCAGTAAATCCGTAAAACAGGCATATTTATTTTATTTTAAATGCTTCAGTAAGACAAGCCAAGAAAATTACAGTAGCGATCACAAAAGCAAGTCTAAATGTTACAGACTGAACCCGTCATTTCCTGTTGATTAACCTTGAGCAAGTTATAAAATATTAGAACTGCTATTCAAGTAAAAGTCATAAATGAAAGTTTTTCGTTGTATTTAGTTTTCCATTCAGTTAAAAAATGTTAACGGCAATAGCTCTCTTTTGATGGAAAGTCATAAGAAATATTCATTATAGCAAACCTTTTGGAAATATCTTATTATGTTGAGGATTAAGAAAATGCTAGTATGAAAGAACAGGATCTGGTGAAAAGGGACCACAGGCTCTTGTCATTCCAGCAGCGTGAGGCTATCTACAGTACTTGAAGAGGATAATCTTAATGTTTTGTGCAGAAAGCAAACTTTACCCATTATGATTTCCATGGGAGATAAACTACATAACCTGCAATATATTGTAAGTCATGAGATATAAGTGCAGCAGAAATGGAATGTTTTAGAAGATGTGCTGGAAATATTTATTTGCATTGCTATTCAGACTGAATGGCCACTTTGTTAGAGACACTCATCTAGTAGCCGTCACACCCGCTGCCAGAGGGTAGTAACTGTGTTACTGAAATTAACACCTGGGAACTGCTAACACCATAGATCCCGGAAAACAAATAGTTAATGGAAAAGAGAAAATAAAATGGAACTCCACCCCTAACATGTGAACTTCCCTGCCTAAAGAGTGAATGGATCGTCCTGATAAGGACGCACTCACATTGGAACCTGGGGTACTCTTAGCCTGATAGCTGAAAATAAAGATAAGGCAATTCAAAAGAACACACTGCACCAGTAACCTCAAAAAAGTAGAACTTATTTGTAAAGTGGCATGCAGAAACTCTGACTCCAAACTCTGGAGGAACCACTGCACCCATTTATGATCCCGCTTGCTTCCAGAAGGAGACTGAACAGAACAATTGACTAGCAGGGATCTCAGTGTGAGGAGGGATTAAGAATAGAGATGAGCGAGCACCAAAATGCTCGAGTGCTCCTTACTCGAGTCGAACTTTCAGTGATGCTCGAGAGTTCGTTTCGAGTAATGAACCCCATTGAAGTCAATGGGCGACTCGAGCATTTTTGTATATGACTGGGGCTCCGCTAAGGTTTTCATTTGTGAAAATCTTAGCAAATTACCAAAGTCATGTAAAAAACACGGAAATGGATAGGGCAGGCGAGGAGCAACATGCAGGGCTGCATTTCGGGCTCCGAGGTCTCACTATTAAGCCACAATAGTGACAAGAGTGAGACCCCCCCCCCCCCCACTGTCAGCATAACAATCGTTCTCCTCTGCTGCCACAGCTGTAACAGCTGTGGCAGAGAAGAACGATGTTAGCCTATTGAATTCAATGGAGCCGGCAATATAGCCGGCTCCATTGAAAGCAATGGGCTGCCAGCGAGCGCGGGATGAATTTTCGGGAAGGGCTTAAAAATATAAGCCCTTACCTGAAAATCATCCTAAAATGTGTAAAAATAAAAAAAAAATTATGTCAGCATTAAGATCGTTCTCTAAAACTATAAGCCCTTACCTGAAAAAGAAAGATTTTAGTGTAAAAAAGAATAAAAATGCAAGCATTCTCTTCAATGGAGCCGCTGCTGCTGCCGGCGACTCCATTGAAGACAATGGTCCGCTGGCACACCTAAATTCTTTTTCAGGGAAGGGCTTTACATATAAGCCATTCCCTGGAAATGAATTAAAAGTGATTTAAAAAGCAAAAAAAAATAGATACTCACCTCCCTTCAGCTGGTGGGCACAGCCACGTCTTCTCCTGCTGTCCCCTGCACTGTGGTGCTGAACTGCTGTCATTCAGCTGAGAGCTGCGCTGAGCCAATCAGAGGCAGCACTCACTCACCCATTCATGAATTCATGAATGGGTGAGAGTGAGATCTGCCTCTGATTGGTCAGGCTGCTGAATACTACAGAGAGCAGTTCAGGAGAACTGCCAGCTGGCCGCAGCTGAACTCCGTCTGCCGGGACCAGTTGAGTATATATATATTTTTTTATTTTTACACATTTCTGGATGAATTGCAGGGAAGAGCTTATATATTTAAGCCCTTCCCGAAAATTCATTGTGCGATCGCCGGCAGCCCATTGCTTTCAATGGAGCCGGCTGTATTGCCGGCTCCATTGAATTCAATGGGCTAATATCGTTCTGCCGGGACAAGGTGAGTATATATATTTTTTTACTTTTTACACATTTTAGGATGATTTTCAGGTAAGGGCTTATATTTTTAAGCCCTTCCCGAAAATTCATCCCGCTCTAGCCGGCAGCCCATTGCTTTCAATGGAGCCGGCTGTATTGCCGGCTGCATTGAATTCAATGGTCAGTGCTCGTTTAATCGAGACGAGTACCGCGTGGTGCTCGTCTCAAGTAACGAGCATCTCGAGCACCCTAATACTCGAACGAGCATCAAGCTCGGACGAGTATGCTCGCTCATCTCTAATTAAGAACCCTCCCAATTAACCCCCAAGTGCACCTAACCAGGCACCCAGACAAAACCCATTCCAACAGTAATCCAGAACACAAGTGCACTGAGAACTCCAACTCCCAGCAAAGTAGCACACACCGACATAACAGTAGCATGGTAGCTTCCTTTGGCCTTCAAAACTTCAGAAATTTGGCATGGCATCCATCTACAAGTGCCAGAGGACCCAGGGAGTGCCAAGAAAACAATTCATACACCATTATGTCACCGCCACCAGCCCCAATTGTTGATTCCTGATTGAAAGGGTTCATCAATATTGCTGCTTATGCCAAATTCTGGTCCTTCATCAGCATGTGGAACAGAACTTTGGAATGACCTGACCTGCCAATGTTTTTCCAATTTTCAGTGATTCAATTTTTGTGGTCTTCTGCCAACTCCAGCATGGTCTTTCTGGTTCTCCTAGACAGCAATGATACTGGAACTGGTCATCATCTGTTATAACCGAATTTGTGCTAAGGAACAACGAGTTGTGCGTTCAGACAGATTAGTTGGAGAATAGTGGAAAAAAATCCAGCTCAATAGCCTACTCCAGAGAATAAGGCCGGCATCACACGGGTATATTTGCAAGTGAAAAGTCCCGCAGCACACCTTTATAAGGCAAGTCATATGCAGAGGTTCCAGCAAAGGGAAATGCAAAGCCACCTGTGGGACCACGGATCTCCAGTACCAAACTAATCCAGCAGTCAGCAATGAAGTAGCAGCATCAATGGTGTAGTAAAATACAAAAGAAATTTATTGCTCCATAAAAATGGTGCCGTTTCGACTATGTGAGTCTTTATCAAGCCTAACACATTGCCATACATACAGGGTTTAAATAGCAACTGACATGACAGGGTAATAGGACACACCTCCAATAGGAGGCAATCAGCACAGAAAAAACATCTTACAACAGAGAAACATGAATAAATTAATACCTGCAAGGACGCCATATGTTGGGCAACTCCAGACATAGACGCTGTATACAGCATCTCCAGAAATGAGAACGCACGTGCGCATATGCAAAGCGCCAACCACGGCGTCAGAGGCACAGAACGTCAAAGCCAGCCACAAGATGGTGCAGGCAGGAAGAGGACGTCAGTGTTATCATGGTCTCAAGCACTGCTACAGGGAGTTTACCGGCCAACCACAAGATGGCGCTGAGCTCCACATCTCAATACAGAAAGTGCCAACCACAGACCAAATAAATGTATAGTGTATAGGAAAACATAAGTAGCCAGAATACAAGTGAAACAGAGATGGTTAATGAATAGTGCAGAGTGAAAATGCCACCAGGAATAAAGGGAGAAATGCAAGACATTACAAAAAGTGAATAGAAAAAGCGTAATGAGAACGCAATGGACGGCCTCAAAATAATGTCACCGGCTAATTACAAATGTGCCAATTGCCAGCCGCGACGTCAGAGGCACGGGCCGTCTTTAGTCAGCCAAATAATGGCACTGATAAAAAGAAGACGTCCGTGCTATAATGCTAAAAGACACTGATAGAGGGAGCTTACTGGCCAACCACAAGATGGCGCCGAGCTCAACACCTCAATATAGGAACTGCCAACCAAAGACTGTAGTAATGTATTGTGTGTAAAAAAGCAAATATAGAGGAGAAAGCTAGAAGACAAAGAATGTGTAAAAATAAACAGTGAGATGTGCACAGAAAAAAAATATCACTGAGATAGAGAAAAGCATGAAACACAAAATATATATATATATATATATATATATATATATATATAAAATAAAAGAGTGCTAAAAAAAATAATAATAAGTGGAAACTAATGAAAATAAAGAAGAAAAAAAGGAGCGGAGAAAAAAAAGAGCAATAAAAAAATAAAAAGATAAAAAATGTATAAACTGGAAAATGAAAAAGAACAATAACAGAAATAAAAAGACAAGAATGCCAAGGAAAAACAGAAAAGAGGAAAAAGGGAAAGAGACAATGAAACGGCAAAACGATAAAAGAAAAAGATATAAGCATCCTAAAACGCAAAACCAAAAAAAAAACAAAAATACAGGAAAAAGACGACGTGAAGGATACCGTGACCTGATGGTGTGAAAAATGCTTTTATTGAATATTGCTAATAATCACGGTGATAAAGACTCACCTAGTCGAAACGTCGCCATTTTTATGGAGCAATTAATCTTTTTTCTATTTTACTACACCTTTGATGCTGCTACTTCATTGCTGACTACGGGTATATTTGCACATGCAAAACACAGAAAATAGAACCCATTGAATTCAATGGGTTCATTCACATGCTCATAATTTTCCTGCACATTTTGGTTGTGCAGAAAAAAAACGCAGTATGCTCCATTTTCCTATAGATTTGCGCATCTTGAACTAGACTAATTAGTCATTTTGATCTGTGTGCACAAATAAACATGCCTTTTGCGCGGAAAAAGTACAGTAAAATACGTTGATGCATGTGAGAAAAAGCATTGTTTGTTCCGCAAAAATGCTAAGTTCATGCATGTGCAAATATGCATATGCTAGTGTGAAGGAGACCTGAGGATAGAACATTGTCCCGTTTGACCACATGTAGAGACTGGTGAATTATTGAGAAAATCTGCTCATCCGAAATTTTGAGAAAATTAAAAACAAAAACTTTATTGACATATTAAAAAAACAACGCTAAAACCACCCAAACACTAATTACTTTGCTTGCTGACTTGTTTCTGGTGGTATGTCATAGCCAAGAAATAAAAGCACCAATCCGTATTAAAAAGAGAATCAAATACACCTGAAATAATTGATTAATCACATGATTAACAAAACTAGAAGACATACACCAATCAAAATGTATGTTGACATACTAGCAATAACATAGAATCTAATCATATCCTAGGTCCAACTACAGTAAAAAAAATGTATAAACACAGCCCATGTCAAACTACCAGATAACAAATCATGCCAATTCACATGCACAATGCCCGTCAATAAACCACAATGGTGCAGCTCAAGAGGCACCTTAAAGACAACCCGTCACCCCCTATAAGCATCATAAAGTAAGTAATAGTGCTTCTAGAAAAGGGAATGTGGAATCCAGGGGTATATTTCTTATAATTACCTAGCTGTCCATTCCCATGCTATTACCAGTGGGAGTCGGTGCTCAGTCTATGAGCACAACTCTTTCTACAGTCAGTGTGTGTGCACTCCCACAGAGAACAGCCAAGAAAATAGTCAGGTTCATAGACCGAGCACTGAATTCTATGGGTGACAACTAGGGAACAAGGAGCCAAGTAAGTATTAAAAATACACTCCACATTCCTTGCAGCATAAGTTAGTTAATGGTGTTTATAGAATATCATAGGTTCCCTTTAAAGGGGTTGTCCCGCGATGACAAGTTAAGTTAAACACTTCTGTATGGCTATATACATGCACTTTGTAATATACATCGTGCATGAAATATGTGCCATACAGAAGTTATATACTCACCTTCCCTGAGCTGGCGTCCCCGTCTCCATGGTGCCGTCTAATTTCAGCGTCTAATCGCCCGATTAGACACGCTTGCGCAGAAGGGTCTTCTCCCTTCCGGTCGGTCCGGGCACGGGCGGCGTTCTGGCTCCGCCCCTTCTATGCGTCATCACGTAGCTCCGCCCCGTCATGTGTGCCGATTCCAGCCAATCAGGAGGCTGAAATTGGCAATGGACCGCACAGAGCCCACGGTGCACCATGGGAGAAGACTCGCGGTGCATCGTAGGTGAAGATCCCGGTGGCCATCTTGGAGGAATAGAAGGAAGAAGTTGCAGAGAGGGGATTCGGGTAAGTAAATTTTTTTTTTTTTAATTTCAACACATCCCTTGGGCTTGTCCTGCGCTGAACGGGGGGCCTATGCAAAAAAAAAAAAAAAAAAAAAACACGTTTCGGCGCGGGACAACCCCTTTAATACAAATCAATTCAAGAAAAGGGACTTACCAAAGAAGCCTAAACTGTTACACAAGCAAGAGGAGTCTACTCCCAATACAGTGACACGGCATCTGTAAGGGCAGAATGCTAAAGTATGCGCAATAGATCAAACTAATGAGCTGGGACCCATTGTACCACACATTAAAAAGTATGTAAGCATAGAAATACATTGCGCACATAATGCAATATAATACATTAGTTGGAGCACCAGCATTGTGTTTGGTTGCAATTTGCTGAACTGTGTGCCAACTGTTTGTTAGAATGTTAGAATGATTGTTGACATCCTCCTGTGACCCCTTTTATTTGATGAGTTGCTTCTGTCTACGGGATCCCCTTTCATTTGATGTTTTCCTCAATTATACCATTTTTTGTATACTCTTGAGATTTCTGTACAAGAAAGCCTCACAAGGTTGACAGTTAAATAATGGCTAGTCTAGCAATAAAGACCGTGTCTCATTGGATGTCACTCAGATCACTTAATTTTCCCATTGATATTCACACTGGAACTGATCAACGGAAACTTTGCTCAGTTGATTTTATGCTGCATTACAGGGTCAAGTGACTGATTTCCAGACAGAGAAACTGCATTCGTATAAAGAACTGATGTCTCTAATAAAGTGTCCGTTCAGTCTACCTCTTTACCTCATAGCAGCTGGTTCCCATTGCCTAGAAAACATTCTAAATGTGTTGAATCTGTTATTTAAGGATTAGAAAGAAAGGTAAAATGCCTGCATAAGGACTGACATTACTGATGATAACTAAGAAATACAGTGCAAGAAAAACACAGAAAAAAACTGTGGAGAAGTCACTTGAAGAAGTAATTATGAAACCCAGTGGTGTTCCCATTTTGAAAAATTTAGTACTTTGGAGAATGTATTGTACTATATAATAAAAGTGTTGGCATCATCTTAGCATCAGGAATAATCAACCCAGTAACCTGGATCTGAAGCATCTTTAATCAACCTAGCTGTAGGAAGCCTTGTTTTTGCAAAGCAAGGTGTACTTTCTCTGTATGCCAGGATTCCCTGTGATGTATTCAAAGGAAAGCCCCTTCCTCTGCTTCCACACAAGGCACAATTAGCATGCAAGTAGCAAACAATCAGACTTTTCTCTGATTTCCACTATTAAAGGAAGACAGTGAATATATGTTTCAGAAGTTGCCTGAGTGGTAGTGCCTATGCCGTCATCATGATGAGTATACTCATAGTGATGTGACTACAAATGCAAATGGTCCAAAAAGAATTGCTGGTTTATTAAACATTAGAGATCCCACTACCTTGAAAATCATTTAGGGTGCATTTACATTGGCGAGTGTGATATTGGTCTTTCTCCTTCCTCACCTCCAAAGGAAGAGGAGGAAGAAGAAGCATGGTGGCTCAGTGGTTAGTGAACAAGAATTTGGCAAATTGTCCGAACTGAACATTTCAAAGGTTAGCTAATCACTAGTGATGGGTTTAAGTGCATGATGTTTCATGTCTCAAACATCTCCATTTATATTCACTAAAGTTTTAATTTTCTCTCTGTAGTTCAGATATTCTAAAGTTGTTAAAAGGGTTGCCCAGAACAATGATTTTTTTTCTACTAAAGTTTATAATGTTTGCTGATGTTTCTTGGGTCTTCCACCAATCTCTATTCACTCAGTTCCAGCGATGACTCCAGGACTTCACCAGAGTAGCACCGATCCTCTGGAATGCTCTACACCAAGACATCCGGATAATCCTTGATGCACAAAATTTTAGACGCGCCCTAAAAACAAACCTATTCAGGGAGGCATACCAAATCTCTTGACCTAGTCCCCCTGACCCTTCCCACAGCTCCCCACACTTTCCACCCTGCCTACTGCTTATGACCTTTACCCCTGTACTTCTATACTGCCCGCACCCCATTTGCTTTCTAATAATTGATTTCCACATGTAATTCCTGTACTGTCTTCCTCCTCTTTTGTCTCCCCTCTTGTATCACCTCCTCCCCTCATGTATCACCCCCACCCCTTTGTTTCAAACTGATTGTATGCCACATGTAATCTGTTGTATTTGTCGGTGTTGTCCTGTGCTTGAAAGCGCTGCAGAATAAGTTGGCACTATACAAATAAAGATTATTATTATATTATTGACTTGTCGAAATTACATTTAGATGCATCAAAGTTCAAAGCATTTGTACCAGAATCCACTTTTATCATTTATCTATAGGATAGGTGATAAAAAGTCTGATTGGTGGGGGTCCTATCATAGTCGCATAAGAACATAGTAGGTTAGGCTGAATGAAGACAATGTCAAACAGTTCAGCCTGTTTCTACCCTTCCCTCTTGGATACCTCTAATCAGAAATCTTAGGCTGACTTTAAAAAACTAAAGAATCATCTAAACGATTTGAATCAGACAGATATTTGGCATATACACCACCCCTCTGACAGTAATTATACCTTTTTCTCCGCGATACATAAATCTTAGAAACTAGATTATCTTTTCATTAATGATAGATTTCTACTTTTAACATGTTCCTCTCAAATAGGCTCAATTATACTTTCGGACCATGACCCTACCTCTTTTTCTTTTTTCCTTCTCTTAGATGTGGACCTTTAATGAAATGTTATTCGACCCTCGTCACCACATAACCCAACTAAAAAAAAAACTTGGATGACTTTTTTTTAGGAATGATACACCTGAGATTTCTTCTTCCACACTTTGGGAAATGCACAAGGTAAATATATGTGGAAGATTTATTGCACTGGGTATGATGACCGTAGGGAACTCAAAAACTTACTGAATATATGCTTTTTCAAAGAAGCTCTTTTAGGTTCTACAGACATCGTGACAGAGGCTCAAAAGTCATGTCAGCTATGTTCAAGAAATGTAAAGGAAACTCCCTCATTGAAATGATCAGACCTCCTAACAATGGCTTAGCTACTAAAACTGATAATATAAAAAAGGAGTTCTTAAAATGCTATAGCTATTTGTATGCCCTACCCGAATTTTCGGATGCAAACACCTTCACCTCCAACTTTATAGATTCCATTAATCTACCATCATTGTCAGAGGAAGAGAGAGGACTCCTTTTAGAACTCTTAACCCCTAGGGAACTGGCTTTCCAGCTAGTTATTATATAAAAAATTGCAATTGTTTCTCTTACCAAGATATTTAACTGTGTGTAACAGCCTCCTCAAGGGTGGACATCTCCCAGAATATGCTCTATCGGCCCATGTTTTACTTATTCCAAAATAAGATAAATATAGCAAGAACTGTGGTAGTTACTACCTAATATCTTAAAGGGGTTTTCCTGGGAGAATACTATTGCTGACCTGTCCTCAGGATAGGTCATCCATAGTTGATCGGCTGGGGTCCATCGTTCAAGACCCCGAACGATCAGCTAATTGTGTGCCCACTGACAGCGCGAGAATTACAAAGAGGTCAGAGCGGAACTAGTGGAGGTCTCTGTTCCAACCTCTTTGTAGTGGCCGGTGCATGTAACTGCAGGCATAGCTCTTATCGAAATCCACGTGAGACATCCATTCTGACCCCTATATAATTGCAGTGCTGTCAGCGGGCGCGCTGTAAGCTATTCTGAAGATAGGTCATCAATACTATTCTCCCGGAAAAACCCCTTTAACACATAAGCCAAATTATTGGCTATTAGAATACAACATTTATTACCTAAGCAAGAAGTCTTGCTAAGCACTGTGAAGGGAAAAGCAACACCTCTAGACTTATCAACTTATTTCACCACTAGACAAGCAAAAGACCCCTGTGGTCCTTCTCAGAACAAATGCTGAGAAGGCTTTTGATAGAGTGCAGAGGGCATATATGCTACGCTTCTCAAATCTGACTTCCCACTCCCATTTATCTCAGCATTTTTCCCTTATATGAATTCCCTGCAGTAAAATTAATAGCACACTGTTAGAGATGAGCGAGCACCAAAATGCTCGGGTGCTCGTTACTCAAGACGAACTTTTCGCGATCCTCGAGGGTTCGTTTCGAATAACGAACCCCATTGAAGTCAATGGGCGACCCGAGCATTTTTGTATATTGCCGATGCTCACTAAGGTTTTCATTTGTGAAAATCTGGGCAATTCAAGAAAGTGATGGGAACGACACAGCAACGGATAGGGCAGGCGAGGGGCTACATGTTGGGCTGCATCTCAAGTTCCCAGGTCCCACTATTAAGCCACAATAGCGGCAAGAGTGCCCCCCCAAACAACTTTTACTTCTGAAAAGCCCTCATTAGCAATGGATACCTTAGCTAAGCACCACACTACCTCCAACAAAGTACAATCACTGCCTGCATGACACTCCGCTGCCACTTCTCCTGGGTTACATGCTGACCAACCACCCCCCCACGACCCAGTGTCCACAGCGCACACCAAACTGTCCCTGCCCAGCCTTCAGCTGCCCTCATGCCACGCCACCCTCATGTCTATTTATAAGTGCGTCTGCCATGAGGAGGAACCGCAGGCACACACTGCAGAGGGTTGGCACGGCTAGGCAGCAACCCTCTTTAAAAGGGGCGGGGCGATAGCCCACAATGCTGTACAGAAGCAATGAGAAATCCAATCCTGTGCCACCTCCATCTGGAGCTGCACACGTGGGCATAGCAATTGGGAACCTATGTGCCACACACTATTCATTCTGTCAAGGTGTCTGCATGCCCCAGTCAGACCGCGTTTTTTTATAAATAGTCACAGGCAGGTACAACTGGGAATCCCCAACTCCGCAATGGGAATTCCGTGTGCACCCACAGCATGGGTGGCTCCCTGGAACCCACCAGCTGTACATAAATGTATCCCATTGCAGTGCCCTGGACAGCAGAGCTAACGTCAGATGAAATGCAGGTGGGCTTCGGCCCACACTGCATGCCCCAGTCAGACTGGGGTTCTTTACAAGTGGACACATGTAGTTACAACTCTGTGTGGACCCACAGCATGGGTGGCTCCCTGGAACCCACCGGCGGTACATAAAATATCCCATTGCATTGCCCATCAAAGCTAAGGTAATAATGTCATGTTTAATGCAGGTGGGCTTCGGCCCACACTGCATGCCCCAGTCAGACTGGGGTTCTTTAGAAGTGGACACATGTAGTTACAACTCCGTGTGGACCCACAGCATAGGTGGCTCCCTGGAACCCACCGGCGGTACATAAAAATATCCCATTGCATTGCCCATCACAGCTGAGGTAATAATGTCATGTTTAATGCAGGTGGGCTTCGGCCCACACTGCATGCCCCAGTCAGACTGGGGTCCTTTAAAAGTGGACACAGATGCATTTACAACTCCGTGTGGACCCACAGCATGGGTGGCTCCCTGGAACCCACCGGCGGCACATAAAAATATCCCATTGCATTGCCCATCACAGCTGAGGTAATAATGTCATGTTTAATGCAGGTGGGCTTCGGCCCACACTGCATGCCCCAGTCAGACTGGGGTTCTTTAGAAGTGGACACATGTAGTTACAACTCCGTTTGGACCCACAGCATGGGTGGCTCCCTGGAACCCACCGGTGGTACATAAAAATATCCCATTGCATTGCCCATCACAGCTGAGGTAATAATGTCATGTTTAATGCAGGTGGGCTTCGGCCCACACTGCATGCCCCAGTCAGACTGGGGTTCTTTAGAAGTGGACACAGATGCATTTACAACTCCGTGTGGACCCACAGCATGGGTGGCTCCCTGGAACCCACCGGCGGTACATAAAAATATCCCATTGCATTGCCCATCACAGCTGAGGTAATAATGTCATGTTTAATGCAGGTGGGCTTCGGCCAACACTGCATGCCCCAGTCAGACTGGGGTGCTTTAGAAGTGGACACAGATGCATTTACAACTCCCTGTGGACCCACAGCATGGGTGGGTGCCAGGAAGCCACCGGCGGTACATAAATACATCCCATTGCAGTGCCCAACACAGCTGATGTAACGTCAGCTGTAATGCAGGTGGGCAAAAAATTAATTTTATTACACTGTAGGCGAGCGCCCCCCAAAATTCGTGTATCAACAGTACTAATGTACCTCTGAAAAATTGCCCATGCCCAACCAAGAGGGCAGGTGAAACCCATTAATCGCTTTGGTTAATGTGGCTTAATTGGTAACTAGGCCAGGAGGCAGCCCATTTAAAATAAAAATTGGTTGAGGTGAAAGTTTCAACGCTTTAATGAGCATTGAAACGTATAAAAATTGTTTAGAAAAATTATATGACTGAGCCTTGTGGGCATAAGAAAAATTGCCCGTTCGGCGTGATTATGTGAGGTTTCAGGAGGAGGAGCAGGAGGAGGAATATTATACACAGATTGATGAAGCGAAAAGGTCCCCGTTTTTGATGGGGATACAGAACGATGCTTCCATCCGCGGGTGCAGCCTACGTATTGCTTAGGTATCGCTGCTGTCCGCTGGTGGAGAAGAGAAGTCTGGGGAAATCCAGGCTTTGTCCATCTTGATGAGTGTTAGCCTGTCGGCACTGTCGGTTGACAGGCGGGTACGCTTATCTGTGATGATTCCCCCAGCCGCACTAAACACCCTCTCTGACAAGACGCTAGCCGCAGGACAAGCAAGCACCTCCAGGGCATACAGCGCGAGTTCAGGCCACGTGTCCAGCTTCGACACCCAATAGTTGTAGGGGGCAGAGGCGTCACGGAGGACGGTTGTGCGATCGGCTACGTACTCCCTCACCATCCTTTTACAGTGCTCCCGCCGACTCAGCCGTGACTGGGGAGCGGTGACACAGTCTTGCTGGGGAGCCATAAAGCAGTCAAGGGCCTTAAAGAGTGTTGCCCTGCCTTTGCTGTACATGCTGCCAGATCTCCGCGCCTCCCCTGCTACCTGGCCCTCGGAACTGCGCCTTCGGCCACTAGCGCTGTCGTATGGGAATTTTACAATCAGTTTGTCAGCTAGGGTCCTGTGGTATAGCAACACTCTCGAACCCCTTTCCTCTTCGGGTATGAAAGTGGAAAGGTTCTCCTTATACCGTGGGTCGAGCAGTGTGTACACCCAGTAATCCGTAGTGGCCAGAATGCGTGTAACGCGAGGGTCACGAGAAAGGCATCCTAACATGAAGTCAGCCATGTGTGCCAGGGTACCTGTACGCAACACATGGCTGTCCTCACTAGGAAGATCACTTTCAGGATCCTCCTCCTCCTCAGGCCATACACGCTGAAAGGATGACAGGCAAGCAGCATGTGCACCCTCAGCAGTGGGCCAAGCTGTCTCTTCCCCCTCCTCCACATCTTCCTCCTCCTCCTCACCGCGCTGAGATATAGACAGGAGGGTACTCTGACTATCCAGCGACATACTGTCTTCCCCCGGCTCTGTTTCCGAGCGCAAAGCGTCTGCCTTTATGCTTTGCAGGGAACTTCTCAAGAGGCATAGCAGAGGAATGGTGATGCTAATGATTGCAGCATCGCCGCTCACCACCTGGGTAGACTCCTCAAACTTTCCAAGGACCTGGCAAATGTCTGCCAACCAGGCCCACTCTTCTGAAAAGAATTGAGGAGGCTGACTCCCACTGCGCCGCCCATGTTGGAGTTGGTATTCCACTATAGCTCTACGCTGCTCATAGAGCCTGGCCAACATGTGGAGCGTAGAGTTCCACCGTGTGGGCACGTCGCACAGCAGTCGGTGCACTGGCAGATGAAACCGATGTTGCAGGGTGCGCAGGGTGGCAGCGTCCTTGTGGGACTTGCGGAAATGTGCGCAGAGCCGGCGCACCTTTCAGAGCAGGTCTGACAAGCGTGGGTAGCTTTTCAGAAAGCGCTGAACCACCAAATTAAAGACGTGGGCCAGGCATGGCACGTGCGTGAGGCTGCCGAGCTGCAGAGCCGCCACCAGGTTACGGCCGTTGTCACACACGACCATGCCCGGTTGGAGGCTCAGTGGCGCAAGCCAGCGGTCGGTCTGCTCTGTCAGACCCTGCAGTAGTTCGTGGGCCATGTGCCTCTTATCTCCTAAGCTGAGTAGTTTCAGCACGGCCTGCTGACGCTTGCCCACCGCTGTGCTGCCACGCCGCGCGACACCGACTGCTGGCGACATGCTGCTGCTGCTGACACATCTTGATTGTGAGACAGAGGTTGCGTTGGAGGAGGAGGAGGGTGGTTTAGTGGAGGAAGCATACACCGCCGCAGATACCACCACCGAGCTGTTGCCCGCAATTCTGGGGGTGGGTAGGACGTGAGCGGTCCCAGGCTCTGACTCTGTCCCAGCCTCCACTAAATTCACCCAATGTGCCGTCAGGGAGATATAGTGGCCCTGCCCGCCTGTGCTTGTCCACGTGTCCGTTGTTAAGTGGACCTTGGCAGTAACCGCGTTGGTGAGGGCGCGTACAATGTTACGGGAGACGTGGTCGTGCAGGGCTGGGACGGCACATCCGGAAAAATAGTGGCGACTGGGAATTGAGTAGCGCGGGGCCGCCATCTTACTTTTGAAGGACTCCGTTTCCACAACCCTATATGGCAGCATCTCCAGGCTGATAAATTTGGCTATGTGCACGTTTAACGCTTGAGCGTGCGGGTGCGTGGCGGCGTACTTGCGCTTGCGCTCAAACACTTGCGCTAGCGACGGCTGGACGGTGCGCTGAGAGACATTGGTGGATGGGGCCGAGGACAGCGGAGGTGAGGGTGTGGGTTCAGGCCAGGAGACGGTAGTGCCTGTGTCCTCAGAGCGGGGTTGGATTTCAGTGGCAGGTTGGGGCACAGGGGGAGAGGCAGCGGTGCAAACCGGAGGCGGTGAACGGCCTTCGTCCCACCTTGTGGGGTACTTGGCCATCATATGTCTGCGCATGCTGGTGGTGGTTGGCGCGACAAAGGTTGCACACCACTGTTCGTCGGTCGTCTGCACTCTCAGTGTAAAACTGCCAGACCTTTGAGCACCTCGGCCTCTGCAGGGTGGCATGGCGCGAGGGGGCGCTTTGGGAAACAGTTGGTGGATTATTCGGTCTGGCCCTGCCTCTACCCCTGGACACCGCACTGCCTCTTGCAACCTGCCCTTCTGCTGCCCTTGCCTCCCCCTCTGAAGACCTGTCCTCAGTAGGTGTAGCAAACCAGGTGGGGTCAGTCACCTCATTGTCCTGCTGCTCTTCCTCAGAATCCTCGGTGCGCTCCTCCCTCGGACTTAATTCCCTTACTACTACCTCACTGATAGACAACTGTGTCTCATCGTCATCGGCCTCCTCACCCACTGAAAGGTCTTGAGACAGTTGCCGGAAGTCCCCAGCCTCATCCCCCGGACCCCGGGAGCTTTGCAATGGTTGGGCATCAGTCACGATAAACTCCTCTGGTGGGAGAGGAACCACTGTTGCCCAATCTGAGCAGGGGCCCGAGAACAGTTCCTGGGAGTCTGCCCGCTCCTCAGAATGTCTCATTTTCATGGAGTGAGGAGGCTGGGAGGAAGGAGGAGCAGCAGCCAGAGGATTCTGAGTTGCAGCAGTGGACGGCGCAGAACTGTGGGTGGATGATAGGTTGCTGGAAGCACTTTCTGCCATCCACGACAGGACCTGCTCACACTGCTCATTTTCTAATAAAGGTCTACCGCGTGGACCCATTAAATGTGCTATGAATGTGGGGACGCCAGAAACGTGCCTCTCTCCTAATCCCGCAGCAGTCGGCTGCGATACACCTGGATCAGGAGCTCGGCCTGTGCCCACACCCGGACTAGGGCCTCCGCGTCCTCGGCCGTGCCCACGTCCTCTAGGCCTACCCCTACCCCTCAGCATGCTGTATTACCAGTAATGCAGAAACAGAACGCTGTAATTAAATGTGCCGCTTATTGGCCTGTGGTTGGAGGCTGAGTTCGCTTACGGAACGCCAGGAAATAATTTGGCGCAAGCCTGCTGTAACACTTAGCTGGCTGCGTATGATTTTGTAGAACTACTACACCCAGCACACACGGACCCAGAACACTGAGCACAGTGACAGGCAGGCCAAATAGATTTTTTGCCCAATATTTTTTAGAAAAGGCCCACTGCGTATATTCAATCAATAATATATGTCTTCTGTCCCTGCCTCCACAATTCTGTCCCTGGAGTGTGTCACAGAACTGCAGAGTGTTGCACTGTTATTAACTGCAACAGAGCGGTGATTTCAGAGCCAGGAAATAATTTGGCGCAAGCCTGCTGTAACACTTAGCTGGCTGCGTATGATTTTGTAGAACTACTACACCCAGCACACACGGACCCAGAACACTGAGCACAGTGACAGGCAGGCCAAATAGATTTTTTGCCCAATATTTTTTAGAAAAGGCCCACTGCGTATATTCAATCAATAATATATGTCTTCTGTCCCTGTCTCCACACTTCTGTCCCTGGAGTATTACTGCAGGGCGCAATGCTCTGCACGGCCGATATACCAAAAAAAAAAAATGTGCAACACTGCAAAAAGCAGCCTCCACACTACTGCACACGGTTAGATGTGGCCCTAAGAAGGACCGTTGGGGTTCTTGAAGCCTACAATAACTCCTAACGCTCTCCCTACCTCCAAACTTCTGTCCCTGGAGTATTACTGCAGGGTGCAATGCTCTGCACGGCCGATATACCAAAAAAAAAAAAAAATGTGCAACACTGCAAAAAGCAGCCTCCACACTACTGCACACGGTTAGATGTGGCCCTAAGAAGGACCGTTGTGGTTCTTGAAGCCTACACTAACTCCTAACACTCTCCCTACAGCAGCTCCAACACGATAGCACTGTCCCTCAGCTATGTCACCACGCATCTGAGGCGCGCAGCGGGAGGGGCCGATTTTTATACTCAGGTGACACCTGATCTCGCCAGCCACTCACTGCAGGGGGGTGGTATAGGGCTTGAACGTCGCAGGGGGAAGTTGTAATGCCTTCCCTGTCTTTCAATTGGCCAGAAAAGCATGCTAACGTCTCAGAGATGAAAGTGAAAGTAACCCGAACATCGCGTGGTGCTTGTTACGAGTAACGAGCATCTCGAACACACTAATACTCGAACGAGTATCAAGCTCGGACGAGTACGTTCGCTCATCTCTACACACTGTCTTTTGCCTTCAATATCTACAGTGGTACAAGAGATGGCTGCCTACTCTCCACTTCCATACTCATTATAGAAATACTTAAAGGAAAAAATTAAAGAGACAGATAAGATTGAAGATCTGTGGGTTCGTAGGTTGACCTATGTTTTATAATCTCGAACAGTAAAACAACTTTTCCTTATATTTTAAATATCTTTAAACAATTTGAGACTATTTATAACTTTAAGATAAGCTACTCAAAATCTGAGTTCTTAATATTTCAGCACTAGAGATGAGCGAGCACCAAAATGCTCGGGTGCTCGTTACTCGAGCTAAGCTTTTTGTAATGCTCGAGAGCTCGGCTTGAGTAACGAACCCGATTGAAGTCAATGGGAGACTCGAGCACTTTTCAAGGTGCCCGATGCTCTGCATTGTTTCCATTGGAGCCGCGGCTGCTGCCGACGGCTCCATTGAAAACAATGGTCTTCCGGCACCCCTAAATTGTTTTTTAGGGAAGCGCTTTACATATAAGCCCTTCCGTGAAAAACAATAATTTTAGTGTAAAAAAAATTAAATAAACTTACCTCTCTGCAGCTGCTGTGTCCCCCGCGGGGATGAAGAACACATCTGCCGAATGTGGCAGATCTTTCCTTTATCCCCGTGAGTTAAAAGAATTCCCTACTGCACCTGCCACATCTGTGACAGATGCAGCAAAGGAATTCTTCATCCCTGCAGGGAATAAAGAATTTCCTACCACAGCTGTCACAGATGACAGCTGCGGTAGAGGATCCTGCTTCCGGCACCCGGTAATTGCTTTTTCTGGGAAGGGCTTAAAATATAAGCCCTTCCCTGAAAAACAAGAAGAAACTGCAAACATGTGGGGAGGAGAGGGTGAAATTTTTTTGAGCAGCTGAGCACCGCGTGGTGCTTGGCTCGAGTAACGAGTACATCGAACATGCTCGCTCATCTCTAATCAGCACCAATTTCCGAGGTTAAAGACCTTTTTAAACAGCCAGTTAAACATATAAAATACTTAGATATTCTCCTCAACAAATTCCCCCACGACCTCTTCTTAGCTAATTATACTCCATTGTTTACAAAAATTAACAATCAGCTAAACTCATTTGGTCTCTCTCTGCTCTTGGATGATAAGAAAAAAATTTTTTTGAATCTTATATTCTACCACATATACTTTACATTTTAAAAATGATTCCCATAGTATGTTTTCATTAAAATTAGACAAATCTTTGCTCATTTTCTCTGGAGAGTTAAAAAACAATACTACTGTATAGACTACTGATACCTAAACCTCATGATGGTGACATGGGACTGTCAGACCTCTCCCACTACCCCGTTTCCCTGAAAATAAGACCTATCCTGAGAATAAACCTACCCTGATTTTTCAGGATTTTTTGGGAGGCTGGAAATATAATCCCTACCCTGAAAATAAGCTGTAGCTACATTACATTAAAAAAGGGTCCACGTCCTCCTGCTGCTGTCCGAAGCTTTGTCATATGTCCTGCAGTCCTCGTTCGTCCACAAAAGATCACTTCCTGGTTCCAGGATTCATAAATCCCACCTAAAGAAAGTAATGGCTCTGATTGGTTCATCAAACGCTGCATTGATTGGCTGAGCAGAGCTCAAGAACCAATCACAGCCATCGCATTGTGCAGTTGGGATTTATGAATTTGCCAATCAATGCCACGGCTCAGCGCGTCGGAGCTCCAGAGAGCAGCGGGAGGGACCTGGACTGAGCCTTCTCAGAAAGTATGATAAGACATTCCCCCAAAAGAAGACCAAGCACCTCTTGTGGGGCAAAAATTAGTATAAGACAACTTATTTTCAGGAAACATGGTACTACAAAGCAATCCATATGTACAGGTTGTTACCTTACAAAGTTGAAAGATACCCTGCTTTATATCTACTGACAGTGACAGTGATCAATAAGTGGAACAGGTTACCATGGGAGGTGGTGAGTTCTCCTTCAATAGAAGAGTTCAAACAAAGGCTGGACAAATATCTGTCTGGGATGATTTAGTGAATCCTGCACTGAGCAGAGGGTTGGATCCGATGACCCTGGATGTTTCTTCCAACTCTACCATTCTATGATATCTCTCTAGAGAGATATCTTCTCGGTCCCCAATTGCTGGCATGCTTATGTTATCCAATAAATAAGACAACCCAGATACAGGGCATTAGCCCTCTTACTAAGGGAACTGTATCAGTTCTATAACAGTTCCCCAAACCCCAGTAGACCAATAGTATTGCTGGCACCATTACAATTCCTCCCATTAGACATGAACAGCTCTCAGGCATTCTTGACCAATTGGAGGGACTGGCTCCATGTCTCGATTATCTACTTTAAAAAAGAAAAAAAAAAAAGGTACAAACCTAGTTCCTGTTCCTTTAACATCAACAGACTCAAAGCACTCACTAAAGGGACCTCCAGGGTCATCTGATCCAATCCCATACTTGGTCATTTTTTGGTATGAGATTTTTTTTCTTCAAATGCGTTACTAAAGTCAAGCTATACTATTTTCCAGATCAACCCAGTCAGTGATTCTGTCATAGAAGGGAATTAGATTAGTCTGGCATGACTTGTTTGTTACAAACCCATGCTGAGTCTGGTTAATTACTTTATTTTTATGCAAGTACTTGCATACATGCTGTTTAATAGTTTGTTCAAAGATCTTTTCCGGTATAGAAGTCAGGCTTACAGGCCTATAATTTCTTTGATCCATCATCTTCCTTTTTTGAAGATAGGGACAACATTTGACCTTTACCAATCTTCTGGGACTTCTCTTGGTCTCCAGGAATTTTCAAAGATCATGGCTAGTGTTCAGCAATTACTTCTGCTGCTTTCTTTAGTATCCTAATTAGAGATGAGCGAACGTACTCGTTTCGAGTAATTACTCGATCGAGTACCGCTATTTTCGAGTACTTCAGTACTTGGGTGAAAAGATTCGGGGGGTGCCGGGGGGTGGGGGAGGCGTGGGGGCACGGGGGGTAGCAGCGGGGAACAAGGGGGAGCCCTCTCTCTCTCCCTCTCCCCCCCCACTCCCCGCTGCAACCCCCACTCACCCACGGCGCCCCCCGAATCTTTTCGCCCGATTACGGAAGTACTCGAAAATCGCGGTACTCGGGCGAAAAAGGGGCGTGGCCGAGTACGCTCGCTCATCTCTAATCCTAATTCATCTGGACCTGAAGATTTAAATTTATTTAAGTTAACTATGTGTTTCCTCACCACCTCTCTGCTTATAGATAGCCTGCATTATTTTATTCCTACAATAGCACAGGGAAAATCAGCTGATATATCTACCTACTGAGAGAAAACAGATACAAAGTAGGAATTTAAAAGTTCAGCCTTCTCAACAACATTCTTAAGCAATTTACCATTTTCATCCTGTAAGCATCCAATAGCATCTTTGACTTTTCTTTTCCTTCTGACATACCCCCAAAATCCTTTTTTATTGCTTTCTGCCTCTGTTGCAAGCCTCAATTCTTTATTAGCTTTAGCTTTTCTGAGACTTGCCCTACAGTTTCTGCAGACCCCATTATATTCTTCTTTAGATATTCCCTCCTCTTTCCATTTGATAAACATATTTTCCTTCCTTTTTAACATGCTCGCAAGTTCTGTGTTCATCCATCCTCGTATCATTAAATGCTTCCTATCCTTCCTTATTTTAGGGATTGTCAACAATTGTGCTTTAAGAATCTCATTTTGCAATATTTCCCAACCTTCTTGGACATTCCTGTCCTTAAGAACACCCAGCCATTGGATTCTTCCTACCCTATTTCTCAGTCAATTAAAATCTGCCTTTCTAAAATTCAACCTTGAGATCTGAGGTTTCTCAGGTTTTCGTTCCCTTGTTATCCAAAATTCAAGCATAGCATAAATGCTGCCTCCTAAGGTCCCTGCCACTGCTACTTCCTTAACCATTCCCTATTGGTAAGACTTAGGTCCAAGATAGCAGATCCTCTTGTTTTCTCTCCTACCTTCTGGAAGATAAAGTTGTCAGCAAGAGTGGATAAGAATTTGCTGGACCCATTACTTTTACCTGAGAGAGATTTCCATCATGCTTTTTTGAGAGCTTAGCCATCTGATACCTAGAAAAAGTTCATCCATATCTTCTGCTTGTCAACGTGACCGATAGTAAATGCCAACAATAGTGTCCTTTCTATTGTTCTTTCCTTGTATTTATACCCAAACAGTTTCTACAGAACCATCATGCTCTGTTGCTTGAATTTCTGTGGAGATGAATGTTTTCCTAACATTCAATGCAATACTCTCCCCGTTTTTTTTTTAGGCCTGTTTCTTATAAATAAGTTGTAGCCTTCAGGCCTTGTATTCCAATCCTGGGTATCAAAGATTCCATGATGCCTATGACATAACATTTCACTTCTTGTGTTAGGAACTCCAATTCCCCTTGTTTGTTTCCCATGCTCTGTGCATTTGTGGAAAACATTTTAGTTTGTGATCGGTGTCTTTTAATCCCCCACATTCCTTATGATTTTTTTTCTCTTTGTTCTTTCCTTCCACTTCTAATAGTAAGGTTCTCAAGTGTATTAATTAGCTTTATATTTTTACTAGGCCTTTCACTTCTCTACTCATATTGTTATAGTTTAAAGCTCTCATGATGAGTGTAGCAAGACGCCTGCCAAATATATGCTTATTTGTTTTTGTAAGGTGCAACCTGTATCTACCAATCAGTCTATCATATAGGTAATTCACTGGTCTAGGAATCCAAATCTTTGCTGTCAAAACTATCAACGTAGCCAATTGTTGACCTCTAGAATTATGTTCCATCTACTTATTCCATGGCCATCAAGACTACCTGTGCTCCTACTTCTTTCACCTACTTTCAGAGGTTTTCAAAGTCTCTGCAGATAGTTGCAATATCTTTTTTTGCAGTGTCATTTGTCCCTACATGTATTAGTAGGAATGGGTGGTGTCCTGTGGGACTGAAGAGTCTTGATAGACCATCAAACACATCTTTGATTTGTGCACCTGGAAGACATCCCACCCCTCATGAGGTTATGCCAGATCTGTAAACAGCTGCCTTTGTTCCCCTCAATAGGGAAATTCCCCACAAACACTATTCTCCTTTTCTTCTTCACAACACCACTTCTTTTTCTCCATCCAAGGGGACTCTGCGTGCTTACTACACAGTTCTTTGTGGGTAGAGTCATTTCTTGCTATACCTCTTCATTGTT
Organism: Eleutherodactylus coqui; assembly: GCF_035609145.1. NCBI lineage: Eukaryota > Metazoa > Chordata > Amphibia > Anura > Eleutherodactylidae > Eleutherodactylus > Eleutherodactylus coqui. The sequence goes on from NC_089842.1 coordinate 64,589,622, forward strand.
TTCCTGCATGAGAACGTGGTACCAGTTCCTGAGTAGTATTGAACTTTTCTTTTCCTTCAACATTTTGAAGACTTTCTTCTTCTCTGTCAAGAAAATCCCCATCTTCCTTAATGAGTTTCAATGTAGCTATTGTGTTCTGAAAACTTTGCACCTTTTCTTCCAGTAGAGACACAAGCTTGCATTTCTGGCAGGTGAAGCTTGGATTTTCCCTCTGGTAGGTCTGTAAACATATGGCATACGTTGCAGCTCACCATATGGCTCCTCCCCTTTTCCATTTTGTCAGTTGATGCCCACTTCCCAACTTCTAGAAGTCGAGAATTGTAGTGAACATATAAAATCTATAAGATACTACCAAATGTACAACTTTGTATGTTGTTAAGCTCATGGTCTGGCGATGTCCTCTGAGCAGCTGGACCTAGCTAATCCCAGCAATCTTCCCACACAGTGACTTTTCACTCTTCCTAGAATGCACAGGGAATATGCAAATGATCTTCCTGCAGTTTCAATCTCTGGTCTCCTACATACTCATACTCCTACATACTCTATCACTTTAAGTAGTAAGTAAAGATTTTCTATTAAATTCTGGCACTATCTATGAATCTACTTGGTTGGATTTGTGCTTTTTACTGCCTTCACTGCTCTTAGGTCTGATTTCTAAACTATATGATGGCCTCTTACACCAGAACTCTTGGCTTGGGAGAGAGAAATTGGAATATCTTCATTGAAAGAGACCACTTCCTTCATTTCCTCATGCTCTCTTGGTTTCTATAGGTGTGTAACAATTCAGGAGAACTTCTTCAAAGCTATAATTAGGTGGTACTATACCCTGAATTTTTTTTATAAACTAAATGTTGCCCCTTCCAGTAAATGTTGGTGTTGCAATGCCTGCTCCAGTATGATCATACATATTTGGATGAAGTGTCATACATTTCTGGGCTTTTGGAACAAAATTGCTGACCTAATAAGCCAAATTACGGACAGAAAAATACATTTACTCCTTCACTCATTCTTCTCTGGGTTCCCGCAAATTCTGTCTTCTTAAGAAAAGCAATCTCATAACACAAATGATCACCACAGCAAAACTGCTTATTCTAATTTATTGGAGATACCCAGAACCACCCTCAATTCAATCATGGTTTAATAAACTTGATACTATTTGTAAGATGGAAGAACTTGCTGCCTGTGAAATAGACAACATGATAAACTTATCCAAATTTGGTCCCCCTGACTTTCATTCCATCATTCTACACATCACTCCCCCTTCTCCATATACAATTATTTTGACTGGATCCAATATGTGGGTAGATAACTTATATATAGTTTACTATGTATTGTCTTTCCTACACTTTCTCTAAACTGTGTTTGCTTGTTATAATCTCATGGCTAAACCTTTATAATACATCCCGCGTCCAACTGCCCAGCAGTCTTGTGCTGATCTGAATATGCTTCCTATGTACACTGACCTGAATGTTGATTTGTTTGTTAACATTGTACCACTTTGTACCACGTTTTCCTTCTATTTCTTTGTTATAACTAAAGATTTGTTAAAAGACATGTTAAGTTATACTTCAATACATCTATAGGCAAAAATGCCATCCACAGATGAAAATACACATTCCAGTATGTTAATACTGCATAGCAAGTACAAAAGACATAGTCAAGTCTTATTGGCACTCTAGCTTCCCATTTACTAATATAGGGCCAATATATGTTTTGGAAACCGCTTTACATAATTACTTTGCAGATGCACCAATGAGCCACTATTTTGCAGGGAATTCCACTATATACCGTATATACCGGCGTATAAGACGACTTTTGAACCCCGAAAAATCTGCTCTGCAGTCGGGGGTCGTCTTATGCGCCGGTAATACAAAAAAAAAAAAGTGTAAAAAAAAAAAATTTTATTACTCACCTCCCACGGCGTCCTGTCGCGCTCCGGCAGGATGTCGCTCGCTCCGGCAGGCTGTCGCTCGCTCCTCGTCCCCGCCGCAGCATAGCTTTCTGAATGCGGGGCTTGAAATCCCCGCTTCCAGAAAGCTAATACACACGCCGGCAGCCATGACAGCATTGAATGGCTGTGATTGGCTAAAGCACACGTGGCTTCAGCCAATCACACTATTCAATGACATCATTGAATGGCTGTGATTGGCTGAAGGCGCACGTGTTAGCAATCACACCCATTCAATGATGTCATTGAATAGTGTGATTGGCTGAAGCCACGTGTGCTTTAGCCAATCACAGCCATTCAATGATATGGCTGCCGGCGTGTGTATTAGCTTTCTGGAAGCGGGGATTTCAAGCCCCGCATTCAGAAAGCTATGCTGCGGCGGGGACGAGGAGCGAGCGACAGCCTGCCGGAGCGAGCGACATCCTGCCGGAGCGCGACAGGACGCCGGGGGAGGTGAGTAATAAATTTTTTTTTTTTTTCTCCACTGAATACCGGCGTATAAGGTGACAGTTGGGGGGTCGTCTTATACGCCCCGTCGCCTTATACGCCGGTATATACGGTACTAAACAGATTCAAAGCAACATCTTCAGGTAAGAAAAATCTCACAGAATCAGTATTGAATCAGTTAACATACTGGGTTTTGCTGTAACGACTTATTACATGGTATCTCCTCAAATGTCAAACACACAAAGATGAGCCATTTCTATTTTTAACTGAAGCCTTTTGCTCTTTGGGATCCAAGTTATTGATTTAAAGTATTTGTGAAAATGTAAAAAAAAAAAGGTGTAATTCTTTGATCATTTTACACAAGAAAAGTTGAATGTTTAGAGATAAAAGGTTGTATACTAATAGACTGGAAGTTAAAGGAGTATTTCCATCTCAAAATTCTATTTTAATGTATTCAAAAAAAAACAAAAAAACACAAAAGAATGCACTCTCCCATAAGATATCTAGTTGCTCCATTTTCCAGTTATTACAGCCATTGATTTCTCTGCCTTCCGGCTGTTTACTACTATTTGTTAAGGAAACCGACCACCTCTTCTATGGAAAGAACCAGCAAAGCACAATTGTATCTGGTGGCCAGGCCAAAAGCTATTGTGCATGCGCTCCTAAGTTCCCCGCAATCAGATTTAGATGAAAGAAGTGCGCAAGGACTGGCCTCCTCTGCTGTTTCATTCCATATAGGAGGTGGTCTGTTTTCCTGGCAAAAAGCAGTAAATTACCAGAGAGCATAGGAATTAATATCTACAATACATGAAGAACTGAGCATGTTGGAAATAAGCATCTAATGTTTTGCAATTTTAAAACACATTAAAATAGGATTCCCAAGACAGGAATACCCCTTTAAGCTTAATTATGATAATATTCATGTATAATTATTTGATATTAAGTTGAATTATTTTTTGTCTATTTTTTCTTTGATTCCATATTTATAAATCTACCACATAAATGGTTAGTCCCACCATGGCAAGTTATTTCATATTCACAAAATATGTCTTCATTCGGCCTTACATACTAAGTTACTATGTTAAAATGGGGATAACTTGCAGATCAGTGGGAGTTCAACTGCTGGGACACCAACCAATCCAGAGAATTCCCCACTGTGCCATTCATTTCAAGGGGAAACTACTAGAACGAGTCAAGTACAAGCACTTGGCAATCTCCTACAGTCCCATTCACTTCAACTGGAGTGAATTAACCTGGCCCTCTCCAGTGGCCCCATTGAAGTCAATGTTGCATTGGTGCACGGCACCACTACTGTCAAAATTTTGGCTTTTCATTATACAATGCAGATGTATCAAAGTTTAACTTGAGACTTAAGACCTTAAGTTCTTTGTAATATTTTATTTGCACTTTCAATAGCTTTTGAATGGCTCAAGATGTGAAAACTTGACATAGAAAGTTATCACAGTTAAATTAAACTTTGCTACATCTGTAAACAAGCTTTACTTGCTGAAATCTTAATACCCTTAAGGTCTCATGCACACAGGAGGATTTGCGTTGCAGAATCTGAAGAAGCCGTCCGATGCATGGCCCTTCCACAATTAGAAACGCGTCCTCAGGACGTTTGTATTTTTCTTGTTATGATGGGCACATAGTGAATAAATAGAAGAAAGCTTTTATCTCTATGCATCCAAGCTCCTATCATTTAAATGCACCTTCCACAATTGGCATTGCGAAAAGATTGTGGATTCTGCGTCATTGCCTGGCGATGACGCAGGAAAAGCAGGGTTTAAAAAAAAAAAGAAAGAAAAAGAAAGCAGGTACGCGTGGACACTGCTACTGCCTGGGACAGATTGTGCATGCAGAATCCGACCCGCATGTGTGCAGGCGGCCTTAAAAGGTTTGGATGACTTTTAATAAAATGGAGCATAAAGACCCAAATATCAGAAGATGACAAAATGTATGCACCTTTTAAGCTGCCCACCATGTGAACATATTTTGTTCCTGGTACCCTGCTGTCTCTAGTACAAACATTTCAGTTCTGTGTTGACACCATGATTCTCTTCATTCTTCCATTCAGGGGATGAGAATCTGATGATCACACAAGTGCACTGTTCTTTATAAAAAAGAGCTTTGATATACTGTACTGTAACTAGTCATACAGCTTTGTGATCTTCACTTGACCAGGACTGATTTAGATCTTCTGGATATTGGCAATGAAGATTTCCATCTAAAGGGGTGCTTGGAGATTAAAATATTGATGGCCCTTACCTAAGAATAAATTATTGGTTGGGGTTTGATATCCAAGACACCTGTGGATCAGCTGAATGAAGGGTCTATGGTGCTCTGTTTCATTTTTTACCAGGCACAGCTCCATACCTTTGTCAGTGGTTGTGTCTAGTATTGCAGCTCACAACAGCTCAGTCCCATTTAAGTGAATGCCATATATCGTCACCACCAAAAAATATAGAGTTCTGCCTGGTAGAACAATAAAAAACATGGCATTTGCTGGAAAGCTGCAGTCTTTTTCAGTCAGCTTATGGGCTGAGGTATTGGGAATCAGACCCCCATCAATCTGATATTAATGGTCTATCCAAAGGCTACGCCTTCCATTTTATATTCTGAAAACACCCTTTTAATGACAGTAAGCAGAGATCTAAGAAAACGCTAGACATTGACATACAAAATGAGCTAGGAAACTTCATAACTTTTTTATTATGCAGTCAATAAGCTTCTTTGGTAAACTCATTAACCCAATAACTATTTCCCTCTCTTATGTCAGAGGCTACCTACAATATCTTGTATAAGGCAAACTAATACAATACTAGGCACAGCACTATTAATTAATTCAGTACTGAATTTAGTTTTAGGCACTTTGTGAACTAATTTTCTCTTGTAAATTAACAGTCATTAACAGGAGTCACAATGGAAATCTTCAACCCAGGCAGTCTTCAATAATCACGTGTAACTTTATGAACATAACTAACATTTCCAAGTTCTATTATTTGAAATAATGTGCTAAGAGACCAAAATATTCTTTTTCATTAGTTCTAGCAAGTCACTTTATTAAAATCATCACTAGAGATGCAATATTGGAATACAGTAGGGACTAGTATGTTATCACAGAGTCATTCTATCAGACTTCCTGAGCCAATGTAAAATCGGTTGGATCATTTAACTCTATCAGATAATTTATTTACGACCATAAAGGTTTCTTAATCTCTCATCAAATTTCCTACAAATTCCTATAATCCAGCACCAAACAAAATAAAATGTGTTTGACTAAACTACTGTTACATGATTAGAGGTAGGAAGGAATTAGCAGGATTAGCATTGGTTCAGCATAGCAGTAGCTGAGATTATGGAAGGACAACAAAAAAAGGAGGCGTTGTGGAGGATTCTTGGCTTGTGGACTGACAGTATGATTTTTTTGGTAATACCAAAACTGTGTACACTAATCTAAAAACCTTCATGTTTCATCGGAATGTTACAGGGATTTCTTCTTTCTACCCATTTTATTTTTATCCTGTAGTAGAGATGAACAACTGGATTATCTGACATTTACTGTACTGCCTTAGTTCCAGGAAATTCTGACTCTCCTTAAATTATCGTCCAGGATTTTAACTTCTGATCAAGTTAATGACTCTATAAAACCAATTGTCTCACAAAACGATTACCTTCCTCTGCCGCTCCTTTTTTACTACCAGACCAGGTCTTCAAGAGAGCTGTGAAAATGAGCTTTACCAGGGTCTATTCTAAAGTCTCAGTTCTTTCCTATTGGTCTGTTCTTGCATACTGTATAATTCAGAGTTAACAGAAGGGTGCTCTCCATTTCGTATCCTCATTTCTCAGACAAAGTGGCTAAAAAGAATATCCCTTGCTCTAGAGGACCTGCTCTGTCGTGCATGACACATTGATTGAAATGGGCACTCATCATGTAATGCCTAATTTTGCCTGTAATGCCCCTGCAGGGAAATTGAAAATTTAATGCCAAGTTTCACCACGATGACTGGCCTTAGCTATGTGTGAGCCATGTTATTGCACAAAGTGCCAGCCAACAGCTCATGAAGGGAGCACAGATGGATGTAAGTTGGAGGGAATGCCCCCCCCCCCTTAGGTCCACTTGGCCAGATGATCTTCTTCCTGCCTGTGGAAGAGTCTAGCAGAGCTACATGAATTATCCTTCCCTTGGCTGTCTCTTCCCATCTGATGTTCTGAGGCACTGCGGTCAGCCCATCAGCACCCCTGCTACACGATTGTTTCTTTTTGCTACTGTATTTATGATATGGGCTTGGTTCTGGTATTGCAACTATGTTATAACTTTCATTCTCTAGCTTTCTTTATGTTATGAGTTTGGTTCTAGAGCTCTATTTATATTATGAACTGAGTTCTGGTAATTTATTTATTCTCTGAGCTAATTAGTTGCTATCTTGCTGCTTTCTACACAAACAGAATAGAGGCAGACTGCCTTTCAGAGCAATATATATGTTTTTACTTATCATGGCGGGATAATCTGCATAGAATGCCATCTAGCCTAGGGCTGGCAATGTTTATCACAGGTTACAGCTTATCATTGGGGTCCTAACATAGGAACACTATGATTAACCTTTTGTCATGGGACACTTCTAATTACTGTTTAACAGCATTGCACTTTCTGAATGCCCTTGAGTCAACTTTAAAACTTCTAAAATAATCCATTGTCACTTTGTCTTATTGTATTAGGTCAAGGTAAACTGTAGCCGTTGCCATGTTACTAATTCATCTGGATCAAATGCCAACTCTGATAACCTCAATAATTCTTCAAAATTTCACTTATTCTAACTTTAAAACTTAATGCATTGTAAATCTTTGACCTCCACTAAATAACTTCCCAGGGGATGCAAAAACATAATGTTAGTCTTTTTATGGTTGTTAAAGTTATTTCTGCTGTAATCGCCACTCAGGTTGTATTGATGATTGTTTGTACCCTGCTGTTCTCGATGACCCTGTGAAGTGCTATTTTATTTTAAGTTTTGCTCTTCAGAGGAAATGCAACTTTATTTTTCTTCTTTTTTTAAACAAATATTTTATTTATTTTTCTTCTTTTAAAACTGCATATTCTTAAATATCTGAACATACAGTATTTGAAACACAACTAACATTGACTTGATAAATAAAGATAAATGGAAAATATAGAAAAATATAGAAAAGTGACTATTATGTAGAGGCTTGTACAACATATCAATCATCGATGTATCTTTACAGATATTGAATAGAAATAGAATCTGAAAATCACAGAATATTACAGCTTTCTATAAAATAGTGTAATGTATTTTATAAAATGTACACATAAAGTAATAGCATTTCCATTCAGAGATAAAGTATAACATGCATCAAGCAGAATAGCCAAAGAATATCTCATTTCCTTAAAAGGATTGCCCAAACTATACAACTCCTTGAAAGACAAAGCTGACCATTCACTTCATATAAAAAAATCCGGCGGATGGTTGAACAATCATCTGGTTTTGCAGACTCAAGTATAGACATTTTAGACCACAGTGTCTGTTAAAATTGCTCAAACTGGCCATACATGTTCAATGACACATGTCAATGGGTAAATGATCTTTTTAAAGGAAGATCGTTGATGATTGAAAGACCTATCGTTTTCACAAACAATCTTTCGACTGACTGTTAGGTTAAAAATTCAAACACAGCAGGCTGGTTTTCAAATGATAATGGTATGTCATTGCTCAACTAAAATGATTGTTCATTGATAAATACCTCCCAAAGAATGATTATTTTGGTTGAAGTTGTCCATTTCTATCAACTTTAGTTTAAGGCTGCATTCCCACGAACGTATATCGGCTCGGTTTTCACGCCGAGCTGATATATGTCCTCCTCATCTGCGGGGGGGGGGGAGGATGGAGGAGCCAGGAGCAGGAACTAAGCTCCCGCCCCCTCTCTGCCTCCTCTCCGCCCCTCTGCACTATTTGCAATAGGGAGAGGTGGGACGGGGGTGGGGCTAATTCTCGGAACTTAGCCCCGCCCTGTCCCGCCTCCTTTCATTGCAAATAGTGCAGAGGGGCGGGGAGGAGGCAGAGAGGGGGCGGTAGCTCAGTTCCTGCTCCTGGCTCTTCCATCCCCCCCCCCTGCAGATGAGGAGAACGTATATCGGCTCGGCGTGAAAACCGAGCCGATATACGTTCGTGGGAATGCAGCCTAATGAGGATGGGCATCCCTAGTTACTGTTGCTGCTGAAACCCCTAGCAATTAGCTATTACCTCGAGAGGAAGATGCTTGCAGACACATGTCTGTCACAGGGATATATAAGATTACATGGTAAACTCTTAAATGAATGGGTGCCAATATAATACATGGCCATGGATAATTCAGCAGGAGCTGCTCTTTGCATCAGTTCTCTACTGGAGTTAATAGAGAAATCCATGTGCACTATTTTCCAGGTGAGGTAACCCCTATAATATGCAAAAATGATGGAAATGTGATAGAACACTTTAAATTTAAATATGCAGTGAACTGTAGTGGAAATTGCTATTAAAGGGTAATGGAGGTAATGACTTAATTGGTTTTAATATACAGAATTGATTTTGAGTTCAGCCTTAAACTAAAACAATGGTAAATATAACTGGTGCATCATGATAACTTACTTTATAGCATTGTAGTTCATTGTAGTTAAAGGGGTTGTCCCGCGATAGCAAGTGGGGTTATACACTTCTGTATGGCCATATTAATGCACTTTGTAATGTACATCGTGCATTAATTATGAGCCATACAGAAGTTATTCCCTTACCTGCTCCATTGCTAGCGTCCCCGTCGCCATGGTGCCGTCTAATTTCAGCGTCTAATCGCCCGATTAGACGCGCTTGCGCAGTCCGGTCTTCTCCCTGGTGAATGGGGCCGCTCGTGCCGGAGAGCTGGTCCTCGTAGCTCCGCCCCATCACGTGTGCCGATTCCAGCCAATCAGGAGGCTGGAATCGGCAATGGACCGCACAGAGCCCAGGGTGCACCATGGGAGAAGACCCGCGGTGCATCGTGGGTGAAGATCCCGGCGGCCATCTTGGTAAGGTAAGTGAGAAGTCGCCGCAGCGCGGGGATTCGGGTAAGTACTAAACCTTTTTTTTTTTTTAACCCATCCCTTGGGTTTGTCTCGCGCCGAACGGGGGGCCTATTGAATAAAAAAAAACCCCGTTTCGGCGCGGGACAACCCCTTTAAGTAATCATAGTGAGTTAAATGTCATGGGGTACAGAGGTAGAAGCCACATCAGTTCTTTGCATCTGAGGAAGCTCGGGCCCTCTCAGATACATACAAAGACATTAGAATTTTAAATGGCACTTGGCTATTGAGGTCATGTTCAGACTTTGCATTGGGGCACAGGAGCTCCAAGTTATACTCATGTTTTGGACATTGGAATTTGCAGCTTCTCATCTTTCTGTCAGTTCGAATTTCCTTTGGTTAACAAGACTTCTATATCTGCAGAGCCCTCAAAAGCTGCCCCAGCCCAACATCACAAGAAACCCATCAAGTTTGGATTTCTTTCAATAATTTGTGAGTTACAATAAGCCCACGTTTAGCTACAATAGGATGCAAGATCGCACGGTCATAGTGTGAGCTTTATTCTACAATGTGTGTTCAAAGCCCAGGTGGCTGTGTAACCCTAGCCTTAAAGGGGTTGTCCCGCGAAACAAAGTGGGTCTATACACTTCTGTATGGCCATATTAATGCACTTTGTGTGGTGGAAGTCCAGTATTCCTATATTTTGGATCGGTGGGGCTTGGCAGTAGACAGTTGTCAATTTAACATTCTGTATACATGTTTTGCTTTCTGTCTTGCTACAAATATAGTTCATGGCAGTTGTGCAATAGGTACTTCCGCTCATATGAAAGTATCTGTTTTATAATTCTGCTGACATGGAAACTTCTGTACTCAAAACGCTGACAAGATAATATATAGTATAAACACGTTACATTTTCCATCTGTTTCGCAATTTTGGAGGACAGTAGCTCAGACATGGACAACCGCAGAAATTACCCAAGCAATTTTACTGGAAACGTATGCAAATAACATGGGAGGTTTGTGCAATTTATAGTTCATGATGTAACATCCAATCATATCGAAGGAACCCCACGTGGCTCCAAGACAACCCACTCATTTCATCCACCACCTGATGGCCAATCACAGATGACCGGAGGATGGAAGAATTGCAAGATGCTTATCCAATAATTAAACAATACGTTGTATCTATGTAATCTTTGACCTGCCCAGATGGGCGGATTTGTTAAACTCTTAAAATAGGCTACACGCCGATCATTAAAGTTAGAATTGAGGAAGCTATGCATGCTGAACCTCGTGTCAGTGTGAAAAACTTCTTATGCGCATTATCAATTCAGAAATAATATGGAAGGGTGTAAACATTCCAAATTGAGTAAGCCGTGATTCCGCAAAGGAATTCTACGACAGCTGGTGGCCCGTACGGGGATCTGAGGGTCCAGGGAGGGAGAGACTGCCAGAGAAAAGTCTGATATGGGATTTCCGCTCCTGCTAGGCCTGCTTGTAGGGTCCGGGAGAAGGGAGCTGTCAGACACGTATCCCGAGGGGCAGTGAGACTAAGCCAGCCGTACTGGTGCTCCGTCTATTTGTCTGTTTGTCTGTGGTATGAGAATACCACACATGTCTTGCCCAAATTGCAAAAAAGGATTGTTATTGACGAAAATTACCCTCGGATGGGTCAGAATAATTCCTACCCCGCCCACCGCTGTGGTTACGGTCCACTGTTTGAGGATGGTGGTCCACAAATATTTGTTATTGTTTAAATGTCCACGAGTAGATCCCTCCGTCTGAGGGTAGATTGATAAACTGTGTAGCGACAGAAATGCTAGAGACTCTAGGGCGGGGCATATTATGTCCGGCGTCTGAGGAGACTTTTATAATCATGTTGTTATATAGGAATAGTTTGTTTGTCTGTCATATAGAAGTAGTATCAGTCCTGCTCAACTGTGCCCGTAATTGTTTAGAGAGGGAAAAAAAAAAAAAAAGCTGCTAACTTCATTTAAAAAGAGGAAGTGGAACTCTTAATAGAAGCGGAGCAATTCTTGTGCTGTAACATTTGTTAGTTATTTAACTAATATTGGATGTTAAAACTACTAGTATGTCTTGTTATGTAATCTAATCTTTGTCATACGCCCGTCATAAATGTAAAAAGTTATATGCCACTCACATCCTGAGGGGGCTCTTAAGAATACAGACTGCGTAGCCCACCATGCCCACAAGAAAATACGTCTATGTTTGCCAAGTCCCCAACAGCGTACATGTTAACAGACCTACCCTGACCCCCGCTACCTCTCGCAGCAGTCCCCAATTCAATTGTAACCACATACAATGTTAGGTGGTCATCGCTATGACAGTAGTTACAACATAATATATGTGATTTATGCATTAGACGTTAGAATTTCCCTAAGAGACTTAAAAAGAGGAAGTGAAGGTGGGCTGCAATGGCGTCTGTATTAATACACAAAGACAGCAGTTTAGTAAATAGAGAGAATTGCAGTACATTACCAATCAGATGGAGATGCCCGGCATCTAAGCAGGTAACGATAAGGCCAGGTATCCACAGGAGGAACGGGGCAGATTGACCCGTAATTTGTAAAATGTAAATTGTGTGGTGCATAAGACTTTATCTTTATTGAGTTGTGATGTGTACCCAAGGACTGCCAAACATTGAATGAGGGAATAAGGAAGTAAGTGATTAGCCACACTCAGAGGGGTGGAGCTTGATGATGCAAGAACACGTCTCTTATCCAAGGAGGGGGTAAGAATCATAGATAGCCAGAAGAAAAAGTTTTTGTTTTTTTCCTCCTGTCTCAAACTCAGCTTTCCACGGTTCCTGACAAATTATGGGACACCCACAAGACAGGCATAGGGAAATTGAATGTATCGACCATGATAATATATACGAGACCCAGATACACACCCCTGGGTCAAACTAGATCCCCCTAGTTAAAAAAAAAAAAAAAAAGGGTGAAGGGTCAGCCACATATGTTAGGTGCTGTGTGCTGATGCTTTGGAAAAAAAACTGCCAACCGGCCACAATTTCACTGTTAATTTCTCTTGCAGAAGGCTGTAAGGCCTGGAGACCTCCAAAGACTAACCAAGTTCTGCAGGCCATACCTGTACATACACCCGTTGCCAAATTCCGCACCTTTCTGGGCCTTGTTTCATACTGCCGGCCATATGACAGTATTGACACAAAAGCACGGAGGACAACCACAGCCATGAGGGTGGATCCAGTGACTCGAGGAGCTCCCTCATCTGCTTGTGCGGTGGCAGCAGTACAGGCAATGGTTGACAAATCTTCTAAGTTGGTATTGGACTACCCCCTAGTGGTCCACACCCCAAATGACACCCAGAACATACTCATGCAAGTGCAACCCAAGCACTTATCTCTGGCCTATTAGATCCGACTACAATGTGCTCTTTCCATGCCTCCCCCAATATTGCTCTAGGCTTCCCAATGTTGTAATACCTTGAATCCGGCTACTCTTCTTTTAATCAGGTATTCCTGGGGGGAGGGGAGGCATAGGTGATTTGAGTATGGCAGATCAGCTATTTTTTAAATAGCATTATTGTAGTGATGTACACACTGTTAATGATGCATATTTTGAGTTTTCTTTTGTAGATGGTATCAGGGTGAGGATTGATGATTCCGAACCAGATATGCAGAGGTCACACAACAAGATGTCCTAAACGCAGAAGCTCTGCCTCCGCATGTCTCAGGGCAAGAAGCGGAACCGGAGGCCCTCACTGAGGCGTGTGGAGTGGTAGAAGGTAAGTCGGCAACTTTTTACACTGACTCCTGGAATGCATTTGGCATAGCTCATGGTTATGGCCCAATATGGAAGGCCAGACAGCTTGTTATCTCAGTAGGACAGCCAATTAAGAATGGTGCAGCGGTGCAGAGTCTCATGGAAACCCTACTACTACTACCTGGCAATGGAGAATCCACACCGATTTGTACAACGGAGAAGCGAGAGATGACACCCTCGCCGACAACACAGCAAAGGCAGCGGCCCTCAAGCCGTGGAAGAAAGAAGAATAGATACTGACAGCATGAGTCAGTGATAAAAACTTTGGACTTTGATAAAAACTTTGGACTTTGATATGTCAAGGACTTTACAGTTACAAGTCAACGAGGAAAGAAAGCAGATGGGCTAAAAGACGGGAGCGACAGAACAGGACGGCGTATGGCGATCAATCAGCAGAACTTGCCTACAGAGGTCCCTGTTCCCCATGATGGCCCAGCTGGTACACAGAATTAAAAGCAGCGATGACGGCGACACTGAACAAGAATGGGTGACACCTGGGTTCTCTGTAGCTGCTGCATCATTTGTCCAGTTAGCATGATCTTTGCCATATGCGAGTCCGGACAGAAGTAAGGTGGCCATATAACACTTGCCTTGACCACTCTACCCATTTCAGAGATTGCCAATTTGACCACATTCAGCTCACACCTGTTGGGGAGTATGAATATGTGCTTGTTGTTGCTCGAGTCTTTTTCAGGTTGGAGGCCCACCCGGATACTAAGGTAAATGAGCAGATAACCACACAGAAATTCATGAATGAGGTAATCTGCAGATATGGGGTACCAGAAGTGATTGAGTCGAGCAAAGGTACACACTTCACAGGTGAAATAATGCAACACATCATGTCTGTTTTGGGTATATTTCAGGCTTTTCACACACCCTACCATCCACGGAGTAGTGGGAAAGTAGATACGAAAGGGAATAGAGAAAATGGGTAAATTTCGAATTGAGTGTCTTTCATTAGTTTTTCTTTTTCTTAGGAGGATACATGCCACAGTAGCTGAATTTGGGGAATGATTTTCTTGTTAATTTTGTCATAGGCCTCTCCAAGGAATTGTTAGTAATGCATTCTGCAGTCTCTGCTTTTCCCCAGGCCCTACAGATGAGTGTCACAATCTAAAACCAGGTGACAGGGTCTATGTGGAAAAGTTTAAGAGTGGTGTTTCCGCCCGAGAGAAACCCTGTTTGAATGTCCCTACCAGATGTTGTTCACCACCCCAACTGCAGTCAAGCTCAAAGGAAAGCCCACTTGGACCCACTTGGATCCACACTTCGCACTGAAAAAACTAATGATCCTGCATATCCTTTACATGCTATAATGTGGTACAATTCCTCTAACACACACCTTTGACTACTGTACACTAGCCCCCTGTTTCAGAACAAATTAATACAATCAAATGTGCAATATGAATCCTACACTAAGGGTGAGAATCCAACACCGCATCGTGCTAAGAGAGACGTTGACGCTCCAGGTGGTAACTTTGATCCACATGTACACATAGATGTAATAGGAGTGCCAAGGGGGGAGCGAGATTAATTTAATTCTAGAGATCAGGTTAAAGCAGGTTTTGATTCCTCATTTGCTTTGTCACTGTTAATAATAATGTAGATTGGATGAATTATTTCTCTTACAATCAGCAGAGGTTTGTAAACTACACCAGAGATGCTTTGCAAGGGTTAGCTAACCAGTTAGGGCCCACTGCATCCATGGCGTTCCAAAATAGAGTGGCCGTGGATATGATTTTCGCAGAAAGAGGTGGGGTATGTAATTTCCTGTACGTGTATTCTCCCTTTAATGTGACCAATGTTTCCCTTGTTTGAAAAAGATGAAGAGCCAGTTCCGATAATGCCAACCAGGTATGTTACCAGAAGAATGGAGAAATGTACCAGTACTGCGCCTGCCTCAGTCTCATAAGATGGACTGTCAGTGGACTTCCCATTTGCCTAGGGAAAGTGCAGAAGACCTTAGGTTCCGGCGAGGGCACACCCTGTGGGGTGTTAACTCGTGCAGATAGAGGGTATGGATGCCCGGAAATAAGCCCAGGGAATCCATGGCCTCCTTCTGAGGTGAGGTAGGGATCCCTCCCCTTTTAGGAGTAGGGACTTACGGACAGTGGTAAAACCCTGACGCAAGGGTGAGGCGACCTGGACGTGTTCACCATTAGGACTATCTCCAGGAGGGACAATGGTGTGGGTGAAGATTAGGGAGTCCCACGCCGTGCGTACCTGTGCAAACTACTAGTATGTACTTCTAGTACAGCACATTAGAGTGAGAAGAGAGGCTCCTGGTGATAGTTTTGATCTACACGTATACATTGACATCATAGGATAGCCAAGGGGGGTACCTGACAAGTTTTAAAAATTAGAGACCAAGTTAAAACTAGATTCGAGTCCATTTTTCTGATCATTAGGGTAAATAAATGTTGACTGGATTAATTATGTTTATTATAATTAACAGCGGTTTATAAATTATACTAGAGACGCCTTATAGGGACTAGTCGACCAATAGAACCTACCTCGACTACGACTTTTCAAAATAGAATGGCACTAGGTACGATTTTAGCCAAAAAAGGGAGTGTCTGTAAGATGATAGGGGAGACTTGTACCTACATTCCAGACAAAACGTGACCCGCAGGTAAAAACGCAGTTGCCATTAAGAAGCTGACCGCACTAACTAAAAAGAGCTAACCTTAGTCTGTTTTCCTCAGTTAGGTACCTAACAGGAGAAGGGAAACATATAGAAAAATAAGTTTTAAAACATTGTGTATTTAGAACAC
Source organism: Eleutherodactylus coqui (assembly GCF_035609145.1). Classification (NCBI taxonomy): domain Eukaryota; kingdom Metazoa; phylum Chordata; class Amphibia; order Anura; family Eleutherodactylidae; genus Eleutherodactylus; species Eleutherodactylus coqui. The sequence goes on from NC_089842.1 coordinate 64,605,645, forward strand.
TGTGATAGGTTTTCGCTAAGATTTTGCTTTATTTTACAGTGCACTCTGCTTATGTCCACGCAACATGCCGGTGTTACAACGCCCCTGGTCCTGTTACCTTGCAGCCTCTGGAAAAGGGAAGTGGGAATAATCAGCTTGTAGCTCTTTCCTTCCAGACTAATATATATGATCATGCACTTACTAATAAGACAGGGGTTCCGTCATGTTGATCAGTTATTAGATAGTCCTGATTTTGCACTCTTGTTGATGAATCGAGGTAACGTCAAGAAGGCGGGGTTCTATACAAGTTATGCAGTGTTTACCTGAAATAGTGAAAGTCGCACCTCTCCTAACCTCATTATATTTGTCACCTTTATAGTCATCCTAATTTCTGTTTGTCGTTGCATACAGTGTATTCCGACCCTGATGACTGCCTGGTCCACCTGTCCCACTACGACGTCCAACAAAAAGCCCACTGTCAGCGCAACCGTCGTCATCATGGATCCAGAATGTGATGATGTCGAACCATCCTATACCCCCATGGCAGTAGTAGGCCCAGTCGTCTACAACACAATGCGAGTCTAGGGTCAGCGGTGGGGGATTGGGGTGGGACGGAGCAGGGCGAGTTTAGTGAAACAGATAGTTTCAAGGGGGGTCTGTGGTGGAAGTCCAGTATTCCTATATTTTGGATCGGTGGGCCTTGGCAGTAGACAGTTGTCAATTTAACATTCTGTATACATGTTTTGCTTTCTGTCTTGCTACAAATATAGTTCATGGCAGTTGTGCAATAGGTACTTCCGCTCATATGAAAGTATCTGTTTTATAATTCTGCTGACATGGAAACTTCTGTACTCAAAACGCTGACAAGATAATATATAGTATAAACACGTTACATTTTCCATCTGTTTCGCAATTTTGGAGGACAGTAACTCAGACATGGACAACCGCAGAAATTACCCAAGCAATTTTACTGGAAACGTATGCAAATAACATGGGAGGTTTGTGCAATTTATAGTTCATGATGTAACATCCAATCATATCGAAGGAACCCCACGTGGCTCCAAGACAACCCACTCATTTCATCCACCACCTGATGGCCAATCACAGATGACCGGAGGATGGAAGAATTGCAAGATGCTTATCCAATAATTAAACAATACGTTGTATCTATGTAATCTTTGACCTGCCCAGATGGGCGGATTTGTTAAACTCTTAAAATAGGCTACACGCCGATCATTAAAGTTAGAATTGAGGAAGCTATGCATGCTGAACCTCGTGTCAGTGTGAAAAACTTCTTATGCGCATTATCAATTCAGAAATAATATGGAAGGGTGTAAACATTCCAAATTGAGTAAGCCGTGATTCCGCAAAGGAATTCTACGACATTTGTAATGTACATTGTGCATTAATTATGAGCCATACAGAAGTTATCAAAAGTTATTCACTTACCTGTTCCGTTGCTGGCGTCCTCGTCTCCATGGTGCCCGTCTAATTTTCAGCGTCTAATGGCCAAATTAGACGCGCTTGCGCAGTCCGGGTCTTCTCCTTTTCTCAATGGGGCTCTGTGTAGCTCCGTGTAGCTCCGCCCCGTCACGTGCCGATTCCAGCCAATCAGGAGGCTGGAATCGGCAATGGACCGCACAGAAGCCCTGCGGTCCACCGAGGGAGAAGATCCCGGCGGCCATCTTCAGCAGGTAAGTAAGAAGTCACCGGAGCGCGGGGATTCAGGTAAGCGCTGTGCGGTGCCGAACGGGGGGCGGGGGGTTGTTTCGGCGCGGGACAACCCCTTTAAGCTTTCTCTCACAACTATCATTGAATGTGGCTCACTAGGTCCAAATATCTGGAGACCTCTACACTAGACCACGCACCACAGTGTTTTATGTAAAGAAAATGATCTGCGCCTTCCAAGTGTCCACTGTATTTGCCTATTCATGATAATGAATGGTTTCTGCTTTTTATGTAAAAAAAAAATCATATTGTATAAAGGGAAATCCAATTGCAGTTTTTAAATTACTATTGTATTTCACAAATTTCAACCACGTGGAAAAATAACTTTATCAAATAGTTGCACCTAGAATACAGTAATTAAAGGGGTTTTTTCATAATTGGTAATTCTTATCAGAAACAACTGGCTCTGCTAACTAGTGTAAATAGGCAGTCCTGGGCTAAAATCAACTTAGGCTGTTCTCTATTTTCAAGTGCTTTACCCCCTTGGCTCCAGGTGTGCAGCCTCCTTCACATACCTGAATGGGCGGTCCTGCTTCTCTTACCATGTGACTACTGGAAAACTGCATTTCCCAGCAGCACAGGAGAAGCACTCAGGATAACAATACAATAGACATTTGTGCACACTCTTTGCATCCCTGTATATCTCAGATGCAAATACTGTCACTGGCATAGATATTGCATAACTGAATAAATGTAAAAGTCGGAAGTGGGAATGCCAACAGAAAGAATGCCCAGCACCTCCACTAATCAGGAAGAGGTCCCCAGTGTTGTCTGTGTATATTTGTATTACTACCAGCATTGTATTAGTCCAGCATGGAAGTGTTTAGCATCTCTTACTGACAGCTTTCCTGGCACCGATACTGTGTAAAATGTGAATGGGTTTTGTCTCTGATTACACAGTACATGTGCCATGACAGCTGTCAGTAAGTGCTGCTTAACACTCCCATGCTTTACTAATACAGTTAATACAACATCTAATACAAATATGCACAAGTCAATAGAGGGGACATTTTCCTGCAGCTGGTTACATGAAAGAGGACGAGATACCAGCAGCATGGAACACACAGAGGAGATGATGAGCCAATCTGTGGGTAGTGTGGGCAGGCAGGCGAGGACTAACAGAGAAACCGAGGTTATCTCTGGGCATGCTTGCCTGTGTTGAAGACACGGAAACTCCATATGTGTGCCTTCCTTACACATCTATATGTATAAAGGTGAAAGCCCTCACTGACTGACTCGCAACTAATTCTCTAACTTCCTGGTGTCGTACAAACATTAAATTTGGCACGACCATTCTTTAGGTCCTAATAAACTGAAGGGGTCAGAACTTGATCATTCAATGCTTAGTGCAAAAGTAAGTGCACCCCTATGTAAAGTACCCAATCTAATTCTCTAACTTCCGAGTGTCATACAAACTTGGCCTTTGCTTTGACACAACCACTGTTTAGGTCCTAAATGCGGGGACAGAGAATGCCTTTAAGGCTAAGGGGCTGCAACCTCTAGTCTGGGGTTAAATTTGAATAAAAAGAGGCATTACCTTTAAGGGTAAAAAGTGAGGAGAGTGGTAGGGGTGGCACATTCTGCAGAGGGACATCGGTACATGCAGTTTGAGGAGAATATAACATGTTTTATTACTCAGTTCCTCTGAAGTAACCACGACTTCATAAAATTTTCCATGCGGACAACAGGTAAACACCTGTTCCAAGTTAACTCAGGCAAAGCCGGGTATATCAGCTAGTAGTACATATGGAGATCCCATTAAAAGTAGGAGAAAAAATCTGCATGCTTGACTGATGGATTTAGAGCTACTGGAGGTCCACTCCCTGAGTAATAGCCAGTAAACAGAGTTTTGGGCATGAACACATTGGGGGGTGTGGGGTGGGGGGTGAGCAATAGTCTATTTATGTAAAACAAATGTATTTGAAAAGTTGTTCAATTTTCTGATTAGAAAGCAGTGAGCCACCAATGTAAATTTGGGAATATCCCCTTAAACGTACTTTTGCATCAATATACTTTCCCTGATAGATTACCATGATGTATTAGGACATAGCTTTGTGATTTATATTTTGCATTTTATGATTGCCCATTGTTTCAGTAATTGCTATTTTAATCCAGAATAGTCTATCATCATACAATTTTACAAATCTAAACACTGTTGTCCAAGTCATAAAAGGATACAGATGTAGCAAACATTAACTTGTTAATTTCACACTTAGGCTTCATGTGCACGGACTGTTAAAAAGTTACACCTGAGTTTCTTGGGCGCAACTCGGATCGGCCAGCGCAACTTTGTGGCACTGAAAAGCTGTGGTTTCATTGCACCGCAAGAAAACCGCATTTTAGTTTGATGCGATGCAACACAAAGGAAGGGTTCATAGGGAAACAGGGGTTACAAAATATCACACATCATGGCTGTATAGAACACGATTTTGGAGTCTCACAATGTCGCAAGCTACAAAACATTGCTTGTGTTGAACACATAGGAAAGCATGGGCTTTACATACATGCGTTTTGTTGCACTGTCGCATTCTGACAAAATCGCGTGAGAAAATCACTTATGTGGAAGCGGCCCTACATTGACACTTATCTAAAACCAAACAAAAGCCATCGAAGAAGCCAAGTTAAAGTTTGTTGCAACTGTTATTTAACTAATTATCTGGTTGATATTTGCTGCATCAATTGTCAAAGAGTTAATATTTTTTCACATGTGAAACGAAAAGATGTTTAAAATGGGATCTATGGCACCATACAATTTAGAGCTTTTGATAATTAGTAGGTCCTATAATGCCTACATGTACAACTCTACTGTGTGCCATTTTAGACACATTACATTTCCAATTTCTCAAAATAAAAGGCAGGTTCTGAAAACACACATCATTCTCAGTGAGTATATAATATAGTAAACGTACCTCAAGGTAAACCACCCAGGGCATCACCAATGTTGCCACCAGAAGATCAGCTACAGCCAAGCTGACAATTAAGTAATTGGTGGTGGTTTGTAGAGCCTTTTCTCTAGACACTGCCATGCACACCAAGACGTTGCCAAAGACAATGACAAATATGAGGAGGGTAAGTAGCATGGCATAGTAATTGTAGTGAGTCTTCTGATCAATGGCTGTGCCATTAGTGTCGTTATTGTATTCATCATTGTACATGGACAGATTCCTTAGATCCATGAAGGTGAGAAGATCCCTCTCCAAATTAGCCCTGTGGAACAGAAGAAATACGTGAGATTTAATAATATTAAGTTTTATTTTTCATCTTTACAATTATCACATTGTATAAAAAATACTAAAGAAATATTCTGACTGACATAAATATATATCTGACAAGATGTTACAGCATTTTGGACTACAACAACCTCACCACTATTATTCTTTCCAGCAACAGAGATGTACAGGCATTGGGAACAATTCCATACTGTGTAAGGGAGTTGTTAGACAACTGGGTTTGTGAAGTAACTTACTCTAAGTGTTTTTCTACTATTATTAATACTAGTTCTGGTATGTTTATGTAATGCTGTTATCTGTCTATGAAGTCTGATGTCTAGTGGTCAAGGTGTGTATTGCTTCGGTACTGAGTGTTAATATCTTAGTTTATTTCACATGTGGAATATGGGTGGGAATCATGTTCTGAACTTGATTTCCAAGTGTCACCAGTGCGACCTGTGTGCTCTGGCCCAATTTCGATCCTCCACTCAGCATAGTAAGTTGAACTGTGTTTGTGTTTACTGAAGGAAATAAGATTTAAATCACTGAGATTTGGGTTGCTATGAGGAGGGAGCTAAAATGATTGTTCTAGGAACTGTAAATGTTCAGAAGATGCGTGCATTGAATACTGTTCACCTGATTTTCAAAAGAACTGTTACTGTTGCTTGATTAATTAACCACTGAAATATTATCCTTCATGCATCAAAGGCCTCCTGAGAACTGTGGCTGTAGACTCAATACTTACAAAAACTCAACTTTTTGTATTGATGTTGATAGTTCTACAGTTATATTAAAAGATTTGTGGCAGGATGTCAGCCCACCAGTCTATTATTTGCTACAAGCCATTAGGCACTCTGGTACATGTGTGCGACGGGGCTCATTATGGCAAGTACAGTATATGTGTGGAGGGATAGATAATGACACCACAGCTTGTGGCCTTGGAGAGGAGGCAATATGGTAACATAGGATGCTAGGCTGAAAGAAGACCATGTCCATCTAGTTTAGCCTGTCTCCACCCCCTTGTTGATCCAGAGAAAGGCAAAAAAATAAACCAATAAAGCAGATGCCAATTTGGCCCATTTGGAAGGGGGGAAGGATTCCTTCCCAAATCCATAATGGCAGTCAAAATAAACCTTGGATCCCTGGATCAATGTTTTAAAAGTTCCTACCTCACTCCAAGACCCAGATCAACAACCCCTCTGGTCACCTAATGTCTATATCCTGTAATATTGTAGAGCTCTAGAAAGACATCTAGTCCCCTCTTAAACTCCTCTATCGATTTTGCCATCACCACGTCCTTAGGCAGAGAGTTCCACAGTCTCACTGCTGTTACAGTAAAGAACTCCCTCCTGTGTTGGTGATGGAACCATCTTTCCTCTAACTGGAGCCTTCTTTCCCTTACCCATCTTTAGCATTTCCCACTGGACCCCAGGAAGAGGGTTAGTCTAGATTTAGCCCCCTCCATCCTAAATCCTGTCTGAAGTCCAAATGTTCACTCAGGTATCCCTTTAATACTGTACATGATGTAGGCAATATTGGTAGCAATAAACTCAAATCTAAGCCTAATTCTAGTCAATCAGGTGATCAAGTGATTTGACAACATTTTTCAATGTATTTAATTATTTGATTGAGGATGTTTTATGTTAAAAATCCATCTTGAATGGCTGCCTCCTATCCTACTGAGGGATTTACCAAATGATATCTATAGTCAATCTTCAGTATCATAGAAACTGAATACAACTACTTGCTATGAGGGTATTTTCTCTTCAAATTGTCCACTCCAGTCCGAAACCTGATGCACTGTGTCTCCATAATACAGTTTTTGTACCGCTACACTCTTTTTCCCATCGGGGTTCTGCTAGTAGTGGGTTTGCTGGAGAGAAGCTGTTCCCTGTAGCAAGTAGTTGTATTCAGTTATTTTGTTCAGCGTTCCTTACCCCCAGATGAAAGCAGATGGGGAAAAAAGAATGTATCATCACAGAAACAATTTATTATACAGATGTAGTGCATTTAGTTTTGGCCGATAGTTGGCATGCTGAAGAGAAGCCATTCCCCATAGCAAGTAACTGTATTCAGAGTCTATGAAGCTGAACCTGGATTTTGTACAGCTATAAGAGGGATTTTAACATAAAAGTATCCTCAATCTAGTAATTAAGTGTCATGGGAATACTCATTCCAGAAGTTTTGAGTAGTTGTTATATGTAGTTTTGGTGATCAGTCTAATATAATGTATTCAGGTAATGTAATGCAATTAAACTACAATCAACAATTAAATTAGAAATAAACTTATGAGACCACACCTGCAAACCTTTATATTAATATTTCATGGACTACAATTTAGAAACAAGGAAATGGTAATAAATCAATTAAAAAAACACTAACAATAATTAATTTTCTTAATAATTAGATGATACCTAATTATCGGCCTGCCGGGATCTTACTTTTCAATGACAATCATTTTGCAATAATCTCCTGCACCCCTCAGGGGTGTGAACATTAGTACTACACAATGGGGACCATACAGGACTCAGTAGGAAGAGAAAGAGGAGTGACAGAGTAACAATGGTTTGTAAACTGAGCAAAAGGCTGGGGGGGGGGGGGGGGGGGCAAGATGGCAGTTCTCTACGGTATAAGCCTTAATACACTTGCAGGTCTGGTGGAAAAAAAATCTGAATTTTGTAAAGAAGGGCTTACACATAAATTATGGATGGGGATGCTAGAGCAATACAATTTTTTTTTTGGTCTGAGATTAATGTTCTAACATTATTTTATTGTCCTGCTATGAAAAATGGTGCACTCTGCATCTTACTTCACACATGTAATTATTGTAAACAACATAACTTTTCCTTCAGGCTATGAATTTTGCTAAGAGGATTGCATACAGTATATCTTATACTGCGAAGACAAATATGTAATGTGAGTTTGGAAGGAATAAATGTATCGGTTGCACGGTTATTGCAGTTCTGTGTTGCTTTTATTATTTCAGATGGTTTGCATTTGTATGTGTTTTATAGATTAATTAATAAATAGTGGAGTTTTTTTTAATGGATTGCTAAAACATGTTTTTTTGTGGGTTGGAAAACTATAATTAAAAGAGAGCATTACCATGCAATAGCAAAACATGGAGCATTACCTACACCATAAACTCCAATGCATGTTATACAGCATTGTGTACAGATTGAGTTTCAGGATAGAAACCACTTGTCAGATCCAGCAAGTGTCCAGGCTTTAATTTTTGGGCATTCCACTTTCCTTCTTGTTGGCTTTTTTGTTGGTTATATATATATATATATATATATATATATATATATATATATATATACACACGCGGTGTATATCTTAAAATGTTATGTACTGAATGAATTTGGGACTTCGAATATATTCTTAAAAAAATCAGTTGGGTCCCTAATGGTGCTTGAACTGTGGGCACTACAGTGTAGTGATAGATATGCTAATGTCAGCAGTCTGTCACTTAGACTGATCAGTTCATCCATTTTTGACAACTTACTCTACAAAGTTTGTAGTGAGTGGCAGAAGGGTGTCTGATGTAGCTCATTAATATTCATTGATTCCCTGCTCTCCCAGCCCTCCTCCTCCCCCCTGCTGCTGATTGACAGTTGTCTCTATATGCATAGTACTATGGAGTGATCTGTCAATCAGCGGCAGGACGTTAGAGGAGAGCGACTTGCCACATCAGGCTTAGCTCAGCAGCATAGTACAAACTGTGAAGACTAAGCTTTCTAATACAGCTGAGCCAATTAGCGTAACTGACAGACTGCGGAAATCACCGTCTTTGCCACTATACTGTAGTGCCCGCAGTCCAGGAACCATAAAGGAACTGAGGTGTTTCCTTTAACTATAAAATCCATGCAAAGATGTACTGTGTCTTACTAATTTCAGCCCATCCTTATAGTTTTGCTTTAGTATTTGCTGTTTTCACATTACAATCCCTATTAGTGTGCATTCTGCTCTCCTCAAAAGAACACATTCAGTTGAATTGCGTATCTCTCCATGACTAATGCAGTTTATATACTATAGTCAACAAATAGAAAATCTAGCATCTTTGTAATATAAATATCTTCATGCACTTTCCTGCGATTCTCTTGGATAGGCACTATGCAATACTACATTTTCCTACACCGCTCAAAATAAAACTATATGTAAGATTTATTACAATAATCAAATCTTTAAAAATTCCCTTTAACCCTTTCCAGTCCAATTTGTACCCTGGTTTTCCTAGGGGGCTTACTCTTTTTCTGCTGTTATACAACGGCGCTATATGCTGGCTAAAGCCAGTACTGCATGAGCTGACACGTTGGATAGGCTCCGACGGCAGAGAGGCTGGCAATATATGGTAAGAGAACCCCGATGGATGTCTTCCAAAATCAGAGCTGTACAGTCAGACAGTGGATTGGAAAGGGTTAATATTGATTCTTCACATGTGAATCACTCCGTTTCTCCATGAATCTTGAACATTTAAAATACATTTTACCATTATTTTAAAATTTGATAATGACTACATATCCAGTGCTAGTTAAAGATGGAACTCAGTTTAACCCCTTAAGGACACGGTCTATTTTGGACATAAGAACGCAAAGATTTTTGGGGATTTTCATCTTCAAGCTTTAAAAGCCATAACCTTTTTATTTCCCGTCAACATTGCTGTCGGGGCAGACTGCTCATTTAAGCCACCTGGAAAAATCCTGGTAGTCCTGGTAGGCCAACCTTTTTTTTATTTAACTGGGGATGTGTGCTTAAATAAAAACAGATATACTCCCCTGTACTACTGCTTCTGCTTCCTGCCACTTAAGTCGGCACTGTGCTGCCTATCTGGGGACTTCCTGGTCATGTGATAGCTGAGGCTAAGGTTTGGCCTCAGCTTTAGTGAGGCCAGGGACTGGTTGTAGCGATCATGGGATCACTCTACCAGGAAGTCCTAAGATGAGCAATGCAGCACAGATGGAAGTGGCCTGAAACAGGAGCAGTGGTACAGGTGAGTATATCTTTTTTTATTTTAAGGTATAAAGAACAACAGGAGGATTATCATATTTAAAGCATGATGGGTATTTTTTACTAGTTTGAGGCTACAAATGGCATTAGAATTTAACTAAGACCAAGAGGGGTATTATTAAATTTAGAGCATGAGGGGCATTTTTACTGGAAAATACTACTGGATAAATCATCAATAGTTGATCAACTGAGGTCTGCCAAATGATATTTTTTTAGGTTTTTCTTTTGTTTTACAATAAATAATATAGATATTTTTTGCATTGCTGCAATCAAAGACCCAGAACGTTTCTGCTTTTCATGGATGGAGCTTTGTAAGAACATATGCTTTGTATGGCGAGCTGTAGTATTTATTTTTACTGGAGGCAAAAAAAAAAAAAAAAGCATGCGCGGTAAACCCATACTATGTGTCGCTATGACGACCGAAGTTTCCTGATTACAGCATTACGTAGGATCCACGTATTCACACATGCCCAGTATGGCGCTTAGACGCCTTGCAGCGCAACGTGATGGATATTATCAGCTATTATGATGCCGCCATGAATCCTGTCTCACTCAGCTGACTCTGGGGTAAGTTCACATGTACACCTGGAGTGGCAGTATTCCTATTATTGATTTTAATTGTGATTGGTGTATTGGCATATTTATTCTGAGGTGGGTTATGGTTTATGTAGCTTGAAAAAGACTCTTATAGGTTTGAAACATAGCGTGTCTACCTTTTAATATGGATGATTAAAGACGCATCTTTACTGATGCATGGATTTTAACCACTTGATGCTGCTCAAAACTGTTCTTTTTCTTCGCATATAACTTGGAACTTTGGAGTCGGGTTCCCATCTTGAGCTTGCATATTGAATTGCCTCACACCAGTGGTGATACTAGTTGGAGTGCTGCTGCTATTTCCTACATTTGTTCATAAAAATGGTCCGTTTATCAGGTGTTCATTGTATTGGGTCTTGGTTTTTTTTTCAGTTGAACTTTACGTGGCATAACTGTTGAACATATAATGTTTCACAAGTAGCTGGTATCAGCACAGTACGCTGGACTATATGTTGGCGATTATAGCTTTATTATAGTAACATACACTGTAATATGCAAATAGGGGTATTTCTGCCAGTTGGAGGGACCAGTATAGTCTTAAAAGATGTTGCAGTGCATGTTATTATAAGAAAGGTGTAATCTCCAAGATATAGTCAAGTTTAGAAGCAAGTTTTGATCCAATGAATTTTTCTCCAGAGTAACCAGTGTGAAGAAGCCAGCAGAATTTGGAACCTCATTTGATTTTCACTTGTTGCTTCATACAGCCCCCCAGGTAAGTGGGCTTGGTTGCACTTAAAAAGCCATCCCACTCTGGGTTCACTTGTACATGAGCCACACTTTCTCTCTTTCATGTTTCAAAAACAGTTAGTCACAAAAGGTATCGTTTCTACTTAGGGAGAGTACCCAGAAGGTGTGAGGAGAATTATAGGTCCACGCATACTCCTCGGGGAAATATGCAAATGGACAGATGGAGCAATGTCTTCTTCAGTGCAATTCCTGCAAGTCAATGTTAGGCCTTGTAAGGTTCTATTCACAACTGTGTCAGAAGCTCTCTTCAGAGTTTCCGGGGCAGGTCTGACATGAAATTCTCGTATGAAGTCATTAATGCAGGCCTTTTTTGTCAGTTAAAAAGGCTGAACAGGTGAAGGAACTAAACAAACCCCATTATAGTTAATGGAGTCCATTTATCTACTTGGTTCCATTATAAGACAGATCCCATCATTCAGGGGATTCTGTTTCCCTCTTCCCATAATGGAGGAGGGAAAACTGAATCCCTACTGCAGATATGAATTTAGCCTAACAATGACTGGGAATTTGTGCCAGAGTCTTCTCTGGTTTATCTTTTCTTCTGGAGAAGATTCTGGCTTTGGCTCTAATTCACCACCATTGTTACAAGGCCTGTGGAAACCTCTGACATTGACTTGCAGGAATGCTGCTTCACAACAGGTGGCGCTGTAGAGGCACTGCTTCATCTTCCCTTTTACATGTTTCAAAAGTAGAACTATGTGTACTTCTTGTCACAGCCAAGTTAGGCTTTTGTTTATTCAGCTATGTTACATTGTATTTAGTGAGTTTAATGTAGTGAGTCTTTTACCAATGCAAAATTGTATTGTACAAAGAACTAGTTAAAAACAATAAAAACAGATTAGAGGAAGAAACAGCTAATCATTACTCTGTCATTGAGGGAATGAATTGGGGTGAAATGTGGGATTTCTTTTGTTTGCATATGTGATCTCTGATATATGCCATTTTGCAAGGAAAGAAAATGAGAAAAAACAGAAAAAAAGAACAGAAAAGCCATTTTATTATAATAATACTTCATACAAAATATCAGTAATTGCAGTTCTACATAGCTTTGAAATAAACATTCTATACGTATATAATAGATTGTATAAGAAATATAATGGCAGTATTTATTTTAATGATTTGCATGCAATCTTTGGCTCAGAATCCCGCAGGTGTGAAGGTTTAGTGCAGAATCTAGTTTGTAGAGGAATGTATTCTTTTTGTGCAGGTCTTGCCCTTCATATTCAGAGAGGAAGCAGATTGTTCTATGAAAGCTTTGAAGTGCGTTGTGTATTGTGGATAAGAATTGAATGACAGTAGGGGGCTGCTGTACAAAATATCATATGATGCTTCAAGTGAAATAAATTGGATTATACTTCAATGAAAATAGCTAAAGAAAATAATGTAGACCCCTTACAGCACTGCCAGTGAAAGCAGGTCTAAAGTTTTCTTAAAAATTCTAATTGCCATTCATTAAACTATTGCATGGAATATGAAGGAAAAAGGAAAAAAATCTCATTCTGCACAATGCAAATCCGATTAACTCAATTAATCAAAGTGCTGTGACATTCCAAGTTAAGATGATTGTATTATTTTCTAAATGACCCACCCATGAAAACATTTACTGAAACACAGAAGTGGTGTTTCCCGTTTCCTATTTCTCACATTATGGTTTGTGATTTTATAATCAAGACACATTTTTGAAGGATTATTGAGGATGGACAATCCATTTCAATTAGTTTATCGATGATAAGCTACTTACAAGGTGTCTCACTGTTAAGACTGTGAGGAAATCCAGCAGTAAGTGTTTAAATGCCCTGCAGTGCCACCATAGCAGAAATGAAACATTACACGTTTTCAATTTAAATAAGCAGGCAGTCTAGGTAATGCACAGAGGGTCCTCCAGAGAGTTTCTTGCATTTTATGACCATAGTTCCTATGCAGATTTATATGTTTCTATGTTGATAGCTACGAACAAACTCTTTGTAGTCTAATCATGCAATTATGCTCTTTTACTATTGTCATCTACTTTGAATATGTATTAGTAAGAAGTTTAGGACAGATGAGAAGTGTCACGTCCACCCAGGATGTGTTGGATCTGTAACCGGCAGATCCCGCACAATAAACACACAAGCTGCGTCAAAACAATAATAAGCAACAACATGGGAACTCTTTCCCTATTCAAATAACCTCAGAGACAGTGATCAGCCTAAACCCAGGCAATGCGCCCTGGTAAGGACGTACCTGAGCACATACCTCAGCACTTAGTTAACCCAACGTGAGACTGTGGAAACATAAGAAACACAATAAAAAAGAAACACAAACTTAGCTTAGGTACAGCAGGCAAATGAACGATCTAGAAGAGAACTCTGACCAGAGTCAGAGCTAGGCTGAAGATTAAAGGAGATGTCCCGCGCCGAAACGGGTTTTTTTTTTTTTAAACCCCCCCCCCGTTCGGCGCGAGACAACCCCGATGCAGGGGTTAAAAAAACCACCCGCACAGCGCTTACCTGAATCCCGGCGGTCCGGTGACTTCAATACTTACCGCTGAAGATGGCCGCCGGGATCCTCTGTCTTCGTGGACCGCAGCTCTTCTGTGCGGTCCACTGCCGATTCCAGCCTCCTGATTGGCTGGAATCGGCACGTGACGGGGCGGAGCTACACGGAGCCGCTCTCTGGCACGAGCGGCTCCATAGAAGACTGCTGAAGACCCGGACTGCGCAAGCGCGGCTAATTTGGCCATCGGAGGCCAAAAATTAGTCGGCACCATGGAGACGAGGACGCTAGCAACGGAGCAGGTAAGTAAAAAACTTTTTATAACTTCTGTATGGCTCATAATTAATGCACAATGTATATTACAAAGTGCATTATTATGGCCATACAGAAGTGTATAGACCCACTTGCTGCCTCGGGACAACCCCTTTAAATGTCAACTCAGTCCAGCAACAGGCAGACTAAATAGCAGGGATAATTACCCACAGGTGTGACCTAAGCATGTCTCACTTAATACCACAGCAAGCAGGGCCAGAAGATTGAGAACCGCCTGCAAAACCTGCACCAGACTATCAGCCTGGTAGCAATCCCAAAACCGCTGCAACAAGGAGTGGGATGGAAAAGTAAAATCGTCATGTTGCTGTAAAGGGTGGAATTGCCTGTCCAGCAACAGCACGTCCAAAGTCATACTTGGTGCTGCGTTCTCTTGTTAGCAGAGCCTAGAGACTGCAGGTCTTCACCCTTTAAATTCTTTTTAAGGCATATGGCTTTCACTGTTACAACTTACAAGGGTACATCACCATAGTACCTACTAATTGGTGGCAAAGATAAACAAGCCAGAAGTTGATACCGGAAAGTCAAAGAGTATAGCAGAGCCTAAGGACACACAATGATCAGCATAAAGGGCAAAGCATGATCAAATACCAGGAGGACAGCAGGAACTAGGATGGCAGGCAAATGGGTAAAGTAATAAATACAGTTCCAACAGCGCAATCCAGAACACTTCAACAGTTGGGCAATGCATAGTCTTCTGGAACTAGAATCCATAGATTCAAACTGGAGTCATAGAAGGAAAATGTAACAGCGAGGCACAAAGATTAAAAAAACTTTATTCTTCCAAGAATCACGGCAGCATTGACAAAGACCTTATGGTCAAAATGTTGCTGCTGTGATTCTAGGAAGAATAACGACTTTTTAATATTTGCACTTGGCAAACAAACAGGTAGTCAGGAAAAATCAAGGTCAGAATCCAGTTATCAGTAGAAGATGGTAATCCAAAAAAATACTTGGTCAAAATCACAGAAGTCAGGCAATCACACATGGATAGCACACCAGGTAGTTAGATATAATATCTGGCAGAGACTAAAGAGCTGAGCAAACCCAAATAGACAACAGAGCACTACAAAAGGCTGTAATATGTAAACTGATAGGTACACGGACAGGCTTCAGAACCGGGAAACGGCTCAGCTCAGATTTAAAGAGATGCACACACAGGAATACATTACGCTGAATTGTTTGTATAGTTGTATACACTGCCAATAGATTGCCCATCAAGTCTTGCAGTGCCACTGCTGAGGTCATAGTGGCAGCACCCAACACCAAGGATTGTAGCAGTAGCACAAATAGGTTACATGTTACATGGATTAAACTGTTTATTTGTAGTCTAGTAATGCTAGTTACTTAAAAAGGGTCCCAACCCTGCATCAGTACACTATGTTTGGACCACGTACAAACAAGCATAAAAATGTTTATTGAAAATCGCTAAGAATGTGACACTAAGACCTCATGCCAATGGGCAGATAAGAATTCGCATGCAGGAGCCTGCAGAGTAATCCAACCTTGCCCGCGGCCAAGGACACTGCGGGTCTTCCAATTAGCCGTCCAAGTCTTCTATTTCCTTCAATGCAAATGTGTGCGGGAGCGCCGTCCGGCATGCTACCGCACATGCACAGTGTTTTTTTATTTTTACCCCCACTATCCCGCAGAGTCTGCGGCCCGTCCACAATTCAGTTGTGGACGAACCGCGAATCGGAAGGGTTTCCATTGACTCCATCAGGATCTGTACTGAAATAGAGCATGCTGCAATTTTTTTTTCCTGTACCAAAAGGTCCGCAAATCAAGTCCACGTGCTTTATTTCATTTGTGGACACCCATGTATCCCTATGAGCCTCTTGATTTGGGGATCTTCCGTGCGGGTAATCCACCCATGGACATTGGGCCTAAAAGAAATATAAAGCCAGTGATATGTAACCTTTAAAAAAAATGACTAATAAATGGTAATAAAATCGATAAAAACAATATGTCTGTAAGTTCTAATAGCAAACATGTTATTGAAAGAATGAAAAGTCAAACGTAAAAATAATGGGAATCATGGAACAAAACTACAGTAAAGGTAATTTAGAAACTAATGTTCATTGCTGCCTTATATAAGCAGAGAGTGGAAACACAGCAAAAAGAGTAGGGCAGATCCTATCCGTGGGTATTTAATAGCACCATTACCATTACTTTTGTAAGGGTGATCTCACACAGGTCCAAATTTACCTACAGACCTATCAAAAAAGAATAGAACCAAGGACAGACCCTTGTGGTCACCACTTGTGACTAGTTTCTGTTATACATGCCATCAACAATAATACCCCTACAATTAGTAATGCCAAACTAACTGGCATGAACTTCCCAGATTCTTCTTTACTACCCTTCTTATGGATGCGTACAACATTGACTACTCTCCAATCATCAGGAACATCACCTATTTGAAGGGACTGGTTAAGCAAATCAGTTAGGGTGCTGCAATCACAGATTAGAGTTGTTTCAGATCTTTGGGGTGGATGCCATCTGGACCTATTACCAAATTCAACTTTTAGGATTGGTATAAGGTTTATTTGGGCCCATGAGTAACAGAATCACAGTGGACCCCCTTAGTCATTTATAAGCTCTGCTATGCCTCCTTAATAATCTATAGGCCCCACTATTCTCTAAAAGCAAAGGTTTTAGCAAAGTTCTACCCAAAACAGGATTCTACTGGTTTATTTGTTCAATAGTAGTTCTGAACATTTGTGTTTAACACTGTGTAAAAGCAGTTCTATTAAACCTAATAGCTCAATGCTCACGGTGCGGAATTCCAGCGCGGAATTCCGCACCGTGAAATCTCCCGTTCTCACCTGTGGCATGCTCTATTTGCCGCGGGTGTACGCGCGGCCGGCTTCCATTGTAGTCAATGGAAGCCATCCGTTCAAGCTATCTTCCGCTGTAGCACAGCGGAAGATAGTGTGAAATCGCCTCTCCGCCTACCACCGCCGCGTCACGTTATGGGCGTGTCTTGTGACGTGGCCGGCATGCCACATGACGCTGTGGCGCGTCACGCCGAAGCGTCATGCGAGACCCAGGACGCTGGATCCGCTGGTAAGTATGGGGTCTCTGGGGGGCGGAGCCCGTCACAGCCGTGTGCAGCCAGCCTAAAAGCCCAATATAACAATCTGGAAGTGTTATACAGAGCTTTTATAGCTTTTAGACAGTGTTATACATCCGTTTTAAGGGTTTTAGTGAACTTATGCTTTGACTTAAACAAATTTGAATGGGACCGAACATTTGAAAAGTTTGCTCATACTATTTTCCAAGTTTGTTTAGCATAAAATTTAGCTGTCTTTAAAATAGCTATTTTCATTAGTGTCCACTGGGCATATTGTATCTAATTCATTTAAAATAAATTTCCTTAACTCTAATAATTTATTTGTGGTCTAGAATTGCTCAAAGTCAAACCATAAACATTGGTAGTCACTGGAACCCAAATTGTCTTCCACCTGACTCTCAAGCATCAGAACTTCATTTGTAAATCCGAAATCTAGAGTGTGTTTGTCTGGGTGATGACCTACCATGCTGTTTTAGAGATGTTCCTTTAAATGCCTTTATTGAATTCCATCTCTTGCATATAAGTGCATATGCCAATCAATATCGGCCTTGAAATCACACATTAATACAATATTTCCCTGTATTGCTAGTTGATTAATTTCACCAACCAATATGTTATCGTCATTTTCAGCTTGTTCCAGAAGCCTATATATCAGACAAGTCCTAATCACAGCCCCTTTCTGTTTCCTTGCATGTAAACCCACAGAGTGTATTTTGAATTAATGTTGATTTTAGACTTGTTCACTGAATGTATTCCTAAAACGTAGCTTTTAATAAACAATATTTTAAAACCTCAAGGTGCCTCACTGACACAACGTGACATGGACAAACATACATGTACAAGAACAGCTCTATGTTGAGCTAGTAATAAAAGATGCTAGGAGAAAAAAAGCCCCATATGAGTGAATGGCTCATATAGCGAGAGGATCGCTATATCCTCCAGTCTACCATCCAGACTGGAGGTGCTGCTGCATAGTTCTCTCACTCCTACTTGATCTATCCTTACTGGGTATTTTGCCCTACTAGTAACAGCATTGAATCTCGTGGCTTTAGAATAGATTGGTTACAAGTATCTACTTTTTGGCTTTATTTAAGGCTCACTGGCTAACCACTATTTTTGGGCAACCGTCTGTCTGCACTGGTTGTGCTTCTAGGCTACTGTCCTTGGTGGTAATTGTCCACCCTTTAGGAGTTTTTGAGAGGGGTGCACGGTCCAAGGGCCCGCATACTACCATCATCAGGCCCTGCGGTATCGTTGCACTCGTTCTATGCCAAGCTACAGCAGCCTTGTTTTCCCATATCAGCTAGGGTTATCGTACCCATTCTTAGTACAACTCTTCTACAATGATAGGTTCCTGATGAAGTCAGTACTCTGACGGAAACGCGTCGAACCAAGAACCAAATACGAATTAAATTTCATTCGTGAATCAACTCATCCACTTCTGGCATTGGTCCAGGATTCTCTTTTGAGAGACTCGTTATACCCATGAGTTGTTTGACCGCAGTTTTGGTCATTAGCCTTGTACCATTGTTGGTTGGCACCAACATATGCTAATTTCGAGTATAGGTGCCTTCCTCTCGCTATATGAGCCATTCACTCATATGGGGCTTTTTTTCTCCTAGCATCTTTTATTACTAGCTCAACATAGAGCTGTTCTTGTACATGTATGTTTGTCCATGTCACGTTGTGTCAGTGAGGCACCTTGAGGTTTTAAAATATTGTTTATTAAAAGCTACGTTTTAGGAATACATTCAGTGAATATTTCTAATAAAAGACTTGTCTTTCTCGGTATTCCTCTGCCTCTGTGAGTTTCATGATTTTAGACTTGGTTTAAAGGGGTTATTCCACAATCCAACATTTTCGGCAAAAGTCCAATACCTTCCTAACATCATGACATAGAATGCCTCATGACTAAGTGAGAGTCCAACATGCCTCCCCTCTTTGTACAGTATTTAGACTCTATTATTCTTGTTCATGCAGTCTTCTTTACTATGCAAATTGGCTACATGATCAGCATTTCTAAGGTTTCACACGGCCGAGAATCTTGACCGAGATTTGTGTGTTGTGAGACACACAAATATGAACCCCATTCTTTTGAATGGGGTCATAAACATGAGTGATTATTTTTTTCCCACATTAAAAAAAACATGGCATGTGCTATCTTTGGGTGTATCCTTGCATTGCCTCGTCCATTGTTTTGAATGGGGCTGGCATAGCAGCACACCGTGCACTAGGTACTCGCAAGTGCAATGTGATGCAAGGTTTACCCATTAAGAACAATGGGAAACACTCTGTGATCCTCCCTAAAGCCACAGCAGAAAATCGCTACTTCCTCATCTGCAGCAAAATCGCATGAATGCAATATCAGGCTGAGTTTCACGGTCTGATATTGCACTCACCCATGTAAAATTAGCCTAAATGGGAAGCTACATTTCTCAGAATCACATCCTCGCTGCTAGCATCTCCCACCTCTATGCATATTCCAGTAACTACTACTACTACTCCGCCTGTGGATGGGTTAATTGAAGCAGATTAAGGGCCCTTTTATATGGAATGATAAATCATTCCGTTTCCTGTATCCAGTGGGATTATAAAATATTATCATTCAATGTAAATTCATGCTCCGACTGAACGACAAATGAAAATTTGTTTGCTTCTCATTCGTTGCTCATTTTCTACATGTTAAAAAGCCATAACCCTTTGTTCTTTCCCTCAGCTTTATTTGCACAGTGTGATGAGGGTAGAAATCTGGAGCTGTGCAAAAATTCTCTCTCGCAGCCCTGATAAGTCCAACTGAACCGTACCTGTGCATATGAAATGGTTAACCTTCTGTCCTAGGAGGGGGAGCTGCGCTTAGTCAATGTATGAGAGAGAAAGACAGCAGATACACAACGGAGAGCAGATACATCAAATGTCTGCTCTACACAAGGTCACCATGTGTGCTAATGATAAGGACAGAACAATTACATAGAAATGAAGGCAGGATGAACTGAGTATCCTCAACCAGACTGAAGATCTGCTGAAGGATGTTCAAAAGTGCAACCAAAAGTAAACCGCAAATGGAATTGGATATTTAGGTGGTGAGAAGTCAGGACTGGTGCATTTTCAGGAAATGGGTGTATTTAAAATTGAACAATTTTAGCTAAAGAACACACTGAACAACCAATATGATCTTGGAAATACTCCCATAACATAAATAGTTACTCCACCACCCTTTCTTTCTACTTTGTCCTTCCTGCACAATAAGTATCCAGGTAGAGCTTTTTCCCATTCATTGCATCCTTATAGCCAGATCCAAATTATTCATGGATGTAAGAGCCGTTAGCTTGCAAATCTTAGTGACTAAGTTGCAAACCTTAATTATTTTTAT
Source organism: Eleutherodactylus coqui (assembly GCF_035609145.1). Classification (NCBI taxonomy): domain Eukaryota; kingdom Metazoa; phylum Chordata; class Amphibia; order Anura; family Eleutherodactylidae; genus Eleutherodactylus; species Eleutherodactylus coqui. The sequence goes on from NC_089842.1 coordinate 64,626,166, forward strand.
TTTTTTTGCCAAAGCCAGATTTACGACTTTCATCAGAATTGTCAAATCAGTGTTAGCTTTGTCCCTGTGGTGGGGCTAATATAAGGCTGAGGGGAAAGAAGGTGTGAGGGTACCCCGGCAGTTTACTAGTGTACTGGACGCTGATGAACCGAAACGCTGATGAGCCTCAACCAATTAGAACTAGGCTAGTGCAGTATGGCTGGTAGCATAAATAGTTTGTATGTAGGGGGTTGTGGTGAAGAGGTGGCAGTATACGGGGGCTGGGATGACAGGTGTGTGTGTGAATAGCACATAGGGGTTGGGATGAGTGGGAGTGTGTGGATAGTAGCTCAAAGGCTGACATAACTGGGGGGGGGGTACATATTACATGGAGGTCTGTGATTAGGAAAATATATAGGGCTTGTAATAACTGGGGAGGTAAAACCGCATCCTTCATGTGTATATGACTAAATGTCATGCCCCATTCTTTTACATAGGGGAATCACAAGTACAGCAATTCCTTGCTGTGTTTGTAATTACCTTATGTAAATAATAAGTGTCTTAATTTCATAATTATTGCAGACGAGATGTAATGATTCTTGCTGTATCTTTCTACTAACAGCTCCAATAGAAGGGTGGCATGTGTGTAAATGAAGTGTTTCACTGCATGCTGCTCAATGGCTATTGTCTTGGATCTCTCAGCCAATACGCTGTAAAGAATGGAGACAAATGGTGGAGTTTTACAAATTTAGAGAAAAAAGGTTGAGTAATATAGCCGAATAATTACATAAGACACAACAATTGAATGGGTTTAGATATGCTGCATATTTCCTGTCTATAAATCTGTTTGCATGGACGAATAGAAGAAAAAACAACATTACCTCAGCACCCCACAACAGTGTTCCCCAAATTAGTACTTGGTCACCAACATATTGAACAGAAAATTAATGGAGAAACATGGTAGCATAGTTTGAAAGGCTGAAAGACGATATCAGTCCATCCAGTTTAGCCTAATATCATACATGTTGATTTAGGGGATGAAAAAAAAACTTATGAGGCAAGAGTCAATTTTTCTCACCTTAGAGAAAAATAATTCTGCCAGTCTGAATAAATCTTGGGATCAACAACCAATCTCTAGTAACCCAATGGCTTTCATTTATATTTTTAGCATTACGCTAAAAAAGGCATCAATGCTTCTTTTTAATTTTATTAGTGAATTTACCATCACCACGTCACTACTAGGCATAGAGTTCCATAGTTTACACTTTCAGTAAAGAATGCCCTCTAGGTTGATCTAAAAACCTACTTGTTATAGTCACAATCCTTGGTACAAATATTGAAGATTAATGTTGAGCAACCCTAAACAGGCGAACCATGTTTCAGGTCGAGCTTTGCTAGAAGTTTGATTCAGTGCCAACCCGAACCTCTAATTGTTTTCTTTTTCCTTCTTCTATTTCCTAGTTCTTCTTTTTTCCTATTTTAAAAAGAAGGAAAAGGAAGAAGGAAAGAGAAAGACACAAAGATAAGAGAAGGGAAAAAAAAGAAGGAAATAGAATAAAAAGAAGGATTATTTTGCCTTTTTCCATCTTTTTCCTTCTTCCGTTTTTTTCCCTTTTTCTTTTTTTCTTCTTAGTTTTCCTTCTCTCTTTTTTCTTCTCGTTCTTTCTTCTTGTTCCTTTTTTCTTCTTTGTTTTCTCTTCATAAACTTTGCTTTTAAAACAGCTCAAAAGTACATAGAAACACTCCTACATGATCTTAGCATTTAGACAGGACTTGTGAGGCTTTTAGACAGTGTTCTACACTAGTTTTAGGAGCATTCATTATGTTGTTGTTGGGTTTGAATTAATTCGGACCAAGCCAAAATTTTTGCCCAAATGCGACAAACTGGTTGAATGAAACATTTCAAAAGCTCATGCATCACTACTGTTGATCATGGGAGAGATCCCTGTATTGACCTTTGTATACATATTTATTAAGTTGCCTTACAGCTATTTTTTTTCTAAACTAAATAACTCTATAGCAATTTTGATAATCTCTCTGGGTATAGTAGTCTACCCATTCCATTTATTACTTTATGGACCCATCTGTGGACCCACTTAAGTTCTGCTATGTGTTTCTTGTACATTGGCACCCAAAACTATACACAATATTCTGTAGACAAGTGATTTATAAATTGGTAGAGAAGTACCTCCTAAAACATTTAAAATATATAGGAAGTTTAATTACCCCACCTTCTCCCACCCAACACACACACACAAGACATTTTACATCAGAGTTAGGGATAAGAAAGTTTGCAGGTTGGCATCAGTCCACCATCTCACCAGTTAACAACTGCACTTATTACTTATTGTGGTATCATATTTCTGCCATATAAAGGCTGTGTTTTATCCTCTTTTTATGGAGGAAAACAATAACAGGAAATGTATCAATCGGTGAACCAAAAAAAAAGAAAATGTTTTGCTTATCTGTAACTAAAATGTACATATATGAAAATTATAAGGCAGCACAACTGTCCTCCCTGTACCTTCTCTGTGACATCACCAGTGTTACATATCAATACAAAATACTGAAGTTCTGGAAATATATTACAGTGAGATGAAAACTTACCTTGTCTATACTTTCTAGCATCTGTAGTTGCGACTCACACAAGCACCTCCAATTAATTACTGCAGAGCAGCTGTTCCTGTTATTAGGAAATTAAACATTCTGAAAGTAAGAAAGTATATATGGTATAGAATAAGGAAATCCAAATTATTCCTGAAGAGAATAAGGGTGGAAATAGACCTGATTCTACCAGTAATTTTGGAGGGTTAAGTACTAATGAAAGCACAGAGGTGAGGTTTGACATTCTTTTTTTTGAGATTAGAAGAAGGTGGAGTTCAGCACATGAAAAGGATTATTTTTAGATCATCTCGGAACAAATGTGGGGATCTTTTTAATGTGATGTGAATGTAGTGAGAGAAATGTATATGATAGAAGATAATGGTGAAGAATAGGGCCAACAAGACTGTAACAGTTCTCTGCCTGTTCCCTATTGCTCTCTATATATTTCTATATATTTATAAAAGTGCACACCGTATCACTCCATATTGGATATACAACTGGTGGAAATTAAAAGTGTTGCACCCAGAAAGAATTGGTAGAATTTCATGAAACATGGTAGATATGTACAGAGTCATACCCAGAATACATGATGGCAAATTGGAATGAATCAAAGCTTATTTCTGTTTGTTAGCTGCTGCAGTAAGAAGTGTGCCCATCATAAGCGCCTATACTCTTGGATCCTTGCAGGCATTGAATCAATGTGCTTGGATATCTTGTTGGGGTATGTCTCTCCATGCCTACATGACTTGTGTAGTCAGTTGTTGCACAGTTTGTTGCGGGTGGCCATCTGACATAATGCATCTACCTATGGGGTCCCAAACATACTCTATTGGAGATAAATCTTCGTACTGCACTGGACAATCCATGGTCATGACATCTTGCAAGGTGTGTTTTGTGAAGGCTACAGTTTGTGGATGGGCCTTATCCTGTTGGAAGTTACAGTTTGAATGGTGGTCATGAAGTGTATGACAACAGGGTGTACCAGTCTGTTCACATACTGGAAAGCAGTCATTGTGCCTTAAAAAATAATTGATTGCCCCCAAACCATGACTTCAGGGGTTGGACCTGTGTGGCTCTCTTAAATCACAGCAGGGTAGGCCCTTTCTCCAAAATGCCAACAGATACATTGTTCAGAACTGTTCTCCATTTGTGTATCCAGTTGCATCTAGCAGCACATCACATTATTTGTTGTTGATAGTGAAATCGGAAAAATGGGTGACACTGCATAGGCGTCTGAGAGTGCAACCAAGCTTCAAGCATTGGCTTAAAATTGTTCATATGGTGACTCTGGCTCTAATCACTGTCTGGATTTGTGCTGCACTCACCCATGTATTAGCAACTGCCATCCATAAAATTTGTCCGTCTTCACTAGAGATGAGCGAGCACCAAAATGCTCGAGTGCTCGTTACTTGAGTCAAACTTCCCACGATGCTCGAGGGTTCGTTTTAAGTAACGAACCCCATTAAAGTCAATGGGCGACTCGAGCATTTTTGTATATCGCCGATGCTCGCTAAGGTTTTCATTTGTGAAAATCTGGGAAATTCACGAAAGTGATGGGAACGACACAGAAACGGATAGGGCAGGCAAGGGGCTACATGTTGGGCTGCATCTCAAGTTCCCAGGTCCCACTATTAAGCCACAATAGCAGCAACAGTGCCCCCCCCCCCCCCCCGCACTGTCAGCATAAAGATCGTTCTCTTCTGCCACAGCTGTAACAGCTGTGGCAGAGAAGAACAGTGTTAGCCCATTGAATTCAATGGAGCCAGCAATACAGCCGGCTCCATTGAAAGCAATGGGCTGCCGGCGAGCGCGGGATGAATTTTCGGGGAGGGCTTAAAAATATAAGCCCTTACCTGAAAATCATCCTAAAATGTGTAAAAATAAAAAAACAAGTATACTCACCTTTCCGCTGCAGCCGGAGTTCAGCCGTGTCTGGCTGGCAGTTCTCCTGAACTGCTCTGTGTAGTATTCAGTAGCCGGGGATTTAAAATCCCCGGCTGCTGAATGAGCTGCTCCTGATTGGTCACAGCCTCACGAATCAGAGGCAGCTCTCACTCACACCCATTCATGAATTCATGAATGGGTGAGTGAGTGCTGCCTCTGATTGGCAGCTGAGAGCTGCCCCTGATTGGTCCCTACGCTGAGCCAATCAGAGGCAGCACTCACCCATTCATGAATTCATGAATGGGTGTGAGTGAGAGCTGCCTCTGATTGGTGAGGCTGTGACCAATCAGAGGCAGCTCATTCAGCAGGCGGGGATTTTAAATCCTCACCTGCTGAATACTACAGAAAGCAGTTCAGGAGAACTGCCGGCCAGACGCGGCTGAACTCCGGCTGCAGCGGAAAGGTGAGTATACATTTTTTTTTTTTTTACGCATTTTAGGATGATTTTCAGGTAAGGGCTTATATTTTTAAGCCCTTCCCGAAAATTCATCCTGAGATCGCCGGCAGCCCATTGCTTTCAATGGAGCAGGTTGTATTGCCGGCTCCATTGAATTCAATGGTCAGTGCTCGTTTAATCAAGACGAGTACCGCGTGGTGCTTGTCTCGAGTAACGAGCATCTCGAGCACCCTAATACTCGAACGAGCATCAAGCTCGGACGAGTATGCTCGCTCATCTCTAGTCTTCACTTATTTTTATAAATCATTGATCAGACCACATATGGAATACTGTGTACAATTTTGAGCACCAATGTACAAGAAATACGTATTGGTGCTGGGTAGAGTCCAAATGCTTGAGTCCACGTTATTCGAGTCAAGCTTTTCGTAATATTCGAGATCTCTCTCTCTCTCTCTCTCTCTGTCTCTGTCTCTGTAATTGTAATTGTAATTGTAAGCCGTGTACCGGGGTGGGCTCTCCAGGATACAGCGAAGTCACAAACAAGAAAAACGACTCTGACACCAGTTTAGGTGCAAACCGAATTTTACTAAAGCCCTGTGGCCCACGTGACCACAAACAATGGGTAACCCAGCAAAACTCACATACACTCCAGATGGCTGAGGCCCTTGTGCTGCACAGCGCTGTACTCCCCAAAGGGCGCTGCTATAATAGACTATGCTTTTACCTAACGGGCCGGCCTAAATAATCCTGCCCCTTGTTACCTATTAGTACCGCTACTAAGGAACAAAGGAAAGGGAGAGTGATCTGAGTACCGGCGGTGCAGCACAACAGCTTACAGACTTAACAACACTGACTCTATCCCCCCAGACCAATACAATATGGAACACGTATAAAGAACAGCGGCTCTATAGCCAGGTGAATGTTCTCCAGTAGCTTCTTACTGACGGCTGAAGTGTGGCCTGACACGGTCCATAACCCTACCTAATCTAACTACAGGCCAAAATGCAGTCCCAAGTAACTTGGCGCCAAAATATGGTGTCTTGCGTGCACGTAGACCGGTCTGCTGTATGATCAGCCAAAAAGTCTAGACGGATGTGGGGCTCCTCCAGAAAAGTGTGCGGTACCTCAGAGAGCCGTTACTCACTTCCCCACCGACATCCAGTATTGTCCACACAATATCCAGTCTCGCTCCGGTTGTTCAGCAACATCCCCGGCAGCAAGTCTTCTCCCATTCAGCGGGCATCTGGTCAAAATATGAATCCGCTGCAGCTCCGATCCCTTCAGGATACGACTTCCTTCCCTCTTCCGTAGCTCCACTCAGATCGCTCTTTCGACCAACTGTCCCCTCACAGTGTACGCACACTTTTTAATTTTCTCTCCTCCTGTGCGCACGCTGTAACCAGGCAACGGGTGCTCCAATCACAGGCTACCATGGTCCTGTCACCTCACAGCTTGACCATAACCTTTTCTGCAGAGCAGCGACCTCTTGTGGACAAATAATAAAACACACAGTAGTGGACTATTTACAGTAACAAGAACAATGTACACATATTGGAGGCTGTCTCACCCTCTCACATAATAATATTACAGGCTATAGTCACTGACAATTGGAGATGAATTGTTTATCTAGGGGTTTATTCTAACTTCCAGATTTAGAGTTGAGGAAGAATATTCCCCTAAGATGAGGAAAATTGGCTTACCAATTGGGGATTTTACTTTCCTCTGGATCAACAATATAGAATAATAAGCTGAACTGGATGGACCTGTCTTTTTTAGCCTTACAAAATAAGTCATTATGTTTTCTTATTGTCTTGCTGTTCTCATGGACTCCTTATTACTATGTTAAAGGGGTTGTCTCGCGGCAGCAAGTGGGGTTATACACTTCTGTATGGCCATATTAATGCACTTTGTAATGTACATCGTGCATTAAATATGAGCCATACAGAAGTTATTCACTTACCTGCTCCGTTGCTAGCGTCCCCGTTGCCATGGTTCCGTCTACCTTCGGTGTCTTCTTGCTTTTTTAGACGCGCTTGCGCAGATGCATCTTCTCCCTTCGGCTGGTCTTGGAAGCATCGGCGTTTTGGCTCCGCCCCCTTGTACGCATCATCGCGTAGCTCCGCCCCATGACGTGTGCCGGTTCCAGCCTCCTGATTGGCTGGAATCGGCACATGACGGGGGCGGAGCTACGCGATGACGTGAAAAGGGGGCGGAGCCAAAACGCCGATGCTTCCAAGACCAGCCGAAGGGAGAAGATCCATCTGCGCAAGCGCGTCTAAAAAAGCAAGAAACCACCGAAGTTAGACGGAACCATGGCAACGGGGACGCTAGCAACGGAGCAGGTAAGTGAATAACTTCTGTATGGCTCATATTTAATGCACGATGTATATTACAAAGTGCATTAATATGGCCATACAGAAGTGTATACCCCCACTTGCTTTCGCGAGACAACCCCTTTAATTTTGAGCCGTATAAGTAGCAGAGCCATGTGAAGGCACACAGAGTTACTGTTGTTTCATACTACGGCAATGTCTTACCGGAACAGTCTCCCCCATATTATCATTGATTGCAGGAGAAAAACAATCGTGCATTGTCAGGCTAGGGTGCCCAGAGCCCACCAGTAAAATTAATTCTGGGGCCCACTGTACAGCTGCATGCAGATTTTACCTGATCCCCATTCACAAATGCCTTGCTGCAACATTCTACATGTTCTTGAGTAGAATAGTGGCTGAGTTTGTGAGTGATCCTGTTACCACTGAAGTACATGGAGAATGCTGTAGGCAAGAATTGATAAGCTCCCAGTCACCCAATATGTGCAGATATGTTGGTCTTAGTGATGCTACAGTAAGATTTTCTGAATATACTAAGAGGTACAACCCTCTTTTTACATATGACACATCTTGGTCCACCCATGTGCCACCTGCTGAAACCTATGACTAGCAAAACCTGCTATAGATTTCTGCTATAAATTATGCCAGTTTCTGGCATAAATTATAGTGAACTTTCTAGGCTGTAGGGTGGCCTTGCCCCCACCCACCAAGTCATGCCTACTTTTTACGAAAGTAGCAAGGGCAGAAGAAAATACAGAAAAGTCACAACAATTTTGCACGAGTCCCACTTGCACAAAAGTTGCAACGTTTTTATGCCAGAATCTGGCATAAACTGTTGTATGAATTCTCACTCTCATTTCTAGCAATCTAGTTGGCAGATATTGCAGTAATGCATCCTAAGGCCTTAGTCAGACGGGCGTTTTTTCGCGCGATTTGCGGATCGCATGACAGATGCGCATCCGCAAATCGCGTGACCGATGCCCGAAAATCGCCCGAAAATCTGCTCCTAGCCGCGTTTCATTAGAAACGGGCCGGAGCTGTTCAGCGCATTGCATTCAATGGAGCCGGCAATACAGCCCGCTCCATTGAAAGCAATGCGCTGCGGGCGAGTGTGGGATGAATTGTCGGGAAGGGCTTAATATATAAGCCCTTCCCTGCAATTCATCCAGAAATGTGTTAAAATAAAAAATATATATATACTTACCTGCTCCCGGCAGCCGGAGTTCCGTGCGGCCGGCCTGCAGTGGGTGTGAAGGGGGTGTGAGTCAGACCTGCCCCCTGATTGGCTCAGCGCTGAGCCAATCAGGGGGCAGGTCTGACTCACATCTGTTACAGCTGTGGCAGAGAAGAATGATTTGTCTTCTATATGTTCTCAATGGGGTCGGCGCTGCTGCCGCCGGCCCCATTGAGCGCATATAGAGAAGAGAACAGGAATCGCAGATCGCAGATAGGTGCGATCTGCGATTTCTGTTCTATAATTTATCGGACGAGCGCATAAAAAGCGCTCATATGTCCGATACCCTTGCAAAGCAATGGTTTTATAAAATCGCTGGACGCATGCGCATGCGCAAATCGCGGCAAAAAACGCCCGTCTGACTAAGGCCTAAATAAGCATTTTGGCTCTTTTGTAGATTTCTGGGTGACTGTACAGATTAAAAAGCGGGAAAAGGATTAGCAAGATAATTTCCCTATAAAATATGAAATGTGCTGACCTAAAATTGTAGAGCATAAACGTTTGGCTTATCGGGTTTGAGAATGGCTCATGTGGCAATCTCAATAGGTGCAATGTTGCAATGCAGAATGTTAGGTAAAAACATTTTATATTTGAAGGTTTTTTTTTAATTTAATGAAACCTACCGTATATACCGGCGTATAAGGCGACGGGGCGTATAAGACGACCCCCCAACTGTCACCTTATACGCCGGTATTCAGTGGAGAAAAAAAAAAAATTTTATTACTCACCTCCCACGGCGTTCTGTCGCGCTCCGGCAGGATGTCGCTCACTCCGGCAGGCTGTCGCTCGCTCCTCGTCCCCGCCGCAGCATAGCTTTCTGAATGTGGGGCTTGAAATCCCCGCTTCCAGAAAGCTAATACACACGCCGGCAGCCATGACATCATTGAATGGCTGTGATTGGCTAAAGCACACGTGGCTTCAGCCAATCACACTATTCAATGACATCATTGAATGGGTGTGATTGCTAACACGTGCGCCTTCAGCCAATCACAGCCATTCAATGGCTATGCTGCGGCGGGGACGAGGAGCCAGCGACAGCCTGCCGGAGCGAGCGACATCCTGCCGGAGCGCGACAGAACGCCGTGGGAGGTGAGTAATAAAATTTTTTTTTTTTACACTTTTTTTTTTTTTGTATTACCGGCGCATAAGACGACCCCCGACTGCAGAGCAGATTTTTCAGGGTTCAAAAGTCGTCTTATACGCCGGTATATACGGTACCTGAAATGGCAGCAAATAAATCGAAAAAACAGACTTAATCACTTTCTGCTCCAGTAGTACCACTCTGCCCTTCCGCCTGCAGGGGTGACATGTCTGTGTAGTCATGTTACTGCTACAGTAGATGACCAGCACATCACCCGTCCAGTGTATAGAGCTGGGACTATCATGTCCTTGCACATGTGACCTGTACACCGGACGTCACTAGACTGGACTGCAGTGACGATGTCACAGGTTATGCAGTAGAACTTGGGTGATAATTCCAAGACAGACTAGAGTATTAAAAAAATGTTAAAAACTAGAGATGAGCGAACGTACTCGTCCGAGCTTGATACTCGTTCGAGTATTAGCGTGTTCGAGATGCTCGTTACTCGTGACGAGTACCACGCGATGTTCGAGTTACTTTCACTTTCATCTCTGAGACATTAGCGCGCTTTTCTGGCCAATAGAAAGCCCTATACCACCCTCCTGCAGTGAGTGGCTGGCGAGATCAGGTGTCACCCGAGTATATAAATCGGCCCCTCCCGCGGCTCGCCACAGATGCATTCTGACATAGTTCAGGGAAAGTGCTGTCTTGCTGGAGCTGCTATAGGGAGAGCGTTAGGAGAGATTTTAGGCTTCAAGAACCCCAACGGTCCTTCTTAGGGCCACATCTAACCGTGTGCAGTACTGTGGAGGCTGCTTTTTGCAGTGTTGCACTTTTTTTTTTTGTATATCGGCCGTGCAGAGCATTGCGCCCTGCAGTAATTATACATAGTGCAGGGCCAGTAGTGGTGAGGCAGGGACAGAAGACATATATTGTGAGGCAGGGACAGAAAACATATACAGTGTATACAGGCAGTGGGCCATTTTGGGAAAAAAAATCTATTTGGGCTGCCTGTGACTGTCCTCAGTGTTCTGGGTCTGTGCTGGGTGTAGTAGTCCTCCTAATTCATACGCAGCCAGCTAAGTGTTACAGCAGGCTTGCGCAAAATTATTTCCTGGCTCTGTGCTGGCTGTTAAATCACCGCTGTATTCCAGTCCACAGTGCAACAGTCTGCAGTTATTTGACATACTCCAGGGCCAGTAGTGGTGACGCAGAGAGAGAAGACATATACAGTGTATATAGGCAGTAGGCCTTTCCAAAAACATTTGGGGAAAAAAATCTATTTGGGCTGCCTGTGACTGTCCTCAGTGTTCTGGGTCTGTGCTGGGTGTAGTTGTCCTCCTAATTCATATGCAGCCAGCTAAGTGTTACAGCAGGCTTGCGCAAAATTATTTCCTGGCGTTCCGTAAGCGAAGTCAGCCTCCAACCACAGGCCAATAAGCGGCACATTTAATTACAGCGTTCTGTTTCTGCACTACTGGTAATACACCATGCTGAGGGGTAGGGGTAGGCCTAGAGGAGGTGGACGCGGGCGAGGACGCGGAGGCCCAAGTCAGGGTGTGGGCACAGGCCGAGTCAGTGCGGTGGCCAGGGGTAGAGGCAGGGCCAGACCGAATAATCCACCAACTGTTTCCCAAAGCGCCCCCTCGCGCCATGCCACCCTGCAGAGGTCAAGGTGCTCTACGGTGTGGCAGTTTTTCACAGAGACGCCTGACGACCGACGAACAGTGGTGTGCAACCTTTGTCGCGCCAAGATCAGCTGGGAAGCCACCACCACCAACATGCGCAGGCATATGATGGCCAAGCACCCCACAAGGTGGGATGAAGGCCGTTCACCGCCTCCGGTTTGCACCACTGCCTCTCCCCCTGTGCCCCAACCTGCCACTGAGATCCAACCCCCCTCTGAGGACACAGGCACTACCGTCTCCTAGCCTGCACCCACACCCTCACCTCCGCTGTCCTCGGCCCCATCCATCAATGTCTCTCAGCACAGCGTCCAGACGTCGCTAGCACAACTGTTTGAGCGCAAACGCAAGTACGCCGCCACGCACCCGCACGCTCAAGCGTTAAACGTGCACATTGCCAAATTGATCAGCCTGGAGATGCTGCAATATAGGCTTGTGGAAACGGAGGCTTTCAAAAGCATGATGGCGGCGGCGGCCCCTGCGCTACTCGGTTCCCAGTTGCCACTACTTTTCCCGATGTGCCGTCCCAGCCCTGCACGACCACGTCTCCCGCAACATTGTACGCGCCCTCACCAACGCGGTTCCTGCCAAGGTCCACTTAACAACAGACACATGGACAAGCACAGGCGGGCAGGGTCACTATATCTCCCTGACGGCACATTGGGTGAATTTAGTGGAGGCTGGGACAGAGTCAGAGCCTGGGACCGCTCACGTTCTACCCACCTCCCGAATTGCGTGCCCCAGCTCGGTGGTGGTATCTGCGGCGGTGTATGCTTCCTCCACTAAACCACCCTCCTCCTCCTCCTCCTCCTCCTCCTACGCAACCTCTGTCTCGCAATCAAGATGTGTCAGCAGCAGCACGTCGCCAGCAGTCGGTGTCGCGCGGCACGGCACGGCAGCACAGCGGTGGGCAAGCGTCAGCAGGCTGTGCTGAAACTACTCAGCTTAGGAGAGAAGAGGCACATGGCCCATGAACTGCTGCAGGGTCTGACAGAGCAGACCGACCGCTGGCTTGCGCCGCTGAGCCTCCAACCGGGCATGGTCGTGTGTGACAACGACCGTAATCTGGTGGAGGCTCTGCAGCTCGGCAGCCTCACGCACGTGCCATGCCTGGCCCATGACTTTAATTTGGTGGTTCAGCGCTTTCTGAAAAACTACCCACACTTGTCATACCTGCTCGGAAAGGTGCGCCGGGTCAGCGCACATTTCCGCAACTCCAAGATGGATGCTGCCACCCTGCGGACCCTGCAACATCGGTTAAATCTGCCAGTGCACCGATTGCTGTGCGACGTGCCCACACGTTGGAACTCTACGCTCTACATGTTGGCCAGGCTCTATGAGCAGCGTAGAGCTATTGTGGAATACCAACTCCAACATGGGCGGCGTAGTGGGAGTCAGCCTCCTCAATTCTTTACAGAAGAGTGGGCCTGGTTGGCAGACATCTGCCAGGTCCTTGGAAACTTTGAGGAGTCTACCCAGATGGTGAGCGGGGATGCTGCAATCATTAGCGTCACCATTCCTCTGCTATGCCTCTTGAGAAGTTCCCTGCACAGCATAAAAGCAGACGCTTTGCACTCGGAAACGGAGGCGGGGGAAGACAGTATGTCGCTGGATAGTCAGCGCACCCTCATGTCTATATCTCAGCGCGTTGAGGAGGAGGAGGAGGAGGAGGGGGAGGAGTATGAGGAGGAGGGGGAAGAGACAGCTTGGCCCACTGCTGAGGGTACCCATGCTGCTTGCCTGTCATCCTTTCAGCGTGTATGGCCTGAGGAGGAGGAGGAGGAGGATCCTGAAAGTGATCTTCCTAGTGAGGACAGCCATGTGTTGCGTACAGGTACCCTGGCACACATGGCTGACTTCATGTTAGGATGCCTTTCTTGCGACCCTCGCGTTACACGCATTCTGGCCACTACGGATTACTGGGTGTACACACTGCTCGACCCACGGTATAAGGAGAACCTTTCCACTCTCATTCCCGTAGAGCAAAGGGGTTCGAGAATGATGCTATACCACAGGGCGCTGGTGGACAAACTGATGGTAAACTTCCCATCCGACAGCGCTAGTGGCAGAAGGCGCAGTTCCGAGGGCCAGGTAGCAGGGGAGGCGCAGAGATCAGGCAGCATGTACAGCACAGGCAGGGGAACATTCTCCAAGGCCTTTGCCAGCTTTATGGCTCCCCAGCAAGACTGTGTCACCGCTCCCCAGTCAAGGCTGAGTTGGCGGGAGCACTGTAAAAGGATGGTGAGGGAGTACGTAGCCGATCGCACAACCGTCCTCGGTGATGCCTCTGCCCCCTACAACTACTGGGTGTCGAAGCTGAACACGTGGCGTGAACTCGCGCTGTATGCCCTGGAGGTGCTTGCTTGTCCTGCGGCTAGCGTCTTGTCAGAGAGGGTGTTTAGTGCGGCTGGGGGAATCATCACGGATAAGCGTACACGCCTGTCAACCGACAGTGCCGACAGGCTTACACTCATCAAGATGAACAAAGCCTGGATTTCCCCAGACTTCTCTTCTTCACCAGCGGACAGCAGCGATACCTAAGCAATACGTAGGCTGCACCCGCGGATGGAAGCATCGTTCTCTATCACCATCAAAAACGGGGACATTTTTGCTTAATCAATCTGTGTATAATATTCCTCCTCCTCCTGAAACCTCACGTAATCACGCCGAATGGGCAATTTTTCTTAGGCCCACAAGGCTCAGTCATATAATTTTTCTAAACAATTTTTTTATACGTTTCAATGCTCATTAAAGCGTTGAAACTTGCACCTGAACCAATTTTTATTTTACCTGGGCTGCCTCCAGGCCTAGTTACCAATTAAGCCACATTAACCAAAGCGATTAATGGGTTTCACCTGCCCTCTTGGTTGGGCATGGGCAATTTTTCTGAGGTACATTAGTACTGTTGGTACACCAATTTTTTGGAGCCCTCGCCTACAGTGTAATCCAATTAATTTTTTGCCCACCTGCATTACAGCTGACGTTACATCAGCTGTGCTGGGCACTGCAATGGGATATATTTATGTACCGCCGGTGGGTTCCAGGGAGCCATCCATGCTGTCGGTCCACACGGCGTTGTAACTACATGTGTCCACTTCTAAAGAACCCCAGTCTGACTGGGGCATGCAGTGTGGGCCGAAGCCCACCTGCATTAAACATGACATTACCTCAGCTGTGATGGGCAATGCAATGGGATATATTTATGTACCGCCGGTGGCTTCCTGGCACCCACCCATGCTGTCGGTCCACACGGAGTTGTAACTACATGTGTCCACTTCTAAAGAACCCCAGTCTGACTGGGGCATGCAGTGTGGGCCGAAGCCCACCTGCATTAAGCACGACATTACCTCAGCTGTGATGGGCAATGCAATGGGATATATTTATGTGCCGCCGGTGGCTTCCTGGCACCCACCCATGCTGTCGGTCCACAGGGACTTCACTTAAGTAGTTGTACCTGCCTGTGTCTATGAATTAAAAAGCCCGGTCAGGTTGGGGCATGCAGTATGGGCCCAAGCCCACCTGCATTTAATCTGACGTTAGCTCTGCTGTCCAGGGCACTGCAATGGGATACATTTATGTACAGCCGGTGGGTTCCAGGGAGCCACCCATGCTGTGGGTGCACACGGAATTCCCATTGCGGAGTTGTACCTGCCTGTGACTATTTATAAAAAACTGCGGTCTGACTGGGGCATGCAGACACCTTGACAGAATGAATCGTGTGTGGCACATAGTTTCCCCATTGCTATGACCACGTGTGCAGCTCCTGATGGCGGTGGCACAGGATTATATTTCTCATTGCTTCTGTACAGCATTGTGGGCTATCGCCCCGCCCCCTTTAAAGAGGGTTGCTGCCTAGCCATGCCAACCCTCTGCAGTGTGTGCCTGCGATTCCTCCTCATGGCAGACGCACTTATAAATAGACATGAGGGTGGTGTGGCATGAGGGCAGCTGAAGCCTGGGCAGGGACACTTTGGTGTGCGCTGTGGACACTGCGTCGTGCGGGGGGGGGGGGGGGGGGGGGTTGGGCAGCATGTAACCCAGGAGAAGTGGCAGCGGAGTGTCATGCAGGCAGTGATTGTGCTTTGTTGGAGGTAGTGTGGTGCTTAGCCAAGGTATGCATTGCTAATGAGGGCTTTTCAGAAGTAAAAATTGTTGGGAGGGGGGGGCCCACTCTTGCCGCTATTGTGGCTTAATAGTGGGACCTGGGAACTTGAGATGCAGCCCAACATGTAGCCCCTCGCCTGCCCTATCCGTTGCTGTGTCATTCCCATCACTTTCTTGAATTGCCCAGATTTTCACAAATGGAAACCTTAGCGAGCATCGGCGATATACAAAAATGCTCTGGTCGCCCATTGACTTCAATGGGGTTCATTACTCGAAACGAACCCTCGAGCATCACGATAATTTCGTCCCGAGTAACGAGCACCCGAGCATTTTGGTGCTCGCTCATCTCTACTTAACACGTCACAATTTGATAATAATTTTCTGTAAAACACAATGTAAAGTCTGCAAACAGATCATACACAATCTCTGGAAGGAACCAAAGTGCTTTTTGCACATAGGAATTTCTGATTTTACTTCAACACATTAAGAACAAAGGAGGCACATCACTTGTTATCCTGCCTCTATAGGTCGAACACCGCAATGGGTTACAAATGGTAATGAATTCTAAAGCCTACTACACATATAATTCATGTATTGCAGAGAAGTACACAGGCTGACCTTTCTATGGAGCTCATTTCTTTGACCTGAAATTGTATGACATTATACCAGTTTAACACTTGAGTCATCATGCTGTGCAAAAAAGACTTGTAGGTACATTAAAATACGGATTGCCGCTTCTGGATTGATTTCCCAAGAGACGACAGCAAGCTAAATCAAATGGAAGAGATTTTACAATAAAAGTTAACTCCTTACCAGCAACTTGATGGATGACTAACTAGGATCCTAAATCAAAAGAGTAGAAGGCTCTGTTCCCATCAACATTTAAAGGGGAAGTTCACTTTCAATGGTAATAACTATTACAAGTACTTGAAGGATTATACATCTTTAACATGTAGCATTTAACTTTGTTTTGTCTCTTGAAATCCAACTGCCTAATACTTATCTTCTACAAAATCTGCCATCATATTAGACCATCTCACCAAGATCAGTGGGTTCAGTAGATAAACATTTAATGTATACAGCTAGCTTAAGAAGAAGATGCACACTTTAGTCTCTATGTACATAGCTCACCCTGAAAGTGAACCTTCAGTCCTGAACAAGAAAAGTTGACCATACCACATTTCTGAATATTTGATGCACACCTGCACTAGTATGCATCATTTCTCTAAGGCATTACACACTGCTCTGATTGGCCAGTGCTGCCCACGTGAGCAGCACTGGCCAATCAAAACAGCATGTTGTTTCTTAAACCACCGGTACATACTAAAGCAATGTGTGTATGAGATAGTCAGAGATGCGATATGATTATCTTTGTCTAGGAATGGAAGGTTACCTTCAAGGGATTGTCCCATCATAGACAACCGCTCTCAGAAAGCAGCCCCACTTCAAGCACCCTCCTGCAAATGGACATTTTCACTGAGGAAGCTGCAGCCAGCGGGGCATTTTCCCTGCAGTGGTTACTGCATGGGAAATGCAGTATTACTTGATGGCCATTTAGATGAATTGCTATCCTTTTAACATAAGCACGGCTCAAAGATGGCCAAAATCGGAGAGCTGTTACAGGGCAGCTCCCTGTGCTAGCTCATAAATAGGATCCTGCCTCAGTTAGCATCCTCAATATCACATCTTGGGGCCAATAATGGAAAACTAAAACATTCATGGTTTCAAATAGCTATTCCAATAGATCGATAGACCCTAGTTCTCAAAATGTAATGCATTTTAAATTATTTTTTAAAGATGGAATCAGGCTCTCAAAACCTCAATAAAAAAAAGCTAAGGGAGGTTGCCATTGGCTGCTAATTTTCCCTGGCAGGTACAATGAAAATATACAGCATTAGTACATGCAGCTATTCAGACAAATACCCATTCTGTTGACATATGAACATATCAGGTCAGCAACAGCTAGAGACAATACTTGTGAGCACCTCTTTACTCCCATTCATAGAGAGAGTGGGATCCCCATTTGTGGTGTCCATATGCTGTAATAGTGCATATGAAAAGAGATTGTCAGGATGATACAACCCTTTAAGGAACTAGATAAAAAATGTAATTGCCATAATGTATAACTCTTAATTCATGTCTTAATCATTTTACAATTAGAAGACTAAATGAACAGCAAATCTGGGTTTAGTGTGATCATCAGTTACTGTTCATGATGATTATAACCTATTAGGAAGGATCGTTAAAATTCCACATAAATGATCACTCTATTATTTAAGCCAAGTTTATTAGGCTTCTTCAGAGGCCTGATAATGAGGAAATGATGCTGTAGCACAATTTCAATTGAAAGCTCCCACAGGGAAACACTTTAAGGTCTATGTAGTACTCATGTGATTATAATTGAGCATAGTAGTCAAGGAGTCAGAGTTTTATTAAACTAACAAATCTTGAGGAGTCTCAATAGATGTTGGTGAATTAGCGTATTTAGCATTTTTTAGGTGAATGACTTGTTTTAGCCTTTGTCCTTCTATCTTCTTCTTCTTGTATTATCTGTATCTACTATACAGAATTGCTTATTAGAGAAAAATGTAGAGATTTCCAACCAAGAACCACATTTAGCTTTTGTGCATATTAAAATCTAATTTTAATTTCCGTGATAATATAAGCATTATGCTGCCCATATGTTCATCATTCTTGTTGTCCAATTAGACATAGATTCAATGACAATCTACATAAAGTTTGCACTTGTAATTGTACAAAAGAGTGTTTTCAATAATCCAAAACATGTCATATTTATTGAAATGATCTATGAAGAGGTTCCACATTCTCTTGATTCTGGGCATTCACCTTATGTTGGATCATCAATACCTTGGTATTTTTTGGGTGACCCACCTATCATGTGGTGTGCGATCATGCAGTTTGTTAATAAACATACCATACAGGCCCAGTTGTACAATCATAGGATATGGTGCCTGCAGTGACATAAGATGATCAAATAACTTTTCCCTACAGTTACTTAAAGGGGTTGTCTAATTGTAAACTGTTAGTGACCTATCCTTAGAACAGGTCATCAATAGTAAATTAGTGGGGTGTCCATCACTCAGGATCCCCAGTGATCAGCTGTTTGCCAAGTGGCATGCTCATACACTGAGCTGATTTCTGCACAAAGTACACAGCTCCATTTTTACTGCAGTGGCCAAGCTTGTACTGCAGGCAAGTTCCCATTGAAATGAATCGGTACTTGGCCTGCAATACCAAGCCTGGCTACTGCACAAAGAACAGAGTTGTCTGCTTCCTCGTGAAATTAGCTCAATGCTTAAGCAAACTGGCCCTGTTAGCAACTAATCGGTTAGGTCCATGGTTATAGAGCCCAGCTGATCTACTACTACTTACATGTCCTGAGGGTAGGCCATCAGTAGTTTACAACTAGACAACCCCTTTAAATAAAAACGTTATATAGTGCTCCCACTTTAATACACTGCAGAAATAGTATACTTTACATTGCCTAAGTACCAGTTCTACACAATGCCAACACAAGCACTGTAAATACCACCAGACCATGTCTATAAACCAGCATACAGTAACCAAGCAGTAGCACCATATATAAAATAACAATCTAATTGCAATGTTCATCTGGTTTCTAGGCCATTTCAACTCTCACAACAGGAAGTGAAAATACTCTTCTGGTAATGAACTCTAAACAAGCAATGTACAGGATGATCCGACTTTCCAATTGGGTTTTATATAAATGGTAAACTCACCTCCCACTAGCCACTAATCGGGCTTTACTATGGCTCTTTAGACTTTCATGCTGAAAATTAGTAATTAGCAAACTTTTGAAATGTTTGGTTCTGCCGATTTGAAGTTTGGTTCAGTCCAAATTGGTTTGAACCAAACTGGAACTTTACCAATACCCCTACAATTGGTGTATAACACTGTCTAAAAGCCATAAAAGCACCGTAGAACACTCTAAGGTAACTAAGAAGTGTATCTGAGCAGTTTTGAGCTGTTTTTAAGGCAAGGTTAATGAAGAAAAAAAATAAAAAAGAAAGCTGAAATAAAGAAAAAAGAAAAAAAGAAGAAAGAGGAAAAAGAAGATAAAAGGAAAAGAGTATGGAGAAGGCAAAAGATGGAAAAAGAAGGAAAAAAGAAGAAAAAAGATAAAAGGGAAATATATTTTTTTTACTTCTTTTTGCTTCCTTTTTCTCTGTCTTTTCCTTCTGTGCCTTTTTTCTTCTCCTTCCTTTTCAGCTTCTTCTCCTTTTTTCATCTTTTTCCTTCTTTTCTCAAGGAGTTCATCCAAGACGAACCACCTAAGATTCAGGTTCTCACCAAACTGAACTTTTAGCAAAGTTAGGGTAGCTTCACATGAGCGTGTTTTTGTGCATGCATACGCTCGCACAAAACATGCGTCTATTACAAGCTATGCAATCCCTATGGTGTGTTCACATGTCCGTGCTTTACAGGCATGCGCCTGCAAAGATAGGACATGCGTGCACCATGGGGAATAAACGCATTGTCTTCAATGGTCTGCCAGCACTCCGTAATTGTTTTTCAGGGAAGAGCTTTAAATATAAACTCTTCCCTGGAAAACAAACATTTTAGTTTAAAAAAAAAATTAAATATACTTACTTGTCCGCCGCTGCTGTGTCCACCGTGGGGATGAGGAACACATCTGCCACATCTGCCCAGCGGGGAAAAACAATTTCCTGCTGCACCTGTCACATATGTGACAGATGTGGCAAAGGGATTCTAAATTCTCGCATGGAATAAAGAATTCCCTACCGCAACTGTCACAGATGACAGCTGCGGTAGTGGATCCAGCTGCCGGCACCAGTAATTGTTTTTCAGCGAAGGGCTTTAGGTATAAGCCCTTCCCTGAAAAACAAGGCAAAGTAGTGTAAAAAATTATAAACACCACATACTCACCTTCCTTCAACTGCCTTATATTTAAAGCTCTTCACTGAAAAACAATTACGGGGTGCCAGCAGATCATTGCCTTCAATGGAGCCACCGGCAGCAGCCGTGGCTCCATTGAAGACAATGCACAGACCTGCATACACGCGTGTTTTTGCGCGTACAGGGGTGTGCACATATGTACGCACCTATGTACGCACACATTCGTGTGAAGCCACCTTTAAACTCAAAATAGACTTCTACTGTTTTGGTTCACTCAATATTACTGAAAATGTTGGGCCCAGGAATGCAACTACAGGAGTTGTAGTTGCAGCAGTTGAACCCAGTCCTGGTGCCCGAGAGGACCTGAAATCTCCTCTGACACATGAGAAAACATTAGTATTATTAATAACACATGGTAGGTGAAAGTCCAGTTGCCAATTTAGTAGTTGGGCCTAGCAGCTTCAGATTACACCTTTGGTTAAGTATAGGGATTATGTTTGTTAAAGTCAAAGTTTGAGTGTAGTAAATACTGTTAATATGCCCTGAATTAAATTGGTCCTCAAGATCTTGGATGGTCAGTACAAAGTTCAGCTACAACCATATAATAAAATCAGAAAACCCCTTTAATGGTGTTTGATAAGCCTAAAGCTACTAAGTTCCAATATTAAGGGGGTTTTGAAGTTAAAACTATTGATGACCTACTCTAAGGATAGGTAATAGCAGATTGGCAGAGCCGCTGTGTCCAGAGCTGCTATTTGCACTGTTTCTGCAGGGGTCCAGTCAAGTAAATGGAAGAGAGCTTGCAACAAAAATTGAATCATAATCTTATATATATATATATATATATATATAGCACCAACAGTACAGTATTTTACAAGTCAGAAGGAAACATAGATTAAATAAGACATTACATAAAGTAATACATTTGTAGTACAATACTATTCTAGACCACTGCACAATATATGGAGCTATGTGTTTTAGGAACACAGCAGCTATGTTCACTAGTGCAGCTACTCAGCAAAAAGCTGATCAGTGGTGGACTCAGGTGGTGGGTGGGCTCTCGCCGATCTGCTACTGATGATCTATCCTCAGGATAGGTCAAGGATAGTATAATCCTGGAAAACCCCTTCAAACAAAACCATATAAACTACTTTTATTTTACCCACCAAGCAATTTGTCTCACTCATGCTAAAGAACTAAAATGTAAACTTATCAACTTCACGCACAAATGGACTTTGAAGCATTGAACTTGATGAACCTTTCTCTGGAGATTTCACTTTACAAAATAGACATTGTCTCAATACACCTCTAAGTAAAGCAGTAAAATACGATTGTAGCTCAAGAGTCGGCAAAGTACTACAATTCCACTGGGATGGCTCCTGATCTCAGCGCAATTTTCTCTGACTCTGCATCCAATACGTCAAAAGTATATACTCAAGGGCTTCAGGGATAGCTTTGTTTTTTATGTACAATGCTGACATTGTATCCTTTACCTGAATGCATCTAGCAGCAGCTGTTATGAACATCAGTAGTCACAATGATTTAGATCAACCACATGGCTGTTATTTTATACTGCATAGTTCTCTGTCAATGAGTCACCAAACAGTTCCATAAGAACCAACATATTGACGCCGAAGAGCTTTTCTTTCATTTCTGTAGCCTGAAGTGGTACTTCCCAGTCATGAAATAAAACTGGGATTCCTATAAACAAATGGATTAGTCACTGGTTAAAATGCACAAATACAATGTATTCTATGTTCCTAATATGTACAGTAACTACATCACTAAGAATTTCATGCCTGAACCTGAACTGAGATTTTTGCAAAGCTCTATCCAGCGCATGGCTTAATTTGCTTCATTAACTCAATACTAGTCCTGAATACTGGGGTAGAACACGAGCCATAAAAGCCCTGTATAACACACTCAGAGTATTATGGCTTTATGGCATTTAGACATAGTAATACACCAGTTTCTGAAGTTTTAGTGAACTTTTAGCTCAGTTCAAAACTATTTGGACTGAACTGTTTGAAAAAGTTTGTTCATCACTATTGGGTATCCTTAGGTTACACTTGTCTTGCTTCCCCAAGTGGTTGTCACTTTCCTTTTTCCATATAACAAGTAGTTTAAGTAGGGTAGCTTCAAATGTTGGGGCCATAAAATTACATGTTCAGAAAAAAAAGGGGCCAACAATGCTAGATACAGGGGTGTCCAGCTTAAAATTTGATTGAATTTTCTACAACACTCCGCTTCCAGATGATAAAAAAATCAATACATTCTCACCCCAAGCAGTAAAAAATGTATACTTTTAACATTTGCTGTATTTTTATTAACATGAGAGTCTGTGGGCGATCTTTAGCCTCCTAATGATATCCGTCAGACCAGAAACGCAGCAGTCCAGCAAAAAGACTTATCTTATGTGTACAGTAAAACATCTCCAAAATGCGCCTTCATTGAGAAGACAACCCTTCTATCCAGATTTACAGTAATTGATTTTCAGTTCCAACGTAAATTTTTTGCATATTGCCCATCTTCTTTGAGAAGACCAACCCCCCAGAAGCCCATGTTTCAAAGCAATTTTGGGTTATCGTATCAAAGACATTTCTCTGTATATATTTTCTAGCATGGGAGTCTACAGGTTGTAGGTGGCCAGCACACTGCATTTGTCACAGGCAGCCTATATCAAATCAAGACAAAATGTAAGGGAGGACACATTTGTGTAGATGCTATCTGCATCCATGTACAATGTTTTATACACATATGTACTGAATATGATTAGTAAAAGTCTCTCCTTAAAAAAAAAGCACCAAAAGATCTTTCAGGGGGTTAATATCTATAACATAATGACATTATAAAAGCCATCTATAACAGGAAGAACCAACAGATAAAGCAAAGTATAAACCCATCTAAAGTTGACCTTGTACAACAGGATCTATCATTTTTTGTCCCTAATCAAAAAGTAAAGTACTCAGGATAAAAAAAAAGTTATAAGCGTGGCTTCCTTAGACATGATCTAACTTTGTATAGGTGAGCAATCACAGGCATTTATTTTGTTGTTCCCAAAGAACTCAAATTCAGCACTGGTAAAACATGTTGTTCAAAGGACTAGAAATTAATCATTAAACTACGATAAATAGATATGTAGTATAACCAGAGAAAGCAGATAACCCGCTATCCCTTTTGACAGACACAGAGTAATTTAAAGGGTTTGTGTAGTTTTAAAAAATAATTTGCAAATAATTTTTAAGAGCATCTTTTGATATCTTTCATCGATTAGTCAAAATGAAAAAGAGCTATAAAGAGTTTTTCTGGTTTAGAGGATTCAGCATGTATATGTATACGTTAGACAGACGACTGATTGGCTTCAGTGGGCACCATATAATGTAATATTTTCCCTCTGATGACACTGCAGGGTAGTTGAATCATTGCCATTCCCAAAGACTAAGCATTTAGTTTTTCAACGCAATGGTTAATATCCTTACATAATATATATATATATATATATATATATATATATATATATATATATATATATATATATATATATATATATATATATATATATATACCATATTGGTGATGACTAGAGATGAGCGAGTATACTCGCAAAAGGCAATGCTCGCTCGAGCAATTGCCTTTAGCGAGTATACTCGCTCATCTCTAGTGATGACTCATTTCTCAAAATCTGTGTCATTTGAAGAGCTGATATCTAAAGGGAAAATCTGTATCAAAAATCTGCATAAAAACTGCGTTAGATGCAGATTTTAATGCAGATCCACACCAAAATATACAGCTTGTGGAATCTGCACTGATTGAGCATCAATTCCATAGAGAAATAGCTGCTTCCCCCTTACTAGCGATTAGAGCATAACATTTACCTGGAGTGAATTACAGCCCTCTGTAATAGTAGCTTTTTCTGTTCTGCTTTCCTAAACCATCTCCCAGCACTGTCATACAGCCCTCTGTAACAGCTCAATGGAAGGCAGTAAATGCACATTCACAAAAGGGTAGCAAATAGGAGAGAAGTCAGTCAGTTTAGCTGACAAAGTTTGCCATAGTTTCAGTCAGCTAGTCTACATTGCCAATGTATAGAAATCAAACAATCAGATTTTTATTAAATTTGAAAACCACTTACAAAATGTCTTAATTTCCAAAAACACAATGATTAAAACAAAAAGTGCAATAGTTTACATAGATTTTAATCTGAGAACACTGACCTTGCTATTGGCAGAATTCAGGTTTTTCCATTGTTTGACTGTTTCCTGCAAATTAAGAAGAGAAAAGTTATAAACTTTTTCCTGAGCAAAATGTTCCTGGAGCATTGTTATGATTATTAGATAGCTGGGATTTGCTGGAAGATTGCTCATTTCTTTCTTTGCCAGTAGGAGATGGTTTAGTGGCTTTATATGCCGCCCATTGGAGGTAGCTTCCCTAAACGTCAATTTCTGACCTTTCAACAGGTCTTGCAACCTGACTAAGGATAAAGCCAAACCAAAGTAATTTAAATAAGGAAATGTCGTTTACTTATGGAGTTTTATTTGCATTCCTTATGGAGAAAACTTAGGTATGCCTTATATCTTTAGTCATGCTGCACGGTCTGCTGAAAGGTCAAACATTGCCTTGTAGGGAAGCTGTCTTCCAGTAGGAGGTGCTAAAGAAGCACTATATTGTATCATCTTCAATTTTCACCTTATTGTCAAAAGAAGCATTTGAACTACTGTACAAGGCTCCTCACACCAACTTGATGCTCTGCACTAGGAGAAATAGTAACGCCCCATTTATTTTTTGCCTTTATTCTTTGTCATAAAGTTCACATAAGCAAGAACAGTTGCACAAATCTCATTAAATGCTCTTCTCATATCTTTACATACCACCATAAATAGATGCAGGCTTCTTCTTAGCATAGAAGCTAATGACATTTTTGCTACAAGCAAGCCTTAGGTGTCAGCTCGTTCCTTTAATTTAAGTTATCTTAAACAGTTGCCATTAGAACCATTACAGTCTTGTTTTCTGGTAAATGAACCTGACATTATGACTTTCAATTCAACATATGTTATTGTTTCTCATTTCGGAAAATGTTGGGAATTGCCTAGTGAAGAACATGAAAGCAAACTATTTTGCATTTACAGTACTTTTCTTCTTTGAATGTCAGTCTTAGTTTATATATGCAGGACACATTATACTAATGACCAATAGAAAGCTATAATACATTTCAGCAAAGAAATTATCAAGGTTTTTTATGACTGCTGTGAGGAAATACAGGATTTGGCTGTGAAGTTCACCGTGAGGGCGCCTTGACATTGGCGAGAAAATCACACGATTTTCACATGAGTGAAAACGCATGATTATGAAATCAATGATTTTCAATGGTTTCATTCTCATTTGCAATGTTTTGACTCCTGCGATGCTGCCTGAAAAAAAAAATCGCAGGATCCGCTTACTTTCTGCGATATCGCCCTTTGTCTTCAATGGGGCCGGCCACATTGAAATCAATGGGAGAAAGTTAAGATCCCCTGCTGCAGCTGTGACAGCTGTGGCAGGGGATTTCTTCAGCCTCATAGGGATGTGAGGATGTCGCATCCAGGGGTTACCACATGTTCTCAATGGGGCCGGTGGCAGCAGCGGTGGCCCCATTGAAAATAATGGGAGAGCATTGGGATCTCCTGCTACCGCTGTGACAGCCGTGGAGGAGATGAAGGGAACCCCTGCAGTGATGCAAGTCGGTTTCTCTGTGAAACCGGG
Source organism: Eleutherodactylus coqui (assembly GCF_035609145.1). Classification (NCBI taxonomy): domain Eukaryota; kingdom Metazoa; phylum Chordata; class Amphibia; order Anura; family Eleutherodactylidae; genus Eleutherodactylus; species Eleutherodactylus coqui. The sequence goes on from NC_089842.1 coordinate 64,652,162, forward strand.
TTTTAGAAGGACTTTAGGGTTTTCAGAAGGACTGCGAGGGTGATATCTGGCCATGAGTAATATTTTTTTTATATTTTTCTAAGCCCCTGTCTCATCCACTCCATTTTCACTGTTGAAAAGTCTGCAATATACAGTATTACTCAAAGTAAAAAATGTGGCGATACACATGTCTAGTCACCATGACTGTAGGTATGAATCATTTTACTTAATATCAGAAGACTATTATGACACCTGTTTTATTAAACTCTCTCTAAATATCACCATTGTCTTGCAATTTTCTTATATATATATATCTAATAGAATACTTTCGTTCACATTTATTAGCAGAACAGCTTCTCCTCCCACAGCTTTTTTAATACATTGCTTGTCAAAAAAAGATGATATATTTTGCTCGTGCACAGAAAAAATGCTATCAGAAATCATATAAACTTGGATACAGGAAACACACACCCAAATCTATCTGATCGTATTCTCCTTTTCCATCCATCCCATACTTTGAATGGCCACTTTCACTCCTGCCCTTTCACAACTGCAGAATGTCTTATGGAAATTATATCTGTGCCCACGTAGGGCAGCATAAACTTAAGTCAGCATGCTTTCTGTGGATCAGTTGCAGTGTGACTCCACTGTCATCTGAGCAACTTGTGTCCTTGGCATGGAGATTGGTGCTAGGCTAGCCAAGGCCAGTATTTTAAAAACTGCCAACCTTGTGGGGTATTCTCACCAAACATTATGGAGAATAAACAGAGAAAGGCGTGTTCGAGGAAAAACATCTAGACAAAGGGGATCCCGAGGATGTAAGCATCTCAATGCCAAAAGGAATGAGAGCAGGATGTAAAGAATAGTTCTGATGAACATACAGTGGACAATGAAGCAAACTGTAGCCGAATGTAATGTAGGGTCCAAAATTGTACTTCATGATTGAGATCTCCAGTGTCTTCTACTAGAAAGAAGCTAAAGACCAAGTATGCTGACCATGACATGACAATCAAGTAGTTATTATTGCAAGTCATCTGAGAGTTGGTATAGGAAATAATCCAGTTCCTCATGAAAAAAAAGAAAATTCCACACATTTTTTGCCAGAGTCATTAGATACGTTTTCCTACATCACATCATGACTGGCACGAATGTATATCACGATTTCTTAGCTAAAAATTGTGAAAGTATTTAATTAGAGATGAGCGAACACCAAAATGTTCGGGTGTTCGTTATTCGGAACGAACTTCCCGCGATGCTCGAGGGTTCGTTTCGAACAACGAACCCCATTGAAGTCAATGGGCGACCAGAGCATTTTTGTATTTCGCCGATGCTCGCTAAGGTTTTCATGTGTGAAAATCTGGGCAATTCAACAAAGTGATGGGAACGACACAGCAACGGATAGGGCAGGCGAGGGGCTACATGTTGGGCTGCATCTCAAGTTCACAGGTCCCACTATTAAGCCACAATACCGGCAAGAGTGGGCCCCCCCCCCCTCCCAACAACTTTTACTTCTGAAAAGCCCTCATTAGCATGGCATACCTTTGCTAAGCACCACACTAGCTACAACAAAGCACAATCACTGCCTGGATGACACTCCACTGCCACTTCTCCTGGGTTACATGCTGCCCAACCGCCCCCCCTCCCCCCCCCACAGCGCACACCAAAGTGTCCCTGGGCAGCCTTCAGCTGCCCTCATGCCACACCACGCTCATGTCTATTTAGAATTGCGTCTGCCATGACGAGGGACCGCAGGCACACACTGCAGAGGTTGGCACGGCTAGGCAGCGACCCTCTTTAAAAGTGGCGGAGCGATAGCCCACAATGCTGTACAGAAGCAATGAGAAATAGAATCCTGTGCCACCGCCATCAGGAGCTGCACACGTGGGCATAGCAATGGGGAACCTATGTGCCACACACTATTCATTCTGTCAAGGTGTCTGCATGCCCCAGTCAGACCGGGCTTTTTAATTCATAGACACAGGCAGGTACAACTCCCTATTGTGAAGTCCCTGTCGACCCACAGCATGGGTGGCTCCCTGGAACCCACCGGCGGTACACAGAAATATCCCATTGCATTGCCCAACACAGCTGAGGTAGTAATGTCGTGCTTAATGCAGGTGGGCTTCGGCCCACACTGCATGCCCCAGTCTGACTGGGGTTCTTTATAAGTGTACAGATGTAGTAAAAACTCCGTGTGCACCTACAGCATGGGTGGGTGCCAGGAAGCCACCGGCGGTACATAGAAATATCCCATTGCATTGCCCAACACAGCTGAGGTAGTAATGTTGTGCTTAACCCTTTCCAATCCAATTTGTATATGGTTTTCCTAGGGGGCTTACTCTTTTTCTGCTGTTATACAACGGCGCTATATGCTGGCTAAAGCCAGTACTGCATGAGCTGACACGTAGGATAGGCTCCGACAGAAGAGAGGCTGGCAATATGCAGTAAGAGAACCCCGACGGACGTCTACCAACAACGGAGCTGTACAGCCTTAAACCCTAATGTCTTCACAGGTCACACAGTGGACTGGAAAGGGTTAATGCAGGTGGGTTTCGGCCCACACTGCATGCCCCAGTCAGACTGGGGTTCTTTACAAGTGGACACATGTAGGTTAAACTCCCTGTGGACCCACTGCCTGGGTGGGTGCCAGGAAGCCACCGGCGGTACATAGAAATATCCCATTGCATTGCCCAACACAGCTGAGGTAGTAATGTCGTGCGTAATACAGGTGGGCTTCGGCCCACACTGCATGGCCCAGTCAGACGGGTTCTTTAGAAGTGTACAGATGTATTAAAAACTCAGTGTGCACCTACAGCATGGGTGGCTCCCTGGAACCCACCGGCGGTACATAAAAATATCCCATTGCATTGCCCAACACAGCTGAGGTAGTAATGTCGTGCTTAATGCAGGTGGGCTTCGGCCCACACTGCATGCCCCAGTCTGACTGGGGTTCTTTACAAGTGGACACATGTAGGTTAAACTCCCTGTGGACCCACTGCCTGGGTGGGTGCCAGGAAGCCACCGGCGGTACATAGAAATATCCCATTGCATTGCCCAACACAGCTGAGGTAGTAATGTCGTGCGTAATACAGGTGGGCTTCGGCCCACACTGCATGGCCCAGTCAGACGGGTTCTTTAGAAGTGTACAGATGTATTAAAAACTCAGTGTGCACCTACAGCATGGGTGGCTCCCTGGAACCCACCGGCGGTACATAAAAATATCCCATTGCATTGCCCAACACAGCTGAGGTAACGTCAGCTGTAATGCAGGTGGGCTAAAAATTAATTTGATTACACTGTAGGCGAGGGCCCACAAAAATTGCTGTATCAACAGTACTAATGTACATCCCAAAAATTGGCCATGGCCAGCCAAGAGGGCAGGTGAAACCCATTAATCGCTTTGGTTAATGTGGCTTAAGTGGTAACTAGGTCTGGAGGCAGCCCAGTGTAACGAAAAATTGGTTCAAGTTAAAGTTCCAATGCTTTTAAGCGCATTGAAACTTATAAAAATTGTTCTGAAAAATTATTTGAGTGAGCCTTGTGGCCCTAAGAAAAATTGCCCGTTCAGCGTGATTACGTGAGGTTTCAGGAGGAGGAGCAGGAGGAGGAGGAGGAGGAATATTAGACACAGATTGATGAAGCAGAAATGTCCCCGTTTTGGATGGTGAGAGAGAACGTAGCTTCCATCCGCGGGTGCAGCCTACGTATTGCTTACGTATCGCTGCTGTCCGCTGGTGGAGAACAGAAGTCTGGGGAAATCCAGCCTTTGTTCATCTTGATGAGTGTTAGCCTGTCGGCACTGTCGGTTGACAAGCGGCTACGCTTATCTGTGATGATTCCCCCAGCCGCACTAAACACCCTCTCCGACAAGACGCTAGCCGCAGGACAAGCAAGCACCTCCAGGGCATACAGCGCTAGTTCAGGCCACATGTCCAGCTTCGACACCCAGTAGTTGTAGGGGGCAGAGGCGTCACCAAGGATGGTTGTGCGATCCGCTACGTACTCCCTCACCATCCTTTTACAGTGCTCCCGCCGACTCAGCCGTGACTGGGGAGCGGTGACACAGTCTTGGTGGGGAGCCATAAAGCTGGCCAGGCCCTTAAAGACTGTTGCACTGCCTGGGATGTACATGCTGCTCGATCTACGCACATCCCCTGCTACCTTGCCCTCGGTACTGCGCCTTCTGCCACTAGCGCTGTCGGCTGGGAATTTTACCATCAGCTTGTCCGCAAGGGTCCTGTGGTATAGCAACACTCTCGAACCCCTTTCCTCTTCGGGAATCAGAGTGGGCAGGTTCTCCTTATACCGTGGATCGAGCAGTGTGTACACCCAGTAATCCGTCGTGGCCAGAATGCGTGCAACGCGAGGGTCACGAGAAAGGCATCCTAACATGAAGTCAGCCATGTGTGCCAGGGTACCTGTACGCAACACATGGCTGTCTTCACTAGGAAGATCACTATCAGGATCCTCCTCCTCCTCCTCCTCCTCCTCAGGCCAAACATGCTGAAAGGATGACAGGCAATCAGCCGGTGTACCGTCAGCAGCGGGCCAAGCTGTCTCTTCCCCCTCCTCCTCATCCTCCTCATGCTCCTCCTCCTCCTCCTGTACGCGCTGAGAAATAGACAGGAGGGTGCCCTGACTATCCAGCGGCATACTGTCTTCCCCCGCCCCCGTTTCCGAGCGCAAAGCAGCTGCCTTTATGGTTTGCAGGGAATTTCTCAAGATGCATAGCAGAGGAATGGTGACGCTAATGATTGTAGCATCGCCGCTCACCACCTGGGTAGACTCCTCAAAATTACCAAGGACATGGCAGATGTCTGCCAACCAGGCCCACTCTTCTGAAAGGAATTGAGGAGGCTGACTCCCACTGCGCCGCCCATGTTGGAGTTGGTATTCGACTATAGCTCTACGTTGTTCATAGAGCCTGGCCAACATGTGGAGCGTAGAGTTCCACCGTGTGGGCACGTCGCACAGCAGTCGGTGCACTGGCAGCTTAAAGTGATGTTGCAGGGTGCGCAGGGTGGCAGCGTCCGTGTGGGACTTGCGGAAATGTGCGCAGAGCCGGCGCGCCTTTACGAGCAGGTCTGACAAGCGTGGGTAGCTTTTCAGAAACCGCTGAACCACCAAATTAAAGACGTGGGCCAGGCATGGCACGTGCGTGAGGCTGCCGAGCTGCAGAGCCGCCACCAGGTTACGGCCGTTGTCACACACGACCATGCCCGGTTGGAGGCTCAGCGGCGCAAGCCAGCGGTCGGTCTGCTCTGTCAGACCCTGCAGCAGTTCGTGGGCCGTGTGCCTCTTATCGCCTAAGCTGAGTAGTTTCAGCACGGCCTGCTGACGCTTGCCCACCGCTGTGCTGCCACACCGCGCGACACCGACTGCTGGCGACATGCTGCTGCTAACACATCTTGATTGCGAGACAGAGGAGGAGGAGGAGGAGGAGGGTGCTTTAGTGGAGGAAGCATACACCTCCGCAGATACCAGCACCCAGCTGGGGCCCGCAATTCTGGGGGTGGGTAGGACGTGAGCGGTCCCAGTCTCTGACTCTGTCCCAGCCTCCACTAAATTCACCCAATGTGCCGTCAGGGAGATGTAGTGGCCCTGCCCGCCTGTGCTTGTCCACGTGTCCGTAGTTAAGTGGACCGTGGCAGTAACCGCGTTGGTGAGGGCGCGCACAATGTTGCGGGAGACGTGGTCGTGCAGGGCTGGGACGGCACATCGGGAAAAGTAGTGGCGACTGGGAACTGAGTAGCGCGGGGCCGCCGCCTCCATGATACTTTTGAAGGACTCAGTTTCCACAACCCTATACGGCAGCATCTCAAGGCTGATGAATTTTGCTATGCGGACGGTTAACGTTTGAGCGTGCGGGTGCGTGGCGGCGTACTTGCGCTTGCGCTCGAACACTTGCGCAAGCGACGGCTGAATGGTGCGCTGAACTACACTGCTGGATGGGGCCGAGGACAGCGGAGATGAGGGTGTGGGTGCAGGCCATGAGGCGGTAGTGCCTGTGTCCTGAGAGGGGGGTTGCATCTCAGTGGCAGGTTGGGGCACAGGGGGAGAGGCAGGGGTGCAAACCGGAGGCGGTGAACGGCCTTCGTCCCACCTTGTGGGGTGCTTGGCCATCATATGTCTGCGCATGGTGGTGGTGGTGAGGCTGTTGGTTTTGGCTCCCCGGCTGAGCTTTGCGCAACAAAGGTTGCACACCACTGTTCGTCGGTCGTCAGGCGTCTCTGTGAAAAACTGCCAGACCTTAGAGCACCTCGGCCTCTGCAGGGTGGCATGGCGCGAGGGGGCGCTTTGGGAAACACTTGGTGGATTATTCGGTCTGGCCCTGCCTCTACCCCTGGCCACCGCACTGCCTCTTGCAACCTGCCCTGCTGATGCCCTTGACTCCCCCTCTGAAGACCTGTCCTCCTGAGTAAGCGTTGCACACCAGGTGGGGTCAGTCACCTCATCGTCCTGCTGCTCTTCCTCCGAATCCTCTGTGCGCTGCTCCCTCGGACTTACTGCCCTTACTACTACCTCACTGCAAGACAACTGTGTCTGATTGTCATCGTCCTCCTCACCCACAGAAAGTTGTTGAGACAGTTGGCGGAAGTCCCCAGCCTCTTCCCCCGGACCCCGGGAACTTTCGAATGGTTGGGCATCAGTGACGATAAACTCCTCTGGTGGGAGAGGAACCGCTGCTGCCCAATCTAAGCAGGGGCCCGAGAACAGTTCCTGGGAGTGTTCTCGCTCCTGAGCAGGTGTTATTGTAGTGGAGTGAGGAGGCTGGGAGGAAGGAGGAGCAGCAGACAGAGGATTCGGATTGGCAGCAGTGGACGGCGCAGAACTGCGGGTAGACGATAGGTTGCTCGAAGCACTTTCTGCCATCCAGGACAGGACCTGCTCACACTGCTCATTTTCTAATAACCGTCTCCCGCGTGGACCCATTAATTGGGCGATGAATGTGGGGACGCCAGAAACGTGCCTCTCTCCTAATCGCGCAGCAGTCGGCTGCGACACACCAGGATCAGGAGCTCGGGCTGTGCCCACACCCTGACTTGGCCCTCCGCGTCCTCGGCCGCGTCCACGTCCTCTAGGCCTACCCCTACCCCTCAGCATGCTGTATTACCAGTGATTTGATTTCACAGGCAGGAAATAAATTGGCGCAAGACTGCAGGCCAAATATAATTTTTGCCCTTTTTGGAAAACGAAAGGCCCCACTGCCTCTAGTGAATGAATTATCTAAGTTTAATAACTGTGCTGTGTCCCTGCTAATGTGTCACAGAACGTGAGGGTAGCAGAGTTATTAACTCTGGCAGAGCAGGTATTTTTTTCCCAATTAAGGAAAGCAAATGGCGAAGCCAGCAGTAAAGCGTAGCTGGGTGCGTCTGATTTAGCAATGTTGTTCACGCAGCTCACACGTCTCCACCGCCCTTAGGACGGACAGAGGCTGGACAAATAGATTTGTTTTCAGTTTTTTTCCACCAAAAGGCAGCACTGCGTATATTCAATGAACATGAGAAGTTTAATAACTGTGCTGTGTCCCTGCTTATGTGTCACAGAACGTGAGGGTAGCAGAGTTATTATAACTCTTGGAGAGCAGGTATTTTTTTCCCAATTAAGGAAAGCAAATGGCGAAGTCAGCAGTAAAGCGTAGCTGGGTGCGTCTGATTTAGCAATGTTGTTCACGCAGCTCACACGTGTCCACAGCCCTTAGGACGGACAGAGGCTGGACAAATAGATTTGTTTTCAGTTTTTTGGCACCAAAAGGCAGCACTGCGTATATTCAATGAATAACAACTGTGTTGTCGCCCTGCCTATACAATTCTTTCCCTGCAGTATCAATGGAGGGTGCAATGGTCTGCAGAGGCGATTTTGAGAAGCAAAAAAAAATGCAGCACAGCTAACAGCAGCCTGGACAGTACTGCACACGGATAAATATGGCCCTAGAAAGGACCGTTGAGGTTCTTGAAGGCTACACTCACTCCTAACACTCTCCCTGCCTATGCAGCACTTCTGTCCCTAATGCCAGGTGCAACGGTCTGCAGAGGCGATTTTGAGAAAAAAAAATTTGCCACTGCTAACAGCAGCCAACACACAGCTATCAGTGGCCCTAATAAGGACCTTTGGGGGGTCTTGAAGCCTACACTAACTACCAATTCTTTCCCTACAGCAGCTCCTGTACAAACAGCACTGTCCCTCATCTAACTCACACCGCATCTGAGGCGAACCGCGGGAGGGGCCGACTTTTATGTTCGGGTGACACCTGATCTTCCCAGCCACTCACTGCAGGGGGGTGGTATAGGGCTTGAACGTCACAGGGGGAAGTTGTAATGCCTTCCCTGTCTTTCAATTGGCCAGAAAAGCGCGCTAACGTCTCAGGGAAGGAAGTGAAAATAACCAGAACACCGCATGGTGTTCGTTACGAATAACGAACATCCCGAACACCCTAATATTCGCACGAATATCAAGCTCGGAAGAACACGTTCGCTCATCTCTATATTTAATGCATTTGAAGCATTTTACAATTTATCTTAATCCCCATCTTTTTCTAGCTACTTTTAAAACAACATAAATTTGGTGCAAGTTAAGAATTTTTGGCACACTTTGCATAACAATTGTGGCGCATTTTGCCATTTACACATGTAGACAGTGTTATTACCGATAAAGTCATTAACAACTAGGGAGTAGGAGGAGGTAGAACACGCAGGAGGGAAAATGAAGATATAAAATGTACAGCAGCACCTGCTGCAAAAATGGGTGTTGCAAACTGCATAAAACTATTCCAGGAGCTCACATGGATTACCACCCCAGATGCCACCAAGGAAACATGATTATTCTGTGACTATCTCTTATCTCTTTATATGAAATTCCATTGCATTGCCCTTATCTCAAGAGACTCTGGAACCAGGTCTTCCAGTTGATGTCCAATATCAGTAACATACAAATTCACCCTGACCCGGCATTAGCCTTATTAAACTTAGATGTAGATCAATTTCCTTACACTACACCTATACCTTTAATTCATATTTAATCGCTACCAAACTGAATATAGCCTAATTTTGGGCCGATAGCTCTATCCATCTAGTTATGGCATAATAAACTCCATCAACAAAAATAGCTAGTTTGAATATATGAACGCCTGCGCCTGAAATAGAAAAAATAAATTTAAGAGGGATTGGGATATTTGGTTTCAGAGTACTTATAGTTACATGCCCACCTCCGCATCATCTACAAATTTTTGCTGTGTCAACTAAGCCTTTCTAAGTTGTTCCTAATTTTGAGTTCCTACCTTCCTTGTTATTTTTTTGTCTGTTGATATGTTGTATTTGTTATGCATTTACTTAAACACTAAACTTTTATGTGATCTTACCTTTTATGCAAATTCATGAATATATCTATGTAATGCAAATTGTTATATTACAACAGATTGTGATAAAAAAATTCAATAAAAATCTGAGGTTTATAAAAAAAATCCATTGCATAATTTTCTGCTCCACAGTTGCAAACAATCTTCTCTCTGAGCAGAACCTTGTCAAGTAATAGTGGAACTTCTGTGATCCTAAAACCCCAAACAATAGTGCTACCTCTGTGGTCCTTCCCCTCTCAAGTAATAGTTGTCCATCTGCAACCCCTTACCTTTATAGTTTTACTTTTTTTTCTGTGCAGAGTCCTTTTGGAGTCCTGGGAAGTCCTAGCTCTACTACAATATTGGGTCTGTCCCTTTCTTTCTAGTGTTCAGTGAGGCTCCCAAGGATTTGACCCAAATTGATGAAAAAGTGATGGCATATCCTGTTAAAATGTTATAGATTATTGTGATGGAAAAGCCTATAAAATTCAATCATTTATAGGACATCTTAGTTCTCTGTTTCTTCCTGATCTGCCAGTCTGAAAGCATGTGTTAACATCTTTGCCTGAATCCCCCCACCACCCCCACCCACCCCGATCGTAGATTCCCTTGCTCTTAACAGTGGATGTTGAGAAGCTTTGAAAGAGAAGTTTGAAGGAAATTATTCAGTACAGGGAGGAGTCAACTTTAAACCTTCCTATAGGGTTCTTTTGCCGGTATGTACACCTTTTTCTTTAGTTATTACATGGGTGGAATTTTTTTTTTATGACTTTGAAACTAAAAACATCCTACATTTATGTATTACATTTTCTCTGTAAAATGCTCATAGCAAGGAAGAATCAATGAGAAGTCTTTCTCCATGTCTTGAATCAATGGGGAAGGTTAAATGGTTTACAAAACCCTTCATTTCTGAATGCCTATGTGGCTGCCTTGGATTTCCGGCTAGAGAACAGGCAAGCTGTATTTTATAACTGTAATTTCATGCCGAGAGACTCTTCTCTCTTGATTTTCATGAATTTTTAATCAACAAAACAGGCAGGAAATTTAAGCCAACTCCAAAACTCTATGTCTCTGCTTTCATTTCTCGGATGTAATGCAATGTATGATTGTGCAGAAGATACAGTAACAGCTATGCCACTTAACTTCTTCACTGAATGTGATTGCCAGTGCCCGGTGTATCATATTTTGTGCATTACATTTAGGGCAAAATTACGACACTTGTATAACCATTGCTGCATTTGATAGTCAAGTAATGTTTATATAGCACCAAGCATATAGAAAATCCAGATTTTTTTACACTATAAGGGCGCCTACCCACTTGCGATTTTTTTTCCTTTGCGTTTTGCATTTTTTCTGAAGAGCAATTAGCATAGAATGTGTTCTTGTCCATTTGCGGGTTTTTTTTCGGTCCGTTGCAATTTTTCACATAGGAACTGTCAGTTGCATATGTGTCCTTATTTTTCGCTTAATGCACCCATGTATGTCAATGGAAATTAACGGAAAAGGCGCGAAAAAGCCGCGAAAAATGCGCGGAAAACGCGCCAAAAACACGCAGAAAACGCTGCGTTTTTCACGCACGAAAATCACAAACGCCAGTGGGTAGGCGCCCTAAAAATGTGTTCTTTGTTCACTTAATGGGTCCTGAAGTACATAATAGCGAGTTCATATACATGCAGAAAATATAAAAAAGAAAATATATGTTCTTGAGTTATTTTCTTCTGTCAAGATACTTAAAATTCTATTACGATAAAATTAAGGTTGTACTGTATTTAAGGGGGCCAAGGAAATACCTACTAGATTAGACATGCATGCAGGGGCTGGACAGCAAATTTTAGCTTGGGGCAAACACAAAGCACTGGCCCAAGAGTAACAGCCCATCCTAATATGTTCACATGGTGGAATCCAGTGCAGAATTTTCTGTGCAGATTGCAATTCTAAAGGCCCATAAATGGATAACATCTGCATTTCTGATGCGATTCCATACACATATCACTTCTTCACGCTTAAGTATATCAGAAATTCCACATGTGGATACTGCCCATAGACATGTCTAAAACCGCATGCGGATCCACGGCAGAACAGCCACGGATTCCTGCCACATTTTATATATAAACCCTTCCCTGCAATTCATCCAGAAATGTGTTAAAATAAAAAATATATATATACTCACCTTGTCCCGGCAGACGGAGTTCAGCGCGGCGGGCCTGCAGTGGGTGTGAAGGGGGTGTGAGTCAGAGCTGCCCCTGATTGTCTCAGCGCTGAGCCAATCAGAGGCAACTCTCACTCACACCCATTCATAAATTCATGATTCATAATCATTCAATTAATATAAGCCTGCCTTCGTGGACCCAAAAATCTAGCCACTTGGAGAACTTACAGCAGCTTCCTGGATGAAACGGACACAATCACACAGGACCTGCTGCCACTCCTAAAAATCTGGCCACCCACAGAACTTACTGCAGCTTCCTGACTCAGAGATACTCATATAGAAGACAATACCTGATATCCAATGCTGCATGCTCAATCTCAGCTGATGCTGTACATACTGCAGGAAGCATGCTATACAGCAGGAGGAGCTGAGCAGATTCATATATAGCTTCATGGGGAAAGATTCAGTCCAACTTGCTTTGAACAGTCCAATGTGCAGTTCAGTACTTACATTTATACAGAGATCACTGCCAATCACTTGTAGGACAGCCCATTGGACTGCTCATCTCAGAATGAGCAAAGATATAAATAAATAAAACACAAGTTATGATGAATCTTTCCCCATAAAACTATATGCAATCTGCTCAGCTCCTCCTGTTCTATAACATCCTGTCTACAGTTTACAGTGCATGCTCCAGCTTCCTTTATACACTAATACCAAAATGGTGTCTTAGAAAACTAAAACTCCTCCTGCTCACTTTATGCATCATCAATCAACACCTAAAAAAAGTTATGGGAGGAAAAATGAATACATTTTCATCTGAAGGCCCAAATTGACTATTTCATTGAAAATATGTACAGGTATCTACATCTCTAGGGTGTGGTCAGTGGTGCTCAGCAATTCTTCATTGCATAGATTCTGCTACTGTTACAGCCAATCAGTGTTATGGAACGGTGTGTCGTGCTTTCATGATAGTTGACGCACCAGCATTGCATTCTGAGATCCTCATCTGACCCCTTCTGTTAACGATTTGGTTACATCAACAGGATCCCATTATGCTGAATGCCTTTCCCCAATCACACTAACCTTAGAATGCTCTCAAAACTGTTGCATGGGAAACTCCTACAAAAGTTGACAGTTTTTGAAATACTCACCCCAGCTAGTCTAACACCGTTGGCCAGGCCTCATTGAAAATCCTTCAGATTGCTCAGTTTTCTTATTCTAAATGAAATCACACTGAAACACATTCATGGAAAACGTTCTCGCTAATTTCTATACAGGGAAGCTCCAACCCTGTAAGAACAGGTGTCTCTAATAAACTGGCCATTCAGTGAATGTGCATTTCCTGGAAAATGAATAATAAATTATGACATTATTAATTTACAGACAATAGCTTTTAGCAAATTCACTGCTAATGCCTTAAAAAGTATCAGTTCTTTAAAGATAGCAAGCCATGTTGAACATGCAAGTTGAAAAGTATAGAAAACTATTTTCAAAATGATATAGCATGATGTTAGGTTTGTTAGACATTTGAACCACGTATGCTCTTTGATTAAGATAACACCCTACAGAATTTTCTCTTCTCTATACTTATTTGTTGACTGGCAACATTATAAAAAAAAGAGTGTCAGGTGTGGGAAGAAAAACACATTTCTATGTGGGCTGATTTCTCATTTGCTATTGTGTTATTTTCTGTTGTGTTTTCTACGCTGTAGTTTACAGTTTTTACTTTTAATTCTTTAGTATCTGGTTAATGCTATGATTTGAAATAATAGAATGTTGAGTAATACATTGTTTTATAATAACCTTTTTATAATAATAAAAAAAACATCAAATTTGATCAGCTCAGAACTACTATTGGCAACATTAATTGGGACAACATCCTCAAAAATAATAGAGCACGCAACTAATGGAAGAAGTTTAGAAACATCCTAATTACCTCATGTGAGCAGTTCACACCCATTAAAAATAAAAGAACCACAAGTAGAAGGAAACTAATGTAGCTCAACAAGACTGTAAGGGTGGCTTTAACCAAAAAAAAAAAAAGGACTGATTGCCAAAGAGAGCAAAAATAACCTTAAACTATTCTTCAATTATATAAACAGTAAACGAATTTGCACGAAGAGCACTGGCCCTTTAACAAATAATGCAGGAGAAATCATAAAATATGATTGGGGGGAAGGCAAATCTATTAGTTTTTTCTCAAATATATTCACGAAGGAAAAAGAAATGTCACACGAGATGCAGGGGGATAAAACGAACGCCCCACAAAGTATCACCTGCCTAACTCAGGAAAAATTGCAGAGCTGGTAAAAAAAACATTAAAATCGGCAAATCATCGGTCCCAGATGGAATACACCCAAGGGTTCTAAGGGAACTAAGTGATGCGATAGACAGACCAATTTTTCTTATATTTAGGGACTTTATTGAGACCAGGGTTGTACCACTGGATTGGCGTACTACCAATGTAGTTCCATTATACAGAAAGGGGTCAAGAAGGGAGTCTGGTAAATACAAGCCTGTAAGTTTCACTTCAATAATTGGAAAAATATTTAAGGCATTTCTGAGAGATGCCACCCTGGAATACCTCAAGGAAAACAATGGTCTAACTCCTCATCAGCATGGGTTTACGAGGGGTTCATCATGTCAGACCAATTTAATCAGTTCTACAATGAAGTAAGTTCTAGGCTGGATCTGGGAGAGTCTATTGATTTTGTATATTTGGATCTTTCTAAAGGATTTGATACTGTGTCGAATAATAGGCTGATATATAAAATAAGAAAGCTTGGTTTGGGCGAAAGCATTTGTAGTTGGTAAAGGACTGGATCAGAAATAGAAAACAGAGGGTGGTAATAAATAGTTTGTACTGTGATTGGGCCACCGTTGCAAGTGGGGTGCCACAGGGCTCAGTACTAGGCTCATTCTGTTCAATATATTTATCAATGACCTGATAGAGGGGCTGCACAGCAAAATATCGATATTTGTAGACAATACGAAATTATACAAGCTAATTAATGCAATGGAAAACAATATACCGTTACAAAAGGTCCTAAATAAACTGGGAGCTGCAGTAGAAAAATGGAAAATGAAGTTCAATATTGATAAATATAAGGTTATGCACATGGGCAGGAGAAACGGATGTCACCAATATACACTAAATGGGGTACTGCTAGGGAAAAGTGATATGGAAAAAGACCTGAGGGTACTAGTGGATTGTAGACTAAACTGGAGTAACCAATGCCAGTCAGCTGCTGCAAAAGCAAATAAAGTCTTGGAGAACTGGAATACCCAGAGAGGCTATCAAAATTGGGATTATTCACCCTGAAAAAAAGACGGATAAGGGGGGGACCAAATAACTATGTATAAATACATTAGGGGACAATACAAGGATCTCTCCCATGATCTGTTTATACCCAGGACTGCAACGGTAACAAGAGGGCATCTTTTGCGTTTAGAGGAAAGCAGGTTTCATCACCAACACAGAAGGGGGTTCTTTACTGTAAGACCAGTGAGACTGTGGAACCCTCTGCCTGGGGCTGGCTTCACACGAGTGTGTTTTTGTGCGTGCATACGCGCACACAAAAACACGCGTCTATTAGAACCAATGCATTCCCTATAGTCTGTTCACATGTCCGTGCTTTACAGGCATGTGCCTGCAAAGATAGGACATGCGTGTACCATAGGGAATGCACGCATTGTCTTCAATGGAGCCTCGGCTGCTGCTGCGAGCTCCATTGAAGGCAATGGTCTGCCGGTACGAAACAAGGCAAAGTAGTGCTAAGAGAAAAACATACTCACCTGTCTTCAGCTGCCAGGGCTAAGACGCGTCCTCTCTGCACTGTCCTCGGCTCTGCAATGCAGTTCTTTGTGCGGACGAGAATTTTAAAAGAAGCAGCTGTATGTGATTGGCTGAGCACCTCAGCCAATCAGAAGCAGCTCTTTCAGCAGGTGGGGATTTTAAATCCCTGCCTGCTCAAAGAACTGCATTGCCGAGTCGGGGACAGCACAGAGAGGATGCGGCTGAGCCCCGGCAGCTGAAGGAAGGTGAGTATGTTTTTTTTTTTTTTTTTTTAACAATACTTTGCCTTGTTTTTCAGGGAAGGGCTTATATTTAAAGCCGTCCCCGAAAAATAACTACAGGATGCTGGCAGCTTGGTCCTCTACCGCAGCTGTCATCTGTGACAGCTGCGATAGGGAATTCTTTATTCCCCGCAGGGATGAAGAATTCCTTTGCTGCATCTGTCACAGACGTGGCAGTTGCAGCCGGGAATTATTTTTCCCCGCGGGGATGAGGAACACATCTGCCGCATTCGGCAGATGTGTTCTTCATACCCGCGGGGGACACAGCAGCGGTGGACAGGTAAGTATATTTTTATTATTATTACTGATTTTATCAGTCTTGTTACTTTCTCCTTCAGCATTTACACAAGTTTGCTTCATCTCATACAGTACGTTTATCGATTTGTATAACATTTATTGAAATGTTGCAAGACTACTTTAAGAAAAGTCCAAAAGAGAAACAGATATGCAACGAGGAGAAAGAATTTGACAAGTATAAATTTATTTCATCTGACCTTCATTTTTCAAATCAAAAAATCGTTGCTATAATAATCATCTCTGCCTTTTTTTTTTTTAAAGCATTTTCCTCTTTAAGGTCAATGAAAAAACAAACCATTGTGGCGGACATTATCATGAGTAGAGGTTGGACATGTGGGCAACATCAGCTGCTACAGTATATAAGGCTGTGTCAAACTTATAACCTCCAATTTGTGATAAGATCCTCTACTTGTCTTGCCCAATAGCTCTCCTGTCCGCTTTTAATATAACTTTCAGTCAGTACACCACTCTATTAGCATAGCATGCCATTCTAACAGTAAGTGTACTATAACATCATGCTACATCAATAGCATATGACACTGTAATACAGGTACACAAATAGAGTTGCTTGCTGTCTGGCAAGTTAAAGGGCCACTCCAATGAAAACACATGTCTCTATCCCTGCTTCCCTAACCTGATTGCTTGTCACACTGTGAACATCTGCTATGTATATTGCAGTCACTTCCAGCAGTACATATACAGCCTTCTTTCTGATACTTATCAAATACCACATTGATTTTTAGATTTCTCCCTGCTTTCTCTTTCATTATGCTGTGCTAGCAATCCCATGATGCATCAGCGCAGCATCACATGGGCAGCTGGAGCTCGTACCGTCTCTGCCTTCTGGGAGGGCAGTGTGAATAATCATTATCCGCTCCTAAATAAGCTGAAAGATCATTAGTATACAGCCAGGGAGAATAAACTAGTCTCATCCTCATTATAAGTGCATGAAAAGAGACTTTAATTATCAGTAGTAACTATGAGAGAAGCCTTTGGTATTCCCTGTGAAGAGCCTGTGTGGTACAGTCCATCTCATTTCATTATGCAGGAAGTTCTGGTAAGTGAGGTAGTGACCTCTGAAGATAACTAAGACAAGTAATTCCTAGGTGTTCACAATTAAATCACATGACCGAAATGAAAAGAAGGTTCCAGAAATTCTTAGATAAAAGAATAAATAAGGTAGTAGTAGCCAACTTATATATTGGGGGACTAGTTACATGATAAATGGAAATACATCACTGGAGTGCCTCTTTAAAGATTGCTACTAGAGATGAGCGAGTATACTCGCTAAGGCACATTACTTGAGTGAGTAGTGCCTTAGCCGAGTATCTCCCCGCTCGTCTATAAAGATTCGGGGGCCGGTGGGGTGGGGAGCGGCGGGGGAGAGCTGGGAGGAATGGAGGGGAGATCTCTCTCTCCCTCTCTTCCACCCGCTCCCCCCCTGCTCCCCGCTGCAACTCACCTGTCACTGGCGCCGGCCCCCGAATCTTTAGAGACAAGCAAGGAGATACTCGGCTAAGGCACTACTCGCTCGAGTAATGTGCCTTAGCGAGTATACTCGCTCATCTCTAATTGCTACATCTGTAGATTAAAATTTTTTTTTTTTTGACACAACTTTTTTTTTTACTATCTGGACATTTAGACACATAGATCACAGAAAACATTGCAACAAAGATTTACATGCAATGGTCATGAATGGTATCTGTATTTATCCATTAAAGTTGTCAATTTAGAATGAGTGAATTGTTCCCATCTACAAGAAACTGTCCAGTCCACAATATTCCTACAGAGTAATTTTAAGGCTCGTTCACACGAGCGTGGTTTTAGTGCAGTATAGCTGTGTGAAAAAATTGTGCCTATACTACACTAAAAATCACGTGAATGGGCAGCTGCATTTAAAAAAGTCCTGCTGCTCTAGGAGGAGAGACAGAAGAAGCCCCGCAGAGCTTTGGGATTTTCCTATAGCAGGGAGAGAGAGTGGGGCTATGAAGGATTAACCCATAGCCTTGCTTTGTCTCTCGCTACTTTGGGTTCATTCCCCATAGCCTTGATCTCTCCCTGCTGTGGGGCATTAACCCATAGCCCCACTCTCTCTCTTCCTGCTCTGGGGATCTCCAAGGGATATCCCCATAGCACAGAGACGGGGTAGGGCTATAAGGATTTTCACAAGAATTCCCCTAAGCAAAGAAAGAGGGGACGGGGCTAGAGGGTGGATACCTTTAGCCATGACCTCTCCCCCTATGCTCTCAAAGAAGCCCTGTAACTCCATCCCCCTCCCTCTTCATTATAGGGAAATCTCTTGGGGAGAAAGGTGGAGGGATTCCCCTACTGGCCCCTGCTTCTGTGGAATTGCCCAGCAGTGGGGCTGGAGGAATTCCCAGCTGCTTACAGTGGGACATTTAAAATTTTCTGCCGAGAAGCACATTTTAAATGTCCCGTTGTAAGCAGCAGGGAATTTCTTCTGTTGGCAGAAATCTTCCTAATGAGATTTGTAATCTCATTTTCCTGCGTAGGGGTTTCCATAGACTCCTGCTCCCATAAGAGTCTATTAAAACTCCTGCACATGGTGCACCAAAGATAGGTGAGGTCTTATCTTTTCTTGCACCATGGTTCTTAGATGCGAGCTTTGCAGTCGCATATCCTATCTTTGATTGGTGTAAGTATCTACAATTCCTTCCTGTGAACGCTTCAATAGGAAACGAATGGTTCTTATAGAAGTGTTCTTTTCACATGCCTCTAATGCGATAAAATAGCCTTTGTGTGAACGAGGCCTAACACATGGGGAATTTATGCCACAATGAATTGCTGCTGTATTGAAGGCTAAAGAAGTCCAATGCACTACTAGATCAGTGTCTCTGATAACAAGCCATTAGGTGTAAATTGCTATGGTAACTACTAACATTTTGATCAGAAAGGTTTCTGTGTATGAGGTCCATTGTGTTGTAACAAATCAGTGCAGATAGGTATAATATGTATCAGAAATTAGACATTTATAAAGATCAGATTCAATGAAGGTCAGAATATTTGTTTGTGAACATATGTTAATGTTTCAGCAATTGATCTTGTGATTCATAGGTACAGGTCAGTGTGTGTTGTATATCCTATTCATATACCATTTTTCCCCGAGGATAGTGGTAGGGGGGGCTTGAAATATAAGACATCCCCCGAAAATAAGCCCTAGCTACACTACATAAAAAAAAAAAACAATACTCACCTAGTAGACAGTGTTCAGGTCCCAAGCGCTGGGCTGCAGCGCTACTGCAGGCTTCTGTGTACTCCTGAACGCCGACAGAGCATTTCTTCCTGGTAGCGTGGTATGAATGCTCTGATTGGTTTATTGAGCGCTGCATCAGCCAATCAGAGCTGGCACTGAATTAACCAATCACAGCCATTCCTTGAATTACGTAATTGAATGGCTGTGATTGGTTAATTACGTGCCAGCTCTCAATGGCTGAGGCGGCACTCGATGAACTAATCACAGCAATCGCTTGCTGAAGGCGGGGCATTCAAAAGAAATGCTCTGTCGGCATGCAGCAGTACAGGGAAGCCTACAGCAGCAACGGAAACAGCACAAGGGACCTGACACTGGCTGCTAGGTGAGTATTTTAATAAGACACCCCATGAAAATAAGACACTGTGCCTCTTTTGGGGCAAAAATTAACATAAGACAGTGTCTTATTTCAGGGGAAACACTGTAAAATTAATATGATAAAAGCATCTTTTTTGCGAGGATTAAAATCACAACTGTTAAAAAAAATAATACAATGTGTTCAACAAGAAAACCACATTGATGCAGTAATGCTTTTTATTGACCCTAAAAAAAATTAAATCTATGGAAAGTCTTAAAGGGAATGTATCATATAAAATATATACTGGATCGTACTGCTTCTTTCCAACCTAAGGTTATTTTCAGATTGCATATTTTTACACTATTTTCTTTACACAAGGGGATAGCCGTATTGTAATAGCAACTTCAGGGATTTCCTTCACAGCTGACAACTAGATTTAAGGAAAAAAAATACAATGACCTATTGACTTCTATGGGATATTGCTGTAGGCATGCCCTGTGACATATGAAAAAGTCACTGTGCAAAATGGGGCAATGAGATGAGTTGTCTCCATTAGTTTTTTATGAGGTATCACTTTTCATCGAAATATTACTCATTGATGATAATGAGATGACTGTTTACACTGAAAAACAGTAGAATAGCAAGATTAAATAAAGTTAATATCATAACATTATAAATATCATATATAAAAAAACAAACATCATGATTTGGTTTATCAGCATAATATATCAGAGGGGAACATTTTTTTTCCATAGAAGATTAGATTACTGTATTATACTTATAAAGTTAGTAAAGACAGACATGCATAGAAAATGACAATATATTTTGTGAGTTTAGGCTGATTGTAGACAAATATTCGGATATTTTATCACTATTATATCGCATTAAAAAATATTTTAATGTGCTAAAAAAAAAAAACGAGTACTGCACATATGAATTATGCAAAGAACATAGTATGTGTAATCTTTAGCTTTTAGATGTCAGATTTATGCTACTTTTATGGTAATAACTGTATTTATTAATGCTATTCTACTGCATTTTAATATTATTATTATATTGCTCTTTACTACAGTTCTTTAACAGTAAGGTCGGCTTCACACTGGTGAGAAAATCGTGCGAGATTTGTGCGTTGCGAGATGCACAACTCTCAAACAGATATGAAACCCATTCTTTTGAATGGATTGATTCACATTTGCGATGTTTTCCTGCATAGCACCACATTGCGATGTTATGCAGGAAAAAAAATCGCAGCATGTCCTATCTTTCGGTAATATTGCCCATTGTTTTTTTTAATGGCGCTGGCGGCAACAGCACCGGCTCCATTGAAACAATGCGAGAACTCTGTGATCCTCTGCAGTGGCTGTGTCAGCCCCACAGTGATGTAAGGCTGTTTCCACGTGGAAACGCCTCTCATCAAGGGGTTTCACATGGATTGCGAGGGTGATATTGGGCTGTGAATCACAGCCTGATATTGACCATGCCAGTGTGAAGCTGACCTTAGAATTTCACTTTTCTTTGTAATCTTTATTACTATTGAGGTGTGTTGCAGGACATAGAGGCATGTTGGCAAAACTATCATCTTTATCAAGTTGATACGCCCAGCCATCGAAATCATTAAGGATCCCCAGGTTTTGAACTTAGTGTTTAATAAGTCTATCAGAGGGTATATATTTAAATCTGAGGACTGTTCGTAGTTATTCGAGATCTTTACTCCCAGATATTTAAAGGCATTAGTAATCTGGAGACCGCATAGCGTTCACTCACAGAAGATCACTTCCTGGTTACAGGATTCATAAATCCCACCTCCAGGAAGCGATGATTCTGATTGGCTGAGCAGTGCATGAGAACCAATCAATGCAGCGCTCGATGAACCAATGCAATGTCTGTAATTGGTTCATCAAGCACTGCATTCATTGGCTGAGAAGCCTTCAAAGAACCAATCACAGCCATCGTTGTGGAGGCGGGATTTATGAATTTGCCAATCAATGCCATGGCTCAGCTCCAGGGCGCCGCGGGAAGGACCTGGACCGAGCCTACTAGGTAAGTATAATAAAACATTCCCCGGAAATAAGACCTAGTGCCTCTTTTGGGGCAAAAATTAATATAAGGCATGGTCTTAATTTCAGGGAAAAACGGTAGGGACAATATGACCTTTGAAATAGTTACCTTGTATCTAAAAAAGGTAACAAGTCCAGCATAATATAACAGAATTGTTTAAGAATTCCTACATGGTATATTGTTTCACTGCCTCCCCTCTCCAGTGATTATTTATATTGTAAGGGGACATTGAAATTCATTACTTATGAGCCCTAATAACAGCTAATTGAAAGGCACCCTGACAGCCCTGTGAAGTTTAGTTGATTATTCTATGTATTTTTGCTTGCTAGCTGTCAAGGTGTCACAATTTAATTAAATGTTAGGAGTGATGACTCAAAGCTGAGCTTGTGAGAGGGGGAGGAGGTTTTTATGCTAAACAAAAAAACATTTCTCACTCTTTCCCCTTCCTTCTGAATGCAGACAGACACAGAACAAAGCACCCAGGTTGTTTATATCACCACATGGTGCTGCAAGCAAGAGATGAAATTGAATCTGCTTTTTGATTGAGAATTTGTTATGTATGTTGTTAATTCATCTTAGTTAATCAATGGTAAATTGCTTCTGATACAGGGAAGTCTTTTATTAAATAGTTCATGATCATTCATCGAGATTTTTTTAGGCATTTTTTTAAAGCTTAATATTATGCTTATTGTAATTAGGAACTCATGAGGATGTGGTCTATAACATGTCCTCTTTAAAAGGCGAAAAGCCACCAAAGTATTCTCTGACTCTTCAAGAAAAAAAAAAGCAATGCAAAGGTCAGAACTAGAGATGAGCGAGCATACTCGCTAAGGCAAACTACTGGAGCGAGTAGTGCCTTATGCGAGTACCTGTCCGCTCGTCTCTAAAGATTTGGCTGCCAGCGGGGGGCAAGGACCGGCGTGGGAGAGCAGGGAGGAACGGAGGGTAGATCTCTCTCTCACCCTCTCCCCTCTGCTCCCCCCTGCTCACTCCCGCAACTCTCCTCCGCCGGCACCCGAATCTTTAGAGATGAGCAGCCAGGTACTCGCATAAGGCACTACTTGCTCGAGTAGTTTGCCTTAGCGAGTATTCTTGCTCATCTCTAGTCAGAACCAAAGATTCTTCTACACATGCAGATAACCTGCCCGAGGTAACAATCACTGACTGACAAGAAGCATGTCTGTCAGCGCTTGCTCACTCCATGTACATGGGCAAATGATCTTCTTTAAGGTAGTTACCGATTAAGGGTTGTATCAAAATCACAAGTTATTCCCTATTCACAGCATAAGAGATAACTTGGTGAATAGAGGAGGGCTCACCTCTGAGACACCCACCGATCTCAAGAATGGGTGTACTGTTTCCCTTTTTTATGGCACTGCAGGGTCACATCATCTCCCCACAGTGGCATCAGAATGAAAGGAGCTTCAGCCTACCATGCATGGTCAGCACACCAGTCATTTTAATGTTGCTAACGGAAATGCCCTAGCGCTTGCTGCTCAGCTATTTCCACATTCTTATTGAAAGTCAATGGAGTATCGACATGCTTGCATTACCAGCATTCCAACCTGTCACTTCCATACTATGTGGGTGGGTGTGAACCTGGAGCAGGGAGGACTATCTTCTCAGGTTCAGAGGGGGTTTCAGCGATGAGACCAACACCAATCAGCAAGTTATCCCTTATTGTGCGGATAAGGTATAACTTGTGATCTTGGTACAACCCCAATCATTTGTCTCTATAGAGCTGTCATTGCTCTAATTCGCCTTAAGGTTCTTCAAAGCCTATTCAAACCAGCTAATATGCCATCTCTCATCTAATTATAGTGGGTAATGCTATAATGCCTCTGCAGCACCACTAATTGGAAGGCTGCTTTCATATAACTCAATGTCTGACCTTCTAACAGTCCTTATATCATGACTGGAAATAGCCAAACCAGTGTCTTCTTCAGAAAAAAAGATTACCATGTATAGACAGCTGTTTCAGGGTTTTTGCATCTCATTAGTGTTTCTGGCTGGCTGAGTGATACACTACCTGGTCGCTTAATGCTGAGTATACACTATAAACACTATGGTTATTAGTGGGATTGGATAAAAATCATCTAAACCTCTAGCTCTCCATAAACTAAAAACTGTATGAGGGACCATTCTAGTCAAAGTACAAAAGTACTACCATAACAGTGCTACCATAATAGAGAAAATCACATGTATTAATCTGGGTTTACATGGGACAAATGTCAGGCAAGCAATGCCTGACACTCATCCCTGTGTGTCCTCGCTCCCGTGCTCTTGCATGGGAGCTAGTAGTGCTGCCTCGCTCACAGAGCGGCCATCAGGGTAGTTGGGTGGCTGCAGGAGATTTCTCTCCTCACGCTCCCTGACACTCTCTATTTACATAACACAGCAGCCATTTAGTTCTGAAAGGCCATTTTTTACACTTAACGATGAGCGATCAGCTCATTGTCCATCGCTTATGCAGCATAAACGATGGACAATGAGCTGATCCCTCATCGTTCAGTGTAAATAGCGTCCGTTCAGTACTAAACAGCCGCTGTGTTATGTCAATGGAGAGGGGTGGGGGAGTGAGATACGAGAAATCTCCTGCAGCCTCACCGCTGAGAGCTAGCTCCCGTGCAGGTGCTAGTATGTGCGGGGACAAGTGTCGGGCATTATTTGCCCCACACTCATCCCGTCTAAAAGGGCCTTAAATCACAACTATCATTTCCTGCATTAGGTTGCTGTAGTTGGCCTTCTGCACACCCAAAGATAAAGCCCTTTTTTAAAGAATACATGATATTACAGCAAGCTTTCTGCTCTTCTATGGGGCTAAAATGGAACTGGTTTGGATGGGGCACATATATAATATACAAATGCAGAGAGGACCCCCCTCTTGATTGAAATACAAATGTTCACACACAGAAATTTTAGTCTTTACCTCTGAATTACTTGTGGCAAAACATTTTTGTGGTCAGGGACACAGCATAGGGCAGATGAGAGTTATCATACTGAAGGGCAATTTTAAGTTGCAACATCACAGAAGAATTTGTGAGCACAAATTTATGGCCATGTTTGATATCCTCAAGAATGGAATGAACCTCAGCCCGGTATTCTTGCATGAGTGAAAAATATGAAAGGTCTGGAGGAGTTCAAGAGGGATGTCCTCTTCCCAATTATTATTATTATTATTATTTTTTTAAACTTCATAAAACTTTTAACTTGACTTGTAATAATGGTGCAATCCAATAGGTGGTGCTGCATTTCCTTCCATGTGCAAGTTGAAGGAGATATAAGACACATCAAAAAACAGACACATTCCTGAGCTTAATGGACTGATTAAGTATTTATGTCTCATCTCAGTTTGTCTGTTGTCTTAAGTTTTGAGTGCAAAACAGTCTCAAATTTCTGTGTGTGAACATTTGTATTTCAATCAAGAGGGTTGTCCTCTCTGCATTTGCATATTATATACTGTATGTGTCCCATCCACACCAGTTCCATTTATACTGAGGAAGGATTGATAGAAGATCCGAAAGCTTGCTGTAACATAATGTATTGTTGTTTTCCAATAAAAGGTATCATATCTACAACAATACTTGGTTTCTCTCACTGAGAACAATCACACATGGATTCTGTTCCTGACTCCTAATCCTCACCCTGACCTTGACTTTGCCATTATGGTTTCTGGATTATGCTTTTGTCTTGTCCCTCAAATTTGTCATCTAATACTGGTTGACACACTACTGGTATTGACTATTGGTCTGTTTTCTGACTACAATCCTACTTTGTATTTCATTCTATGATTTCCTCTGGCATGGCCTAATAGGCAAATGCTTATGGCAGATGGGATGACAGAGGGAGCTCCCTACTCTGTCAAACTCCTTAAGTTCTGTGATCACTATGATCAAGATATCTAAGCAATCAGAGATCAATGTTGTTGGCCTCTGATCAGTGCCCAATGCCTAAGGCTATTAGAAACAGCCTAGGCATCGAGTGCTGTAACAGATGAACAGATATGCTGGTGTAAATAGAATGGCTTTACACAGGTTTACGAACTAACAATACTTTACTGAAAATTGTACAATAAAATGACTTTAGGATAACTGATATTCAAAGAGTTTTAAGCAAATTAATACATACCCAAACACATATGTATTATATCAAACAGTCTCTTAACAAACTGGTACTGTAACTGCTAGGCAAAACACCATATAATATTCAAAAGTAATGGCAGGAATAATAATTTACTGAATCTAGAGAATATCCAGCTCAGGCACTTACAAAGCCCAGTTGCAGGTCTCTCTACTGCAGTTCCACTAGCTGAGTCTCTCTCTTCCCTGCACTCTATAAAACTGCTGAGTCCCACTAGAGCCCAGGAACAAGACCTCCCAGCCCTTCAGACAATTAGTGTGCAGCACAGGTCCTGTCAGTCCAAAGCACTTAAATCGGAGTCAACAGTCATGTGACCTCTCTTTTAAAGTCCTGGTAGGGCTATAAAACAAGGTGCAATAGTAATAATCATAAGTATTCCTACATGGGCATTTAACACTTTACATTGCAGTGTGCACAGTGCTGTAATCTTCCTCTGGTATGCAGTATCAAAAGAAGTACCCCGTAGAAACATTATATGGCAGTAATTAAAGCATCCCTCCAGTTGGGACCAGAGGAAGGGGGGGTATACGTTCTTCTCTGTCGTCCCTCTGTTCAATTGGTTGCAGGTCCCGTTTTTGACTATTGAAAAAGTGATTGATCTAAATTGTTTTAAATATGTAGTTCCTTTGGGTTATTGCAATTTTGAAGAAGTTTGTATAAGCAATTAGAACCAGGAACTGTTTGCAGACAGAATTATATATGACCTGTCTGAGTTTCTGAACAAAGAAAAATCTAGGGGTTAAGGCATAACTAAATATGGTAATAGACATCACTTGCTAATAAGATTAATATATTGTTCTTTAAAAGGATTTGCTGACAAAAGATGTTCTACATGTTGTCAATCAGTGATAGGATAGTTATCGGCTGTTGTCAGACGCTGACTCGTTATTTCTCATTTGCCTATTTATAATAAAAAAGTTAAGTTCTTTTTCAGAAGAACTCCAAGCGGTGATTCAACCAAATGCGTGTTGTACCCAGAGTCCTTCTCCAGTGCACTGCTCGGCAAAATTAGACATACCTGATTGATGAGGCTACAATACCCTTAGAGTATTCGGTTCAATGTAGATAATACTCAATCACCATCCAAGATGGCCAACAGTCTTCAGACTACATTGATAGTGTTAGAGGACAGGTATAGTGCTTTGGTAGTCTAACTGTTCAGGGTTACTCATGTGATCAGCGCTGGCCAATAAGAGAGCAGCACACAGTGTGCATTAGGTAGGTAGAAAATTGCTGCAGCCATCTTGGACAGCTGAAAATAGGGCCTGGAATAGAGCAGATTGGAGGAGTAAAAACAACTGGATATAATATATCCTCAGCTTCTTGTAGTCCTGAGATAGATTGTTTTTCCTGAAATTGGGGCTTAATTTCCTTTAAATGACTTTTATGATCTTGAAAATCTGTTTACATAATACTGGATTGGGCCACTAGGAGTTAATTGTGGGGATGTTTCTCATTCATAAAATCCATTAATTTGGATGAGCAGAGAGCAGCTACAAAGAGAATTGCTCTCAGAGGAACACAGCATGTCTGTGCATTAAACAGAGTCCACTAATTTTAATTAGTTCCATGAATTCCCGCTGTGGTGGCATTGCAGCGGAACTGAATACTTGCTGTTAGATACTGTCACAGATTAGAAGGTGATCACTGAGGGTCCCAGCTGCAGGATAGCCTTTGGGAGATCCTTCCAAGAAAATGGTTCAAAGTGATACAAGTGAACAGCACTCTGAATTCAAACTGGAAGTTGGGCTAACCTACTTACCCACACATTCATGGAATGTAAAGGCAAATGATGGGGAGCAGCTCTCGGGTGGTAGATTTAAATGAAAGTGTTTGCAATCCATATGCAATATTTGTATGCAAAGCTTTTTTCAAGCATAGCAAATATATTGTGTGAGAGAAAAGAAGAACAAACAAAATACTATATATACACTGTGTAGGTATTTGCTATGCTTGGCAAAAGCTTTGGCTAACCTAGCAGCATACGTAAAGGCTAATGGGTCCTGGAGCACAGATTTAGCTTATCTCTACCCCCTTTAAGCTTTTGTAGCTACCGTATTCCCCCGAAGATAAGACACTGTCTTATATTATTTTTTGCCGCAAAAGAGGAACAGTGTCTTATTTTCAGGGAAGACTTATAATACTCACCTAGTAGCTGGTGTTTGAGTGCTGGTCTCCTGAACGTGGATGAGCATTCTCTTCCTGGTAGCGTGGCTTGAATATCCCACCTCCAGCAAGTGATTGCTCTGATTTCCGTTGTTGCAGTGGAATTCTCTTCATGGTAGTGAGGCTTGAATACCCTGCCTCCAGCAAGCGATTGCTCTGATTGGTTCATAGAGTGCCGTGTCAGCCAATCAGAGCCGGCGCTCGATCAATCAATCACAGCCATCCAATAATGTCATTCAATAAATGGCTATGATTGGTTAATCGAGAGCCAGCTCTGATTGGCTGACACGGTGCTCAATGAACCGATCAGAGCAATCGCTTGCTGGAGGCAGGGTATTCAAGCCTCACTACCAGGAAGAGAATCCCACTGCAGTAACGGAAATTGCAGAGAACACTGATTCCAACCATTAACCCCTTGCATATAGCAATCGGTTTTGATTGTGGCATGTATGGAGTTAACAGAGAGAAGAAGCTCTTTCTGTAATGTCATTGGCCCTTCGCCATAAAATTGCAGAGGGGCGATGGGTTGTAATTAGAGATGAGAGAACGTAGTCGTCCGAGCTTAATGCTCGTTCGAGTATTAGCGTGTTCGAGATGCTCGTTACTAGAGACGAGCACCACGTGATTTTCGAGTTACTTTCACTTTCATCTCTGAGACATTAGCGCGCTTTTCTGGCCAATAGAAAGACAGGGAAGGCATTACAACTTCCTCCTGTGATGTTCCAGCCCTATACCACCCCCCTGCAGGGAGTGGCTGGGGAGATCAGGTGTCACCCGAGTATTTAAATCTGCCCCGCCCGCGGTTCGCCACAGATGTATTCTGACATAGATCAGGGAAAGTGCTGCTGCTGATGCTGCTGCTGCTATAGGGAGAGCGTTAGGAGTTATTTTATGCTTGAAGAACCCCAACGGTCCTTCTTAGGGCCACATCTGACCGTGTGCAGTACTGTTGAGGCTGCTTTTAGCAGTGTTGCACATTTTTTTTTTGTATATCGGGCATGCAGACCATAGCGTCCTCAGTCTGCAGTCATTGTACAGAGTATAGGGCCAGTACTGGTGAGGCAGGGACAGTGGGAAAGGTGAAAGAGATATACTGTCTATATAGGCAGTGGGCTTTTTCAAACAAATTTGGGAAAAATACTATATTTGGGCTGCCTGTGACCGTCTTCAGTGTACTGCGTGTCTGCTGGGGGTAGTAGTCCTAGTTAATACGCAGCTAAGTGTTACAGCAGGCTTGCACAAAATTGTTTCCTGGCTCTGCGTTGCCCGTTACATCACCGCCGTCATCCCGTCCAGAGGGAAACAGTCTGCAGTAATTTTACATAGTATAGGGCCAGTACTAGTGAGGCAGGGACAGTGGGAAAGGTGAAAGAGATATACTGTCTATATAGGCAGTGGGCTTTTTCAAACAAATTTGGGAAAAATACTATATTTGGGCTGCCTGTGACCGTCTTCAGTGTACTGCGTGTCCGCTGGGGGTAGTAGTCCTAATTAATACGCAGCTAAGTGTTACAGCAGGCTTGCGCAAAATTGTTTTCTGGCTCTGCGTTGTCCGTTACATCACCGCCGTCATCCCGTCCACAGGGAAACAGTATACATATATACGCTGCCTACAGTATCTGTCTGCTGTCTCACCTCAGCCTTCAAAAAAAATAGAAGCAAAATACTTAAGGCCTACTAGTGGCCTTTGGACACTTGACTGCTTCTGCGCTGTGAATTCCAATAGCTCAGTCATACGCACCTACGTCTCACTACAGGCTTGTGTAAAATTCTTTCCTGGCTCTGCTGTGCGTTTCGTAAGCGAAGTCAGCCTCCAACCACAGGCCAATAAGCGGCCCATTTAATTACAGCGTTCTGTTTCTGCACTACTGGTAATACACCATGCTGAGGGGTAGGGGTAGGCCTAGTGGACTTGGACGCTTGCGAGGACGCGGAGGCCCAAGTCAGGGTGTGGGCACAGGCCGAGCTCCTGATCCAGGTGTATCGCAGCCGACTGCTGCGGGATTAGGAGAGAGGCACGTTTCTGGTGTCCCCAGATTCATCTCACAATTAATAGGTTCACGCGGTAGACCTTTATTAGAAAATGAGCAGTGTGAGCAGGTCCTGTCGTGGATGGCAGAAAGTGCATCCAGCAATCTATCGACCACCCAGAGTTCTAAGCCGTCCACTGCTGCAACTCTGAATCCTCTGGCTGCTGCTCCTCCTTCCTCCCAGCCTCCTCACTCCATTACAATGACACATTCTGAGGAGCAGGCAACTCCCAGGAACTGTTCTCGGGCCCCTGCCCAGAATGGGCAGCAATGGTTCCTATCCCACCGGAGGAGTTTGTCGTGACCGATG
This sequence comes from Eleutherodactylus coqui, assembly GCF_035609145.1. Taxonomy (NCBI): domain Eukaryota; kingdom Metazoa; phylum Chordata; class Amphibia; order Anura; family Eleutherodactylidae; genus Eleutherodactylus; species Eleutherodactylus coqui. The sequence continues at coordinate 64,682,274 of NC_089842.1, forward strand.
CCCAACCTTTGGAAAGTTCCCGGGGTCCGGGGGATGAGGCTGGGGACTTCCGGCAACTGTCTCAAGAGCTTTCAGTGGGTGAGTAGGACGACAACGATGAGACACAGTTGTCTATCAGTGAGGTAGTAGTAATTGCAGTAAGTCCGAGGGAGGAGCGCACAGAGGATTCGGAGGAAGAGCAGCAGGACGATGAGGTGACTGACCCCACCTGGTTTGCTAAGCCTACTGAGGACAGGTCTTCAGAGGGGGAGGCAAGTGCAGCAGCAGGGCAGGTTAGAAGAAGCAGTGCGGTGGGCAGGGGTAGAGGCAGGGCCAGACCGAATAATCCACCAACTGTTTCCCAAAGCGCCCCCTCGCGCCATGCCACCCTGCAGAGGCCAAGGTGCTCAAAGGTCTGGCAGTTTTGCACTGAGAGTGCAGACGACCGACGAACAGTGGTGTGCAACCTTTGTCGCGCCAAGATCAGCCGGGGAGCCACCACCACCAGCATGCACAGGCATATGATGGCCAAGCACCCCACAAGGTGGGACGAAGGCCGTTCACCGCCTCCAGTTTGCACCGCTGCCTCTCCCCCTGTGCCCCAACCTGCCACTGAGATCCAACCCCCCCTCTCAGGACACAGGCACTACCGTCTCCTGGCCTGCACCCACACCCTCACCTCCGCTGTCCTCGGCCCCATCCACCAATGTCTCTCAGCGCACCCTCCAGCCGTCGCTAGCGCAAGTGTTTGAGCGCAAGTACGCTGCCACGCACCCGCATGCTCAAGCGATAAACGTGCACATAGCCAAATTGATCAGCCTGGAGATGCTGCCATATAGGCTTGTGGAAACGGAGGCTTTCAAAAACATGATGGCGGCGGCGGCCCTGCGCTATTCGGTTCCTAGTTGCCACTACTTTTCCTGATGTGCCGTCCCAGCCCTGCACGACCACGTCTCCCACAACATTGTACGCGCCCTCACCAATGCGGTCACTGCCAAGGTCGACTTAACAACGGACACGTGGACAAGCACAGGCGGGCAGGGCCACTATATCTCCCTGACGGCACATTGGGTGAATTTAGTGGAGGCTGGGACAGAGTCAGAGCCTGGGACCGCTCACGTCCTACCTACCTCCAGAATTGTGGGCCCCAGCTCTGTGCTGGTATCTGCGGCGGTGTATGCTTCCTACACTAAACCACCCTCCTCCTCCTCCTCCTCCTACGCAACCTCTGTCTCGCAATCAAGATGTGTCAGCAGCAGCACGTCGCCAGCAGTCGGTGTGGCGCGGCGTGGCAGCACAGCGGTGGCCAAGCGTCAGCAGGCCGCGCTGACACTACTCAGCTTAGGAGAGAAGAGGCACATGGCCCACGAACTGCTGCAGGGTCTGACAGAGCAGACCGACCGCTGGCTTTCGCCGCTGAGCCTCCAACCGGGCATGGTCGTGTGTGACAACGGCCGTAACCTGTTGGCGGCTCTGCAACTCGGCAGCCTCACGCACGTGCCATGCCTGGCCCACGTCTTTAATTTGGTGGTTCAGCGCTTTCTGAAAAGCTACCCACGCTTGTCAGACCTGCTCGGAAAGGTGTGCCGGCTGAGCGCACATTTCCGCAAGTCCAAGACGGACGCTGCCACCCTGCAACATCGGTTTAATTTGCCAGTGCACCGACTGCTGTGCGACGTGCCCACATGGTGGAACTCTACGTTCCACATGTTGGCCAGGCTCTATGAGCAGCGTAGAGCTATAATGGAATACTACCTCCAACATGGGCGGCGCAGTGGGAGTCAGCCTCCTCAATTCTTTACAGAAGAGTGGGCCTGGTTGGCAGACATCTGCCAGGTCCTTGGAAACTTTGAGGAGTCTACCCAGATGGTGAGCGGGTATGCTGCAATCATTAGCGTCACCATTCCTCTGCTATGCCTCTTGAGAAGTTCCCTGCAAAGCATTAAGGCAGATGCTTTGCGCTCGGAAACGGAGGCGGGGGAAGACAGTATGTCGCTGGATAGTCAGAGCACCCTCATGTCTATATCTCAGCGCGTTGAGGAGCAGGAGGAGGAGGGGGAGGATCCTGAGGAGGAAGAGACAGCTTGGCCCACTGCTGAGGGTACCCATGCTGCTTGCCTGTCATCCTTTCAGCGTGTATGGCCTGAGGAGGAGGAGGAGGAGGAAGAGGAGGAGGATCCTGAAAATGATCTTCCTAGTGAGGACAGCCATGTGTTGCATACAGGTACCCTGGCACACATGGCTGACTTCATGTTAGGATGCCTTTCTCGTGACCCTCGTGTTACACGCATTCCGGCCACTACGGATTACTGGGTGTACACACTGCTCGACCCACGGTATAAGGAGAACCTTTCCACTCTCATACTCGAAGAGGAAAGGGGTTCGAGAGTGATGCTATACCACAGGATCCTGGCGGACAAACTGATGGTAAAATTACCATCCGACAGCGCTAGTGGCAGAAGGCGCAGTTCCGAGGGCCAGGTAGCAGGGGAGGCGCGGAGATCAGGCAGCATGTACAGCACAGGCAGGGGAACACTCTCCAAGGCCTTGGACAGCTTTATGGCTCCCCAGCAAGACTGTGTCACCGCTCCCCAGTCAAGGCTGAGTCGGCGGGAGCACTGTAAAAGGATGGTGAGGGAGTACGTAGCCGATTGCACGACCGTCCTCCGTGACGCCTCTGCCCCCTACAACTACTGGGTGTCTAAGCTAGACACGTGGCCTGAACTCGCGCTGTATGCCCTGGAGGTGCTTGCTTGTCCTGCGGCTAGCGTCTTGTCAGAGAGGGTGTTTAGTGCGGCTGGGAGAATCATCACGGATAAGCGTACCCGCCTGTCAACCGACAGTGCCGACAGGCTTACAATCATAAAGATGAACAAAGCCTGGATTTCCCCAGAGTTGTCTTCTCCACCAGCGGATAGCAGCGATACCTAAACAATACATAGGCTGCACCCGCGGATGGAAGCATCGTTCTCTATCACTATCAAAAACGGGGACCTTTTAGCTTCATCAATCTGTGTATTATATCCATCCTCCTCCTCCTGCTCCTCTTCCTGAAACCTCACGTAATCACGCCGAACGGGCAATTTTTCTTAGGCCCACAAGGCTGTCATATAACTTTTGTAAACAATGTTTATACGTTTCAATTCTCAATTCAATAAAGCGTTGAAACTTGCACCTGAACCAATTTTTATTTTAACTGGGTCGCCTACAGGCCTAGTTACAAATTAAGCCACATTAACCAAAGTGATTAATGGGTTTCCCCATGCCCTCTTGGTTGGGCATGGGCATTTTTTCTGAAGTACATTTGTACTGTTGGTACACCACTTTTTTTGGGCCCTCGCCTACATTGTAATCCTAGTAATTTTTAGCCCACCTGCATTAAAGCTGACGTTACCTTAGCTGTGCTGGGCACTGCAATGGGATATATTTATGTACCGCCGGTGGGTTACAGGGAGCCACTAATGCTGTCGGTCCACACGGAGTTGTAACTGCATGTGTCCACTTCTAAAGAACCCCAGTCTGACTGGGGCATGCAGTGTGGGCCGAAGCCCACCTGCATTACAGCTGACGTTACCTCAGCTGTGCTGGGCACTGCAATGGGATATTTCTATATACCGCCGGTGGCTTCCTGGGACCCACCCATGCTGTCAGTCCACACGGAGTTGTAACTACATGTGTACACTTCTAAAGAACCCCAGTCTGACTGGGGCATGCAGTGTGGGCCGAAGCCCACCTGCATTAAACCTGACGTTACCTCAGCTGTGATGGGCAATGCAATGGGATTTATTTATGTACAGCCGGTGGGTTTCAGGGAGCCACCCATGCTGTGGGTGCACACGGAATTCCCATTGCGGAGTTGTACCTGCCTGTGACTATTTATAAAAAACCCCGTTCTGACTGGGGCATGCAGACATCTTGACAGAATGAATAGTGTGTGGCACATGGGTTCCCCATTGCTATGCCCACGTGTGCAGCTCCTGATGGAGGTGGCACAGGATTGGATTTCTCATTGCTTCTGTACAGCATTATGGGCTATCGCCCCGCCCCTTTTAAAGAGGGTCGCTGCCTGGCCGTACCAACCCTCTGCAGTGTGTGCCTGCGGTTCCTCCTCATGGCAGACGCACTTATAAATAGACATGAGGGTGGTGTGGCTATGAGGCCAGCGTGTGGCATGAGGGCAGCTGAAGGCTGCGCAGGGACACTTTGGTGTGTGCTGTGGACACTGGGTCGTGCGGGGGGGTTGGACAGCATGTAACCCAGGAGAAGTGGCAGCGGAGTGTCATGCAGGCAGTGATTGTGCTTTGTTGGAGGTAGTGTGGTGCTTAGGTAAGGTATGCCTTGCTAATGAGGGTTTTTCAGAAGTAAAAATTGTTGGGAGGGGGGGGGGGCACTCTTGCCGCTATTGTGGCTTAATAGTGGGACCTGGGAACTTGAGATGCAGCCCAACATGTAGCCCCTCGCCTGCCCTATCCGTTGCTGTGTCGTTCCCATCACTTTCTTGAATTGCCCAGATTTTCACAAATGAAAACCTTAGCGAGCATCGGCGATATACAAAAATGCTCGGGTCGCCCATTGACTTCAATGGGGTTCGTTACTCGAAACGAACCCTCGAGCATCGCGAAAATTTCGTCTCGAGTAACGAGCACCCGAGCATTTTGGTGCTCGCTCATCTCTAGTTGTAATAGCAACCAGAGGCCTAACAGTGGCCTCCGGTTGGTATGATAAAAGTACTGCAGTATGTTATTTTACTGATCATAAGATCACAGATTAGCTCCCTAAATGGACATAAAAAAGGTGACAAAAACATAAAAATAGTTTTAAAAAGTTACGTTTTAAAAATAAAAGCTTCAATAAACTCAAAAAACTAAAGCTTGTCATGCAGAAAGCAAGCCTTTAAACAGCTGTTCATAGTAAACAAAGTTATGTGTCTTTGAATATATAGTGATGCAAAAATGTTTTCCAGAAAAAGGGTATTTATTGTAAAAGAGTCAAACAAAAACCCCTTTCGGCTGCCTGCACATGGGTGGATTCCTGGTCTGCCATGTGCAGGCGGCCTAAGAAAGATTTAATTTTGGCATTGACGTAATCATACTGATCTGCAGAAAAAAATTATGTCATTTATACCACAGAGTGAAAGCCCTCCAAAAAAATTATTAATAAACACTATCCAATAAATTATATGTATGCCTAAATGGTACCAATAAAAATACAGGTCACCATACAACTGAAAAGTCTAAAAATGGCTATGATGATGGAAAAAATAAAGAAGATATGGCTTTTGAAAAGCGGAGATGTACTTACGTAATTAACTAGGCCACATCCTTAAGGGGTTAAAAGGGTTATGTCAAAAGCCCAAGTGGGGTTGTGCCCTGGTCATTTCTCCCAATAGCGCATATGAATGTTAGAGGAAGGTCTCAAATTGGGGACACCACTCTGTATGTTCCAGAATTTACATCCACTCAGTAAGGACAGCTCATGTTCTGGTGAACCTTGTGTTCTCCTAGTATTAGAGGAAGTCAATTTACGTAAATCACCATCATGTAAAACTATATTTCCCATGCAACAGCCCCTGCAGGAAAAATGTGTGTCTGGCCATAGCTTCCCTCAGCAAAATCGGCTAGTCGTCGCAGGTGTCAAAGCGGGACCCCCGGTAATTAGCTAATCGCCACAGGCCCTGCATTCTCAGAGAGGTTGTGCAAGTTTTCACAACTCCTTTACAGGGGAAGTAAACATGTTGTGAGTGCATCTGTGGGCTCCCCTGGCTTAGGGGACTAATCACAGCTGTGACTGTTGTGACTCCCTTATACAGATGGGCATACGTATAAGTGGTGCATGGAGTGCGGTCACACCTAGACTCAGGAGCCCTAGGGGGCCCATAAAGTCTCTCTTCCCCAAATTGCAAACCAATACTATCAATGAAGCTTCACAGTTGGGGACCCAGTTCCAGATTTTGTACTGGGCCCAGCAGCTTTCAAGTTATGCCTCTGCCCCTATAGCTATGCCAATGGTTTAATTGAAATGCTCCATTTTAATTAAAATAATTTTTTGGCATTTTTCTTTTTTTTGCCTTGCAACAAAATGAGACTGTGGAAAGCAGATAAGCCCTTTATATTATAGAATAACAAGATGATACAATAAATTTTTTTGTATTACGCAGTCTCTTGAATACATTCCTATAAAATGGGCATTTTGACAAAACATTTGATATACAAAATGAAAATACAATGTAGAACTAATGATACCATTAAAGGCTAATTACATTCCGAAATTACCATTTGTAAATGTTTGTGCTTCAAAATGAGCTCAGCTAAGATAAAAGACAATCAGTCATAAGTAAGCCTGATTAATTAACGCTTAAATACAGATGTTCTAGAGAAATACAGACAAAGTGAGTTATCTGTTAGTGAAGCGACACAAAGAAATTATAAAAAAATTGTTCATCCAGTTTGATATCTGAGCTCACATAAGTAGATCAGAAAGAAAGTTATACTGAAATAATTAATCAGCATTTAGTATATTATATTGTGGTCAAACATTTTCCCGAGAAAGCAACAACTTGGCCAAAATAGTATTTTCTCACGTTTTTATACAATTTTTAATGTTTAATTTCTAAACTCTTTGATTGCATAAAAGTCTTTACGCCAACAATGTGGAGAGCAGTCTATCCCATAAACTTTTAGGAGCATCACATAAAGTGTATAGTGCACCTACAGGATTTCATGAGGATCTTACAGATGGTGGTTCATGTCTAGATTTTATATTAAAGCATCTACTTTACACCAAAGTGCTTCCTAATGAGTTTGGTAATCCTTTAACAGCTTCCATATTGTGTATTTATGTTGGCTGCTTATGCAAGTTCTTTCGATGCACTGCCCTTTTTAAAGCGACACTTCATAAAAACATTGGAGCGCTTTGCATGCTGCATTCCTAAGGGTTCTTTCACATGAGCGTAAGTCGGCTGCCGGTTTCACGGCTGGCCGATATATGCTATGATCTGATGCATTGGATCCAATGCATCATATCACATGGCTGTATTCTCATTGCGTAAAAGCACCTGGCCGGGCCGATATAGCGCTGGGCGCTTTCACGCCGGGCCAATAAGTTAGTCCTGGAACTATCTTTTCGGTCGAAATACATCGGCCGCTGTATGGGCTCCTATGGGAGCCAATGACAGCGGCCGGAGAAGGAAATTGGGAGGGAGTTTAGCAGCGTGACTGCTAAATTCCCACCCTTTTCTCTCCTCCCCTCCGTCTGTTTGTGATCGTAGGGAGTGAGACAGGGGTGGGGCTAAGCTTAGCCCTGTTCTGCTCCCTCCCATTGCTGGCTGCAGAAAAGGAACAGAAAGGGGGTGGGTGCTTAGCTCTGCTCCCATCCCGCTCACTGCCATTGCAAACAGCCGGAGGGAAGGAGAGAGGAGGTGAGCCAGCGAGGGGGAGGGAAGCCCAATGATATTGCGGCCTTGGCGTATATGCACTGGGGCTGTGCTGACTGAAAGGGTGCATAAATGTTAGATTTGTATGCCCATTCATGCGCTTTTAACGGCGCCAGCAGGCGCACCTAAAGATGCCTACAGCTGTATAAAAGAGCCCTAATGCTGAGGCTATTACTTACATTGAGTAATTAATTACATTAATTATTAAATACTGATCATTGACTAGTAGGGTTGGTATCCAATCATTTCATCTCCTTACTTGCTATGGTCAGTAATAGAGATGAGCGAACGTACTCGTCCGAGCTTGATGCTCGGGCGAATATTAGGGTGTTCGGGATGTTCGTTATTCGTAACGAACACCACACGATGTTCGGATGTTCGGGTTACTTTAACTTTCTTCCCTGAGAAATCTTTTCTATATGCGCTCAATGGGGCCGGCGGCAGCAGCGCCAACCCCATTGAGAACATATAGAAGACAAATCCTTCTTCTCTGCCACAGCTGTAACAGCTGTGACAGAGAAGAACGATGTTTGCCCATTGAATTCAATGGAACCGGCAATACAGCCGACTCCACTGAATGCAATGGGCTGCCGGCGATCGCGGGATGAATTGTCGGAAAGGGGTTAAATATATAAGCCCTTTCCTGCAATTCATCCAGAAATGTGTAAAAATAAAAAATATATATATACTCACCTGGTGCCGGCAGAAGGAGTTCAGCGCGGCAGGCTGCAGTTCTCCTGAACTGCTCTGAACAGCTGTGCGTAGTATTCAGCAGCCGGGGATTTAAAATCCCCGCCTGCTGAATAAGATGCCTCTGATTGGTCACAGCCTGACCAATCAGAGGCCAGCCCTCACTCACCCATTCATGAATTCATGAATTCATGAATGGGTGTGAGTGAGGGCTGGCCTCTGATTGGTCAGGCTGTGACCAATCAGAGGCATCTTATTCAGCAGGCGGGGATTTTAAATCCCCGGCTGCTGAATACTACTCACAGCTGTTCAGAGCAGTTCAGGAGAACTGCAGCCTGCCGCGCTGAACTCCTTCTGCCGGCACCAGGTGAGTATATATATATTTTTTATTTTTACACATTTCTGGATGAATTGCAGGAAAGGGCTTATATATTTAACCCCTTTCCGACAATTCATCCCGCGATCGCCGGCAGCCCATTGCATTCAGTGGAGTCGGCTGTATTGACGGCTCCATTGAATTCAATGGGCTAACATCGTTCTTCTCTGCCACAGCTGTTACAGCTGTGGCAGAGGAGAACTTGCTGTGTCGTTCCCATCATTTTCTTGAATTGCCAAGATTTTCACACATGAAAACCTTAGCGAGCATCGGCGAAATACAAAAATGTTCCGGTCGCCCATTGACTTCAATGGGGTTCGTTATTCGAAACGAACACCCGAACATCGCGGGAAGTTTGTTTCGAATAATGCGAACCCGAACATTTTGGTGTTCGCTCATCTTTAGTCAGTAACAACCATGGCATCTAAGAAACTAAATTTCTAAGAAGTTTGTCAGGGTAAGGGAACAATGTCATCATGAGGATGGTGATGACTTAATATGGCAGCAGAAGACAGATAACCTTGAGATCTGTCATGTGCATTTGCCTATTAAGCCATGCCAGAGGTATGGCCAAATATAATGTCAGTCAGAGTGGCCATAACAGGCAGTAATGCCTTGAAATACTGCAGATCTAGCAAATGTTAACTTATTACTTTATGATTGCTACTTCACTAAAGTGAAGGGAGGTATTTCTGCATGAAAAAGGTTGCACATCGTCATGAGAATGCACATTGGCAAGCACAATATTGGGCCAAGTTTCTCAACCCAATATTGTGTTTTCCCCGTGTTTAGGTAGCCTAATTTATACATTTTTTGTCCTCTAAACAAGTACCAACAAACATCTTCATGTAGCTAAGTTGATGGGAAAAAATATAATGGCTCTAATTGCAGCGATTTCTGCTTTTCACGTGCTGCTCATCAAGTCTGCGATTTAATTAGGAGCCACAACACAAAATCCATGGCCCAGTGTGCCATACCATCATGTAGCACATCAATTCTTTCTTCTTCAAGTGCACTATTGTTATTTCAATATAGGACACCAGTGTTAGCATATAGTCTTTTTGACTACACCTTGTATAGTCACTCCACGCAGACCCCGTAAGGAACCGTTTTAATGCAAATCGAGTGTGTTTCAAGTAAAAATAAATAATGCATCACAAAATGCTGATATCATATCTCATTTGCTGTGTTCCAGATTAGCTGAGATTCTGTTGCCCCTTTGGCAAAATGTTTACCTGATTTGGAACAAACCAGATGCTTGTGCCTGCAGCACAGGTAAAGTGTGAATTTAGGTACTAGTAATTCATTATTTGGATCATGTATTCTTGTCATACAGTTCATTATTATAATTCTCCAAGGGCTATAAAGTGAAACTGTTTAATCTGACAGTATTAATACAAATCCACAGACTGTATGTATTCTCTACAGATCTTGGCAGAAAAGCCTGTATAAGCGTATTATGATTCCAAAAGAGGCAGTGCCCGGGCAGTAACTGTCATTGGCATTGCAACACAGTAGTTGAGGCCCTTTTACACACAACTATTATTGCTAAAATAACTGCATGACTTAACGAACTCACAACATTTTTGAATAAAATTACAAGTACAGATCATGGATTTTAATCATCGGCATTTCCGCCACGAGCTGTTTGCTCGGCTGGACGTGTGTTTAATCGAGTATTTGGCTGGCAGGATTCCATTGTCTCCTCCTGGCATTTGTTTGCCTTGCATAAACAGTGTACTCATTATGTATACAAGGCAAAAAAAACCCATTGTGCTGCCATTCAAAAGACTGACGAATACCATTTAACTCTAAGGAATTTTAAGCGATCAAATGATGTTTTTTACGCCAGCTAAAACCCAGTACTAGATGACAATTGAACAAATAGTGCATGACTGCCCGGATATAAATGTAATGATTATCACCCACTTTTGGCAATTTGAGCAAATTTTGAGCACTAATCATTGTGTGTTAAAGGACCTTTATATCAACTTTTAATAGAGTCCATACTGTCACTGTGATGTATGAGCAAAATGTGATTGTTCTCAGTAAGAGAAACCAAGTAATCTTGTAGATATGATACCTTTTAATGGCTAACAAAAATACATGATGCTATAGCGAGCTTTTAAACCTACTCAGGGTTCTTCCTCAGGCTTAAATGAAATAAATCCAAAGAGGCATATTTATATACATACATACATATGAAAGGGCACATACATGGTGTGATTAATTTGTAGTTAGAAAAATACCAGGACAGAATAAGCAAAACAGTAAATACTTAATTAGTCCACTGATATGGGATGTGAAAGTTTTATGGTCTCTAAATTGGTGTTAAGGGATCACCAATCCAGCGTGTTATCTCTGCTCCAGATTTCTCATATTCTCTACTAATGCAAAAAGCGCCCCCTCCGAGGTTCATTCTATTTTTGAGAGTCTCAAGGATGGTTATAAACTTGTACTCCCAAATTCTTCAGTGGCATTGAACTGACAGACATCAGATAGTACACCAAACTGGATTAAGACCTGACTCAAAAATATGTGAGGGAATTGAGAAAGGTCATCAGAAGTCTGTCTGGGGCTCCACAAAACTTTTGGACTCGATACCGGAAAACCCCAGGGTTGGTGTATTCTACATGCTTCCTGAACTTTCTCTTACTTTCTCTTACTATGTAGATAAGTTTAATAAAGCCATTCTGAAATAGCTCCCCTGTAAAGGCCCCTTTACACGGGATGAATGTCGAGCAAACAATGCCCGACACGCGTCCCTGTGCTGTAGTACCAATGGTTCTTCCAGCAAGTTCCTCTTTTTAACTTCTCCCTGTACAGCCCCTCCCTTCTCCCTCGCAGACCACAATGTACATTAACTCTATAACACAGAATGGAAGAGACAAAGAGACAGGAGTATTAGGGAAAACGTGGTTAATTTACTCTTACAACAGTTCTGTTAGTAATTCCTAGTAATACACTTGGTATACATTACAAAAAAATGTAATTTATCCTGATTGTCCACACTTCTTTGGAGGGTGTATACGAATTGACCTTGATACAATGTCAGCCAGATTTATGGTCATAGGATTATCCTCAGACACCAGACACAGTATGTCTCGCATATTGCAGTCTATATCTGCATCACACATTTTACATTCATCGCAGCCTGAACACAGGTCCAGTCTGCCCCATCCCCCCTGTGGATATACATATATATCTGTAACCGTGTTATGAACAGACATACATTAATTAAAAGACATTGAGGTGGGTGTTATAATATTATAAAATACATGATTCTATTGAGATAATATTGAGGTGCCAATTGATGTGTATGAATGCTATTTTTGACATATTGTGTGAAAAAGTTTGCTGAGTGACTGAGATATTATTCTCTCTCCTTATTTACTGAAACTGTTATACAATTAAACTGTTAAATTAAACGCTGGTGTCTTTGGCATGCGTGGGTACCGATGCCATTTGAGCCCCCCTCTTCTCCTCACTGACATTCAGGGAAATACTAACTTCTAATATGTAACTATGTTGTAAATTTACGGTCACAGTTGTGACCACCTAACATTGTATGTGATTACAATTGAATTTGGGGACTTTGCAAACATAGAGGGGCTGTGGCCGGAGGAGGCGGTAGAGGAGGGAGTGATGGTCTTCCTAGAGGTGCTGATGAAGTAACAGGAAGCGTTCTAGGGGCGTGAAAATTAACACAGTATTGTACAGAGGGCGGATTCTGTTGGCCACAATGGTGACATGTCCAAGATTCGGAACAATCGCCATTATGGGGCGTTGTCCGCTCATTTACAGTTACTTTATCAGGCAAAAAATACATATACATATTTAACTTTCCCTAACTGTCCCTCAACTCTTCTTCTACCCAACCCTCCTTGGCAATGGCGGCCGACGTTTTTTTTTTTTTTGTTTGTTTGTGTTTTTCTTCACATTTCAGCACTTTCTAGTAAACCTGCATCTTTCAGGGTGCCCCTCTTATTCCTAAGAACTTCTTCCCAGCTGCTGTATTGCAATCTACTATGTGCTTCCATGTCACACATTTTTATAAGAGTCTTCTTGCTTTTCACAAAATGAAACCCTTTTCTCTTCGATACCAATTCATCCGCTCGACGGCGGCCCTTATGGGGCTCCGTCTTCCTTAACAAAGTGTTAAGCATATCAAAACAAGGCACAGCAACAACAACAAAGCGATTCCACAGAATGTACCCCTCTATTCCAAATTATCTGCTCTTTATATATGGCAAAATAACCAAAGGCCTCTTCTCCTATGGAACCCGTCCCCACAGAGTAATCCCCCTATTCCAAATTGCACGTCTCACAGAGTACCTAATGTCAGTGCTTCTGTGAGGCTAGTATGCGGTAAGAGGTGATAAGTCTCGGGTTGCAGCAGGGTGGATTCTCTGTGTAGTGGATCCGAACAGTCCAGGCTTTGGGGTGCCCCAGATGACACAGCCGGAATGACACGTTGGGCGCCAATTGTCAGGGTAATCAATCAGTCCAGCATCAATCAAAGCCCACCCTAATATGTCCCGTTGTCAACGGTAAAGGAAAAACCCCACACACAGGTCTGGTATGCTTCCCTGTACGGGAGTAATGGCGATCCCTTTACTGGCTTACACAGGGCTTTATACCCTCCTGTTGCAACACAAAGCATATAGGATCTGTTTGATCCAGATATATATATCATAGCTATATATGTCTGTTACATTATTCAGAGCAGATTTTAATCACACAAGCAGCTGCATTTATCACATGTTCTTATCAGACACTTCTGCATTTCTCCTCAGTCCTTTGAGCAAGATGTCTGACAAATGTCCTGTCTGTGAAGACTGCCAAGCTAATAGCCATCGTAGCTTGTTCCTCTTTATGATTTCCAAGACACTTCCTTGTCTGCCTTGCAAAAAGCCTTGCCATATCTGATTTGATTTTTTAAGAATACATATTGAATATTAAGTTTTTTTGTCACAAAGCATTGCATAGAATTTGCACGCAGGTATAAAGATATATATAAAAAAAACAGAGCAATATATATTTATATATATATATTTATATATATATATATATATATATATATATATATATATATATATATATATATATATATATATATACACACATGCCCTCACACTTGCGGAGCACGCATCAGGGGGCCGGGGCGGCTGGAGGAGATTTCACTCCTCGCTCTCCCCCGCCCCTCTCTATTCACTTAACACAGCGGCTGTTAAGTACTGAATGGCTGCTGTTTACACTAAACGATCATCGTTCAAGATTTTATGCAGTTTTTATGTCTCCATGATGAGCGAGCCAGAGATACTTGCTCCCGTGCATCAGCACAGGAGTGAGTACACACAGGAGGGAATGTCAGGCATCACTTGCCTTAAGACTATATGTAATTTAATGCAAATGAAAATATCTTTATAGTTTAAAAGGACATAACATTAACAAATAGTTAGCAAAACGATTTATGTGCACATGAGAATGCAACCTAGTCCTTCATTAGATAGAATTACCTTGCAAATTCATATTATGAAGTGATTTTGTAATTTTACTAGTCAAGAGTACATTGATAAATTGAATTAATACTAAAGTTTTCTTGCTCTTTTAATATAATCAAACTGCTTTTATTATGAGTGTAAAAATTTGTCCTGCAGCTGGGCCTGTTATAAAATAGATCATTCTCACCTCTCCTTGGAACCCCAAAGTGGAGATGAGTGGCTCACACTGCCCTGACGCTGGATTCCAAATAGACAGTCAGGTGGAAGCACCTGACCACTGTGGCCAATCAGAGGCTGCAGCATCATGTCCCCAAACTCCTGGCATTATGGCGCCCAGGAAATGAGCGCGGATGCCAGGTGTACCAATGGTGACGTTGTGGGCCCTGATTGGCATCAGTGGTCACGTTCTTCTGCTAGGCTGTCTGCCCAGAAGTCGGCACCAGGGCAGTGTATGGCCACTCCGCTTACACTGGAGAGGTGAGTATGATTTTTTTTTTTATTTTATAATGTGCCCAACTGCAGGAAAAATGTTTATGCTTATGATAAATCCTCTTAAGGCCTTAGTCAGACGGGCGTTTTTAGCCGCGATTTGCGCGTGCGCATGCGTCTGGCGATTTTATAAAACCATTGCTTTGCAATGGTATCGGACACATGAGCGCTTTTTATGCGCTCGTCCGATAAATTATAGAACAGAAATCGCAGATCGCACCTATCTGCGATCTGCGATTCCTGTTCTCTTCTCTATATGCGCTCAATGGGGCCGGCGGCAGCAGCGCTGACCCCATTGAGAACATATAGAAGACAAATCATTCTTCTCTGCCACAGCTGTAACAGCTGTGACAGAGAAGAACGATGTTTGCCCATTGAATTCAATGGAGCCGGCAATACAGCCGCTCCATTGAAAGCAATGGGCTGCCGGCGTGCGCGGGGTGAATTGTCGGGAAGGGCTTAAATATATAAGCCCTTCCCTGCAATTCATCCTAAAATGTGTTAAAATAAAAAAAAATTGTATACTCACCTTTCCGCTGCAGCCGGAGTCCAGCCGCGGCCGCTGTCAGTTCTCCTGAACTGCTTCTCGGCACTATTCAGCCGGTGGGGCTTTAAAATCCCCGCCTGCTGAATGATCTGCTTCTGATTGGTCACAGCCCTGACCAATCAGAGGCAGGTTTCACTCACACACCCATTCATGAATTCATGAATGGGTGAGTGACTGCTGCCTCTCAGCGCTGAGCCAATCAGGGGCAGGTCTGACTCACATCCATTCATGAATTCATGAATGGGTGTGAGTGAGACATGCCTCTGATTGGCTCAGCGCTGAGCCAATCAGGGGGCAGGTCTGACTCACACCCCCTTCACACCCACTGCAGGACGGCCACGCGGAGCTCCGGCTGCCAGGAGAAGGTGAATATATATATATTTTTTATTTTTACACATTTTAGGATGAATTGCAGGGAAGGGCTTATATATTTAAGCCCTTCCCGACAATTCATCCCGGGCTCGCCCGCAGCACATTGCTTTAAATGAAGCCGGCTCTATTGCCGTCTCCATTGAATGCAATGCGCTGGACAGCTCCGGCCCGTTTCTAATGAAACGCGACTAGGAGCAGATTTTCGGGCGATTTGCGGGCGACTTGCGCGCACCGGTCACGCGATTTGCGGATGCGCATCCGACATGCGATCCGCAAATCGCGCGAAAAAACGCCCGTCTGACTAAGGCCTAAATCAGTATTGATGCTCTGTTCTTCTGTTATGTAGTGCTACAATTCCCACATAGATACAGTTATGTCTTCCCTGTTATACTAAAGTAACTCCAATGCTATAAACATACACTGCTTATTAACAGTAGAGCTTGAGGACAGTGCAAATACCTACTTGTGAGATGTTCCCTGGGGAAAGTAGGTTACAATCAGAAGGCTTCGGGGCTTTGTCACAGCACAGTGCTTTCAGCTGCACACAACTTTCTGAAGCTCCAAAGCATTCTATGACTCAAATTTCTTGGCCACACCCAACACCTTCCACACTTGCTTTTGCATATCACACAGAAATTTATTGGAACACAGTAGTGACAACAAATACTACACTAGTGTGCCACACCCTACCATTTGTACCAGCTACATGCACCTCTATTCAGGATCAGACATATCTTACTATTCAGTTGGAAGAATTACATGCCCTGCCTTGTAAGATGATCATATATAAGAACCTTAAAGTGACCAGTGCCATAGGGTTGGGACCAGGCATGCCATGTTTCCAGGCTGTGACAAGGTCTTAAACTTTTCAGGAATACTACTTTTTATCTTACATGCTGACATGGCATGGACCTCCTGGGTTGACATGTACCACAGGTTGAGATCTGAGGTTCTGGATATAGCTACAGAATGCCAAAATAATGTAAATTTTACCAAATGTATATGTCATAGAAAAAGCTTAGTAATATTGAAAAAAGTTACAATATTTTGACTGCTAACTAGAGGACCCTCTACAACCATGTCTGGATTTGCGTAGCTTAGGTTAACTAGAGTTCTACAGTATTTTCTAATGCATACCTTTGACGTGTCCACAGATCCCCATGTACCCATTGTATTGCAAAGTAATGTCCTCCTGACATGGCATGCTGGTATGCATTGCCATAACCTTTTTACTGCCCTATGCAGAGAGACAGTAAAAAAAAACTATACCATATGATACAGAGCTTTTTTTTTTTACAATGGAAGTCAAGGGAAAACATATGACGCTCAATCCCTTTACAATGACATACATTGGAGGCTTCCGTTTGAGTTATACATCGATGATTGCTTCTTATGGGCAATAAAGACAGTTTCTCTTATATCTCTTACACATAGGTCTCTAAATCATCAATGATTAGTGAAAAAACTGCGGTGTTTGCCTTGAAATGTGAAAATGTGTAAAATTGTCTCATAGATGTCTCCTAGGAAGGAGCTATCAATTAAAAAACAATCTTCCATAGACATTTTGAGAAATGCAAGGCACATTTTGCATGAAATCACTCACCTAGAGAATATTTGTTGTGGTGGTGTGTGGTGTATCATCTAGAAATACATAAGTAAGAGAGTATATAATCAACTACGAGATGGACAACCTTGAGTGACCACAAAACAGGAGGACAAATTTATCAGAGTGTATTCCAAACCGGACAGATTCAAAACAACTTGTTAGATCTGAGCTGCTCTAATGAAAACAAATAAGAAAAGAGTGCATTCACGATCGTCAATAGCAGCCCTGTAGCCAGTGGTTTAAGGAGATGTACTGCAGCTGAAAGCTGTGGCTTATTCCCATTAATAAAAAAGAGCCTAATGTGGGCTTAAAAGTAGACAAATTGAACCACTGGTCACTGATATGCGGGCCAAAAGGCAGGAGTTTATTTGTTGTGTGACAGATGAGTGCATTCTTCCTGCTTGTATGTAGCACACAGCCAAGCATGGAGGAGGTTCCATTCTAGTTTGGGGTTATTTTAGAGATGGTGAGGTTGGTGATTTACTAAAGGTCAAAGGAATAATAAACTCCAACAACGTGTTGAGCAATTGCCGTCTCTGATGTCACCCATCTTATTACTTGTGATTTCCCTCTACAGCAAGAAAACAACCAGAAACATACCTTCTATCTTTGAAAGTATATGCAGCAAAAAGAATGACAACAGGTGATAAAGAGCATGGTTTGGCCACCGTAGAGTCCTGATTGCAATCCAATTGAACTCCTATGGTATCATTTCGAGAGGTATGTTGAGATGTGCAAGTTACAAGCCAAAATCACATTTGGGAGTTGCTGCAAGAGTTGTGGGCTGCAATCAGAAATGAAACTTTAGACAAGTTGGCTGACAGAATGTCCCGAATTGGCACATCCTGAGGGCAGATGCTTTGTGATTACAAATGAATTGAGCCTTGATTTCCCTAATTTTTTTCTCATCAAACCATGATAGCTTCTTTTCTTCATTTCTGAAAAATTGATGACTTGGGTAGTGTATGGAAATAATTGATCAGAGGTGTATATCATAGATTCTAAATAGTTTTGGACTCTGTTGGACCACGCCGACTATTCGTCTAGCACGTGAACATATTAAAGCCTAAGTCCTCTACAAAAACTTCCCTGTACTGCTTTCTTGACTTAACAAAGCTCCTTGCTCCAAGTATACAACTTTTCATTTCTTTTTTTAGCATTCCATGGTCTAGCTCAAATCCTCCACCATCCAATTTGGCCCAGGACTCGGGGCTAACTTTTGTAATAGCTTCTTGTTTCACGGGTGGAGCTACCCTGTTCTGTTATCTCCCTAACCCATATATGAATCATTGATTGTGCCTATGACATTAGATCTGTTAGGAGACTAGATTCTACAGTCACGGAGACAGAAAGTGATGTCATATGGCTGACAGATACTGTATTTACTTTGATTTCTTCATCATATCATCCGTACCCATGCATAGCTTTACCAAAATAATTTTTAATAGATCAGATTCAAAATATATACTCATCTTATTCAGCACAGAAAATATACAGTACATATAAACAAAAAAAGAAAACTATGTATATATGTTTGGCAAGGAGTGACCAGGAAAAACCTGAGATAAGGGAATAAATATAGGCCTTAGCTACATTTCCAGTAATCCGATCGTGCATGTTCATGTTCATGATCATTTTAGCTTCCTAGGAATGTAATTATATTTGACACATAACTCATGTTTGCATTATAATTTCAAACAGTGTGGTGTATTTTGCAATCATGAACACAATACGGGGCCTGATATAGAGTATAATAATGCTCAAAATTGACAATTCATCAGTACTGAGTTTGGGTGGATGAAATAACTTTTTGAGAAAGCACCTATGTAGCTCTGGCCTTAAAGGTAAACTTCCATGCGCTATTTATAATAGCAGTGTCTGTATAAGAGGCCCTGGGGTGATAATAGGGCCAGTGGCAGGTAACTGTGATGGGGCTGTGGGTTTTAGTGTCCCATTCATTAATGTCCCTGAGGTCACAGGGTATGTTGTAAAGTGCACCTGGTCAGAGGAGTGTCGCTTACCAGTAAGCAGTGCTTGGCAGGAAAAGCAGTTGAAAGACATCCACAGATTAGATGATGTCAAACATTATTCTAACAAACTTGAGAGGACAAGCAGATGGAGGGAAGGAGAGGGAACAGCACATGAGCAGGCCCTCGATGGGATGGATACAGTTTCACTTTCTAACATGACACGCAGCAGCTTTGAACGTGGTGGTGAGAACAATCCTAGCTTTTCTAACTAGGTCAAGTCCAAAGACCAGGCAATGACGCCATTACCCAAGGAGAGGGACTGGTACAGCACCCCTTCTCTCTGAGAGGTCTTTGCAGCCAACTACTTCCTGTGATGTCTTCCTTTTTAATGCCAAGTGAGAGGCCTCTGTGTCTGCATGTCCTTCCCTTATGACCATCTGAAACCAGGCAGTATTACACAATATTAAACAGTAGAACATGACGTGGTAGTTGCATGTCTTGACCTCTAGATGTCAGGCACTGATCATGAACAAACAAAACCATTTTAAATATAGTGTTAAGATCTCACAATTGTGGGAATGATGGGAATACCCCACTGCATTTACATATGTGTCAGAGGGCTCATTGGGCCTCTACAAGCACCATAATGTGCTGAAGATTTTGCCCCTATAGCTTTACCATATAGCTCCTATAGTTAGGCCCCTGTGCTTAACCCCTTCCCGACATGCGATATAGATGTACGGAGCAGAGAGTCAGTAATTCCTGCATTATGTCGTACATGTCTGGTGCTGAGCAATATTGGAGCTGTGACTTATATCTATGGTCCCACTACAACCACCAGAATAGAGTTTAGCTTGGGTCCCATCGATTTAAACCTTTAGATGCCACTGCTAATGCAGACAATGGCATCTAAAGGGTTTGGAGAGGGAGATTGCTCCCTCCTTCACCTCATTAGCATTTCCGTGATCCGATCATGGGGTGCCGATGGTTGCCATGGGTCTCCTATATACAGTGGCCTGTGAGAGTCATAGTCATGACTAAATGTAAATGGCCATACTGACACCGATGAATGTAAAAATGTAGATTATACATTGTACTACATAAATAGTGCAGTGTATTATCTAAGCAGTCAAAGGATCACATCTTCAAGTTCCCTTGTAAAATAAAATTAAATAAGAAAATGTTTTCACATGTAAACCCCTCCCCGCCAAAAAAAATCCCCAAATCACAATTTTTATAATAAAACACTAGTTATTATTGAAAAAAATGCAAATGAATTCTGATCTGGTGAGTTTTTGAACCAATTACTATTTTTGATAGTTGTAGTCTTAAACTACAATTTTTTTCAGAATGTAGTATTTCATTAAATTACTAAAAGCTTTCTAATCTAGCGTATTACTTCTTTTAATGAGATACACTGAGCCAGGAAACTACAGGGCCATATCATACTGCTGAAATAATAAAATATGTGCATAAAGTATGAGTGAGACATTATGTGCTGCTGCGGCTACCTTAATATTTATCATCAGTCAGATATTTCTTCCTGCTTATCTTCATGCACGTGCAGACCATTAATGCTTTTCAGACTCGTGGGCATTGTTAAAAGTAGCAAATAAAAGGAGGGAATACCAAAAAGGTCAAGTTGTGGCCACGTGTAATCAAAATTGATGGAACAAATTGTCTATTAAAGTTGAATATGTAATTTCCCTGACAGAGCCGCTAACAAAAATAGGACATGACATGAAATTAGCCTGCCTGACCAACACAAACTCCATAACAATTATAGGACGGTGACAAAATAAATTTATATTCCTGCCTCTGACAAGGTTATGGTGAATATTGAATGAAGAAGTCATTAAGGACACTGATTGAGATTGCTTAACTAGAACTTCATTTGTTTTCAGCAGAAGCTTTAATTTGCTTATATTTTGTTTATGCATAATCTTAATAAAAATTAATTTTTATTGTTGGGCTTCTATCCATTCTGTAGAATAGTTTTAGTTGAGAACAGAATAGTTGCTCAGTAATTTCCAGATATAGAGATTGTATTAAAGGAAATATTTTCAGCTGTCTGAGATTCTCTGTTTTGCTAATTCCCATAGAAGAGATCGAAAAGAGCCGTGGTCACACGCCACCGCCTTTCCATTCATTTCCCTCTTAGAGGCAGACCCACGCCTTCTGCATTAAACATTTGTGGTGTATCCTGTGGAGGTGCGATGAATATCCATGAAAGCAACACCTCTTTGAGGGTGCCTACCCACTTGCGTTGCCGATTTTCGCGGCATTTTTTGCGCGTTTTTCGTGCCATTTTGGCACGTTTTTTGCGCGTTAATTTCGGAGCACAACATGAGGCGCTGCAGTTTTGCAGCCCTCCATTGACAATCATGGGTGCATTAAGAGAAAAATAAGGAGACATATGCAACTGACAGTTCCTATGTGAAAAAACCCCATGAAACGGAAAAAAAAAACCCAGATGGACAAGAAGACATTCTATACTAATTGCTCTTGAGAAAAAACGCAAAACACATTTTAGCATCGCAGGAAAAAAAAAACGCAAGTGGGTAGGCACCCTAAGGCTGGTCGAAAGAAAGTAAGCCTTAAACCGGCTAGCCACCCTATTTCCAAAAAGTACAATACAGTATAAATTATTGGCAATTTACTAATCTATACTGTAGATTAATTCTGTTCTTTTTCTTTTTTTAAGCCACACCCAGCCACATTATTCTACAAATGGTCGCCATTGGAGAGACATGTGATGTAACCCCAACCATGAGCGCCTCCCATGTCCCATGTTCCACATCTGTGTCAAAATCCTGCTCATTCGGACCTGTGTCTAGAAAGAAAAATAGCAGAGAATGTGCAACCCAGGAGGCACTGATGGACAGAGTCTCATCATGGAACTGATGGACAGGGTATCAGCATGTGCCCCTATATCAGAGGCCATTTGTAGAATGGAGTGGCTACCTCCTTCTGCATGTTGACTTGAATGGTGAGGGGGCTTGCCTTTAGAAACTAACAAAACACTGCAGAATTTGTGAAAAGTATATGTAAGTTGAATATATATATATATATATATATATATATATATATATATATATATATGTATATCAGACAGTCTTGTACATTTTATATACAAGGTGGCCAACACCTTTTAGAAGAGATTAAAATATTATTTGAATGTAGAAAGGGCCTGGTTCTTTGAGGTGACCAATAGATGAAGAACTGAGGTGGCTGTCAGTAAATAGAAACCCCATAGCTATCACCTTTACAAGCATAAAAAGCCTTCCAATTACATAAAGAATGACTTTCACATCTTCAAAATAATCATAATTTAGTACCATTAAAAAGACAAATAATTTACAATTACTTGCCCACATGTATCTTCTGTAAAACTATTTCAACTGTGATAAAATAATGAACTAATTCAAAGTGTTAGGAGAGTTACAACTTCAGTTGTAAGACCAATTATTCTATAAAAGGTTACATTAACATGAAATATATAATTTAAGCTTCAGCTACGAGAACCTCTTTAGCAATTCACTAATGTGTTTTTTGCAAGATAATCTGAAATGGCAGTTCTTTGGATTTAGAAAGAACATGTTTTTACCACAGTAGAGAAAGGTAACATTTAGTATTTTTAATATCTTTTATATATTTGATTCTAAAGCCGGTCTGGAGAATTGAAACATTATTTACCCTTTGCTTTCCATGTGGGTTACTGCTTGCACATTGTGCCTATGTACTGGTTATTATATTTGTTGTTTGCTCATAGTATCTATTTGCAACAAAAGCCTCTATGTCTAATACACACCTGAACCCAAACTCACCAAGATCATGAGCATCTCCACTAACTCAACATTGTCCTTCTTAGTCCTACAGTATGATACTGATTAGAGATGAGCGAGCGTACTCGGCCACGCCCCTTTTTCACCCGAGTACCGCGATTTTCGAGTACTTCCGTACTCGGGCGAAAAGATTCGGGGGGCGCCGTGGGTGAGTGGGGGGTTGCAGCGGGGAGTGGGGGGGAGAGGGAGAGAGAGAGGGCTCCCCCTGTTCCCCGTTGCTACCCCCTGCGCCGCCACGCCTTCCCCCGCCCCCCGGCACCCCCCAAATCTTTTCACCCGAGTACTGAAGTACTCAAAAATCGCGGTGCTCGATCAAGTAATTACTCGAAACGAGTACGTTCGCTCATCTCTAATACTGATGCTTCCAACACTTCACTTACCATCAATGCTCCACAAATACCATAATTTCTTATTTTAAACTGAACTACTGCCTCCAACTCAAAATCATCTCTTGGATATAATTTTCCCTCAACCATGAGTCAACAATAATACTAGTGCATGCCTTATTGCAACATCCTGTTCTGTGACCTCACATCCAATGCTCTTGTACCTCTTCAATTCATTTTATACTATGATGACCAACAATTCAGCCCTCTCCTTATTAGTCCTCAGCCTGTACCCTCTGCCAATCTCTTCACTGTCAGATTTAGTTCAATATATATATATATGTCATACAAAGCTAGCCACTACATGTCCCCTGCATACATCTCTGCTCTAGCATCCCGATTACAGATGAGCGAGCATACTCGGATAAGGCAGTTACTTGAGCGAGCATCGCTTCTCTCAAGTAACTGCATTCTCATCTGAGCAGGCTCGGGGAGGGGAGGGGGGGCAGTGGCGGAGAGTGAGAGAGATATTTACTAGAAATGAGCGAGTATACTCGCTAAAGGCAATTGCTCGAGCGAGCATTGCCTTTAGCGAGTATCTCCCCAGCTTGAGACTGCAGGTTCGGGTGCCGGCGCGGGGGAGCGGTGAGTAGAGGCTGTCAGCAGGAGGGAGCAGGGGGGAGAGAGGGAGAGAGAGATCTCCCCTCCGTTCCACCCTGCTGTCCCCCGCAGCTCTGTGCCCGCTGCCGGCACCCGAACCTGCAGTCTCGAGCGGGGGAGATACTCGCTAAAGGCAATGCTCGCTCGAGCAATTGCCTTTAGCGAGTATACTCGCTCATCTATAATATTTACCCTTCTCTTTTCTTCCTGTTCTTTTTTCTTTTATCTTTTTCTTCATTAGCTATGCTTTAAAAACTGTTCAAAATACTTAGATGCCTGACAGTGTTATACAGGGTGTTATGTCTCTTAGACAGTGTTAAACACTAGTTTTAGGGGCATTGGTGAAGTTTCAGTTCAGTTTAAACTAATTCGGACCATACTGAACTTTTGTCACCAATTCAGGGAACTAGCCAAACAAAATTTCTGAAACGTTTACTCATCACTAGTGATCACTCATCTTTCCTTCTGTGTTTTCATTACAGACCGGCGCATGCATGTTTACATGGTCACTGTTCTGCCAACCAATGCTGATTTTTATATTAGCATAAAAGATGCATTCATCAAGTGACTTATCTTTGATCATTTACTCGCTGCATGTGTTTATTTTAATTAATGATTAGGTATGGTCATTCATATGATTATCTCACTCTCTAAAAATACTTTTTGTACTAGAATACACAATGCTCAGTGTATTGATATACAGTGAACCTCTCCAAATACCACCTCTTTGAGATGACCACCCCTTATCCAGGTCAAGGACAAAAAGATGCTTGAAAAAGGTCTGCTTAAGGGCGCCCACCCACTGGCGATTTTTTTTCCTTTGCGTTTTTTCTCAAGAGCAATTAGAATTGAATGTGTTCTTGTCCACTTGCGTTTTTTTTTTCAGTCCGTTGCAATTTTTAACATAGGAACTGTCAGTTGCATATGTGTCCTTATTTTTCTCTTAATGCACCCATGAATGTCAATGGAAATTAACGGAAAAGCCACGAAAAAGCCGCGAAAATGCCACGAAAAATGCCGCAAAAACCGCGCCAAAAACGCACGGAAAACGCTGCGTTTTTCACGCATGAAAATCGCAAACACCAGTGGGTGGGCGCCCTAAGTTGGGTTTACATGAGAGAACTATCCGGCTGCCACTTGTACACAGGACGACTATTGCCCAAATCCGCTCCCACTAGTGATGATTTTGGTGATAATCACTCCATGTAAAAGTATCTTTAGACTGAAACATTACAGATATGGTGAAATAAAGTGGAAGATTATTTGAGAAGTGCCGGCTCTATTTCTTCATTGATTGTCCTTATCCAGGACAGATTTCCTGGGATCAGTTTTTAAGCTCCACTATATATTCAACATGATTGTTATCTTCTTTGAGAAGACCACACCCACAGAAGACCACTTTTCCATGAAATTTTGGGTATGCATTTATCCAGCAGCAAGCCCCATTTCCTCATGACTGTCTATCAGAACAGACATGCTTTGCTTCTAGATAAATTTGACAAATCATGCAAACCATTAAGAAATATTATTGATTGAAGGCTTATAAGAAAAAAAATCATATTTCATCAGTTGAAAATATATTTGTGCTTTCTTTAAAAGTAACGGTTCAGAGAACATTTATCTAGAAATACAGATTGCATCATAGTTTTGTATTCTGCTGTCAGGTAAGTGATCGATTAAGTTTTCAGTAAGTAGAGATCACTGATATCTATAAAAACTACTTATAAGCTTAAAGCATTACACAATGTTGTCATATAAAGGGTTCCTAGTCAATGGATTGTCACCTTGTCGTGATGAGGGTGCTTGAGTGTTCCAGTGAACCTGTGGGCTTAGCCATTGGAGTCATTTGACCCCAGAAGTGCCTCCCTGGGTGTTAAGGCCACAGGGGAGGAACCAGATCAAGCACAATCTGAAGTCCTCAATAGCGGAGCAGGCGGAAGATAACATGGTACATTGTAACAATGGCTGTGAAGGCGGAGAAAGGCTGCAACAGATGAGAAGCCACCAGCCATCGAGTTAACCTTGCCACTGGATGTGAACCTCCTTCTGTGAAGACTGTGTGTTGATTGGATGTGCACTGATCCCCACACATAAATGAAACTCACTTACAGGCGTCTTCCAAGAAAATAAAAAAGTCCCATGGTGATCAGCGAGTGACTGTGTAATCTGGAAGTCCCTAGCCACAGTCTAGCACATGAGCGGTGAATATGCCTTCAGTCTTTTTATCCCAGGGACTGAGGCAACTGAGCAGCTTGGCAGCTGCATCCACGACTAAGCAGCCCTATTTAGGACCCACTCTGCTAACCGCACATGGGGAGTGGGCTAGAAAAGGTGCCCTGAACATAATCTGCCTCTCTCTTCCCTGACTGGACTACCGCATCAAGAGGGATCACCACCTTGCGGTCAAAAAAGACAAGTGAACTTCGGAACATGGAACATTCGGACACTATTAGCCAACATAGACAATGAAAGCCCTGAGTGCAGAACTTCTATTGTAGAAAGGAAGCTAAGGTGCTTTTACATCGACATAGCAGCGCTTCAAGAGATCCGGAGAACAGGGGAGGGACAGCTAAAGAAAGAAAAAGGAGGCTATACCTTCTTTTGGAAGGGCCTGCCAGAACAAGAACAAAGAAACCACAGATTTGGCTTCGCAATTAAAAATGACTTGATGAAGTATCTATCTGAAGCATCCATCAGCATCAATAAAATGACTCTCGACTCTCCGAAATAATCTTGCCTAAAACCAACAGGCGTGGTCACAAAAAATCAATGCTCAAATGTTTTTGTTTCAAAAGTTTTTATTTGATTTTTATATAACTTTATACAATAGAAAGCTGAAGAATACCCCTCGCACGGGTGACATGAAACATATCATAAAGGTTTCTACTAGAGATGAGCGAGCATACTCGTCCGAGCTTGATGCTCGTTCGAGTATTAGGGTGCTCGGGATGCTCGTTACTCGAGACGAGCACCACGCGGTACTCGTCTCGATTAAACGAGCACTGACCATTGAATTCAATGGAGCCGGCAATACAGCCGGCTCTATTGAAAGCAATGGGCTGCCGGCGTATGCGGGATGAATTGTCGGGAAGAGCTTAAATATATAAGCCCTTCCCTGCAATTCATCTAGAAATGTGTAAAAATAAAAAATATATATATACTCACCTGGTCCCGGCAGAACGATGTTAGCCCATTGAATTCAATGGAGCCGGCAATACAGCCGACTCCATTGAAAGCAATGGGCTGCCGGCGATCGCGGGATGAATTGTCGGGAAGGGGTTAAATATATAAGCCCTTCCCTGCAATTCATCCAGAAATGTGTAAAAATAAAAAATATATATATACTTACCTGGTCCCGGCAGACGGAGTTCAGCGCGGCAGGCTGCAGTTCTCCTGAACTGCTCTAAACAGCTGTGAGTAGTATTCAGCAGCCGGGGATTTAAAATCCCCGCCTGCTGAATGAGATGCCTCTGATTGGTCACAGCCTGACCAATCAGAGGCATCCCTCACTCACACCCATTCATGAATTCATGAATGGGTGAGTGAGGGCTGCCTCTGATTGGCTCAGGGGCCAATATATAAATATATATAAGTAT
The DNA here is from genome assembly GCF_035609145.1 of Eleutherodactylus coqui. Lineage (NCBI taxonomy): Eukaryota > Metazoa > Chordata > Amphibia > Anura > Eleutherodactylidae > Eleutherodactylus > Eleutherodactylus coqui. The sequence goes on from NC_089842.1 coordinate 64,709,666, forward strand.
ATAAAATATATATAAGTATATATATATTTTTTATTTTTACACATTTCTGGATGAATTGCAGGGAAGGGCTTATATATTTAACCCCTTCCCAACAATTCATCCCGCGATCGCCGGCAGCCCATTGCTTTCAATGGAGTCGGCTGTATTGCCGGCTCCTTTGAATTCAATGGGCTAACATCGTTCTGCCGGGACCAGGTAAGTATATATATATTTTTTATTTTTACACATTTCTGGATAAATTGTAGGGAAGGGCTTATATATTTAAGCCCTTCCCGACAATTCATCCCGCGTACGCCGGCAACCCATTGCTTTCAATAGAGCCGGCTGTATTGCCGGCTCCATTGAATTCAATGGGCTAACATTGTTCTTCTCTGCCACAGCTGTTACAGCTGTGGCAGAGGAGAACGATCTTTACGCTGACAGTGGAGGGGGGGGGGGGTCTCACTCTTGCCGTTATTGTGGCTTAATAGTGGGACCTGGGAACTTGAGATGCAGCCCAAAATGTAGCTCCTCGCCTGCCCTATTCGTTTCTGTGTCGTTTCCATCACTTTCTTGTGTTTTGCAGATTTTCACAAATGAAAACCTTAGCGAGCATCGGCGATATACAAAAATGCTCGAGTCACCCATTGACTTCAATGGGGTTCGTTACTCGAAACGAACTCTCGAGCATCACTGAAAGTTCGACTCGAGTAACGAGCACCCGAGCATTTTGGTGCTCGCTCATCTCTAGTTTCTACTCATTATTGTATCTGTAAGAAAAATATTCTCATTTGTATATAGGATGCTATTGGTATCATTATGTCTCGGGAAATTGTCTCGGGAAATTTACTCCTATGAGGACAATAATCGCAACATATTTGGGATATTTAGATAGTCAGACCATGGTTGACAAGTCTTAAGCCTTCATAGAATCATCCCTCATAGTAGGCAGCTTTTCACAGATCATCATTTTGGAGATTCTAGCTATGATGGGGTTCAGAATAAGGGATGGTTTCAACCACTGGGATACTTGCCACCATACATATAAACTGGGAGAGTTTGTGTTGTTGATTACCCAGTCGATTTGTCCGTCAGCAGGCAAACCAAGGGTGTGAGGGGGAATGTATTGCCCCAAATGCTGGGCATGTCCACCAGATATGCAAAACCGAACCCAGTTCCCTGCACTATTGGGTATTTGAGAGTGTAGTTGAGGAAACATCATCTGCAAGAATGATATATATCTGACGTATTTACAGCCACAAGTGGTCTGGAACTGAGTATTTTTCGAAGATTTGTTTAAAAAGTCATGGGTCTATTCAGTGTCATAAAATGTTGTAGTGAGATCAGTCCTCTACTTTGCCACCAAGCAAAACTATCTGTTAGCAGGCTGGGGGAAAAAGAATGGTTTGGAATAATGGGGGGTGGTGGTGGATGGTCTGAAATTAAGGAGTGTTTGAGACTATTTGATTTCTAAACTGTAAGGAGATGGAAGGTGAGAGGTGTTGTATTTTAAATGTATTGAATTTTTTTGTCCCAAAAGATAGCTCTCAGGTCCACAGGGGACACTAGGGAGGCCTCCAGCTCCACCCAGAGGAGAGCTCCTGGGCCTGCAAACATGGGGGGAATCTGTGTCATTTGTGCTGCATAGTCATATATTTGTAGATTAGATATGGATAGCTCCCCCTATTCTTCTGTGAAAGTGGATTATTTTCTGTTTAATACAGGGTCTCTTGTTATTCCAAATAAATTAGGAGATGGCTTGTTGCATAGCTTTCATGTCTGGTGGAGGATGTTAATTAAGAGGCACCTAAATTGATAGAGGATATTCATTTTAATTGAGTTTATGTGCCTGAAACAGGAGAGGGTGCGCTGGTTCCATTTTTTCCTTTCTAATTTGGGGGTGCTAAGCAGGGGCGTGTAATTCCATTTGTAGGTGATATAGTGTGGGGGACAATGAAAACCAAAATTGAGTTTGATTAATTTTTGCCTATTCAGGGGAGTATTAATAAACATGGCTTCCATTTTGTCTATATTTACTAAGAGACCAGATACTGCCTCAAAATTAACCAAAGTACATTTTAAGTTTGGGACAGTAGTGAGAGGTCTGGTTAAGGTAAGTAAAATATCATCGGCCAAAAGACTTATTTTATACTCTTTCCGCCCTTGTGTAATTCCAGCTATGTTTGGATTATTCCTAATTATGCAGGCTAGGGGCTCCATGGCTAAGGTGAACAATGCCGGAGAGAGGGGACACCCCTGCCTCTCTGAATATGGATTGGCCTCAGGTCTGAGCATGGTAGTTTCAATGTTGCAAATGGGGAAAAGTATAGGGAGTGGAGAGCCATGACATAAGATCCATGTATTCCCACCTTTTCCAGGACTGCAAAAAGATAGCTCCGTGAAAGGCTGTCAAAGGCCTTTTCTATATCAAGTGCAAGAGCTATTGTAGTAGTTTGCTTTTGATGAGTGGTATGGAAAAGGTTAAGAATAGAGAACAGATTAAATCGTTTGGCGAGCATGCTTGTCAGGATTTTGTAGATTTAAGAGTGATATTGGGTGATAATTTGTAGGTGAAGTAGGGTCTTTATTCTGTTTTGGTATTACTGTAATATGGGCGTCTAGGAATTCACTAGGTATGTGTTTCCCATCTAGAATCTTATTATATAGAAGTGTAAGAGGGGTGGTGGGAAGAGTAACAATTTTTTTGCAGTACAAAGCCGTGAAGCCATCAGGGCCAGGAGCTTTACCTAATTTTAGGTTCTTTATTGATTTCTTTTATCTCCTCTGTGACTGGATAATTTAATTGTTAATTGTATGGAGACTCTTTACAGAGGCAGAAAAGTCTATCATTAAATTATTAGCCCTTCACAGAATAGACTATTCTGGGAAGGGTTAATTGTAGGGAGGGTTGAGTTTTGGGAGGGACAGGTGTTTTAGGAATTCTTTAGGGGTAGAGGGTTGGGATTGCGGTTTATGTTTATATAAGATGCTGTTAAATTCATGGAAAATTTGAACTATTCTATTTGGGTCTAAGGTACAGGATGTAGTCTGTGTTCTAAGGGAGTGAACCGAGGTAATCCTTTACCTCACTCTACGCTTGGCCACTAGGAGATTGTCATGTTTATTTGTAAATTAGTAGTATAGTGATCGAGTCCATTGATGGGCTTTTTCAGTGACAGAGGTGTATAGGAGATTTAGTTGCAATTTTACATATTATTTCTTTAGCTAATGAGATACTTGGTCTCTGTTGGTTGGCTGTCTCAAGAAGAGATAGCCACCTCTCCAGAGTCACCATGGCGTGAGATTTTTCCTTTTTTTGTTTGTCACAATGTTGACAATTTGTCCCCTCATGAAGGCCTTATGGGCTAGCCAAACCCAGATTGGCTTTGAGTCAGGATTAACATTAGTGGACAGGTATAAAGTTAGTTGCTGTAATATTTGTGTAAAAGTTTTTGGGTCCTTCAGGAGGGTTTTGTTTAGCCTCCATCTCTTTGGAGGTCACAGGGCTTTTTGGGTTAAAAATGAGAGAGAACTAAATCATGATCAGACCAGGCAAATGAAATGTGCGTAGCCTGGACTATTGTGGGTACTAGATGAGCAGATATCAGGATCCAATATATACGGGAGTATGTTCTATTTTGATGCGAAGGTGTAACCTTTCTGCACGCCGTGCACCTCTCTCGAGGCATCTGCTAAAGCCAAGTTCTTCATTGTAGCATTCAGGGATGCTCTTTGAGATATGCTGAGTTTGTCAAGCCCAGGGAAGAAGCAATCTAGGGTAGGTGAGAGTGTCATATTAAACTCGCCCATCCAATATATATCAGAATTATGGGAGGCCTTTAGCTTATTTGCAATATGAGAGAAGAGTTTAAATGGGCGGTTAACTGGGGCGTATGAATTAATAATGAGGTTTTGGTCATATAGGGAGCCATATAGATTTATGAATCTGCCATGTGGGTCTATTTCTGTTTTGCTAGTAGAGAAAGGAAGAGAGATGTGCAGGAGTATGGATACTCCCTGATGCTTTTAAGGGGCTACCAATGGGAAAACCCTGGAGTGCTGGGAGTGGCGGTATCTTGGGGCGACGGTAGAGGAGAAATGCATCTCCTAAAAACAAAATTATATCCGGTTTCTCTTTGAGGTGCTGTATAAAGGCTTTACGCCTTTTGGTAGGGGAGTGTAAACAATTTACATAGTGGGAGATTATGACCACCATTGTGTGGAGAGAGTATTAGCTGAGACTGTTTGGCTATTATGAGTGGGAAGCATGAGTGTTTCGTGGTCAATGTTCAAATTTTTTATGGGAGACCCTCCAAAAAATTGCCATTTGATAAGAAAATGAGTTTCTGAAAGTTTCTGGTAAATTGGATAACGTTAACCTGTGCCTCATCAACTTTGAAGTTACGATTTTAGGAGTTTTTGTTAAAAAATCACAGTTCTTCACCCATAAAATGAAAACTATTTGTCCTAGAAACCTGATCATGGTCTCATTTTATTGATAATGTTCTTGTCCACAAATATTCCTTTAACCCCTTTTTAGGTATGATTCATATATCTGAAGATATTAGTAAATTTTCAGTGCTGGTCTTGCTCTGGATTCCCAAAATCAATATTTCCTGAAAACACTCAAGATTATCGCGACATGCCATCATCTCTGATTTTAATGTCAATGAATTTCTTTTATCGTGTTTATAATCGAAAAACAGCTAATGTAAGATACTGTATGTGTTTTCATAGAAATTTTGACAAACCCAAGATGAAAAAGGGTATTGTATGAGAAGAACAAAAATCCGAATAAATTACAAGAAATGTATTTCACACACAAAAAAATGATTTATTACAAGATAGAAGGATATGTATTATAAAAAAGAGCATTAATGTGTATTGTACAAACTAAAAAAAACATAAAAGAAATATATTTACTTAAATTTTCATGATTTAAACATCAAGAAGAGGTTCAACAGCTAATGTGCTTCTTCAAGGCTGAATTGTACTCTTACATTTCTGTCATCTAATTCATTTTCAACCTTCTGTTCTCGAAAAGATAATAATTTCAAAGCCGTTTTTTTTCCTAACTTTTACCTTCAAAGTTTCATCAAAAAACCAAAATCCCACATGTTCTGAATTTAGATACCACAGGTGATTTATAAATTTGACTATTGCTTTCTCTGATACCTCTTTATTATTTTTTTAAAATAATTTATAAGCAATTTTAACTATTGCAAATAGACATTCAATTAAAAATATCTCAAATACATGTTGTTAAAGTACAGATTGAGGCCTTAGTCAGACGAGCGTTTTTTCGTGCGATTTGCGGATCGCATGACGGATGCGCATCCGCAAATCGCGTGACCGGTGCCCGAAAATCACCCGAAAATCTGCTCCTAGCCGCGTTTCATTAGAAACGGGGCGGAACTGTCCAGCGCATTGCATTCAATGGAGCCGGCAATACAGCCGGCTCCATTGAAAGCAATGCGCTGCGGGCGAGTGTGGGATGAATTGTCGGGAAGGGCTTAAATATATAAGCCCTTCCCTGCAGTTCATCCAGAAAAGTGTTAAAATAAAAAATATATATATACTTACCTGCTCCCGGAAGCCGGAGTTCCGCACGGCCTACAGTGGGTGTGAAGGGGGTGTGAGTCAGACCTGCCCCCTGATTGGCTCAGCGCTGAGCCAATCAGAGGCAGGTCTCACTCACACCCATTCATGAATTCATGAATGGGTGTGAGTCAGACCTGCCTCTGATTGGCTCAGGCTGAGCCAATCAGGGGCAGCTTTGAGTCACACCCCCTTCACACCCACTGCAGGCCGGCCGCGCTGTACTCTGGCTGCCGGGACAAGGTGAGTATATATATTTTTTTTATTTTAACACATTTCTGAATGAATTGCAGGGAAGGGCTTATATATTTAAGCCCTTCCCGACAATTCATCCAGCGCTGTCCAGCAGCCCATTGCTTTCAATGGAGCCGGCTGTATTGCCGGCTCCATTGAATTCAATGGGAAAACATCGTTCTTCTCTGCCACAGCTGTTACAGCTGTGGCAGAGAAGAATGATTTGTCTTCTATATGTTCTCAATGGGGTCGGTGCTGCTGCCGCCGGCCCCATTGAGCGCATATAGAGAAGAGAACAGGAATCGCAGACCGCAGATAGGTGCGATCTGCGATTTCTGTTCTATAATTTATCGGACGAGCGCATAAAAAGCGCTCATGTGTCCGATACCATTGCAAAGCAATGGTTTTTAAAAATCGCCGGACGCATGCGCAAATCGCGTGAAAAAATGCCCGTCTGACTAAGGCCTAAGAAGGTGGAAAGAAAATTTTAAAAAGAGATCAAACACACCTACTTATTGTGATTTTTCCAATCTTGCGAACTGAGCTAATTTCCTCTTTTCTCTTTGTTTTTCTGCTTGTAAAAATTTCAAGTCAACTCCTGCCATGCAGTAACAAAAACGCCCCGTCTACTTCAGTAGTATTGATGAATGCATCCTGATGAGCAATATCGAAAAGGTCATCAGGGGTTGACTTGAAGACTTCCACCTTTTCATTTTGATCTGCATCTGAAGTTCTGCCAACATTTTTTTGCAGTTTTCTTCATTGTTCATAAAGATTTTCAAGCTTTGCAACATAATCTTTTAAGTGTCTTGTTAGAATCTTAGATTTATCCTAGAAAATTAATACTTCTTGGATAGTAAGTCTTGAAGCTTCTTTGATGCTCAGTTTGACTTGGCACATATTATAAAACAAACTATGCAACACTTGAAAATTCGATTGTAACTTACTACCAGTAATTTGATGAGATGCATACCTGATCAAAAAAAATCTTGTATTTATGCCTTAAACTCATGCTAGCTGCTGCTTTGGAAGACAAAGGTTCTGAATCCATTTTCACTCAAAGTCAAAACTGAAGAAAAAAAAACAATACAAAGTTTACCACTTGGAATTCAAATATTGACTGAGCTTCCTGCCATTCGCCACACAAGTCCCCACCCCAAGAGCAGACCACAGGTTAATTTGATCAATGATGGCCATCAAGATCGCCTCCAAACGCAGACTTCAAGGCAGACAGATAGGACGTAAAATGAACACCCAAGCCCTTTAAGAGTCCTCTAAATGAGCCATTCTTCAAACAACACTCAAGAATCATCTATCCATGGAAGACCCTGAAAATGTTGAGGAACATTAAAATAAACTGAAAATCACCATTATTGCAGCCTATGAAGAAATCATTGGATACCAAACTAAGAAACATCATGACTGGTTTGCTGAAAATTATAACGACATCCAACAACTGATTGATAAGAAAAATAATGCCTTCCAAATATGGCAAAGAGGCACCAACTGTGTTGCTAAGAAAAATATCTTCACTAGTGCAAAAGCTGAGGTTCGAAGAAGGACCAGAGAACTCAAGAACATTTGGTGGCCAAAAAAGGCTCAAGAAATCCAACATTTTGCAGATATCCATGATGCACCAGGTTTTTTAAGCCACAAAGGTCATATATGGCCCAACAAATCATGACATACACCCCCTACGTTCATCAAATGGAACCAAGCTTCTAAAGGACAAAAATTCAATTGCACTATGTTGGAAAGGGCACTATCATAACCTCCTTAACTGTAGTTCTAATGTGGCTGAAGAGGCTGTCTTGCAAATCCCGCAACAACAAGTTGGAGATGAGCTTGCAGCACTGCCTAGCTTGGAAGAAGTCAGCAAAGCCATCAGCCAATTAAAAAAATTACAAAGCCAACAGACCTGATGGGATACTTGTTGAAATCTTTAAAGACAGAGGACCTGAGTTGAGACAACTTAACCAGCTGATTGAAAAAGTGTGAGCAACCGAGAAAATGCCGGCAGACTTTAAGGACGCCACTATCATCATCTTTTTCAAAAATGGGAAAAGAACAGACTGTGGAAATTATCAAAGTATCTTCTTTCTAACTACTGCAAGGAAAATCCTTGCAACAATCCTTACAAACTCTCTTCTATCCATTTCAGAAGACATCCTCCCCTAATCCCAAAACGGCTTCTGACCTTCCAAGGGAATAGTGGATATGATCTTCATGGCAAGACAGCCCCAAGAAAAATGCAGGGAACAAAATCAAACACTGTACATGGCTTTCATTGATCTTGCATTGGCATTCGACGCAGTGAATTGCAATGCTATTTGGACCATCCTCCAAAAAATCAGATGCTCTAATAAATTTGTGAACATCCTGCGGCTCCTTCATGATGACATCATGGCAACAGTCATGGACAGCAATGGCTCCCAAAGTGACCCATTTAGGGTGGAGTCAGGGGTCAAACAGGGTTGTGTTATTGCCCCAACTTTATTTTCTATCTTTATAGGTATGATACTGCGCTTTGTTGATGTGAAGATTCCCAATGGTGTGGAAATCATCTATCGGACAGATGGAAAACTATTTAATCTTAACAGACTAAAAGCCAAAACAAGGTCACAACAGCATCTGTTACAGAACTCCAATATGCTGATGATAACATAGTCTATGCTCATTCGGAGGAAGATCTGCAAGCCACTTTAAACATCTTTGCAGGAGCATACAAAAAGCATGGCCTCACTGAACATCGAGAAAACCAAAGTACTCTATTAGCAGGCACCAACTAATCCTTCTGCAATGCCAGAAATACAGCTTAATGGTGTAACGTGGGAAAGTGTTGACCATTTCCGCTACCTTGACAGCCACCTCTGCACAAAAGCTAACATTGACGCTGAAATACAACACCGCCTGAGCTCTGTGAATACAGCATTTTTTCGAATAAAGCAAAGAGTGTTTGAGAACTGGGACATTTGTAGGGATACCAAGATGCTTGTTTATAAAGCTATTGTTCTAACAACCTTGTTACACGAGGGGGTGCTGATAAGTCTTTGGCTTTACCCAGAAAGAAACAAGATAGGAGGATGAAACTTTACATTTATTCCACATACTCTCCACTGATGTCAACACAATTCTTACATTGGTATTCCAAGTTCTGTAAGAGTTGCAAAATGAAGGATTTCGTTTTTTCCTCAAACCAGTCATCCGTAGCAGCCATGGCATCAGAAATGGTGTGAAATTTGGTACCCTTGAGGTGTTTTTTCAGGTTTGGAAACAGATGATAGTCGAGGGAGCTAGATCTGGTGAATAAGGTTTGTGGTCAACCAGCTGGAAGCCTAGCTCCACCAGTTTTGCCGTGGTCACTTGTGCAGTGTGAGCAGAGTCGTTGTCTTGCAGGAACAAGATTCCTTTGGACAGCTCGCCGCACCTTTTGGCCTTCAGAGCTGCCTTCAATTGGTCCAAAAGTTCAATGTAATACTTTGCATTGATGGTGGAACCATTTTGAAGGTAGTCCACTAGCAGCACGCCCTCCTTATCCCAGAACACAGACGCCATCACCTTAGTGGCTGATTTTTGCACCCTGAACTTCTTTGGGCGAGAAGAACCACTGTGCCTCCACTCTGTTGACTGCTCCTTGGTTTCAGGGTCATACAAATAAATCCAGGTCTCATCCATAGTGACCAGTCGATCCAGGAAGTTCTTATCAGTCCGGAAACGCTGACAAATGGACCGTGAAGTTTTCACTCGCATGCTTTTCTGATCTGTTGTCAAACATTTGGGGACCCATTTTGCAGATAGCTTCTTCATGTTCAAATGTTTGTGGATAATGACACAAACACGTTCACGAGAAATCCCCATGATGTCTGCTATTCCTTTAGCTGAAATTCACCGATTCTCCAGTATGAGGTTGTGCACAGCATCGACGATCTCCAGAAAAACAACCTCTCTCGTTCATCCAGGACATTCCTCATCATTGGTGCTGTAGTGGCTCGTTTTTAATGTGGCAACCCAGTTCTTAACTGTAGAATATGAAGGGCATTGATCCCCAATGTCTGTGACATATCACCATGAATATCCCCCACAGACTTTCCTTGTAGAAACAAGAATTTTATCACTCCTCTCATTTGCTGTGAATATCGCCTTAGACTCCACCATTTTGTTTTCCCGTGTGCCTAGATCACTGTTGCCTTAAGCTACAAACATAAAATTTTGCAAACTTATATTAGACACATAAGACTTTCATGTGATGTAACATTCGTTACCATAGAAACAAAAAAAGAACACAGACCCAAAGACTTATAAGCAGCCCCTTCGTATGCTTGCAAAAGTGGACCGTCTGCAAACGTCATTCTCAACTTTTGGAATGATTCCATCAGTGTTGCCTTTGAAAAATCCTGCAAATCTCTTGGGAAGACAGGCAGACAAATGTCAGCATTCTGAAAGAAGCAAAGACCACCAGCATTGAAGCGATGATCCTTCGCCATCAACTTCGCTGGACTGGCCACATTGTGTGAATTCCTGATTACCATCTCCCAAAGCAATTACTATACTCTCAACTCAAATATGGAAAACTGAATGTTGTTGGACAGCAAAAAAGATTAAGGATAGACTTAAAGCTAACCTTAAAAACTGTGGCATAGACATCAAGAACTGGGAAGCCTTGGCCCTCGAGCACTCAACTTGGGGGGCAGCAGTTACCAACAGCACTGTGAATTTTGAAGAGGCCCAAATGGAGGGCAAAAGGGAGAAACATATCAAGAGGAAAGCACAATAAGCCAACCCTTGTCGGGACCATCTTCCACTTGGAAACCGATGTGCCCACTGCGAAAGAACCTGCGAATCAAGAATAGGTCTCTATAGTCATCTACAGACCCACCGCAAAGCCCCCATACTTGGAAGACAATCATGCTCGGCCATGAGTGATAGCCGATGATGATGATAATGATGATAAAAGGTTAAACTAGAATTTAAAATTAATGTACTTCCTGATTCCTCTTGACATAGACACATGATCACTGCAGTCAACCACTAGCCACAGTGGTGAACCACTACAGACAGTAATGGGCGGCAGTGGTCACATGTCCATGTTGAGAATGACCAAGAAGGCAGGAAACCAGGGATGTTTTGGAACAGGAGTGGCAGGGAATGGGTTAGGTGAGAATAACTTATTTTATCATTTTACACCATTGTGAGCAATCTTAAAAAAATTTAATTGACCAGATAACCCCTTTAATGTTGCAACTGTACTGGAATCAGAGAAGAATGTGGATTTATTTGATTCTTACTGCCACGCAATACCAGTGTCTGGAATGATACATAATCTCCATACATTTTTCTCAGATCTGCAACTATATTTTGTAAACAATAAACACATCAGTGCAAGGAGATTAAATAAAGCAAAGTAAAATTTGAGAGCTTATGTTGCTATGACAAATGTAATTTCAAATAAATGCTTCCAGACAGCTTGCTCTGCCTTACAAGATGCAAAGATCGATCACTATTACAGAAGCCGTATTTCCTGTGCAAACAACAAATGTTTTCAATCCCTATCAGGCTGGATTTACACAGAAAAATTATTTTGCCTGAGTAAGCGCTATAATGTACAAATGACATTGTTGTTTTTATATATTTATACAAAACGATTGTTGTTTACTCGTTCAATTTTGCGATCACTGAATGAACTGTTTGGAGTATTTAGGCAGGCTTAAGTATCATATCAAGTGTATTTTAACTTTCAACCCCTCGCCATGCACTCTCATTGGTTGCTGAGTCCACTGAACACTCACTGCTGTGGGTTTTTTGCTGGTTTGACTGATTACTTCCATGTATATATGTATTTTCCAGAACTAATAAGTATTAAAAGGGAGGACAACATATAAAAAAATGGGAGCTAACCAGCTTTTCAGGGGAGACACACGCCAAACAAGTGCACAAACAAGCTACTATTCAGACAGCAGTTCTTTTGTGTAAAGCCACCTTAAATGGGTTGTACAAGAATTTGAAGTTATTCCCTATCCACAGGATAAGGGGTAACTTATAGATCAGGAGGGTTTCTCCACTGATACATTCGCTGATCTCAACAATGGGTCCCGTGTAGAGATGAGCGAGCGTACTCGGCCACGCCGCTTTTTCACCCGAGTACCGCAATTTTCGAGTACTTCCGTACTCGGGCAAAAAGATTCGGGGGGCGCCGTGGGTGAGTGGGGGTTGCAGCGGGGAGTGGGGGGGGGGAGAGAGGGAGAGAGGGCTCCCCCTGTTCCCCGCTGCTACCCCCCGCGCCGCCACGCCTCCCCCCGCCCCTTGGCGCCCCCCGAATCTTTTCACCCAAGTACTGAAGTACTCGAAAATAGCGGTACTCGATCGAGTAATTACTTGAAACGAGTACGTTCGCTCATCTCTAGTCCCGTGGCCTCTGATATTTTTTGCAATTTGAAAGTTTCAAATCAGTACTGTTATTTTGTTCTAACATTTTGTAAATGTATGAAAAGTGTTTTAGATGCTAACACGTCACCTCTAGTGGTGTGAGGAGTGACATTATTAAAGTTGAGGAGAGGAGTTTTATTTAGATACCTGATAAGAGACAAAGCTTTGAAACACATTGAATGTTTGTATGGTGTTCTATAACGAATACGTTTATTTACCATTTTCTCTGTGTAAAGTCTATGAACTACATGCCTGGAATAGCGAAGCAGGAAATAATTGGATATCGCCTATCAAAAATGAGGGAAATGTGTATATGTCTCCTTCATTGAAGTGAGTAACTGAAGTTTCACATATTATATAAAAGCCGCTCTCCAGTTTTCTCGTTTCTCTCTTCCTGCATTTTTTTCCTCTACTGGAGACCTTCATTCTTGTCAGTCTAATGCTTAACATTTATTCCTGCCATGCTTTTGAAGACATTTCCTTAACTAGTCTCATATTCATAACTAATAGTGCAATAATGATATAAAATATTCAACATCAGAGTCAAGTAACTTGCAATCCTTCTAGAGCTCATCCTTTTCAGTGTAATTGTGTAATTCAGTGTGACTTTTGGTTACTGCACTAGCCCAAGGTGACATCACCACGGCAACCCCGGCACACATTATGCACTTAGCACTGGACACCACATAAGTAATATCTTCCTTCAGTTTCAGCGCCAATTGGCTAGCTAGGTTGTCTTTCAACCCAGTCAGCCTATCAATTCTTGTATAATAGTATGGTAAACTGGCTCCCTTGTGTAAAGGATTCCGGCTATACAGTAATCCTGTGTACAGACCACATGCTGTGTCAGTGAGTTCTGAGTTATTTATACTCAGTGCATCTATGCTAAGAAGTTCTGTTCTAGTGTTCAGCCTCATTAATTAAACCCAAATACTTGGTGGTTTGGTAGCATTCAGTGTCATAGGTCCATCTTGAATAGATTTTAGGCTTCTTTCCCATAGTTGAGTTGCCCTTTTCAGAGTGGGTTTTCCACTTCAGGGGTCATTCTGATTGGGTTGGTTCTGGTATAATTGTTCACTATTATCAATATTTCTAGTAGTCATCTACTAAGTCTTTTAAGTATGATAGTATTTGTTTCATTTATCTGCCCATCGGTTAGGCTCTGTGTCCTGCTGCGGTATTTGGCACCTCCGATTAAACAGATTTGCCATATCAGCTGTAATAGTAATATTAGGATTTAGATTTAATGGAAAAATGCATAACTATATGCTATAAAGTAATATCATTCATACAAAAGCACATTATGTAATAAATTCTTAACAATAATTGGTTAATTGGAAGAAATGACCTTCTGGGCCAAATACTTTGTGAAGCATCTTGAACAGGCAAATAACCAAAATGTTATTAGTGAAAATTAAACTTTTGACTCAGTGGTCAGATATGTAGAAATAATGCTTGTAGGAAACATGTTTTATAGCCTCTTTGCTATTGTACTCACTCTGGATCCTGCTTGTTATTTTGTTTCAAGGTCTTTTAACATATGTCAGCAAGATATATGTATCCTCTGACAATAAAACTAAAGAAAGGCTGCTAATCAAAATTACAGTCACAGCAAATACTTCAGGAATTTATAGCAAGGCATCCCAAGTCATGATTTATTTATTGTAATAAGAAAATAACAAGATAATTTCAAAATCAGCTTGGAACAATTATTAAAGATATAGGGGCACATCTGTAATGGTTTATGCCAGGTTTCTGGCATAGAAAAGTATCTTGTGCAACAAAACATGCAAATTGTACCTTTTCTTGCCACTTTTTAAAAGTGACGAGCATAAGGGGAGGGGGTTGGGCCTCCAGGAGCCAGTCAGATTCACTATATTTTTATCAAAAAACTTATCTTTAGATTTTCTGTGGGAGATTTATAAAACAAAAAAAGGTATATAAATGATCAAAAGTTCACGCAAGCAACACATGAGTAAACATTTGCTGATTTTTTTTCCATCTGTGCCAGCCCACATAACTTTTTAAAAACCTTTTACCCAACACATGTATGAATAATTTACACCATGGAATTTTCATAATTATGCTAGAAATGTACTCAAGCTCATACCTGACAGTTTTCTATGCAGGCATGTGGAGATGCTAAGATGTGCTTATAGTAGGAAAAGAACTATGCCTTTTCAAAATGAGGTGCATAGTGCACCAATGGGGGTCATATTAAAATGGCATTCTAAGTAATTTCCTGTCTAACTTTATTTCCAACTATTAGTGGGCTTAGTTTCTGCCAGATTTGCACCCAAATGTTGGGTTGACCCTGTTCTTTCCTACCAAGCCACATCCCTTTTTGTGAAGCCATCCCTTTTTAGCCAAATAAAGTGTCTAGAACACTTAATAAATTTGGTGAAAGAAATGTAAGACAGTTTTTGGCACAATTTGTGCCAGAAAACACGCATATTTGCAATGGTAAATGTGCCTTATTGTAATAATATGTGTTTAGGTATATCCCTTGTGGCAAGGTAGTTTACAAAAGAGCCTGCAGAGGGTGTGAAAGCAGGCCTTCTGTGTGCTAATCAGCTGGGACAGCTGTGGGGGTGTGGTTGAAGGAGATAAAACCTCCACACATACTCCTGCAAAGTTGAAAGTTGGCTGAAAGCCAGAGCGAGAGGCTGTGGTAGCCATGTCAGGAACCAGGGTGGACCAGATTAGGGACCAGTCATGTGTCTGACAGTGGAGGGCGCCCTCTAGACACCCTGGGTGGAGGATAATGATGGAGACCCTGAAACCATATCATATTCCAGTACCTTCTTGCTGTGTATGAAAAAAACTGGCCATAATTTGAAGTAATTTGGTGGTCCTGAGCCTTCATGTGTATGGTGCCAACCCTCTTGAGTGGAGAAGATAGCAATCCTAGAGAGCGAGTAACCCCCATGTTGCCACACCTTGTATATGCAAAATGGTGAAATTTAATCTTTTCTGCCAAGACTATTTGTAATCCTGTTTCATTTACTTTAGAGAGATTGGAGAACTAAAACAAGTATTTGACAGAGGTGAACATATCCTTTAAAGGGATTGCACAAAGTTCAGAATCCTTATCCAGACCTACGGATTTGAAAACTCTACTTCCTGGGTGGTTCTGATACAGGGACACGTTGTATGGACCCTTTATGTGTCTGTCATATTATGCAGCCATTGGCTGGCTGTCATGATAATTTTAATTAATAACTAGGCTAGCCCCCAGCTCTGTCTTTGAATCAGCCATAACAGAGAATGTGGCTTGCTTAATTAAAGGAGATGTCTCGAGGCAGGAGTGGATTTTTTTTTTGCCCAGCCCCCCTAATTAAGCATACATTACTAAGCCCCCCTGTAAATGACTTTTCTAGCTGGTTTGTACTTACCGTTCCAGCGTTTCAGCAACTTATAAAAATTTTCCCAAGATGGCCGCTGGCTCTTTTCCCTTCGCTTGCTGTAGCCCGACGTGCGCACTCCCGAGACGCTACCAGCTGTGTCTCCCTGACAACCAGACGCCCCGCAGCCGCCGACCGGACACCTGGAGTGAACACGGCCGACCAGTCACCCACCGCCAGGCAGCAGGTAACCGGCGCAGCCCCCCCCCCGGCATAGCCCCCTCCCCGGCACAGCGGCAGCCCCCCCATCGCAGCGACAGCCCCCCCCAGCACAGCGACAGCCCCCCCCATCGCAGCGACAGCCCCCCATCACAGCGGCAGCCCCCCCTGGCACAGCGACAGCCCCCCCATCGCAGCGGCAGCCCCCCCGGCACAGCGACAGCCCCCCCCATCGCAGCGACAGCCCCCCCCCATCACAGCGGCAGCCCCCCCCGGCACAGCGGCAGCCCCCCCATCGCAGCGACAGCCCCCCCCCGGCACAGCGACAGCCCCCCCCATCACAGCGGCAGCCCCCCCCGTCACAGCGGCAGCCCCCCCATCGCAGCGACAGCCCCCCCCCCCGGCACAGCGACAGCCCCCCCATCACAGCGGCAGCCCCCCCCCCCGACACAGCGACAGCCCCCCATCGCAGCGACAGCCCCCCCGGAGCAGCGGCAGCCCCCCGGCGCAGCCCGCCCCCGGCGCAGCGGCAGCCCCCCCCATCGCAGCGGCAGCCCCCCCGGCACAGCGACAGCCCCCCCATCGCAGCGACAGCCCCCCCCGGAACAGCGACAGCCCCCCCCCATCACAGCGGCAGCCCCCCCCCGGCACAGCGGCAGCCCCCCCATCGCAGCGACAGCCCCCCCGGCACAGCGACAGCCCCCCCATCACAGCGGCAGCCCCCGCCCCCCCCCCCGGCACAGCGACAGCCCCCCATCGCAGCGACAGCCCCCCCGGAGCAGCGGCAGCCCCCCGGAGCAGCGGCAGCCCCCCGGCGCAGCCCGCCCCCGGCGCAGCGGCAGCCCCCCCCGGCCCATCACTTACCAGGACGGCGGGACAGCTGGACGGCGGGACAGCTGGGCGGCTTCTCCGGACAGCTGGGCGGCTCTGCACCTTCCTCTAACAGAGGATGGTACAGAATGGCCGCTCCAGCGCGCTCCCGAGCAGTGACAGCTCGTCTGCGCATGCGCAGAAGAGCTGTAGCGGGGAGCACACTGAAGCGGCTCGTGCTGAAAGGAGAAGACCGGACTGCGCAAGCGCGTCTAAAAAAGCAAGCTGCCAGCGAATTTAGACGGAACCATGGAGACGAGGACGCTAGCAACGGAGCAGGTAAGTGAATAACTTCTGTATGGCTCATATTTAATGCACGATGTATATTACAAAGTGCATTAATATGGCCATACAGAAGTGTATACCCCAACTTGATTTCGCGAGACAACCCCTTTAATAGAAGTGGAACAGCCAGTCCAGCATCGGCATAAAAAGAAAGTCTATACTATGTGACATGCTCTCAGAACCAGTCTGGAAGTGAAGGTTCTGACCCCACAGGACCCGGTAGTTATTCCGCCTCCTTGAATAACTACCTTTACAGTTTCAGATCTGTGGCATAATGGTATTTAGTTATGTTTATCAGCATGCTTCATGTGTTTGTAGGGAAAAAATACACAAAGGAAGCCAACTATGAAACTTTTAAACTGTGACGAATTTTCCTAGTTATTCCAGTTTTCTTTTTCAAGAAAATGGAAGAACTAATTATTCCTGCCTTTGGGCGAAGTCTGGAATCTCATTGTTACCAAGATTCAAGAATTGCAGCACTTGGGTATAAATCAAGAAAGACTGCTCATGAAAAGTGTGTTTATATAACTTCACAAATGGTAATGCTAAGACTAAGCAGTTATTTCAGCCTATTACATGATATTATGCATATAGAAAAGCAGAAATAAAAAAGACTATAAAATGGTTTAAATTAAAAGAATCTTATTGTGATTTATTAAGCATAAACAGATGGTGATGCTCCTAAAAAAAGTATCATAAAAGAAGCTAAATAAAAAAGAACTGATGGTACTAAAACCCAAGCGAGTGTGACGAAAAAGAAAATTGATAGTTTGGGACGTGGCTTGGCTGACTTGACAAGCAGATACATGTTAGAGGAGATCTGAGTAGATTGTATTTATCCCCCTCTACGCTGCAAGATTTCAGACTCAAACACACAACTCCCTTTCATCGGACCATTCCTAGAGTTGAACCATCACAACCTGCTGCGGCTTTCCTACCTGCTGAAGTCCCAGACCCACCTAGCTACTGCACTCTGCGCTCTCTTCTTCCATGGATCACAAGCACACAGTGTCATCCAAGGAGCCTCCTGCGCTTTCCAACTCCTGTGGAGGTCAACACTAGTGTCAGGCACTTTAATCCACACACCTGACACTGTGGAGAGGACCCTTTACAGCTCCGGGAGTGTCTTGCTGTTCCCGCAGCTACCTACTTGTGCTTCCTGTTGCTGCAACAGATGGCACATTCCCGGCCTGCTATCTATCTTACAGCACCAGTCTGCAGATCTCGGTCACCGGGATCTCACAGGCACTTCACCAGGTGGGTAACTCTCCCAGACCTGACCAGGCACTGTTGCATCTTCAAGATCCTCTACAATCCTCCTCTGTGGCTGCAATTAGGAGACATTACCAGCATTAGATGGTGCATGCCTTAGGCTGTCCTTACATCTAAGTCTGCATACTATAAGCAGTGATTAGTGGGATCCTCACTTTTTAGAGGTCCATCGACAATTTTTTTCCCACTGAGGAACTCGCAGCACCTGCTACAAAACACTACAGGGATTGTCCCTAAATTTTCTTGTATTCTCATACAGGTGGTCTACTACTGTCTATTTCCATATATTTTCACAAGTGCTCTGAAGTACTGCTTTCCTTGTACCTCCATCTAGTGGCCTTTCATCTAGAAAATATAGCTCACGGTACCAATTTGACTTTTACCACATTGTTTTTGGCACAGTGTTTTTGAGGACATAGTCTGAATACATTTTTTTTTAACACTTAGTGGAGTGAAGTGGACTTAATGCTTCAGCACAGCTACTATCAAATTGCATTCTATTGAGACCATCCTAGTTACAAAACACCTACTACATGATGGTGAAAGTTGGCAAAAATTAGTTGTATAGCACACTTAAACAGAAGAAATCAAGTCTGAAATGAACAATTTTTTACAGCAAATGTCTCCTCATACTTCTAAGGGTGCTAATAAAATGGCACCTGCTGCAAGTAACACCTCCCATACACAAGCAGCTATTCATGCTGAGAGTTCAGTGGGTGAAGTACAAGTGCATCACACGTCCCTTAAGGCCCTTTTACATGCAAAGTTTATCACTCAAAATTCGTTCAAATGGCCGATAATGAACGATAATGGTTACGTAGAAACGTGGGCAGTCGTGCACTATTCGTTACTTGTTGAAAGCCATGGGTTTTTTGCCTGCATAAAAACCATAGTTTGGCTTTCAAAAGAAATTCTCATCAGTGTACTGATTGTGTTTGCTTTGCATACTCAATGAGTACACTGTTTGCTCTGGCAGGAGGAGAACAATGGAATTCTCCTGGCTAGATAACACTCGCATAAACACAGGTCCAGCTGAGCAAACAGCTCAGCTGGGCATGTGAGGGAAATAAGAAGATGATTAAGTGCAAATCATTTTATGCAGAAATGTCTGCAATTCGTTCAATCGTCAGGTCGTTTAAGCAATAATCATAGGGTATAAAAGAGCCTTTATCCAATTGTGAACAATGCTTTGCAAAAAATAACTGAAAATGCTTTAAAGCCATTTATGTTTGAATTATCAGACATAAAAAGTGATGCCTTACATATTGGTGGCATAGAAGAACAATTTGAGGAGCATCAAGCCTGACTGCAGCTGCTTTAGGCTTGTGACAAGCACATTTAAACAGTTTGCTTACATATATTGAAGATCAAGATAATAAAGGTAGAAGAAACAATTTACAGATAAAGGGCACCCCAGAATTGCTTTTCCCAAAGGCTGTTCCTGACACCACTCATACTATAATTGCTTCTCTGCTGAGTCCTGGAGGTGCAGCAGCTTTAGTAATAGAAAGAGCTCATAGGGCACTCAGGCATAAACTGAAAGAAGAAGATCCCCTGAGGGACATTATTTGCAAAATATTGAATGCAAAGCATAGAGATGAAGCTTTAAAAATGGCGAAGAAAGGGCATAATCTCTCTTTTCAAGGCACCAAGGTCTCCATTTTCAAAACATTTCCCAAGTAACACTTAATAAGAGAATACAATTAAGAGTAGTCACAGATCCACTGACAGCACAGAAAATTCAGTATTGCTGGCTTTTCCCATTTCTCTTGTCTTTAAATATTCAAGGCATGGCTAAAATCATAAGACCTGCCAACCTCTTTCCTCTTTATGACCAATTAAACATCCCCAATGGGTTTCAGATAACTGGTATCACTGATCTTCCAAATCTTCTAAACATTCACCCTTGGCAGTCTTCCTCAGACCAACCTAGTTGCAAAGAGCTTCAAATCTCAGAAGATTAACTGGTTGTGTTGTTATCCCCAGATGAGCATTTTTGCAACTGACATTCAGTTTAAATGGACCTCATTGGTCCATGTGAGAAGTCTTATTTTCTTATCCACGTGTAGCTTTACCTAATTGTTATGTCATGTTCTCCTAATACACTATAGTTTTCCATAGGTGTACTCTTTTTATGAGATACATATGTGTTGTATAACATTTATCTTTCTGAACGGATGAGTCTCCTTTTTATGCCTTTCTCAACAATTCTAGAGGCACACTGATGCCATAGAAAGTATCTCACTTTCTATTCCTTTATACCCTAATGCTCAGTAATATAAATATATATTTTTGGGGGGTCTGCTACACCCCACATCAGTTCACCTAAAGCCACAAAGCATTGTTTCTAGGTACACTTTTAGCATTGTAGTTTCTACACTTTAGCAAACCTCAAGTAGATTAGCAGACCAGTTTGCTAATCTGTTATCTTAATACCTTGCTTGTTTGCATATGGTGTCAGTAAATATCACTACTTGGAATGTTAAGGAGATGAACTTTCTCACGAAGCGGTCTAGAATTTTTTAATCCCTAAGGGTGCTTTTAGACGGAATGATTATCATTTAAAAAATCATTCAAACAAGCAAAAATTGAACAATAATCATTCGGTTTAAACGCAAACCAATGATCCAACAACAAACGATATTCGCTCGCTTTTCGCTCATCATTCATTTTATGCAGACATCTCATTATTGGCTCATTCTCTTATCATTCGGTTCGATAGTGCTCGTTCAGTCCTTCTCATTCACTTACACAGCAAATTTGAAAGCCTGAACAATTCTGAACAATTTTTCATTTGAACAAGCCAATGTATATGCCTGTATAAACAGTATGTACGAGTGAATGAGCTAATGATGACGTCATTCTTTTTTTTGCTGGATCAAATGATAAATTGGCTCATTAAATTGGCTTGTCTAAAAGGGCCCTCAGATGCTTTCATTCCCAAATAATTATTCTACAGGAAATACATTTTCAAAAGAATAAGACCCCCAACCTCCCTATGAATATTTATAACAATTGGTATTATGTGTGCCACTCAATGTCTAAGGTCCATGACATTTCCATAGCTTTAAGGAAAAACTTACCATTCCGACTAATATCACAACTAAGTGAAGCAGAGGGCTAAAATTATATCAGGACTCCATTTCAGAGACATTTGGAGATCTTCACATGTCACTAGTAAGTATCCTTGGTTAGGAACTCATCTATAGGATACATAGCTATTTCGGATCATGCTCTACCCACATGGGAATAACTACAATTTTTTTCCCCAAAACATCTGTCACTTGGAGACTTAATGAGACTCTTCTAAAAGAGGAAAAAAATAGAGCACATATCAAATACTCCTTAAAAAAACTATTTCCAAGAAAATAAATTTGCTTCTCCTTCCCAACCATTAATATGGGAAGTACACAAATCCATAGTAAGGGGAGAGTTCATTTCCTTAGGGACTCATGTCAAGAAATTGAACAGTAAAGAGATTGACGAGACTTTAGCCAAAAGCATAGAACTAGGAAACCAGCATAAGCATTCATTGGCTGCAAGAACCCTTGCAGAATTAACTTTAACTTACTAAACTTTAAGGCTTCCAAAGCTTGCTTATATTGTAAACATAAAATATATATACATAAGGTAATAGGGGCTCGGAATTGATGGCTATGATGGCCAAACATAGACAAGAGCAGTCCTACATTCGGGAAATGCATTCACCCTCAGCAGCCTTTTCTTAGATATAAAGGATATAGGAGAACAGTTCAAAAATTATTATGAAGCCTTGTATAACTTGAGGCCTGGGAATCCAGTGATGCCCAGAAACAAAGAGAGAGAGAGATTTAGTACATTCTTGATAATTTAAACCTCCCATCTTTGGGACCCAAACATAGAGAGTCATTAACCTTTCTCCCTCAAACTACTATAGACAGCTCTGAGTGACATCCCATCAAGGAAAAGTCCAGGCTCAGATGGCCTTCCCGCTATATAATATAAAACTTTAAAAACATATTATTACCTCTAAGCCTTTAGTTTTTTACTCCAACCTGAAATATTTAGCAAGCAATCATTAGAGACCCAGATATCTATTTTACATAAAGAGAGAAATGATAAGACTGGAGATTGGAGCTACAGGAAGATAATTTATGTATTCCCTGTGCATTTCCTGTGCAGAGTCACTGTGAGAGGGAAGATTGCTGAGATTAGCCGGGTCTAGCTGCTCAGAAAACATCGCCAAAGTTGTACACTTTGTTGCATCTTATAGGTTATATATCTTCACTACGACTTTTAGAAGTTTGGAAGTGGACATCAACTGAGAACATGGATAAGGAGAGGAGCCATATGGTGAGCTGAAACATATGCTATATGTTTATAGACCTACCAAAAGAAAAGCCAAAGTTCGTCTGCCAGAAATGGAAGCTGTGTCTCTATTGAAAGAAAAGGTGCAAAATCTTCAGGAGAGAATAACTACCTTAAGGAAGGTGAGGGTTTGCTTGACAAAGCAGAAGAAAGTCTTTAAGATGTTGAAGGAAAATAAATGTTTAGTGTACTTGAAGAAGGAGAGGAATGAAAGCATCTAGGGGGTATCTCAAAAGCAAAAGTAAAGACAAAGATAATCTAGGGCGTTTACAGGATGAAAAGGGTGAATTGGATAAAAATGATGAGAAGGCCGAACTTTTAAATTCCTATTTTATATCTGTGTTCTCTCAGAAAGTAGATGTAACATCAATTAATTTTCTTTGTGCTATTGTGGGAATAAAAGAATGCAGGCTATTTATAAGCCTAAAGATGGTGAGGGAACACTAAGTTAACATAAATTAATTCAAGTATCCAGGTGTAAATTAATTTTTAAATCCTAGGATACCGAAGGAAGCAGCAGAGGTAATTGCTAAACCACTTGCCATAATCTTTGAAAATTCCTGGAGAACAAGAGAAGTCCCAGAAGATTGGAAAAGGACAAATGTTGTCCCTATCTTCAAAAAAGGGAAGAAGGTGAATCCAGGAAACTACAAACCTGTGAGCCTGGCTTCTAAACCAGGAAGGATCTTTTTAACAAAATTATTAAACAGAATGTATGCAAATACTTGGATGAGAATGAAATAATTAACCAGAGCCAGCATGGGTTTGTTTCAAACAAGTCATGCCAGATGAATGTAATTTCCCTGTATGATAGAATCACTGATTGGATTGATCAGGAAAATGCAGTATAGTACATCTTGACTGTAGTAAAGCATTTGACAAAATATCTCATACCATACTGTTAGGTGGATTCACAACTGGCTGAATGATCATACTCAAAAAGTGGTCATAAATGGCTGCGTATCCAATTGGTAGAATGTGACAAGTGGGGTACCACAAAGCTCTGTCCTCGGCCCAGTGTTGTTCAACATTTGCTCTGGAGAAAGCAAATGGAGGGAAAACTGATCAAATTTGCCAATGACACAAAGCTGGAAGTGATAGCTAACAATAGAGAAAAGAGAAAGAGTATTAAAAAAGATCTATAAAAGCTTGAACAGTGGGAAGCAACTTAAAGAGTTTCATTTAACAAGGAGAAATGCAAACTCCTACATCTGAGCAAGAAAACTGAAAAAAAAAGCACATACAGAATGGAAGGGTTTGGGCTAAGCAGCAGCACATGTGAAAAAGACTTGTGTATACTAATAGATCACAGACTGAACATGAGTCAACAATGTGATGCAGCAGCCAAAACGGCAAACACAATTCTGGGATGTATTAAGAGAAGCATAGAGTCTAGATCACGTGAGGTAATTATCCCCCTCTACTCTTCCTTAGTCAGACCTTATCTGTAATAATGTGTCCAATTCTGGGCACCCAGATTTAAAAAAGACATTGACAAACTGCGGCAAGTTCAGAGAAAAGCGACCAGGATGGTGAGTGGTCTGCAAATCATGTCCTATGAGGAACAGTTAAAGGATCTGGGAATGTTTAGCTTGCAAAAAAGAAGGGTGAGAGGAGACTTAATAGCTGTCTACAAATATCTGAAGGATTGTCGCAGTGCAGAGGGATCTGCCCAATTCTCATTTACGCAAGGAAAGACTAAATGCAATGGGATGAAACTGAAAAGAAGGAGGCACAAATTAGATATAAGAAAAAAACTTTGTGTAGATAGAGATCCAAAATAAAAAAATATCCGAAATAGCGCTTCACGGGATGAAGAAAAAATGTATTGCATATATATATTCTTTCACCACAATGGTGGTGAAAGAAAATATATATGCAATACATTTTTTCTTCATCTCATGAAGCGCTATTTCGGATATTTTTTATTTTGGATCTCTATCTACACTGGGTTCCCTATCCAAGGGACCCTAGACATCTAAGCAGCTCTCCGGCCAGGATTGGGAAGAATGATTAATTTATTACAAGCTACCCAGGATTTGGAGGTACTAGTGAGTCATCCCACCACACTAGGATCCTCACTTAGTGCCGGGTAAGTCCCAAATTTCATTTCATTTATTTCCATAATTCCATCTAATACTGTAGGGGCGCTATTCTGATCCCGGCATTATTGCCAAGAAAAAAACTTTGTGACAGTGAGAGTGATCAATGAGTGGAACAGGTTGCCATGAAAGATATTGAGTTCTCCTTCAGTGGAAGTCTGCAAACAGAAGGTGGACAGACATCTGTCTGGAGTTATTTAGTAAATCCTGCATTGAGCACGGGGTTGGACCCGATGACCCTGGAGGTTCCTTCCAACTCTAGCATTCTATCATTCTATGAAATCTTATGTAACAGCTATAGGCTGATCTTCCTGCTTAATGTTGATATACAGTTACATGCTAAACTATTGACCAATAGATTGAAAATCTTTCTACCAATCTTAATACATGCAGGGCGGGAGAGATTTGTGCCACATAGAGAGTGGAAAGATAATACTACGAGAGTCTTGCATGTACTCCTTTCAAATTCTCACTTCTATATTTGACCACTTCCAAGGCATGTCTAATTTTTAAATCAACCCAAATAAATCTTTAAGCCTAAAATGTTTCCGCCATGGGAGGGTGGTCCTTAAGACTCAAGAGAGCTCTGACTTTCTATGGGCACCAAAATCTATAAAATATCTGGGTATCAAGATTTCAGGCTCTCCTGACTCATTAAACTATAAAACTCTGCTGTCTCAAGCTAGTTAAGAATTGGAAAACCGTATTCATTCAATGCTTTTGCAGGGCAACTATGTTTAAAATGATGGTTATTTCCAAAATAACATACCTTTTGCAGGTCCTACCAATTGCAGGTCCCCCTCATTGGTCCAGCGCTTAGTAGCCCCACCTCCAGGCTATGCTGACCAAGTGACACACGGCTAGCCTGGAGGTGTCAGGACATACTCAGCGCTATAGTGGTAAGTCGCCTCTTCTTGCCCTTTCTAATTCTCTCTCGGGCTGCAGCTTAACCAGCACCCAGTGAGCAGCAGCAGTGTTGTGACTCTGTGTGAGTTAATGAATAGATGGCCCACTGCAGACAGTAGTTAGTAGACTAGCCAGGTCAGCCAACCCAACTGCTTTAATTTAGAAGTCATCGGTTCAGTGCTGCCTGCCTCTGTGTCTAATTGATTAATTGAACCTTAAGTATACATTCACATGTCTGAACTTTCACATGTACGAATGTGACCTTTAAAAACTATGACAAAATCCATGGCTTTCTAACACTATATTTGCCGTGGATCAGCACACAGGTTTAACCCTGTAAATGAGGAAAATCCACATGCAGAATTCTGAAGTCTTTTGTTAGTTTTTGTTTATTTAATGTGTGGCCCAAGAAAATGCCAAAAGGTTAGAAACTCCTGATGTACATCATGAAGTCTGGTGTGTCCAATGATATATTATAGACACAGAGTAAGGCCTTAGTCACACGGGCGTTTTTTCGCGCGATTTGCGCATCGCATGACGGATGCGCATTCGCAAATCGCGTGACCGGCGCCGAAAAATCGGCCGAAAAAACGCCCGAAAATCTGCTCCTAGCCACGTTTCATTAGAAACGGGCCAGAGCTGTCCAGCGCATTGCATTCAATGGAGCCGGCAATACAGCCGGCTCCATTGAAAGTAATGCGCTGCGGGTGAGCCCAGGATGAATTGTCGGGAAGGGCTTAAATATATAAGCCCTTCCCTGCAATTCATCCTAAAATGTGTTAAAATAAAAAAAAATTGTATACTCACCTTTCCGCTGCAGCCGGAGTTCTGCCGCTGCCGCTGTCAGTTCTCCTGAACTGCTTCTCGGCACTATTCAGCCGGCGGGGCTTTAAAATCCCCGCCTGCTGAATGAGTTGCCTCTGATTGGTCACAGCCTGACCAATCAGAGGCAGGTTTCACTCACACCCATTCATGAATTCATGAATGGGTGAGTGACTGCTGCCTCTCATTGGCTCAGTGAGACCAATCAGGGGCAGCTCCCGCTGAGCCAATGAGAGGCAGCAGTCACTCACCCATTCATGAATTCATGAATGGGTGTATGAGTGAAACCTGCCTCTGATTGGTCAGGCTGTGACCAATCAGAGGCAGATCATTCAGCAGGCGGGGATTTTAAAGCCCCGCCGGCTGAATAGTGCCGAGAAGCAGTTCAGGAGAACTGACAGCGGCCGCGGCAGAACTCCGGCTGCAGCGGAAAGGTGAGTATACAATTTTTTTTTTATTTTAACACATTTTAGGATGAATTGCAGGGAAGGGCTTATATATTTAAGCCCTTACCGACAATTCATCCAGCGCTCGCCGGCAGCCCATTGCTTTCAATGGAGACGATTGTATAGCCGGTTCCATTGAATTCAATGGGCAAACATCGTTCTTCTCTGTCACAGCTGTTACAGCTGTGGCAGAGAAGAATGATTTGTATTCTATATGTTCTCAATGGGGTCGGCGCTGCTGCCGCCGGCCCCATTGAGCGCATATAGAGAAGAGAACAGGAATCGCAGATCGCACATAGGTGCGATCTGCGATTTCTGTTCTATAATTTATCGGACAAGCGCATAAAAAGCGCTCATGTGTCCGATACCATTGCAAAGCAATGGTTTTATAAAATCGCCGGACGCATGCGCATGCGCAAATCGCGGCTAAAAACGCCCGTCTGACTAAGGCCTCAAGCAGTAAAGCAGTAAAGCAAGATTCTGCTGTAAATCTGTTGAAAACAGTCTGTAAGGGGGTAAACTGTAAATGTCATGTGATGCTAAATTATAAGACACTACTGAAACATGTTAATTTGCCTTTAATGAAGGTTATACTGTAATGTTTGAAACTGTATAGCATTGTTTATGTCCATTATACCACATAGTCTGAGAACAAATTTACTGTAGGAGAGGGCAAACTTTGGCACTAATTAAAAAGCATTCTATTGCCTATGATTGTCTTTACTATTTAAAACCAATTAGTGAAATATTTTCAATTTTTATACTCTGATTTTACTTTCTGATTGTAATTTTTTAATTCTATATTCTGTATGTGACTATAGAGGTGGCCATCTTGCCTGAGGTGCAGTTGACATCAATTAGAGATATGCTTTACAGCAGCCTCATGGAGTATAGGAACAAAGACAAGATTTGACTTATTGACTTCTATGGGAGAGTGCTGTGGGCATACTCTTTGACATGTGCAGAGGTGCCATGCAGTGAGGAGAAGGTAAGCTGTTACCATCACTTATTGTGAATGGTTATTCCTATGTTACCTACATACACTGAACAATCACTGCATTACGAACACCTGATGTGTGATGTGTAAGAGCAGTGAGACTATGGAACTCTGCCTGAGGACTTTGTGATGGCAAAAATCGATAGAGGATTTTAAGAGCGGACTAGACATCTAATTACAGGATATAGACATTAACCCCTTAGTGTTGGCCCCATTGCCTTTTTACGTCCTCACTAAGTGGGCTTTAATCCTAGAGGACGTAGAAACATGCTTCCTTTGAGGATTAAAGCCCTCTTGGCTGAGGACGTGACAGCTCCATGTTGTCGGTGCCCGCAGGTAGCCGACAGCATGGAGCTGTCATCCTGGGTAGCGGGCAGTCCCCCCTAGCAATGCGATTGGTGCTATCCAATGGATAGCGCTGATCGTAATAAAGTAAAAAAAAAAGTTTAAAAAATTAAAGATTCAGCTGCGCAAAAGCAGAGTATTGCTAGGGTAATTTAAAATCTCCCTGCTCTTGGCTACAAAACTTAGCCGAGAGCTTGGAGATTTCACGGGCGGCTGCGTTGAGCGGTTCCTGATCACGTGTTCGCCGTTATCCAATGGATAATGGTGATCACGTAAAAGTAAAAAAAAAGTTGAAGTTTCATCTCAACTCAGCGATGCAATCAGTGAGAGGAGATGAAACTTTTTACCGGAGTCCTCCGTATTTGAACCCCGAATGGTTCCTCCTCCGTGGGCCTTCCGGACATTCTGCGCATGCGACTGCCAGCAAAATGTTGGACACATGCGCAGGAGACGGGGAGCCCAGGAAACCTAAAGTCTCCTTGTTCCTGGCGAGCAACGGTCGCCGAGAGCCTGGAGCAGTGAGCGGTCCCTGGTCACATGATAAAAAGATAGCGATCTACCTTTGGCCGGTCTCACATGACCAGATAGGAATTATGGATTCCGCATGTGTCTGATCCGTGGTAATACGCAGATCAATCGCATTGGATTACACAATGCAGCTCACATTAGTGGATTGGAATTACGTAATCCACTTGCAGAAAACAGAACGCAGCATGTTCTATTTTACCGCGGATATCCGCAGCATAGAGCCTATCGTGCTCTATGGTCGTGGATATACCCGCAGCCAATACGCAACTACATTGTGTAGGGCTGTGGATACCCGCATCATTGCTAAGCG
The DNA here is from genome assembly GCF_035609145.1 of Eleutherodactylus coqui. NCBI lineage: Eukaryota > Metazoa > Chordata > Amphibia > Anura > Eleutherodactylidae > Eleutherodactylus > Eleutherodactylus coqui. The sequence continues at coordinate 64,738,693 of NC_089842.1, forward strand.
ATGGCGTAGGAAATACAAACCAAAAAAGGTGTACTGCGCATGACCGCCTGCTTGAGTAGGCAGTTATGCGCAGTATATTACGTGTTCGTATGCAGCGCCACAGCCGGGCTCACAGCTAGGATCCACTGCGGGCCTCCGCAAGCAGATTCCACTTACGGCCGTGTGAACCCGGCCTTCTTCAGATTGCTACTTGTAGTCTGTAATTTACAAGAAGCCTCGGGAACACTTGCCTTCTTGCAGTTCCAGGAGCAGCTTGTTGAGCGCCTTCTGTGTGAGAATGCCGTACCTCCGCAAGCTTACGAAGATTCAGAGCGTCACTTTTTAGGCTGGGTTCACATTGGGCAGATTCCGGGCGGAAATCTCGCGGTTTGGCCGCAGAAAAGAACCGCAAGATTTCTGCCGGGAATCCTCTGCTTCAAAACCTTAGCCACGGGTTTTGAAGCGGCCTGGCCGCTTGCTTCTCCGCTGCGGCTGGCACTCCCATAAAGGAGAGCGCGGCCGCAGCGGAAGAAAAAAAAAATGAACATGCTGCGGCCAGCGAATTCGCAGTGCCGGCTTTGCTGCAGTGGGTTTGCTGTCCCGTGTGGACGAGATTTCTGAGAAATGTGTGAGCTGTACAAAAAAAGCTGTTTTTTAAAATCACAGAATTGCCAAAAAAACAGAACTCATAATTTTTTCCTTCTGTTTTGGTTGAATTCATTCAAAAACTGTGGGGTTAAAATACGCAGTACACCCCTAGATTAATTTGTTAAGGGGTCTAGTTTTCAAAATGGGGTCATTTTTGGGGGTTCTCTATGGTTTTGGCCACACAAGAGCTCTACAAGTGGGCGATGGGGCATAAAAGGCCTTCAAGCAAAATTTCTGTTCTGATAGACACTGAATCCTTTCATTTTGGGCCCAGTTGTGCATCCAGACATAAGATTAGGGCCACAATGGGTATATTTCTGAACACAAGACAAACAGGGGTATCAATTTTGGGGTGTCAATCCCCTTTTTTATATGCACTATAGAAAAAAAATATGTCTTTAAAATGACATATTTGTAAAAATATGAAATTTTATTTTTTCCCCTCTAAATTGCATTAATTCCCGAAAAAACGGTGGGGTCAAAATACTCATGACACCCCTCAGTGAATACATTAAGGGGTGTAATTTTTAAAATAGGGTCATTTGTAGGGGTGTCTATCATTTTGACAGCTATGAGTCTTTGCAATCTTGGCTTGGTGTAGGAAAACAAAGTGTTCCTCAAAATGCTGAAAAGTAATGTTAAATTTGTACGTCTCCTAAATGGTTAAAAAAAACGAAAGTTTTTCAAACATGCATTCAGAATAAAGTGAACAGATGGAAATATATATCTGAGCAAAAAATTGTACAGTATGTTTGCACATATTTGAGATATTACAGTTGAAAATGTAAAAAAATGACAATTTTTTCAACCTTTTTTTCCAATATTGGCACTTTTAATAAATATACACAGGTTCTATCTGTCTATTTTTACCATCTAAATGAAGTACAGCATGTGGCGAAAAAATAATGTCAGAATCACTTGGATATGCAAAGCCTTTACGGAGTTATGATATGTTAAGGGACACGTCAGATTTCCAAAATTTGGCTCCGTCACTAAGGCGCAAACAGGCTTCGTCACGAAGGGGTTAAATAACCAGAAGGGTTGTTGATCTCAAATTTTGATCCAGGGATTATTCTAACTGCCATTATGGAGTCAGGAAAGAATATTTTCCGCCAGAATAAGGGTAAATTGGCTTCTGCCTCACTTTTTTTTTTGCCTTCCTCTAGATCAACAAGGGGGGAAGAATCAGGCTTAACTGGATGGACATTTGTCTATTTTCAGTCTATCATACTATGTTACTATGCATGTCTTGTGATCAGTAACGTGGTACCATGTTATGGTCATGTCAGAATCTGCTGGCAGATAATGTGCTGACTTCTGCTCTGCCAGGAAAAGGTTGTGTCAGTATTTCTGAGACAGTCATATTTGTTGGTTGTTTCCAAACCACGGTATCAAGAGTGTACCAAGATTGGTTGAACCATGGACAGACATCTGACAGAAGATCACTCATTGGCAGGCCAAGTCTGGCTAATCCTAGAAGCAAGCGTTGGGTGGCACATCTGGTTTCTCAAGAACAATATGCCACAGTGGACCAACTGACCGAACAGGACACCAGAGAGAAAGTTCTAGAATGACTATGGTGTGTACCTTGAGTTGACTGGGGTTCAATAGCTGAGAACTTACAAATGTGCTCCTGATGACTGCCACTGCTCAGGACTCCAGCCAATCAGTTCATCAGGTGACCGCTGTCAACACCACAAATCACAGGAATATGGGGCAGAAGCTGTTGCTTTGACCCTTGTGTAGTGGCTGGTGCTTATAACTGCAGGTGTAGTTCTCATTAAAATCAATGGGAGCTGTGCTTGCAGTTACAAGTGCTGGCCACTACACAATGGTCAGAGCAACAGTTTCTATTCCATACCCCAGTGTGTAGTGGTAGTAACATTGGGTGCCCAATCAGCTGATTGGTTGGGGTCCTGAACGGTGGTCCCCAGCTGATCAACTATTAATGACCTATGCAAAAGATAGGTTATCAATAGCATTTCCCTTAAAAATTCCTTTAGGTATAGGATTTTTTCTGATTTTATTTCTCATTCAGACTGCCTCAGTTATTCTAGCTTTGAAAAAAGTAACCTTCCTAATTTCCACTTACAACCTTCCTATAAATACGAAGATTTGCTGGGCCTACTTCAATAACACCATGCAAGGCAATAAATTCAGTAGTAATTGTTTTATTTTCTTCTTGTCCATGCCTTCAATTGTTTCCCTTTAATTTCTAATTTATTGTTGTAAGAATATTTGGATCAATATTAGGCGATGCTGTTTACAGCTAGATGAGGCTAGACAAAGAATGGTAATTATCAAGACCTATCATTTCCAAGTCTCTATGTATTCAACATGAAATAGAATTGGGTGAGTCTGTCGCTGTTACTCATATGAGATATACTCCACTTGGACCAGATTATGACAAAAAAGAGTAATGAGCAATCTAAGATCAATAGCAGAGTCTTTAGAGAAATCATTTCTATCGCCTTACTGATTATAGGCCGCAAGCATAATGTGCATGTTTAACCGTCTGTTTCAGGGATACAATACAAGATTTATATCTTTTAGCAAAGTTCTCAAATCTTAAAGATTTACTTTGAAGAATTGACCATTGTGGACACATTCTTCATGTAATGTCTGCAAATTCTAGAAACTCTATATTTTCTAGCACTATAATGGGATAAGCACTAAGGCGTTTATCACCAGGCATATTGGAAATGTTAATTAAATAGATTTACATGTAATATACAGTAAAGATATGAAAGCAGATTAACTGTTTCCCTGACCAAGTTATAACAAGACTGAACGGATGTTTTAAGCTTTGATATTTCAGAGGTATCCAAAGCTTTATTTTATATACAGGTCTCAAGCTAATCCATTATTTAACATGAAGTCCCCAAGATGAGATGAATATCTATAAAAGGTCAACTTCTAACTGATCCTGTTCTATAGTAGGAAGACTTGTTCTTTATCTCCAAGACAGCTATCCAAATCATAAGTTGTTTTCCTTTAAATTTACAGGAGTTTTCTTGTACTAAAATATTGATAATCTATTCTCAAGGTAGCTCATCAATATCAGTTTAGTGGAGGTCTGCTGCTTGGCACTTCTAACAATCACCATTCGCTTGAGTTATTTCAACAGTCTCTTCTTAAGCTGATGACTTCACATCCATTCGTTATTAGGCCTAAGTGCAACTCTGTCCCATTCAAGTGAATGGGATTGAGCTGCTCTACAAGGCACCACTGCTATTAATGTATAATACGGTGTCTGGTATGTAGTGAAGAGGCTGCAGTGCTTACTTACGTGCCCCAGCCTCTTCGAACAGTTGATTGGTGCTGTCCCAAATAGTGGGCCTTCACCAATTTGATATTGATGACTTATCCAAAGGACTCACGTATTTTGGCCATATAATGTGAGTAGAGTTGCTAGAACAATCTAGAATACTTGGACAGATCAGTAGCAAGAGAAGACCCAGCTGCCAAAGAACACAATGGTTGATACTGTCAAAGCTAATAGTGGCATGGATATCACACAGCTGAAAGAAGCCATGCAAAACCAAAAAACATGGAGCCAACTCACCTTTAGGATCGCCAAGGGGTTGTGACTGACTAAATGGCTAACAACAATCCTAAGGATAGGTCATCAATATTCAAAACCCTTTAAAGCAGCTAGCGCAGGATATAACATTAATGGTGTATCCTTAGGATAAGTTATCAAAGTGCTATTGACCACTTGTCCGTCAATCCATGTGTGTGTGTGATGTGTGAGTTACATGCAGAGCTTGACAGCACCTGTGATGTCAGTTACTAGTTCTTAGCCCCGCCTCTTGATCACATGACAGTGACATCATCATAGATCCTTTATCCTCCTTCTGCACTAAATGAGGAATTATGGCAGACTATATTTCACACAAACCCCCGTGGCCTCAGTTGCTGTGGATACAGCAGTAATCAGTCTGGCAGTTTGTACCTAGTTGTGAGACATCTGGACACCTGTGTGGACACCTCACAAATTTACACATACAGGCTCTTAGCTAAACCCCTGATCTCACTACGGTGACATCATCACAGGTCCTTTATGCTTCTTCTGCATTGAATGAGGAATTAGGGGCAGACTACATCACCCACAAACACCTACAGGCTCAGTTGCTATGGATACAGTAGTACTCAGTCTGCCAGTTTGTAAGACATCTGGACACCTGTGTGGAGACTCCAATAAATGACACCTCACAAATTTACACATACACAGCTCATGTGCTGACAAGACCTGTGATGATGTCACTGTCATGTGATCAGTCACATGGTCTCTGAGCTGAATGAGGGATAATGGGTGGACTACATCCCCCACAAACCCCCATGGCCTCAGTTGCTATGGATACAGCAGTACTCAGTCTAGCAGTTTGTAGCTGGACACCTGTGTGGAGACTCCAGTAAATGACACCTCACTTGAAAAAGACCACAGGAGCTGGTCGAAATGTTCTATGCAGGAATAAAGGAGCATCAGTCCTGAGGCATTTTTTCTTGCACTACCTATGCTGCTCATGACCTCACAAATGTACACATACATGGCTGGCAGTGCATATTGACCAACAACATTGAAGCATAGTCTTTCATCACAATCTTCACATCCTTTGAATGGGATATATGTCATCTGACGTGCTAATGCCACCAATACCAGTCCAGCCTTCATCTAATCTTCAAGCGTTGTCCAGTGTTGTAACAAACTGTCGCTGTCATGCAAACATATCACCACAGAGGGTTAAACACCGCCATAAAGCTAATGCAGCTTACATGACACAGCGACAAGCCACATTTTCAACTCAGCCATCAGCTAAAGTTTGTAAATCTTGTACAGCAGATATGCGAAAGCTACGAGCGAACATGTCTCCTCAGCGAGCTGCTGAAGTTCGTAAATCACATGCAGCTCATATGTTTTTTTGTAAATACTTTCTTTATTGCAAATAAAAGGAAATATAACATACAAAAACTGAGCAGTTTGAATAGAAAGACCATTGGTTACATTGCACGTACATTTCCAAAAATGCTTCATAGCAATGTTTATTTTGACTATTCCAACAATTATAAAATAACGAAAAATAAAAAGGTTCTAGAGGGATATAACGGGGAGTGAAGGGTTATGGGAGGAGTAAGAGGTAAGGGGTAGGGAGTGTGGGGGGCGGGGTGGGGAGGCTCAAACTCCCATTCTGGGAGAAGTTACACACACATGAAAATACCTATATCATAAGCAAAGTTTTCTAATTTGAGTTCTATTGCTATGTAATGGGACCATCCGAGAGGCCCCTTTACGCATTAGTACAGAGGCAGGTTTTTCATTAACCTAGCTAGCCACTAACTTGTAGTGGGTGGGTCGGGTTGTAACCATTGTGTGATGATCAAGGATTTGGCCGCCATTATGAGATGAGATTTAGGTTGGACTTGGAGGGCTTATAATTAGAGGAGGGCCTAGATAGGATCACATGTTCAGGAAAGAGCCTAAAGCTGCTGGTGACCCCCATGGTCACCACAACACCAACAGTGGTTTGAGTCAGCTAGTTTGTAGGCGAAAAGCCCCTCTGGAGATTTATACCATCTAATTAACAGCTTATAGTGGTTTTCCTGTAGCCTGACACATTTAGAGTGTCCATATGAGCTGCCCAACACACTCCCCAACTCTTTATCAGTTAATTTTAAATTAAGTTCTTTTTCCCATGAGAGAATAAACGCTGGTCTGCCTACCGCCTGGGGTAAAATAAATTTATTTTTAATCAGAGATAGTTTCCTATTGTAGCTGCTACGTACTAGCATGACATGCTCTAGCTCAGAGTATGGACGGGAGGATGGGTGCATCTTATTAAATTGTTCCAGGGTTTAAGATAAATGCAGATAGGATAAGGAATTAAGGGGTGGCATTGCTGTCTGCGACAGCAAGCTCTCCAGATATTGTTTGTTCTTAGCTGCACATGCCAGCTAGAGATCAGCAAGAGAGAGATCATCAAGAACAGACCAGATTCTTTCTGTGTGGGCATCTAGTTTCGACCCTAGGTAATCTGGAATTAGGCTCAAGGGGGCAGCGAGGGATGGATGTGGAGCCAGCTCAACCCGGAGAGCTTCCCAGATCACGCACACACCCCTCAGAAGAGGATCAAAAGAGGCCCTCCTATAGAGTTTTTGCGGAGGAAGCGACTTGTCCCTAAGGAAATTTTCCATATGAGGCCTGTGCCAAACTCCTCACAATTTTGTTTTTCGAGGGATTGGTTAATTCAAGCCATCTGGTTAGTTGGATTGATTTGTAATACTGGGAATATATCGGGCAGGTTGATCCCTCCAAGCTCCCTCCTCTGTACCAGAAGATTATGATCCAAACGGGGCCTTTTATGTTTTCATATAAAACCTTGAGAACTTTATTCTTATCTGTTTAAAGAAGAAATCCGGGATGAAGATTGGGAGCATTTGTAGTTTGTATAAAATCTTAGGAACTAAGTAGGTTTGTATGAGGTTTCTACGGCCCAACCAGGAGAGCACTGGTAGATCATATGTTTGCAGTAATGATGAAATGTCTTTAAGAAGTGGTGTAAAGTTACTATCGTAAAGGTGCTCTAGATTTTTAGTTATCTTAATGCCCAGATACTCTATACATGTCTCTGACTAGGAAAAGTTAGAGGACCTTTGAAGTTTTTTTTACCATCTCTGGAGGTAGTGTTACATTCAGTATAGTTGATTTTGCTGCAACATGCAGCTCATATGTGAAAGCAATGTAGCAGAGCTGTGTGTGTGACGTGCATGTAGCAGAGCTGTGTGGCGTATTGTGTCACCAAGAACACTGGTACTATAATTTCCTAATAATTACTAGTAAATGTATAATTGAGTTCCACCCCTGGAAACTTCACCATACAGCAAAATAGGAATGGTAAAGTATTGTCACCTCTTCATCATGTAACCCAGCACAGAAGGTAATATGAGTGTGGATTAGAGATGAGCGAGCATACTCGTCCAAGCTTGATGCTCGTTCGAGTATTAGGGTGCTTGAGATGCTCGTTACTCGAGACGAGCACTGACCATTGAATTCAGTACAGCCGGCTCCATTGAAAGCAATGGGCTGCCGGCGAGTGCGGGATGAATTTTCGGGAAGGGCTTAAAAATATACGCCCTTCCCTGAAATTCATCCAGAAATGTGTAAAAAGTAAAAAAAAAAATATACTCACCTTGTCCCGGCAGACGGAGTTCAGCCGCGGCCGGCCGGCAGTTCTCCTGAACTGCTCTGAGTAGTATTCAGCAGCCGGGGATTTAAAATCCCCGCCTGCTGAATGAGCTGCCTCTGAGTGGTCACAGCCTCACCAATCAGAGGCAGCTCTCACTCACCCATTCATGAATTTATGAATGGGTGAGTGAGTGCTGCCTCTGATTGGCTCAGCGCAGGGACCAATTAGGGGCAGCTCTCAGCGTATATTTTTAAGCCCTTCCCGAAAATTCATCCCGCACTCGCCGGCAGCCTATTGCTTTTAATGGAGTCGGCTGTATTGCCGGCTCCATTGAATGCAATGGGCTAACATCGTTCTTCTCTGCCACAGCTGTTACAGCTGTGGCAGAGGAGAATGATCTTTATGCTGACAGTGCGGGGGGGGGGGGGGGGGGGGGGTCTCACTCTTGCCACTATTGTGGCTTAATAGTGAGACCTCGGAGCCCGAAATGCAGCCTCACATGTTGCTCCTCGCCTGCCCTATCCATTTCTGTGTTTTTTACATGACTTTGGTGATTTGCTAAGATTTTCACAAATGAAAACCTTAGCGGAGCACCAGTCATATACAAAAATGCTCGAGTCGCCCATTGACTTCAATGGGGTTCGTTACTCAAAACGAACTCTCGAGCATCACTGAAAGTTCGACTCTAGTAACAAGCACTCAAGCATTTTGTTGCTCGCTCATCTCTAGTGTGGATGTCTCTGGTACTGAAACTCAGTCGATTCAAGTAAATAAGGCTGGGCATGGTTGATCTGCAGTACTAGACAGTGCACACACCTATGGACGATGCTGTGGCTGGTACTGCAGTAAAGAAATCTTCCGGATACTGATGGATGGTGGCCAAGGGTTTAGGACCATAACTGATCCTACAATGATAAACTCTTATTAAAATAGGTAATCAATTTCACATCTTGGAAAACTCCTATAAAGGAAATGTGTTTGTTATTTGTTTTGCTAAGTAAGCCTAGATCTTAACAATTATTCCTTTTCTCTGACTTCGATTTTTCATTTTCTTTTCTGGACATGTCTATTTTGGCAGTTATCTTGTCTCAGCTGCTATTCTGCTTTGTAACATCATTTCAGAGATATTGCTTTACAAACGTCACATGGACCATAGCATCTTGTAGACTGGAGGTGACTCATTGACTTCTATGCAAGATAATTGTGGGCATGCTCTGTGGCATGTGCAGAGGTCATTGGGTAGGAGGATAAATTACCTATTGTGAATTGTGAATCCTGTGTTATCTATACATAAATGTCACCTTTATTTGCAATCCTGCCTGTAATGATAATGGAATGACTGCTAAAAAAGCTTTCTTTACAGGACAGAAAGTTTCAGTCTATTATGAGGTTCAGTGGTCAGTGTGAGTTATTTTTAAATAAAGAAAATAATAATTAGAGATGAGCGAGCACCAAAATGCTCGGGTGCTCGTTACTCGGGACGAAATTATCGCGATGCTCGAGGGTTCGTTTCGAGTAACGAACCCCATTGAAGTCAATGGGCGACTCGAGCATTTTTGTATATCGCCGATGCTCGCTAAGGTTTCCATTTGTGAAAATCGGGGCAATTCAAGGAAGTGATGGGAACGACACAGAAACGGATAGGGCAGGCGAGGGGCTACATGTTGGGCTGCATCTCAAGTTCCCAGGTCCCACTATTAAGCCACAATAGCGGCAAGAGTGGCCCCCCCCCCCAACAACTTTTACTTCTGAAAAGCACTCATTAGCAATGCATACCTTAGCTAAGCACCACACTACCTCCATGTCGCACAGCAGTCGGTGCACTGGCAGATTAAACCGATGTTGCAGGGTCCGCAGGGTGGCAGCGTCCGTCTTGGAGTTGCGGAAATGTGCGCTGACCCGGCGCACCTTTCCGAGCAGGTATGACAAGTGTGGGTAGCTTTTCAGAAAGCGCTGAACCACCAAATTAAACACATGGGCCAGGCATGGCACGTGCGTGAGGCTGCCGAGCTGCAGAGCCGCCACCAGGTTACGGCCGTTGTCACACACGACCATGCCCGGTTGGAGGCTCAGCGGCGCAAGCCAGCGGTCGGTCTGCTCTGTCAGACCCTGCAGCAGTTCGTGGGCCGTGTGCCTCTTCTCTCCTAAGCTGAGTAGTTTCAGCACGGCCTACTGACGCTTGCCCACCGCTGTGCTGCCACGCGACACCGACTGCTGGCGACGTGCTGCTGCTGCTGACACATCTTGATTGCGAGATAGAGGTTGCGTTGGAGGAGGAGGAGGGGGGTGGTTTAGTGGAGGAAGCATACACCGCCGCAGATACCAGCACCGAGCTGGGGCCCGCAATTCTGGGGGTGGGTAGGACGTCAGCGGTCCCAGGCTCTGACTCGGTCCCAGCCTCCACTAAATTCACCCAATGTGCCGTCAGGGAGATATAGTGGCCCTGCCCGCCTGTGCTTGTCCACGTGTCCGTTGCTAAGTGGACCTTGGCAGTAACCGCGTTGGTGAGGGCGCGTACAATGTTGCGGGAGACGTGGTCGTGCAGAGCTGGGACGGCACATCGGGGAAAGTAGTGGCAACTGGGAACCAAGTAGCGCGGGGCCGCCGCCGCCATCATGCTTTTGAAAGCCTCCGTTTCCACAAGCCTATACGGCAGCATCTCCAGGCTGATCAATTTGGCAATGTGCACGTTTAACGCTTGAGCGTGCGGGTGCGTGGCAGCGTACTTGCGCTTGCGCTCAAGCAGTGGCGCTAGCGATGTCTGGACGCTGCGCTGAGAGACATTGCTGGATGGGGCCGAGGACAGCGGAGGTGAGGGTGTGGGTGCAGGCCAGGAGACGGTAGTGCCTGTGTCCTCAGAGGGGGGTTGGATCTCAGTGGCAGGTTGGGGCACAGGGGGAGAGGCAGTGGTGCAAACCGGAGGCGGTGAACGGCCTTCGTCCCACCTTGTGGGGTGCTTGGCCATCATATGCCTGCGCATGCTGGTGGTGGTGGCTCCCCAGCTGATCTTGGCACGACAAAGGTTGCACACCACTGTTCGTCGGTTGTCAGGCGTCTCTGTGAAAAACTGCCACACCGTAGAGCACCTTGACCTCTGCAGGGTGGCATGGCGCGAGGGGGCGCTTTGGAAAACAGTTGGTGGATTATTTGGTCTGGCCCTGCCTCTACCCCTGGCCACTGCACTGGCTCGGCCTGTGCCCACACCCTGACTTGGGCCTCCGCGTCCTCGCCCGCGTCCACGTCCTCTAGGCCTACCCCTACCCCTCAGCATGGTGTATTACCAGTAGTGCAGAAACAGAACGCTGTAATTAAATGTGCCGCTTATTGGCCTGTGGTTGGAGGCTGACTTCGCTTACCGAACGCACAGCAGAGCCAGGAAATAATTTTGCGCAAGCCTGCTGTAACACTTAGCTGGCTGCGTATGAATTAGGAGGACAACTACACCCAGCACAGACCCAGTACACTGAGGACAGTCACAGGCAGCCCAAATAGATTTTTTTTCCCAAATGTTTTTGGAAAGGCCCACTGCCTATATTCAATAAATATGTCTTCTGTCCCTGCCTCACCACTACTGGCCCTGGAGTATGTAAAATAACTGCAGACTGTTGCACTGTGGACTGGAATACAGCGGTGATGTAACAGTCAACACAGAACCAGGAAATAATTTTGCGCAAGCCTGCTGTAACACTTAGCTGGCTGCGTATGAATTAGGAGGACAACTACACCCAGCACAGACCCAGTACACTGAGGACAGTCACAGGCAGCCCAAATAGATTTTTTTTCCCAAATGTTTTTGGAAAGGCCCACTGCCTATATTCAATAAATATGTCTTCTGTCCCTGCCTCACCACCACTACTGGCCCTGGACTATGTATAATTACTGCAGGGCGCAATGCTCTGCACGGCCGATATACAAAAAAAAAAAAAAAGTGCAACACTGCAAAAAGCAGCCTCCACACTACTGCACACAGTTAGATGTGGCCTTAAGAAGGACCGTTGGGGTTCTTGAAGCCTAAAATACTCCTAACTCTCTCCCTATAGCAGCTCCGGCACCAGCAGCACTGTCCCTGATCTCTGTCAGAATAAATCTTTGGCGAGCCGCGGGAGGGGCCGATTTATATACTCGGGTGACACCTGATCTCGCCAGCCACTCATTGCAGGGGGGTGGTATAGGTTTTAAACGTCGCAGGGGGAAGTTGTAATGCCTTCCCTGTCTTTCTATTGGCCAGAAAAGCGCGCTAACGTCTCAGAGATGAAAGTGAAAGTAACTCGAACATCGCGTGGTACTCGTCACGAGTAACGAGCATCTCGAACACGCTAATACTCAAACGGGTATCAAGCTCGGACGAGTACGTTCGCTCATCTCTAATAATAATATTTATTTGTATAGCGCCAACTTATTCTGCAGCGCTTCCAAGCATGGGATAAATGCAAAACAATACAACAATTACAATGTGAGGTAAAATCAGTTTGAAACAAATGGGGTGGGGGTGGAACAGGAGGTACAAGGGGGGGGGGGGGGAGAGGAATGGGGAACACAGGCTGTAGGGTATTTCATGTGGAAATGACATTACGAAATTAGGAACAATTATATTAAACACAAGTACTTGAATTAAATAAACTCTACATTCCCTTTAATTCAGTGTTTTTTTTTGAGTCCTAATTATACGTAGTTATACTAGACATACCAGTACAAAACATATTAAAATGTCTTAATCCCATGTTCAATTGCATTTAATTTATAGAAGACTCTAAACAAAAATTTACGATCCACCGAGTCCAGACGATGGGACCCAAGTGAATGGTAGTTAAATTATGGCACATCTGCCGCTGACATGCATAAAGGTATTTCTTATCAAAGCTTCTAGAAAATGTTTTACCGCTTATGCTATTCCTATGGCATTTACATGCTATTTGCTAAAAGTCACTTTTCTGTTTTAGTGATTTTAATCATACTTAAAAATGATCCCTTGACAGTATGCAAAGTTCACATCCATGGGTTTAAGTAAAGATTGGGCTTTGGCATTAACTGCTTTTGCGACAGCCCACTGTAAATTTAGGTTGCTGCATGTTGGCGTCTATGCAGCAGCAATTTAAATTTACGTTCCTCACTCAACGGGTGATTACATCCCCCTGTAAGGGTGAAATACTCAAAACAGATTGTTACTAAAAGCCTGTAGTTTGAGTGCTGTCAGAGTGACAGTCACTTGTAGCGCTGTCTGGGAAAGTTTGTTGTAGTAACATAATTCTTGGCATTCTAGCGCAGTAAAAGCCTCTCTCCCCCATGTTCTACTCTCAGTGTGAGATTGGAGATCAGACGCTAAAGTATTAACCACACACTCGCACATACACACAAAAATCCACACAAATTAAGGCTGACCGATATACACGCCCGACCGATAAACACAATTATCTGAGGCACTGGTTCCCAATGCATTTGTTCACACGGGCAAATATACGGCCCTTAAAAACATTGCACTGTAAAAATTGGAACATACGTGACCAAAATATGTGCTGGTGAATATACAGTGGGTAAAAAGATGGATGAGAAAACGCTAATTAAGCACGGGACTTAATTGTCCATTCATGCGAATTTACGGCACTCGTGTGAAAGAGCCCCAACCCAGAGGCATGGGGACCCTTCCACAACTTTCCTCTGCATCGTTGGGTCTCTTACGAAGCCCATTGATGTATCACTAGCAGACCGAAGCATTGCTAGAATCTTAAAAGATTAAGCAGAGGCTAAACGTAGGAGGCATTAATGCAAAATCTGTATCATGACCCCCCAACAATCCATGTGCCATTTATTATACTGGTCAGGTCCTATCTTTGTACGCACCACAGAGCTTAGATGCGACCTTGCACTTGCATGTCCTATCTTTTGAATGCCAAATATTTTGCACGTCTAAAATTCCTTCATGTGAAAGCTTTCTGTGCGCGCCTCTAATGCGCACAGACAGCACTCATGTGGACGAGCCCTAAAGGGGGGAAGCCTGTAGCAAATCCAGTGGGTGGATTAAAACATTTGACACAGGTTTTGGTGAAGATTTTTTTTCTGCCGAAAAGGTACACCAATCCTGCTACATGTGAACATATTCTTACATTAATTTATTACATATATTAGTTATTACAAAAATTGATTTAATCGAATCATCAATAGAATTTATAGAAAATAAAAAATATAAATCAACTATTAATTAAAATGAAAAACAATACATTTCAAAATGTAAAAAATAATATTAAAGCAGTAGGTCTCATAAATTACTCAGAAACATGAAAAATGTTTTAAATGAGCTAACAAAAAAAGGAAACAAATAGAAGTTTGCATCTGATAAAAAATTAGTACAATATCTACATATCAGTACAATATGTGCATATTTGCTATAGTGCAGTTAAAAATATGAAATCAATAACAATTTCTAACGTATTTTTCGCTTTTTGCCTCCAAAGTGGGGGGAAAAAATTAGTGCGTCCCATAAAGTGAATGTGCAGAAACTCGGAGCAGCCAGCAACTGTCCTTCTTACACAGCTGCTGGCCAGGACTGCACACATAGTATGGGTGGCTCTCCCTCCCTGCTAATAGCTGATAAGTGGGGTGGGGGAACAGCAGGAGTTCCCCCTGGGCTCTCAGTGATCAGATGTTCTTACAGACAGGCGGGGCTGTTCTCCCCTGCTGTGTGATAACAATCACAGGTCTGCTCTCCCATACAAACTGCTGATTAGTGAGCTGGAGGGCATATCTCCTGTTCCTCCATCCCCACCAATCAGCTGTAGATATTGGATGATATTCTCGAAGACCTCTTTATTTCACTATCAATTCATATTTCCATGCTCACAGTGTGCATTAGATGCAGTTCCTGGACAGACATGCAGCCTGACATGCTTCATACTGATTGGAGATATAAAAGCACACAAACACAAACAAGCCTTCCAATCTATATGAATCACTTAGACGTTTATTAAGCTTTTTATTTCACTTTTTGAATGGAGTAGAATATAATAGTGGATAGTTTTAAAGGGGTTGTCCCGCGCCGAAACGGGTTTTTTTTTTTTTCAACCCCCCCCCCCCCCCCCGTTCGGCGCGAGACAACCCCGATGCAGGGACGTACAGAAAGCTTACCGGAGCGCTTACCTTAATCCCCGCGCTCCGGTGACTTCTATACTTACCTGTGAAGATGGCCGCCGGAATCCTCTTCCTCCGTGGACCGCAGCTCTTCTGTGTGGTCCATTGCCGATTCCAGCCTCCTGATTGGCTGGAATCGGCACGTGACGGGGCGGAGCTACACGGAGCCTGCATTCTGCACGAGCGGCTCCATTGAAGAGAGCAGAAGACCAGGACTGCGCAAGCGCGGCTAATTTGGCCATCGGAGGGCGAAAATTAGTCGGCACCATGGAGACGAGGACGCCAGCAACGGAGCAGGTAAGTAAAAAACTTTTTATAACTTCTGTATGGCTCATAATTAATGCACAATGTATATTACAAAGTGCATTAATATGGCCATACAGAAGTGTATAGACCCACTTGCTGCCGCGGGACAACCCCTTTAAGGTAGAGTCAGCCAAACCTAAACCTCCCTCACTGCCTGGTCTAGGGAGTTCAAAATATGTTTTCCTAAGTCCCTCCTCTAAAACCCAGGTATGTCTTATCATCCGGTGTGTCTTATAAAGGGGATGTGATTGTTCCTAGCAAGAGAAACCACGTAATCTTGTAGATGTGATTTTCGCCTGAAGGAAAACCTGAGAGGTTCGCAAGCTCGCTATAACATCATGTATTTTTGTTAGCCATTAAAAGGTATCATATCTACAAGATTACATAGTTTTTCTTGCTGGGAAAAATCACATTTGACTCTACTGACTAACATGGTACCAAACCTTTGTTTTCATTATAAAGTAGAAAATATGGTAGTTTTTATTTTTCAATTTTAGTGTTTTAATAAATATATACAAATTGTATGGGTTTACTTTTAAGGCTGCCTGCAGACGAGCGGGTCGGATCCGGCAGCGAGAATTCTCGCCGCGGGACCCGACCCGAGAGCCTGCAGGGACGCGCGCGTGCTCACCCGTGCCTGGCGGCCCCGGCTCTTTCATGTGCTGGCTGCCGCGCAGCCGGCGCATGCGCAGACCGGAGCCGGCGACCGGGTGAGTGCGTACCCCGCACAAAAATAGGACATGCCGCGGTTTGTTTGCCGCGCGAGATTTCACGCGGCCAAAACGCGGCCGTCTGCATAGGAGTGCGTATTGTAATGCACTCCTATGCAAACTTTCAGTGGTGGAAATCCCGCGGGAAATACTGCCGCGGGATTTCCGCCCGTGTGCAGGCGGCCTAACATCTAAATGTACAGTATGTGATAAAAAATGTCAGGATTATGTGTAAAACCTTTAAAGAGCTATTTTGTGTTACAGTGACAAATGCCAGACTTCCAAAATTTGACTCGGTCATTAAGGCACCAACAGGCCTGGCCTTGAAGGGATTAACATAGAGGGCACATAACCATGTGAAGCTATAAAGGCCTGCAGGTATCAACAAAATAGATAATACAACAACACAGTACGGATAAATGGAAGGCCAATTGCTATGTTGTCTCTATAGATCTGAATTTTGTGAGATTGACATTGGTTTGACATCCAACTTCTCAAAGTATTCTATTCTCTTACAAAGACATAAGTTGTCATTGCAGCACAACTGAATTTGCCATATGGCACTGCTGTATGTGACTGAAGATAAGCAAATATACTGAACAGAAGACTTTTGCTATCACCCATAATTCAATATTAATGATTCCTACTGTAGTTATAGAAATCTGTTAGGTTGGTCCTATACATGCCTTTCTTTTGGAATTTTCTGATGCATTTTTTTAGCCAAAGCCAGAAGTGAATCCAGCCAGAAATAGAAATCTGTCCTTATAATTCCCCATATCTTTTGAATCCTCTTCTGACTTTGGCTAAAAAAACTGCATTAAAAAGTACTACAAAAGCCACAGCAGTTTTCCAAAAATAACAATGTGTAATAGAAGTCGTAAGTAGCCATTGTGTTTCAAGTTTTTTTTAATCAGAATGCATTAAATGCAATATGGCGTATGCCACTGTATATCAGTACAGGCACATACTGTAGAAGTCTCATATGGTCCAAGATACTCATTAGACAATGGAAAGTATATGTTCCTATACTGACAAGGGGAAACAATTAACAATAGTTTGAAAAACTGTTGCAAAGAATTCTAGCGTGATGTGAAACTCATTATGAGGTTCTTGAACCCAAATTGATATAATAAGTTGTCAATCATAGAGACATGTGGAAAAGTTATTTTAAAAAGGTCTCGGTGCTATAATTTCCAATTGATAAAAGACCTTGAATCTCAGCTAACACCTAGATCCCTCTATCTTTGATTCATATGTTTTCTTTGATGTCTATTGGGAACTGATCATGCATGTATATAATCATTTGCCCATGAAACAAGTAGATATCCATTATTGGGCATTTAGACATATGAAAACAAGCCACTTAGTGAGTGTTTGGATATCTTCATCCAGGGCAATAATGAGAATCTCATCTCTCATCCATCATTGAAAAGATCTTCATTTATGTCTAAATGACATGTCAAAAAATATGGAAACTAATGATGCACGCACAAGCCACACAATAACAGAGGAACATCTAGGGAGGATGGTGTGTCATATTTTCCAAGCGCATGGCACTAGGGCCAACTAACAAGGCACAATGCCCTGGCCAGAATATTCACTAATAAGAACTAAGGCCTGAACCCAAATCTAAGCGTGGTTACATTTTCATTCAACTGTCTTGAAAGTTTAACTTCACAACTCATTAAGAAAAAGTTCCAAAAGTTTATCTGCCCTTTCAATAGCTCTTCAATTGATTTTGTTCTTTTAAGGTAAGATAATTTGTTGTAGCAAGTTCTCATTGGTGAGCTAAAGTTTGCTACATCTGTATACCTCTGCATTCTGCACGTTCTCTAAGTATGATTGACAACTTCCCGAAGAAACACAAGTTAAGGCAATCGGTAAGATTTGAGCATTTTTACATTACATTTTGCTTAGAGACAGACCTTCCCAGACTTATTTTATTAAAGTAGACCCTATGGGATTTTAAAGTTTTCACGGCTCTTTGAAGCATGACTACCTCAATATCTCAAATGTCACACCAAAAGATAGTATGAGCTCAAAGTTACAAATTATAAGGTAGGTTATATGAAGTATAAAAGTTCATTTCCTGCATAAGTAATGAGTTATTCATCTTTTGTTGAATTCACCAGCTGCATCTACAGTATATTGTCTGTGATGCCACGGATCCTGCTCAACTTTTATCAAGAAAACATAGAATAATATTCACCTATCAGTAGAGATGAGCGAGCGTACTCGTCCGAGCTTGATGCTCGTTCGAGTATTAGGGTGCTCGAGATGCTCGTTACTCGAGACGAGCACCACGCGGTACTCGTCTCGATTAAACGAGCACTGACCATTGAATTCAATGGAGCCGGCAATACAGCCGGCTCTATTGAAAGCAATGGGCTGCCAGCGATTGCGGGATGAATTGTCGGGAAGAGCTTAAATATATAAGCCCTTCCCTGCAATTCATCTAGAAATGTGTAAAAATAAAAAATATATATATACTCACCTGGTCCCGGCAGAACGATGTTAGCCCATTGAATTCAATGGAGCCGGCAATACAGCCGACTCCATTGAAAGCAATGGGCTGCCGGCGATCGCGGGATGAATTGTCGGGAAGGGGTTAAATATATAAGCCCTTCCCTGCAATTCATCCAGAAATGTGTAAAAATAAAAAATATATACATACTCACCTGGTCTCAGCAGACGGAGTTCAGCGCGGCAGGCTGCAGTTCTCCTGAACTGCTCTGAACAGCTGTGAGTAGTATTCAGCAGCCGGGGATTTAAAATCCCCGCCTGCTGAATGAGATGCCTCTGATTGGTCACAGCCTGACCAATCAGAGGCATCCCTCACTCACACCCATTCATGAATTCATGAATGGGTGAGTGAGGGCTGCCTCTGCGCTGAGCCAATCAGAGATGAGCCAATCTGTTACAGCTGTGGCAGAGGAGAACGATCTTTACGCTGACAGTGGGGGGGGGGGGGGGTCTCAGTCTTGCCACTATTGTGGCTTAATAGTGGGACCTGGGAACTTGAGATGCAGCCCAAAATGTAGCTCCTCGCCTGCACTATTCGTTTCTGTGTCGTTTCCATCACTTTCTTGTGTTTTGCAGATTTTCACAAATGAAAACCTTAGCGAGCATCGGCGATATACAAAAATGCTCGAGTCACCCATTGACTTCAATGGGGTTCGTTACTCGAAACGAACTCTCGAGCATCACTGAAAGTTTGAGTCGAGTAACGAGCACCCGAGCATTTTGGTGCTCGCTCATCTCTACCTATCAGCTTTAGCTGAAGATATTTTGTGTTGAATTTGAGAAGTGAAGACTGCAATATTAATGGGGTTTTCCGGCCACTTAAAATAAAAAAAATGATGATAGTGTGTTAATATAATAAAATAAGTAATATTGAACTTTCTTATCTATCGATGTTCCTGTTCCAGTGCTTTTTCAGCTTGCATGCTGGTCCCTGGTCAAGGGTCATGTTTCATATTTTTTTCTAATACACTGAATGGGAATGGGTAATTTTTGCTGTGGATATGTTTTATAAATTTAGGGCTTGGGATGCTAACACTCGTGAATACACTCTTCATGTACAAGTATCCTGATTCAGTCAAGCCATTTTTTGCTATCTTGATTCATTTGTGTTGTACTGACTTTCTTTGACTAATTTTTCAAGACAACTTCTCAGAAATATTCAATATTACAGCCTAGTGAGTATTCCCTGTCAGTAATACAACTGTAAGAAAAGAAAGGTAGGAGCACCCTTGGGAAGTATCTGTATTTCTCCATTAATTACTAATAAAATGTGTCTGATTGTTATCTAACTAATAACATACAAATAGTTGTACTGTTAATGTCTTTCATTGAACACATTCACAATGCAGAGAGAAAAACTAAAAAAAACTCTGTGCCAATGACCTTTTCAATGGCTAGATGTTTCAAGATGAGATTGGAAGTGTAGGTTTTACAGTTGCTTTGTTCATTAAATGAAAGCATGCAAGGCATGGTTGCTGATACGGCTGTTTGTTTAGTGAAAGAAAGTTTGGTTAGTGAAAACCATACCTTGGTGCAAACAACTTTCAGAAGACCTCAAAAGATATGTTATAGAGATGCATGAAGCTGAAAAATATGGGAGTCTAAAGGTAGCATCTACTGATAAAGAATAGAGTAGACTGCAGATTATTTATGCTGAAAGCTCAAGACTATTTCCTATCTGTCATCTATCAGATGTTTTTCACTTTTGATAGTACATTTTAGTCCTTCTTTTTATGCCTACAGTGCAAGTACCAGTTTAAAAGCGAGCATCTTGTCAAATAACCTACTCTTTAGGCTGGGTTTTCACAGGGCGGATTCTCGGTGGAAATCTCGCGGTTTGGCCGCAGCAAAAAAATGTGAGATTTCCGCCGGGAGAATCACTGCTGCAAAAGCCGCGGCGGCTTTGAAGCGGCCCAGGCCGCTCGCTCTTCCACTGCGGCCGGCGCTCCCATAGAGGAGAGCGCGGCCGCAGCGGAAAAAAAAAATGGACATGCTGCGGTCGGCAAATCCACGCCGCAGCGGCGGCTTCTGCCGGCTTAGCCGCAGCGGATTTGTCGTCCCGTGTGGACGAGATTTCTGAGAAATCTTGTCCATATGGCTGGCTAATCCCGGGATTAGCGGCAGCATGCGGATTTGCCGCGGCGAAATTCCGCACGGAATTTCCATGGCAAATCCGCCCCTTGTGAACCCAGCCTTAAAGAATCATGTGAGAGGAACAATGGATTTGGTGCAAGCTGATTAATAATGACTAATTTGAGGACTATATGCACAAAATAAAGAGATTACACTCTTTATTATGTCCATCATCTATATTGATTTATTTGTCTTCTTTCTCTTTTTGATGTGCTTTCTGAGGTCTCAGTCACACGGGCGTTTTTACATGCGTTAAAATGTTTGCAGTACGTGCGTTAAAAAAACACATGACCACCAAAGATAGAACATATGGGTGGCAATGGATAACCTCTTGGTTTCCCTAGTATACTATATATGTATATATATATATATATATATATATATATATATATATATATATATATATATATATATATATATATATATACCAAACTTGGTACACATACTGTTCCTGATCCAACTTAAAATACTGTTTGTTGTTGTTCAACTCATAACAACCAATCACAGCCCAGCTTTCATTTTACTAGAACAGGTCAAAGTGTGATGATTGGTTGCTACGTGCAATAGTTTTCTACCCAGTATCAATAAATGAAGCTTATTGTATAATCTATTGTGCAATAAATGCTTTGTGATTCAGCGTGGTGAGTAATGTAGACATGTGGTGGATCCAGAATACCAAAAAAAATGGAAAGCCATTAGAGATGTGCAAGCACCAAAATGCTCGGGTGCTCGTTACTAGGGACGAAATTTTCGCGATGCTCGAGGGTTCGTTTCGAGTAACGAACCCCATTGAAGTCAATGGGCGACCCGAGCATTTTTGTATTTCGCCGATGCTCGCTAAGCTTTCCTTGTGTGAAAATCTGGGCAATTCAAGAAAGTGATGGGAACGACACAGCAACGGATAGGGCAGGTGAGGGGCTACATATTGGGCTGTATCTCAAGTTCACAGGTCCCACTATTAAGCCACAATAGCGGCAAGAGTGCCCCCCCCCTCCCAAAAACTTTTACTTCTGAAAAGCCCTCATTAGCATGGCATACCTTTGCTAAGCACCACACTACCTCCAACAAAGCACAATCACTGCCTGCATGACACTCCACTGCCACTTCTCCTGGGTTACATGCTGCCCAACCGCCCCCCTCCCCCCCACAGCGCACACCAAAGTGTCCCTGCGCAGCCTTCAGCTGCCCTCATGCCACACCACCCTCATGTCTATTTAGAAGTGCGTCTGCCATGAGGAGGAACCGCAGGCACACACTGCAGAGGGTTGGCACGGCTAGGCAGCGACCCTCTTTAAAAGGGGCGGGGCGATAGCCCACAATGCTGTACAGAAGCAATGAGAAATAGAATCCTGTGCCACCGCCATCAGGAGCTGCACACGTGGGCATAGCAATGGGGAACCTATGTGCCACACACTATTCATTCTGTCAAGGTGTCTCTGCATGCCCCAGTCAGACCGGGCTTTTTAATTCATAGACACAGGCAGGTACAACTCCCTATTGTGAAGTCCCTGTCGACCGACAGCATGGGTGGCTCCCTGGAACCCACCGGCGATACACAAAAATATCCCATTGCATTGCCCATCACAGCTGAGGTAGTATTGTCGTGCTTAATGCAGGTGGGCTTCGGCCCACACTGCATGCCCCAGTCAGACTGGGGTTCTTTAGAAGTGGACACATGTAGTTACAACTCCCTGTGCAACCACAGCATGGGTGGCTCCCTGGAACCCACCGGCGGTACATAAATATATCCCATTGCATTGCCCAACACAGCTGAGGTAGTAATGTCGTGCTTAATGCAGGTGGGCTTCGGCCCACACTGCATGCCCCAGTCAGACTGGGGTTCTTTACAAGTGGAAACAGATGCATTTATAATTCCCTGTGGACCCACAGCATGGGCGGGTGCCAGGAAGCCACCGGCGGTACATAGAAATATCCCATTGCATTGCCCAACACAGCTGAGGTAGTAATGTCATGCTTAATGCAGGTGGGCTCCGGCCAACACTGCATGCCCCAGTCAGACTGGTAATATGTACCTTAACAGTAACCGCGTTGGTGGTAATGTGGTGGTGACTGCGGACCTAGTAGCACGGTTTTATTTTGTTGGTTTTCGGAATGAGGCCAGGATTAAGTGGGCCGTGGCGGGGGATGTTTTGGAGGCACTACGTGTCCTCTCCACGTGTCCGTGGTTATATGCACCTTAACAGTAACAGCGTTGGTGGGAAATGGCCTCGCCGCCATCATGTCTTTGTGAAGCCTCTGTTTCCACACCCCAATGACATACCATTAGCTGCGGTATAGGCAGAGCCCCGAATTATTAACATTTCAGCGGTAGTATTAGGGACAGGCCCCACTAACATATCACTAGCAGCAGTATAGGAGGAGCACAGTCTTAGTTCCATTTCAGTAATAGTAGCAGCCTACACAGGCCCCAGGAACAATTCCGAAGCAGCAGTATAGGAGGAGCATAGTCTTAGTTCCATTTAAGTCATTGTAGCAGCCTACACAGGCCCCAGGAACAATTCCGAAGCAGCAGTATAGTGGGAGCGCAGTCTTAGTTCCATTTCAGTAGCTGCAGTATAGCCAAGGCCCAAGTTACATTTATGTAGCTAAGGTGTAGGCCAACCCCACACACACTTCTGTACCATGAGTGCAGGCGAAGAACATACAAATTGCTATGATTACACTGTAGGTGAGGGCCCCAAAACATTGGTGTACCAACAGTACTAATGTACCTCAGTAAAAATTGGCCATGCCCAACCAAGATGGCAGGTGAAACCCATTAATTGCTTTGGTTAATGTGGCTTAAGTGGTAACTAGGCCTGGAGGCAGCCCAGTTTAACTAAAAATTGGTTCAAGTTAAAGTTTCAACGCTTTTAAGAGCATTGAAACATATAAAAATTGTTTAGAAAAATTAGATGAGTGAGCCTAATGGCCCTAAGAAAAATTGCCCGTTCAGCGTGATTACGTCAGGTTTCAGGAGGAGGAGGAGGAGGAGGAATATTAGACACAGATTGATGAAGCAGAAATGTCCCCGTTTTGGATGGTGAGAGAGAACGTAGCTTCCATCCGCGGGTGCATAATACGTATTGCTTAGGTATCGCTGCTGTCCGCTGGTGCAGAAGAGAAGTCTGGGGAAATCCAGGCTTTGTTCATCTTGATGAGTGTAAGCCTGTCGGCACTGTCGGTTGACAGGTGGGTACGCTTATCCGTGATGATTCCCCCAGCCACACTAAACACACTCTCTGACAAGACGCTAGCCGCAGGACAAGCAAGCACCTCCAGGGCATACAGCGCGAGTTCAGGCCACGTGTCCAGCTTCGACACCCAGTAGTTGTAGGTGGCAGAGGCGTCACGGAGGACGGTTGTGCAATCGGCTACGTACTCCCTCACCATCCTTTTACAGTGCTCCCGCCGACTCAGCCTTGACTGGGGAGCGGTGACACAGTCTTGCTGGGGAGCCATAAAGCTGGCAAAGGCCTTGGAGAATGTTCCCCTGCCTGCGCTGTACATGCTGCATGATCTCTGCGCCTCCCCTGCTACCTGGCCCTCGGAACTGCGCCTTCTGCCACTAGCGCTGTCGGATGGGAAGTTTACCATCAGTTTGTCCACCAGCGCCCTGTGGTATAGCATCATTCTCGAACCCCTTTCCTCTTCGGGAATGAGAGTGCAAAGGCTCTCCTTATACCGTGGGTCGAGCAGTGTGTACACCCAGTAATCCGTAGTGGCCAGAATGCGTGTAACGCGAGGGTCACGAGAAAGGCATCCTAACATGAAGTCAGCCATGTGTGCCAGGGTACCTGTACGCAACACATGGCTGTCTTCACTAGGAAGATCACTTTCAGGATCCTCCTCCTCCTCCTCTTCCTCCTCCTCAGGCCATACACGCTGAAAGGATGACAGGCAAGCAGCATGGGTACCGTCAGCAGTGGGCCAAGCTGTCTCTTCCCCCTCCTCCTCATCCTCCTCATGCTCCTCCTCCTCCTCCTGAACGCGCTGAGATATAGACAGGAGGGTGCTCTGACTATCCAGCGACATACTGTCTTCCCCCGGCTCTGTTTCCGAGCGCAAAGCGTCTGCCTTTATGCTTTGCAGGGAGCTTCTCAAGATGCATAGCAGAGGAATGGTGACGCTAATGATTGCAGCATCGCCGCTCACCACCTGGGTAGACTCCTCAAATTTTCCAAGGACCTGGCAGATGGCTGCCAACCAGGGCCACTGTTCTGTAAATAATTGAGGAGGCTGACTCACACTGCGCCGCGCAAGTTGGAGTTGGTATTCCACTATAGCTCTACGCTGCTCATAGAGTCTGGCCAACATGTGGAGCGTAGAGTTCCACTGTGTGGGCAAGTCGCACAGCAGTCGGTGCACTGGCAGATTAAACTGATGTTGCAGTGTCCGCAGGGTGGCAGCGTGCGTGTGGGATTTGCGGAAATGTGCGCAGAGCTGGCGCACCTTTCCGAGCAGGTATGACAAGTGGGGGTAGCTTTTCAGAAAGAGCTGAACCACCAAATTAAACACATGGGCCAGGCATGGCACGTGCGTGAGGCTGCCGAGCTGCAGAGCCGCCACCAGCTTACGGCCGTTGTCACACACGACCATGCCCGGTTGGAGGCTCAGCGGCGCAAGCCAGCGGTCGGTCTGCTCTGTCAGACCCTGCAGCAGTTCGTGGGCCGTGAGCCTCTTCTCTCCTAAGCTGAGTAGTTTCAGCACGGCCTGCTGACGCTTGCCCACCGCTGTGCTGCCACGCCGCGTGACACCGACTGCTGGCGACGTGCTGCTGACGCATCTTGATTGCGAGACAGAGGTTGCGTTGGAGGAGGAGGAGGAGGAAGGTGCTTTAGTGGAGGAAGCATACACCGCTGCAGATACCACCACCGAGCTGTGGCCCGCAATTCTGGGGGTGGGTAGGACGTGAGCGGTCCCAGGCTGTGACTCTGTCCCAGCCTCCACTAAATTCACCCAATGTGCCGTCAGGGAGATATAGTGGCCCTGCCCGCCTGTGCTTCTCCACGTGTCTGTTGTTAAGTGGACCTTGGCAGTAACCGCGTTGGTGAGGGCGCGTACAATGTTGCGGGAGACGTGGTCATGCAGGCCTGGGACGGCACATCGGGAAAAGTAGTGGCGACTGGGAACCGAGTAGCGCGGGGCAGCCGCCGCCATCATGCTTTTGAAAGCCTCAGTTTCCACAAGCCTATACGGCAGCATCTCTAGGCTGATCAATTTTGCAATGTGCACGTTTAACGCTTGAGCGTGCGGGTGCGTGGCGTCGTACTTGCGCTCAAACTGTGGCGCTAGCGACATCTGGACGCTACGCTGAGAGACATTGCTGGATGGGGCCGAGGACAGCGGAGGTGAGGGTGTGGGTGCAGGCCAGGAGACGGTAGTGCCTGTGTCCTCAGAGGGGGGTTGGATCTCAGTGGCAGGTTGGGGCACAGGGGGAGAGGCAGCAGTGGTGCAAACCGGAGGCGGTGAACGGGCATCGTCCCACCTTGTGGGGTGCTTGGCCATCATATGCCTGTGCATGCTGTTGGTGGTGCCTCCCCAGCTGATCTTGGCGCGACAAAGGTTGCACACCACTGTTCGTCGGTCGTCAGGCGTCTCTGTGAAAAACTGCCACACCGTAGAGCACCTTGACCTGTGCAGGGTGGCATGGCGCGAGGGGGCGCTTTGGGAAACAGTTGGTGGATTATTCGGTCTGGCCCTGCCTCTACCCCTGGCCTCCGCACTGGCTCGGCCTGTGCCCACACCCTGACTTGGGCCTCCGTGTCCTCGCCCGCGTCCACGTCCTCTAGGCCTACCCCTACCCCTCAGCATGGTGTATTACCAGTGATTTGATTTCCCAGGCAGGAAAGAAATTGGCGCAAGCCTGCAGCCAAAATAGAATTTTTTCCCTTGTTTTTCAAAGGACAAGCCACAATGCGTGTATTCAATGAATACTACTAAGTTTAATAACTGTGTTGTGGCCCTGCAAATGTGTCAGAGAACTGCAGTGATGCAAAGTTATTCGCTACAGCAGATCAGGGATTTCCCATGCAGGAAAAAAGTTGGCGCAAGCCTGCAGCCAAAATAGAATTTTTTCCCTTGTTTTTCAAAGGACAAACCACACTGCGTGTATTCAATGAATACTACTAAGTTTAATAACTGTGTTGTGGCCCTGCAAATGTGTCAGAGAACTGCAGTGATGCAAAGTTATTCGCTACAGCAGATCAGGGATTTCCCATGCAGGAAAGAAATTGGCGCAAGCCTGCAGCCAAAATAGAATTTTTTCCCTTGTTTTTTAAAGGACAAGCCACACTGCGTGTATTCAATGAATACTACTAAGTTTAATAACTGTGTTGTGGCCCTGCAAATGTGTCAGAGAACTGCAGTGATGCAAAGTTATTCGCTCCAGCAGATCAGGGATTTCCCATGCAGGAAAAAAATTGGCGCAAGCCTGCAGTAAAACGTAGCTGGCTGCGTCTGATTTTTTTTAACGTTCTGCACGCAGCACACACGTACCCAGAGCCCTGAGGACTGTCAGAGGCAGGCGAAATATAATTTTTTCCCTTGTTTTTCAAAGGACAAGCCACACTGCGTCTATTCAATGAATAATGTATGTCTTCTGGCCCTGCCTACACAATTCTATCCCTGTAGTATTAATGCCGGGTGCAATGGTCTGCACAGCCGGTTTTGAGAAAAAAAAAAAAAAAATGCAACACTGCTAACAGCAGCCTGGACAGTACTGCACACAGATAGATGTGGCCCTAGAAAGGATCGTTGGGGTTCTTGAAGCCTACACTCACTGCTAACACTCTCCCTGCCTAACCACCACTTCTGTCCCTATTGCAGGGCGCAATGCTCTGCAGATCCAATTTTGAAAAAAAAAAATAAAAATACAGTGCTAACACAGTACTGCACACTTTTAGATGTGGCCCTGAGAAGGACCGTTGGGGTTCTTGAAGCCTACACTCACTCCTAACGCTCTCCCTACAGCAGCTCCAGCACGATACCACTGTCCCTCAGCTAACTCACAAGACATCTGAGGCGAGCCGCGGGAGGGGCCGATTTTTATACTCGGGTGACATCAGATCTCCCCAGCCACTCACAGCAGGGGGGTGGTATAGGGCTTGAACGTCACAGGGGGAAGTTGTAATGCCTTCCCTGTCTTTCAATTGGCCAGAAAAGCGCGCTAACGTCTCAGAGAGGAAACTGAAAGTAACCGGAACACCGCGTGGTACTCGTTACGAGTAACGAGCATCCCGAACACCCTAATATTCGCTCGAATATCAAGCTCGGACAAGTACGTTCGCTCATCTCTAAAAGCCATCTAACAAGTCCAGCATAAAGCAAAGAAAATTACTGCAAGCGAGTGAGACAAGTGAACAACATAACCAATGACTTAAGAATGATCATGAAAGAGCCCAGACATCAAGGGCTGCAGAGAACTCCGAACAGCATGATGCGCAAATTCATTAAAAGAGGGAAAGAGCCAGCGCATGAAGGGCAATAGAAACCACAGAACAGCATGTGAAAGACAGAGCCAGTGCATCAAGGGTGGTTTTCAATATGATGCTCAAAAGAACTATGAGTAACATTCAAATGTTATTATTAGATGAATTCACCGAATATGTAGCTACTGTCATGCCACGAAAGTTTAAACAAAGCTTCCTAGAACTTGTTGTAATAATAGAAACCCAAGCAAGGCCAGGCACATTATATAAGTTAGTGGTTATATAAAACTTGAAGTCCTTGGCAACATCTAACATAAATACATGTATAAATTACAGTAACCTTGCTGTATATTCTATTGATGTACTCCATTATGATGGACCATATAATGTTCAAATAATACAATCATACTGTATGTAAGTCACTTGCTGAAGCGAGTCAATATTAGGCTTCACCCACATGGTGCACGTATTTAGTGCAGAATTTCTGCGGCAGATTTCTACGGAACACATGTCTGACCTATGTGGACAAATCTTTATGTGGAAATCACACATGGATGGAACCAAGAAGAAGAAAACTTATAAAGCAAAGACTGAAGCTTTTTTTCTTATGTCTCCACTTCTATTTTTGGCTAAAAGAAACTGCATCAGAAAAGCTCCATAAAAACTATATCTGTATTAACAGTCTTAGGCCTCCCTCACACAGATTTTTTTTATTACCGCGATTAGTGCGGCACTTTCAGCACCGCAGTAAGCGCGGTACAACGCTTCTATTGGTCTAAATGGGACCGCTCAGACAGCCGCTCAATGGCAGCACTTTTCAGCGCAGTGATTTTCGAGCGCTGCATGTTCTATTTTTGAGCAATTAGCGCTCCTTGTCAGTGATGAGGAGTGCTTTAAGCCGCCATTAGCTACAGCATCACTGCACCTGAAAACGAAAGAAAAATGCGACAAAGCGCCACAATTTAAATCGTAGCGCTTACTGCAATGCCTGTGTGAGGGTGGGCTTAAACAAATTTGACATGGACGAGTACGATATTGGGCCATGAAACTCAGCCTGATGACGCACTCGCCAACATGACATTTTGGTGTGGATGCGAGGCACTTTTGTATCAAAACCAGCTTGCATCACTACAGGGAAGTAGCGCTCCTGTCAGCTGCGGTGGAGGATTGTGGAGTATTTCCCTTTGTTTTCAGCGGGAAGCCTCGCATCACATGGCACTCACGTGCACCTAGTATGTGGCAGGATGCTGTGCCAGCCCCAGTCAAAGCAATGGGGAATATGATGCGAGGGCACACCCAAAGATAGGTCATGCCACAAATCTCGCAAGTGAATCTTCGGCCTTGGGCTGTTTTTGCTAGTAGCATATTCTAACATAGTGTTCTGGTTGTGTATTAACAGAACAGCCATTCATCTCTATTCTGTCTATAAAGTGATGGGGTTTAAATGACTTTTACAATGCTACACTCAGAGAGTAGTTGCTGTTTATTACAATCTACTTTGGAATTATGGTTTTGTTCTAGCAAAATACTTATCCCAAAATTTTATGCTGCAAAAATTCCACTTTGGAGGGAAGATCCAGTACATTATCTGTGGTTTATAGTAAGAAAACTATTTCAGAAAAGCAAGTAATCAAGTGTGAGTCACTGAATTTGATTTGAAGAATTGATATCCTACATTCGTAGACCATGGGTCTTCTTGGTTGTGTATTTGTAAACAATGAGTTATTGGGAGCTGAGCTGGATATCCCATATGAACACAACTGGTCCATTGCCTCTACAATTTCATTGTATGGTGAGAAGAAACACCTGTCACATGTATTACGTGCAATTCTTCAAAACCTTGAAATTTGGAAACATGGGCAATAACAGTCTTTATCAGTTAAGTAACAAACTGACGACTTGACTGGCAGCAGCATATAAGGTCTCTGAATGAATGGAGCAGTCATATATGTGGTGGTGTTGTGGTTACTGCCTGTGGGAGCAATGGTCATGTATGTTGTAGTGCACATGCCTGTCCACCACTCCACTCATTCCAGGGACTTTGAGACCTCGTTCTCGTGATTGACAGCTGTGGCAGAGGATAGCGGGCAGCGCTGGGCCGTTTCGCCGAAAACGCTGCTAGCTGCAGATTTTTCGGCGAATCGTCGGCCCCGGTAACGCGATTTGCGGATGCGCATCCATCATGCGATCCGTAAATCGCGCAAAAAAACGCCCGTCTGACCGAGGCCCCAGTTTGTAGAAAGAGTAGAAATATGTGAGCTTAAGGCATAGGGCCTCCAGCTAAAAAAAATATGGCAACAGGGATCTTCTTTATTAATTTTTATAAAAACAGCCAGCCATAGCGCATTTTGGGGACATGGACCCTGGCTTTTAGTGCATCCAGAAATGTGGGCAGTATTTGGGCATGTGTCCTGTTTACAGAAAAGAGGGCAACCTTTTCTCCTTTAACAGGAGACCACAGTTCCAAATGCTGCCCACACTTCTGGACAGCCCCATCAGAAGAAGGGGCTACATTCCTGAAACGCATTATAGCTGGCTGTTTTTAACAAAATTAATAAAGAAGAACTGGGTAAGTGTTTCACCTTACACTTCTATATATCTGCTTTATCAAGCATAATTATTACCCCATTTTGGTGAACAGTGGGCAAGTAGCACCTTACGTTTGTCCCACACATTGATGGAAAAGCCCTTCTAACAAAAATTGCTTCATCCTACTTTTCTCTTCTGTCCCAATTTGCAGGGTCTTTGCTGATCTCTAATTCACTGGTCTACAAAAAAAATTCTTCTGTTACAAGAACAAAACATACTGTTTCTGAAAGATAATTCTTCCCTGAATCCAGATCTCATTTCAGAATTTCTGTATCAGCCTGAGTTTTTATGTGATAATGGTTTTTGTAAATGCTTGCGCCGGCATATGTAGCTATTATATGTATCTGGCAAAATGACACGCTTCTGCTACAAGAGTTCCAAAAAAACTGTGTAAGTTCACAAAGAAATCAAAAATAAAAGCAACATAAGAATAAAGAGAAGTGAAGAAACATATCAAAGCAGGAATCAAAGAAATAAGCAACATAAGAGTAAATAAAAGTGAAGAAACATACCTAAAAAGATTTCCTTCCTGATTTCCTGGGATACTTTGCCTTGGGAACATCTCTCCATAAGGTCCAGCAGTAGTCGGACAACATTGCGTCATTCCATTTGCTTGATAACGCTTTTCCAATTGAGAAATGTCCTGGTGGAACCATTCTCCATGTTTATCACTGTTGGCAACTGACGCAACAGAACATGTTTGTACATGTCCGAGCATGACTGGGCAATGTTGCCAAACCTCCCTTATTTCCTGGTGGTGGCTTTCTAAACTAAGGGTTTTGTATTGTAATTCCTAGTATATTTTAATTTAAGCCACAGTAGAATACCAAAATGCACTGTTTTCAAGGATTTCTATAAAAAAGGTAGCGCGTCACAAGAAAACTGAGCCCGATAGGCAAAATCAGATTTCATTTTCAAATTCAGCACCCATGACTTAGCTAAGAACACCATTCACATTCTCTGTAACAAAAATACTATGCCACAACAAAATAACCAAAATGTTGCATTTTCAATGATTTCTATAAAAAGGGTAGCGTGTCACAAGAAAACAGAGCATGATAGGCAAAAACTGATTTCATTTTCAAATTCAGCACCCATGACTTAGCTAAGAATACCATTCACATTCTTTGCAACAAAAATAATTAATATTTACAGTATAAGTTTACTGTTTTGTTAAAATGAAATTCGACTTTCATGAACAAAAAAGCCAATTGTTTATAAGTAGCTCTTTGAAGTAATTTACAATTCAATTTTCTAACCATCTTTCCACATGAACAGTTTTATCAAGCTACAACAACTGTTTATCAATCACTTAATAGAAAAAAATTAAAACGGATTGTAAACTTGTCTTCTATTCTCAGTCTACATTCTCCAAGTCACAATAAAAAATAAGAACACCAAACTGCAGTGTTTAACTTTACCTCCTTCTGATCTTCTCCATTGGCCAGTATATGTTCACTGTTGTGGAACCAACTCCCAATCAGGGTATAGTATCTACAGAGTAATTCAAAAGTCAGGGACACCTGAAATATCTTCTGAAATCAAAAAATTGTCAACCGCACTCACCAATACTTCCCAGTCATGGGTGGAATGGAAATTGATGCCCACTCATGTGGGATGAGACCACAATCCCAATAAAATCCAGAAAGTCCAGCATACAGAGAGCAGCATCAAAGAGGTATATAAGTAATTCAGATTCACATAGCAGGTCTGATCAGACTACTCTTGGCTTTTATTTTCCTTCCATGGTCATGACAGCATAGCAACATTTCGACTAGCCACCAGGGTCTTTCTGGAGCTATTATGTAGTAGCTTAAGAAGGACCAAGGTGACGGGTCGAAATGTCACTATGCTGTCAACCCCATTGACCACAAGGTGAAAATCCTGGATGTGATAGCATCCAGGGGTTTCACATCCAAAGAATTCTGATGCCGCAGTTAGTTGCATTTCACAATTTGCTGTCCTATTTTTTTACCGGTGCTAATTTTTTGTGCAGGTAAAAATCAGACATTTGCCCGCTGCCATTGAAAAGCATTAGTTCTAATAGTTGCAAATCGCAAACACAAAAAACACGCACAACACAAAACGGTCATGTGACTGAGCCCTTGCAGAAAACTTGTGGAAAGTATGCCTCAAAGTGTTGCTGCTGTAATACAAGCAAAAGGAGGGCCGACATGTTACAAAATAGAAGAACAAAGCACTTTTTCTGAAAAACATGCAGTGTCCAAATACTTTTGTCCATATCGTGGCTAAAGGGGATTCCAATAAATCTTTATCTAGTTTTCCTTAAATGAAGTCTAATACACTATATTAATAGCCACTGCATCCTTTGATTATCCCTCATTTATGATCAGTAATAGGGATAACAAATGTTACGAGATCCACAACTTGAGCTAAGGGTCTCCGAAAGCCAATGTAACCATGAGGGAGGAACAAACGGATTGTGAGTAAGTCAACTGATGTATCAGATACACCTTATTATTCTCCAGTCCTATCCCTATTACTGATCATAAATGAGGGATAATCAAAGGATGCAGTGGCTATTAATATAGTGTATCTGATTTTAGAGAACAGCATCTAAGGACACAAAAGTGAAAAAATCACTGCCTATTGTCTTGTCTCACGCATTAATCAGTATCAGTCTGTATAGCAAATCTAGGTGCTTCCAGACAAAATAAAAAAGGTTTTTCCTTCCCTAAACGAGTGATGCTACTGTTAAAGGGGTTGTCCCGAGGCAGCAAGTGGGTCTATACACTTCTGTATGGCCATAATAATGCACTTTGTAATGTACATTGTGCATTAATTATGAGCCATACAGAAGTTATAAAAAGTTTTATACTTACCTGCTCCGTTGCTGGCGTCCTCGTCTCCATGGTGCCGACTAATTTTCGCCCTCCGATGGCCAAATTAGCCGCGCTTGCGCAGTCCGGGTCTTCTCCTCTTCTCTATGGGGCTCCGTGTAGCTCCGTGTAGCTCCGCCCCGTCACGTGCCGATTCCAGCCAATCAGGAGGCTGGAATCGGCAATGGACCGCACAGAAGCCCTGCGGTCCATGAAGACAGAGGATCCCGGCGGCCATCTTCAGCAGGTGAGTATGAAGACGCCGGACCGCCGGGATTCAGGTAAGCGCTGTGCGGGTGGTTTTTTTAACCCCTGCATCGGGGTTGTCTCGCGCCGAACGGGGGGGGGGGGTTTAAAAAAAAAAAAACCCGTTTCGGCGCGGGACATCTCCTTTAATTTTCAACCAAGGGTCAATTTACATTCTGCACCTATACCTGTATTGGTTATGTGTATATGTGACACCCTTTGTGTTAGTATAATCACTAGAAATAGGTTTTGGGGTGTGAGGATTTCTGGTACCCATCCATTTTACCAGATCCCCACCTCATTTTAATATATGTTTTGAGTCTGTCGAATTACTATTAAGTTACTATTTCTACTTTTTCTTTTTTGGTGATAAACTTAATTTTTGCTTTATCTCCTTTCTTCAAGAAAAAAATGCTAAATGTAAATCTTTTATTTTTTCAGGAGGAAGCTTTTTTTTTTTTAATTGGATAACAGAGTTCCCATGCAGACTAGAAGCATGCACCATATCTTTCTTTTATAATATAATAAATTTCAAAGAAAGGATAATCTATAAGAATTCAATAAGCTTTACGCATGTTTGCCTAACCTTTGGGAAAGTACAAGTTTCATATAGTGGAGATGGTTGAATTGAGAAGAGCTTAGAGAATGTGAGTGTGTCCTTTTGGTGTTGAATATAATTTATTATATGGTTATAGTTTGTATTTTGGATGTTATTAATGTCTTGTAAATAAATTTTTACCAAAAAGAAAAAAGTTACTGAAATCTGCTAGGATCTGTGATAATCATTAACGGCTTCCATAATAACAAATATCATCATGCGCGTGTTCACTAGAGGAGAAAATTCTTTAGGCTTTGTTAAGTTTTCCCTCAACTCTCTGATACCAGCCTACAACTTTCATAAGATAATAGACTATTGGATAAATACGGAAGTTTTTGTAGTGACACAAAACCATAATGTTGCTGAATGAATGAATGAATCATAACTATATAATACAAATGCAAGATAATTTTAAACTGTACTTTGGATGAATTTATCTACTTTTATCTTTAAATAGCTTAAAAAAAGCAATAAAACAAGTTGAAAGATTACGTGAACCTAAACTGCCACTAATTTCACAGGAAGAGAACACTGCCTAGAACATCATTTACATTTAACAATACACAAGAGTTATGTTTCAGATTCTTGAAGAATTAATTAAAAATGGTTTATCTTCTGATTCTCTCTGTAGTACGCCCATAGCCATGCATGAAATGAAAGAAACTTATATAGGTTGTCCCAACTGGGCAACCCCTATTTATATGCCCTATGAAAGCCCTCACTCCTTCCTCTAGTTACATTAATAACATGAGAAAAATTGATAGTCAGAGCGAAGAGTTTGATATGTATTTCGTCCACTATCACATATTTCAGATGAAACATAGGATCACATTAAGATCTGTGATCAAAACATCACGTGCATCAATTCCAGCGGTAACATTGAGCATTTTGCTCAATTACACACTTTGATTATAGCTATATTTGCACCTAGCATATTGTAATACTTTTTAGCCTAAATACTGAATTTTTTTTTTTACAAATACAATGTGGTTTCTTATACAGCTGTAATAAGTGATGCATTTTATTGTCTATACTATAACATGACCTCCTCCAATTCTTCTGAACCAAATTTACTTCACCATAGGGTTCTATGGTGATCTAAATTCAGTTCTCTAGACTCGTGGGCAGCCTTGTTATAGTCCTAATATGGATTATAAGTTGTAGTCATACTCAGGCTGTGTGAAGTCAGCTATGACTCTGATTATGAGGGTTTTAGCTGTAGGATAATTTTCCACTTTACTTCTACCTACAATGGAATTTAATCTTCCATGGTGTCATGGTGTAGTCTGATAAATACAGGGTTACCACAGAAATACCTATGCAGAGACCCAATAGATCTTTCCCAGAGGGTAGAGTTTTATTAACTTAGCTTGATTAATAATATTAAGATGACCATTGCAAACCTGTATGCTCCCAACCATGATCAAATTCCCTGGCTAGTTAAACAATTGGAGGCACTTAAAGGAGATGTCCCGCGCCGAAACGGGTTTTTTTTTTTTTAAACCCCCCCCCCGTTCGGCGCGAGACAACCCCGATGCAGGGGTTAAAAAACCCACCCGCACAGCGCTTACCTGAATCCCGGCGGTCCGGCGTCTTCATACTCACCTGCTGAAGATGGCCGCCGGGATCCTCTGTCTTCGTGGACCGCAGCTCTTCTGTGCGGTCCACTGCCGATTCCAGCCTCCTGATTGGCTGGAATCGGCACGTGACGGGGCGGAGCTACACGGAGCCGCTCTCTGGCACGAGCGGCTCCATAGAAGACTACAGAAGACCCGGACTGCGCAAGCGCGGCTAATTTGGCCATCGGAGGCCGAAAATTAGTCGGCACCATGGAGACGAGGACGCTAGCAACGGAGCAGGTAAGTATAAAACTTTTTATAACTTCTGTATGGCTCATAATTAATGCACAATGTATATTACAAAGTGCATTATTATGGCCATACAGAAGTGTATAACCCCACTTGCTGCCTCGGGACATCTCCTTTAAGCAGTTTGCTGAGGGCCATATCCTACTCGGTGGTGATCTGAATGTCATTCTACATCCCCTACTTGATTGTTCTATGGGCCACTCCCAGGTCTCACAGGTGAAGCTTAGAAAGCTCAACCACTACCTCCAGGAGGTAGGAGTAGTAAACGCGTGGTGTCACTTGCATCTCTCTACAAAAGATTTCACCTACTTCTCTCAGGTCCATTCCTCCTTTCAAAGATTGGACTAAGTGTTTGTCTACTCTGGTCCCCTGGCCTACCTAGAGAGATATCGTATTGATCCAATGGCTATCTCTGATTATGCATCATTACATGTGGATCTCCGCCCTCTTCAAGCTTCCCCAAGGGAATGGAGATGGCGACTGAACACTTCTCTATTGGACTCAGTAGAGGAAAGGGCTCACCTTACCAAACTCATTGATGAATTCTTTCAGCTAAATTTAAAGGAGGGCCCCGAGATCCCTATGGTGTGGATAGCGCATAAGGCATTCATGAGTGGCCTGTTGATTGCTCTGGGTTCTAGACTCCAAAAACTGCAGCAAAAAGATATTGATAATCA
This sequence comes from Eleutherodactylus coqui, assembly GCF_035609145.1. NCBI lineage: Eukaryota > Metazoa > Chordata > Amphibia > Anura > Eleutherodactylidae > Eleutherodactylus > Eleutherodactylus coqui. The sequence continues at coordinate 64,775,546 of NC_089842.1, forward strand.
TCTTTCTCAAATAGCAAAATTAGAGCAAGTTGTAAAATTTTCCCAGGCAAAAGATAACTTGAAAAAAATGACTTCCCTGAGAAGGTAGTTAAGGATATGCCTAGATGCTTAATTTAACAGGACACATTTGTTTCTCAAACATGTGGTCTATGCACATGGCAACCGTGGGTGGGAGTAAGTTTATGTCCTCACACCAAAATATTTATCAAATCCATCAAAACTCAATTGGGTAAATCTGTCACTTCGACCCTAGGACTAGCTAGAGAATTCCAACAGTTCTACTCACATTTACATAACCTCAAAGATCAAGCAGCTCCCATCAATTTACAGGAACCGAATAAACAGATTGAAATATATCTAAATAGGATACGTCTTCCCAAATTAGAAGAAAGTGAGGCAGCGGCACTATTAATACCGGTTACATTCGCAGAGGTTGAGAGTTTATTGGATTCGTGCCCCCCAGGAAACCCTCCAGGACCAGATGGCCTATCTATAATATATTTTAAAACCTTTAAAACAATGCTAGTTTCCCGCCTGACAGATCTCTTCAATGTTCTACTACAGAGAGAACCCTTGCTGTAACAGTCTCAGGAAGCGCATATCACACTAATACAGAAGGAGGGCAAAGACCCAGAAATGTGTGGCAGTTATAAGCTTATCTCCCTGATAAATTTACATGTTAAGGTTTGGGCAAACTCCTGGCCAAAAGATTAGTGGATTTTATCCTTGCATTGATCAATGGGGAGCAGACTGGTTTTGTAAAAGGTAGGGAGGGGCGAGATAATTGCCTACAATTGCTGCATGCTATTCGTTATGCCCATGTTCATAATGTCCCCTTAGCCTTAGTAGGAACTAATGTCAGAAATGCTTTTCACATGGTGGACTGGCTCTACATGGGAAACGTTTTAACACAATTCAATGTCCATACCACGTTCATTTCTGCCATCTTCTCCCTTTATACAAAACCTTATGCTTGACTAAAAATTAATTATAAATCTTTATTTCTCATGGAGCCAGACTAAAAAGAGAGCATGTACAGAGCTTGAGGCTATTATTGATGAAGCTTGACACTCTCGAGTCTTCAAATAAAAGAGCCCTCTCGGATGCGCAAAGAGCAGATATTTCAGATATTCAGAGAAAAATTCTCTTAATCTTAGACCAATACACACTATGTTCTAAAGACAAAAGGCAAGGTGGTTTCTACGAGATTGGAAACAAGTGTGGACGGTGGCTGGCTTGGGCTCTCCATTCCAGGACATCCATTCCCTACATAACTTCCCTAAACTCACCCACCAAAGGTCATATACACTCCTCGACGGATATATCGAAATGTTTTAAATCTTACTATCAAGATCTTTACAACAGTTCAGAGAACCAAGGGGGTGGGAACCAGCAGAACTCCTCAGCTATAGAAGACTACCTGGACAGGTTTGTGCCGGGGGTCGTCCCAGGGAAAGAGTCCAACAATCTAAAAGAAAGCTTCACAGAAGTGGAGATTCGGGAAGTGATTAATGACCTCAAACTAGGGAAAAGCCCAGGCCCAGATGGGTTCACTCCCATATTCTACTGAACGTACGGTGAGCTATTACCTCTCCTCCTATTGAAATCCTTTAATTCCGTTTCAGGTTCATGTTCATTCCCACACCAAGCTCTTCAAGCCATAATAACAGTGATCCCCAAACCAGGGAAGGACCTCACATCCTGTAAGAACTACCGCCCTATGTCCTTATTGAACATAGACACTAAACTATTTGCTAAAATACTGGTGTCCTGCTTGAAACCACTTATCCCAGCTTTAATTAATAAAGAACAAACTGGATTTGTTCCTGGTTGAAAAGCAAAGGACAATACAATCCGATCGTTATCCCTGGTCTCGCAGGCCTGACTTACAGGAAGTCCTTTGTGTCTCTTATCAATAGATGCTGAAAAAGCATTTGATGGATTGCATTGGGGCTTTCTGGAAGCAACTCTCTGGAGAATTGGTTTGCGCCCTAGATTCATAAGCTGGGTTATGGCTTTATACCACAACCCAACCGCGTGGGTACAGTTGAATGGTTCTCTCTCCTCCTCGCTTAACAGAACGAGGCAGGGTTGCCCTTTGTCTTCTTTCCTATATGTCCCAGTGATGGAGTCCCTGGCCAACGCCCTCTGTACTAACCCCGATATCCAGGGGTTTAAGACAAAGTCATCTGAACACAAACTTGCTTTATTTGTAGATGATCTCTTACTATACCTCACAAACCTGAAAGTTGCCCTCCCGTTGGCCCTGACAGAGTTTAAACATTTTGGTAAAGTCAGTAATTTTAAAATTAACACTCACAACTATCTCGCCAATTGAATCCTTAGCATTAGGAGCTTCCTTTAACCTAAAGTGGTAAGACGGCCATATTAAGTAACTAGGAATTAACCTCCCCAATGATCCTAATAACCTCTTTAACCTAAATTATAAACCAATGCTGGCTAATCTAGAAAAAGATCTTAAAAAGTGGTGTCCCCTCACCATCCCATGGTTTGGGAGAATCAGTACCTTAAAAATGGACTCTCTTCCAAAATTATTATACTTGTTAACAACTCTACCAGTAAAAAATACCCAAATCCTATTTTGATAAAATTCACCATTGTCTTTCGACTTTATATGGAAAGTATCCAGGCCCAGGGTGCGATTTAAGACTTTTATATGGCAGAAAAGTGACAAAGGAGTGGGATTTCCAAACTTCTCCCTCTACCATAAGGCCTCCATATGCAACTGCATCTTGGATGTTTTACACAATAGATCAACCACGTTCTGGGTTGAGCTTGAATACGGGAATGCCCCTGCACAACTGGTGGGCTCATTCTGGCTTCTACCTGCTGTATCCTGCAAAATACGCCTGATATCTCCTTTTCTGAGTCAGCTTCTGGACATCTGGAATGGCTCTGCCGCCTGTTTCAGACTGGTTTCTAGACCAGGTTCCCTTACTACTTTGACGGGAAACCCAGATTTCCCCGCGCTTCTGGAAGGACCCTCCTCCCTATTAGGAAGGGCTTGCTTTCCTATATGGATCAGGGATGTTATTTCCACTACGGGAGTTCATCCTATGATATCCTGAGAGACATAGGTGCTGGTCCTGGAGCGTGGTTCCATTACCTACAGATTAGACATTTTATCCAGTCCCAGGGTCCCTTGAATCTTTTCCTACATCCCCTCTCCCAGTTCGAGCATTATTGTTTGTTTTCTACACCCATTGGGTCAGGAATCTCAGTGTTGTATCACCTCTTACTGCTAGCAGAGACCCAGGATGAGATGGTGAGATATGTGGAGAGATGGGAGAGGGAGATTGGGAAATCCTTCTCAGAAGAGGAATAGACCAAATCCTTTACACTAACTCACTCCCTTACAATATCATCTAAATTCCAAGAAACCAATTTCAAGATACTAGCTCAATGGTACAGAACTCCCACAATACTAGCAAAGATGTACCCCCAAACCCCGAACACTTGCTGGCGTTGCTCTCAGGGAATAGGAAGTCTCCTTCATATTTTGTGGGATTGTCCTTTGATTTCCCCTCTCTGGCGCAAAATAACTAATCTCTACAACACAATCTTCAGAGACTCCATGGTCCTAACACCGGAGGCGGCACTATTATCCATGCTACCTGGGCCCATGGCAAAACAAAAAAAGTCCACTAAAATTCTACCTTACTGTCGTGCGCCAAATAATTCCCAAACTATGGAGGTCCCCCTCACACCCCACAAGGATCTTATGGCTGGAAACTATGGACCTCATAGTTCAAATGGAAGAAATTGCTGCTAATGATGAGAACAAACAAGAGAAATTCTACTCATTCTGGTCAGCTTGGCTACTCTTCCGCGACTCGAGAGATCTGAAGCTTTGGCTCCAGTCAGGCGTTGTTTCGGTATGACTCATTACTCTCCTTATCCATAATGCCCTCATATGAATGTCGTCTTAAGTGCCACTGTAGACACTCCCCACTGCCTTCCCCTATCACCCATTTTCTCCCCCTGTTCTTTATCTATATCTTCCTCTTTCTCTTCTTTTTCCTTCCTCCTTTTACTTTTCTCTGATATCTTACCACACTAGTGGGTTTCTGTTTTGACTAAATTAGTTCAAAGAAGCCTCTTGTTTCTTAAATAAACTCTTCTGACGGTTTATCCTATGCAAAGCTGAAAAGGGTATCCAGTTCAATATTTTCATTCTTTTTTCTCTTTCTCTTCTCTTCCTTTCTCCACCCCTTTTTTTTCCTTTTTCTCTCTTCTTTTCTTGTTAGGCAATATTAGTTTTACATAATTTCATTCATGTACAATACCGTGAATGTTTTTTGTTATATTGTCAATGAACCATAAACTCTCAATAAAAATACGTTGAACAATAAAAATTAAATATATACTCTCTTACCCCTTTGACATCAGTAATAGTACCCGCCAGGGCTGCCCATTGTCCCCCACTCTCTTTATCCTTGGGATGGAACCCATCCTCCAGAGGGTTAGACAAGACTCAGATCTTAGGGGATTAGGCGTTGGGGAGTAAACTCTATCTGCAGTGGCCTTCACTGATGATATTATGTTTTTGGTGTCTGACCCTGAAAAAGGCATCCCCATGCTTGTCTTGCTTCTGGAGAAGTTTGGGTTCATCTCCAACTTTAAAGTCAATTTCTCCAAATCTACAGTATTAAATGCTTCTATCCCTGAGGCCTGCTGTAGTGCTCTAAAATCTTGCTCCACTTTTTCCTGGTTGAATACCTCTATAAAATTAAACACACCAAAAAGCAGAGCGCCTATACCCATAATTTCCTGCTCCTTATAGCTCACATAAAGACCCTTTTACACTCATATGATTTACCCTATATATCATGGTTTGGCAGGAAAAATATTTGAAAGTCATATGTGCTCCCGATAATTTTGTACAAACTCTATATATTCCCAATCCTCCTACTTGCGAGTTACTTCAAAACTCTCTGCTCGATTTTCTCTGGCTATGTCTGGAGACAGTGGAGACCATGTCTGGCATATGGTGAAGAGAGGCTCAGAGGGAGCCATTGACTTGCCCTGTGTTCATGACTTCTATCAAGCATCTTAGCTTCGCTACTGGATGGAATTAACCCACCCTATCATGGATCCGTTGTTGCAGATCTTGGCTGTGGGTTTGTTTGGTGACACATTAGTGGCGGACTTACAGTTTCCTATGAAAAGTAAATGTAGACTGAGTGGCTTTAGTTCCCTGATTAGGGGTCCTTGCGAGAGCTGGGATGGACTAAGGGATTTATTGGCTCCCAGACCTTCACCAAGTACACCATTGTGAATCTTCCCCAGACTACTTGACATTCCCATGGACCTGGGTGTAACGACTATCTGGAAGAAATTTTTGGGTCTTACCCTTAGCAACCTTCAGGCACTGTCACATAAAAACTAGAGATGAGCGAGCGTACTCGGCCACGCCCCTTTTTCACCCGAGTACCGCGATTTTTGAGTACTTCCGTACTCGGGCGAAAAGATTCGGGTGGCGCCGTGGGTGAGTGGGGGGTTGCAGCGGAGAGTGGGGGGGAGAGGGAGAGAGAGAGGGCTCCCCCCTGTTCCCCACTGCTGCCCCCCGCGCCGCCACGCCTCCCCCCGCCCCCCGAATCTTTTCACCCGAGTACTGAAGTACTTGAAAATCGCGGTGCTCGATCAAGTAATTACTCGAAACGAGTACGTTTGCTCAGCTCTAATAAAAACCCATCAGATAGTCTACAAACCATCCTTCCTTATCAGTCTTTTTCATTCCTACACAGGGCCCATATGACTGAAATGATTCAGAGTTTCCTCAGTTCTTTCGAATCATCTAGACTATGGACCTCTTTTGAAAGATTCTTGTGTGAGGGAAGCCTAAAGCTTAAGAAAATAGCGGATTTATGCAAATGCTTTGTCGATCTTCCAATACTGAACAAATTTCATGGGAAAATGAGCTAAATATCTCCCTCTCTTTGAAGGATACAAAACTTTAGAAAAATTTTGAAAACGGCCTTTGGACTTTCCCCCTGTATTCTTTCACAGGAGATTCATTACAAACTTCTTGTGAGATGGTACAAGACTTCACAATGACTCTTCGCTTACAAACTAGCACCTCATACTGTAGTAGATGTTGGAGGTGCGACGCTGCAGAAGGCTCCTTCCTGCATATTTGGTGGGAATGTTCAATTATCACACCATTTTGGCAGGAAGTAGAAAGGGCCTTGAGCAAGCTCTCCCCTAATCTGACTACCTCAGCAGACATGATCTATCTATGGATGCTTTCAGCGCTTTTCAACTCACTTAAGCATAAACTGATTTCCCTCCTAATAGATGTGGCTAAAGCTCTAATTCCTCTTCACTGGCTGCAAAAGACACCCTTGACCCAGGTGCAGTGGAGTGAGAAGGTTTACTACTTTATCTATGATTTTGAGGAGCTTTCCAGTTGGTCGAAAGGCACTCATGATAACTTTTGGGAAATTTGGAGTCCCTGGCAAAAATTGAGAGGAGCTTCATAGGCATTATTGCTAGTGATGTAAGTGCAGCCTGCTTGGTTGGGCGAGTTAAGGTTCTACCCTTCCTGGTTTCTCAGAGTTGATCTTCGTGTGAGAGCCCTGATTGGGTCTGTGGGATTGGACATAGATGTGCTTACTGGGAGTAGTTGGGAGGGGCGACAGGAGGAGGTCATGGTGGTTGACTCCCCCATGCGGCCTTAGCCTCTCATCTCATATGCTAAACATATCTGCTCATTTGTACATCTCAAGATATAAACCCCTCCTCTTTTCCTCCTCTACCACCATATATTGTGTATCCATTCTTTGATTAATAGATTTGCTGATATTTGATGCTGTCAAATTCTGCAGTAGACTATGATTGTTCTATTGTGTGTCCTGCTGGATGGATTTGATATGAGATATGTAATTGTCTTTTTTCTACTTTATAGTGGACTGTTATGAGAAAAATACCAAGAAAATTTTGTTTTACAAAAAAGTAAAAATGTTTCCAGCATCGCATGCTTATATGTGTGTGGAGCTGCTTATTCCAACACTAAGATAACTGAAGAGAATACATTTAAGAAAAATTGCACAACAATGTGTTTATTCCTTGTTGGTAATTTATAAAAGCCATGAATAGATTAATACAATTAGTGAAATAAAAAACATCAGTCCACTAAAGGGGCAACAAAGGGCAGGAGCTGCGCATAGCAACCAATCAAATTCTAGTTGTCATTGCCCCAATCCAGGTACCTAAAGACAGGTACTTTACCCAGCAGTACCTCACGAATGGCAAACTGGAGACAAGAATATGTGTAACTTGGGAAACGATGACCCAGAAATGCTACATGCCATCTATTTTGTCATGCTCAACCATGTACATCTTTATATAGTGGCTGAGAAGTGCAGGATTCTCTAGATATGTGGCTGTATTCCAATGCAATTTGTAGAGCGTTGGCTGCATTAAGGACCTACTGGAGGGCAAAGTTGAGTTAGAATTGACCATCCCAATTCACAATGATTTTAGTTAAACCGGCCCGATACCGACACAAACTGATTATTTGACCCTATGCGTGATCTTACTAATATTTTTAATTGTTGCCTAAAAGTTTATATTCTTAATTAGTATATAATTGCACACAGCCCATGTTTTTGCAGAAATTCCCCCTTGACTGAAAGTCTAGTCCTTTCATACCTGTGAATGTTTTTTTTTCTGCATGTGCATTAATTTCTGCTACCACACTCTGAATACTGTGGGACAGTAACAGAAATCTCTACAATGAATGTGCGACACATACTTAAGTGGATCCAGCAGAAAGGAGAAGTAAAAGTGCTTCCCTTTTAATTCTCATTATTTTTTTATCCATTTATGGCTTTGACTCAAAGTGCATGAGAAATTGCAAATGCATTTTCTAAAAAATGCTGTGTGTGAAGCCACCTTTAACATTTGTACAAAATAAAAATCTCCTAAAGATTACTGCTGTACATTCAAATGTGCATTAGCTACGCAATGAACACTAGGTACTATTCCTTCACAAATAATAAAATTGAAAAGTATGAAATGTCCCCAGGTCAGACAAGTTTTGTTATTTCAGTTCTGGTGATTGGGAAATAATATTTTTTCAATGTTTGCATGTCCTATAAAACTTTAACCTAGAAATGAAATGGTTAAAATAATTCTATACAAAGCAATCTAACATTATATTACAAATATAATCTATATGAAATTTCCTAATGCAGGCAAAAAAAGCACATGAAAAATGTGCGCTGTAGGTTTGTATTATATCTTAGAGATATATACTCCATGTCATACAGAATAGTAATTTACAAAAACAAAAGCCCCAGGATATGATTTGTGGTTTTACTGTACATGCAGTCTGTAGCATATTTGTTTCTAATAAGAATTAAAGTTGAGCTGAATTAATCTCAGTGCATATCAAAGAACATAAAACATATAATAAAGGATTTATTTCAAGATGCAACAATAAATGATTTTACTATCAGGAGACACGTCTACATCATGTCCATCATAACTGTAAGCATTATATAATTAATTTAAATAATTATAACAATTAAGCTCTGGTTTATAACCAATGCAATGGTTACAATAAGGAATTTCAAAATGTCAAGATTTCTAAAACTTTGCTATCATAGCTATTAATTAATCCGGTCATTTAAAGTAATATTCCCATCTTAGACATGTATGACATATTCATATGACAAAATGTCCTCAAATCCATTTAATCCAAGTTAGTTATGGACAAACACAATACAACTCAACTAATAATGAACAGTTGTATTGTTCATGTATTTAATTGAGCACATTGAGCAAATGGCCACTGTACAGGGGAAAAAGGTAAGTAAATTGAATTGAATTTGATAAGCTGTATATCACCCTTCAACAATCATCTCCACCAACCTTTTCCTTTAGCTGAAAATAACATTTACACAACATTGTGGATGAATTATGGACTATTCCTGTCTTAATATGTCTTTCAGTTCAACAATATTTCTGGAGTGTCTTGCGTGAATAGGCCTCTTCAGGTCATGGCACAGCATCTTGATAACGTTAAGGTCAGGAATCTGACTAGGCCACTCCAAAACATGAATCATCTTCTTTTTTAACCATTTTTTAGTTGATTTACTTGTGTACCAAGATGTGATGCTCCATCTACCGTACTTCACAGTTGGAATGAGGTTTTTTTTGTTGGTGCAGCATTATTTTTCTTCCAAACACAGCATTATGCATTTGTGAAATAGTTCCATGTTCCACCCCTCTTTCATCTTTCCCAAAAACATTGTGGAGCATCCAAATGGTTTCCGGCAATTGTGATACAGGCTACAGTGGGTTTTTTTCTGCTTTTTTTTGCAGCCTCTCTCATGGTTTCCTTCCATGAATGCCTTCTTGCATGTTATTTTTTAATAATGAACACATGTAGATTAGAGATGAGCGAACGTACTCGTTACGAGTACTTACGCACCCGAGCACCGCCATTTTCGAGTACAGCGGTACTCGCGCGTAAAGATTCGGGGGGCGCCGTGGCGGCACGGGGGGTAGCAGTGGGGAGTGGGGGGGAGAGGGAGAGGGCTCCCCCCTGTTCCCCGCTGCTCCCCCTGCACCGCCGCGCCTCTCCCCGCCCCCCGGCGCCCCCCGAATCTTTACACCCGAGTACTGAAGTACTCGAAAATGGCGGTACTCGGGTGCGTAAGTACTCATTACGAGTACGTTCGCTCATCTCTAATGTAGATAGGTTTTTGGAGTGTGTCGATTTTTATGTAGATATTTTGCTGTTACTCCTTTGTTCTTTCTCACCTCTTTCAGAATTATATGCTGTACTCTTGGAGAGATCTTACCAGAATGCCTAGTGCTAGTAAGAGTAGCAACAGCCTTGAATTCTATACTTTTGTAGACAATTTGCCTAACCATGTTTGGGTTTACACCCACGTCTTTAGCAATGCTTCTGCAGCCTATTCCAGCTTTATGCATCTCTATAGCAAGTTTTTTGAGATCTTCTGAAAGTTGTTTGCATTGAGGCATGGTTCACAGTCGCTAGTCTTCATTGTGTGCCTTTATATTATGGCCAAAGCACCTATGAAATATGCACTTTCAATCTCATCTCCTTAGGCAACATTCACAAGGAGCAACATTCACAGAGAACATCTGATATATTTACACACGCACACAAAAATTTGTAATAAAACTGCAATGAGATCTCAAATGATTTAGCGATGGGATTTCACTCTTTTGGTTTTACATTGAAATGAATAAAATCTGCCATGAATTTTCTACAACAAATCAAGTATGCTGTGGATTTGAAAAACTGCAGAATGACTTGAATCTGTTGCAGATTTTTTTCTGCTGTTAGTGAATGGGGCTTGTTAAAGGCTGCCTAGCTTATGCACCTCTCTTCCTATCACTCTCCTGCCTCTGCCAGTCCCTTCACTGTCTGCCTACCACCTAGAGAATCCAATTCAAGTTATTATTATCAATGACATACAAGGTCGTCCACAAAATATCACCTCCATGTTTCTGACCTAATCTGATACCCTCCCACAAATAACTTCCGGTCCTCACAAAACTTCTCCAACTGTTCTTCCTTAGTATGCTTCTCCCATAATCCTCTCTAGGATTTTTAGCTTGCCTCATCTACACTTTTGAACTTGCTACCTCAACACATCAGACTCTCTAGCACGTAATAAAACATTAAAAGGAGACATAAATCTCACCTCTTCAGACAAGCCTACAAACTACAGTAGCACAGCTGCCTCCGCAACAGCAGCACGTTCTACTCTCACCTACTATCTCCTTCCCTCTTCCCCTGTACACTGTAGGGCATTGTGGGCAGGGTTCTCTCTCTCTTCATGTCATTGTTTTAGTCCTATTGTTTTACATATGTAATGTGGTTATATATAATGTGATTATATATTTAGTAGTATATATAGTTCATATGTTATGTAGTTTAACCCCCATTCTTCATGTGTATTGCACCATGGAAATAATGGTGCTTAAAAAAAAAATTTTGTTTTGTGCACTGAATTGCGTAACTCTTCTCTGTGATAATTCTACTTACTTATATGTTTCCTACATTAGATAATTAATCTGAATGAAGCAATATTTCTGTGCTTCTGGGTAACAAAAGTTAGAGGCCTGATTTCCAAGGCAACTATTGACGATCAGTTGCCATTGACTTTAATGTTTATGATTAATAAATTATCAGCACTAGTGAGTTAATTAGATCCTGCATGAATAAAGGTCATGAAATGAGAGCAAAATAGGGTTATATTAATAAGCAACATCAACCGTTTCTAGAGTATTCTGAGTGCCTTTTTCTACTCTATGTAATTGGAGGCAACGTGAGAGAATTATTCTGCTGCCTTGTTCACGCAAAAGATCTAAGATGTTATTATGTTCAACAGATTTTTATTGGTCGTCTGGAGAACATAAATATGTCGTACATATCATTGTAATACACTCTAAACATAATCAATTAAATGCATAACTTGTAAGAAAACTGAATCACCACATTGGAAGTCACAGATGGATAAGACTTACAATAACTTACATTTAGCATTTCTTAACATAAGCCTATCCAATAAAACTATCAGAGAAGGGAAAAACAAGGGGGAAGAAGGAAAAGAGGGAAAGGATTCGCATGGACAACGTCTGGCAATAGTACCAATGCAGATCTAAAAAGAGAAGCAAGCGAGTCCTGGCTAATCCAGAGCTGCAATCCCTGGGTCCCTGTAACTGAAATCTATTGCTGTCGAGTCTCGTAGAATGCCCCAACGGAGCAATGCTTGGCTGCTCTCAGTTCCTTGAAGCACATCAGAGTGTTGATTGCTAAAATGTTATTAAACAGTATGTCACCTCTCCATACCAAACATACACAAAATTTTCATGAACTCTGGCGATATTATCCAGGTATGTTCTCTAATACGTAGTTTATTGTATGAGCACCAAGCTCACAAATGTAAAAGAGTTTTCTGAAACTTAATCTATGCTCATCTCCTTAAATACACCCCCACCTCAATGATTCAGCACAGGAACTTACACTGCTCCAATCCCATATGGTCACATGCCCTTTAGGGTACACATGACTACTCAGACAATCACAGGCTTCAGTGGTCATGTGCCAATTATTGCAGTATCACACCTAAAGCCAATGATTGACTGAACAGTCACATGTTAAATAGAGATGAGCGAGTACCCAAATGTGTTTGGAAAATTCGAGAGCTCTACTCGAGTAACGAACCCCATTGACTACAATGGGAGACTCAAGCTTTTTTGTATCTGGGACACCGGGTTTCGAGCTTTTTTTTTTTCTTTTCTTGGTTCGTTCTCTCTCTCTCTCACCCTGCCTGCCAGCCAAAAAATTTGCCATTGAGACGCACGCTGCACCGCGGCAGGGAGGGGCCAAAACAAGCACATCACAGCAGGGAGGAGCCAAAAACTGGGGCGGGGTCGCACATGGCGTGATGCTCGTTCGAGTAATGAGCACCATTGAGTACGCTAATACTCGAACGAGCATCAAGCTCGGCAGAGTACGTTCGCTCAACTCTAATGTTAAATGGATGGTACATGATCTCAGTAGTTTTATACTGGGAGCTTTAAGTTTTTTCTAACAACTCCTGCTCATTAGAATTTTTAGGCAATATGGCCACCCCATAGTCATGTGCAGACAATAGAATAAAAAAATCTACAACCAGAAGATAAAAGCAAAATAGAGTAACGGGATATGTTTCCCTATCTGGCTTTAATTAGTGACAAATATAGGTGAACCAACACTATTGATGGTGCCTGCTTCATTATCATAAAGTCCATGACTTATCTACATCTTCTAATGTTTAATGTCAATATGTACCTCAAAGACCAATGTTTTTCCAAAGTTACAACCATGAAATGCAGTAGCCGCTAAGGTAAATTTGTGGTGTTTAGAAGCCATTTACAGTCAATTTATTAAATGATTGCTAGAATTCAAGATATCATTTTATAGTTCTCCTTTTACTCTTTAGCACCAGATGGTGTTTATACATTGACTAAACAATGAACTCCTGCCGGAAGTTTAAACAGCATGTAACACCTGCGTATCTAGGGACATAAGCTTTCATTTAATACAAATTCAACAATTAACGAAGATTGCTTGCCATGTGGGGTAAAAGAAAAGGTTACAATCTGCATGAAGGAATAAAAATATTACAAAAAAGAACATCAATTAAGCTAACTATATGGTTGCACATGTACAGTATTCGGAACAGCTGAAATCTGCTGATTCCAGTCCAAAACAGCTCACTGGAAAATGTCTACAGCTGGGTTACCACCCCATATTCAATATGTGGTGGCCAATGGACTCATGGTTGTGTCGGTAATATTACCAACAAATTGTGTAGGCATGCCCCGACACTAACAGAATGCAGACTGTGCTATTTGTTATGTTGAAAAAAACAGAAACCTAACAGAAGCAAAAGTGAAAACTTTCCTTTTTAAACAGATATAAATCAATGGAAAGAAAACTAAAATGTTTAGGCCTCATGTCCACGGCCGTGGTGGACTCCACCAGCAGAATATCACAGCAGAGTCCGACATGGTGTCCCCTCAAAGACCCCATACTCCCCTCTGGGATCCACTGCACGAGTCCTATCTCGCGAGCCGGCGGCCATGCGCAGTACAGCGTATGATGCACCGTCAGTGGGCGATGATGCGGTGGGCAGCGACGCATAATCATGCGATACATCTGCTGTGGTCACAGTGGAAGTATCGCATGATGGACATCTTCCATTGACTACAATGGAAGGCGGCCGCACATTTTTCACTGCAATTAAAGCATGCTGCAATTTCTTTCACCCTGTGGAATTTCGCAGTGGTATTCCGCAGCACTCAATAGAACCTAATAGCTGTGGGATAATGCCACGGATGCCATGGATTTCCACTGCATGAAATGCGGCAGGAATCCGTCCGGGGGCATTAGCCCTTAATTCCATTTCAATTCTGCTTCTCTGCTCCAAAAGCAGAAGAGAGACGGAAAACCATAACTGAATTCTAATGCAGAGGTGAACGAGCCCTTAAAGTGAAAAAAAGTGTAGCGCTGTCGAGAAACAGACTCTACATGTATCATTAATTCCATTGGCTTCATCCGGGAAAAAAATGTTGCAGACCTCATGGGTGCTCCCGAACTATCAGGCTCTATCCCACCCATGAAGAAATCAAACCAACAAATGGAATGCAGAAAAGGGGATGCAAGCACAGATGTGACAAGGCAACTCATTTTGTATATAATATACATGGGGTCTACAACATTTTTTCCCCAATGAAATAGTGATACAAGTGGGGCCTATTTCTCAACAGTGTTACCATTTTTTCCTTTTACTCACACTCAGGCTCAAGTGAGGTTCATTATATTTTTATGGGCTCTCCTTTTGCTTTATAAGGCCTTAGTCACACGGGCGTTTTTTCGCGCGATTTGCGGATCGCAAGACGGATGCGCATCCGCAAATCGCGTGACTGGTGCGCGCAAGTCGCCCGCAAATCGCCCGAAAATCTGCTCCTAGCCGCGTTTCATTAGAAACGGGCCGGAGCTGTCCAGCGCATTGCATTCAATGGAGACGGCAATAGAGCCGCCTCCATTTAAAGCAATGCGCTGCGGGCGAGCCCGGGATGAATTGTCGGTAAGGGCTTAAATATATAAGCCCTTCCCTGCAATTCATCCTAAAATGTGTTAAAATAAAAAAAAATTGTATACTCACCGTCTCCCGGCAGCCGGGGCTCCGCGCGGCCGTCCTGCAGTGGGTGTGAAGGGGGTGTGAGTCAGACCTGCCCCCTGATTGGCTCAGCGCTGAGCCAATCAGAGGCATGCCTCACTCACACCCATTCATGAATTCATGAATGGATGTGAGTCAGACCTGCCCCTGATTGGCTCAGCGCTGAGAGGCAGCAGTCACTCACCCATTCATGAATTCAAGAATGGGTGTGTGAGTGAAACCAGCCTCTGATTGGTCAGGGCTGTGACCAATCAGAGGCAGATCATTCAGCAGGCGGGGATTTTAAAGCCCCGCCGGCTGAATAGTGCCGAGAAGCAGTTCAGGAGAACTGACAGCGGCCGCGGCTGGACTCCGGCTGCAGCGGAAAGGTGAGTATACAATTTTTTTTTATTTTAACACATTTTAGGATGAATTGCAGGGAAGGGCTTATATATTTAACCCCTTCCCGACAATTCACCCCGCGCACGCCGGCAGCCCATTGCTTTCAATGGAGCGTCTGTATTGCCGCTCCATTGAATTCAATGGGCAAACATCGTTCTTCTCTGCCACAGCTGTTACAGCTGTGGCAGAGAAGAATGATTTGTCTTCTATATGTTCTCAATGGGGTCGGCGCTGCTGCCGCCGGCTCCATTGAGCGCATATACAGAAGAGAACAGGAATCGCAGATCGCAGATAGGTGCGATGTGCGATTTTTTGTTCTATAATTTATCGGACGAGTGCATAAAAAGCGCTCATGTGTCCGATACCATTGCAAAGCAATGGTTTTATAAAATCGCCGGACGCATGCGCATGCGCAAAGCGCGGCTAAAAACGCCCGTCTGACTATTGCCTTACAAGTTATACTAAATCTAACAATCTACATGAGGCCACACCCTATTTTGCTAAGTCCCACCTACATTCTGAAAAATATCATACTTGGCATAAAATGGTAAATACATTTTCCTCATAGTGTTTTTTTTCTGGATTTTTTTTCTAGCTTATAAAAAAAGGCTATAAATGTCATTGTTTTTTTTACAAGAATTTTATTTTTTTGCTAGTTTTTCCTATAGAGATAGTTATGGGAAAACATCAGAAAAAAAGCCACACCTACACCATGATGCAATTTTGAGGAAACACTAACCCCCCCCCCCCCCCACACACACACACACACACACACATACACACAAAAAACACATCAGAAGTAGGATAACACACCACAAAAAACTCTGTTTGGTTTGTAATTAATTTCATAATTCCCTGTTGCTTACATCCAAAATACAGACATGACATTACTTGCTGAAAAAAGCATGGCAAAAAGTGCCAGCTTAGAAATGCTAATGACATGAGGTTATTGTAAAAGAAACATACAAAAAAGCAAAAAGAAACCTATGTGTGACAGCAGCCTTACAGACCGGGAGTATTTTTTTTTTTTTTTTACAGATAAACAGTTCATTCTGGCTAATAAAGAGTGTTCTCTGCGGGAAACCTCCCTATATGACGTTCATATGCTCTAAGAGGGCATGAAAACAGGGTTTGTCATTGTGAGACAACCATTTGAAAAAGATTATACAAGGTTTGAAAAACATGGCTACTTTCTTTTAGAAACAGTACCACACCTGTCCATCAGTTGGGTTTGGTATTGTAGCTCAGCTACAATGCAATAAATGGGAGTGACCTTTAATATTGTACAATAACTTGTAGACAGCGAAGGTGTAGTGCCATCTTAATGCACGCGCCTGATGGGCACTTGCCTTTGGGCCCCAAAAGCATAGGGGCCCCATACTAATCTATGCATGTTAATATGTCAATGCACCTTGTATCATATATGATAATGTTGTGTGGCAGAATATGAACTTGGCTCCAATCTGCCTATGCTTTGTGAAGACTTTATTTTTGTCACTTTGTCTCACTTTCAAATTACCCAGAATTCCTGTTGTAAATTATGCATATTTCGATAAAAAAAGAGAGATTTCCCACCAAATGGTTGTTTGGATCATCTTGTGAAGCATAGTACATTGTCTCGTTACTTTCTAGTGTAAAGTAGCCTAGTAGTAGTAGTATGATCAAAATGGACCCTAGAGACTTAGATGTCTGGTTCTCCGGTCCAGATCGCCGTTACTAACTCGCTCAATCTCCTGAATTTTCTTGACGTTGTGCTGTGCCTTCCGCATCCCCTTATATATTTCCAAGTGAATAAGAATGTTTTTAATGTTTCAACACTGATTTTGTGGGAAGTACCAATAAAATAAATATTTGTTTGATTTTATCGACAATTTCCATTTTAATTCCTGTGAGTAGTTGTCGTAGGGGCCCCAGTACACTGCTTTGCCCAGGGGCCCATAATGCTGTAAAGACGGCACTGGGTGTATTGCTGGTTTTTGAAAATAAGCAGCCATGTTTTTCTATACAACCCCTTTCACTACTACTAAATACTGATGCTTTACTAGCACTCACTGGCTACCTCTATGTTTCCTTGCATTTAAATTTACTGCAAATAGATATGATTGCCTTCAATCTTGAGACCATATCTTGCCAAGCACATAAAAGTATTCTGTAATTGATGATAAAATAGTTGAAGTGAATAAAGTTTAAGGAGTCCAAGTAGAACATTCTGGTTTGCATTTTATTGACAATGCTGGGGAATATACGGCCATGTCATGTCCTTTGCTGGCAGTTATATACATAGTACATGGTTCATGGCTACTGAAATGTGTCCTGCTAGCTAGAATATAATACATTATAGTATTGTGTAGCTGCAAGCTGTCAACATGTTAAATAGTTGCTAAGGAGGTGAGGGAGCAGGAGCCGTATAGTCTAGTGATAAAACTCTCAGCCATGGATGTATTAACCTAGGAATAGCTGGGACATATTTTTAACACTTTTGTCTCCAAATTTCTATTTTCCAGTACCAAAACAGTTGTTTCTTTTGAAGGGGATTCCCATGACTTGGATATTAATGACTAATCCTCAACATAGGTCATCAATATCCAACCAACTCTCTGCACCCCCTCAGATTAGCTGTTTGAAGAAGCTACGGCATTTGGATGAGTGATGCATCTTCTTCACTGTATACTAGGTACAGTGCTGTTAATTTCATAGTGGCAGCACCTGGTATTGCAGTTCAATCCCATTCACTAAAAAAGGACAGTGCTGCACATAGGCCATGTGACCAATGTATGTGACAGCACAGGCCAGAGAATATGCTGCAGTGCTTGATAGAGTACCTGGCCCCTTTAAACAGCTGACCAGTTGGAGTACTGGGAATCAAACACTCACCAGTCTGATATTGATGATCTATCC
The DNA here is from genome assembly GCF_035609145.1 of Eleutherodactylus coqui. Taxonomy (NCBI): domain Eukaryota; kingdom Metazoa; phylum Chordata; class Amphibia; order Anura; family Eleutherodactylidae; genus Eleutherodactylus; species Eleutherodactylus coqui. The sequence goes on from NC_089842.1 coordinate 64,793,560, forward strand.
CGAATCATCAATATTTTAGTGCTGGAAAACACCTTTTAAGGATGTACCTAAATTACACATGTAAATTTTACTGGGACATTGCATATTATGCAATATAAAGTACAGATGAACGTATTGTTGTATATAAGAACACAGCCAGCAATTCCCCAAAACAAGGGCATAATTAGTGTGGGCTAGTGTCAAATTTGTAATGACTACTTAGAATGACTGGAGGTAACATGTTCCAGGTCTGAGCATAGAGTCAAACTGGTGGGCAGGAAACCTAGGACTTTTCGGACTAACAAAGAGAACTATAGTATAATGCAATAGGATCTGTGAAAATGGCGACCTAGTTTACTAGAACTACCCTTCAAGATCAGCCTCTAAAGCAGAGCACCTGCCCTGAAAAGTGTGATACCACTGTGGGAGAATAGCCGAGAACCTGCCTGAGGTGCACTGGCAACACCTGACACTAAACTCTAAACCATTGAGATACTAGGAGAGTAATAATCAGGTGCACGTTCGAAACCTCTTATTGCGACTAGTGTGGACTCGTAGCATCGTCAGGGAAAACAAGAGGTCGGTACATGTGTAGTATAAGTTGTCTTACAAAAGAACAAGCAAGTAGCATAGTCAGGGTGAAGACAGAGGTCGGTACACAGAAGCAAAAATTGTAGAAGGAGAAGCAGGCAGGTAGAGGAACTTGACCATAGGCTGGGAGCACAATAACCATACAAGGAACTGGAGGGAGGGCTAGGCTTTTATAGTTTGTCTGATCAAGGAAACAGGGTGGAGTCAAACCAGGAACTTGATCAGGAGCAAGGAAACAGGGCCAAGGCTCAGAAGGTGGAGCTGCCGCCTGGAGTAAAGGAGCTCCTGGGTTTGAGTCCTGACAGGGAGACAAAGTACAAAGCAAGCAGGACCACTGAGTAATAAATCACTGAAAAAACTTGCACATCATGATAACTAGTACAGTGGATGTATAACTGGCCACCCTTGCACCAACGGACCAGTTTATATACTCTTACATGACAACCCAACCAGCCTATCAGTACTAAAACCAGAGGGAGATTTTATTCTCTCGGTATCCAGTGCAGAATGACACTGTGCATATATTGCCCGGCACATTAAATGCTTCGGGGTAGCCATGGCAACTTTACCCTGGACCCATACTAGCATCCCAGAAGTCATTGCTCAGTCGGTGTTGTGACAGCTCATTAGGTATGTGCCTAGAGTGTCAGGTGTCAGGTAGGTGCCAATAAGCAGCTCTAGCTTGGCAAGGTTATTTAAATACACAACTAAGACAGTGAAGTGAATCCCAGTTTGAGGTGAAGAATAGAGAAGCTATGATTCTGCCTCAGTATTACAAATATACTTGCATGTTATATTATTGAAACTACCAAGAAAAATCATTGAAAAAGAAAAATGGAGCCTATAATAGTACTATATTCCCTCTTGAGTTCAACAAAGATTTATCTAAACCAGTGTTTCCCAAACTGTAGTCCTCAGGGACCACCAATAGGTCATGTTTTCAGGATATCCTATAGTAAGAACACCTGTGGCCATGTCTAAAGAAATTCCTGTCAACATGACCTGATGGGGATCCATGAGGACTGGAGTTTAGGAAACACTGATCTAAACCATAGAGAGTGCACACACACACACACACACACACACATATATATATATATATATATATATATATATATATATATATATTAGCCCGGGTACCAGATACAGAACGCGTGTAATAATGTCACAGTGATGACATTTTAAATAAGAAAAGATGATATCAGAACATACGCATAAATACATTGGAGGACACCTATGCTGATAAATGCTATGTTAATTCTCCAGTCGGACATTCTGCCCTTCTGCCCAAACAGGTAATTCGCTTACTTGGCATCTTATATTTTAAACACAAAATCTGTTTGTTTCATATACAAATCCCCAGTTCTGGTCCGATTTGATTAAATTTGAATTGTTTTGTTGCCAATAGCAACCAATCATAGCTCAGCTTTCATTTGTTATTCTGCTGAGGTAAAATGAAAGCTCCGCCATCATTGGTTGCTATATATTATACTGCTGAGGTAAAACAAAAGCTGTGCTGTAATTGGTTGCTATAAGCAACAGCTTTCAATCCTCAGTGCTGAGATAAAATGGAAACTGCTCTGTGATTGGTTGCTATGGGCACCAAAACCTGTTTTTTACTGTTTGTTGATTTACTGTTAGACAGTGCTGATAAATGAGGGCTGGTGTTCATAAATTTGCTCCATGTCTTCCTGTTTGGGGACATATCATTTTTGCAAACTGCTATCCACACGGACATCCAAGATGGAATTAGGAAGGACAAAATAGGGAAATGATTAGTGGCTCCACCAGGGTTTGATTGGGGCTAAGGGTGAATGCTCACAGACGGATTTCTACCGTGTTATCCACGACGGAAATCCATGCGTGAATTCCTCAGCTATTAGGTTCTATTGCACCTAATAACATTCTGCCTGCCAATGCTCAAATGCAGAATTCTACCGCAGATTTCCACATATTCTATTTGCCACGGATTTACACCGCGGGAAGTCTCCATTATTGTAACATTAATGGAGACAGCAGAATTCTGCAACCGCCAGCAGACACTTTTTTGTTTTTAATCGCGGTACTCCCGTCGTGTAAATACATGTGCGTATCTCAAGAAGCTTGTGGGCATGAGTCCTAAAAAGCAGTCCTGAATACACATTGTCAACGCTCAGTCTGACTCTTCTAGTGGGAATTACTTGTTGCAAATGACCAAAAATGCTAAATCGAGTCTGTAGAATCCATTGGTGAGAGCAAATTTGGGGGTTGCTGCATTACACTTCAAGCAAAGGCAAAAAAATGCAAATAACGTTGCCAAGACAACAACATTTCTTATTTTTTTAGCCTATAACCTTCTCCGGGTTGAGATTATTCTGTATGCAAAATTTCATGTCAATCAATTGTACTGTTTGTGTGTGATGCTCCAACAAACACACACACATTGATAAATATATAGAGATATATATTTGATTTATTACTATATTCTTTATTATTCAACAGCCTCCTATATACTCTGCTAAATGTTATATAGTGGCGCTTAGTTATCCATCATGCGTGTGCCTGCTGCCTTTGCTCCCGCAATGGAACACATATGAGCTCCATCACTTATGAATCTTGGGTGAAATATTTACGGCGGTCATGTTCTTCTAGCCAGTTGTCACATGATCACATAGAGACGGCCATCATCTTCCGGCGAGCTGCTATGCCAATCCCATAATGGTGTCATTCAGCTTTAGCTACCATCCTAACAGATGGCATGTAACATACTGTATGCCGCCAGGTGGAATTCATCGGGATAAACAACATACAGATTGCTTATCCAAGCTGCCCGTCCTGATTGGTAAGTATGAGGCACATTCCTTTCACTTTACAAATCTCATAAATCTCCCTGAGACTGGGAGACCTGAGATACAGCTGCTTAAAAAAGAAGGCAATCTGTCTTCGAAATGCGTAGCCTAGCTATATTTTTCATTCACTTCTTTTGATTTTTTTTGTTTTGCCTTGCTTTGTGTATATATATATTTATTTTTAAATATATTGTGGAATAAATCATGGAAGCCATCTTCTCCTCCCTGTGGTGAAAGCCAAGCCTACCCTGCGGAGTAAGTTCTTCATCTAAGTACCTATCTATCAAGCATATTCAGTAGCGCAAGAGATTTTTTTTCTACTTGTTCACTGTTTTCCACTTTCCATATGCTTTGTCGGAGCACGTCAACATCATACACGGGGATTCTGCCCTTGGTTCTCTTTCTTCTGTTATGCAGAGCCAAAAGATACATACAAAGGAATGCTCTAACTAGTGGACTCAACCATTAAAGCATTATTTGAAAGGCTATATATTTGAATGGCACCATATACTATGTTTCCCTTGTAGCAGGTGAAGTAGTAGAAATGTGTAATCAAACACAAATTGCCCTAGCACTAAACCATGATTGCTTGATGTATTTGTCAGCAGTTTCCTTGCAAACAGACAAATTCTCTTTTTAGGCCACTTTCACACGGCCGCAGGCGTTTTTACATGCACCCACCGGCGCCATAAAACGTGTAAACGGGCGCACAAATCTAACATTTGTGCACCTGTTCAGACAGCACAGCCCCAGTGCATATACACCGAGGCCTCAATGCTGTTGGGCATAGGGGAAACAGCTTAGCTCTCTCCTCCACTTTGGCTGTTTACAATGGGAAAGGGTGGAAGGGGGCAGGGCTACGCTCCCGCCCCCTCCACGCCCTTGTCCATAGCCAGCAATGAGATGGGGCCGGACAGGTTGGAGGTTAGCCCCGCCCCATCCTGCCGCTTCCCATTGCAAATAGCAGGAGGGGGGAAGAGAGGAGGAGAGTAGGGGGAGAGAGTTTAGCAGTCATGCTGCTAAACTCTCTCCCACCTTCCTTCTACGGCCACTGTTATTGGCTCCCATGGAAACTCATGCAGCGGCCGACGTATTCCGAATGGAAAGATAGTTCCAGGACTATCTTTCCGGCTCTATGCAAAAGTGCCCAGCGCTATATTGGCCCCGACGGGTGCTTTTTTACGCATGGGAATATGACCACGTGATCTGATGCATTTTAATCCAAGATCGTAGCGTATATCGGGAAAATGGAGGCCGATATACACTCGTGGGAAAGAGCCCTAAGATAGAGTGTTTTTAATCCACTATAGATAAAATACAGACACCCATAAAGTGATTTGCAGGAAAAAAGTTGGGATTTTTAATTCCATCAGTGTTGTCATGCTCTATTACCAGAACAATTCTGATACGACAAGTATAGTGTGCTGGGTTGTTTAGTATACACAATGCACTAATGGAAAGTATTGTTTATCAAAGTGGAGCCTGCACTTTAAGAAATATGTACATTGTCAAACTCATTCCACAAGTACTCATTGTTTAATTGAGGGGTATTTCGCCATTTGTATGCGTGTATCCATCAGGGGGCACTTTATAAATCTAAATGAGCAGCAATAAGGTTGGCATGGGAAAACTACTTTTAGATCTATTAGAAGCCAGATGGAAATATTCCTGGTAAAATGCTGGCAGCATATGAATTTCTAATAGATATATAAAAGAAAACGTGAGACATGTTTACTACTCACTGTGGGGAATAAGGGCTAAATGCAGTTATAATTATGTAAGCAGAAAGGGTAAGCAGTAAGAAAGGCAGAATTCCTAGAGAGCTATATGGTTAGACAGAAATTCACACTTGCATGCAGTATATCACTCAGATTAATGAGAAATATACATAGACTAGGTTAAAGTGATTAGGAGGCAACTGCATTGTTTTATTGTGTCTTTTAGGTAATAGGTATAACATCAATACTTCAGTAGAATCAATAAAAAGTGAAACTGATGCAGAAAATGTATGTTTCTATATAGTCCAAGGGGAAATTGATGCATCGCCTAATATATAAATACTTTCCTTGTTATATAATTAACCATGTCCCGCCCCTTGTCCATAGCCAGCAATGGGAGCCGGTGGGGCGGGACAGCGCTTAGCTCTACCCCATCTTGCCCCCTCCCATTGCAGAAAGCCAGCAGAAAAGAGAGGACAGGTGAGCCTTCACGGGGGGAGGGGAGCAGTGGGAGGGAGTTTAGCAGCGACGCTACTAAACTCCCTCCCACCTTCGGCCGCTGCCATGGGCTTCCATAGGAGCTCATGCAGTAGCTGACATATTCCATCCCAAAAGATAGTTCCAGGACTATCTTTTGGGCCCGATGTAAAAACCCCCTATCAGTCCAATATAGCTTTAACGTCTCAGGAATACAGCCATGTGATCTGATGCATTGGAATCCATTGCTTCAGACCACAGCGTATATCAGCTGGCCGTGAAAACCGCCAATTAAACGACACTCATGGGAAAGAAGCCTTAGGGTGCATTCACACGAACGTATATCGGCTCGGTTTTCACGCCGAGCCGATATACGTTGTCCTCGTGTGCAGAGGGGGAAGGATGGAAGAGCCAGGGCCAGGAACTGTGCTCCCGCCCCCTCTCTGCCTCCTCTCCGCCCCTCTGCACTATTTGCAATGGGGAGAGGCGGGACAAGGACGGGGCTAATTCCCGGACCTTAGCCCCGCCCCCGTCCTGCCCCCTCTCATTGCAAATAGTGCAGAGGGGCGGAGAGGAGACAGAGAGGGGGCGGGAGCACAGTTCCTGGCCCTGGCTCTTCCATCCTCCCCCCTCTGCACACTAGGACAACGTATATCGGCTCGACGTGAAAACCGAGCCGATATACGTTCGTGTGAATGCACCCTTATTGTGAAGATGGCACAAGCAACTCTTAGCAACTTGAACTCTTGGGAAAATAGGATATTGAACCAGTCTACAATCACACCTTAGTTTTCTGATTGGCTTAGCCTTTAATATGCACATTTAAATGTACCATAAATTCTCTCAGACTGCCAATTATTCCAAGTTTCTGTCCAGCTTCAATTAGCAACTAAATGAAGGTCTCAATAGAGGTTATAGCTGTGCATTGAGTATGATGCTTGTTTTATTGCAGTTCATTTAATAGCTTATGTATTTGGAAGCTTCTTTTAAAATGCGATCCTAATTTCACTTTCGTGACTCTACATTGTACAGTTTAATAGATATCTTAAATTCCAAATTGCAAGCTCTAATTGAACAATCAGTGTGTGGTAATTGCACAAAAACATTGATTTGGTTTTCAGACAAGAAATAGTTTTACATTTAAAATGTTCCTTTCATGAAGTCATATATTTTAATAGCAATATAATTGCTTAATTATACAGAACTGATGTCAGGGCATCAAGCAAATAGGTTAGTTTCCCTGGGATGTCAACAAAGGTACAATCTCTGCCATTTTGTCTGAAGAAAGTGTTTGCAGTCAACTTTTGACAACTCATTTCCTGCCTAGCAAATATTTCCTCCTGTACCATAGAACTAATACATCTACCTACAAAATGATAACAGAATGGTGTCTTGGTGTAAAGCATAGAAATAGACTTCCATATATAATGTAAATGTACACTTTATCATTACATGCATAGGTGTGACCATACTGATAAAACTCTTTAAAATAGGTAAAGTAGTGCAACTTGTATGTGTGGGCCAGGTGGAGTACAGCTGGATTTACTGCAGGAGTGCCACAGTAGTTGGGCAACATTGAAGTACAGTTGACACCACATCCCACTGCCTATGTGTTCCAATGAGACAATAAGTCCTTTTGAGTCAGACGTATATAGAATGTCGTCTTAATAACTAAACCAGCCCCTTCTCTGTTATTGCTGATGCAGAGACAGAGAGGGGGCTGACTTAGTTATTAAGATAAGCAAAACAGCTAGCTTCCTTCATGACATGATGGGCACAGATGGCACATATCATCTATTTTGATTTTTTAAAATATTGTGCATTTTGAAATTTCTGTTGTGGCCATTTCCGTTGCTATCACAATCCTGATAGCCCCCATCCATTTGTTGGGACTCAAGCCTGGGAACTCCTGTGCTCCAGGCCGCAGCTCTGTATGCTGAGCTATCCAGCTTGCTGCACAACTCCCCTGCTAAATCCTAGCATTGTCCTTGCTCCTGTCCCTGTTTCCCTGTCTGGCTCAGTCCATTCCCTTGATTAGGCACATTATATAAGTCTGCATCTGCCACTCCCTCAGTGTGTGTTGATTGTGCTCCGAGACTCAACCTTTAAACCAGCTTCTACCTCTCTACCTGCTCCCTCACAAAGAAGATTGTTCTCAAGTCCCGAGTATGTCTCTACAGAATCCTCTGTTCTGCATCCCCTCTCTGTGTATCGACCATCGGCTTGTTCTTGACTAGATCTCTACTGAATCCTCTGTACTTCATCGCCCACCTTGTGTACCAACCCCCGACTTGCCTGACCATATTGCCAGCCCTTGCTGGTTACCACTCAAGACTCCAATCCAGTGCCAGAACGTGACATTATTTTTAGCCTCTCTTATCAACACAGGATATTTACTAATAGTGTCTTATACAGTAGTTAGTACAAAATTTAGACAGGCAGTCATAAAATGTTTCAGATTTATGACAGTGACCCATGCTGCAGGATTTTTATATACATTTATATATTCTAACTTTATGCCACCTATTAGTTGCTTTTGTTTATGTCAGTTTTAACGCCAGAAGTTTGGCACGATTTCTTTCACACCGTTATTAACCCCTTAGTGACCAAGCCTGTTTGCGCCTTAATGACCAGGCCAAATTTTGCAAATCTGACACGTGTCACTTTAGCATGGAAAAACACCAAAAAGGTTTTGCATATCCAAGCGATTCTGACATTTTTTTTTCGCCACATGTACTTCATCTAGGCGGGAAAAAAAGACCGATAGAATTTGTGTTTATTTATTAAAAGCGCCAAAATTGGGAAAATTTTGAAAAAAATCGTCATTTTTTCACATTTCCAACTGCAATATCTCAAATATGTGCAAACATAATATAGAAATTTTTGTTAAGATATATATTTCCATCCGTTTACTTTATTTTTGGCGCACATTGGAAAAACTTTCATTTTTTTTTTAACCATTTAGGAGACGTACAAATTTAACATTACTTTTCAGCATTTTGAGGAACACTTTGTTTTCCTACACCAAACCAAGATTGGAAAGGCTCATAGGAGTCAAAATGATAGATACCCCCACAAGTGACCCCATTTTAAAAACTACACCCTTTAAGGTATTCACTGATTTTTGCAAATATGTAATTTTAAAGACAGGACTTTTTTCTATAGTACACATGAAAATTAGGATTTGCACCCCAGAATGGATACCCCTGTTTGTCCCGTGCTCAGAAACATAGCCATTGTGGCCCTAATCTTACATCTGGATGCACAATGGGGCCCAAAATGAAAGGAGCAACCGGTGGCTTTCGGAACAGAAATTTTGCTTGAAGGAGATTCAGGCCCTTTTGCACACTTGTAGAGCCATTGAGTGACCAAAATGATGGAGAACACCCACAAGTGACCCCATTTTGAAAAGTAGACCCCTTAACGAATTTATCTAGGGGTACGATGAGTTTTTTGACTTCACAGTTTTTGAATGAATCTAAGCCAAGCAGAAGGAAAAAATTATGATTTTCATTTTTTTGGCAATTGTGTCAATTTAAAAACAGTTTTTTTTTGTACAGTGTACATAGGAATCAAGACGTTCACCCCAAAATGGATACCCCCGTTTGTCCCATATTCAGAAACATACCCATTGTGGCCCTAATCTACTTAAAGGAAACATAGCTAGGCCTATAATGGAAGGAGCACCCGTTGGATTTCAGGGTACAACAGAATAAATTCCAGTCCCCATTGCCCACTTGTAGAGCCATTGAGCGTCCAAAACGATAGAGAACCCCCACAAATGACCCCATTTTGAAAACTAGACCCCTTAACAAATTCATCTAGGGGTGTACTGCATATTTTGACCCCACAGTATTTGAATGAATCTAAGCAAACCAAAAGGAAAAAATTACGATTTTCATTTTTTTGGCAATTTTGTCAATTTAAAAACTGTTTTTTTTTTTGTATAGTGTACATAGGAATGAAGATGTTCACCCCAAAATGGATCCCCCTGTTTGTCCCGTGTTCAGAAACATACCCCTTGTGGCCCTAATCTACTTACAGGACACAGGGCTAGGCCCATAATGGAGGGAATGCCCGCTGGATTTCAGGGCAGAACTGAATAAATTCCAGGCCCCATTGCCCACTTATACGGAAAAAAATTTGACTTTCTAAAAATAATCCCCCACCCATCCCCCCGCCATCCCCATTTTTTGGCATTCCCTAAATATTAGATAAAGGTAATAATATAAACTGCGTTTTATGTCTGAAGACAGGGGTAATTACGGAGGCTGGTTGGGTTGGGCACATGGGGCAAGAAAACCGTGTATCCCCCCTCCTCTCATGTATTTTGGGGGGTATTTCGTGACCTCAGCAGTGGGGATGGGGTGTAAAAAGTGGCCCTCTGTGAGGCTTTGTAATCTTGCTGCGGTGCGGCGGTCTCACAGGGAAGGCGCTCAACAAGCTGCTCCTGGAACTGCATGAAGGCGAGCATTCCCGGGGCTTCTTGTAAATTACGGATTACAGGTAGCGGTCGGAATAACGCTGGGCTCACATGGCCGTAGGTGGAATCCGCTTGCGGAGGCCCGCAGCGGATTACAGCTGTGAGCCCGGCTGTGACCCTGCGTACGGCCGCGTAATGTACTGCACATAACTGCCTACTCACACAGGCGGTCATGCGCAGTACTTTTTTTTAATGTTTGCATTTCCTGCGCCGTCGCTTAGCGATGACCCGGGTACCCGCAGCTCATACACAATGTATTTGCACATGGGCTGCGAGTATATCCGCCGTCATAGAGCACAATGGGCTCTAGGTTGCGGATATCCGCGGTAAAATATAGCATGCTGGGTTCTGTTTCTGCGAGTGGATTCCGTAATTCCGACCGGCTAATTGGGGGGAATTGTGTGATCCAAGGGGAGATGAAACTTTAACTTTTTAAACTTTTTTTTAACTTTTAACGTTTTTTTTTTTTTCTTTGACTTTTTAACTTTATATGATCACCATTATCTGATGGATAACGGTGATCATGTGACTGGAAACCACGTACAGCGGTCCCCAGTCATATCTCCCTGCACTCGGCTAACTGTGCAGGGAGATTTTGAATTTGCCGGGCTCACCGGCCTTCTGCGCATGCGCGCCACATCGGCACATCGCAGAAGCCAGCGGGGGGTCCCGACACCGGCCGGAGGACATCGGCGGACCTGAGGTGAGTATTTTCACCTCCCCTCATGGATCCGATCCATAAGGGGAGGTGAAACTTTTCTTTTTTTACACTTTTTTTCACTTTTCCGCGATCGTCGTTATCCATTGGATAACGACGATCGCGGTACCGGGGACCGCTCATTGCGGTCCCCGCTGACATCTCCTGCCTCCCGGCTACCTACAGGAGCTGGGAGCCAGGAGATTTTAATTCTCCCGCGCCGCCGGGCCTTCTGCGCATGCGGCTGACGTAATGCAGCCTGGCGCGCATGCGCAGAAGGATGGCTACGGTGCCCGGAGCATCAGGACAGCGGGGAGTCGTGCCGCGGACCTCGGTGAGTAATTTCAGCTGATCCGATAAATCCGATCCATCAGGGCAGCTGAATATGTCACTTTTTTTGCAGTTTTATTTACTTTTTTGTGATCGGCGCTATCCATTGCATAGCGCCGATCGCATTGCCGGGGGGGGGGGGGGGTCCGAACAGCCCGGGATGACAGCTCCATGCTGTCGGCTACCACCAATTGAAAGGCAGCATTCCTTCAAGCCAAAGTCAGACTTTTTATACAAGCATTGTTACAATGACCAGGAATGTGGAGGATTTATTCCATCTCCCTTATTTACATATTACCCAGAGGAGCGTACATGGCCATTTGAGTCTCCTCACTTAGTTTATAGTATAGTTGCTCTCCCTAAGGAGAAAAGATAGCGTTTCTGACCCCCATCCCAGGCGTCTCACTAGCAAAGCCAGATTCCTACTGTACACTGATGAAGGGCAAAGACCCTGAAACAGCTGTATGTACATGGAGTCTGGCTTTGCTTTTAATTCCCGGTCATTGTAACAAAGCTTGTATAAAAAGTCTGACTTTGGCTTGAAGGAATGCTGCCTTTCAGTAGGTGGCACTGTGGAGGATTTATTCCATCTCCCTTATTTCCTTGACATTCTTCTTGACCACCAGACCTACTCTGTCAGTTCATTTCTTGGGTCAGAAGAGCTGTTGTTCTGAGTAACTGGAGAAACACTTTATATAAACTGAACCTTTTGTCTATGTTTGCATGCCTAAAAGCATTGAGCAGCTCACACACTCCATTTAAAGTTAGCATGACAAATGTCAAATGCCTAGATAACTCAATCTGAGTGCAGCTTTTCACTGTGATGCAAAAGGTTTTAACTGTTTTATTCTTTCAAACTGATAATGAGGCATCTATTATAGAGCCGGCAGCCAAGCTTGAATCGATGAATTAAATGGTTGCTTTGAATTGATTCCCTGCCTTCATACTTCCTTAAGCTGTCTTGGCTGCTCGTGGAGTGTAATGAAGCTGGTGGCAGCCGCCGGGTTTAAACTGACAAAATGCAAAATGGGAAGTAAAAGGTGAATCCAGGAGGATTCATAAGAACCCAGACGAAAATATATTTAGTTGGAGTATAAAAAGAAATCATGGAAGACTGGAACACTGGAAAGCTGCACAGTAGATACATTATTAATGAAAAGGCATTCACAAGGCAGAAAATATTCTCAATTATATCAATACTTTATACCTGCATTTTTGGGGGAAAGAAACATTCACGTTAAGCTCCATATAAAATATTCACACTGAAATTGTGAAATTAACACCTCGTATAGTGAGATAATGAATTTGCACACTTTAAAATTAAATCATGTATGTGTGGTTTATAGCCTATAACGCCTTACTGAGGAATGTATTCCAAACTCATTCCAGACCTTGCATCTTCTCTACTCACTTAGATTTCTGCATCTGTGCCTGGACTTTATTCTAGGCACAGATGTAATAAACATTAAGTTGACATTTAATGCATTTTTATAACTCAGCTACAATGTGCCATAATGCTGTGTTATCCCAATGCAGAACATGTTAATTATTGCTACATCTGAACATCTTCTTCTCTATAGTACATTGCTGTACATATCCACTGAATATATGGTATCTCCCACAAAGTGGCCATCTCCAGACAGTCAAGTATATACTGCATTTTTTTGTCTTAACATGATGTTTGATTAATATGCATCACTGTGATATCTGTGAACCCATGAATAGATAGCACTCAATAGGATTAAACTGTCCTTTCCAAGGTCTGCTTACACAGACCCAGCTCTGTTTGAGGGCTCATGTCCATAGGTGGGTCAGATTCCGTATGTGGGAGCCCGCAGCGGAATCTGACCCTGCCCATGGCTGAGGACCCTGCATACCCGTCTGGGTCTTCTTTTTTCTCTACTGCAGATGTATGCAGAAGTGCCGGCTAGCGCGTCAGAGCACATGCGCAGTAGAGTTGTTTTTTTTTTCTTTTTCAAACTTGTGCTTTCCTGCGGAATCCGCGGCCAGTCCGCAATGTCGATTGTGGATAGGCCGTGGACCGGACAGCTTCCATTGACTTTAATGGAAGCAGTCCGTGCGGGAACCGCACTGAAATGGAGCATGCTGCGATTTGATTAATGCACCGAAAGGTCTACAAATCAAATTTGCATACTTTAATTCACTTGCGAATGCCCATGTTTCTCTGTGAGCAGCTTGAACTGCGGATGATCCACAATTCAAATCCACCCGTGGACATTGGGCCTTTAGGGAACATGCCAACAAGAGTCAGATTTTCACTGGTGGGCAGCGTGGGCCACTTGGAACAGCACCATAACTTTTATGGGGCTGTACCGAGGTGACAGGTTCCTGTTATATGTAGAACATGCTGGAAGGTGCTAGAAGAAAAACCTTCAGAGAGCAGTGGGCCAATGACTATGACTGATGTTGCTAAGTGTGAGTGGGAGAAGCCAAGGCTCAGCATGCAGCTGGATTTAGGTTAGTGAATTAAGTGCCAGCTTTGGCAAGGAGAGGACATATTTGTACAGCCACTGTGCTGGGAGACATGCCCTGTAGAGAAGAACAAAGAAAAAAAGGTTGAAGTCTGAAGACAAGCAAGCAAGGAAGCTAAGATTAGTTGCAGAGTATTATAGCCTGGCTCAAGAGGTAATTACCTGGGAAAGGAAGGAATCACCCTGTTGAGTCAGTCTCAGTGCAAGCTGTCTGATTACAAACTGTCTGACTGCAGGTTGCTGCTGACAAGAGAATCTGCCCATATGCAGTTTTACTTAAAGGGGTTGTCCCGCGAAAGCAAGTGGGGGTATACACTTCTGTATGGCCATATTAATGCACTTTGTAATGTACATCGTGCATTAAATATGAGCCATACAGAAGTTATTCACTTACCTGCTCCGTTGCTAGCGTCCTCGTCTCCATGGAGCCGTCTAATTTCAGCGTCTAATCGCCCGATTAGACGCGCTTGCGCAGTCCGGTCTTCTCCCTTCTGAATGGGGCCGCTCGTGCTGGAGAGCTGCTCCTCGTAGCTCCGCCCCGTCACGTGTGCCGATTCCAGCCAATCAGGAGGCTGGAATCGGCAATGGAACGCACAGAGCCCACGGTGCACCATGGGAGAAGACCTGCGGTCCACCGTGGGTGAAGATCCCGGCGGCCATCTTCGCAAGGTAAGTAAGAAGTCACCGGAGCGCGGGGATTCGGGTAAGTACTATCCGGTTTTTTTTTTAAACCCCTGCATCGGGTTTGTCTCGCGCCGAACGGGGGGGCTATTGAAAAAAAAAAAAAAAAACCCGTTTTGGCGTGGGACAACCCCTTTAAGTTCTTATAAGTAAGTTTCTTATTTCACCTTTCTCACTAACTCTCTGAATTCTTTACATGGGGAAGCACTGGCATGGATTATTGGTGATGACACACTTCTTAAGTAACATCATGTGCACCAGCCAATTGCAGCCCTCCCCAAGACTGCGCTTGATTCCCTGTTATCTGAAGGTTTTGATCAGTGTCAAGATCTGCAGCAAAATGTGCAGATGTTATATGTGAATTTTGAAGTGGATTTGCATCACATTCAGTAATGAAATGGAGAGGAAGGAATTAAGCCTAAACTTGCAGGAGCTCTGTCATTGGTTGGCCCTTAAAAAATATGTGCACCCCTCCCCAAAAAAGCATATATTCATACCATAACAAACGTATGTGGCCCTCAACAAAAATATGTGAATCCCCTGAAACAGTACCCAACAAATATATTAAATGCAAGTTGTATTGGTGACGACTCACTTATTACAACTTTCCATAGTGGAAAATCCATTGTGGATCTTCACCTAGATATGCACCAAAACCCACATGATAATCTCTATGTAAGTAACACACAGATTTTTACATGGACTTTACCCACTTAAACCAAAAAACTATCTTAATATTCATATGGCAAGATATATTGGGGGCAAATAACTTCTTATGTTCACATATGATAATTTGTCAAGGATTTGACATGAAATCCTCGCTAATTTTGCATAAAATCTATAAGAAATCTGCTTCCAAGAAAAATACTGTTGACTTGAATTCTACTCTACCGTAGTCTATATGGCACAGATTGTTCCCCACAAGGATTTGAAATCTGCATGCTAGAAAAAAAAAAGAAATATGCCCCTTATTAATACGGACTCGGCATTAGGGAATCCACACGCGTGGATTTGCCCCATTCAAAGGGCTAGAATTACATGTGGATCCATGGAAAACTCATGTGCAAATCCAGGAAGAAATCCACAAATTTATGGCATTAATTTTTTCTAGAGCTTGTTGTATTTTTTCACACATTGGGCTTTATTGCAAGTATTCAATAAATAATATTGCACTAAATACTGTAAGAAAATCAGTGACTGACAAATAACTGACATGTCAAACACCGTCTGCTAACTCTGAAACACTTTAAATCATGATTTCAACACAGACAGAAGATGCCACCTACTGGCTCTTATGCATTTTATTTGTTACCTATTGATTGCCTTATGTTTGCATTCTTTTACGGCCATGAACTAAGGTCTTCTGAGTTGCGTTCAATTGCAAGAGATTCCTGAATTTTATTTGAAGTTTATAGCTGTGAAAAGGCTTCAGGTTTTAGTGAACATCTTATAAAAACAGTAAAAAGGTACAGTATATAGTGTTATTAAATCATCTCCCTAGGCAATGCTAGAAAAAGATCTAAAATGTATCATAAATTCCACCAGACATCTGACTGTTTCTTACTGTAAATCTACTTAAGCAGAGTTGACTTGACAGCCCATTTGGAACATTTACTGCATCACATAATCCAGTAGCTTTTAGAGTCTACCCCTTGTAGATCATCTCTAATGCATCATAGTTTTGCATATCATTGGTAAGTCCTCTGCAAATAAATCAGGGTGTTAAATGCAGACACTTTTGACAAGTATCATTCCACTGCAGTATAGATTGCCTATGATAATCAGGTCTTGTTGAAACTCAGATATATAGTGGATAGTTAGGGCAGCTCAACATATTCAGTTGAGTTTTTCTGGGCGGCAACAGGCAATAAGTACAAATAGCACCAGTTTAGTTTTAGGAGACATGGTATCTTGGGTTTGGCATCCTATAAATACCAGGAGAGTCTTACAATAGGCAAGATTGCACTGTATACTTATATTGTTTGGGGAGGGAATTAAAAAAAAACATCACTCTACTTTGGCCAGTGTAAACAGATAGAAAAGGGTCAGTACTTGAGGTTAGGGCTAAATACAAGTACAATGTACTATTCATAAAGACAGTATAAAATATTACACTATACTACTAAAGGTATCTGGACACCCCATCAGTAGAATGGATAATGTCTTATTAGTATGGGGTTGGATGCGATGACCCTGGAAGTCTCTCCCAACTCTACAATTCTTTGATTCTATGTCATGGATCCTAAATAGAGATGAGCGAGCACCAAAATGCTCGAGTGCTCGTTACTCGAGTCGAACTTCCCGCGATGCTCGAGGGTTCGTTTCGAGTAACAAACCCCATCAAAGTCAATGGGCGACTTAAGCATTTTTGTATATCACCGATGCTCGCTAAGGTTTTCATTTGTGAAAATCTGGGAAATTCATGAAAGTGATGGGAACGACACAGAAACGGATAGGGCAGGCGAGGGGCTACATGTTGGGCTGCATCTCAAGTTCCCAGGTCCCACTATTAAGCCACAATAGCGGCAAGAGTGCCCCCCCCCCCGCACTGTCAGCATAAAGATTGTTCTCATCTGCCACAGCTGTAATAGCTGTGGCAGAGAAGAACGATGTTAGCCCATTGAATTCAATGGACCCGGCAATACAGCCGGCTCCATTGAAAGCAATGGGCTGCCGGCGAGCGGAGGATGAATTTTCGGGAAGGGCATAAAAATATAAGCCCTTACCTGAAAATCATCCTAAAATGTGTAAAAATAAAAAATAAAAATTTATGTCAGCATAAAGATCGTTCTCCTCTTCCATAGCTGTAACAGCTGTGGCAGAGAAGAACGATGTTAGCCCATTGAATTCAATGGAGCCAGCAATACAGCCGGCTCCATTGAAAGCAATGGGCTGCCGGCGAGCGCGGGAGTGAGACCCCCCCCCGCACTGTCAGCATAAAGATCGTTCTCCTCTGCCATAGCTGTAACAGCTGTGGCAGAGAAGAACGATGTTAGCCCATTGAATTCAATGGAGCCGGCAATACAGCCGACTCCATTGAAAGCAATGGGCTGCTGGCGAGCGCGGGATGAATTTTCGGGAAGGGCTTAAAAATATAAGCCCTTACCTGAAAATCATCCTAAAATGTGTAAAAATAGAAAAAAAATGTATACTCACCTTTCCGCTGCAGCCGGAGTTCAGCCGCGTCTGGCCGGCAGTTCTCCTGAACTGCTCTTTGTAGTATTCAGCAGCCGGGGATTTAAAATCCCCGCCTGCTGAATGAGCTGCCTCTGATTGTTCACAGCCTCACCAATCAGAGGCAGCTCTCACTCACACCCATTCATGAATTCATGAATGGGTGTGAGTGAGAGCTGCCCCTGATTGGTCCCTGCGCTGAGCCAATCAGAGGCAGCACTCACCCATTCATGAATTCATGAATGGGTGTGAGTACCCTAATACTCAAACGAGCATCAAGCTCGGACGAGTATGCTCGCTGATCTCTAATCCTAAACCATGCTACATAAGATGCAGACCATTAGAGGTGTCAGCCATAGTTTGTGACAAGAACTGCACAACAATGGATATATTGGTTATGCCGCTGCACGCAAGCCGTCCATCATGAAGAGCAATACGCTGGTCCCTCTAAAAAGGTGTAAGGAGTGTGGTCATTGGATAATAAAGCAATGGAAGAACCTACTATTGAGTGACAAATCATGCTACTCCATCTTCAGATCAGAAGGATACACCTCGATGTGGAGGATGTCTAGGGAACAGCTTTTGCCTGAGTGTGTTGTGCTGGGGATGTTTTATCTGGCATAGTCTTAGTCCATTAGTTGTAGTAGCAAGGACCATGAACACGGCGGTGTACCTTGACATTCTATACAATAAAGTGCTGCATATAATGTGACAATAGTTTGTGAATGGTCAGCAATACTTTCAACAAGACAACGCACCAGAAATGAGAGTACAAGCTCTTGGTTAAAGTGAGTCTCGAAACTGCATTGAAAGGATTCTGTAATTACTGAAGAGCATCCATGCCTGCACTAATGTACACACATTGTATGAGGATACAGGGATGAATATTTTAAGACAGGCATTTCCTATTCTAGGTGCACTGGAGGAAAATATGCCTAACTTACTAAAAAGTGCCAGGCAGTCAAATATCTGCTGGCATAGATTTGCATTATAAATTACACCAATTTCTGCTGTGAAATATAGTAAATATAGTGGGTCACAGGAGGGCATGCCCTTCCCACTAATTCCTGCCCTTTTTTCAAGAGATTCCTGGACATGACGTAACTCATCAAAAAATGTTAATTTAAAACTGACTTATGCCAACATGTAAATTCTTACTGTGAGAATTTTCGTGCAAGTGAGTTTATGAGTTCATAAATCCCCCCAGTGTATAAAGTTAATAGGCACATTAGAATGACAGAAGCTATATGGCAGACATAGATAGATTGATAAATAGATAGATATATATTATATATATATATACATATATATATATATATATATATATATATATAGATAGATAGATAGATATAGATAGATATTGTATAGCTATTATATAGTATGAGCCGACTTTTTCAGCACATTTTTTATGCTGAAAAAGCCCCCCTCAGCTTATACTCACATGAGGGACTAGGTAAAAAAAAAAACCTAATACTCACCTCCCAGCTGGCGTCTGTGTCCCTGGCGCATTTGTGTCCCCAACGCGATAGTCTTCCCGGCCGTGCAGCAAGCTACTTTGTAATTCTCCCCGCTGTCATCTCTGTGGTTGGCTTTGAGTTCCCCCGTCGTCAGCTAGTAAGCGCTGTGATTGGATCGAGCCGGCGCTCGACCATTCACAGCCACTCAGTGAATGACATCACTGAATGGCTGTGATTGGTTTATCGAGCAACCGCTATGAGTGGCTGGCGTTCGATCCAATCACAGCGCTTATTGGCTGACAGCGGGGGAATTGAAAACCGAGCAGAGAGATGATACGGAGGAGAATTACAAAGCAGCTTGCCGCACCACCAGGGACACCATTGCGCTGGGGACACAATCTCGCCAGGGACACAGATGCCGGCTGGAAGGTGAGTATTGCGGGTTTTTTTCTTTTTACCTAGTATAGCTAGGCTTATATTCGTGGCACCTAGTTTTCCCAGTTTTTTGTGTTAAAATCAGGTGCCACAGGTTGGCTTAGGCCTCATGTCCACGGGATGATTAACAATTAAAATCCGCAGCGTTTTTCCCGCACACAGATCCGCGCCCTATACGGATGCATTGGACACCCGCAGGTAGTTAAATACCTGCGGATGTCATTTTTCCCTTCAGGCGCGGATCCGCGTGTGGGAAAAAAAATGCGACATGCTTCATTTTCGTGTGGGTCTCCCACTGGGACGGCTCCCGCAGGCTTCTATTGAAGCCTATGGAAGCCGTCCGGATCCGTAGAACACCCGTACCTGAATTAAAACTCACCTGTCCAGATGCTGCAGATCTTCCCTCTGTTGTGGCCGAATCTTCTTTCTTTGACCCGGCGGATGTGCCCGACGCATGCGCCCGGCACGCTGCCGGCATGCCGAGCACATCCGCCGGGCCGAAGAAAGAAGATCTGGCTGCGACGGAAGGGAGCCCGCAGCGTCCAGGACAGGTTAGTTTATTCTTATTTTTAGCCTCATGTCCCCGGGCATGGAGAATCCGCGGTGGGCCTGATTTTCCCCGTGGACATGAGGCCTTACACTCGTTTTATATGGTAATTATTGTAGTTTTTTTCTATTTATCAATATTTAACAGGTTTGTCATTTGAAATCTCGTGGTGTGATTGGTGAAGCTGCACAAAGCAGAGACCAATGATAGCATGTACTGTAGCAAGTTACAACTCTTTATATGTGACTTCTCCAACCTAGCAGGGGTTAATGGACCCAGTGAACAGGCCACTTGAACAAAATTGGCTAATATAGGCCTAACATTTCAGCAGCAAAATTAAAATGTCTGTCCTTCAATGGGCTACTATTACATGAGTGCTGTAATGCTCGCGTTATAGCAATTAATGCCGGGCTGCAAATTCACTTGTAAGTGTAACCTGGCAATTACCTGGAAAATGTGTATGCTAGTGAAGTACTGCCCCTACTGCATGTGTAGGCCTTAAATAGGTTTTCTGACATAAAAATAACTAGCCCAAAGGTGGATGGCATGAAAGAACAAAGTGCCCCACTGCTTACTGGCTTGCAGTGAGGTTGTGCCCACTGAGGTCAGTGATTGCCTGCCAAGCAAATAAAGACCAGCAGGAAGCACCAGACTAGTAGGGGGGGTTAATAATAGGTAAATGACCTTTTGTTACTTCATGCTATTTCCTCCTTCCCCAATTCTTGTTTATTGTAAAGCTTTTAAGTGTCCTATATAGTTGTGCACTAAATATTCTTTTCAGGGGCTTTATATTGGAGAAACAGTAAATAACTTAATGCAAGGATGAGATCTCTTCACACACAATTAAAGAAACAAAGATTGAGTTCCCTGCAGCTACGAATCTGGGAATACAAATTGATGTACACCTTTGACACTCTAAAAAGTTGGGGGCTCTTTCACATGAGTCCTGTTTGAGAGCTTAAACAGCACGGCTATGTAAGCGTTAAATTGTGTGAATGCATAGCAGCCGCAAGCACGTCACTGCTGCTATTAGTGAGATTAGCTCTCCTCCCTTTGCCAGTTGGCTCCCATAGGAGTTTATGGGAGCCACTGGAACTGTCAAAAGATAGGACATGTTCTCCACATCAGAAAAACATGACTTTTGATGTGTGATTTTCTTGGAGCGTCAAAAAATTGCTCATCGATACACTAATCACAGCCATTCAATGATGTTTTTAAAATGAAAGGCTGTGATTAGTGCATCGAGCACTGGCTCTGATTGGCTGAGTCGGTGCTCCTGAACCAATCACAGCAATCTCTTGCTAGAGGCGGGGATTTCAATCCCCGTCACCAGCAATAGATGGTGTATCAGTGCTGACAAGTGCCCGGCAGCTCCTGAGAACAGCGGCGGGGACCTAAACGGCCCTTGCTAGGTGGGTATTACTTTTTTTTTAGGTCGTGCAGCTAGCGCTGGCGTTTAGCCCTGCCAAAAACGTGATACCAAGTTGTGCCACGTTTTCAGCAGCACTGAAACTGTTGCCCATTCATTTCAATTGGCAACGCAGGGCTGAAAATAGCCAAAGATAGAACATACATCGCTGTCAAAGCACAGCGTTGAAGATGCTGCATTTTGACACTTGTGTGAAAAGCTTCATTGGAATGAATGGGACCATTGTACAGCGTTCAGCGCAGCGCTGAGAAGGCAGCACTAAACGCTGTACAAAAGCGCCTGTGTAAGGACGGCCTTACAATACATATGTGTGAAACAGATTTGAGTTTGGTGAAGAAGGGGACCTCAGCCAAGATTTAACACATTATCCACACACTGTGGCATTGCAAATCTGTGCGGGGTTTAATTTGCATCACAACTCAGCCAAGTATGTTTAACCCCTTACATGCCACAGTCATGACATGTATAAAGTTCACAGAGGGAGGGTATTCCCTCTGTGATGTAATCAGCCCTCCGATTTGTAATCATAAACGGACGATTGCCTGCTATTGCAACCGGATGCCAGTCAATGTTGTCTGGGTCTGCCATGGCCTGTGATCACTATGGTAAGCGATTATGCATTTCAGTGCAGAAGTACTGCACTGGTTAGGCTGGAAACACACGGCAGGAGAGAGAAATATAAGTCCTTCCTTTATGTTAGAGTGATCATAGTATTGCAGGTTCAAATCCCCTAAAGGAACATAAAAATGTAAAAAGAAAAGAAAAAGGAAGAAAATAAGCAAACCTTTTTTGCGCACTTTCCCTTTTTGCTTAGAAATAAATGTAATTAAAAAGAAACACATTTAGTATCTTCTCATCCGTAACGACCTGTAAATTTGTAAATTAAACACATTTTTTAGCCAGCACAGCAAATGCTATTAAAAAAACACAAAAAATGAAGCCAAAATGCTTTTTTGTTCATTTTACTTCCCAAAAAAATGTGATAAAAGTGATCAAAAAAGCCATAGGTACCACAAAATGGTACCAATAAAAACTAAAGTTTAGCATGCAAAAACAAGTCCTCACAGAGCTCCGTCAATGGAAAAATAAGTTCTTGGACTTTAAATACAGTGATAAAATTGAAAACAAGCAAAAAAACTTTTTCTATTGCGCAAAAGTGAAAAAACCTAAATAAATTATATCGTTTTGTCGTAATTGTACAAACCCACAGAAAAATGTATCACGTCATTCAGGCTCCATGATTGACCCTGAGGGAAAAAACTTATGCAATACATTATACACTAATGGCCAAAATTGTGGAAACCTTTTAATAAAAGTCTATTTTTGATGTTGCATGTCTCATAGCAGCATAGTTTTTGTAAGAATACCATAAAATTATTAATTGTTGGAAAGATAATTTAATGTAGAATGTAATGCAATCAGTTTTGTTCAATTATCTGAATTTTGTCAACAGTTATAGGTAAATAACCAGAAAGAAGAAGCACAACAGCCTTATGGCCACTTTCCTCCCTGTAAGTTGGTACTCGAACCTTGCATCCAGAGAACAGACCATGTCATCAAACTCAAGGCTGCAGGCTTTGTGAGTGCACTCCTACTGATCTCTACGGGTAGAGCATGCACAGAGTCTGCAGCTTTGAGTCCAATGATATGGTCCGCACTGTGAATGCATGGCCCAGGCACTGATTTACAGGGGTAAAGGCGTAGGCATCGGGAGGTGCGTAAGTATAAAAAATACCTCTAATAACTTAGCTTATGGTGCTCATAGCCAGTGACAGGTTCCCTTTAAGCAATGCTACATTGTAGATCATCAACACACATAACCTAAGCCCCAGAATGTGGTAGGACCAGACAACTCTCAAATGTGTATTGGGGTCTTACAATCTTTTCCTGACAAGGGGTCCAGTTGCAGTGATCACTCATTGAATCAAGGCCGGAGCACACCGGAGGTCTCTTCTAGCCGCCTGCCTTCATTTACTTGTTTCTTATCTATTCGGAGATGTGGTTGTAGGCAGCCCCTTTGACATATAAGAAAACAAATGAAGTTATAAATGGGACAAGATCGTTGGGGACTCTGTAATAGATTTGCATTGGAAACCAGGATCTTTAATTAACACCTACAGCATCCAGCTGTATTGTACAATTCACATAAGCACAGTTTCACATTGATTCCTATTTCTGAATGCCCTATAACGCTAATTATGCTACTATTCTTAATTTATAAAAAGAATTACAGAATAAGGCCTCATGTCCACGGGCATATTTGAATTGCGGAATCCACATGGGTCACCATAAACTATCATTGGGCATCCGCAGGTATTTAAATACCTGCGAATGTCATTTTTGTTCCCGCCGTGCGGATCACATGAATGGGAAAAAGCACAGCATGCTCTGTTTTCTGCAGTTTTTCCACAAGGACGGCTTCCACTAAAGTCAATGGCAGCCGTCCAGATCCACGGCACGTCTGCAGCTGTCACTACGTCCGTGCCGCGGGCGGCGGGAAAGCAGGAGTTTAAAAAAAATATAAAAGAAGGCACAGCGCGTGTGCGTGGCACGCCGCTGGCGTCCCAAGGGCCTCTTCCATGCAGGAGAAATAAGATCTGTCCGAGAAGAGCTTTGCAGCGTCCGGACAGGTGAGTATAATGTATTTTTTGGCCTCATGTCTGCAGGCCGGGTGGAATACGCTGCGGGATTCTGCACAGGAAAACCTTGCAGGCCTGTGGACATGAGGCCTAACAGTGAAGATTTCCATACCAACAAAACATTCCAAGAGAAGAACGGATTCAATTTTGTATAAAATACATATTTATATGGTATTCCGGATTTACAGACACTCATAATTGCTGACACTGATGTTTGCCATCTGGTATCTTGTTACCTGCATAGACAAAGATAACCCAGGAAGGGCTGAAGATACCACATGTAAACGAGAGACTTAAGCTAGCCATGTATGTTAGATAGGTTGCCAGTTAAATGCTCATTTGATTGACATCCATGTCTCACAACCCCTCTCCCTCCCTCATATACATATTCAGCCCTCTCTTCCACTGTTTTGTTGATGTCAGTCTTCATATGTCATGCTGCACTGCTATGTATAAAGTATGGAAGCAGCACTAATCATGAGCACAGGAGTTATTGAGCGACTACAAAGCCAACTGTTTTCCTGGAGTCATTGATTCTATGATAGTACACAACCAGAAAAAATATTTGTGCCCTATAGTACCATTACTTCCCACCCTTTACATCATTGTATTGTCATTGATTTGTCTCATTTTACTGGATACAAAGTACTTTGTGTGATGCCTGATATCAGTATAGATATCGTGGGCATATCATTCTTGGGATATTGAACATAGAAAGACAACCATGTGTACAGTACATAGTAAGGCTGCTTTCACACGGGCAAAACAATTGCGTGATTTTCTTGCGATGCAACAGCGTTACAAATCCCATGTATGTGAAGCCCATGCTTTCCTATGGATTCCTTCACATTAGCGATGTTTTGTCTGATGCGATGTTGCGAGAAATAAAAATTACACCATGCTCTATACTGCCCCGATTTGCAGTTTTGTAGCCCATGTTTCCCTATGGAGTCTCCTTGTTTATTGCATTGCATCTCACGAACTAGCAATCTTCATGAGATGCTCTGCCGGACATCCTGCAGTCCTTGTTCGCCTACAGAAGATCACTTCCTGGTTTCGGAATTCAATAATCCCACCTCCAGGAAGTGATGGCTCTAATTGGTTCATTCAGCGCTAATCAGCCAATCAAGACAGCACTCGATAAACCAATGTGAGGACTGTGACTGGTTCATCCAGCTCTTCATTGATTGTCTAAGCAGAGTTTGAAGAACCAATCACATTGTGGAGGTGTGATTTATAAATTGGCCAATCAATGCTGTGGCTCAGCCAATTCATAAATAACATCTACACAATGTTGAGGAATTTTGAACCATTCTTCCCTGCCAGTGTGTTTGAGTTCATCAATATTTCTAGGATGCCTTGTATTCACAGCCTTCTTCCTGTCATGCTACAGCATCTTGATAGGATTAAGATCAGGAATCTAATGGGATTGCTGAGATGACAAAATGAAGCTTTGTTCTGAAGTTCATGCAGGGGTGTCACACTTTAGAAGAATTTAGCTGTCTGTGAAGAACTGACTGAAAGGGAACTGAAAGATCACAAGTAGTGATGAATGGACTTTTCAAAAGTTTGGTTGGGCTGGTTTGCCAAACTTTAGCAATTTGTTTCCATGTGAATTAGTTCAAATCAAACCAGATCTACACCAATACACCTAAAACTTGTGTATGACACTGTCTAAGAACCATAAAAGCACTGTAAGGTCACCTAGGAGTATATTCAAGTAAAAGTTAAAGAAGGAGAAGAAAGAAGAAGACGAAGGATGAAAAAGAAGGAAGAGGAAGAAGGAAGAGGAAGAAGATGGAAGAGGAAGAAATCATTTTACAGAGATTGAACCAAATTAAACTTTCAGCAAAGTTCAACCTGAAACATGGTTTGACTGTTTTGCTTTGCCCAACACTAGTCAGCAGAGAGCTAGGAAGCTAATAACATCTTATAGTAACACTCCTGGAAAAATTGTTACCTTGCATAATGTCTATTATAGGACCCAAGGGGGTAATGATGCATGATACAAGATTCTCTCTTTGATGACCTTTGTATCTCTTTGTTATGCATTACAAAGTTTGTCAGTTTTATAAGGAATGTTCCTTTCATTTTGATCCAATAGTGGTTCAACAGATGCAGCAAGGTTTAATTTGCCTGCATGTGTTAGTGAAAAGTGTCAGTTTATTTTCCCTTTCAACAACTTTTCAATGGGGGCTGGCATGTTAAGGTAACAATAGCTTTTCAATGGTATAAGATGACTTGCCACATAGATTTACAGTAAGACAAAAAGGCTACCTAATCACATAAAATCATTATTTGACTAGCCTTCGAGTATATATAAATTGGCTAGCGTTACCTTAGTTAGTTATTCCTTTTTATCCGGGCCTCTTTTTCCTCAGATGGCCATGTGATCTAAATTCTGACCAGTTCAGATTTACTTGGGTTTATTTGTTCAGTTTCTAGCCAGTTTTTCCAGTGTGTGTGATATTACATGAATCTTACCCCAGAAACTGTTTACAGGGGAACACAGACACTCCTATCACAGTTACTGATGACAATCACTTAGCTTCTGTCACACAGTTATTAAAGAGGAAATCACAGCTCAGGCTCCTGACTGTATACATGTGATCTATAGCTTATTTAGAAGAATATAGAAGGTAATAATAATTCAACTGTCCCCCAGCAGGCAGAATAACACAGCCTCTAGATATTGTTGTGCTGATGCATCAGGGGGTTATTAATATACAATAGTGAAAGTGAAAGCAACATCCAGATGGAGACTGATAAGCATTAGACAGGAAGCTTCACTGCAAGTAGGTGACTGCAATATACATAGGATGCCTCCAGAGTCTGACAGGCAATCAGGTGAGGGAGCAGGGATGGAAAAGGTGTTTTAACCAAGTGGCCCTTTAAACTTTTCTATATTTATATGTTGTTAGTTAGGTAAAATCACTGTCATTGGTGACTTGCTTGTTCCCGTCATGTCAGCTATACAGACACGTGGATATCTAAAGCAGATCTATAGTGTGAGAGCCATGTAGTAAAGCACTGTGCATCTCAGTTTCCTGGTCTCCTGTAAGAATGTCTCAGAGGGTGAGGTGGGGATGTAACTAGGAAGGTGGCACTATGAGTGTCAGGGCATCACCAACAAGCTACTTTTCCTTTGCTATGGTATATAAAAATAAACTAGGGCACTAACTCAATTTTTATCCCAACTGAAAGTCTAGATATCTCTTGATAGGTGCGAACTGGGAGCACCAAACTCAAATAAGACTTACTTACTAGTCAGGTTATGCTCACATCTGCCAAGGAGTCTCCTACATGCAGAGAGTCGGCAGCATCAGTGGTGCAAAATAATTTAATCCTAAACAGAAATCTTTATTTTATTATTTTTCAAGCTTGAAAAAGACCCACAAGTTGGGTCGAAACGTTGCCGCTATGACGTATGAGGAATGGAGATTTCTATCTTGAATGACATTCTTTTGCACCACTGATGCTGCCGACTCTCTGTATATATTGGACTGTTTGGATTTGGGTGTCATCCCATAAGGCGTGCATCTGATCCGCTCCACCCAAGTTTGGGCTTTTGGTGAGTGCTGCTGACACTTTCTTTATTGTCAAGGAATCTCCATTCTGGAACAAATCCGACTCAAAATGCCAGACAAAATAGTGCAGTAAAATACCAGAGCATGACAGCTGAAGCCTATAATAGGAAATATAGCAAAGCAGAACAGAAGAGCACTTCATGTGCAGAAGGGTACATGAGGTGACAAACGTATTACAAAATTGTTTTGCTCACTAACATTATTTGTAACAAACACAACTTTGAAAGCATGGGTAAGCTAAAGGAGAAGGCTCCTGCCAAGGATGGTCCACGGTAATGGAAATATTCCATAAGTCAATAAAGATTAGATTTATCTGGATCATCAGTTGTGGAACTGTCAGAGATGACTGATACAAGGTGGACTATAATAAAGTATTTATAATATCCTTCCAAGGACCTTAAAGAGTTCTCTGCATCTTTCAACTTGTTAGGCTATTTTCTACAGTTTCATAGCCTTAGGAAGGCATTAGTCTGAGGCAGAAATGCATTTTATAGTGCTCTCAGTAAATACTTTATTATACTCCCCCTTATATCAAGCATCGCTGGTAGTTCTACAACAGATGATGAAGATATATACAGTCTTCGCTACAATGAATGAGCTCTGTCTGGCACAGTTCAGGTCTGCCATGTTCTGGATCTTGCACTTCCAGTGTTTCCATCGCTAGGCTCCTAGAACATAGCTGAACAACAAAAAGCAACTAAGCCTTACAGCACACCAAAAGAATCATAGTATACAGTCTCATATACTCTACTCTACTTTTGCAAAAAGTTTGGTTCATTCCAAATTAGTTTAAACCGAAATGACAGTTCACCAAAACCCCTAAAACAGATGTGCAGCACTCTCTAAAAGACATAAAAGCCCAGTATATTGCTTGAGTATTATACAGGGCTTTTATGGCTTTTAGACAGTGTTATACACTGTTGTTCAGGACTAGTGTTGAGTGAACCAAACCAGTAGAACCCTGTTTCAGATAGAATATTGCTAAAACCTTAGTTCATGTTTGTGCTGAAGCAAACTTAGCCGAGTTTAACCCAAAACAGGGTTCTACTAGTTCAGTTCATTCAACACTAGTGTTGAGTGATTTCAGAAATATTTGGGTCAGGAGTACTCGACCCGGTTTTCAAAAAATAATCATGAAACTGTACTGCTGACTCCGACTTACATTGAAATCAATGGGAGTAAAAATCAGCTTTGCTAACACAAATACATGCTTTTTCCTTTTATGAATGTGGCTCAGTTTTTGGCACTATGGCCTTTCAGTGTTGTGGTCCTAGGGTCAAATTCCAGCAGGAATACCATTTGCATAGGCTACCAAAAACTCTATCCAAATGTTGCCCTAAGACAGATTTGAAGCTACAACTCAGCACTCGAAGGCAGCAGTGCTAACAACTGAGCCATCCATTACACTTGCCCACTCTTCTCTAGTGGTGGATAAGAACAGCAACTAGGAAAAAAACAGAAAACATAAAAAGCCCATCCAGATGTTGCTGCTTTTTATATTTGAACCTACATTTCCAGCACTACAAAGCAGCAGTTCTAAACTCTGAGCCATACAGATGTTGCCCTTGGGCAAATTAGAACCTTGAAATCCAGCACTACAAGGCAGTAGAGCCAACAACTGAGCCACCACACCTGCCTCTTCTGCTCCAGAGGAGAATTAGACCAAAGAAGGAGAAGAAGAAGAAACACAAAGGGAACATAAAACGCAATCCAGATGGTGTCCATGATCAAATTTGAACCTACAACTCCAGCATATCAAGGCAGTAGTGCTAAAAACTGAGCCACCACACTTCTTTCTTGTCCTTTCTTTAGAGGTGGAGAATATGTAAAAGAACAAGAATAATAAACACAAACAGAATATACAAACACTATGCAGATGTTATCAATAATCAGCCATTAAACAAGAACCCCAGCACTTCAGGACAACAGTGCTAACCACTCAGCTACCAAGCTTCTTCCTCCTCCTACTTTTTTTTCCAGAAGATGAGAAGAAAAGGAAGGAGAATAAGATGTTCTTATTCTCCTTCATCTAATTATTCCCTTTCTTCTCATCCTTCTTCTCCACCTTCTCCATATACTTTTTCTTCTCCTTCTCATCATCCTCCTTCTTCTCCTCCTTCATTTTCTCCTCCTTCCTCTTTGAAGGATGAGAAAGAAAAAGGAGGAGGAAGGAAGAACAAGATGAAGGAAGTACATGTAAGGTGGCTCAAACATTAGCACTGTGGCCTTACAGCACTGGGGTTCTATGTTCAAATCTGTCCAAGGACAACATCTGGATGGAATTTGCATGTTCTCATTGTGTTTCTTCATCCTTTTTAGACAAGAAAGACTGAGCATGGTGGCTCAGTTGTTAGCGCTGGAAACTGGGTCTGGATGACTCAATCCATTTGTGCAAAAATCAGCCTGATTTTATCACCAGCGAATCATGACAAGCAATGCTATTCAATACTAATTACAACAGACAATTATTAAGCAAGTATCATCCCAAGTGTCTGAAAAATAAATCATGAAAACTAAAGATTCAAGAAAAAATTCTATAAAGTTAATAATAATGATTGACAAGAACATTACAATGGAGGAGCAAATAAGAAACTAAATTATGAAAAGACATAAAACGTGTACAATTCTCTGATAGCATTATATAAATTAGTCATTAGGAGGCCTTTATCAGCATGTCACTGATTGTTTCAAGTGACAAAAATGAACTTATCGTTGTGGTGACAACAATGTGTCATAGGATTTCCAATTATATTCTATACGTGACATTTTACAGTTCAGTGTGAAAGTAACAATACAAATACAATTAGGATGTATATATCCTCAACAGTATAAGTAGGCACAAAACTAAATATTGAGCATATCAAGTTAAACAATTTTGGGAAAAGAGGAGCCGAGTATAGCATCACTTTCATAAGTATAATTGTCATGAAAGTAATTATACTGTAGGTATTATTTTAAAAAAAACCATCAAGTTCAACATTTTATAAATTCTGGTTTATCCAAATTATGGCAAAAACCACCTTAGACTGATCTAAGGTCTTCAACTGATAACTTTTGGGCTGGTACAAAACTACCCTATTCCTGTATCTAAACAACCTGGACATGACATAGTGGCTTTTTGGTGACATCATTGGTCTTCCCCCCTCTGCTCCTGTACAACTTCACAGATGAGACAGTACAGCCACAGCTTCTGATTTTAAGATAAAGTAGTTTTTTGGTTTAAAAAAAAGAAAAGGACTTCAAATGTGATTAAAAAAAATACTAATGAAAAAACACACTACTCACTGGTTGTCTGTCCTGATGATCCAGTGCTTGCTTTTCCATGGTCCTTAGCAGGTCTTTGTTTACATATAGTCAATATTGCTGTTGACTGCTACAGTCAATCAGTGGTTACAGAAGATATGTGCCGTACTCCTGGGATCATGGCTTCCATTGCTGAGCAGTAATTCCAGTATTACGTGCATGTGACCTCTATGGCCAATGATTGGCTGCAGGGTCATACAGTGTCAGCATGTAAACCAAGGACCACAAAAGATGCAGGATTACATTGCCAGGGCACAGAACAGGTAAATAGTTTTTTAAGCTTTTAACACATTTGTAGCCCTATTTACTTTTAACTTAAAAAGCAAATAACCCTTTAAAGCTCTCTTCCTTTAGATGTTAAAAAAATGTCTAGATTTGAATATACAGGGCATGTATCATCCAAAGGTTTGGGCTAATATAAAGTATAGCAAACCCATTAAAACCCATCACACTGGCCGTGATCGCGGAAAAACGTCCATTCATGCCAATAAATAGCATGGACGAGAAAACATAAAAAGGCTCACACTTGTGTGAAAGAGCCCATAGAGACAGAAGTATCATAGAGGGCTTCACTCCTACTAAAATGAAAGGGAGTTGAAGCCTTTTATTACACTTCTGACATTGGGGTTGAAGGTGGAAGTGTAATAGGCGGTTTTGCTTCCATTGGTTTTAATAGAAGTGAAACTTCCTGTCAGCCTTTCTGTTCTGACCATAATGATGATGTCTGGCCCACGCTGCACTAACAGTGGATTGGACAATCAGCTGATTGCTGTGAATTGCGAGCGGCGGGTCTCCGGCAATCAACTATTGATAATCTATACTGAAGATAGGTCATTAATAGTATTTGCACTGCAAACGCCTTTAACTAGAATACAAAATAGATTTAAAAAAAATTCTCTCCCTGTAAAGGACTCCACTAATCTGTGTATTGCAAGGACTTTGATTTCAATGAGGACACTGAAATGCTTCATGTTTCCGGCGGTTGAACACTTGCATGCCTGGTTCTACTAAAGTTTGAAGCTGTGCACTGAGAGTCTTAGAAGCAGGATCCACTGATTGCTGGGTAATCCTTCTAACAAAAAAGGAGACAACTCTATTAAAGAACCAATGCTTCCTTTGAAGGTCATATCTTACTATCCATTTTCATATTATACCAATTAGAGAGACTATAAGTAAGTTTAATTGCATTGATCATTAACACTTAATGCTCCAGCAGTGAAAGATTAAATAAAAAATAAAAAAAACA
Organism: Eleutherodactylus coqui; assembly: GCF_035609145.1. NCBI lineage: Eukaryota > Metazoa > Chordata > Amphibia > Anura > Eleutherodactylidae > Eleutherodactylus > Eleutherodactylus coqui. The sequence continues at coordinate 64,825,653 of NC_089842.1, forward strand.
CTCACAGAGTTGCATTAATACTAGGTTAATGATATGCATTAAATGAATGGGCACTTTATTAGAGCCCTCTCACAAATAAAGTTTCTCTGTATGGAAATTAGATGTGTAACACCCAGAGTGCAACAGAAGATATAGTTAAAAAGTTTTCCATGGATCAGTTTCCATGTGAATCTACATCAGTATGGGAAAATTGAGTGATCTGAGCAGCTTTCAATGAGGCTGGTCAACAGTGCTAGACTACCCGGACCAGGACTTAATACCCTACCAACCCTGCAAGGTTTTTTCAGCAATGGTCTGGAGAGTATACAGAGAATAGTGTGATTGAGGAAAAACATCCAGCAAAAGGGAATCCTGTGGATCTAAAGAACTTACCAATTAAAGGGATCAAAGGAGGAAGTCAAGAACTGCTCTGATGAACAGGCTGTGCACAGTCAAGTCAATTAAAGCCAAACACAATGTTGATGCTCCAACTAATGTGTCAGAATACACAAGACATCATTCCATAGCACCAATGGGCAAAAGAGCGTAAAGATTGTATTACTGACTGTGCAAAAGAAATCATCACATGGTCAAATGAATCCAGATTTCTGTCGCTCCATGCTGATGGGAGGATCAGAATTTGGCACATGCAGCATGATTCTATAAAGCCTTCATGTCAGCTCCTCAGAGAATGTCAGTGTCTCCATCTAATTTGCACAAACTGTGAGAAGTTGTCCTGTTCACATACTGTAGGATAATATTCCCAGCAAACGGTTTTGACGCTTGGTGGAATCTATGCCACAGCAAATTGTTGTAGTTCTGAATGCCAAAGCCAGTTCAGCAAGTTGTGGGTATCTCTAATAAAATGTCCATCCAGCGTGTAGCATTCCCTCTGCTTATTCCAGGCAGAGCTTGGACTGTGTACTTTATGTATGTAATTATATGTACATTCAATCAACTTCCTTCCAATTCTCTGTAACTTTCATTCAATGGCAAGAATAGCCATTAGTGTAGCAGTAAATTGACCTTTATAGGACATTAGGATGACTGAAACCCAGTGGTCAGTAATTCAGGGACAAGTAATTGTCAAGAATCACATGTTTCAAACCATTCTAATTGTCTCTGCATGTGAAAAGGGCTACGCAAACCTCTCATAGTGGCAGTCTCCTACCCTTCCCTGTTAGGGACAAAATAATTGCCCTACTTTAAATCAAATATCCTTTTTCCATAACCAGTCATCAATGCCATTCATCATTTAATTCTCCTGAACTACAATAACTACCTAATGATAGGACCACATTACTTTCTCACAGAGATATAAGTAATACAGTACCCAGTGTTTTACATCAACCCTATCTTTCTCAAAGAGCCTTCTGGATGCTGAACAGTTAATTGCATCCTCTTATTAAATGTCGCCATGCAGCATGTGGGGCTAAACTGTCTCCAACACAACCTTGTAGAATGCATTTTTATGCTCTGGTTTTAACTCTCTCTTATCTGCAGTGCATTGTTTGCATTGAGGTTGCAGTATGTGTATAACATAAGCTATAATTCATTAGCTTATCCAAACAGCCATATGTTAAAGACATCTTTCTAAGAAACTTTGAAAATAATTGCAACACTTAATAAAGCTTAGCAATAAAGAGTGCACATCTTCCTCTTGGTCTTATGTAGACCTCGTTAAAGATCCATATTGTTAGTTGCCTTTTGAAGGGTTGTCAAGACTTTAAATCACGTTATTGCTACTACAGCTATCTACAAATAGGTCTGTCAAACACAGCAGTATATTGTTTTTATTGCATGGTTGTAAGAATCTATAGACCATCATATAAGGATGCTGTAACAAAATCCCTTTGACTACCAAGCAAAGCTGTTACATGCATTCAAAAGCAATTAGCTTAAATTAACAAAACACGTTAAGATCTGGTCATGTCTATTCACTAGAGAAGTCTCCATGCATATCTGCCTAAGGTATTATTCATTACTACGAAACATACAATTTACCTTCAAGCCATAAGACTCAGCAGGAATGATCGCATAAAAAAACGTTTCGACCACTAGATCCACGTTACTTTCTTCTTCTTGTAGTTCTAGGGAGTTTCCATAATCAATACGATTAACCCAATATAGAAGAAACGTCCATCTAAAAAGTGAATGTGTGCAGGACCATCAAGTTATTATTGATGCATGTGAGACATCAGGATACAGGGTATTAATAGTAACTGAAGACAGCTTGAAACCCTCAGACTTTGGATTCAGAACCGACTGAAGATTGATTCCTTTGCTTGAGTTTAGACTTGGACATCAATAGCTCGCACTTACATGCAAATGAATGACTCTCTTTCAAGGCAGCTGCTTCTTTTAGAATATTTTGGCAAAGATGACTTGAAGAAGCATCCAATATTTTATTGAAGATGTTTCAGCTCAGCAAACTTTGTCAGCCTATGTCCCAAGTCAATAGTTCCTAATAATGTATCAGGGGTCTTTCTTAATCTTGGATATCCCACTGTACAGAAGAAATCATCAATCAACTCTAAGAAATTTCTTCAGGATATCTTTTCTTCTTGTTGTAGATAGATAGAGGGGAATATTTTCCAGAGAAGCAGTTAAGAAAGCTCAGTGATCAGATGTGAATAAACACTGAGTGAGATAGGCTAGTTTACGCTACTGCAAGCAGGAAAGCAGACATTCAGCACTGAGATCTGCACAGCTCCTAGGAGTTCAGTGACTAGATGAAGTGGGATCTCTTATGCTACAAGCAGAGAAATGGACATTCTGCACTAAGGAAGTCTGGACAGCTCCCTGGAGCTCTCAGGTGTGGAGGAGGAGTTTGACTCCCACTCCAGATACCCCACTTATCTCATTCATTTCCTACTGTAGTCCCTCCTTTTACATAATTCCTGCATTCAAACTGTCCACCCTTTCTAAGCACATTACCCACTTACCATTTGAGTTCACTCTGAATGTATTCAATTTAATAGTAGATTTACTTTGATTAGAAAAACAACCCATAGCTTAATAGAATGAATGCATGCAACTGTTCCTCTCTTCTACAGCACTCCTCCCCTGACAAAGGATTGCTCCCCCCTTCCCTTTGCAAACAGTCTTTGCTATTATTTTTCATGCATTTACATTAGAGCAATTCTCCTGTATTTCTTTGAGCTTATGCTTTGACTCTTTAAATAATTTCTTTTGCTTTAAAACTTCTTGTGACATTTCATAAATGGGATTTGCAGGGGAGCATACTATAGTAATACAGCTAAACAATATATGTCTGCTGCTGCTGCTCTATTTCATCCTCAGTAGGATCGCAGGTTAGAAAGCCAAGCTCTTGCTCAGCCTTTATTATCTGTACAGTATAGCCCCGTGGAAAAAATCAGTGAGGGGGATGTAGAATTGTATACACAATCACAAGAACAGACCAGATTACTCTTGAGGCTAAAAACTGGTTAAAATCATGACAGGAGCAGTCCTGCTTAATGCAAAACCCAACAGAGAATTACTTGTCTGCTTTGGAGGAGAGAGATGTGGTGAGTTACATATGTGTTTGTTTGCTACATTTAAATGTGGGAAGTCATGTACAGATGTAGCAATCAATAACATGACTGGCAAATCTTGATAACATGACTGGCGCATGCTGATAACATGAGTTAATCTACAGCTTTTTGTGCATTGTAGGTATTAACACAATGCTTATCAAGTTAATATTTGCTACTTCTGTAGCAGACACAATATTTCCTTTTTTTTTTGTTTTAAATGTAGTAGCAATGTTTTTTTTTTATTGTTGTTTACGTGAGTTGTGTGATATTTTCAAACAGTGCAGAGGGTAGATACATTGTAGATAATCTATTGCAGCACAAACCCATTTGTGGGTAGAAGTATGCAGCTAGCATAATGATGCTGTGAACAGTCAATAACTGTCATACATAACACAAGACTAGATTGCGAACTGTTCACTTTAACACCATGTCTGACTGAACCTAGACCCAAGGTGAATGTCAACCGTTTAACAATATGTTGTCTTAAGGTCCAATAGTCTATGCTGAATACATTTCCTAATATATCATTATAGTAGTTGGGACTCAGTTCACCTGATACGGAGTCCCAATTCCCTGTATAGAATAATAGATAAATGAAAAAGTGTACATTGCCTTTAGCTACCACTAGTAGGAACTCAGGAGTTCTCTGCATTTTAATTCATTATTTAGTTTCACCCCTTAAAGACCAGTGTTTCGATCCTAAAGGACAAGTCATATTACAGTGATTTTATGCAAGTGGTGTTTCATTACCCTATTTTTTCCTCCAGCTGCCAAAATTATTATTGCTGCATTTTTTTCCATGACATATATCTAGCTATTTTTAATACCCTTTTTACAGTTTTTTTTTCCACTTAAAGGGGTTGTCCCGCGGCAGCAAGTGGGGTTATGCACTTCTGTATGGCCATATTAATGCACTTTGTAATATACATCGTGCATTAAATATGAGCCATACAGAAGTTATTCACTTACCTGCTCCGTTGCTAGCGTCCCCGTTGCCATGGTGCCGTCTAACGTCAGCGTCTAATCGCCCGATTAGACGCGCTTAATCAAATGGGTCTTTTCCCTTCGGCTCAGTCCGGCAGCAGCGGCGTTTTGGCTCCGCCCCCTTGTACGCATCATCGCGTAGCTCCGCCCCCGGCACATTCAGGGGGCTGGAATCGGCACACGTCATGGGGCGGAGCTACGCGATGACGCGTACAAGGGGCGGAGCCAGAACGCGGCTGCTGCCAGACCGAGCCGAAGGGAAAAGACCCATCTGCGCAAGCGCGTCTAATCGGGCGATTAGACGCTGAAGTTAGACGGCACCATGGCAACGGGGACGCCAGCAACGGAGCAGGTAAGTGAATAACTTCTGTATGGCTCATATTTAATGCACGATGTATATTACAAAGTGCATTAATATGGCCATACAGAAGTGCATAACCCCACTTGCTGCCGCGGGACAACCCCTTTAATTTTTTTTTATAAGAGTAATATGTAGATGAATTAGTTTTTAAATTTTTAAAACTTTTCTTGTAACTGTTTTTCTAACCTCTATAGTATGTCCAGCATGATGTCATATACAATCCCTGGAGGACATTCATAGGAGCCCCAGTTACAGTCACATTAGTCACTAACAGAGCTGGACTGCAGGCTGCTAAGACCTTGCAGCTCTGAAATCGTGTAATCACCAGGTCCCATACAGGAAATGGCACTGCTGCTTCTTGTATTCTCTACATAATGTTCACTGAGCACTATGTAGCCTATAAAAGAGAAGGCAGAAGCAGTTAAAAACACTTCTTTCTTCTTCTTCAGGTCTTCGTCTATCTTTGACCTGATCCTGTTAGATTGCAGGGGCTTTAATCCCAAGCCATTTTTTTTTATTAATGGGTAAACAGTATCCAGAAAATACCCAGATTCCCCCAAGTAGTGGCTGCAGACAGACAGAATATTATCTTTTTACTTTATGACCATACAAGGGGTTTGAAGCCCTTTGTAAGAAAATTAAAGTTCTAATAATATAGCAATTAGTAATCAGCATATTTTTGACAAAATTAGGTTAAAAAAATGAAAAAAGGTGGTATTTATCATACTTTAAAATAGAACTACTGATTGGAGAAGGAACTGGATAATACACATTTTTCTGAGGGGGCCTACACACTGGCAAGAAAATCGCACAAGATTTGTGCGATGCGATGCTATGCAGGAAACAAATCGCAGCATATCCTATGCTTCAGCAATATCGGCCATTGTTCCCAATGGAGTCGGCATCAGCAGCGACGACCCCATTGAAAGCAATGGGAGAATTCCGCGATCTTCTGCCGTGGCTGTGACAGCCGCAGCGGATATTCCCTTCATCCCCCAGTGATGCAAGGCTGTTTTTCCATGAAAATACCTTGCCTCCATGAGGCTTTCACATGGTGGCAAGTGCAATATCAGCCCATGAATCATGGCCCGATAGCACCCTCACCAGTGCAGTGTGAAGGAGCCCTAATATGTATAATGTTGAAATTTGAGTTATTTTCTACTACATTTAGAGTGACCTACTAATAACTACCTGAGCAGACATCAACAGCAGAACAGGTACACTTTTTACAAAAAACCTACAATGAATGAGCATTTTATTAGTGGTCCTTTCACGATTTAAGCTTTCCTGTGTGGAAATTAGATAAGTAACCCCGGAGTTCAGAAGCAATTCAAGTTACAAGTTTTCTGTGGATCAGCTTCCATGTCAATCCACATTAGAATAGAAAAGTTGACTTTTTTAAGCAACTTTCAACAAGGACTGTCATTGGTACTAAACTTTCTGTGAAGAGGATTTCATACAAGTACATTATGTTGACAAAAGTATTGGGACATACATAGAAGGTAATGCAATTCATTTGTATTCACATTTTTCAATATGGTCTTGGGATGACTTTGGCCTCAATGACTGTAGTAGCCCTTCCAAAAAGGCTTTCCATAAAATTCTGAGAGATGTATGGATAGATTTGCCTCCTTTCCTTGAGGAGATCTAAAGATAGTGAGATGGGAGATGATGGGCATGCACAGATACAGTATTTTACTTAATCCCAAAGATGCTTGATGGGATTGAGACCTTGGGTTGGCCAATGACATTTGCAGATGTCAAACTAAGCCTCAATACTGCATGCTTCATGACATGGTTCTTGGTAATGTTGGTTGCAAAGTTTTGCCACAGGTTAGGTAATGCCACACTGTCCAGAATATCTCTGTACCCATTGGCATTGAGGGTGGACTTCACTATAACCAATGGCCCTTGCTATTCCCAGTAGATACACCCCCATACCATAAGAGAATCTCCTCTCAAACTTCATTGCTTGGACAATGCAGTTGCATAGAAATCGCTCTCCAGGTATTTAGCAGACCCAAGTGGAGTATCCGATTGGAAGATTATGTACCATGATTCATCTGTCTACAACACTTGCTTCCGCTCATTTACATTTCAAGAATGATGGTCCGAGTACCATCACAGGCTTTTCTGTCTTTTCATTGCTGTGATCTTGGGCTTGTGTGTAGCAAATTGTCCATGATAACTCTAAGCCTTCAGTTCCTTACAGATGGTTCTGGTGCTGATGAATGCTCCAATGGCCTGTGGGACCTCCTGAGTGAGTGTTTTAGCAGATGTGCATGATGCCTTCTCATAATGCTTTATTGTCACATTTCATTAGTTTACGAGGTTTCCCCGAACATGAATGCACTACACACACCAGATGTTTTCCATTTCCAAATAACATTGCCAATAGTGGACTTTGGAAGGTCCAAAAGTGCTGTCATATCCTGTACTGAGTTACATCCTGCCACCATATCCCAATAGAAGTCTGTCAACTTTACAATGCGTGGCATGTCTGTATTGTGATACGCCTGTGTGATACTTTCCTTTATACCTAAAACTCACACATCTGATTTGCATATCCTTCTTTCAGGCATATTTTAAAAATGAGGCATCATCCTCTTACCTGAAAAGATCGGGGGAACGGTACATCCACCCTGAGATTGTTATCTCCGGACCTTGGGGAATACTGGACTATGCCACACTTATCGGCTTCAATACGCTGATACTGACATGCTCCAGTGAGGTGTTACTGAATATTGATCAGATCACCGCAATACTACACAGGGGGACCTGAAACAGTACAGTACCCCACTACTGTAGCAGACTACTGGGGGACGGTTCCCCCTATCTTCCATCTGGGGAACAACTGCATCGACCCATACAACTTTTGCAGTCGAGTGCGCTACTGCTCATTGGTGAACCAAGTCTTCCAAACGGATGTGCATCAATAGGAGTTAGATAATAGTGGCTATGACACCACTCTGTGAAACAAACCAATAATCTGAGTGGTAGTCAGGGACTAGGAGGAGTTGAACTAAAGGTGGAATTACCCGTTATTGGGTCCCACCGTTAAACAATTAAGGACTATTGAATATTCCTCTAGTCAGGAACCCTGGTGACTGGTGCTTATAAGTACGACTAAACACACTTGCTTGGGGTGAGCACCACCCACGCTCCTGAAGAACTGTCCCCGACCAGGACAGAGAAACGCGTCGAGCACTCCTATACCATCTACTGTACCGCACTAACACTTGAACATTACCACCCATCATCCCAAAATAAGGATTGGGTGAACATCTTGATAATATTGAACCACATTAGTGTTTAATAATTATTCAAGATCTTTCATTCACTATTTCAATAGCGGTACCTCAATGTTTCATACTATATTAACCAAACTTTTTGAGAACATCTCTAAGTGAAACACTCCATCGATATAGTTTCCATGATGCGAACAGGGGATTAGCTATCTTCCACGACCCACCTCCCAGGGTCGGTTCTCGATTTTATTTTATTTTTTGATAGTCCTATGTTTGTTAATGTTCTATGTTAACCCACTAATTTTAATATTTACCCAATAAAATGTATTAGGTTTTATATCTATATCTGTGAAGGGCTATTGACATAGTATATGGATTTCAATACCACTGTGATCCCCCCTATTAGCCTGTGTGCCTTATCAATCTTGTAATATACTTTTATTTTATTTTTTTCTTCGCACCACTGTAAATTAAGGCTGTTGTGGCTGCCACTCTGGGTTTCTCTTCCACCTCTAATGCAATCCACTCCCTGTTGTTAGGTATTGGACTTCTGCAGTAACTTGACTATTTCTTAGATGTGGGGAGAGGGCTATCTTCCAAAGCTGCTCCAGTGCACTTAGGAGCTGACTGATCTGTTTACACTGTGTCTGCAGTCTCCACAATCTCTGTCTCTCCTGCTGTGAAATATGAAGGTGCATAGGCTGTGGCTGATGGGCCCAAGTTATTTGATCACATTGCGGGCTAAAAACCTTGTTATGTGATTAGTAGAAACAACAAATGTGCCGTTTTCTGCAGATATTAAATGTGAATGAGTGCTAAAGCATGCGTTTGCTACTATATTTGCTGCAGCCATTATGTACTTCCACATTTCATTTAGTTTTTGGAAATGCAAACATTTGTTTTTTGGGGGGTTTTTTCATGCACATTTGTGTAGGAGTGGCTACCTATACCTGTTATGCACTCCATTTATCCATCTGTCCCAGATGGTACAGTGATAGTATATAGGCAGAATTTCTAGCCCAAAAAGAGGTGTCTCTAAATCTAAGAACACATTCATTAAGGTTCTACTGGACATGGCAGATGGGCCCACATAATTTGATCAAGTTATGTGTTAACAGTCTTGAAATTTTGATGCAGTTAGTATAAACAGTTGTGCAGTTTTGTGTAGATATTAAATGTGCATGATTGCTAAATTGATGTTTGTTACTGTTTTTGGTGCAGCTATAGCTTGTGTGCATTCAAATTTAATTTATTTTTTATCTCCGCAGTCTCTACCTTTCCTGCTGTTACAGCATGTGCGCATGTGTGTAGAATATCTGTGAAATGTTCAATGTCACCCTTGCCCAGCAGACGGATGGGCATTCAGATAAACACAAAGCATCACAGGAAGTGAGGGACATGCCCCTTGCCTGAAAGCAGATTGCAAACAGCAGAGCAGCATGTGGATTTGACTACTGTTATAGTGCTAATACCCACAGATGGATTTATGCTGCATTCCCAGCGGCATTAATCTGTGGCGTAATAACTCAGTGGGATTCTGCTGCGGATTTATGCTGTGGGGAAAAAATCGCAGCATGTTCTATTTTATAGCGTTTTCCATGGCAGGAGGTCTCCATTAATATAGTATTAATGGAGACTGTGGATAAACATGGTAAAAAGCGCATTTCTCCACAATCACCAATGGGGACTTCTGTATCGCACTCTGTCCATGAACCCATAGTCAACTTTAACAAGACCATGATAACTTTCTATAAGTTATCTCCTCCTAAGTTATTAAAAAGCTCTTGTTATGGTAACACACCAAACCATTGTAAAGCTATTGAAAGGGTAAATAAACTTACATACATTAACCCTTTCCCACTGCAGGGCATAAGTTTACGTTCGGCAGCAGGGTACTACCCGCAACAGGGCGTAAACTTACGTCCTGGGGATAGCGCAAGATCATAAGTGATCTTGTGTTATCCCGCAGCAGGAGCCGGCTGTCAGTGATAGCCGGCTCCCGCTGCAACAGCGGGGGAGCATCGGCATTGGAAGGGTTCACAGAGGGAGCGCGCTCCCTCTGTGAAGTTGCCGGGCTCTTGCGATATAATCGCAGAGAGCCCGGCTGGTTGCCATGGCAACAGGACGCCAGATACCGGCGTCCAAGTATGTAGAGAAAAGTATGGCAGCAAACCAGGTGCAGATAAATGATGCAGAGCTTTATTCCTCCTCAATTCACAGATACCGGTGTCCTGTATTGCCATAGCCTGTGATCACTGTATAATGCCTTATCACAGCAATCATCAGTGCAGTGTTGTAGGTTCCCCAGGGGGACACAAATTTGTGTAAAAAAAAAGATAGTAAAAATGAACAAAAAAGGCAATTGTAAAAAAAAAATTTAAATCCCACATATTTGGTATTGTCGCGTCCGTAACAACGCGTACAATAAGTTACACATGCGTTTGACTGTGCACGGAAAAAGCGTTAAAAAAAAACTGAGGCAAAATGCTAATTTTTAGCGTTTTGCCTCCCTAAAAACACAATAAAAGTGATCAAAAAGCCATATGTACCGAAAAATTGTGCCAATAAAAACTACAGCTTGTCTCGCAAAAGATAAGCCCTCACAGAGCTCCATACACAGAAAAATAAACAAATTATAGGATTTTGAATGCAGCAGTTTAGAATAAAAAAAAGATTTCCAAAAAAAGGGTTTTCATTGCAGAAAAGTGGAAAAACCCCCCCAAAAAATGTAAGAATTTTGGTATAGTTGTAATTGTACCGGCCCGCAGAACAAATGAATTGTGTCATTTATGCTGCATGATTAACGCTGTAGAAAAAAAAATTGATGCTTTTAGTCTATGTACCCAAAAATAGTGACGATAAAAACGACAGTTCGCTATGCAAAAAACAAACCCAAATTAGGCCATGTCCTTAAGGAGAGCGGCGGGGGAGAGCGGAGAGGAACGGATGGGAGATCTTTCTCTCCCCCCCGCTCCTGCCTGCTCACCGCCGCAACTCACCCACGCTGGAAGCCGAATCTTTTGAGACGAGCGGGCAGGTACTCGAATAAGGCACTACTCGCTCGAGTAGTATGCCTTAGCGAGTATGCTGCAAAGGTACACACGCTTATACTATGTTCATACAGTTTAAAGGAACACTCCAGGAAAGTCTTAGGGGGCCATGCATATCATATTGATTATTTTTTATGCCATTTGTCTCACATCACCCTTTAGCCACTTAAATGAGGCACAACACAATGAATAGGTTCCCTTTAAGGATGAGCGAGTATACTCGCTAAGACACTACTCGCTCGAGTAATGTGCCTTAGACGAGTATCTCCTTGCTCGTCCCTAAAGATTCGGGTGCCGCTGCGGCTGACAGGTGAGTCGCGGCTGGGAGCAGGGGAGAGCGGGCGGGAGAGAGGGAGAGAGAGATCTCCCCTCCGTTCCTCCCTGCTCTCCCCCGCAGCTCCCCGCCCCGTGGCGGCACCCGAATCTTTCGGGACGAGCCGGGAGATACTCGGCTAAGGCACATTACTCGAGCGAGTAGTGCCTTAGCGAGTATACTCGCTCATCCTTAGAACTTCCCTTAAATGCTATATAAATTGTATACTGTGGCATTGTAGGGTCACAAGCATTGAGCTCTAAGTAGGTAAACTAAGAGGTGAATAGAAAAAATGTGCATTGTGATCCATCAAAATGTAAACCTTATGCCTTGAGTGCCCGCCAGTAATGATTTTATTAATAGCATATCCTAGTTATTCAAATTTACAGGAATGCTTCAGTCTTGTGTATCTGAAGTGTCCCTGTGAATGGATTTAACGCTTCCTTTGAATACTGTAGTTTGTGTGGGTAGACTGATCTGAGAATTTAATAACAGAGGAACTTGAAGTTAGTAACTGCAGAGACATTTAAAAAAAGGTGTTTTTTTTGCTGAAAAAAGAAACCTTTACAGCACATCAGATTGAAATCTGCAGAAACACAGTCTCAGAAGCTACATTATCGATATACCTATAACCCTGTTTGGGTGGGGTATATATATTGACCCTTCCAGCCCTGGCGCTAGCCCTTATGGCACATGGAGACCAGGCACCTACACTAATTGGAGGAATAGGTGTAATAGTGAGCTTTCTCTAGTCAGTGCCTTCACTCAGGATAGAGCCTTAGAATAACAAGGGTCTCTTCCTGAAAACTACCTACGCATTTATACAAATAGGCATTTATTTGTAAATCCAACTTATTCAATATAAATGACTATACAGAGATAACCGTAAAGGATATCATACTTTATAAAACAGTAGTTAAAGATACAATCAATGCATACATATGTTACATATGTTATAGTACTTAATAACTAGTTCCAAATAGTCATGATTAAATGGTTACTTTATACCCAGGTATATACATATACGGCTGTGCATGGAGTTCCATGCACAATACATCAGATGTCAGAAGGATGAAGAGTCACCATGCAGGGGTCCCTGTAGCTGGTAGCAGATGCAGGATTCCACAGCAGGACGAACAGCACTCCATTGCAGGTCAGGAGTTAGAAGAGGGTGAGAAGAACTAGGAGCTTCTGTATCCAACGATCGCCACACAGGAAGCTGGATGATGAAGACAAACCTAACTATGATATAGTATTCTCTCTTCTTTATCTATTTTATCAGTGTGACTGGAGCTGTACTCTCCCTATGGGCTATCGGTCACCTAACCTGACACTGTTTCTACACTGAACACCAGTCCCTGTCTATAATTCTATCTAGTATAAGGAACACATGGTGGCTATTACATATCCACATATGATCAACCAAAGCTGCTTAGGAATTAGTAATTTCCAAACAACAATGCATAAACCCTAGAGGAATCAAGTAGTAACAGTGTTGCAGCAGAATTGGTAGCACCAGTTCTGCACAGGAAGATGGGAAGTAATTAAACAGTGCAGTAGCTGTTTCTTCACTATAGATTAGATTCAGTCCAACTATATAACTATAGTGCTAATAGCTGTTACATAGTTGATCCTAGCTAAGGTGAAGCAGCTTTCTGGTATGTAGAGGGATTATCTGACTAGCTGCCCACAACAGCTCCCCTCTAGATTTTCATGTGCTGTGGAACTCAATGTTTCAACCCCCCCAGATTACGTTCCGACGAGGATGTAATCTGAAAGATAGGGTGGTGAAAAGTCATCTTCAGCCATTACCCACACCATCGACCTGGTTGGGATCAGGACGACCCTTAGGGACTTTTTCATGGGGCAATTGCCAAGCGTGTGGCTTTATCCAGAAGGGTACAAATGTCATGAGCGCAAAAACAGGTAAAAGAATATAAAACAAGAATTCTTGAACTGTAGATCGACTAATCTGGTTTATATGGCCTCCTTTACCTGCCCGCGTAATTATGTGGGAAGACGAAACAAGAATTCAGGAGACGTATTCTTGCTCATGTTGGAAACAGAAGAGGTGAATGCAACCCTTGCGAATCATGTGCACAAAGTCCATGATAACGACGAAAAAGCCCTGAGATTCCAAGGCTTAAAACCCACAGAGATAGAGAGAGATGGCAGCAGCACTCCAGTCAAATACCACCACTGGTGTAAGGTACCATGCACAGCCCAAACAGGATCCTGACTCCAAGGATCCACCATAAATCATAGATATAGAAGTCAGCAGGGCAGCATCCGCTTAAAATTGCTTCTTTATTAGGAAAAATGCATCAAAAGTGAAGAAAGCAGCCACGTATCCACCCTATGCATAGGTCTTTGTCAAGCTAATGCCTCAAAAAACACACCCACATTAAATAGTATCTACACACCAATCGCCACACAGGACATTGATACATCATAAAAATCACACGTGTACTCAAATAAGTACCTTGCTAGTCCGTTGAGGTATATGAAGGGCAGCATGGCGGCATCCCCAGTCCAACTGAACCTCCGGCGTCTCCACTCGCTGTAGCGCATGCGCAGTTCCGACGTCTGTACGTCACTAGCACGTCCAGGTGTCACCGCGTCATTAATACACCCCCGCGGGTGTGTTTAGTTTAGTTTAGTATAGCTCCAAGACAGGCTGACTACTGAGCATATGGATCTGTTATTGGTCATTTTCTCTCTGATATCTTGTTTTGAGGGTCTACTATCTCATACAATTTCAGGGTAGGGCATTCTATCATAAAGCCTCTCAAACACTTGTAATATACAGACTGTGTCCCAGCCTTATGGCAATAGGAGTGCTGCTTCTGTGCATATACTTGTCCTAATATACAGCCCAATGATGTGCCAAGTTCCATTTGTTTAAACTGTGTTAAAGTTGAGTGTATATGTGTTTCTGTGATTCTGGTCAGCAGCCCCTGCACTGGGAATGTGATGCTGGAGGGACACACCCCTATGAGGTCAGCCTGCCTGTCTGCAGACCCAGTATGAGAAGGAAGCAGGATGTGACGACACACAGAGCAGCAGCCATCTTTGCAGAGAAAGAACCAAGTGTCTGTGCTGCATGGAGAGTGTGTGGAGATCTTAGAGGACTTTCCTGTGCAGCTAACCTGTGTGTAATTCAGTCCAGAGGCAGACAGAGTATAAAGAGACAGTATGTTCAGTGGAGCCATGCTGAAAGGACTGTGCCCAGTGGCTAACCAGTAATACTGACATTGTGGCTGTGGACATTGCCACCAAAGTTAAAGACTGGCAGTGCTGTTGAGTACCGGACGGTAACTGCACAACCCTGGCTTATATCACACCGGGGTGTATGGATTCTGCAGGACTGTCAGTGTGCTGAGCTATTTGTTGTTGGATTTCATTGCCTCCATTTTGTTTTCCTGCCTGCTGAGAAGACTCTTATTGCCTCGGATGTTGTAATAACCGTGAGGAGAGGACGCTTCACTATACAAGGAAAGAACGACATCGGGCCCCAACGCACGCTTCTACACACTGTAAGCAGTCCACCCGGACCACTGGTAAGAGGGGTGCGCACCCAAATGTGAAGTTAGGGTCAGTTAGGGATAGTTTTGGGACTATTTTTCTTTCAGTGTCCGTGCTGTGGAGGTGGACATAGTAAACGTGGAATATATTGTGAAATCTAACTTGAATTGTTCCAACTATACTGTGTATTGTGCTTGTCCTTATTCCTGTTCTTTTACCATTAACTTGCCTTTATTAACCTGTAGTAAATACATTTTTCTAAACTTGACCACCCCGTGTGCGTCCTTTCTGGTTGCGGAGACCAAACCACCTGCCTTGCTCTCGGTTCACACACTTCTATTTGAGATATAATCATAGACCTTTTTTCCTCTTTATTCTGTCAGGCTCTAATTATCAAAAGTGGAGGATTATATAAGGCCATTAAATCTTCCATGAGCCTTGATAGATATAAGAGTATGCTATATGTGTACTCGTCTTTTTAGCTTTGCTATTTTAAAATAGTTTAACAATAAATGCTAAGTTTTAGGGGAATTTTGCAGTGAAATTCGCATATTTGTTTTTTAGGGTTTTTTTCAGAAAATAAACAAATCCCAATATAAGGGCAGCAGGAGTCCAATTCTGAACATACTGTATGTTGTTCATAAAGATCATCTATCACTAGCAGCAATGATGACTGTATAGCAGCTGACATTCTGTATACACTGTAGGCATCTAAAACATGACTTTTGACAGGTATATTGATGTTACATAATAACAATTGTCAAGTCACTGCTACCTTTTCTACAGACTTGTAGAAACAGTAATAAGACACTTATATCAATTACCCAGGGAAGGTGAAGAATCCAAATGTTTATGTACAGCTGCCTGTAAGTGTCGGAGCTCCAATTTGTATGAGTAGCTATTGTATTATTTCTCTCCCAGGACTTATAAGTATAACATCTTATAACTGTTCTTCTAAACTCAGGTCTTGCTCATATTCTTGCTCGATCATAGAGCTTTTTTCTTTTTACAAGTAATAGAAAACAATGACTTACAACTATATTTTATTCAGTGCTAGTTTTTGTTAGCTTCATGACATGTACAAAGACGTAATAGACTGAATTGCCCATTCATTAGTGACACCCATCTAGTAGAACATTGGGTCTCCTTTTAGTTTTTAGAACTAATCATGGTATAGATTCCACTAGGTGTTTAAATCATTCTACTGGAATATTGTCCAACGTGGACAAGAGAGATTCTTGCAGTTGCTGCATATCAGATGGACATCTGACAGGAAGGGGTCATTGATTCATGCTGCTTGTGCTAATTTTTGACACTCCCATAAAGATGGTGCAAAAGAAATCTTAATTAATTTGACAAGGCGATGTTTTTCCACTGCTTAGTGATCCAATTGTTGCACTCTTTTGCCCACTGGAGTCTCACCTTTCTTTTTCTTTTTCTCATCAGAATGATTCTTGACATCCTCTGCCCTCTTTTATTGATGAGTTGTTTACATCAGAACGTCCCCTTTCACTGGACGTTTTTCCTTGATCACTCCTTTCTAGAGATGAGCGAGCATACTCGTCCGAGCTTGATGCTCGTTCGAGTATTAGGGTGCTCGAGATGCTCGTTACTCGAGACGAGCACCACGCGGTACTCATCTCGATTAAACGAGCACTGACCATTGAATTCAATGGAGCCGGCAATACAGCCAGCTCCATTGAAAGCAATGGCCTGCCGGCGAGCGTGGGATGAATTGTCGGGAAGGGCTTAAATATATAAGCCCTTCCCTGCAATTCATCCAGAAATGTGTAAAAAAAAAATATATATATATACTCACCTTGTCCCGGCAGAACGATGTTAGCCCATTGAATTCAATGGAGCCGGCAATACAGCCGGCTCCATTAAAAGCAATGGGCTGCCAGCGATCGCGGGATGAATTGTCGGGAAGGGGTTAAATATATAAGCCCTTCCCTGCAATTCATCCAGAAATGTGTAAAAAAAATATATATATATATACTCACCTGGTCCCGGCAGACGGAGTTCAGCGCGGCCAGCGGCAGTCCTCCTGAACTGCTCTGAACAGCTGTGAGTAGTATTCAGCAGCCGGGGATTTAAAATCCCCGCCTGCTGAATGAGCTGCCTCTAATTGGTCACAGCCTGACCAATCAGAGGCAGATTCCACTCACACACCCATTCATGAATTTATGAATGGGTGTGTGACTGCTGCCTCTGATTGACTCAGCGGGACCAATCAGAGGTTCAGGAGGACTGCCGCTGGCCGCGCTGAACTCCGTCTGCCGGGACCAGGTGAGTATATATATATTTTTTATTTTTACACATTTCTGGATGAATTGCAGGGAAAGGCTTATATATTTAACCCCTTCCCGACAATTCATCCCGCGATCGCCGGCAGCCCATTGCTTTCAATGGAGCCAGCTGTATTGCCGGCTCCATTGAATTCAATGGGCTAACATCGTTCTTCTCTGCCACAGCTGTTACAGCTGTGGCAAAGGAGAACGTTCTTTATGCTGACAGTGGGGGGGGGTCTCACTCTTGCCACTATTGTGGCTTAATAGTCGGACCTGGGAACTTGAGATGCAGCCCAGCATGTAGCCCCTCGCCTGCCCTATCCGTTTCTGTGTCGTTCCTATCACTTTCTTGAATTTCCCAGGTTTTCACAAATGAAAACCTTAGCGAGCATCGGTGATATACAAAAATGCTCGAGTCGCTCATTGACTTCAATGGGGTTCGTTACTCGAAACGAACTCTCGAGCATCACTGAAAGTTCGACTCGAGTAACGAGCACCCGAGCATTTTGGTGCTCGCTCATCTCTACTCCTTTCTCAGTTTACTCTCAAAGATGTTGCACAATAAATCTCCACAAAGTTGACAGTGTATGAAATATTTTATTCTAGGGTACTGGACAGAAAATAATATAACAAAACCATTCCGAAGAAATGAAATTATATTATAACAAAATAGCAAAGAAAGAGACAGAGTTGACAACCATTTGCAAATTCCTGGACAGTCTGTAAAAAGAGGTCACTCTGCACTGTATGTGAAAAACAATTATGTGTGATCGTTTTTATGAAGCCAAATTAATTTACAGTTCACAGTAAATGCTATTCATGTCTTCATATCAGCATTCTAGCTGTAGACATCACTTATAATCTTGATGATTCAATATGGCTTTTCTATGTGTCTATAGTAAAAACTATTGGGTGTCCATGATTTTTGGAAATGTTGTCCGTAAAAGAAGAAACAAAATGAGACTGGAAACCCTGAAACGAGGTAGTCTTAGGGTACAGATACATGGCAATATCGCTCCTACACATTTAATATCTAAATAAAATACTAACCACATAAAATGTAAGATTATTAGAACAGAGTTTGATCAAGATATGTGGGCCCATCCTCCAGGTAACTATGCTTTTGGACAGATACTAGCATTTAACAGATACCTCCTTTTTTGGGCCTGAATGTCCAATTGACGATACAAGAATTCAGGAGATGTATTCTGCAGCCACCTCCTCTGACTCAACTTTAGCAGCCTCCCAGCACTCCAGACATCTCGATCAGCCTCCGCTCCTTTCTTCAGTCACTGCAGTTGAAGTGCCACTCCCACACATGGTGCAGGAGTCCACTTGCTGCATCTTTGGACATGGAGCCCCAGAAATGATCCTCTTCTGAAATCCCACTCAGCTCTTCTCTCGCACTTGCAGCTGCACTGTCTATGGAATGAGTGTTGTCTTGCACTGCCCTTCTCTGAACTCTCCTCTGGTGGCATGCTTTAAGCATCTTCTCTAATATCAGGGGATTTACCTGCCCATATCCTGTCTTCCCCGTTGGGCCTTACTGCAGTGCAATAGGGTGCTTGGGCATCAGTGACTCAGGTATAAGACCCTTTGCCCTCACTCCCCTCCCTCAGGCTGACCAGTTTCATTAAACACTCTGGCCCTCAAAAACTTTTAGAGCAGCATGTATACCTGCCTCCATTACCCATAAATGCCACCAATCTTTCATTCATCTCACATCAGGAAGGAACTTTGACTGAGCTCCGTGATCTAAGTTCTTGCATTAGTTTCATGCCAACATATCACGATGTGAGGCCTCAGTTAGATCAGAAATTCAACAAATTAATGAATGCATCTTCTTCACAGAGCACTCTCTCTCTCAGTTTTGGTCTCTGAAGTTGACTCCCTGGATACGATCATGTTTGCCTACATCTTCCAATTACAATACTTAGCAGATTCCCTGGATGAGGCTGAAAATAGACACCAAAGAACAACATAAGGATCCGTGGCCTCCCTGAATCTGTGGAATGAAAATATGAGACTTTGTCATATTTTAAAAATATGACCCAATGTAATATTTTAAACCAGCATCCTCAAAGTCCCTGGAAACTCTCTTTTAAAATTGGACCAAGCTAATTGCTCCCTCAGCCCTGGATTTTGACATCCAGACCATCTGTGCAATGTCATCTACCAGGTTCACCACTATTAGATCAAAGAGGCGATCACGCGCAAAGTGTGGAAGCTGCATACAGTGACTTATCAAGGTGAACCTCTCCAGCTGTTAACAGACCTCTTCTAATTGACATTCCAGAAGCGAGGTGCATTGTGTCTGCTACTGGAAGAACTTTATCAATGAAACACTGCTAGTTCAAGGGATTTCCTTTCCACCTGCAGGTTTGCCATGAAGGTAGATTGTTAGTGCTGCACCACCCCATTGATCTTTCCTCTTTCTCCATCTCTCTTGGTTCTCTCCCAGCTTGATTGGTCATCATTGTGTATTCCACCTCCAGAGGACCTCCTGGCACATCCATGTAATGAACCAAGAAGAGGAAGAAACAGGTCTGGTGGCCGCGTGGGTAAGGCTGTTTAATAGTTAAATTTTGATGTTCCTTCTTTGCTACTGCTCTTTAGCTATAGTTTTGACCTGGGACTTCTATCCATTTTTTTTCAAATAATTTTTATTGTTTTTTTTCATAAATTGTACAGTTTACACACATAAATTGAATAATACATGTGCATAATTAGCATCGTGTAAATTGTTCATTATTCATGCTTGAGCACATACAAAAATAATGCTGTGTTATTTATATATAAACTATGTAAAACAAATGATTGCATAATACATTACTTGCATCAGATAATGAAAGAACAAAGAAACTAGTAAAACATAATTTCGACGAAAAACGCAGTCATTTAGTTTTTGCCATGACTTATGACAGCTTGGTCGCATTTTTTGTTTCATGACATGTCTATGGTCCTGCATCACTTTTCTATAGGGCCTCTGAGTTAACCTCCCTCTTCCTATGCTCACTCTCCCCTCTCTTCCTCCTCCTCTACTCTCTGCTCTTACTTCTTTCCCTTTACTTTAATTCCCGCTTCCTTCCTCTTCTTGCTCTCCACCTGTTTTTTTCCTTTCTCCAACACCTCTACTTCCCTTCCTCATTCTTCATGGGCCCTTTGAAGTGTTGCTCACTTAACTTAAAGGGGTTAAATATCCCGCAGAAGCATTATCATATTTTATATTGATTACACAAGCAGAGAGCTCAGATTGTTTTTTGCTTTTTTTTGCAGGATACTCATTTCCGAACTGGATCTGTACCATTCCTGATACAGATGCAAAGTTCAGGGGGCCTTGCTGTATGAGATAAAGGGCAGCCTTATTGACCTAGAGGGTAGATTTGTTTTTCATAAACTTAAAATTTTAAATTCCTTGTTCACTCTGCCTAACTGGAATCTCCCTAACCGGGACTTCATAAGATTCTGTAAGAGGACACTAAATTCACTTTCTAGTTTTATGGAAGGACGTAACTTCAGTTTTCCTCTAGGTCCAACCTTAGCATGCTTAGCCTCTAGACAGCATTTTACTTCTGCCCAGTTGTACTCTTTTAAACAAACTGCATCACATTCAGTTAGTTGATGTTATATAGATCCTACATTAGAGGGACAGAGATTGCTCTTAGTTTTATCCTACCCATCTGACCTGCAGTTAATTAGACTACTTTATATTGAATGATGGGTAAAAAAGAAAAAACTGCACTCATAAGAGTTGGTATAAAGTGGTTGAAAGGTAAAAAAACTTTTGACTTACATAAATGGGGGAAGGGGTATATGAAGCCCAGAAAGGAATATCCCCCTTCTTCTTTCAGCTATAATGCAACTTGATCTGGGAGGAGTCCACAGGGTATTTGCAAAAAGACTAAAGAGCAGGATCTGAGTGGGTACGGATAAAAAATCAATATGGTTAAGAGTCCTAAAGGTCAATATGGCTAAGAGTCCTAAAGCAAAAAATACAGGGAGTATTCTGGGAGGGAATGAAATAATGAATAAATTACCATTTTGTGTGGGAACTACCACCCTATTTTTTTTTGATAAATATCTAAGTTAAATGTCTCATAAAAGTACTGGCTAATCATCTGAATGAGTGAAGAAGACTTTTTACAATGTAAACTGCTGCTTTCTGAGGGCATCTTTGGAGAAGAATATCCTTGGACCTAACTTTTAGGGGAAATATTCCAACTCTCTATGGCAATGCTTTGGCCCAGGATCAGAATAAAGGCATCCTTTTTGATGCTTTTTTCTGTTGCTCTTTGCAATAACCCCAGTGTGCATGGTCTGCAGACCTTGGCTTCTGTATTTTGTGCTGTCCTATGCCACTGGTAGAGTGGGTTAGCCTGACCCCCAAGTGCACCAAACAATTGTTGTTCTGACCCATATGGTTGACTGGCACTTTCACAGAGGCTCCAAACAGTGGGTGGGACTAGAAGCAAACTTGTTCTGACTTTATGTTCCTAAACTGCCTAAGATTTTCCCTAATGACTGACCTGGTAACCTATCTTAGACCCCCTTCTCACCAAATCTGCACTGCATGTGGGACAGATTGGTGAATAAGAAAACGATTTCTAAAAGGAATGGGCCCCAGACCCCAACTCTTTCACAATCCTGCTTTCCCACCAGGGCTGCATGTGCATACTTTCCTGAACTGGACAGCTGTGCAGGATGTCATGATGCGTCAGGTAATTTGTGGTACTTCCAATCCTTCTTTCAGCACTCTATAAGAGGCATTCCCAGATGTCACCATATCTTGGTTTGAGTACCAACAGTTACTATCCTTTGTACATTCTTCCTCACAAAATTCCCATTTCTTTAATCTTAACCCTGGGCTATACCCTGTCATGAGTTTTTAATCTTCTTTTGGCCGGTGGCACCTCAGGAGGACCCTGTTATCTTTGGCCCTGGGAGAATAAGATTCCAAAGGCCATTACAGAGGCAGAATCAGACTTACACACAAATGATCTCTGGCCTGTGTGGCCCAAGCAAATAATTACAAGCTGCTATTTTGTTCATATTGGTTTCCTGCTGTTTTTCATAAGATTTACCTGTCAATTAATGAAAATTGTTGAGGATGTGACTGTGCTCGAGGTAATATGCTTCATGGCTTGTGGAATTTCTCTTTTCTCAAACCCCTTTGGAATATAGTTTTCCACGTGTACAGGCAGGTGTCTGGTCGCTCCATCATTGCTACTTCACAGGTTTCATTGCTCTTCATTATCCCAGGTTACAATTTTATAGGGTCTCAGCAGTATTCCCGAGACCCTATAAAAGTCCTAGTCCTCTATTAGCTGTGGAGTGAGTTCAGGAGGATAATCAAATCAGAATGAGAATGGAGTAGTTGGTGATGGAAGATTATGCTTGACCAACTGGTTGCCTTGTGCTGTGTTCCAGGAATCCTCCTACAATCCCACTTCCTCCTTTTCCTGACCTTTTGTTTCTGTATTGTCTTCTCTATAATATTTTTGCCACTTACTTTTTATAGTTTTTAGGCCTTGATTGAATGATGAGTATTGCTCTCTGAACATAATTATTGTGCCTGTATAAGCATCTTTTTTTTGCGATTGTTATATCTTTGTTGTTCCTGGACGGTCTATATTCGACTTTTCTATTATTGTATATTGCCACATGTGTTCCCATGGCAGTTTCCTATTTTGCTTAATGTTTTTATTGCTAAAATGCTAATAAACAGATTTAGGGCTCCTGCACTCTTGTGTTTTTTTTTTGCACGCTTTTTTCACTCAATATCGTTGCGTTTTTTTAAAGGCGATTGTCAATGGGACTTTCTAATGTTAAAAACGCATTGCACAAAAATTGCAAAGCACCAACTTACGATGCGTTTTTAACATTATAAAGTCCCATTGACAAACCTTCAGGTCATGAGCGAAAGCTTAGGACTGCATTTCTGCTGCCTTAGCACTCTGCACCACACAAGGCTCTTTGGATTATTCCAAATTGCTATCCAAATCAAGATCCTAAAAAATAATATCTGCTATATTTTTTTAAATACATGTTTATTTCTTTGGTCAATTTAATTAATAGGTATTACATTTTTTTTTACTGCTTTCTACAATATTTCAGTTGTTTTTAAAAGGCCTACATTATTCAGAAAAGGCACATAACCTTGCAGGCAAAATGGAGATGCTACATTATAAAGTGAATACAGACATTAATTCAATATAAAATGGAACTACTAGTCAAAGAGTCCAAGGAAAAAGTCTATGTTTAAACTTTTCTTTAAAAAAAAGTCTGCAGAACAGTAAATGTAGTCTAATGGATCCTATTCAAGTATTAAAATGTAAGCAGTTAGTCACAAACAGTATGACCGCCAAACACCGGCATTGTTTTCTCAATGTGAGTGATAATTTTTAATTTTTGTATATAAATGATTCAATGTATGTAATACACTATGCTTGACAAAGGCTCCATGAGCCGAAATGCGTTGCATACTTAATAAAAGAAGTTCATATGATATATGAAAGAAGAACTGTGTGGTCCATCCTCGGAAGCGTTGGGTATTTTTCTTCAATTTTCATCAAAGAATAAAAGAAGATATTTCTGGTAGTTGTTTGCTTATATTTTGCTGCAGTATGCAATATCACCCCCCCCCCCCAACCTCAGCCACTTGTTCTGTACAATATCATATATTTAAATAGGTTAAGGACATGACAACCAATTACATTTTTAATATATTTCAAGGACAATGCCCCACAATGCCCCAAAGCATTTTGGGGCATTTCCTCTTTCCTCACTCCTACAAAGCAAAAATGTACCCCACTGCTCAATTAAAATAAATATAGCTGACGCTTTTCTCT
Source organism: Eleutherodactylus coqui (assembly GCF_035609145.1). NCBI lineage: Eukaryota > Metazoa > Chordata > Amphibia > Anura > Eleutherodactylidae > Eleutherodactylus > Eleutherodactylus coqui. The sequence goes on from NC_089842.1 coordinate 64,849,791, forward strand.
TTTCAATTTGCTTTATAGAAGCTTCTTCATATCACATGCGACAAAGTAACAAACTTCACCCATAAGTTCAAAAGGCCAACATCCTCTGAAAGCCTGGATAATGGATTTGGATGCAGAAAAGTGGAGCGTAGATAATTGCCATCAGCCAGCTTTCGAGACTCCTCTCCATCTTCAGAGTATGTTGGACCTTTGGACTTATGGGGGAAGTTTGCTACTTTGTTGCATGTAATATGAAGAAACATCTATAAAGCAAATTGTAAAGGAATAAAGTTTCTGCTATGTTTATTTTATTTGGATTGTGAATGTAGACTCAAGAGCTGTCACTTTTTGCCTGGTTAACTCTTTGTCGACCATTGTATTGCGGCCTCACTGCTCAATGTCATGACCAAACCAACAGGTCGAAAACCATATACAACATGAAAATAACTCTTGTCCTCCACTTGAAGAAAATGCATCAATAACACATCTTCAGATGAAATCCTCTCAAATTGCTAATGATTTTCTCCCAAGTGTAGCACTGGTCTTAATGTTTTGATTAATCTCCAGCGATTTAGCTCTAGATCATAGTCATCACAATAGCTGGTGAGGGTATAATGATAAAAAAGTGTAATGCAGCAAGGTGTATTTCGGATTAGTTTTTAATAGTCATGTAGACAAATGCGTATAGAAGGCATTAATAAAATAACACACCAAACAGTAGCCTGACCCTGGGTTTCACTTTTTGGCATTTTTTCCAAGCATATAATAAAGTTGAGTATGAAAATCATATTTTGCCAGATCTATAAAACGTTCCTACAAGAATATAAAAGTGGGTGTCCAGTGGTCATCTGTATTGTAGACCAGCATTTGTTTCACATTTATTTCACCGATGTGGTTCCTCTAAATGTACGTGCTGTGAAACTATTCAACATGGTCATAAGAAAATTTTTATTTCCCCAGGTTCTCAATGCATTAAATTTAAGGAACACCTCAACTGCGGTTTGAAGTATATTATTTATTTAATTGAATGTTCGTGTGACTTACGCTATATTGGTGGAACAACAAGATGTCTACGGGAGAGGTTGAATATTAAAAAGCATATTGATTTCATCACTGTTGTTTTGACTTTCTGTTTGCTGGAATTTTTGTCCTATTTATTATTTAATTAATTAAAATATCCTCAATGGGATAAGGAAGACTCTAGTTCCTGTTTACTTCTAGACTACAGGCACGTTGGTTGGATCACCTATCATTAATCCCAGTGGTCAACTTTTCTGTGAGTGGTCTCCCATCTTGGAGACCCCTATCTGAGTAAATGGCCCTTTCTGTCTCACATTTGCAAAAGTAGCACATACCTCTGTAACTATTTTTTACTCCTTGGTTCACCCTGGGGTGTTGGATTCTTTACTGAGAAGGAAGAGGAGGTTGAAGGAAGAGCATGGTGGATCAGTAGTTAGCTCCATTGCCTTGTAGCACTGGGGTCCTGAGTTAAAAATCTTACAAAGGACAACACATCTGTGGGACAGAAAATCTGAAGTAACGTAAAGCATTGAGTAAGATGTATCAAACTCCTGAATCACTAACATTTTGCCTGGAAACACCCTTTAAATAATTGAAAAGCTGATGTTCTCTTATCTTAACAGAGAAAAGGTCATTATAAAGCAATTAAAACTGCAAATAATTCATTAAATAAACTGTCTGTGCTACAGTTTAAGAGTCAAGTTAAACTTTATAACATCTATGCCACAATGAATTGCTGCAGTTCTGGAGGCCAAAGGCAGTCAAATCCCCTACCAGATGGATATCTTCTATATATTTGTCAATACCTGTTTGTTTGTTTGTTCGAGCATCACGCACAAACTGTACGACTGATTGCCATGAAATTTTGCACATAGTATAACCTCGACCTGGAGAAGGTTATAGGCTAAAAAATATTTGAAATGTTGCTGTCTTGGCAATCTTATTTGCATTTTTGTTTGCCTTTGCTTGAGTTTTAATGCAGCAACCCCCACATTTGCTTTCACCAATGGATTCTACGTACTCTATTTAGTATTCCTGGTTATTTCCAACAAGTAATTCCCACTAAAAGAGTAATACTGAGAGTTGAAAATGTGTGTTTCAGGACTGCTTTTTAGCCCCCGTCTAGCTCTGCTGGAGGCCACCAATCATTGGTCCATTTTGTCCTTCCTAATTCCGCTTTGAATGTCCATGTAGATAACAGTTGGCAATAATGATAAGTCCCCAGACAGAAATACATGGAGCAAATTTATGAACACCAGCCCTCATTTATCAAGACTGTCTAACAGTAAATCAACAAACAGTAAAAACAGTTTTTGGTGCCAATAGCAACCAATCACAGAGCAGCTTTTGTTTTACCTCGGCATTAAGATGATTAAATAATGTTGCCCATAGCAACTAATCACAGAGCAGCTTTTATTTTATCTCAGCACTGAGGATTAATAACTGTTGCCCATAGCAACCAATCACAGCACTGCTTTGATTTTACTTCAGTAGTATAATATATAGCAACCAATGACATCACAGCTTTCTTTTTACCTCAGCAGAATAACAAATGAAAGCTGAGATATGATTGGTTGCCATTGGCAGCAAAAAATGCCAAATTTTACTCAAATCGGACCAGAACTAGGGATTTGTATACGACACAAACAGATTTTGTGTTTTAGATATAAGATGAAAAGCAAGTGAAGGACCTATTTGGGCAGAAGGACAACAACAGCACTTAAAGAAGCAGCCGCTAGAGTAGCTGCAGTGCCGGAGCAAACTAACACCCAACTCAAGAATCAACGCACTCGACAAGCTGCCGCTCGACTAGCTGAGATGCCAGAGCAAACTAACGTCTGACTCAAGAATCAATGCAAGGATCATTGAGTATTTTAAGTCAATACATTAAGATAGCATTAATCAGCATCGGTGTCCTTCGACATATTTATGCGTACGTTCTGATATCATCTTTTCTTACTTAAAATGTCACATTTTGTGTTGGACGTGTTCTGTATATGGGTACCTAGTCTCAAATAAAGTGGACATGCAGTATACATTTTGCTTGACTTAAAATAATTAGTCTGAAGTACCCTTTGCTATAAATATTGACATTAACTGTGAACCATTGACGTTAATGTTCACATTAGTTTTCTACAACCGTTAAAGGGGTGGTACAGTTGTAATCTGTTATTGGCCTATCCACAGAATAGGTCATTAATAGTAGATCAGCAGGGGACCGCTGCCCAGGATCCCGGACGATCAGCTATTCTATGAGCCAGTGTGTTAATGCACTGAGCAGTTGCAGGAAGCAAACAACTGCATTCTCACTGCAGTAGCCAGGCAAAATTCCCATTAAAGGAAACTGGGACATAACCTGCAATACCAAGCCTGACCACTGCAGTGAGATAAAAGCTGTCTGCAGAAATAAACTCAGTGCACTGGCCCAGTGGACAGCTGATCAGCCGGAATCTCAGGAGATGGACCGCCGCTTATATATCCTGCGGATAGACCAACAATAGTTTAAAAATGGACAGCCCCTTTAAAGTCTTCAATGTACAATAGCACACAATGTTGAACCCTCCACTAGAATCTACAAAACATAACACAATAAAACTACTGAAAATACAAATTCTACCATAAACCTTGGGGCTTTTCTGTAATGTCTGAAATAGTTTATTACACGTGCAATTTGCATTACCCAGCTCCCTGTCACCTCGCTGAACCATCAGTTAATTTATGGTGCTTTAGGCAGTTGAAAGATTGCCTTTTAAGAATCATTGCCATAAATTGCTAGGATATAGAGTTTTATAATTGTGGATAAGTAGTCTGATCAATGACTGATTTGTGACCTCTCACTACTGTTTTTTGAAAAATTATGTTGTTCAATAATAAACATGTTATTAAAAACTACTTTAAAGTTAATGAACTGGAGAACAGAAATTATTTCTGTGGTAAACATCGAATTGTAGCGATTTTTAACTATTGCAGTCCCTGCAGGACTCTAATGTACAGCGCTCTATATCTGTACAATGGAGAACAAACTGTCATATTAAAGGGGTTGTCCCGCGGCGAAATCCAAACTTTTTTTTTTCTTGATACCCCCTCATTGTGCCCCGTTTAAAACAATCTATTTGTTATTTTTTTTTAAAAAAATTGCTTACCTGCATCCATGTTCGGTCAGCATCTTCTTTTCTTCTTTTAAAGATGGCCGCCGGTCCTTTCCCAATGATGCACTGCGGTTTTCTCCCATGGTGCACCGCGGGTCTTCTCCCATGGTGCACCATGGATTGTCTTCTGCTTTCTTGCGTTCCACTGCCGATACAGCCACCTAATTGGCTGATCGGCAGCACGTGACGGAGGCGGAGCTACGATGATGCGGAGAAGAGGGAGGAGCCAGGACGCCGCTCGTGAGCCCGGAGGGAGTAAGAAGAGGAATCCTTACAGCGCAAGCGCGTCTAAAGCAACCAGAAGACACAGAAATTAGATGGCACCATGGAGACGGGGACGCCAGCAACGGAGCAGGTAAGTGAATAACTTCTGTATGGCTCATATTTAATGGACGATGTATATTACAAAGTGCATTAATATGGCCATACAGAAGTGTATAACCCCACTTGCTTTCGCGGGACAACCCCTTTAAGAGCTGCCCAAGGTATATACTATAATATGTGATACCTCATCACAGAGCAAGTTTACTACTAAGCATGCGGGTTTATGGGATATGGCATAGTTGTTCACCAGTGGCTGATATATCATGAGGATATGACTTGGGTAAAACAACCTAGAAGAGTTGCAATTATGATTAGCACAGATGAGCAAACTGAAGCTGTAGAATCCAAATTTGGATTAAACTTGACTAAAAATTCGGTTCAGTGGGAACCTGAACCTCAGGCCCTTCATTTCTGCTGAGCTAGAAGTCCATAAAAGCCCCTAAGGAGGAAGGTGGTGGTTCAATGGATGTAGCTCAGCAGTTAGTACTGTTCCCATGTAGTGATGGAGCCCTAGGTTTAAATCTGACCAAAGACAATATCAGTGTGGGGTTTTCCAATTCTGGTACTTCAAAAATCCATACAGATGTTGTTTTTTGTCAGATTTGAACCTAGGACTTCATTATTGTAAAAAAGTAGTGCTAACCACACTGAGCTACATCCATTGAACCACCATCACCTCAGGGACCCTATACAGTGTTTTATGCTAGTTTTAGGGCTTTTTATGAACTTTCAGTTCAGTCTGAACTAATGTGGACTGGACTCAACTTTTTGATTAAATTCAACAAACTAGCTGAACCAAACTTTTGGAAAGTTTGCTCATCTTTACTGATTAGTGCAAACTATTCATTGTTTGTCATGTTCTCCGGTAAATTAATTTGGTCTTTGACATATGCTAAAAAATATACTATAATGACTGTACTTTATTGAAATGGAAGACAGTTGGACACCAAAGCACCCGACAGCTGTTCCAAGGATGATCACTCCTGTACTTTTACACAGGAGAATCATCTCTCAGTGAATGGAGGTGGTGTGGGCTGGAGATAGTTCTGGCCTGCTCACCTCCATTCCCAATAAACAGGCTGTCGTTCATAGATGCAGCAGACTAATGATGATTTTATGGTCGCCATGAAAGATCCAATCAGCAATTTAACGCTGATTGATCTTTCACTGCATGCATCCACACTGCACAATTATTGTGCTTATTGCACTATGAAACTAGTGATTTGCATGATAAATACCCACATAAAGGGGCTTAAGATTAAAGAAAGGAAAATGTATTTAGAATACGTTTACAAAGTAAAGGTAAGGCATAAGAAACAAGAAGTAGAAGCCATCAAGGAGATCCTCATGAAGAGAATACGAATCTAATGAACTTCTGCAATGAGAGGCACTTAAATGAATTTTCTGTCTCAACACTATAAGGAGTTTCAATGCCCACACAAAAAAAAATGTAAACAAAAAATTGTTAACAATAAACATACAAATAAAATATTATTATATTTCTTAGTTAAAACATGTCAGCATAGACCTGCAACTTATCAGAAAGCATTCTGGCATAGAACAATCCATTCTTATCTTTACAATAAACATTAAGGATAGTGATTAGAGATGAGCGAGCACCCTTGGATAAGTCAGTTACTCGAGCGAGCCTTGCTATTCTCAAGTAACTGCATTCTTGTCCGAGCGTGCTCGAGAGGGCGGGGGATGGGGGAGGGTTAGCTGGGGTTAGCGGGGGGGGGGGGGGGGGGAGAGAGATCTCTCTCACTCTCTTCCCTGCTACCCCCTGCTATCCACCGCCGCCCCCCCTCTGAGCACACTCAGACAAGAATGCAGTTACTCGAGAAGAGCGAGGCTCGCTTGAGTAACTGACCTATCTGACTGTGCTCGCTTATCTCTAATAGTGATGAGTGAACTTTTCGGTTTGGCTGGTGTGAAAGAAGCCATAATATTTTCTATCCTTCATTTTGTCTTGTAACCTGCTAGCAAACAATTACCGGAATGCAATGCCATTTTCCAAGACCATTTACTGAGGTCTCATGAGAAACAGTTTCAATCAGCCTGAGACATCAGTGCACTCCATGTAGGGGAGTCTCCAGAGAGGAGACTTCTCATCCAAGTAAGTCACTTAATTACAACACTAGTAGGAATGAATTTCTTTTTCTCCTTAAGAAGCGCAGGACCCATTTTTAATTGCATTCATTTCAAAGTCATTCCTGGGAACCATTTCTGGTAACTGGTGCTAGGTCCTGCAGCTCTGCACACTGTGGATCCATGAAGGTTGGGTATGAAAAATACCACCGTTTGCTTCAGGGACGTTGTCTGGGTGTAGCGGCCTGCCCTTATCCTTGGGTCAGGTTATCTGCACAAAGTAAGTCCCTTTAGCATTTATCATTTACATATAGGGTGTAAAGTTGCTCATTTGTGTTCACTCAAGCACTGTCCTCATGCAATAAAACTACGCCTAAGAAATTGTTGAGTTTGTATATACGGTGTAACAGGAGTCATAGAAATTAATAGAGGTACACATTTTATGAGCCCTCTACTCAGTTTTTTTGGTAGGGCCCCCATAACAGGCCTATATTTCCTCAATCCCAGCAAAATATCTATGAGTGCTTTATATCAGGAGTAAACTGTCACTCATAAATTTGTATTTTCCTTGATTCCAGATTCAATCTCAAAAGAGTAGTTGCATAGTTTTCCTTTCAGCTGATTGGGTTGTCCTCAAAAGGACATATCAGAAAAAGTTTGGAACTAAGATTTGATGGACCTTCACAGGGCACACCAAACAAAAAAACAAACAAACAAACATTTTCAGCCCTCCAGGACTATGTGGTGATGTTATTCCCCCATTCTGTGCATGGGGAGAAAAAACTGTAATCAGTAGACCACCCAGATTTATATTAGTGGAGCAAGATCAATTATTTTCCAACATCCCACTTCTGGGAAAGTTATGCTGATTACTGGTTATTAAGTGATAGGGTAACCTCCCATCACTTATATCAATTCTTCATGAACGTGGATAGTAGATTTTGTTTTTTAAGAAGAAGTAGACTTTATCCTTTATAGATAACTGCCACTATTCTCCCATGGGTGCTACTGATATAGCTTATTGTCTCACCAAACGACAGTTTCTGTACTTTGTGTCTCACTTCATATATATCTTCTTTATTTCGTATTAAATTTCATATATACCTTAAACGCGTTTCCCCGGTAGTTACGCAGTTCATTAGGAAGTGTATTTATTCCCTTATAGACGGGTTTAGAAAATAAACACAGAATATATTTCTAATAGATAGTATTTTCTTAATCGACACATATAGGTCGTTTTGCTCAATCGACCATAATATGGATCACGCCCAATATTCCACTTAGTCCCTTAAATGTTATTGGGAGCGGTATAATGCCTAATTTGGTAATATGGCTCATCTCTTTCTTACAGGAGGAGGGGGTTTATATAGTGTAAAGGTGGACCATGGATAAACTAATTTTGTGTATGACTAATTAGTCTCCAACTGGTCAAACCTAAGACATATTTGTGGATTGTATTGCTTAAATGACTCAATTCACCAATATCCCCCATTAATAGGTGTCAGTTCCTTTTGGTTTTTGTGTGAACTTCATATTGATTTGTTGCTGTAGTGTAACCTTGTTCATATGGATTCCTCAGAGGGGATAATATGCAATAGGAGGTATCAATGTTTCACTATGCCTAGTGCAGCAGTGGCTTTTTAGTAAAATAATATCCCTGCCCTAAGATGTTGAAATCAGGGAATCCTCAACAGAGAACCAGAGAATAAAGCCACCTGGCAGGATGCTGAATAATATTCCCCTCAAAGGTAGTTGCAAGAGGATGTTCTGTGTGAATTATTAGTGTATAGCTTGCATTAACTGGCTTTATGATGCAAGTTCCTACATTGAGGTAAAGCACAATCTCAGATAAGTATGGCTAAATATATGAGGCTACATAATTCACACTTTACTAAACAGTACTAGATTTTGCTGGCTGTATAGAACATATTGTCCCCTTTTCCAGCAAAGGTTTCCCTCATAAGCAAACAGATAGAAGGTTAAAGAAAGAGACTGTAGCTCATAGCCTTGGTGGTAGGCTAGAGCATATATATGCCAGCAGTCGGTAGCACGGCAGCACAGCAGTGGGCAAGCGTCAGCAAGCCGTGCTGAAACTAATCAGCTTAGGTAACAAGAGGCACACGGCCCCTGAGCTGCTACAGGGTCTGACAGAGCAGACCGACCTCTGTCTTTCGCCGCTGAGCCTCCAACCGGGCATGTTTGTGTGTGACAACGGCCGTAACCTGGTGGCGGCTCTGCTGCTCGGCAGCCTCACACACACACACCATGCCTGACCCACATCTTCAATCTGGTGGTTCAGCGGTTTCTGAAAAATTACCCCTACTTGTCTGACCCGCTCGGCAAGGTGTGCCACGTCTGCGCACATTTCTGCAAGTCCACCATGGACGCTGCCACCCTGAGGACCCTGCAACATCGGTTTCAGCTGCCAGAGGACCTACTGCTGTGCGACGTGCCCACACGCTGGAATTCTATGCTGCACATGTTGACCAGGCTGTATAAGCAGCGTAGAGCAATGGTGGAATATCAGCTGCAACATGGCCGGCAGAGTAGTAGTCAGCCTCTGCAATTCTTTACTAAGGAGTGGGCATGGATGGCAGATATCTGCCACGTCCTAGGAAACTTTGAGGAGTCTACCCAGATGGTGAGCGGCGATGCGGCCATCATTAGCGTTACCATCCCGCTGCTGAGAAGTTCGATGCTAAGCATAAAGGCCGACGCTTTGCGGTTGGAACAGGAGACAGGGAATGACAGTATGTCGTTTGATAGCCAGTCCACCCTCATGTCTATGTCTCAGCGTGTTTTGGAGGAGAAGGAGGAGGAGGAGGAGGAGGGGGAAGAGACAGCTGGCCACACTGCAGAGGGTACCCATGCTGCTTGCCTCTCATATGTTCAGAGTGTATGGGCTGAAGAGGAGGAGGAGGATCCTGAAAGTCGTCTTCCTAGTGAGGACAGTGATGTGTGATGTGTGGCGTACTGGGACCCTGGCACACATGGCTGCCTTCATGTTAGGCTGCCTTTCCCGTGACCCTCTCATTAGACGCATTCTAGCCAATACGGGGCACTGAGTGTACACCCTTCTAGACCCACGGTATAAGGAGAACCTTTCCACTCTCATTCCCGAAGAGGAAAGAGGTACGAGAGTGATGCAATACCACAGGGCCCTGGTGGAAAAAGTGATGCTAAAGTTCCCGAGGGCCAAGTAGCAGGGGAGGCGCAAAGATCAGGCAGCATGTCCAGCACAGGCAGGAGAACACTCTCCAAGTCCTTTGCCAGTGTTATGGTTCCCCAGCCAGACTGTGTCACCACTCCCCAGTCAAGGCTTAGTTGGAGGGAGCACTGTAAAAAGATGGTGAGGGAGTACATAGCCGATCATACCACCGTCATCCGTGATGCCTCTGCTCCATACAACTTTTAGGTGTCAAAGCTGGACACGTGGCATGAACTTGAGCTGTACGCCCTGGAGGTGCTGGCCTGCCCTAACGCTAGTGTCTTGTCAGAGAGGGCGTTTAGTGCAGTTGGGGGAATCATAACGGACAAGCATACCTGCCTGTCAACTGCCAGTGCTGACATGCTTACACTCATAAAGATGAACAAAGGCTGGATTTCCCCAGACTTCTCTTCTCCACCAACTGAAAGCAGCGGAAGCTAATGATTCTTTTTGCTGCAACAGGAGAAAAATGCATCCTTTGTCACCACAAAAAAGGGGAAATTATCTTTGTTAATCACTCTCGGATATTATTACTCCTCCTCCTCCTAAAACAGCATGCCATCACGCTGAACTGCCAATTTTTCTGCGGCCCTAAAGGCTCTGATTAAAAGTTTTTTTTACAGGTGTTCACCTATACTCTTGGTACACCAATGTTTCAGGGGTTCGCCTACACTCTTGCTACAGAAATGTTACAAGGGTCCGCCTATACTCTTGCTACATAAATGTTACTGGGGTCTGCCTATACTCTTGCTAAAGAAATGTTACTGGGGTCCACCTATACTCTTGCTACATAAATGTTACAGGGGTCCGCGTATACTCTTGCTACAGAAATGTTACTGGGGTCCGCCTATACTCTTGCTACAGAAATGTTACTGGGGTCCGCCTATACTCTTGCTACATAAATGTTACTGGGGTCCGCCTATACTCTTGCTATAGAAATGTTACTGGGGTCCGCCTATACTGTGGGTGCACAAAGGTTTCCCATTGCGGTGTTCAGATGCCTGACACATACACAGAATGCCAGATATGGCCTGTGGAACTTCTTTGTGGTTCATCCAGTCTTTGGAGCAATGAAAGCAACCGTAACTGATTTAAAGAGACGATCACAGCTGTACTAACTTCCGAGTCTGCTTTATGCCCACGATTACTGAGGGTGTAAGCCGAGGCTGAGGTCCTTGGCGGGGTGAAACTGCCTTGTTTGGGCGCTCTGATTTCTTTATGTGTAATACTGTCTTTGAAATTCATGAGCTCGCCTATGCTGTGGGTGCACAAAGACTGCCCATTGCGTTGTTTTACCTGTCTGGCAGAAATACACTGACTGACTTGGCTAGGGTGCAGACAGCTTTCCCATTGCGGTGTTTTACCTATCTGGCACAAATACACTGAATGACTAGGGCAGAAGTGTGGGTCGAGGTCCTGGGCGGGGGGGGGGGGGGGCGCTGCCATGTTTGGGCACTCTATTTTCTTCATGTTTAATACTGTTTTGTGGGCTCGCCTAAGCTGTGGGTGCACAAAGGCTTTCCCGTTGCATTGTTCAGCTATCTGACACATACAAAGAATGAATTGGGCAGAAATGTGGGCCGAGGCAGAGATCCTTGGCGGGGTGAAACTCTGCCATGTTTGGGCACTCTGATTTCTTCATTAGTAATACTTTCCTTGGGTTCCAGGGGCTCGCCTATGCTGTGGGTGTACAAAGACTTCCCATTGCGTTGTTTTACCTGTCTGGCACAAATACACTGACTGAGTAGGGCAAAAATGTGGGCCGAGGCCCTTGGCGGGGTGAAACGCTGCCATGTTTGTGCACTCTGATTTCCTCATGTGTAATACCATGTTTGAGTTCCTTGGGCTCGCCTATGCTGTGGATGCACAAAGACTTCCCATTGTGGTGTTTTACCTGTCTGGCACAAATACACTGACTGACTAGGGTAGAAATGTGGGCCGAGGTCCTTGGAGGGGTGAAACTCTGCCATGTTTGGGCGCTGTGATTTCTTTAGGCGTAATACCATCTTTAAGTTCCTTGGGCTCGCCTATGCTGTAAGTGCACAAAGACTTCCCATAGCGTTGTTTTACCTGTCTGGCACAAATACACTGACTGAGTAGGGCAAAAATGTGGGCCGAGGCCCTTGGCGGGGTGAAACGCTGCCATGTTTGTGCACTCTGATTTCCTCATGTGTAATACCATGTTTGAGTTCCTTGGGCTCGCCTATGCTGTGGGTGCACAAAGACTTCCCATTGTGGTGTTTTACCTGTCTGGCATAAATACACTGACTGACTAGAGCAAAAATGTGGGCCGAGGCCCTTGGCGGGGTGAAGCTCTGCCATGTTTGGGCACTCTGATTTCTTTCTGCGTAATACCATCTTTGTGCACCGACAGCATAGGCTAGCCCAAGGAACTCAAAAACTTCCCATTGCAGTGTTGAGCTATCTGACACCTACACAGAATGAATTGTGTGGGGACACATGGATTTCCCATTGCTATGTAACTCATGGCACCTTGGGTCACACAAGGTGAAGGCTTGGACTGAGCCTGACCCTGGGCCCACTCACATGCCTCCCACACAGAGTATTGATGCATTGTGGAGATGTGTAGAAGTGCTGGCACCTGAGTCCCCTTTATGCCCACGTTTGCGACTCCTGACAATTTTGTGACGGAGGTGGCACGGGATTGGAATGATGATCGTACGTCAATTTATCATCAATTCTCAACAGCATTGTGGGCTATCGCCCACACTTTCAAAGGGGGTCGCTGCCTAGCCCTGCCAACCCTCTGCAGTGTGTGCCTCCAGTTCCTCCTTATCGCAGACGCACTTATAAATCGACATGAGGGTGGTGTGGCTATGAAGCGAGTGTGTGGCATGAGGCCAGCTGAATGCTGCGCTGGGAAAGTTTTGTGCGTGCTGTGGACGCAGGTTGGACTGCAATGCCAGCATGTAACCCAGGAGAAGAGGCAGCGGTGTCACCCGCAGGCAGTGATTGTCCTTGGTTGCAGGTTGCGTGGTGCTTAGCTCAGATGTGCCAGCGCGTGTGCCTTGCTAATGAGGGTTTGTCCCAAGTAAATTGTTAGGGGGGTGACAGCCAGGCTCTTGCCCCTATTTTGGCTTAATAGTGGCGCCTGGGAGCCTCAGATGCAGCCATGCATGCTGCCCCTGCCCTTCCCTACCCGTTTCTGTGGTGTTTCCATGACTTTCTGATGTTTTCTGGTGTTTCACAAGTCATCACTTATGCAGAGCATCAGTCCCATACAAAAATGCTCGAGTCCCCCATTGACTTCAATGTGGTTTGTTACTCGAAACGAGCTCTCGAGCATTACAAAAAGTTCGACTTGAGTACCGAGCACCCGAGCATTTTGGTGTTCGCTCATCTCTAGTTGTAACAGTGAGGGTTAGTTCACACAAGCGTGTTTTTGTGTGTACATACGCACGCACAAAAACACGCTTCTATTTGCAACAATGCATTCCCTATGGTGTGTGCACATGTCCGTGCTTTGCAGGTGCGTACCTGCAAAGATAGGACATGCGTGCACCATAGGGAATGCACTCTTTGTTTTCAATGGAGCGGCGGCTGCTGTCGGCGGCTCTATTAAGAACAATGGTCTGCTGGCTCCCTGCATTCTTTTTTAGGGAAGGGCTTTACATATAAGCTCTTCCCTGAAAAAGAAAAATTTTAGTGTAAAAAAATAAAAAAAAATACTTACCTGTCCATCACTGCTGTGTCCCCCGCGGGGATGAAGAACACATCTGCCGCATGCGGCAGATGTTTCCTTCATCCCCACTAGTCAAAAGAACTCCCTGCTGCTACATCTGCCACATCTGTGGCAGATGCAGCAGAGGAATTCTTCAATTCTCTACCGCAGCTGTCATACGTAAAAAACAAAAAAAATAGATACTCAGCTGAAGGGAGGTTAGTATCTATTTTTTTGTTGTTGTTTAAACCACTTTTACTTGATTTTCAGGGAAGGGCTTATATTTAAAGCCCTTCCCTGAAATCAGTTGCCGGCAGCAGAATCATCTACCGCAGCTGACATGTGTGACAGCTGCGGTAGAGAATTAAAGAATTTCTCTGCTGCATCTGCCAGATGTGGCAAATGTATCAGCAGGGAATTCTTTTAACTAGCGGAAATGAAGGAAACATCTGCCGCATGCAGCGGTCGACAGGTAAGTAATTTTTTTTTTTACACTACTTTTAGTTGGCTTTTCAGGGTAAGGCTTATGAAGCCCTTCCCTGAAAAGCCATTCACGGCTGCCGGGGCTCAGCGGCGACTTCTGCCGCTGTCCCTTACTCTGTAGTACTGAGCTATCAGCAGCCGGAGATTTAAAATCCCCGCCTGCTGGTAGCTCTGATTGTGATTGGCTGAAGCGTGCAGCCAATCACAATTAGAGCTACCAGCAGGCGGGGATTTTAAATCCCCGGCTGCTGATAGCTGAGAGCTACAGAGCTGGGGACAGCGCCAGAAGTCGCAACTGAGCCCCGGCAGGTGAGTATTTTTCTTTTTTTTAACTTTTTCACTATTTTAAAAGGCTTTTCAGGGAAGGGCTTATAAAGCCACTGTCCCCAGCTCTGCACTGCTGTTTTGAGCTATCAGCAGCCGGGGATTTAAAATCCCCACCTGCTGGTAACTCTGATTGTGATTGGCTGAAGTGCTTTTAAATCCCCGGCTGCTGATAGCTCAGAACTACAGAGCCGAGGACAGCGGAAGGGAGGTGAGTATTTTTTTTTTTAATACACTTTTTAATTGGCTTTTCAGGAAAAAGCCATTGACATTATGCCGGCAGCAGGATTCTCTACCGCAGCTGCCATGTGTGACAGCTGCAGTTGAGAATTGAAGAATTCCCTTTGCTGCATCTGCCACAGATGTGGCAGATGTGGCAGCAGAGATTTCTTTTAACTAGTGGGGGTGAAGAAAACATCTGTCGCATGCAGCAGATGTGTTCTTCATTCCCGCGGGGGTCACGGCAGCGGCGGAGAGGTAAGTTTTGTTAATTTTTTTTGTTTTGCACTAAAATGTTTCTTTTTCAGGGAAGGGCTTATATGTAAAGCCCTTCCCTGAAAAAGAATGCAGAGGGCCGGCAGAGCATTGTTTTCAATGAAGCCGCTGGCAGCAGCTCCGGCTCCATTGACAACAAGCACGCAGCTGTGTTCACGCGTGTTTTTGCTCGTACCTAGGTGCGGACGTATGTACGCACCTAAGTACGCACAAAAAGACGCTCGTGTGAACGCATCCTGAATCCACCAATGTAGAGGAGTTCTTAAGAAAGGTTCTGCGAGGGGATTGAAATGCTGTATTGATTTGAATGATTAAACCACTTATTGGAAATGCCGTTGTCTGACTGTCTGTCCTCCTGTAAATATATTCCTATGGTATATTATTAATTTCCAGCTTGTAAAGTAACATTACTATGTACATCCTACAATTACATAATTAGATTCAGTTTTTACTTTTTGCTGTTACCTGAATGCTTTATGTCTTTGAAAGTCCCTGGATAAATATGTTATTTCCATTAACCTTCTCCCTTTTCTTAAGCAAACACCTTATTTCATCTTTGCTACAATAACACATTTTCCTTTTGCTTTATCAAAGTGAGATTCTAGCCGACCCCTTTCCACTGAGATAACTATGATAAAAGTAAATGATAACATGAATAGGCAGTGTTCTACGTCCTAAGAGAAACAAATACCATAGATATGATACTTTCATTAGTAACGTTTCCCCTAGTGCCTAATCTAATGTTTAAATACAATGTCTGAACAAGGGCAGGTAGTGTAAGGAAATGTTTTAAAAAGAGGGGGTAGAACCTGACCTTACTGGTGGCTTCAGCCTGCAGCTCCATCACACATGTGCCCCATTTAGTGTTAATCAAGCTAATCCCTAAATATAATGAGGATAGGGAGAGACAAGAGTGGTCCTGCGCTGGGATCCCCGATATCTAACAAAAATCAAGGTGACTTGCAGAAATTTATCACAAGACGAAGCACTCACTCTCCATTCTGGACCTCAAAGATGGTGCAGGCCTCAGCAACAGAGGAAGACCTGTCTGCAGACTCTAATCTGGAGAGTGGCACAGAAGGAGATTTCAGTGATTCCACCCTTGCTACCATTTTTAAAAGCTTTCTGAGGAACAGTTTCACAAGCCTTGTGCCCTGTGATGACAGAATTGGCCGATATCAAATGAGAAGTATGACATGGTTTGGAAGACTTAGTATGTTCAGAGATGACTACCCATGCGGGTGTGCTGGCTTCCTATCTCTCTCAACAAAAAACATGTTGATATTACTATGGTGCTGATTGTAGATCATGAGAAAAGGAGCTGCAATATAAGGATTAAAATCGTTTCAGAATCCGGGCCGTGGACACCCTTAGATTTACCAACTCGCCTGTGTTCTCAGACTAAGATCTGAAATTCACTCGCGGGAGCTTTTCTGTGTTTAAAAAAATGCAGCGATATCGCAGGTGTAAAATTGCATTTTTTTTGCGATTGCGATGTGATGTTTCTTTTTCGAATCTTGCATCAGAAGGTAGAAGCCATTCCGGCCATACAGCGTTTTTTTCTTGCAGCATTCTTTTGCAGAACTCCATAATGAGGGAAAACACCAAGACGGCCCCCTCGTAATCTGTGCACAAGTTGGAACACCTGATAAATTGTCAGTGGTTGTAGTAAATGGTTTTGAGTTGTTGCCAAGTGAGTGTCTGCACAATTTGTTTGATGCCATGGCGTTTCAGCGTGCGGCTGTGCTTCATAACTGCCTTGTTTCACGGTTATTTGGGGGAACGCAGATGTATGTTGGAGGGACTGCGTGCATCACCGCAAAGAATGTGGATTCACCTCCTCCCTGCCATGCGCCCAATCAAAGGGCAGTTTTATTTGCTTTATGATGAGCTTTGACCCCACCCTGAAGAATTTCTGGCTTTTACACGTCTTTCAATTCGTTTGACCGGCTTATGGAAAAGGTTTGCCCAGAAATCACCTTTCAAGACACCTGACTGAGGAGGTGTGTTTAAGCTGGGGAATGTCTGATAGTTACACTGAGGTACATTTTCCATTACTGTCTTATGGTTTTTTTTGTGTCAAAACTAGAGATGAGCGAACGTACTCGTCCGTGCTTAATACTTGTTCGAGTATTAGCGTGTTCGAGATGCTCGTTACTCGTGACGAGTACCACGCGATGTTCGAGTTACTTTCACTTCATCTCTAAGACGTTAGCGCGCTTTTCTGGCCAATAGAAAGACAGGGAAGGCATTACAACTTCCCCCTGCGATGTTCAAGCCCTATACCACCCCCCTGCAGTGAGTGGCTGGCGAGATCAAGTGTCACCCGAGTATAAAAATCGGCCCCTCCCGTGGCTCGCCACAGATGCATTCTGACATAGTTCAGGGAAAGTGCTGTCTTGCTGGAGCTGCTATAGGGAGAGCGTTAGGAGTTATTTTAGGCTTCAAGAACCCAAACGGTCCTTCTTAGGGCCACATCTAACCGTGTGCAGTACTGTGGAGGCTGCTTTTTGCAGTGTTGCTCATTTTTTTTTTTTTGTATATCGGCCGTGCAGAGCATTGTGCCCTGCAGTAATACTCCAGGGCCAGAAGTGGTGGTTAGGCAGGGACAGAAGACATATATTGTGAGGCAGGGACAGAAGACATATATTGATTGAATATAGGCAGTGGGCCTTTGCAAAAACATTTGGGAAAAAAATCTATTTGGGCTGCCTGTGACTGTCCTCAGTGTTCTGGGTCTCTGCTGGGTGTAGTAGTCCTCCTAATTCATACGCAGCCAGCTAAGTGTTACAGCAGGCTTGCGCAAAATTATTTCCTGGCTCTGTGTTGGCTGTTAAATCACCGCTGTATTGCAGTCCACAGTGCAACACTCTGCAGTTATTTGACATACTCCAGGGCCAGTAGCGGTGAGGCAGGGACAGAAGACATATATTGATTGAATATAGGCAGTGGGCCTTTGCAAAAACATTTGGGGGAAAAAATCTATTTGGGCTGCCTGTGACTGTCCTCAGTGTTCTGGGTCTCTGCTGGGTGTAGTAGTCCTCCTAATTCATACGCAGCCAGCTAAGTGTTACAGCAGGCTTGCGCAAAATTATTTCCTGGCTCTGTGTTGGCTGTTAAATCACCGCTGTATTGCAGTCCACAGTGCAACAGTCTGCAGTTATTTTACATACTCCAGGGCCAGTAGCGGTGAGGCAGGGGCAGAAGACATATATTGATTGAATATAGGCAGTGGGCCTTTGCAAAAATATTTTGGGAAAAAAATCTATTTGGGCTGCCTGTGACTGTCCTCAGTGTTCTGGGTCTCTGCTGGGTGTAGTAGTCCTCCTAATTCATACGCAGCCAGCTAAGTGTTACAGCAGGCTTGCGCAAAATTATTTCCTGGCTCTGTGTTGGCTGTTAAATCACCTCTGTATTGCAGTCCACAGTACAACACTCTGCAGTTATTTGACATACTCCAGGGCCAGTAGCGGTGAGGCAGGGACAGAAGACATATATTGATTGAATATAGGCAGTGGGCCTTTGCAAAAACATTTTGGGAAAAAAATCTATTTGGGCTGCCTGTGACTGTGCTCAGTGTTCTGGGTCTCTGCTGGGTGTAGTTGTCCTCCTAATTCATACACAGCCAGCTAACTGTTACAGCAGGCTTGCGCAAAATTATTTCCTGGCGTTCCGTAAGCGAAGTCAGCCTCCAACCACAGGCCAATGAGCGGCACACTTAATTACAGCATTCTGTTTCTGAACTACTGGTAATACACCATGCTGAGGGGTAGGGGTAGGCCTATAGGACGTGGACGCGGGCGAGGACGCGGAGGCCCAAGTCAGGGTGTGGGCACAGGCCGAGCCAGTGCGGTGGCCAGGGGTAGAGGCAGGGCCAGACCGAATAATCAACCAAATGTTTCCCAAAGCGCCCCCTCGCGCCATGCCACCCTGCAGAGGTCAAGGTGCTCAGCGGTGTGGCAGTTTTTCACAGAGACGCCTGACGACCGACGAACAGTGGTGTGCAACCTTTGTCGCGCCAAGATCAGCCGGGGAGCCACCACCACCAGCATGCGCAGGCATATGATGGCCAAGCACCCCACAAGGTGGGACGAAGGCCGTTCACCGCCTCCGGTTTGCACCACTGCCTCTCCCCCTGTGCCCCAACCTGCCACTGAGATCCAACCCCCCTCTGAGGACACAGGCACTACCGTCTCCTGGCCTGCACCCACATCCTCACCTCCGCTGTCCTCGGCCCCATCCAGCAATGTCTCTCAGCGCAGCGTCCAGACGTCGCTAGCACCACTGTTTGAGCGCGTGCGCAAGTACGCCGCCACGCACCCGCACGCTCAAGAGTTAAACGTGCACATTGCCAAATTGATCAGCCTGGAGATGCTGCCGTATAGGCTTGTGGAAACGGAGGCTTTCAAAAGCATGATGGCGGCGGCTGCCCCGCGCTACTCGGTTCCCAGTCGCCACTACTTTTCCCGATGTGCCGTCCCAGCCCTGCACGACCACGTCTCCCGCAACATTGTACGCGCCCTCACCAACGCGGTTACTGCCAAGGTCCACTTAACAACAGACACGTGGACAAGCACAGGCGGGCAGGGCCATTATATCTCCCTGACGGCACATTGGGTGAATTTAGTGGAGGCTGGGACAGAGTCAGAGCCTGGGACCGCTCACATCCTACCCACCCCCCGAATTGCGTGCCCCAGCTCGGTGGTGGTATCTGCGGCGGTGTATGCTTCCTCCACTAAACCACCCTCCTCCTCCTCCTACGCAACTTCTGTCTTGCAATCAAGATGTGTCAGCAGCAGCACGTCGCCAGCAGTCAGTGTCACGCGGCATGGCAGCACAGCGGTGGGCAAGCGTCAGCAGGCCGTGCTGAAACTACTCAGCTTAGGAGAGAAGAGGCAGACGGCCCACGAACTGCTGCAGGGTCTGACAGAGCAGACCGAGCGCTGGCTTGCGCCGCTGAGCCTCCAACCGGGCATGGTCGTGTGTGACAACGGCCGTAACCTGGTGGCGGCTCTGCAGCTCGGCAGCCTCACGCACGTGCCATGCCTGGCCCATGTCTTTAATTTGGTGGTTCAGCGCTTTCTGAAAAGCTACCCACACTTGTCATACCTGCTCGGAAAGGTGCACCGGGTCAGCGCACATTTACGCAACTCAAAGACGGACGCTGCCACCCTGCGGACATTGCAACATCGGTTTCATCTGCCAGTGCACCGATTGCTGTGCGACGTGCCCACACAATGGAACTCTACGCTCCACATGTTGGCCAGGCTCTATGAGCAGCGTAGAGCTATTGCGGAATACCAACCCCAACATGGGCGGCGTAGTGGGAGTCAGCTTCCTCAATTATTTACAGAAGAGTGGGCCTGGTTGGCAGACATCTGCCAGGTCCTTGGAAACTTTGAGGAGTCTACCCAGATGCTGAGCGGGGATGCTGCAATCATTAGCGTCACCATTCCTCTGCTATGCCTCTTGAGAAGTTCCCTGCAAAGCATAAAGGCAGACGCTTTGCACTCGGAAACGGAGGCGGGGGAAGACAGTATGTCGCTGGATAGTCAGAGCACCCTCATGTCTATATCTCAGCGCATTGAGGAGGATGAGGGGGAGGAGCATGAGGAGGAGGGGGAAGAGACAGCTTGGCCCACTGCTGAGGGTACACATGCTGCTTGCCTGTCATCCTTTCAGCGTGTATGGCCAGAGGAGGAGGAGGAGGAGGGGGAGGAGCATGAGGAGGAGGGGGAAGAGACAGCTTGGCCCACTGCTGAGGGTACACATGCTGCTTGCCTGTCATCCTTTCAGCGTGTATGGCCAGAGGAGGAGGAGGAGGAGGAGGATCCTGAAAGTGATCTTCCTAGTGAGGACAGCCATGTGTTGCGTACAGGTACCCTGGCACACATGGCTGACTTCATGTTAGGATGCCTTTCTCGTGACCCTCGCGTTACACGCATTCTGGCTACTACGGATTACTGGGTGTACACACTGCTCGACCCACGGTATAAGGAGAACCTTTCCACTCTCATTCCCGAAGAGGAAAGGGGTTCGAGAATTATGCTATACCACAGGGCGCTGGTGGACAAACTGATGGTAAACTTCCCATCCGACAGCGCTAGTGGCCGAAGGCGCAGTTCCGAGGGCCAGGTAGCAGGGAAGGCGCAGAGATCAGGCAGCATGTACAGCGCAGGCAGGGGACCATTCTCCAAGGTCACCGGTCCCCAGTCAAGGCTGAGTTGGCGGGAGCACTGTAAAAGGATGGTGAGGGAGTACGTAGCCGATCGCACGACCGTCCTCGGTGACGCCTCTGCCCCCTACAACTACTGGGTGTCGAAGCTGGACACGTGGCCTGAACTCGCGCTGTATGCCCTGGAGGTGCTTGCTTGTCCTGCGGCTAGCGTCTTGTCAGAGAGGGTGTTTAGCGTGGCTGGGGGAATCATCACGGATAAGCGTATAATTTTTATACGTTTCAATGCTCATTAAAGCGTTGAAACTTTCACCTGAACCAATTTTTATTTTAACTGGGCTGCCTCCAGGCATAGTTACCAATTAAGCCACATTAACCAAAGCGATTAATGGGTTTCACCTGCCCTCTTGGTTGGGCATGGCCTACAGTGTAATCAAATTAATTTTTAGCACACCTGCATTACAGCTGACGCTACATCAGCTGTGCTGGGCACTGCAATGGGATATATTTATGTACCGCCGGTGGCTTCCTGGCACCCACCCATGCTGTGGGTCCACACGGAGTTGTAACTGCATGTGTCCACTTCTAAAGAACCCCAGTCTGACTGGGGCATGCAGTGTGGGCCGAAGCCCACCTGCATTAAGTACGACATTAACCCAGCTGTGTTGGGCACTGCAATGGGATATATTTATGTACTGCCGGTGGGTTCCAGTGAGCCACCCATGCCGTGGGTCAACAGGGAGTTGTAACTGCATGTGTCCACTTCTTAAGAACCCCAGTCTGACTAGGGCATGCAGTGTGGGCCGAAGCCCACCTGCATTAAGCACGACATTACCTCAGCTGTGTTGGGCACTGCAATGGGATATATTTATGTACCGCTGGTGGCTTCCTGGCACCCACCCATGCTGTCGGTCCACACGGAGTTGTAACTGCATGTGTCCACTTCTAAAGAACCGCAGTGTGACTGGAGCATGCAGTGTGGGCCGAAGCCCACCTGCATTAAGCACGACATTACCTCAGCTGTGATGGGCAATGCAATTGGATACATTTATGTACCGCCGGTGGGTTCCAGGGAGCCACCCATGCTGTGGGTGCACACGGAATTCCCATTGCGGAGTTGTACCTGCCTGTGGCTATTTATAAAAAACCGCGGTCTGACTGGGGCATGCAGACACCTTGACAGAATGAATAGTGTGTGGCACATAGGTTCCCCATTGCTATGCCCACGTGTGCAGCTCCAGATGGAGGTGGCACAGGATTGGATTTCTCATTGCTTCTGTACAGCATTGTGGACTATCGCCCCGCCCCTTTTAAAGAGGGTCGCTGCCTAGCCGTGCCAACCCTCTGCAGTGTGTGCCTGCGGTTCCTCCTCATGGCAGACGCACTTATAAATAGACATGAGGGTGGCGTGGCATGAGGGCAGCTGAAGGCTGGGCAGGGACAGTTTGGTGTGCGCTGTGGACACTGGGTCGTGTGTGTGTGTGTGTGTGTGGGGGGGGTTGGTCAGCATGTAACCCAGGAGAAGTGGCAGCGGAGTGTCATGCAGGCAGTAATTGTTCTTTGTTGGAGGTAGTGTGGTGCTTAGCAAAGGTATGCCATGCTAATGAGGGCTTTTCAGAAGTAAAAATTGTTGGGAGGGGGGGGCACTCTTGCCGGTATTGTGGCTTAATAGTGGGACCTGGGAACTTGAGATGCAGCCCAACATGTGGCCCCTCGCCTGCCCTATCCGTTGCTGTGTCGTTCCCATCACTTTCTTGAATTGCCCCGATTTTCACAAATGAAAACCTTA
The DNA here is from genome assembly GCF_035609145.1 of Eleutherodactylus coqui. Classification (NCBI taxonomy): domain Eukaryota; kingdom Metazoa; phylum Chordata; class Amphibia; order Anura; family Eleutherodactylidae; genus Eleutherodactylus; species Eleutherodactylus coqui. The sequence goes on from NC_089842.1 coordinate 64,872,507, forward strand.
GCGAGCATCGGCAATATACAAAAATGCTTGGGTCGCCCATTGACTTCAATGGTGTTCGTTACTCGAAACGAACCCTAGAGCATCGCGATAATTTCGTCCCGAGTAACGAGCACCCGAGCATTTTGGTGCTCGCTCATCTCTAGTCAAAACGTAATGTTATTTTATTCTGTGCTGCAATGTTGCGTTGCATTTTCTTTGTGCTAGTTTGGCAACTGCAAATTTCCTGCAAATTGCAGAACACTACATTATAAGGGTCTAGGTTTATCTTGACTTTAAAGCGCTAATGAGCAGGACACTGCGACTTATACCAATCTGGAGGACAGTCCTTCTACGCTGATACTGAGGCACCACTCACAGCGTCAGTTCCCAATCCACAGCAGCTGGGAGGGGAATGCAGACACTTTATGTGATGACACTTACCTAACTGGTTTTTAAACTTCTATATGGCAGCTCAACCCGTGTACCCACTAGCCTGTTCTGGACACCACTACGACTGTGTAGAACCAACGCATAGGACACGAATAGTGTTTTGTCATAGCTGATGCTACCATCCCTGTATCCATCACCCAGGGCCTCTTCAAAATTTAAATAGAATGCACCCCCAACACATTCTAATAGGTCAATGGTATTTTTGGGGGGGGGGAGGGGAGGGGGTTAGGAACTTTATACACGCTTCATCAGTCCCCAAACTTTGAATCCAGCCATAGCAAGCAGTTTTACTTGCAATTTCTTTGGAATTTGGCAAAACATGGCCAACCCATGTATCCTAAAAGGAATAAAAGGAAGATTGGATTGTCAGATTTCACATTCACATACAGTTTGTGCTTGTCATTAGTGTTATAGACATGAATAATGATTTTGAGGAAGCACCAAATTTTAAAACAAAATTTTTTATACACAGAGTACTTAGGTACATAGAGCTCTTTGTCCACAATTTGAAATCGCAAAACAAATGGTAGTGACTAGCAGTTGCGGAAGACACAGACAATTTTCAATAAAGTGCTGAACCTGGGTAACTATTCAGGAGCACAGCCGGCCCTTTAACACATTTGCACCTTTCTTTCTGAAAGCTTTGGTTTGGGGCTAAAAAAAATGCCATTGCTATTGACCATTGCGTCCTGAACAGAAAAGGAGTCATATAGGAAACAAGGGTCTAGTAAAATTATAGGAACATTGGAATGCCAAAATTTGTTCTAAAATGTGGGCCCTAAAAAAACCCCAAACAAACACAATGCTGATGGTGCAAAAAAATTAATTCTACACAATAAAAAACAACACAACTTAAGCGCCGTAGCATGAACCCTATAGATTGCAGTACTTCTGCAAATGCACCCCAAGAGGGCCATCTCCACAATCCTGTGTGGGAAAGAAGGAGGGTGAGGGGGCTGGGGAAGGCACTGAGGCATTTCTGGGGTGTTGTGGAGCAGATGCAGAGGTGGCTCTGATTGCGGGAATGAGTTCTCGCGCAAAAAGTAAGAATTGCCAGAAACCAGGGCATGTGCATGATCAGGATTCTGTGCTGCATTAATAAGCCCAATTATTGCACGAAGAAGCTGCATTTGGAAATCTCCCACAAGCCGCCTAATGCATGTTGCCACGCATTGCCCCGCATAATCCGACCAATCTTGGTTCTGCTGTGTACGAAGATATTGCAGCACCTGTAGATAGACATGCTGCCCAACATTGGGCACCACATGCTGTCTGCGGGCACGTCTTGCAGCTCGTAGAGGCGTTGGTTGTAGTGCTTCAATAGGTGGAGGTGATGGTGCTGGTGGCTCTTCAGCAGCTTCCTCAGCTAATTCTATGGGCTCGCTGTGGAGGGTTGCAGTGGCTGAGGATGCCTCACTTTAGGGAAATGCTATCCTCGTCATCCAGTGCATTGTCTTGGATTCTGCAAAAGGAAAAATGCAGACACCATTAGTACAAGTCAAAGCTCAGTGCTGTACACTATAGCCCAGCCACGGACTGCCACGATGAAACCCACAGAAAATAAGCTGGTTCTCCCTGTTGAGAATGCAGCACCATGGACAACAGGGACTGCGTCTGACACTGCTCTTATAGGTTTGTTTACTTTGGGCAGGCTGTTAACAAGCAGACCACAACAGCTGTTAGCTTTCTGACTGGCCATTGTTAAGGTTGGCAAAGAATCTGCACCATTTATTTATTCCAAATACAGTGGGAAGAAATGCATTCCTCTCTGGGGGAGCTGTGTTTTCTTTCTCTCCCCCACTCCCATTGTTCTCTAATACTTTTTCTAGTTAGACTACGAATATAGGTGTGTATGTATATGTATATTTACTAGAGATGAGCAAACGTACTCGTCCGAGCTTGATATTCGTGCGAATATTAGGGTGTTCGGGATGCTCGTTACTCGTAACGAGCACCACGCGGTGTTCCGGTTACTTTCAGTTTCCTCTCTGAGACGTTAGCGCGCTTTTCTGGCCAATTGAAAGACAGGGAAGGCATTACAACTTCCCCCTGTGACGTTCAAGCCCTATACCACCCCCCTGCTGTGAGTGGCTGGGGCGATCAGATGTCACCCAAGTATAAAAATCGGCCCCTCCCGCGGCTCGCCACACATGCCTTGTGACTTAGCTGAGGGAAAGTGCTGCTGCTGGTGCTGCTGTAGGGAGAGCGTTAGGAGTCAGTGTAGGCTTCAAGAACCCCAACGGCCCTTCTCAGGGCCACATCTACTAGTGTGCAGTACTGTGTTAGCACAGTATTTTTTTTTTTTTTTTGTCCAAAATTGGATCTGCAGAGCATTGCGCCCTGCAATAGGGACAGAAGTGGGGGTTAGGCAGGGAGAGTGTTAGGAGTTAGTGTAGGCTTCAAGAACCCCAACGGTCCTTTCTAGGGCCACTTCTATCCGTGTGCAGTACTGTCCAGGCTGCTGTTAGCAGTGTTGCATATTTTTTTTTTTTTCTCAAAACCGGCTGTGCAGACCATTGCACCCGGCATTAATACTACAGGGATAGAATTGTGTAGGCAGGGCCAGAAGACATACATTATTCATTGAATACACGCAGTGGGGTCTTCCCTTTGCTAAAAAGGAAAAAAATTATATTTGGCCTGCCTGTGTCAGTCCTAAGGTCTCCGTGTACGTGTGTGCTGCGTGTACAACGTACAAAAATCAGACGCAACCAGCTACGCTTTACTGCAGCGTAGCGCCATTGTCTTTCCTGACTGGCAAATACCTGCTCTGCTAGAGTTAATAACTCTGCTACACTATAGTTGTGTGACACTTTTTGAGGGCCACACCACAGATATTAAACTTCTTGTTCATTGAATATACGCAGTGGGGTCTTCCCTAAGCTAAAAAGGAAAAAAATTATATTTTGCCTGCCTGTGTCAGTCCTAAGGTCTCCGTGTACGTGTGTGCTGCGTGGACAACGTACAAAAATCAGACGCAACCAGCTACGCTTTACTGCAGCCTAGCGCCATTGTCTTTCCTGACTGGCAAATACCTGCTCTGCTAGAGTTAATAACTCTGCTACACTATAGTTGTGTGACACTTTTTGAGGGCCACACCACAGATATTAAACTTCTTGTTCATTGAATATACGCAGTGGGGTCTTCCCTAAGCTAAAAAGGAAAAAAATTATATTTTGCCTGCCTGTGTCAGTCCTAAGGTCTCCGTGTACGTGTGTGCTGCGTGTACAACGTACAAAAATCAGACGCAACCAGCTACGCTTTACTGCAGCCTAGCGCCATTGTCTTTCCTGACTGGCAAATACCAACTCTGCTAGAGTTAATAACTCTGCTACACTATAGTTGTGTGACACTTTTTGAGGGCCACACCACAGATATTAAACTTCTTGTTCATTGAATATACGCAGTGGGGTCTTCCCTTTGCAAAAAAGCGAAAACATTATATTTGGCCTGCAGGCTTGCGCCAATTTATTTCCTGCCTGGGAAATCAAATCACTGGTAATACAGCATGCTGAGGGGTAGGGGTAAGCCTAGAGGACGTGGACGTGGACGTGGCCGAGGGCCAAGTGAGGGTGTGAGCACAGGCCGAGCTCCTGATCCATGTGTGTCGCAGCCGACTGCTGCGCGATTAGGAGAGAGGCACGTTTCTGGCGTCCCCACATTCATCGCCCAATTAATGGGTCCACGCGGTAGACCTTTATTAGAAAATGAGCAGTGTGAGCAGGTCCTGTCCTGGATGGCAGAAAGTGCTTCGAGCAAGCTATCATCCACCCACAGTTCTGCGCCGTCCAGTGCTGCAAATCCGAATCCTCTGTCTGCTGCTCCTCCTTCCTCCCAGCCTCCTCACTCCACTACAATGACACCTGCTCAGGAGCGGGAACACTCCCAGGAACTGTTCTCGGGCCCCTGCTTAGATTGGGCAGCAGTGGTTCCTCTCCCACCAGAGGAGTTTATCGTCACTGATGCCCAACCATTCGAAAGTTCCCGGGGTCCGGGGGAAGAGGCTGGGGACTTCCGCCAACTGTCTCAAGAACTTTCTGTGGGTGAGGAGGACGATGACGATGAGACACAGTTGTCTTGCAGTGAGGTAGTAGTAAGGGCAGTAAGTCCAAGGGAGCAGCGCACAGAGGATTCGGAGGAAGAGCAGCAGGACGATGAGGTGACTGACCCCACCTGGTGTGCAACGCCTACTCAGGACAGGTCTTCAGAGGGGGAGGCAAGGGCATCAGCAGGGCAGGTTGCAAGAGGCAGTGCGGTGGCCAGGGGTAGAGGCAGGGCCAGACCGAATAATCCACCAAGTGTTTCCCAAAGCACACCCTCGCGCCATGCCACCCTGCAGAGGCCGAGGTGCTCTAAGGTCTGGCAGTTTTTCACAGAGACGCCTGACGACCGACGAACAGTGGTGTGCAACCTTTGTCGCGCCAAGATCAGCCGGGGAGCCACCACCAACAGCCTCACCACCACCAGCATGCGCAGACATATGATGGCCAAGCACCCCACAAGGTGGGACGAAGGCTGTTCACCGCTTCCGGTTTGCACCGCTGCCTCTCCCCCTGTGCCCCAACCTGCCACTGAGATCCAACCTCCCTCTCAGGACACAGGCACAACCGTCTCATGGCCTGCACCCACAGCCTCACCTCCGCTGTCCTCGGCCCCATCCACCAATGTGTCGCACCGCACAGTCCAGCCGTCGCTAGCGCAAGTGTTGGAGCGCAAGCGCAAGTACGCCACCACGCACCCGCACGCTCAATCGTTAACCGTCCACATAGCCAAATTTATCAGCCTTGAGATGCTGCCGTATAGGGTTGTGGAAACGGAGTCCTTCAAAGCTATGATGGCGGCGGCGGCCCCGCGTTACTCTGTTCCCAGTCGCCACTACTTTTCCCGATGTGCCGTCCCAGCCCTGCACGACCACGTCTCCCGCAACATTGTACGCGCCCTCACCAATGCGGTTAGTGGCAAGGTCCACTTAACTACGGACACGTGGACAAGCACAGGCGGGCAGGGCCACTACATCTCCCTGACGGCACATTGGGTGAATTTAGTGGAGGCTGGGACAGAGTCAGAGCCTGGGACCGCTCACGTCCTACCCACCCCCAGAATTGCGGGCCCCAGCTCGGTGGTGGTATCTGCGGCGGTGTATGCTTCTTCCACTAAAGCACCCTCCTCCTCCTCCTCCTCCTCAACCTCTGTCTCGCAATCTAGATGTGTCAGCAGCAGGACGTCGCCAGCAGTCGGTGTCGCGCGGCGTGGCAGCACAGCGGTGGGCAAGCATCAGCAGGCCGTGCTGAAACTACTCAGCTTAGGAGATAGGAGGCACACGGCCCACGAACTGCTGCAGGGTCTGACAGAGCAGACCGACCGTTGGCTTGCGCCGCTGAGCCTCCAACCGGGCATGGTCGTGTGTGACAACGGCCGTAACCTGGTGGCGGCTCTGCAGCTCGGCAGCCTCACGCACGTGCCATGCCTGGCCCACGTCTTTAATTTGGTGGTTCAGCGCTTTCTGAAAAGCTACCCACGCTTGTCATACCTGCTCGGAAAGGTGCGCCGGCTCTGCGCACATTTCCACTAGTCCCACACGGACGCTGCCACCCTGCGCACCCTGCAACATCGCTTTAATCTGCCAGTGCACCGACTGCTGTGCGACGTGCCCACACGGTGGAACTCTACGCTCCACGTGTTGGCCAGGCTCTATGAGCAGCGTAGAGCTATAGTGGAATACCAACTCCAACATGGGCGGCGCAGTGGGAGTCAGCCTCCTCAATTCTTTTCAGAAGAGTGGGCCTGGTTGGCAGACATCTGCCAGGTCCTTCGAAACTTTGATCAGTCTACCCAGGTGGTGAGCGGCGATGCTGCAATCATTAGCGTCACCATTCCTCTGCTATGCATCTTGAGAAGTTCCCTGCAAACCATAAAGGCAGCCGCTTTGCGCTCGGAAACAGAGCCGGGGGAAGACAGTATGTCGCTGGATAGTCAGAGCACCCTCCTGTCTATATCTCAGCGCGTTCAGGAGGAGGAGGAGGAGGATGAGGAGGATGAGGAGGAGGGGGAAGAGACAGCTTGGCCCACTGCTGACGGTACCCATGCTGCTTGCCTGTCATCATTTCAGCGTGTATGGCCTGAGGAGGAGGAGGAGGATCCTGAAAGTGATCTTCCTAGTGCGGACAGCCATGTGTTGCGTACAGGTACCCTGGCACACATGGCTGACTTCATGTTAGGATGCCTTTCTCGTGACCCTCGCATTCAACGAATTCTGGCCACTACGGATTACTGGGTGTACACACTGCTCGACCCACGTTATAAGGAGAACCTTCCCAGTCTCATTCCCGAAGAGGAAAGGGGTTCGAGAGTGTTGCTATACCACAGGACCCTGGCGGACAAGCTGATGGTAAAATTCCCATCCGACAGCGCTAGTGGCAGAAGGCGCAGTTCCGAGGGCCATGTAGCAGGGGAGGTGCGTAGATCGAGCAGCATGTACAGCCCAGACAGTGCAACAGTCTTTAAGGGCCTGGCCAGCTTTATGGCTCCCCAGCAAGACTGTGTCACCGCTCCCCAGTCAAGGCTGAGTCGGCGGGAGCACTGTAAAAGGATGGTGAGGAAGTACGTAGCCGATCGCACGACCATCCTCGGTGACGCCTCTGCCCCCTACAACTACTGGGTGTCGAAGCTGGACACGTGGCCTGAACTAGCGCTGTATGCCCTGGAGGTGCTTGCTTGTCCTGCGGCTAGCGTCTTGTCGGAGAGGGTGTTTAGAGCGGCTGGGGGAATCATCACAGATAAGCGTACCCGCCTGTCAACCGACAGTGCCGAGAGGCTAACACTCATCAAGATGAACAAAGCCTGGATTTCCCCAGACTTCTCTTCTCCACCAGCGGACAGCAGCGATACGTAAGCAATACGTAGGCTGCACCCGCGGATGGAAGCTACGTTCTCTCTCACCATCCAAAACGGGGACATTTCTGCTTCATCAATCTGTGTCTAATATTCCTCCTCCTCCTCCTGCTCCTCCTCCTGAAACCTCACGTAATCACGCTGAACGGGCAATTTTTCTTAGGGCCACAAGGCTCACTCATAATTTTTCTAAACAATTTTTAGATGTTTCAATGCTCTGAAAAGCGTTGGAACTTTAACTTGAACCAATTTTTCGTTAAATTGGGCTGCCTCCAGGCCTAGTTACCACTTAAGCCACATTAACCAAAGCGATTAATGGGTTTCACCTGCCCTCTTGGTTGGCCATGGCCAATTTTTTTCAGGTACATTAGTACTGTTGATACAGCAATTTTTGTGGGCCCTCGCCTACAGTGTAATCAAATACATTTTTAGCCCACCTGCATTAAGCACGACATTACTACCTCAGCTGTGTTGGGCAATGCAATGGGATATTTCTATGTACCGCCGGTGGCTTCCTGGCACCCACCCATGCTGTAGGTGCACACGGAGTTTTTACTACATCTGTACACTTGAAAAGAACCCCAGTCAGACTGGGGCATGCAGTGTGGGCCGAAGCCCACCTGCATTAAGCACGACATTACTACCTCAGCTGTGTTGGGCAATGCAATGGGATATTTCTATGTACCGCCGGTGGGTTCCAGGGAGCCACCCATGCTGTAGGTGCACACAGAGTTTTTACTACATCTGTACACTTGAAAAGAACCCCAGTCAGACTGGGGCATGCAGTGTGGGCTGAAGCCCACCTGCATTAAGCACGACATTACTACCTCAGCTGTGTTGGGCAATGCAATGGGATATTTCTATGTACCGCCGGTGGCTTCCTGGCACCCACCCATGCTGTTGGTGCACACGGAGTTTTTACTACATCTGTACACTTGAAAATAACCCCAGTCAGACTGGGGCATGCAGTGTGGGCCAAAGCCCACCTGCATTAAGCACGACATTACTACCTCAGCTGTGTTGGGCAATGCAATGGGATATTTCTATGTACCGCCGGTGGGTTCCAGGGAGCCACCCATGCTGTAGGTGCACACGGAGTTTTTACTACATCTGTACACTTGAAAAGAACCCCAGTCAGACTGGGGCATGCAGTGTGGGCCGAAGCCCACCTGCATTAAGCACGACATTACTACCTCAGCTGTGTTGGGCAATGCAATGGGATATTTCTATGTACCGCCGGTGGCTTCCTGGCACCCACCCATGCTGTGGGTCCACAGGGAATTATAAATGCATCTGTGTCCACTTGTAAAGAACCCCAGTCTGACTGGGGCATGCAGAGACACCTTGACAGAATGAATAGTGTGTGACACATAGGTTCCCCATTGCTATGCCCACGTGTGCAGCTCCTGATGGCGGTGGCACAGGATTCTATTTCTCATTGCTTCTGTACAGCATTGTGGGCTATCGCCCTGCCCCTTTTAAAGAGGGTCGCTGCCTAGCTGTGCCAACCTCTGCAGTGTGTGCCTGCGGTTCCTCCTCATGGCAGACGCACTTCTAAATAGACATGAGGGTGGTGAGGCATTAGGGCAGCTGAAGGCTGCGCAGGGACACTTTGGTGTGCGCTGTGGGGGGGAGGGGGGGGCGGTTGGGCAGCATGTAACCCAGGAGAAGTGGCAGTGGAGTGTCATGCAGGCAGTGATTGTGCTTTGTTGTAGGTAGTGTGGTGCTTAGCTAAGGTATGCCATGCTAATGAGGGCTTTTCAGAAGTAAAAGTTTTTGGGAGGGGGGGGGGCCCACTCTTGCCGCTATTGTGGCTTAATAGTGGGACCTGTGAACTTGAGATGCAGCCCAACATGTAGCCCCTCGCCTGCCCTATCCGTTGCTGTGTCGTTCTCATCACTTTCTTGAATTGCCCAGATTTTCACACAAGGAAACCTTAGCGAGCATCGGCGAAATACAAAAATGCTCGGGTCGCCCATTGACTTCAATGGGGTTCGTTACTCGAAACGAACCCTCGAGCATCACGATAATTTCGTCCCGAGTAACGAGCACCTGAGCATTTTGGTGCTCGCTCATCTCTAATATTTACGTGTGTAGCCTTTTTTCATATTTATTTTCTTTTCATTGATGTTTCCCTCAATTTATAGGGTCCCTGACCATGCATGTCGGGTCAGGCCGTGTAAATTCTTTTCTTTTGCTCTTAAGTATCGCCGTTGCGGTACCTTGTTGTGGCTCGCCCACTTCTCAGAGAGGGTCACAGGAGTACGGCAGACCCTCTCCACACTAATTTAAATTTTACTGATTTGTTCAGTGCTATTTAGAGATGAGCGAACATACTCGGTAAGGGCGATTTCGCAATCGAGCACCGCGATTTTCGAGTACTTCACTACTCGGGTGAAAAGTACTCGGGGTCGCCGGGGGGCAGGGGGAGGCGCAGCGGAGTGGGGGGGTAGCAGCGGGGAACAGGGGGTAGCCCTCTCTCTCTCCCTCTCCCCCCCCCCCACTCCCCTCTGCAACCCCCCGCTCACCCACAGCGCACTCGAGTACTTTTCACCCGAGTAGTGAAGTACTCGAAAATCGCGGTGCTCGATTGCGAAATCGCTCTTACCGAGTACGTTCGCTCATCTCTAGTGCTATTGTTTTTCTATTGTTTTAGATTTACCTTTTCCTTTTCGGGTTGGGAGGAGACTCTCCACTATCTGGTTACGCAGTATATTTGTCTAATATTGGTCCTCTCTGTTTCTTTTTTGTTAAGTAGCAAGACATGGGTGATCTTTGCTTCACTTCGTTTAACGTCCGGGGCCTCAACTCGCCATTAAAGCGCCACAATGTTGCCCTTCTCATCAAAAGATATGATACGAAAATTCTTCTTCTCCGGGAGAATCATTTCAAAAGGGACAGGTGCTTCGCATTGCCAGGTAAACATTTCCCTCAGAGCTTCCACAGTGCTCACTCTACATCTGTCAATACGCTTCCACAAAACCGTCAACTTTATATGTGATTCGCAATATACTGACAGTGATGGCAGAGTCTTGTTTCTAAAAGGAGCTATAAACAACACGAAGATTACTATTGCCAATTTGTATGCTCCAAATGTTGATCAGGTCCCCTGGCTACTTACTCAGTTGGAGGTTCTGAGACATTTCGCAGTGGGCCAGATCATTCTAGGGGAAGACCTTAATGTCACCTTAAACCCATTACTGGACTTTTCTGCGGAACGCTCCCAGATATCTCAGGTGAGGTTGAGGAGACTTAATAGAGGTTTGCAGAAACTGGGGTTGGTTGACGCTTGGCGTCTCCTACACTCTACAGCCGAGGATTACTCTTTCTTCTCCCAAGTCCATTCATCATACTTTATTGCCGTCTCGGTCCCTCTCTTTTCTACATCACACATCGGTAGTAAAAGTTATCGGAGATTTCCTTAAGATCTTTAGATCGACTAGACCCCGACACCTTTTGAAAGAGCATTAAGAGATGCCAATCCCAACGCGAGGAAAATCTTCTCTTTACGCAAACATTTCATCATCTCTCAGGCTAGAGCCAAACCTTCCTTTATTATTTCATGGGAAAAAGAACTGGGCATCTCTCTGTCCCAGAGGGATATTAAATCAATTTTGGGGACTTCGCGTAAAGGTGGATTTAGAGCCGAAAGTGATGTCAGACGCCAGAAGCAGCGCGCCGAGACAGAGGCACAAGCGAGGGCCTGAAGGGGACAGCGGAGCAGCTCAGCAGCCGATACCGGCGCCGAAGTAGGTGCGGGGGCAGTAAGGAGAGACCGGAGCACAGTAGCTGGCGCCAAGAGGCCACCAGGAGTCCAGCGCCAGCAGCAGCGGAGGGGACCAGAACGGAGCAGCAGAGCAGCTGAGACAGGAGGGCAGAGTGAGCGGCCGCCGGGACAGTGGGTGACGTCACCAGGAGGAGTGGAGGAGTGGAGGAGCCGATAAGTATCTTCTGTGTGTGTTTGTGAGCTAAGTGTGTGTCTTCTGTGTATCTGGTTAGTTGTGTCTTCTGTGTGTGTGTGGGGGGGTCTGGTGTAAGAAGGAGGGATTTGGGTTCCTGGAGAACTGGGCTGACTTTGCTGTCGGCTACAGGCTCTACCGTAGGGACGGGCTGCATCTTAATGGGGAGGGTGCAGCTGTGCTGGGGGATAAGATGGCTAGAAGGCTGGAGGAGTGTTTAAACTAAGGACTGGGGGGGAGGGTATAATGAGAAATAGTGGGGTAGCCAGTGTAACTAGCGATCCGGGTCCAAGCAAAGGGAATGGGGGTTGAGCAGGGGGTGGGGTTAGTACAGTTAGAACTGATAGATCAGCCATAAGTACGAATAGCAACAAAACAAATTTAAAAAACAAAAAAAATGATATAAATTGTATGACCACGAACGCAAGAAGTCTGATTGGTAAAGTGGGTGAGCTTGAAGCGAGAATGACTGATGAAAATTATGATATAGTCGGAATTACGGAAACATGGCTTGATGATAAGTGCAATTGGGCGGTGAATTTGCAGGAGTACAATCTCTTCAGAAGGGACCGAAGGAACCAGAAAGGGGGAGGGGTATGTCTGTACGTCAAATCGAACTTGAAGCCGAGGCTACGGGAGGATATAGGGGTAGGAGACGAACAGGTGGAATCTCTGTGGGTAGAAATACAGGGAGGAAAAAATAACAAAATCCTGATAGGGGTCTTCTATAGACCACCAAAAGCAACAGAAGAAACTGAAAACTTACTACTAAGGCAGATAGAAGAGGTGTCAAAGCGCAATGAAATAATTATCATGGGGGACTTTAACTATCCAGATATAACATGGGAGAAGGAAACCTGCAAATCTCACAGGGGTGATAGGTTCTTGAGAGTAATTAAAGACAATTACCTGAACCAACTTGTGCAGGAACCAACAAGAGGTAGGGCCACTCTGGACCTAGTACTAACCAACAAACCGGAACGTATAAAGGGGGTGCAGGTTGAGGGGCACTTGGGGAACAGTGACCACAATATAATCAACTTCCAGCTGTCAATCAATAGGAAGCCTTATCAAGGAGCGACAAAGAAACTAAACTTTAATAAAGCAAAATTTGATGAGCTTAGAACTACTATCGGTAACATTAATTGGGACAACATCCTCAAAAATAACGGTACAGAGGACAAATGGGAAAAGTTCAAAAGGATCCTAATCACCTCATGTGAGCAGTTCATTCCCTTTAAAAATAAAAGAAACTCAACTAAAAGGAAACCAATGTGGCTCGACAAGACGGTAAGAGGGGCAATAAACAAAAAAAAGAAAGCGTTCAAACTACTAAAGCAAGAAGGCAGCAAAGAAGCGCTAAAATCGTACAGGGAAAAAAACAAAATATGCAAAGATAAGATCAAAACTGCCAAGGAGGAAGCAGAAAGACTGATCGCCAAAGATAGCAAAAACAACCCGAAGCTATTTTTCAACTATATTAACAGCAAAAGGATTTGCAGGGAGAGCGTTGGCCCTTTAAAAAACAATGCAGGAGAAATCATAGCTGATGACGAAGGGAAAGCAAATCTACTAAACAGTTTCTTCTCAAGTGTATTCACAAACGAAAAGGAAATGCCACACGAGATGCAGGGGAATAAAACGAACCCCTCACAAAATATCTCATACCTAACGCAGGAGGAGGTGCGGAAGCGTCTAAAGAAAACTAAAATTGATAAATCGCCGGGCCCAGATGGATTACACCCAAGGATACTAAAGGAACTAAGTGACGAGATAGCTAGGCCGCTATACCTAATATTTCTAGACACTATCAAGACCGGTGTAGTACCATTGGATTGGCGCATTGCCAACGTGGTTCCAATTTACAAAAAAGGGAGCAAAAGTGAGCCTGGTAACTACAGGTCAGTAAGTCTCACTTCAGTAACGGGAAAAATTTTCGAGGGGATTCTGAGAGACGCCATCGATGAGTACCTCAAGGAGAATAAGGGAATAACTCCTTACCAGCATGGATTCATGAAGGGTCGCTCATGTCAGACAAATCTGATCAGTTTCTACGATGAAGTAAGCTCTAAGCTGGACGAGGGAGAATCTATTGATCTCGTATATCTGGACTTCTCTAAAGCCTTTGACACCATGCCACATAATAGGCTAATATACAAAATGAGGCAGCTCGGACTGGGCGAAAACGTGTGTAAGTGGGTAAAAAATTGGCTCAATGATAGAAAGCAGAGGGTGGTAATAAATGGTTTGTACTCTGATTGGACCACAGTCGCTAGCGGGGTGCCACAGGGTTCAGTATTAGGCCCCACTCTGTTCAACATATTTATCAATGACCTGATAGAGGGGCTGCACAGCAAAATATCAATATTTGCTGATGACACAAAATTATACAATATAATTAATGCAACGGAGGACAATGTGCGGCTACAAACGGACCTGGACAAGTTGGGGGCTTGGGCAGAAAAATGGCAAATGAAGTTCAATGTTGAAAAATGTAAGACTATGCACATGGCCAGGAGAAACGGATGTCACCAATATTCACTTAATGGGGTACCACTAGGGAAAAGTGATATGGAAAAGGATCTGGGGGTATTAGTGGATAATAGACTAAACTGGAGTAACCAATGCCAGTCAGCTGCTGCAAAGGAAAATAAAGTCTTGGGGTGCATTAAAAGAGGTATAGGGGCGAAGGACGAGAACATTATCCTTCCATTATATAAGGCCCTTGTCAGGCCTCACATGGAATACTGCGTACAATTCTGGTCACCGGTGCTCAGGAAAGATGTCACAGTGCTTGAGGGGATTCAAAGAAGGGCAACTAAACTAATACATGGAATGACGGGACTGGAATACCCAGAGAGGCTTTCCAAATTGGGACTATTTACTCTAGAAAAAAGAAGGTTAAGAGGCGATCAAATAACCATGTATAAGTACATGAGGGGACAATACAAGGATCTCTCCCGTGATCTGTTTACACCCAGGACCACGACGGTAACAAGAGGACATCCGCTACGATTAGAGGAAAGTAGGTTTCATCACCAACATAGAAGGGGATTCTTTACTGTAAGAGCAGTTAGACTGTGGAACTCTCTGCCTGAGGAAGTGGTGATGGCAAAATCCATAGAGGAGTTTAAAAGGGGACTTGATGTCTTTCTGGAGAAGGACATTACAGGATATAAATCTTAGTTTAATTGTCAATCCGGGTATATAGGAAGGTAGGAACTATTAGGGGTTGATCCAGGGAACAGTCTGATTGCCATTAGGGAGTCGGGAAGGAATTTTTTCCCCAAAAGGGCTAATTGGCTTCTGGCCTTGGGGTTTTTTGCCTTCCTCTGGATCAACACAGGAGGATAGACAGGCTGGACTAGATGGACATCGTCTTCATTCAGCCTTACATACTATGTTACTATGTTACTATGACTTTGTTCGGTCTCTCCCCATGCATTTTAGCTCAGGAATCACACTATAAACTTCTAGTCAGGTGGTAGAAGACACCGCTTTGGCTCTTTGCATATAAATTGGCACCACACGGCAGATGCTGGAGATGTGACAGAGAGGAAGGATCATATCTCCACATATGGTGGAGATGTACGAGGTTGGAGGAGGTGCTGGAGAAGATTAAACCAAATTTTTCACTCGCGCCTGAGATGGTGTTTCTATGGAGACCGTCCCCAGCGTTTCACTCTCTCAAGGATAGGTTAATGGCATTTTTTATTGATGCTGCTAAAGCCTTGATCCCCCTGCACTGGCAACGTGAGGCACCTCCATCTCTGACACAATGGCAGGAGAAGGTCGACTTGATCTTTAATCTTGAAGAATTATCTAGTTGGCATAGGAACTCTCACGATAAATTTCTTAGGATTTGGACTCCTTGGCGCAGCTTGAGGCACTGAGACGAGCTTTCCCTCATCCCACCCGACCCCACTTCCCCCCACCCTCGCTCTCCTTACCTTGTCACTCACTACCCCACTCCACTTTATGTTATTACGTATCTTGCCTTTTATTTTTGCTCTTTTTTATAACCTGCAGTGTTTCTTTTTCTTTGCGCGACATGACGACCGTGTATTCTCAGTTCAATCACTTAATGTGGCTGTATGTACTATGATTTCAACTTATGTATAATTTGTGGTGCTACTTGGCCGTCTCTGTTGCATGTTGATCTGACATAGGTTATTTATGATCTGTAATATCGAAAATTATTAATAAAAATTGATTTGAAAAAAAAAAAAATTCTCAGTAGATTTTGATAACTCCGGGTTCCTTTCAAGTGCATGCATCAGTATACAGATACTGAGAGCCATATGCTGTTTCTCTAAGGGTAAAATATTTTCATCCTCTTTAGTTTCACCAATCTTTATGTCCCAAACAAGAATCAAGTCTCTTGGCTTGTAGGCACCTTGGAAAACCTAAAGCTGTTTGAGAGAGACAAACAATTCCTGCTCTCCCTCTTCCCTGAAATGACAATTATTCTCTTCCAGCACTCCTATGGTTAATTGCTTCTGGGCCTTCTGCTCAGCTGATGCACCTTTTCTAATCATCTCCCTATATAGCTGCCCTGGGCCTTTCAGACAAAACTGCAGTATTGTTGTATGAGTTGTATCCATAACTCCATGTTTAGCTGCTGCTTCGGCAGCTACCTTGCTTTCTGCTCGTGTTATGTGTCCTCCGTTCATGTATCCAGCTGTCTGTTATCCTTGTGAGTCTGTTTTTCTCTTTTTGTACTTGCCAGTCTGTACCTCCTTTGTTCCTATGCACCCCGGTTATGTTCTGTTTGTTTTATAGGTAATCTGTCCTATCATGGTCAGTCAGTGCTTAGAAGAAGACCATGGGTTGTCCTTATTGAGACGAGTGCTCTGCTTATAAGCAGGGGTTTCCCTCTCCTGGTTATTAGTTCAGGGCAAGATACTTTCCTTAGTTTCTATCTGCATACGGGGTTTGTACATCTGGTATCTTACCTCCGACGCTGGGGTCAGCTGTCAACCATGCTGGATGGGATCATTACCTACCCAGTAGGTTGACACAGTGTTTTCACATCCACAGTCGTTACATTCTACTATCAGATGCATAGATCGCACTAGTGCCATGATGATATTTTATGTCTAAATTTAATCCCTGCTATCAAACAGTCAAAATTATAGCATGCAATTAGAAAAGCTCTGAAGTTTCTACCGTAAAAGAACTAGTTTCTATCGTCTCGACCAACTGCACATATGAAAAAATGACAGTCCGAAATGGAACATTTGACCCCTTTATATCCAAATGAATCATTTGGCTGACAAATCATCCCTCAATTAACTAGCCTGCAAATCCCTCCACATACCACCCTTTCAAGTATCTCCATATCTTTAACCCACCCTCCTTTCCCTAATAGACCCTTTGTCATAAAGTAAAAGCCTTCAAATAGTACACACAAGTTTCTAGTTTCTGGTTCCTAGTTGATATCTAGTGCTAAAGTGATGAACTACATTAACCTGGCATCTATTTTGTTTGCTTTTGTAAGAATGAACATTAGTTTCAATACTATTCAGCAGCGCATTGTATGTTTAAAATATTTGTCACAGTACAGAGATTGTATTCTAATGCAACAAATGTGTCAACTTTCTTTGTTTTTTGTTTATTATAAAACCCAATCGAAATTATTGAAAAGAAAATTTGGCAGCATAACTATCAGATAATGCACCAGTTCGGGTCTCCTTATCTTTAATCTCTTTATCTATTAAGGATTGGAAATGGAGATTGAATGAATAAATTGTTGATAACCTTGAAGCATGTCAAAGTATCTTCTCTCATTTAGAGAATTTCGTTTAAGACAACACACAAGACCCCTATCGCCATCCTCTAGTTGGGAAACTTATAAGGCGCATATTAGAGGTGTCTTCATCACTCTTGAATCAAAAATAAAGGAAGCAGAAATAGATACTATCTTAGGCCTCCTGTCCAAGGGCGATATATCATTGTGTTATCCGCTGCAATAATCCGCACGCAGGTAACACAATGAACGCTTGCCTCAGGATAACTATGGAAAGCGCAGCTTGATGTACATGAGCAGAAATCTGCTTTGATTTTCTGCTCTCATATAAAAATTATGGCATTCCACGATTTGTCTGTGATTTTACACGATGAACCTGTGATTTTTAAACGATGATTACACCGCGGAAAATCGCGGTGACTTTAGCTTTCTCCCGCAGCGGAAATCCGCTGCAGGAAAGCGCAATGACTGTGGGCAGGCGGTCTTAGTCAAATTTCTGCCCTCAAATGTATTTCAAAGCAAACAAAAGCCAACCTGGTCCAAGTGGATTTATTATCTCTGCAAGAGAAACTTAAAAATATCCTAAACAATAGAGCAGCTAAATTGCATCTATATTTTAAACACCAGATTTAGGCTGCATGTCCACGGGTGTTGCGGTATCCCGCAGTGGATCTACACTGCAGGAGTCGCTGCCCGAGAGCAGGAGCTGGCCGACGGATCTCCACTGTCAGCATGCTGCGATTTGCCGGCCGAGAGCCGAGAATCGCAATGATTCTCCGCTCGTGGACGGGGGGAAGAGCTCTCCATAGTAACACTATGGAGAGTGTTCAGTGCGTTCCCCACGGCCGGATTATCGCTACGGGGAATGCAATGAAAACCCGCCAATAGACAAGCAGCCTTATGCCAAGTGAAACAAGGGTGTCTGCCGTATGTCTCCCCTAATCAAAAAATCTATGGAAAAATGCATATCTCATCAGAAAGAAGACTAGAGCTCTTTTCATCAATTTTACTGATATGGTCCAAGCCTTCCAAATCTTTTATGCTGACCTTTACAATCTGAAAGTAGATAACCTAGCTCAGTATATAGCTGATTGAAACCAAGCTATACACTCCACTCTAGATTCTCTGTGCCTTCCTTCTCTGGACCCAGACACGGTCTTAGAACTGGTAGCCCCAATTTCTCTGCAGGAGCTTAAGTCCGCTGTCAATAGCTTCACTTTGCAAAAAAAACCCTGGCCCAAATAGGTTACCTTTAGGTTATTATAAGAACTTTCAAAATATCCTACTTCCCAATTAGCCCAATCATTAAATAAATGTATCCTCTAATTAATCAACGATGAATAGGCTGGGTGTATCGTGGGGAGGGAGGGTAGAAATAATTCAACCCGCCTTCTGCATGTTATCAGATATGTTTAAAAAACAAAATTTTCTTAGCTCTCCTTGGCGTTGACTCCGAGAAGGCTTTTGATAGAGTGAAGTGGTTCTCTATGAGATCAGTTCTCAGCTGTTCTCCCAAGACCTGTACAAGCAATTCTTTGTGCTATATTCTCAACCCCATGCCAGATTAAAAGTTAATGACACTCTTTGCCACACACTTGAAATAATGAACCGTACTCACCAGGGATGCTTCTTTCCCCCATGCTTTTCATTTTTACCTTGGAAATGCTGCAGATAGTTTACCTAGATACTGGAGTCCAGGGACTAGCAATTGGGAAAGACACCCTCCAAGCAGCAGCCTTTGCTGACAAAGTTACAAATCCAAACCAAGGTCTCATCAGGCTGAATTCCCTTTAACATTAGTATTGGCACCCTTTCTAACTTTAAAGTAAATATTGCCCAGTCCATGGTCCTAAATATTACTATTCCACCCAATAGAGCTCAGGAACTTTAGAAATCCTTTCCCTTTCTCTGGACAGATTCCTTAATAGAGTACCTTGAGGTTCATTTGTCGAGGAATATTGCAGATTTATTTGCTCTTAATTTCGTTTCCCTGCTGGTTGAAATCAAATCTCTCCTGCATTCATATGATCTTCCTGTGCTCTCTTGGTTTGGATGAAAAAATCTCCTGAAGACTTATATAGTACCAAAAATTCTCTATAAATATCAATTGATCCACATCCACCTCGCAATCACTTTTTCCATTCATTCCACTGCTTGTTCTCTACATTTGTTTGGAAACATAAAATAACCCGTCTAGCATACAGAGGTGAGATTAGGGGCATCTTGGACTTCCAGATATGCATAATTACTATAAAGCCATCCAACCTAACTGATGGCTTGAACTTGTAAGTCCTTCTAAAACTCATATGGTCTAAACTTCCCGAAATACTTATGGTTCGCTGCCTCAAAAATCTATAAAAGTGTATCTCTTGACCCATTCCCTCTTTTTACTTGTTAGGTCTGAAATTCCCTCAGTTCTGATATAGCTCCATTCCCTTTCCCTGCCTCACCTCTAAGCCGTATCCCCTTTTTTTTCTCTCTAAACCCATTGATACTCTCACCAGCTAGATATAGAACCAACTTGCCCAGTGTAACTTACTTGACTTCTGGAATTCAAGAACCCTGAAGAGATCCTTAGTGGTCTCCTTTTTGCAGTCCAAAACTGAGCTCCCCCATCTTTAGTCTCTTCAGTTCCTCAATATTGTTAAATGCCTTTCTCTTTTTTTACTTAGCTTTCCCTCAACCAGACCCCTGACAGAGTTCAATAGAATCATTAAGGCAAATTGTAGTGCTAGTAGAAAAATCACATTCATTGTCTTTCCACTGAGTTTTTACAGAGGGCTGTATGACAGTGAGAGGGAATGGAGTAAGGGATCAGGAGGATAGAGAGCAGAGAAAGCTATTGTTGTAGAGAGCTGGGATTTAGTAAGATATGTGTGCATTGATTTTTCATGCACAAAGATATCCATAGCCTTTTAGAGTCATAGATATAAGCTAATAATATCATTTTTTTATATTGTACTTGTAGTGCTATAAGCTGTCCAAATGTTGCCTTCAACAGCAAGACATCAGGACTGTGCATTTGCACGCACAAAAAAACAAGCAACAATGCATTCAGCCATTGAAATGGACAATTAGTTTCATGAGTTCAAAATGTTCTTTCCCTGCACAATTGCACAGAAACATAAAACTTGCTGCGTATGTTTTTGAGTGACCAAAATCCACACACCACATACGTGCATGTGAATGAATCCATTAAAATCAATGGATTCCATTCTCTGCATATTGCACATGCAAATATGCTCCAAAAATCCAGCCTTACTATAATGTTTCATAGGTGCTATGATTCCACATTGAGAGGAAGATCCCAGTATAGTAGAGATCGACCACCTTTTGTATCTTGTGAGCCATAGTTAACTTTTAGTGATGGTCAGGGTCACAAAACTGGAGGAGAGACATAATAAATATAGAGAAACAGGAAATCATTACTTTGCATACATTTTCTGAAAATTTTACGATTTTTCTATGCAAACTGTCACAGTTCCGTGTTTAGAATGTTTTTGCATTACTGTAAATTGTCAGTGCGTGTGGTCATATTAGAATCTGTGTATAAAGACATAGCTGAGCTAGAATTGGTACAGAAGAAAGCAAGCAAAGTAATCAAAGGTATGGGTGGTTTGCAGAACCATGCGAGGTTACAAAACTTGGGGGTAAAGCAAAACAAGTGGGTTTGGGGGTTGGAGGAAGGAAAGGGAAGGTGAGTAGGAGGGGCATAGAAGCAAAGATCTGAGTAATGAGGAATAAATGAACAGTAAACAAATTATGTTACCTACAGTTATTGTCTAAAGTCATTAATTGCTGAAGCGGTCATCCTTATAGCGCAGAACTTTCTACTTTATTGAAGGCTCATTAAATTAGATCCATACTATCGTAAGTTTGACACAGCGAAGCGTTTTAGTTTTTGTCTGTGCCGATCTATCCAGAGTAGGGCTTGCTTGGGATTATTAAAAATATGTTGTACCGAAGGCCAATACCAAAAGCCTTGCTGGATAAAGCATAGCATAGGTGACTTGTGGATTTCTTGCTCTATGTTGTTGGATCTCTGCTGAATAATCCAGAAAGAAGTAAATTGTGTTGCCATCAGGAGTGATGTCTGGTTGCTCATATGTCTTACAAAGAATAATATTATGATTCTTCTAGTGCAGCAATTTAGGCAGGACCTCTTTGTGCCACAGCATATATGGCGTGAGTGGGAGCCTGCATATCTGACAGCTCAAAGCTGCCTGTTGAGAGCTCACTGCAGAGGACTAGTGCTTCCAAGTTGTTAGGAAACTTACCTGCAGCTTTATATGACATTGGGTTCAATGCATCCTTGCAATATACAGAAACAGACAGCTTGACTCTTGCAAGGCAACACTCTTAAGCTGTGCAATCAACTCCCACTGACAACATGGAACATTCATGACATTTTATGAAGTACTCAACTGTTGGCAAGTTAAAAGAGAATTACTGATTCTACTCAACCCCATCAAAATCAAAGTGTGCCCCTAGTAAATACTGAGAAAAGGCATGATGGCCTCGAAATGTGTATATATGCTGGTTATACAATAAACTAGTAATTATTAGAAAATTATAGTACTGTTAAAGGGGTTGTCCCGCGCCGAAACGGTTTTTTTTTTTTTATCAATAGGCCCCCCGTTCGGCGCAAGACAAACCCGATGCAGGGGTAAAAAAAAAAAACGGATAGTACTTACCCGAATCCCCGCGCTGCGGCGACTTCTTACTTACCTTGCTAAGATGGCCGCCGGGATCTTCACCCTTGGTGGACCGCAGGTCTTCTCCCATGATGCACCGTGGGCTCTGTGCGTTCCATTGCCGATTCCAGCCTCCTGATTGGCTGGAATCGGCACACGTGACGGGGCGGAGCTACGAGGACCAGCTCTCCGGCACGAGCGGCCCCATTCAGAAGGGAGAAGACCGGACTGCGCAAGCGCGGCTAATCGGGAGATTAGACGCTGAAATTAGATGGCACCATGGAGACGAGGACGCTAGCAACGGAGCAGGTAAGTGAATAACTTTTGTATGGCTCATAATTAATGCACGATGTACATTATAAAGTGCATTAATATGGCCATACAGAAGTGTATACCCCACTTGCTTTCGCAGGACAACCCCTTTAAGGACCGCTACACGGTCACATAACCTTTCAAGTTTTGAGGTCCAAATTAGTTCGTACCTGGATGCATCAAGGAGGCCAAAAACTATACAAAGATAGTTATCAGTTCCCACAGATACGTAGAGTTGAGCCGCGGCAGATATACAGCTCACTCTGCTTAAGGCGCGCGTACACTAGGCGTTTATTGACTTGGTATAGTTCTAATACAGGAAAGGAATACGTCATTAGTCACGGCGTTAATCTCATTGGGTTAGAAAAACATTAAGAATCATGCATTGTTCAGCAATCAGCGTAGTGAGAATATATCTGTAATGTTCTTCAAATGTCTGTTTCTCCCAGCGTTATCTTGTCCTCCCTGGTCCTCCCTTGTATTCACTTTGTGATTCAGGTGGCTGTAGCACAGTCAGTTCCTTTGTCCAAGTCTCCGAATGGAGGTGTGGGAGGGCTTCTTCCGATAACAACTGCGTCC
Organism: Eleutherodactylus coqui; assembly: GCF_035609145.1. NCBI lineage: Eukaryota > Metazoa > Chordata > Amphibia > Anura > Eleutherodactylidae > Eleutherodactylus > Eleutherodactylus coqui. The sequence continues at coordinate 64,895,120 of NC_089842.1, forward strand.
AGACTTGGTTCTCATGAAAAAGAACAGAGACAAATCATTACACATTGTACCGTATCTCATGCTCTAAAGCTATTTCTGCTTGAAGTATTGTTTCACTACGCACAAGCTTATTTACATCTTATAATGCTCCATTTTGTATCTAGCGGCCATTTTGAGACAGATTCTTCCATTTTATGAGCCTGTACTTTCTCAGCACCAGTGTTTTTGGTGGCGCAATGCGCCACACAGCTCTGCTCCACGCATGTCACACAAACAGCTCTGTTATGATGCTTTCGCATGTGAGCTGCATATAATTTATGAACTTCAGCAGCTCGCTGAGAAGACGAGAGTCTGCTGCACGAGATTTACAAACCTCAGCTGCTTGCTGAGGTGAGATTGCAGTTTGTTACTGTATCATATAAGCTGCATTAGCTTCAAGGCGGCGTTGAACCCTCTGTGGTGACATGTTTGAACGACAGCGATGGTTTGGTTCAACACTGGACAACGGTTAAAGGGGTTGTCCCGCGCCGAAACGGGTTTTTTTTTTTTTTTCAATAGCCCCCCCGTTCGGCGCGAGACAAACCCGATGCAGGGGTTAAACAAGAAAACCGCACAGTGCTTACCTGAATCCCCGCGCTCCGGTGACTTCTTACTTACCGGTTGAAGATGGCCGCCGGGATTTTCTCCCTCGGTGGACCGCAGCTCTTCTGTGCGGTCCATTGCCGATTCCAGCCTCCTGATTGGCTGAAATCGGCATGTGACGGGGCGGAGCTACAAGGAGCCGCTCTCCGGCACGAGCGGCCCCATTCAGAAAAAAAGAAGACCGGACTGCGCAAGCGCATCTAATCTGGCGATTAGACGCTGAAAATTAGACGGCACCATGGAGACGAGGACGCTAGCAACGGAACAGGTAAGTGAATAACTTCTGATAACTTCTGTATGGCTCATAATTAATGCACAATGTACATTACAAAGTGCATTAATATGGCCATACAGAAGTGTATAGACCCACTTGCTTTCGCGGGACAACCCCTTTAACGATTACATGAAGGCTGGCCTGGTGTTGGCATTAGCACTTGAGATGACATGAGATCATGTTCAGGAGACTGAGAAGATAGTGGTGAAGGACTATGCTTCAATGTTGTTGGTCAATATGCACTGCCAGCTATGTATGTGTACATTTGTGAGGTGTCATTTATTGGAGTCTCCACACAGGTGTGCAGGTGTCTCACAACATACAAACTGCAGGACTGAGTACTGCTGTATCCATAGTAACTAGGGCTATGGTAGTTTGTGGGGGATGTAGTCCACCCATAATCCCTCATTCAGCTCAGAGACCATGTGACTGATCACATGACAGTGATATCATCACAGGTCCTGTCAGCACACTAGCTATGTATGTATAAATTTGTGAGGTGTCTCCACACAGGTGTCCAGCTGTCTCACAACTAGGTAGAAACTTCCAGACTGAGTACTGCTGTATCAATACTAACTGAGGCTGCATTGGTTTGTTGGGGATGTAGTACACTGATAATCCCTCATTTGGTGCACAAAGAGGATAATAGACCTGCGATGATGTCACCGTCCTGTGATCAGGGGGCGCATCTAAGAGCCCAGTAACTGATTACATGATGGTGACATCATCACAGGTGCTGTCAGGCTCTGCATGCAACTCACACAGCACACACGGACTGATAGACAAGTGGTTGTTAGCACTTTGACAGAAAAGTTAAGCAATATTATCCTTGTGTACTTATATGTGTCTCTAGGTTGCCGCCTAATACCCATATTTTTAACCACTTGAAGAAAGAAGATAATCTAGTACAGTGTTCAGCGATCTTCATCAGTCCCATACACTTCGAAGGGAGTGACAGCACACATACTCACATGCAACTTTATTCCAATTGGAGAAAAAGGGACACACATTCTCTGCAGCCAGACACTTTTCACTTATCCACAAGATATGTAAGTGTTGATTTTGGGACAACCCTTTAGAGGTTAAGAAACAAAAGCGCATCCATAGAAAATGCACACTAAAATGGGTAAATATTAGAGATGAGCGAGCACCAAAATGCTCGGGTGCTCGTTACTCGAGACGAAATTTTCGCGATGCTCGAGGGTTCGTTTCGAGTTTGAAGTCAATGGGCGACCCGAGCATTTTTGTATATCGCCGATGCTCGCTAAGGTTTTCATTTGTGAAAATCTGGGCAATTCAAGAAAGTGATGGAAACGACACAGCAACGGATAGGGCAGGCGAGGGGCTACATGTTGGGCTGCATCTCAAGTTCCCAGGTCCCACTATTAAGCCACAATAGCAGCAAGAGTGGCCCCCCCCCAACAACTTTTACATCTGAAAAGCCCTCATTAGCAATGCATACCTTAGCTAAGCACCACACTACCTCCAACAAAGCACAATCACTGCCTGCATGACACTCCGCTGCCACTTCTCCTGGGTTACATGCTGCCAAATCCCCCCCCCCACGACCCAGTGCCCACAGCACACACCAAACTGTCCCTGCCCAGCCTTTAGCTGCCTTCATGCCACGCCACCCTCATGTCTATTTATAAGTGCGTCTGCCACAGGAAAAGCAGGCACACACTGCAGAGGGTTGGCACGGCTAGGCAGCGACCCTCTTTAAAAGTGGCAGGGCGATAGCCCACAATGCTGTACAGAAGCAATGAGAAATGCAATCCTGTGCCACCTCCATCTGGAGCTGCACACGTGGGCATAGCAATGGGGAACCTATGTGCCACACACTATTCATTCTGTCAAGGTGTCTGCATGCCCCAGTCAGACCGCGTTTTTTTATATATAGTCACAGGCAGGTACAACTCCGCAATGGGAATTCCATGTGCACCCACAGCATGGGTGGCTCCCTGGAACCCACCGGCGGTACATAAAAATATCCCATTGCATTGCCCATCACAGCTGAGGTAGTATTGTCATGTTTAATGCAGGTGGGCTTCGGCCCACACTGCATGCCCCAGTCAGACTGGGGTTCTTTAGAAGTGGAAACAGATGCATTTACAACTCCCTGTGGACCCACAGCATGGGTGGGTGCCAGGAAGCCACCGGCGGTACATAACAATATCCCATTGCATTGCCCATCACAGCTGAGGTAGTATTGTCATGTTTAATGCAGGTGGGCTTCGGCCCACAATGCATGCCCCAGTCAGACTGGGGTTCTTTAGAAGTGGAAACAGATGCATTTACAACTCCCTGTGGACCCACAGCATGGGTGGGTGCCAGGAAGCCACCAGCGGTACATAAATATATCCCATTGCATTGCCCATCACAGCTGATGTTATGTCAGCTGTAATGCAGGTGGGCCAAAAATTTATTGGATTACACTGTAGGCGAGGGCCCACAAAAATTGGTGTACCAACAGTACTAATGTACCTGAGAAATATTGCCCATGCCCAACCGAGAGGGCAGGTGAAACCCATTAATGGCTTTGGTTAATGTGGCTTAATTGGTAACTAGGCCTGGAGGCAGCCCAGTTAAAATAAAAATTGGTTGAGGTGAAAGTTTCAACGCTTTAATGAGCATTGAAACGTATAAAAATTGTTTAGAAAAATTATATGACTGAGCCTTGTGGGCCTAAGAAAAATTGCACGTTCGGCGTGATTGCGTGAGGTTTCAGGAGGAGGAGCAGGAGGAGGAGGATGAATATTATACACAGATTGATGAAGCAAAAAGGTCCCCGTTTTGGATGGTGATAGAGAACGATGCTTCCATCCGCGGGTGCAGCCTACGTATTGCTTAGGTATCACTGCTGTTCGCTGGTGGAGAAGAGAAGTCTGGTGAAATCCAGGCTTTGTTCATCTTGATGAGTGTAAGCCTGTCGGCACTGTCGGTTGACAGGTGGGTACGCTTATCCGTGATGATTCCCCCAGCCACACTAGATACACTCTCTGACAAGACGCTAGCCGCAGGACAAGCAAGCACCTCCGGGGCATACAGCGCGAGTTCAGGCCACGTGTCCAGCTTCAACACCCAGTAGTTGTAGGGGGCAGAGGCGTCACCGAGGACGGTGCTGCAATCGGCTACGTACTCCCTCACCATCCTTTTACAGTGCTCCCGCCAACTCAGCCTTGACTGGGGACCGGTGACACAGTCTTGCTGGGGAGCCATAAAGCTGTCAAAGGCCTTAGAGAGTGTTGGCCTGCCTGTGCTGTACATGCTGCCTGATCTCTGTGCCTCCCCTGCTACCTGGGCCGCGGAAATGCGCCTTCGGCCACTAGCGCTGTCGGATGGGAAGTTTACCATCAGTTTGTCCACCAGCGCCCTGTGGTATAGCATCATTCTCGAACCCCTTTCCTCTTCGGGAATGAGAGTGCAAAGGCTCTCCTTATACCGTGGATCGAGCAGTGTGTACACCCAGTAATCCGTAGTGGCCAGAATGCTTGTAACGCGAGGGTCACGAGAAAGGCATCCTAACATGAAGTCAGCCATGTGTGCCAGGGTACCTGTACGCAACACATGGCTGTCCTCACTCGGAAGATCACTTTCAGGATCCTCCTCCTCCTCCTCCTCCTCTGGCCATACACGCTGAAAGGATGACAGGCAAGCTGCATCTGAACCCTCAGCAGTGGGCCAAGCTGTCTCTTCCCCCTCCTCCTCATGCTCCTCCCCCTCCTCCTCCTCCTCCTCCTCTGGCCATACACGCTGAAAGGATGACAGGCAAGCATCATCTGTCCCCTCAGCAGTGGGCCAAGCTGTCTCTTCCCCCTCCTCCTCATGCTCCTCCCCCTCCTCCTCAACGCGCTGAGATATAGACATGAGGTTGCTCTGACTATCCAGCGACATACTGTCTTCCCCCGCCTCCGTTTCTGATTCCAAAGTGTCTGCCTTTATGCTTTGCAGGGAACTTCTCAAGAGGCATAGCAGAGGAATGGTGACGCTAATGATTGCAGCATTCCCGCTCACCATCTGGGTAGACTCCTCAAATTTTCCAAGGACCTGGCAGATGGCTGCCAACCAGGCCCACTCTTCTGTAAATAATTGAGGAGGCTGACTCCCACTGCGCCGCGCAAGTTGGAGTTGGTATTCCACTATAGCTCTACGCTGCTCATAGAGTCTGGCCAACATGTGGAGCACAGAGTTCCACTGTGTGGGCACGTCGCACAGCAGTCGGTGCACTGGCAGATTAAACCGATGTTGCAGGGTCCGCAGGGTGGCAGCGTGCGTTTGGGATTTGCGGAAATGTGCACAGAGCTGGCGCACCTTTCCGAGCAGGTATGACAAGTGGGGGTAGCTTTTCAGAAAGCGCTGAACCACCAAATTAAAGACATGGGCCAGGCATGGCACGTGTGTGAGGCTGCTGAGCTGCAGAGCCGCCACCAGGTTACGGCCGTTGTCACACACGACCATGCCCGGTTGGAGGCTCAGTGGCGCAAGCCAGCGGTCGGTCTGCTCTGTCAGACCCTGCAGCAGTTCGTGGGCCGTGTGGCTCTTCTCTCCTAAGCTGAGTAGTTTCAGCACGGCCTGCTGACGCTTGCCCACCGCTGTGCTGCCATGCCGCGTGACACCGACTGCTGGCGACGTGCTGCTGCTGCTGACACATCTTGATTGCGAGACAGAGGTTGCGTAGGAGGAGGAGGAGGGTGCTTTAGTGGAGGAAGCATACACCCCCGCAGATACCACCACCGAGCTGGGGCACGCAATTCGGGGGGTGGGTAGGACGTGAGCGGTCCCAGGCTCTGACTCTGTCCCAGCCTCCACTAAATTCACCCAATGTGCCGTCAGGGAGATATAGTGGCCCTGCCCGCCTGTGCTTGTCCACATGTCTGTTGTTAAGTGGACCTTGGCAGTAACCGCGTTGGTGAGGGCGCGTACAATGTTGCGGGAGACGTGGTTGTGCAGGCGTGGGACGGCACATCGGGAAAAGTAGTGGCGACTGGGAACCGAGTAGCGCCGGGCCGCCGCCGCCATCATGCTTTTGAAAGCCTCCGTTTCCACAAGCCTATACGGCAGCATCTCTAGGCTGATCAATTTTGCAATGTGCACGTTTAACGCTTGAGCGTGCGGGTGCGTGGCGTCGTACTTGCGCTTGCATTCAAACTGTGGCGCTAGCGACATCTGGACGCTACGCTGAGAGACACTGCTGGGTGGGGCCGAGGACAGCGGAGGTAAGGGTGTGGGTGCAGGCCAGGAGACGGTACTGCCTGTGTCCTCAGAGGGGGGTTGGATCTCAGTGGCAGGTTGGGGTACAGGGGGAGAGGCAGTGGTGCAAACCGGAGGCGGTGAATGGGCATCGTCCCACCTTGTGGGGTGCTTGGCCATCATATGCCTGCGCATGCTGGTGGTGGTGCCTCCCCAGCTGATCTTGGCGCGACAAAGGTTGCACGCTACTGTTCGTCGGTCGTCAGGCGTCTCTGTGAAAAACTGCCACACCGTAGAGCACCTTGACCTCTGCAGGGTGGCATGGCGCGAGGGGGCGCTTTGGGAACCAGTTGGTTGATTATTCGGTCTGGCCCTGCCTCTACCCCTGGCCACCGCAGTGGCTCGGCCTGTGGCCACACCCTGACTTGGGCCTCCGCGTCCTCGCCCGCGTCCACGTCCTATAGGCCTACCCCTACCCCTCAGCATGCTATATTACCAGTAGTGCAGAAACAGAACGCTGTAATTAAATGTGCCGCTTATTGGCCTGTGGTTGGAGGCTGACTTCATTTACGGAACCCCAGGAAATAATTTGGCGCAAGCCTGCTGTAACACTTAGCTGGCTGCGTATTTATTTGGAGAAATACTACCCCCAGCAGACACGGACCCAGAACACTGAGCAGAGTGACAGGCAGGCCAAATAGATTTTTTCCAAATATTTTTTTCTAAAGGGCCACTGCGTATATTCAATCTATAATATGTCTTCTGGCCCTGCCTATACAATTCTGTCCCTGATGTGTGTGTCACGGAACTGCAGTGTTGCACTGTTATTAATTGCAACAGACCGGTGATTTCAGAGCCAGGAAATAATTTGGCGCAAGCCTGCTGTAACACTTAGCTGGCTGCGTATTTATTTGGAGAAATACTACCCCCAGCAGACACGGACCCAGAACACTGAGCAGAGTGACAGGCAGGCCAAATAGATTTTTTTCAAATATTTTTTTCTAAAGGACCACTGCGTATATTCAATCTATAATATATGTCTTTTGGCCCTGCCTACACAATTCTATCCCTGGAGTATTACTGCAGGGCGCAATGCTCTGCACGGCCGATATACCAAAAAAAAAAAAATGTGCAACACTGCTAAAAGCAGCCTCCACACTACTGCACACGGTTAGATGTGGCCCTAAGAAGGACCGTTGGGGTTCTTGAAGCTTACACTAACTCCTAACACTCTCCCTACAGCAGCTCCAACACGATACCACTGTCCCTCAGCTATCTCACAATGCATCTGTGACGAGCCGCGGGAGGGGACGATTTTTATACTCGGGTGACACCTGATCTCCCCAGCCACTCACTGCAGGGGGGTGGTATAGGGCTTGAACGTCGCAGGGGGAAGTTGTAATGCCTTCCCTGTCTTTCAATTGGCCAGAAAAGCGCGCTAACGTCTCAGAGAGGAAAGTGAAAGTAACTCGAACATCGCGTGGTACTCGTTACGAGTAACGAGCATCTCGAACACGCTAATACTCGAACGAGTATCAAGCTCGGACGAGTACGTTCGCTCATCTCTAGTAAATATGTTTTCTAAGAAAAAAGGTTTTGGCAAACAATTTCTGTTTTTAATGAAACTCATTGTTTGTTACTTAAATGTTCTAAATTAAGACATCAGATGCCAGGATTTAAATAAACGTGATAAATCAGAAAGAACAGTGATTCTGCTAATTCTTTCATTACTGTGAAAAGGAGGGAAAAAAAGTGTAAAAAAAGCCAAGGGACATCACATTATGTTAAAGATAGATGTGTTTACTCCATTTTTATTATCTTCTTTTCATCTCTGTAAGTGCTTGTGTACTATACAAGGAGTGTTTTATGCTTCATGCTATAGAGCTGTTTAAAACAGCATTATCAATAGAACAAGAGTAATGTAAAGAAAGGGTTTTATATTTTTGTGACTGCTCATTTTCCTTGAAATCACTCTTTTGTGCATTTATCTTTTTCAGAGTGCATTGCAGAAAAATGAAACGTTTAACCATTTGATATAACACAGTTTATTGAGATATACTAATGGACCAGTTCAGTAGGCAATAGAGATGAGCGAAAGTACTCGGCCACGCCCCTTTTTCGCCCGAGTACCGCGATTTTCGAGTACTTCCGTACTCGGGCGAAAAGATTCGGTGGCCGCCGTGGGTGAGTGGGGCGTTGCAGCAGGGAGTGGGGGGGGGAGGGAGAGAGAGAGAGCTCCCCCCTGTTCCCTGCTGCTACCCCCTGCTCTGCCACGCCTCCCCCCGCCCCCCGGCGCCCCCAAAATCTTTTCACCCGAGTACGGAAGTACTCGAAAATCGCGGTGCTCGATCGAGTAATTAATCGAAACGAGTACGTTCGCTCATCTCTAGTTGGCAATGAAAGAAGCCTTTTCTCATATTTAACAATATATATTTAAAGTGGTTTTCCCACTGAATACATGAATTCTCTCTCCACAGGAGTAGGGGTAAATATCTAATCATTAGGACCCCCACTGATATTGAGAACCCTGAAAGCTTTGTGTGAATAGAACAGCAGTATGCATACATGATATCCTCTCCATTCTCTATGGGATGGAGGGAGATAGCCAAGCACATCGCTCTCCCTTCATCACATATAAATAAATGTAGTGAGGGTCAATCATGCCTACCACCGCTAGATTGACATGGAGCTTTCAGTATACATCATTCTTAAGATTGATGGAGGTCCCAGCAGTGAAAATCACAGTGGTCCAATATTTAACTCCTAAACTGTGGATATTATGTCTTTAGTGGGTTGTGTCATTGAAGGCGTTTTCCAAGATTTAAAAATTGTAGCTAAATGAATTAAATCACACATTTCAAGATTTGTCTGGAAACACAAAAGGCCTTGTCTGGCTCATTGTTTGCTGGCTCAAAGGAGGGAGTTTGGTGGGATAAACTTACCAGATATGTACCAATACTGTAAATCAATCCAGTTAATCTGATTGATGGAATTATCAAACCGCTCGAAAATCCCAATTATAGGACACTTAGCTCAGGCTTCCTTACGGATCTGTGGCTTTCTTCACAAAAAATACACAGAAAGGCTTCCTTTGATCCCCTCCTGAGGGAAACATATGAGACCTAGGATGCTCTCCGAAGGGAGTCAGCCCAGTACCCATCACACGCTGCCCCTCTGAACTTAGTACCAAACTACCTGGACCTAAGAGACGTACATACAAAACAAGTATGGTCACTCCTCAGCGGCCTATCAATCACGGACCTCTGGTCCCATCACACCCTTAAGAGCACACAACTTCTAGAAAGACTGCTCTCTCAAATAGTATTTCCCCCTCTTATCACCCAACAAATGATTCACCTATCCAAAACTCTTGATAAGTTTAACAAAGCCTTTCTACTCCTGAGTCCATTTTCAGAGCTGGAGTGCATTGCTTTAGCACAATGCTACTTAAGTAGGAAACTATCTCTTCTTAAAAGGTAATTTATCAATCCACAGGCTGACCACAAACCAACATTTACAGTACCCTGGTAAAGGGAACTTAATATTAATCTAACATATTGAGGTGAAATCTATTTTAGGCAACTCACATGGTCCCTCTAAATGTGGCAGGCTACAGGAAAAGCATTGTAAATAGAGATGAGCGAGCACACCCGTCCGAGCTTAATGCTCATTCGAGTATTAGGGTACTCGAGATGCTCGTTACTCGAGATGAACACCACGCGGTACTCGAGTCAATTCCATTTCCTTCCCCGCATGCTTAGTGCCATTTTCTAGCCAATAGACATGCGGGAAAGGCATTACTACTTCCTGCTGTGATGTGCCAGCCCTCTCCGCCCCCACAGTAGTGAGTGGCTGGGCTGATCAGGTGACCGCCGAGTACTTAAACTGGTCCCACCCGCGGCTCGCCTCAGACAGATGCTGGCAGAGGTTAGGGATAGTGCTGCTGCTGATGTAGGGACAGTGTTAGAGTAGGATCCTATCGTCAAGAACCCCAACGGTCCTTCTTAGGGCTACTCCTCATAGCGTGTATTACTGTTGTGGCTGGCTGGGAGCAGTAGTGCAGCATTATTTTTTTAAGCATCTAGGGCTGTGCAGGCCATTTCAGCTATACTGTTTTGTGTGTGCAGTGCATAAGGCAGAGTGTAGGGACACAGCTACTTATATAGGGAAAGTTATACAGTCCTGATCCTCCGTGCAAGAACCTCAATGCTCCTTCTTAGGGCTACATCTGACCATGTGCTTTACAGTTGTGGCTGCCTGGGAGGAGTAGTGCATCAATTTTTGTATTATGCATCTAGGCCTCTTCCCTGCATTTCTGTAATAGAGTTCTCAGCCTGCCGTGCCGTACAACCAGCTCTCACCGTGAAACTGCACTCTAAAATTTCCTAGACTACTGCAAACTACTTCAGTTATACCGTTCTGTGCCTGCAGTGTATTAGACAGAGGTCTCACTGCTAAACAGTACTGTAATATTTCCTGGGCCACTGCAAAGTATTTCAGCTCTGCCGCAGTGCAGAGCGTCTCACAATACCCTTTCCTTGGTGGGGTTGAGATAGCCGCAGTTACCAGCACTATCCACTGGCTTTAGAATCTTCTCCCACTCTATACAGGCTTTTTTTTATCTACAAGTCTCTGCAAGCGGTAAATTACCCCTAGGTATCAGCGCAAGAGCGGGTTAATTTTTTTCAACTCATGGCATAGAGCCTGCGCTATCTACAAGTCTCTGTGTGCGGTGAATTAAGCCACAATTATCAGTGCTGTACAGTGGAGTAATTTATTTGGACCCTGCTCTATTCTTAATCCACCATGCAGAGGAGTAGCGGTAAGAGTCAAGGACGCGGGCGTGCAAGTGAGGGTGTGGGCATAGGCCGAGTTCCTGGGCGTGGTGAATCACAGCCGGCTGCCTGCGGCATTACGAGAGAAGCAAGATTCTGGGTGTCCCCAGCTTCATATCACAATTTACCGGTCCGCGTGGTAGACCTTTATTACAAACAGAGCAGTGCGAGCAGGTCTTGTCGTGGATGGCAGAAAACGCGTCCAGCAATGTATCGACCACCCAGTCTTCTACGCAGTCCACTACTCACGGCCTAGAGTCTGCAACTCTAAATCCTCTGGCTGCTCCTCCTTCCTCCCAGCCTCCTCACTCCATGAAAATGACATTCTGAGCAGGCAGACTCCCAGGAACTGTTCTCAGGTCCCTGCCATGAGTGGGAAAAAATGGTTCCTCTCTCACCTGAGGAGTTTGTTGTGACCGATGCCAAACTTTTGGAAAGTTCCCAGAGTCCGGGTGATGAGGCTGGGGACTTCCGGCAACAGTCTCAAGAGCTTTTTGTGGATGAGAATGATGAGGCACAGTTGTCTGTCAGTGAGGTAGCAGTAAGGGCAGTAAGTCCGTGGGAGAAGCGCACAGAGGATTCGGAGGAAGAGCAGCTGGATGATGAGGTGACTGACCCCACCTCGTTTGCAAAGCCTACTGAGGACAGGGCTTCAAAGGGGGAGGCAAGTGCAGCAGCAGGACAGGTTGGAAGAGGCAGTGAGTGGCCAGGTGTAGAGGCAAGGCCAGAGCGAAGAATCCCCCAACTGTTTCCCAAAGCACCCCCTCGCGGCAAGCCTCCGTGCAGAGGGCTAGTTGTTCAAAGGTGTGGATGTTTTTTAGTGAGGGTGCAGACGACCAATGAACAATGGTGTGCAACCTGTGTTGTGCCAAGATCAGCCGGGTAACCACCACTACCAGCCTGACCACCACCAGCATGCGCAGGTATATGATGGCCAAGCACCTCACAAGGTGGGACGAAGGCCAATCACCGCCTCTGGGTCACACCACTGCCTCTTCCCCTGTGCTCCAACCTGCCACACATCTAAACCCCCTCCCAGGACACAGGAACAAGCGTCTCCCAGCCTGCACCCACACCCTCACCTCCACCGTCCTCTACTCCATCCAGCAATGTCTCTCAGTGCAGCGTTCAGCTGTTTCTAACACAAGCGTTGGAGTAAAAGCGCAAATATACCCACACGCATGCACAAGCTTTAAACGTGCACATTGCCAAATTAATCAGCCTGGAGATGCTGCCATACTGGCTTGTGGAAACGGAGGCTTTCAAAAACATGATGGCGGGGGTGGTCCCACGCTACTCAGTCCCCAGTAGCCACTATTTTTCCCGGTGTGCCGTCCCAGCCCTACACCAGCATGTCTCCCGCCACATAAATCGTGCCCTCACCAACATGGTTACTGGGAAGGTCCACTTAATCACGGACACGTGGACATGTACTGGCGGGCAGGGCCACTATATCTCCCTGACGGCACATTGGGTGAACTTGGTGGAGGCTGGGACCGAGTCAGAGCCTGGGACCGCTCACATCCTACCCACACCCAGAAAAGTGGGTTCTACCTCGGTGCTAGTATCTGCTGTGTTTTATGCCACCTCCTACAAACCCTCCCTCTCCTCCTCCTCCGCCACCTCTACCTCTCCATAAAGGAGTGTGAGCACATTGCCAGCAGTCGATAGCACGGCGCGGCGACCCAGCGGTGGGCAAGCATCAGCAAGCCGTGCTGAAACTAATCAGCTTAGGTTACAAGAGGCACATGGCCCCCGAACTGCTGCAGGGTCTGACAGAGCCGACCGACCTCTGGCTTTCGGCGCTGAGCCTCAAACCAGCCATGGTTGTGTGTGACAGCTCGACAGCCTCATATATGTGCCATGCCTGGCCCACGTCTTCAATCTGGTGATTCAGCGTTTTCTGAAAAACTACCCCCACTGGTCTGACCTGCTCGGCAAGGTGCGCCGTGTCTGCGCACATTTCCGCAAGTCCACAACGTCGGTTTCAGCTGCCAGAGCACCGACTGCTGTGCGACGTGCACACACGGTGGAATTCTGCGCTGCACATGTTGGCCAGGCTGTACGAGCAGCGTAGAGCTATAGTGGAATACCAGCTGCAACATGGGCGGCATAGTGCTAGTCAGCCTCCGCAATTCTTTACTGAGGAGTGAGCATGGCTAGCAGATATCTGCCATGTCCTCGGAAACTTTGAGGAGTTTACCCAGATGGTGAGCGGCGATGTGGCAATCATAAGCATTACCATCCCGCTGCTTTGCCTGCTGAGAAGCTCGCTGCTAAGCATAAAGGCCGATGTTTTGCGGTTGGAACAGGAGACAGAGGATGACAGTATGTCGCTTGATAGCCAGACCACCATCATGTCTCAGCACGTTTTGGAGGAGGAGGATGATCCTGAAAGTCATCTTCCTAGTGAGGACAGCGATGTGTTGCGTACTGGGACCCTGGCACACATGGCTGACTTCATGTAAGGCTGCCTTTCCCGTGACCCTCGCGTTAGATGCATTCTGGCCAACACAGATTACTGAGTGTACACCCTTCTCAACCCACGGTATAAGGAGAACCTCTCCACTCTCATTCCCGAAGAGGAAAGGGGTACGAGAGTGATGCATTACCACAGGGCCCTGGTGGAAAAAGTGATGCTAAAGCTCCCATCTGACAGCGCTAATGGCAGAAGACGCAGTTCAGAGGGCCAAGCCGCAGGGAAGGAGCGGGGATCAGGCAGCATGTCCAGCACAGGCAGGGGAACACTCTCCAAGGCCTTTGCCAGCTTAATGGCTCCCCAGTAAGACTGTGTCACCACTTCCCAGTCAAGGCTGAGATGGAGGGAGCTCTGTAAAAAGATGGTGAGGGAGTACGTAGCCGATCGTACCACCGTCCTCTGTGATGCCTCTGCTCCATACAACTATTGGGTGTCAAAGCTGGACACGTGGCACGAACTTGCGCTGTACGCCCTGGAGGTGCTGGCCTGCCCTGCCGCTAGCGTCTTGTCAGAGAGCGTGTTTAGTGCAGCTGGGGAAATCATCATGGATAAGCATACCCGCTTGTCAACTGCCAGTGCCGACATGCTTACAATCATGAACAAAGCTGGATTTCCCAGACTTCTCTTCTCCACCGGCGGAAAGAAGCGGAACCTAATGATTCTTTTCGCTGCAACAGGAGAAAAATTCATCCTCTATCACCACAAAAAAGGGGGAATTAGCTTTGTCAATCAGTCTCGGATATTATTACTCCTTCACCTACTCCTCCTCCTAAAACAGCATGTCATCACGCTGAACTCTCAGTTTTTCTGCGGCCCAAAAGTAAGTAAGTTTCAAAAGTATTGATACTTTAACAGAAACCAATTTTTTTCCACAGGGATGCCTCCAGGCTCTGTTGCAAATTCAGCAACATTGAGCTGTATCTTTAATAAATGTTTATGGGTTTCACCTGCCCTCACATATACTGTTATCAAACTAATTTTTCCGGCCTTCACCTACACTCTTGGTAACCAATGTTTCAGGGGTTCACTTACACTCTTGCTACGGAAATGTTACAAGGGTCTGCCTATACTTTTGCTATAGAAATGTTACTAGGGTCCGCCTTCGCAGATTCTTCTGAATGGTTTGAGGGGTTCGCCTATACTTTTGCTACAGAAATGTTACTGGGTTCTGCCTATTCTCTTGCTACAGAAATGTTACAGGGGTCCGCCTATGCAGTTTCTACTGAATAGTTTGAGGATGTCGCCTATACTTTTTCTACAGAAATGTTACTGAGGTCTCCCTATACTCTTGCTACAGAAATGTTACAGGGGTCTGTTTATACCTTTGCTGCAAAAATGTTACTAGGGTCCGCCTATACTCTTGCTACAGAAATGTTACAGGGGTCTGCTTATACTTTTGCTACAGAAATGTTACTGGGGTCTGCCTATGCAGTTTCTACTGAATGACTTGAGGGTTTCGCCTATACCTTTGCTACAGAAGTGTTACTTGGGTCTCCCTATACTTTTGCTACAGTAATGTTGCTAGGGTCTTCCTATACCTTTTCTACTGAATGGTAAGAGGGGTTCGCCTATACTTTTACTACAGAAGTGTTACTGGGGTTTCCCTATACTCTTGCTATAGAAATGTTACTGGGGTCCCTATATACTCTTGCTACAGATATCTTACTGGGGTCTCCCTATACTCTTGCTGCAGAAATGTTACAGGGGTCCCCCTATACTTTTGCTACAGAAATATTACTGGGGTCTGCCTATACTCTTGCAACAGAAATGTTACTGGGGTCCACCTATACTCTTGCTAGAGAAATTTTACTAGAGTCTGCCTATACTCTTGCTACAAAAATGTTACTGGGGTCTGCCTATACCTTTTCTACTGAATAGTTTCAGTGGTCCGCCTATACTCTTGCTACAGAAATGTTAAAGGGGTCCGCCTATACCTTTTCTACTAAATGTTTTGAGGGGTCTGCCTATACTCATGCTACAGAGATGTTACTGGGGTCCGTCTATGCAGTTCCTACTGAATGGTTTGATGGTTTTGCCTCTACGTTTGCTACAGAAATGTTACTGGGGTCTCCCTATATTCTTGCTACAGAAATGTTACAGGGGTCTTCCCATACTTTGGCTACATAAATGTCACTGGGGTCCGCCTATGCTCTTGCTCCAGAAATGTTACTGGGGTCCGCCTATACTCTTGCTACAGAAATTTTACTAGGGTCCGCCTATAGTCTTGCTACAGAAATGTTACTGGGGTCTGCCTGTACCTTTTCTACTGAATGGTTTGAGGGGTTCGCCTATACTCTTGCTACAGAAATGTTACAGGGGTCTGCCTATACTCTTGCTACAGAAATGTTACTGGGGTCTGCCTCTGCAGTTTCTACTGAATGGTTTGAGGGTTTCGCCTATACTCTTGCTACAGACATGTTACTGGGGTCCGCCTATACTCTTGCTACAGAAATATTACTGGGGTCCGCCTATACTCTTGCTACAGAAATGTTACTGGGGTCCGCCTATACTCTTGCTACAGAAATCTTACTGGAGTCTCTCTATACTCTTGCTACAGAAATGTTACTGGGGTCCGCTTATACTGTTGCAACAGAAATGTTACTGGGGTCCGCCAATACTCTTGCTAGAGAAATTTTACTAGAGTCTGGCTATACTCTTCCTACAAAAATGTTACTAGGGTCTGCCTATACCTTTTTCTGCTGAATGGTTTAAGGGGTTCGCCTATACTCTTGCTACAGAAATATTACTAGGAACCGCCTACACTCTTGCTACAGAAATGTTACTGGGGTTCGCCTGTGCAGTTTCTATCGAATGGTTTGAGGGTTTCGCCTATACTCTTGCTACAGAAATGTTACAGTGGTCTGCCTATACTTTTGCTACAGAAATGTTACAGGGGTCTGCCTATACTTTTGCTACAGAAATGTTACTAGGAACCGCCTATGCAGTTTCTTCTGAATTGTTTGAGGAGTTCGCCTATACTTTTGCTACAGAAATATTACTGGGGTCTGCCTATGCAGTTTCTACTGAATGGTTTGAGGGGTTCGTCTATACTCTTGCTACAAAAATGTTACAGGGGTCCGCCTATACTCTTGCTACAGAAATGTTACTGGGGTCCGCCTATACTCATGCTCCAGAAATGTTACAGGGGTCTGCCTTTACTTTTGCTACAGAAATGTTACTAGGAACCGCCTATGCAGTTTCTTCTGAATGGTTTGAGGAGTTCGCCTATACTTTTGCTACAGAAATGTTACTGGGGTCTGCCTATGCAGTTCCTACTGAATGGTTTGAGGGTTTCGCCTATACTTTTGCTACAGACATGTTACTGGGATCTGCCTATACTCTTGCTACAGAAATGTTACTGGGGTCCGCCTATACTCTTGCTACAGAAATGTTACTGGGGTCCACCTATACTCTTGCTACAGAAAGGTTACTGCGGTCCGCCTGTTCTTTTGCTACAGAAATGTTACTGGGGTCCGGCTATACTCTTGCTACAGAAATGTTACTGGGGTCTGCCTATACCTTTTCTTCTAAATGACTTGAGGGGTTCGCCTTTTCTCTTGCTACAGAAATGTTACAGGGGTTCGCCAATTTTTTTGCTACAGAAATCTTACTGGAGTCTCCCTATACTCTTGCTTCAGAAATGTTACAGGGGTCCGCCTATACTTTTGCTACAGAAATGTTACTGGGGTACGCTTATGCTCTTGCAACAGAAATGTTACTGGGGTCCACCAATACTCTTGCTAGAGAAATTTTACTAGAGTCTGGCTATACTCTTGCTACAAAAATGTTACTGGGGTCTGCCTATACCTTTTCTGCTGAATGGTTTAAGGGGTACGCCTATACTCTTGCTACAGAAATATTACTAGGAACCGCCTACACTCTTGCTACAGAAATGTTACTGGGGTTCGCCTGTGCAGTTTCTATCGAATGGTTTGAGGGTTTCACCTATACTCTTGCTACAGAAATGTTACAGTGGTCTGCCTAGACTTTTGCTACAGAAATGTTACAGGGGTCTGCCTATACTTTTGCTACAGAAATGTTACTAGGAACCGCCTATGCAGTTTCTTCTGAATTGTTTGATGAGTTCGCCTATACTTTTGCTACAGAAATATTACTGGAGTCTGCCTACGCAGTTTCTACTGAATGGTTTGAGGGGTTCGCCTATACTCTTGCTACAAAAATGTTACAGGGGTCCGCCTATACTCTTGCTACAGAAATGTTACTGGGGTCCGCCTATACTCTTGCTCCGGAAATGTTACAGGGGTCTGCTTATACTCTTGCTTCAGAAATGTTACTGGGGTCCGCTTACACTCTTGCTACATAAATGTTGCTAGTATCCGCCTATGCAGTCTCTTCTGAATAGTTTGAGGAGTTCGCCTATACTTTTGCTACAGAAATGTTACTGGGGTCCGCCTATACTCTTGCTACAGAAAGGTTACTGTGGTCTGCCTATACTTTTGCTACAGAAATGTTACTGGGGTCCGCCTATACTCTTGCTACAGAAATGTTACTGGGGTCCGCCTATGCTCTTGCTGCAGAAATGTTACTGGGGTCCGCCTATACTGTGGCTACAGAAATGTCACTGGGGTCTGCCTATACCTTTTCTTCTAAATGGCTTGAGGGGTTCGCCTATTCTCTTGCTACAGAAATGTTACAGGGGTCCGCCTATACTTTTGCTACAGAAATGTTACTGGGGTCCGCTTATACTCTTGCAACAGAAATGTTACTGGGGTCCGCCAATACTCTTGCTAGAGAAATTTTACTAGAGTCTGGCTATATTCTTGCTACAAAAATGTTACTGGGGTCTGCGTATACCTTTTCTACAGAATGGTTCAAGGGGTCTGCCTATACTCTTGCTACAGAAATCTTACAGGGGTCCGCGTATACTCCTGCTACAGAAACTTTACTTGGGTCCGCCTACACTCTTGCTACAGAAATGTGTACTGGGGTCTGCCCATACCTTTTCTACAGAATGGCTTGAGGGGTTTGCCTATACTCTTGCTACAGAAATGTTATTCGGGTCTGCATATACTCTTGCTACAGAAATGTTACTGTGGTATGCCTATGTAGTTTCTACTGAATGGTTAGAGGAGTATGCCTATACTTTTGCTACAGAAATGTTACTAGGGTCCGCCTATACTCTTGGTCCAGAAATGTTACAGGGGTCTACCTATACTTTTGCTACATAAATGTTACTAGTATCCGCCTATACAGTCTCTTCTGAATGGTTTGAGGAGTTCGCCTATACTTTTGCTACAGAAATGTTACTGGGGTCCGCCTATATTCTTGCTACAGAAAGGTTACTGCGGTTCGCCTATACTTTTGCTACAGAAATGTTACTGGGGTCCGCCTATGCAGTTCCTACTGAATGGTTTGAGGGGTTCGCCTATACTTTTGCTACGTAAGTGTTACTGGCGTCTCCTTATACTCTTGCTACAGAAATGTTACTCGTGTCGGCCTATACTCTTGCTATAGAAATGTTATTGGGGTCCGCCTATACTATTGCTGCAGAAATGTTACAGAGTTCTGCCTATACTTTTGCTACAGAAATGTTACTGGGGTCCGCCTATACTCTTGCTACAGAAATGTTACTGGGGTCTGCCTATATCTTTTCTTCTAAATGACTTGAGGGGTTCGCCTTTTCTCTTGCTACAGAAATGTTACTGGGGTTCGCCAATTTTTTTGCTACAGAAATCTTACTGGAGTCTCCCTATACTCTTGCTTCAGAAATGTTACAGGGATCCGCCTATACTTTTGCTACAGAAATGTTACTGGGGTACGCTTATGCTCTTGCAACAGAAATGTTACTGGGGTCCACCAATACTCTTGCTAGAGAAATTTTACTAGAGTCTGGCTATACTCTTGCTACAAAAATGTTACTGGGGTCTGCCTATACCTTTTCTGCTGAATGGTTTAAGGGGTTCGCCTATACTCTTGCTACAGAAATATTACTAGGAACCGCCTACACTCTTGCTACAGAAATGTTACTGGGGTTCGACTGTGCAGTTTCTATCGAATGGTTTGAGGGTTTCACCTATACTCTTGCTACAGAAATGTTACAGTGGTCTGCCTATACTTTTGCTACAGAAATGTTACAGGGGTCTGCCTATACTTTTGCTACAGAAATGTTACTAGGAACCGCCTATGCAGTTTCTTCTGAATTGTTTGATAAGTTCGCCTATACTTTTGCTACAGAAATATTACTGGAGTCTGCCTACGCAGTTTCTACTGAATGGTTTGAGGGGTTCGCCTATACTCTTGCTACAAAAATGTTACAGGGGTCCGCCTATACTCTTGCTACAGAAATGTTACTGGGGTCCGCCTATACTCTTGCTCCGGAAATGTTACAGGGGTCTGCCTTTACTTTTGCTACAGAAATGTTACTAGGAACCGCCTATGCAGTTTCTTCTGAATGGTTTGAGGAGTTCGCCTATACTTTTGCTACAGAAATGTTACAGGGGTCTGCCTATGCAGTTTCTTCTGAATGGTTTGAGGAGTTCGCCTATACTCTTGCTACAGAAATGTTACAGGGGTCTGCTTATACTCTTGCTACAGAAATGTTACTGGGGTCCGCTTACACTCTTGCTACATAAATGTTGCTAGTATCCGCCTATGCAGTCTCTTCTGAATAGTTTGAGGAGTTCGCCTATACTTTTGCTACAGAAATGTTACTGGGGTCCACCTATACTCTTGCTACAGAAAGGTTACTGTGGTCTGCCTATACTTTTGCTACAGAAATGTTACTGGGGTCCGCCTATACTCTTGCTACAGAAATGTTACTGGGGTCCGCCTATACTCTTGCTGCAGAAATGTTACTGGGGTCCGCCTATACTCTTGCTACAGAAATGTCACTGGGGTCTGCCTATACCTTTTCTTCTAAATGGCTTGAGGGGTTCGCCTATTCTCTTGCTACAGAAATGTTACAGGGGTTCACCTATACTTTTGCTACAGAAATCTTACTGGAGTCTCCCTATACTCTTGCTTCAGAAATGTTACAGGGGTCCGCCTATACTTTTGCTACAGAAATGTTACTGGGGTCCGCTTATACTCTTGCAACAGAAATGTTACTGGGGTCCGCCAATACTCTTGCTAGAGAAATTTTACTAGAGTCTGGCTATACTCTTGCTACAAAAATGTTACTGGGGTCTGCCTATACCTTTTCTACAGAATGGTTCGAGGGGTCTGCCTATACTCTTGCTACAGAGATGTTACTGGGGTCCGTCTATGCAGTTTCAGCTGAATGGTTTGAGGGTTTCGCCTATACTTTTGCTACAGAAAGGTTACTGGGGTCTCCCTATACTCTTGCTACAGAAATCTTACAGGGGTCCGCGTATACTCCTGCTACAGAAACTTTACTAGGGTCCGCCTACACTCTTGCTACAGAAATGTGTACTGGGGTCTGCCCATACCTTTTCTACAGAATGGCTTGAGGGGTTTGCCTATACTCTTGCTACAGAAATGTTATTCGGGTCTGCATATACTCTTGCTACAGAAATGTTACTGTGGTCTGCCTATGTAGTTTCTACTGAATGGTTAGAGGAGTATGCCTATACTTTTGCTACAGAAATGTTACTAGGGTCCGCCTATACTCTTGGTCCAGAAATGTTACAAGGGTCTACCTATACTTTTGCTACATAAATGTTACTAGTATCCGCCTATACAGTCTCTTCTGAATGGTTTGAGGAGTTCGCCTATACTTTTGCTACAGAAATGTTACTGGGGTCCGCCTATACTCTTGCTACAGAAATGTTACTGGGGTACGCTTATGCTCTTGCTACAGAAATGTTACTGGGGTCCACCAATACTCTTGCTAGAGAAATTTTACTAGAGTCTGGCTATACTCTTGCTACAAAAATGTTACTGGGGTCTGCCTATACCTTTTCTGCTGAATGGTTTACTGGGGTCCGCCTATACTCTTGCTACAGAAATGTTACTGGGGTCCGCCTATACTCTTGCTACAGAAATCTTACTGGAGTCTCTCTATACTCTTGCTACAGAAATGTTACTGGGGTCCGCTTATACTGTTGCAACAGAAATGTTACTGGGGTCCGCCAATACTCTTGCTAGAGAAATTTTACTAGAGTCTGGCTATACTCTTGCTACAAAAATGTTACTGGGGTCTGCCTATACCTTTTCTGCTGAATGGTTTAAGGGGTTCGCCTATACTCTTGCTACAGAAATATTACTAGGAACCGCCTACACTCTTGCTACAGAAATGTTACTGGGGTTCGCCTGTGCAGTTTCTATCGAATGGTTTGAGGGTTTCACCTATACTCTTGCTACAGAAATGTTACAGTGGTCTGCCTATACTTTTGCTACAGAAATGTTACAGGGGTCTGCCTATACTTTTGCTACAGAAATGTTACTAGGAACCGCCTATGCAGTTTCTTCTGAATTGTTTGATGAGTTCGCCTATACTTTTGCTACAGAAATATTACTGGAGTCTGCCTACGCAGTTTCTACTGAATGGTTTGAGGGGTTCGCCTATACTCTTGCTACAAAAATGTTACAGGGGTCCGCCTATACTCTTGCTACAGAAATGTTACTGGGGTCCGCCTATACTCTTGCTCCGGAAATGTTACAGGGGTCTGCCTTTACTTTTGCTACAGAAATGTTACTAGGAACCGCCTATGCAGTTTCTGCTGAATGGTTTGAGGAGTTCGCCTATACTTTTGCTACAGAAATGTTACAGGGGTCTGCCTATGCAGTTTCTTCTGAATGGTTTGAGGAGTTCGCCTATACTCTTGCTACAGAAATGTTACAGGGGTCTGCTTATACTCTTGCTACAGAAATGTTACTGGGGTCCGCTTACACTCTTGCTACATAAATGTTGCTAGTATCCGCCTATGCAGTCTCTTCTGAATAGTTTGAGGAGTTCGCCTATACTTTTGCTACAGAAATGTTACTGGGGTCCACCTATACTCTTGCTACAGAAAGGTTACTGTGGTCTGCCTATACTTTTGCTACAGAAATGTTACTGGGGTCCGCCTATACTCTTGCTACAGAAATGTTACTGGGGTCCGCCTATACTCTTGCTGCAGAAATGTTACTGGGGTCCGCCTATACTGTGGCTACAGAAATGTCACTGGGGTCTGCCTATACCTTTTCTTCTAAATGGCTTGAGGGGTTCGCCTATTCTCTTGCTACAGAAATGTTACAGGGGTCCGCCTATACTTTTGCTACAGAAATGTTACTGGGGTCCGCTTATACTCTTGCAACAGAAATGTTACTGGGGTCCGCCAATACTCTTGCTAGAGAAATTTTACTAGAGTCTGGCTATATTCTTGCTACAAAAATGTTACTGGGGTCTGCGTATACCTTTTCTACAGAATGGTTCGAGGGGTCTGCCTATACTCTTGCTACAGAAATCTTACAGGGGTCCGCGTATACTCCTGCTACAGAAACTTTACTTGGGTCCGCCTACACTCTTGCTACAGAAATGTGTACTGGGGTCTGCCCATACCTTTTCTACAGAATGGCTTGAGGGGTTTGCCTATACTCTTGCTACAGAAATGTTATTCGGGTCTGCATATACTCTTGCTACAGAAATGTTACTGTGGTATGCCTATGTAGTTTCTACTGAATGGTTAGAGGAGTATGCCTATACTTTTGCTACAGAAATGTTACTAGGGTCCGCCTATACTCTTGGTCCAGAAATGTTACAGGGGTCTACCTATACTTTTGCTACATAAATGTTACTAGTATCCGCCTATACAGTCTCTTCTGAATGGTTTGAGGAGTTCGCCTATACTTTTGCTACAGAAATGTTACTGGGGTCCGCCTATATTCTTGCTACAGAAAGGTTACTGCGGTTCGCCTATACTTTTGCTACAGAAATGTTACTGGGGTCCGCCTATGCAGTTCCTACTGAATGGTTTGAGGGGTTCGCTTATACTTTTGCTACGTAAGTGTTACTGGCGTCTCCTTATACTCTTGCTACAGAAATGTTACTCGTGTCCGCCTATACTCTTGCTATAGAAATGTTATTGGGGTCCGCCTATACTATTGCTGCAGAAATGTTACAGAGTTCTGCCTATACTTTTGCTACAGAAATGTTACTGGGGTCCGCCTATACTCTTGCTACAGAAATGTTACTGGGGTCTGCCTATACCTTTTCTTCTAAATGACTTGAGGGGTTCGCCTTTTCTCTTGCTACAGAAATGTTACTGGGGTTCGCCAATTTTTTTGCTACAGAAATCTTACTGGAGTCTCCCTATACTCTTGCTTCAGAAATGTTACAGGGATCCGCCTATACTTTTGCTACAGAAATGTTACTGGGGTACGCTTATGCTCTTGCAACAGAAATGTTACTGGGGTCCACCAATACTCTTGCTAGAGAAATTTTACTAGAGTCTGGCTATACTCTTGCTACAAAAATGTTACTGGGGTCTGCCTATACCTTTTCTGCTGAATGGTTTAAGGGGTTCGCCTATACTCTTGCTACAGAAATACTACTAGGAACCGCCTACACTCTTGCTACAGAAATGTTACTGGGGTTCGACTGTGCAGTTTCTATCGAATGGTTTGAGGGTTTCACCTATACTCTTGCTACAGAAATGTTACAGTGGTCTGCCTATACTTTTGCTACAGAAATGTTACAGGGGTCTGCCTATACTTTTGCTACAGAAATGTTACTAGGAACCGCCTATGCAGTTTCTTCTGAATTGTTTGATAAGTTCGCCTATACTTTTGCTACAGAAATATTACTGGAGTCTGCCTACGCAGTTTCTACTGAATGGTTTGAGGGGTTCGCCTATACTCTTGCTACAAAAATGTTACAGGGGTCCGCCTATACTCTTGCTACAGAAATGTTACTGGGGTCCGCCTATACTCTTGCTCCGGAAATGTTACAGGGGTCTGCCTTTACTTTTGCTACAGAAATGTTACTAGGAACCGCCTATGCAGTTTCTTCTGAATGGTTTGAGGAGTTCGCCTATACTCTTGCTACAGAAATGTTACAGGGGTCTGCTTATACTCTTGCTACAGAAATGTTACTGGGGTCCGCTTACACTCTTGCTACATAAATGTTGCTAGTATCTGCCTATGCAGTCTCTTCTGAATAGTTTGAGGAGTTCGCCTATACTTTTGCTACAGAAATGTTACTGGGGTCCGCCTATACTCTTGCTACAGAAAGGTTACTGTGGTCTGCCTATACTTTTGCTACAGAAATGTTACTGGGGTCCGCCTATACTCTTGCTACAGAAATGTTACTGGGGT
Source organism: Eleutherodactylus coqui (assembly GCF_035609145.1). Lineage (NCBI taxonomy): Eukaryota > Metazoa > Chordata > Amphibia > Anura > Eleutherodactylidae > Eleutherodactylus > Eleutherodactylus coqui. The sequence goes on from NC_089842.1 coordinate 64,919,736, forward strand.
CCGCCTATACTCTTGCTGCAGAAATGTTACTGGGGTCCGCCTATACTCTTGCTACAGAAATGTCACTGGGGTCTGCCTATACCTTTTCTTCTAAATGGCTTGAGGGGTTCGCCTATTCTCTTGCTACAGAAATGTTACAGGGGTTCACCTATACTTTTGCTACAGAAATCTTACTGGAGTCTCCCTATACTCTTGCTTCAGAAATGTTACAGGGGTCCGCCTATACTTTTGCTACAGAAATGTTACTGGGGTCCGCTTATACTCTTGCAACAGAAATGTTACTGGGGTCCGCCAATACTCTTGCTAGAGAAATTTTACTAGAGTCTGGCTATACTCTTGCTACAAAAATGTTACTGGGGTCTGCCTATACCTTTTCTACAGAATGGTTCGAGGGGTCTGCCTATACTCTTGCTACAGAGATGTTACTGGGGTCCGTCTATGCAGTTTCAGCTGAATGGTTTGAGGGTTTCGCCTATACTTTTGCTACAGAAAGGTTACTGGGGTCTCCCTATACTCTTGCTACAGAAATCTTACAGGGGTCCGCGTATACTCCTGCTACAGAAACTTTACTAGGGTCCGCCTACACTCTTGCTATAGAAATGTGTACTGGGGTCTGCCCATACCTTTTCTACAGAATGGCTTGAGGGGTTTGCCTATACTCTTGCTACAGAAATGTTATTCGGGTCTGCATATACTCTTGCTACAGAAATGTTACTGTGGTATGCCTATGTAGTTTCTACTGAATGGTTAGAGGAGTATGCCTATACTTTTGCTACAGAAATGTTACTGGGGTCCGCCTATATTCTTGCTACAGAAAGGTTACTGCGGTTCGCCTATACTTTTGCTACAGAAATGTTACTGGGGTCCGCCTATGCAGTTCCTACTGAATGGTTTGAGGAGTTCGCCTATACTTTTGCTACGTAAGTGTTACTGGCGTCTCCTTATACTCTTGCTACAGAAATGTTACTCGTGTCCGCCTATACTCTTGCTATAGAAATGTTATTGGGGTCCGCCTATACTATTGCTGCAGAAATGTTACAGAGTTCTGCCTATACTTTTGCTACAGAAATGTTACTGGGGTCCGCCTATACTCTTGCTACAGAAATGTTACTGGGGTCTGCCTATACCTTTTCTTCTAAATGACTTGAGGGGTTCGCCTTTTCTCTTGCTACAGAAATGTTACTGGGGTTCGCCAATTTTTTTGCTACAGAAATCTTACTGGAGTCTCCCTATACTCTTGCTTCAGAAATGTTACAGGGATCCGCCTATACTTTTGCTACAGAAATGTTACTGGGGTACGCTTATGCTCTTGCAACAGAAATGTTACTGGGGTCCACCAATACTCTTGCTAGAGAAATTTTACTAGAGTCTGGCTATACTCTTGCTACAAAAATGTTACTGGGGTCTGCCTATACCATTTCTGCTGAATGGTTTAAGGGGTTCGCCTATACTCTTGCTACAGAAATATTACTAGGAACCGCCTACACTCTTGCTACAGAAATGTTACTGGGGTTCGCCTGTGCAGTTTCTATCGAATGGTTTGAGGGTTTCACCTATACTCTTGCTACAGAAATGTTACAGTGGTCTGCCTATACTTTTGCTACAGAAATGTTACAGGGGTCTGCCTATACTTTTGCTACAGAAATGTTACTAGGAACCGCCTATGCAGTTTCTTCTGAATTGTTTGATGAGTTCGCCTATACTTTTGCTACAGAAATATTACTGGAGTCTGCCTACGCAGTTTCTACTGAATGGTTTGAGGGGTTCGCCTATACTCTTGCTACAAAAATGTTACAGGGGTCCGCCTATACTCTTGCTACAGAAATGTTACTGGGGTCCGCCTATACTCTTGCTCCGGAAATGTTACAGGGGTCTGCCTTTACTTTTGCTACAGAAATGTTACTAGGAACCGCCTATGCAGTTTCTTCTGAATGGTTTGAGGAGTTCGCCTATACTTTTGCTACAGAAATGTTACTAGGGTCTGCCTATGCAGTTTCTTCTGAATGGTTTGAGGAGTTCGCCTATACTCTTGCTACAGAAATGTTACAGGGGTCTGCTTATACTCTTGCTACAGAAATGTTACTGGGGTCCGCTTACACTCTTGCTACATAAATGTTGCTAGTATCCGCCTATGCAGTCTCTTCTGAATAGTTTGAGGAGTTCGCCTATACTTTTGCTACAGAAATGTTACTGGGGTCCGCCTATACTCTTGCTACAGAAAGGTTACTGTGGTCTGCCTATACTTTTGCTACAGAAATGTTACTGGGGTCCGCCTATACTCTTGCTACAGAAATGTTACTGGGGTCCGCCTATACTCTTGCTGCAGAAATGTTACTGGGGTCCGCCTATACTGTGGCTACAGAAATGTCACTGGGGTCTGCCTATACCTTTTCTTCTAAATGGCTTGAGGGGTTCGCCTATTCTCTTGCTACAGAAATGTTACAGGGGTCCGCCTATACTTTTGCTACAGAAATGTTACTGGGGTCCGCTTATACTCTTGCAACAGAAATGTTACTGGGGTCCGCCAATACTCTTGCTAGAGAAATTTTACTAGAGTCTGGCTATATTCTTGCTACAAAAATGTTACTGGGGTCTGCGTATACCTTTTCTACAGAATGGTTCAAGGGGTCTGCCTATACTCTTGCTACAGAAATCTTACAGGGGTCCGCGTATACTCCTGCTACAGAAACTTTACTTGGGTCCGCCTACACTCTTGCTACAGAAATGTGTACTGGGGTCTGCCCATACCTTTTCTACAGAATGGCTTGAGGGGTTTGCCTATACTCTTGCTACAGAAATGTTATTCGGGTCTGCATATACTCTTGCTACAGAAATGTTACTGTGGTATGCCTATGTAGTTTCTACTGAATGGTTAGAGGAGTATGCCTATACTTTTGCTACAGAAATGTTACTAGGGTCCGCCTATACTCTTGGTCCAGAAATGTTACAGGGGTCTACCTAAACTTTTGCTACATAAATGTTACTAGTATCCGCCTATACAGTCTCTTCTGAATGGTTTGAGGAGTTCGCCTATACTTTTGCTACAGAAATGTTACTGGGGTCCGCCTATATTCTTGCTACAGAAAGGTTACTGCGGTTCGCCTATACTTTTGCTACAGAAATGTTACTGGGGTCCGCCTATGCAGTTCCTACTGAATGGTTTGAGGGGTTCGCCTATACTTTTGCTACGTAAGTGTTACTGGCGTCTCCTTATACTCTTGCTACAGAAATGTTACTCGTGTCCGCCTATACTCTTGCTATAGAAATGTTATTGGGGTCCGCCTATACTATTGCTGCAGAAATGTTACAGAGTTCTGCCTATACTTTTGCTACAGAAATGTTACTGGGGTCCGCCTATACTCTTGCTACAGAAATGTTACTGGGGTCTGCCTATACCTTTTCTTCTAAATGACTTGAGGGGTTCGCCTTTTCTCTTGCTACAGAAATGTTACTGGGGTTCGCCAATTTTTTTGCTACAGAAATCTTACTGGAGTCTCCCTATACTCTTGCTTCAGAAATGTTACAGGGATCCGCCTATACTTTTGCTACAGAAATGTTACTGGGGTACGCTTATGCTCTTGCAACAGAAATGTTACTGGGGTCCACCAATACTCTTGCTAGAGAAATTTTACTAGAGTCTGGCTATACTCTTGCTACAAAAATGTTACTGGGGTCTGCCTATACCATTTCTGCTGAATGGTTTAAGGGGTTCGCCTATACTCTTGCTACAGAAATATTACTAGGAACCGCCTACACTCTTGCTACAGAAATGTTACTGGGGTTCGCCTGTGCAGTTTCTATCGAATGGTTTGAGGGTTTCACCTATACTCTTGCTACAGAAATGTTACAGTGGTCTGCCTATACTTTTGCTACAGAAATGTTACAGGGGTCTGCCTATACTTTTGCTACAGAAATGTTACTAGGAACCGCCTATGCAGTTTCTTCTGAATTGTTTGATGAGTTCGCCTATACTTTTGCTACAGAAATATTACTGGAGTCTGCCTACGCAGTTTCTACTGAATGGTTTGAGGGGTTCGCCTATACTCTTGCTACAAAAATGTTACAGGGGTCCGCCTATACTCTTGCTACAGAAATGTTACTGGGGTCCGCCTATACTCTTGCTCCGGAAATGTTACAGGGGTCTGCCTTTACTTTTGCTACAGAAATGTTACTAGGAACCGCCTATGCAGTTTCTTCTGAATGGTTTGAGGAGTTCGCCTATACTTTTGCTACAGAAATGTTACTAGGGTCTGCCTATGCAGTTTCTTCTGAATGGTTTGAGGAGTTCGCCTATACTCTTGCTACAGAAATGTTACAGGGGTCTGCTTATACTCTTGCTACAGAAATGTTACTGGGGTCCGCTTACACTCTTGCTACATAAATGTTGCTAGTATCCGCCTATGCAGTCTCTTCTGAATAGTTTGAGGAGTTCGCCTATACTTTTGCTACAGAAATGTTACTGGGGTCCGCCTATACTCTTGCTACAGAAAGGTTACTGTGGTCTGCCTATACTTTTGCTACAGAAATGTTACTGGGGTCCGCCTATACTCTTGCTACAGAAATGTTACTGGGGTCCGCCTATACTCTTGCTGCAGAAATGTTACTGGGGTCCGCCTATACTGTGGCTACAGAAATGTCACTGGGGTCTGCCTATACCTTTTCTTCTAAATGGCTTGAGGGGTTCGCCTATTCTCTTGCTACAGAAATGTTACAGGGGTCCGCCTATACTTTTGCTACAGAAATGTTACTGGGGTCCGCTTATACTCTTGCAACAGAAATGTTACTGGGGTCCGCCAATACTCTTGCTAGAGAAATTTTACTAGAGTCTGGCTATATTCTTGCTACAAAAATGTTACTGGGGTCTGCGTATACCTTTTCTACAGAATGGTTCAAGGGGTCTGCCTATACTCTTGCTACAGAAATCTTACAGGGGTCCGCGTATACTCCTGCTACAGAAACTTTACTTGGGTCCGCCTACACTCTTGCTACAGAAATGTGTACTGGGGTCTGCCCATACCTTTTCTACAGAATGGCTTGAGGGGTTTGCCTATACTCTTGCTACAGAAATGTTATTCGGGTCTGCATATACTCTTGCTACAGAAATGTTACTGTGGTATGCCTATGTAGTTTCTACTGAATGGTTAGAGGAGTATGCCTATACTTTTGCTACAGAAATGTTACTAGGGTCCGCCTATACTCTTGGTCCAGAAATGTTACAGGGGTCTACCTAAACTTTTGCTACATAAATGTTACTAGTATCCGCCTATACAGTCTCTTCTGAATGGTTTGAGGAGTTCGCCTATACTTTTGCTACAGAAATGTTACTGGGGTCCGCCTATATTCTTGCTACAGAAAGGTTACTGCGGTTCGCCTATACTTTTGCTACAGAAATGTTACTGGGGTCCGCCTATGCAGTTCCTACTGAATGGTTTGAGGGGTTCGCCTATACTTTTGCTACGTAAGTGTTACTGGCGTCTCCTTATACTCTTGCTACAGAAATGTTACTCGTGTCCGCCTATACTCTTGCTATAGAAATGTTATTGGGGTCCGCCTATACTATTGCTGCAGAAATGTTACAGAGTTCTGCCTATACTTTTGCTACAGAAATGTTACTGGGGTCCGCCTATACTCTTGCTACAGAAATGTTACTGGGGTCTGCCTATACCTTTTCTTCTAAATGACTTGAGGGGTTCGCCTTTTCTCTTGCTACAGAAATGTTACTGGGGTTCGCCAATTTTTTTGCTACAGAAATCTTACTGGAGTCTCCCTATACTCTTGCTTCAGAAATGTTACAGGGATCCGCCTATACTTTTGCTACAGAAATGTTACTGGGGTACGCTTATGCTCTTGCAACAGAAATGTTACTGGGGTCCACCATTACTCTTGCTAGAGAAATTTTACTAGAGTCTGGCTATACTCTTGCTACAAAAATGTTACTGGGGTCTGCCTATACCATTTCTGCTGAATGGTTTAAGGGGTTCGCCTATACTCTTGCTACAGAAATATTACTAGGAACCGCCTACACTCTTGCTACAGAAATGTTACTGGGGTTCGCCTGTGCAGTTTCTATCGAATGGTTTGAGGGTTTCACCTATACTCTTGCTACAGAAATGTTACAGTGGTCTGCCTATACTTTTGCTACAGAAATGTTACAGGGGTCTGCCTATACTTTTGCTACAGAAATGTTACTAGGAACCGCCTATGCAGTTTCTTCTGAATTGTTTGATGAGTTCGCCTATACTTTTGCTACAGAAATATTACTGGAGTCTGCCTACGCAGTTTCTACTGAATGGTTTGAGGGGTTCGCCTATACTCTTGCTACAAAAATGTTACAGGGGTCCGCCTATACTCTTGCTACAGAAATGTTACTGGGGTCCGCCTATACTCTTGCTCCGGAAATGTTACAGGGGTCTGCCTTTACTTTTGCTACAGAAATGTTACTAGGAACCGCCTATGCAGTTTCTTCTGAATGGTTTGAGGAGTTCGCCTATACTTTTGCTACAGAAATGTTACTAGGGTCTGCCTATGCAGTTTCTTCTGAATGGTTTGAGGAGTTCGCCTATACTCTTGCTACAGAAATGTTACAGGGGTCTGCTTATACTCTTGCTACAGAAATGTTACTGGGGTCCGCTTACACTCTTGCTACATAAATGTTGCTAGTATCCGCCTATGCAGTCTCTTCTGAATAGTTTGAGGAGTTCGCCTATACTTTTGCTACAGAAATGTTACTGGGGTCCGCCTATACTCTTGCTACAGAAAGGTTACTGTGGTCTGCCTATACTTTTGCTACAGAAATGTTACTGGGGTCCGCCTATACTCTTGCTACAGAAATGTTACTGGGGTCCGCCTATACTCTTGCTGCAGAAATGTTACTGGGGTCCGCCTATACTGTGGCTACAGAAATGTCACTGGGGTCTGCCTATACCTTTTCTTCTAAATGGCTTGAGGGGTTCGCCTATTCTCTTGCTACAGAAATGTTACAGGGGTCCGCCTATACTTTTGCTACAGAAATGTTACTGGGGTCCGCTTATACTCTTGCAACAGAAATGTTACTGGGGTCCGCCAATACTCTTGCTAGAGAAATTTTACTAGAGTCTGGCTATATTCTTGCTACAAAAATGTTACTGGGGTCTGCGTATACCTTTTCTACAGAATGGTTCAAGGGGTCTGCCTATACTCTTGCTACAGAAATCTTACAGGGGTCCGCGTATACTCCTGCTACAGAAACTTTACTTGGGTCCGCCTACACTCTTGCTACAGAAATGTGTACTGGGGTCTGCCCATACCTTTTCTACAGAATGGCTTGAGGGGTTTGCCTATACTCTTGCTACAGAAATGTTATTCGGGTCTGCATATACTCTTGCTACAGAAATGTTACTGTGGTATGCCTATGTAGTTTCTACTGAATGGTTAGAGGAGTATGCCTATACTTTTGCTACAGAAATGTTACTAGGGTCCGCCTATACTCTTGGTCCAGAAATGTTACAGGGGTCTACCTAAACTTTTGCTACATAAATGTTACTAGTATCCGCCTATACAGTCTCTTCTGAATGGTTTGAGGAGTTCGCCTATACTTTTGCTACAGAAATGTTACTGGGGTCCGCCTATATTCTTGCTACAGAAAGGTTACTGCGGTTCGCCTATACTTTTGCTACAGAAATGTTACTGGGGTCCGCCTATGCAGTTCCTACTGAATGGTTTGAGGGGTTCGCCTATACTTTTGCTACGTAAGTGTTACTGGCGTCTCCTTATACTCTTGCTACAGAAATGTTACTCGTGTCCGCCTATACTCTTGCTATAGAAATGTTATTGGGGTCCGCCTATACTATTGCTGCAGAAATGTTACAGAGTTCTGCCTATACTTTTGCTACAGAAATGTTACTGGGGTCCGCCTATACTCTTGCTACAGAAATGTTACTGGGGTCTGCCTATACCTTTTCTTCTAAATGACTTGAGGGGTTCGCCTTTTCTCTTGCTACAGAAATGTTACTGGGGTTCGCCAATTTTTTTGCTACAGAAATCTTACTGGAGTCTCCCTATACTCTTGCTTCAGAAATGTTACAGGGATCCGCCTATACTTTTGCTACAGAAATGTTACTGGGGTACGCTTATGCTCTTGCAACAGAAATGTTACTGGGGTCCACCAATACTCTTGCTAGAGAAATTTTACTAGAGTCTGGCTATACTCTTGCTACAAAAATGTTACTGGGGTCTGCCTATACCATTTCTGCTGAATGGTTTAAGGGGTTCGCCTATACTCTTGCTACAGAAATATTACTAGGAACCGCCTACACTCTTGCTACAGAAATGTTACTGGGGTTCGCCTGTGCAGTTTCTATCGAATGGTTTGAGGGTTTCACCTATACTCTTGCTACAGAAATGTTACAGTGGTCTGCCTATACTTTTGCTACAGAAATGTTACAGGGGTCTGCCTATACTTTTGCTACAGAAATGTTACTAGGAACCGCCTATGCAGTTTCTTCTGAATTGTTTGATGAGTTCGCCTATACTTTTGCTACAGAAATATTACTGGAGTCTGCCTACGCAGTTTCTACTGAATGGTTTGAGGGGTTCGCCTATACTCTTGCTACAAAAATGTTACAGGGGTCCGCCTATACTCTTGCTACAGAAATGTTACTGGGGTCCGCCTATACTCTTGCTCCGGAAATGTTACAGGGGTCTGCCTTTACTTTTGCTACAGAAATGTTACTAGGAACCGCCTATGCAGTTTCTTCTGAATGGTTTGAGGAGTTCGCCTATACTTTTGCTACAGAAATGTTACTAGGGTCTGCCTATGCAGTTTCTTCTGAATGGTTTGAGGAGTTCGCCTATACTCTTGCTACAGAAATGTTACAGGGGTCTGCTTATACTCTTGCTACAGAAATGTTACTGGGGTCCGCTTACACTCTTGCTACATAAATGTTGCTAGTATCCGCCTATGCAGTCTCTTCTGAATAGTTTGAGGAGTTCGCCTATACTTTTGCTACAGAAATGTTACTGGGGTCCGCCTATACTCTTGCTACAGAAAGGTTACTGTGGTCTGCCTATACTTTTGCTACAGAAATGTTACTGGGGTCCGCCTATACTCTTGCTACAGAAATGTTACTGGGGTCCGCCTATACTCTTGCTGCAGAAATGTTACTGGGGTCCGCCTATACTGTGGCTACAGAAATGTCACTGGGGTCTGCCTATACCTTTTCTTCTAAATGGCTTGAGGGGTTCGCCTATTCTCTTGCTACAGAAATGTTACAGGGGTCCGCCTATACTTTTGCTACAGAAATGTTACTGGGGTCCGCTTATACTCTTGCAACAGAAATGTTACTGGGGTCCGCCAATACTCTTGCTAGAGAAATTTTACTAGAGTCTGGCTATATTCTTGCTACAAAAATGTTACTGGGGTCTGCGTATACCTTTTCTACAGAATGGTTCAAGGGGTCTGCCTATACTCTTGCTACAGAAATCTTACAGGGGTCCGCGTATACTCCTGCTACAGAAACTTTACTTGGGTCCGCCTACACTCTTGCTACAGAAATGTGTACTGGGGTCTGCCCATACCTTTTCTACAGAATGGCTTGAGGGGTTTGCCTATACTCTTGCTACAGAAATGTTATTCGGGTCTGCATATACTCTTGCTACAGAAATGTTACTGTGGTATGCCTATGTAGTTTCTACTGAATGGTTAGAGGAGTATGCCTATACTTTTGCTACAGAAATGTTACTAGGGTCCGCCTATACTCTTGGTCCAGAAATGTTACAGGGGTCTACCTAAACTTTTGCTACATAAATGTTACTAGTATCCGCCTATACAGTCTCTTCTGAATGGTTTGAGGAGTTCGCCTATACTTTTGCTACAGAAATGTTACTGGGGTCCGCCTATATTCTTGCTACAGAAAGGTTACTGCGGTTCGCCTATACTTTTGCTACAGAAATGTTACTGGGGTCCGCCTATGCAGTTCCTACTGAATGGTTTGAGGGGTTCGCCTATACTTTTGCTACGTAAGTGTTACTGGCGTCTCCTTATACTCTTGCTACAGAAATGTTACTCGTGTCCGCCTATACTCTTGCTATAGAAATGTTATTGGGGTCCGCCTATACTATTGCTGCAGAAATGTTACAGAGTTCTGCCTATACTTTTGCTACAGAAATGTTACTGGGGTCCGCCTATACTCTTGCTACAGAAATGTTACTGGGGTCTGCCTATACCTTTTCTTCTAAATGACTTGAGGGGTTCGCCTTTTCTCTTGCTACAGAAATGTTACTGGGGTTCGCCAATTTTTTTGCTACAGAAATCTTACTGGAGTCTCCCTATACTCTTGCTTCAGAAATGTTACAGGGATCCGCCTATACTTTTGCTACAGAAATGTTACTGGGGTACGCTTATGCTCTTGCAACAGAAATGTTACTGGGGTCCACCAATACTCTTGCTAGAGAAATTTTACTAGAGTCTGGCTATACTCTTGCTACAAAAATGTTACTGGGGTCTGCCTATACCATTTCTGCTGAATGGTTTAAGGGGTTCGCCTATACTCTTGCTACAGAAATATTACTAGGAACCGCCTACACTCTTGCTACAGAAATGTTACTGGGGTTCGCCTGTGCAGTTTCTATCGAATGGTTTGAGGGTTTCACCTATACTCTTGCTACAGAAATGTTACAGTGGTCTGCCTATACTTTTGCTACAGAAATGTTACAGGGGTCTGCCTATACTTTTGCTACAGAAATGTTACTAGGAACCGCCTATGCAGTTTCTTCTGAATTGTTTGATGAGTTCGCCTATACTTTTGCTACAGAAATATTACTGGAGTCTGCCTACGCAGTTTCTACTGAATGGTTTGAGGGGTTCGCCTATACTCTTGCTACAAAAATGTTACAGGGGTCCGCCTATACTCTTGCTACAGAAATGTTACTGGGGTCCGCCTATACTCTTGCTCCGGAAATGTTACAGGGGTCTGCCTTTACTTTTGCTACAGAAATGTTACTAGGAACCGCCTATGCAGTTTCTTCTGAATGGTTTGAGGAGTTCGCCTATACTTTTGCTACAGAAATGTTACTAGGGTCTGCCTATGCAGTTTCTTCTGAATGGTTTGAGGAGTTCGCCTATACTCTTGCTACAGAAATGTTACAGGGGTCTGCTTATACTCTTGCTACAGAAATGTTACTGGGGTCCGCTTACACTCTTGCTACATAAATGTTGCTAGTATCCGCCTATGCAGTCTCTTCTGAATAGTTTGAGGAGTTCGCCTATACTTTTGCTACAGAAATGTTACTGGGGTCCGCCTATACTCTTGCTACAGAAAGGTTACTGTGGTCTGCCTATACTTTTGCTACAGAAATGTTACTGGGGTCCGCCTATACTCTTGCTACAGAAATGTTACTGGGGTCCGCCTATACTCTTGCTGCAGAAATGTTACTGGGGTCCGCCTATACTGTGGCTACAGAAATGTCACTGGGGTCTGCCTATACCTTTTCTTCTAAATGGCTTGAGGGGTTCGCCTATTCTCTTGCTACAGAAATGTTACAGGGGTCCGCCTATACTTTTGCTACAGAAATGTTACTGGGGTCCGCTTATACTCTTGCAACAGAAATGTTACTGGGGTCCGCCAATACTCTTGCTAGAGAAATTTTACTAGAGTCTGGCTATATTCTTGCTACAAAAATGTTACTGGGGTCTGCGTATACCTTTTCTACAGAATGGTTCAAGGGGTCTGCCTATACTCTTGCTACAGAAATCTTACAGGGGTCCGCGTATACTCCTGCTACAGAAACTTTACTTGGGTCCGCCTACACTCTTGCTACAGAAATGTGTACTGGGGTCTGCCCATACCTTTTCTACAGAATGGCTTGAGGGGTTTGCCTATACTCTTGCTACAGAAATGTTATTCGGGTCTGCATATACTCTTGCTACAGAAATGTTACTGTGGTATGCCTATGTAGTTTCTACTGAATGGTTAGAGGAGTATGCCTATACTTTTGCTACAGAAATGTTACTAGGGTCCGCCTATACTCTTGGTCCAGAAATGTTACAGGGGTCTACCTAAACTTTTGCTACATAAATGTTACTAGTATCCGCCTATACAGTCTCTTCTGAATGGTTTGAGGAGTTCGCCTATACTTTTGCTACAGAAATGTTACTGGGGTCCGCCTATATTCTTGCTACAGAAAGGTTACTGCGGTTCGCCTATACTTTTGCTACAGAAATGTTACTGGGGTCCGCCTATGCAGTTCCTACTGAATGGTTTGAGGGGTTCGCCTATACTTTTGCTACGTAAGTGTTACTGGCGTCTCCTTATACTCTTGCTACAGAAATGTTACTCGTGTCCGCCTATACTCTTGCTATAGAAATGTTATTGGGGTCCGCCTATACTATTGCTGCAGAAATGTTACAGAGTTCTGCCTATACTTTTGCTACAGAAATGTTACTGGGGTCCGCCTATACTCTTGCTACAGAAATGTTACTGGGGTCTGCCTATACCTTTTCTTCTAAATGACTTGAGGGGTTCGCCTTTTCTCTTGCTACAGAAATGTTACTGGGGTTCGCCAATTTTTTTGCTACAGAAATCTTACTGGAGTCTCCCTATACTCTTGCTTCAGAAATGTTACAGGGATCCGCCTATACTTTTGCTACAGAAATGTTACTGGGGTACGCTTATGCTCTTGCAACAGAAATGTTACTGGGGTCCACCAATACTCTTGCTAGAGAAATTTTACTAGAGTCTGGCTATACTCTTGCTACAAAAATGTTACTGGGGTCTGCCTATACCTTTTCTGCTGAATGGTTTAAGGGGTTCGCCTATACTCTTGCTACAGAAATATTACTAGGAACCGCCTACACTCTTGCTACAGAAATGTTACTGGGGTTCGACTGTGCAGTTTCTATCGAATGGTTTGAGGGTTTCACCTATACTCTTGCTACAGAAATGTTACAGTGGTCTGCCTATACTTTTGCTACAGAAATGTTACAGGGGTCTGCCTATACTTTTGCTACAGAAATGTTACTAGGAACCGCCTATGCAGTTTCTTCTGAATTGTTTGATAAGTTCGCCTATACTTTTGCTACAGAAATATTACTGGAGTCTGCCTACGCAGTTTCTACTGAATGGTTTGAGGGGTTCGCCTATACTCTTGCTACAAAAATGTTACAGGGGTCCGCCTATACTCTTGCTACAGAAATGTTACTGGGGTCCGCCTATACTCTTGCTCCGGAAATGTTACAGGGGTCTGCCTTTACTTTTGCTACAGAAATGTTACTAGGAACCGCCTATGCAGTTTCTTATGAATGGTTTGAGGAGTTCGCCTATACTTTTGCTACAGAAATGTTACAGGGGTCTGCCTATGCAGTTTCTTCTGAATGGTTTGAGGAGTTCGCCTATACTCTTGCTACAGAAATGTTACAGGGGTCTGCTTATACTCTTGCTACAGAAATGTTACTGGGGTCCGCTTACACTCTTGCTACATAAATGTTGCTAGTATCCGCCTATGCAGTCTCTTCTGAATAGTTTGAGGAGTTCGCCTATACTTTTGCTACAGAAATGTTACTGGGGTCCGCCTATACTCTTGCTACAGAAAGGTTACTGTGGTCTGCCTATACTTTTGCTACAGAAATGTTACTGGGGTCCGCCTATACTCTTGCTACAGAAATGTTACTGGGGTCCGCCTATACTCTTGCTGCAGAAATGTTACTGGGGTCCGCCTATACTCTTGCTACAGAAATGTCACTGGGGTCTGCCTATACCTTTTCTTCTAAATGGCTTGAGGGGTTCGCCTATTCTCTTGCTACAGAAATGTTACAGGGGTTCACCTATACTTTTGCTACAGAAATCTTACTGGAGTCTCCCTATACTCTTGCTTCAGAAATGTTACAGGGGTCCGCCTATACTTTTGCTACAGAAATGTTACTGGGGTCCGCTTATACTCTTGCAACAGAAATGTTACTGGGGTCCGCCAATACTCTTGCTAGAGAAATTTTACTAGAGTCTGGCTATACTCTTGCTACAAAAATGTTACTGGGGTCTGCCTATACCTTTTCTACAGAATGGTTCGAGGGGTCTGCCTATACTCTTGCTACAGAGATGTTACTGGGGTCCGTCTATGCAGTTTCAGCTGAATGGTTTGAGGGTTTCGCCTATACTTTTGCTACAGAAAGGTTACTGGGGTCTCCCTATACTCTTGCTACAGAAATCTTACAGGGGTCCGCGTATACTCCTGCTACAGAAACTTTACTAGGGTCCGCCTACACTCTTGCTACAGAAATGTGTACTGGGGTCTGCCCATACCTTTTCTACAGAATGGCTTGAGGGGTTTGCCTATACTCTTGCTACAGAAATCTTATTCGGGTCTGCATATACTCTTGCTACAGAAATGTTACTGTGGTCTGCCTATGTAGTTTCTACTGAATGGTTAGAGGAGTATGCCTATACTTTTGCTACAGAAATGTTACTAGGGTCCGCCTATACTCTTGGTCCAGAAATGTTACAGGGGTCTACCTATACTTTTGCTACATAAATGTTACTAGTATCCGCCTATACAGTCTCTTCTGAATGGTTTGAGGAGTTCGCCTATACTTTTGCTACAGAAATGTTACTGGGGTCCGCCTATACTCTTGCTACAGAAATGTTACTGGGGTACGCTTATGCTCTTGCTACAGAAATGTTACTGGGGTCCACCAATACTCTTGCTAGAGAAATTTTACTAGAGTCTGGCTATACTCGCTACAAAAATGTTACTGGGGTCTGCCTATACCTTTTCTGCTGAATGGTTTAAGGGGTTCGCCTATACTCTTGCTACAGAAATATTACTAGGAACCGCCTACACTCTTGCTACAGAAATGTTACTGGGGTTCGCCTGTGCAGTTTCTATCGAATGGTTTGAGGGTTTCACCTATACTCTTGCTACAGAAATGTTACAGTGGTCTGCCTATACTTTTGCTACAGAAATGTTACAGGGGTCTGCCTATACTTTTGCTACAGAAATGTTACTAGGAACCGCCTATGCAGTTTCTTCTGAATTGTTTGATGAGTTCGTCTATACTTTTGCTACAGAAATATTACTGGAGTCTGCCTACGCAGTTTCTACTGAATGGTTTGAGGGGTTCGCCTATACTCTTGCTACAAAAATGTTACAGGGGTCCGCCTATACTCTTGCTACAGAAATGTTACTGGGGTCCGCCTATACTCTTGCTCCGGAAATGTTACAGGGGTCTGCCTTTACTTTTGCTACAGAAATGTTACTAGGAACCGCCTATGCAGTTTCTGCTGAATGGTTTGAGGAGTTCGCCTATACTTTTGCTACAGAAATGTTACTGGGGTCTGCCTATGCAGTTTCTTCTGAATGGTTTGAGGAGTTCGCCTATACTCTTGCTACAGAAATGTTACAGGGGTCTGCTTATACTCTTGCTACAGAAATGTTACTGGGGTCCGCTTACACTCTTGCTACATAAATGTTGCTAGTATCCGCCTATGCAGTCTCTTCTGAATAGTTTGAGGAGTTCGCCTATACTTTTGCTACAGAAATGTTACTGGGGTCCGCCTATACTCTTGCTACAGAAAGGTTACTGTGGTCTGCCTATACTTTTGCTACAGAAATGTTACTGGGGTCCGCCTATACTCTTGCTACAGAAATGTTACTGGGGTCCGCCTATACTCTTGCTGCAGAAATGTTACTGGGGTCCGCCTATACTGTGGCTACAGAAATGTCACTGGGGTCTGCCTATACCTTTTCTTCTAAATGGCTTGAGGGGTTCGCCTATTCTCTTGCTACAGAAATGTTACAGGGGTCCGCCTATACTTTTGCTACAGAAATGTTACTGGGGTCCGCTTATACTCTTGCAACAGAAATGTTACTGGGGTCCGCCAATACTCTTGCTAGAGAAATTTTACTAGAGTCTGGCTATATTCTTGCTACAAAAATGTTACTGGGGTCTGCGTATACCTTTTCTACAGAATGGTTCGAGGGGTCTGCCTATACTCTTGCTACAGAAATCTTACAGGGGTCCGCGTATACTCCTGCTACAGAAACTTTACTTGGGTCCGCCTACACTCTTGCTACAGAAATGTGTACTGGGGTCTGCCCATACCTTTTCTACAGAATGGCTTGAGGGGTTTGCCTATACTCTTGCTACAGAAATGTTATTCGGGTCTGCATATACTCTTGCTACAGAAATGTTACTGTGGTATGCCTATGTAGTTTCTACTGAATGGTTAGAGGAGTATGCCTATACTTTTGCTACAGAAATGTTACTAGGGTCCGCCTATACTCCTGGTCCAGAAATGTTACAGGGGTCTACCTATACTTTTGCTACATAAACGTTACTAGTATCCGCCTATACAGTCTCTTCTGAATGGTTTGAGGAGTTCGCCTATACTTTTGCTACAGAAATGTTACTGGGGTCCGCCTATATTCTTGCTACAGAAAGGTTACTGCGGTTCGCCTATACTTTTGCTACAGAAATGTTACTGGGGTCCGCCTATGCAGTTCCTACTGAATGGTTTGAGGGGTTCGCCTATACTTTTGCTACGTAAGTGTTACTGGCGTCTCCTTATACTCTTGCTACAGAAATGTTACTCGTGTCCGCCTATACTCTTGCTATAGAAATGTTATTGGGGTCCGCCTATACTATTGCTGCAGAAATGTTACAGAGTTCTGCCTATACTTTTGCTACAGAAATGTTACTGGGGTCCGCCTATACTCTTGCTACAGAAATGTTACTGGGGTCTGCCTATACCTTTTCTTCTAAATGACTTGAGGGGTTCGCCTTTTCTCTTGCTACAGAAATGTTACTGGGGTTCGCCAATTTTTTTGCTACAGAAATCTTACTGGAGTCTCCCTATACTCTTGCTTCAGAAATGTTACAGGGATCCGCCTATACTTTTGCTACAGAAATGTTACTGGGGTACGCTTATGCTCTTGCAACAGAAATGTTACTGGGGTCTACCAATACTCTTGCTAGAGAAATTTTACTAGAGTCTGGCTATACTCTTGCTACAAAAATGTTACTGGGGTCTGCCTATACCTTTTCTGCTGAATGGTTTAAGGGGTTCGCCTATACTCTTGCTACAGAAATACTACTAGGAACCGCCTACACTCTTGCTACAGAAATGTTACTGGGGTTCGACTGTGCAGTTTCTATCGAATGGTTTGAGGGTTTCACCTATACTCTTGCTACAGAAATGTTACAGTGGTCTGCCTATACTTTTGCTACAGAAATGTTACAGGGGTCTGCCTATACTTTTGCTACAGAAATGTTACTAGGAACCGCCTATGCAGTTTCTTCTGAATTGTTTGATAAGTTCGCCTATACTTTTGCTACAGAAATATTACTGGAGTCTGCCTACGCAGTTTCTACTGAATGGTTTGAGGGGTTCGCCTATACTCTTGCTACAAAAATGTTACAGGGGTCCGCCTATACTCTTGCTACAGAAATGTTACTGGGGTCCGCCTATACTCTTGCTCCGGAAATGTTACAGGGGTCTGCCTTTACTTTTGCTACAGAAATGTTACTAGGAACCGCCTATGCAGTTTCTTCTGAATGGTTTGAGGAGTTCGCCTATACTTTTGCTACAGAAATGTTACAGGGGTCTGCCTATGCAGTTTCTTCTGAATGGTTTGAGGAGTTCGCCTATACTCTTGCTACAGAAATGTTACAGGGGTCTGCTTATACTCTTGCTACAGAAATGTTACTGGGGTCCGCTTACACTCTTGCTACATAAATGTTGCTAGTATCTGCCTATGCAGTCTCTTCTGAATAGTTTGAGGAGTTCGCCTATACTTTTGCTACAGAAATGTTACTGGGGTCCGCCTATACTCTTGCTACAGAAAGGTTACTGTGGTCTGCCTATACTTTTGCTACAGAAATGTTACTGGGGTCCGCCTATACTCTTGCTACAGAAATGTTACTGGGGTCCGCCTATACTCTTGCTGCAGAAATGTTACTGGGGTCCGCCTATACTCTTGCTACAGAAATGTCACTGGGGTCTGCCTATACCTTTTCTTCTAAATGGCTTGAGGGGTTCGCCTATTCTCTTGCTACAGAAATGTTACAGGGGTTCACCTATACTTTTGCTACAGAAATCTTACTGGAGTCTCCCTATACTCTTGCTTCAGAAATGTTACAGGGGTCCGCCTATACTTTTGCTACAGAAATGTTACTGGGGTCCGCTTATACTCTTGCAACAGAAATGTTACTGGGGTCCGCCAATACTCTTGCTAGAGAAATTTTACTAGAGTCTGGCTATACTCTTGCTACAAAAATGTTACTGGGGTCTGCCTATACCTTTTCTACAGAATGGTTCGAGGGGTCTGCCTATACTCTTGCTACAGAGATGTTACTGGGGTCCGTCTATGCAGTTTCAGCTGAATGGTTTGAGGGTTTCGCCTATACTTTTGCTACAGAAAGGTTACTGGGGTCTCCCTATACTCTTGCTACAGAAATCTTACAGGGGTCCGCGTATACTCCTGCTACAGAAACTTTACTAGGGTCCGCCTACACTCTTGCTACAGAAATGTGTACTGGGGTCTGCCCATACCTTTTCTACAGAATGGCTTGAGGGGTTTGCCTATACTCTTGCTACAGAAATGTTATTCGGGTCTGCATATACTCTTGCTACAGAAATGTTACTGTGGTATGCCTATGTAGTTTCTACTGAATGGTTAGAGGAGTATGCCTATACTTTTGCTACAGAAATGTTACTGGGGTCCGCCTATATTCTTGCTACAGAAAGGTTACTGCGGTTCGCCTATACTTTTGCTACAGAAATGTTACTGGGGTCCGCCTATGCAGTTCCTACTGAATGGTTTGAGGGGTTCGCCTATACTTTTGCTACGTAAGTGTTACTGGCGTCTCCTTATACTCTTGCTACAGAAATGTTACTCGTGTCCGCCTATACTCTTGCTATAGAAATGTTATTGGGGTCCGCCTATACTATTGCTGCAGAAATGTTACAGAGTTCTGCCTATACTTTTGCTACAGAAATGTTACTGGGGTCCGCCTATACTCTTGCTACAGAAATGTTACTGGGGTCTGCCTATACCTTTTCTTCTAAATGACTTGAGGGGTTCGCCTTTTCTCTTGCTACAGAAATGTTACTGGGGTTCGCCAATTTTTTTGCTACAGAAATCTTACTGGAGTCTCCCTATACTCTTGCTTCAGAAATGTTACAGGGATCCGCCTATACTTTTGCTACAGAAATGTTACTGGGGTACGCTTATGCTCTTGCAACAGAAATGTTACTGGGGTCCACCAATACTCTTGCTAGAGAAATTTTACTAGAGTCTGGCTATACTCTTGCTACAAAAATGTTACTGGGGTCTGCCTATACCTTTTCTGCTGAATGGTTTAAGGGGTTCGCCTATACTCTTGCTACAGAAATATTACTAGGAACCGCCTACACTCTTGCTACAGAAATGTTACTGGGGTTCGACTGTGCAGTTTCTATCGAATGGTTTGAGGGTTTCACCTATACTCTTGCTACAGAAATGTTACAGTGGTCTTCCTATACTTTTGCTACAGAAATGTTACAGGGGTCTGCCTATACTTTTGCTACAGAAATGTTACTAGGAACCGCCTATGCAGTTTCTTCTGAATTGTTTGATAAGTTCGCCTATACTTTTGCTACAGAAATATTACTGGAGTCTGCCTACGCAGTTTCTACTGAATGGTTTGAGGGGTTCGCCTATACTCTTGCTACAAAAATGTTACAGGGGTCCGCCTATACTCTTGCTACAGAAATGTTACTGGGGTCCGCCTATACTCTTGCTCCGGAAATGTTACAGGGGTCTGCCTTTACTTTTGCTACAGAAATGTTACTAGGAACCGCCTATGCAGTTTCTTCTGAATGGTTTGAGGAGTTCGCCTATACTTTTGCTACAGAAATGTTACAGGGGTCTGCCTATGCAGTTTCTTCTGAATGGTTTGAGGAGTTCGCCTATACTCTTGCTACAGAAATGTTACAGGGGTCTGCTTATACTCTTGCTACAGAAATGTTACTGGGGTCCGCTTACACTCTTGCTACATAAATGTTGCTAGTATCCGCCTATGCAGTCTCTTCTGAATAGTTTGAGGAGTTCGCCTATACTTTTGCTACAGAAATGTTACTGGGGTCCGCCTATATTCTTGCTACAAAAATGTTACTGGGGTCTGCGTATACCTTTTCTACAGAATGGTTCAAGGGGTCTGCCTATACTCTTGCTACAGAAATCTTACAGGGGTCCGCGTATACTCCTGCTACAGAAACTTTACTTGGGTCCGCCTACACTCTTGCTACAGAAATGTGTACTGGGATCTGCCCATACCTTTTCTACAGAATGGCTTGAGGGGTTTGCCTATACTCTTGCTACAGAAATGTTATTCGGGTCTGCATATACTCTTGCTACAGAAATGTTACTGTGGTATGCCTATGTAGTTTCTACTGAATGGTTAGAGGAGTATGCCTATACTTTTGCTACAGAAATGTTACTAGGGTCCGCCTATACTCTTGGTCCAGAAATGTTACAGGGGTCTACCTAAACTTTTGCTACATAAATGTTACTAGTATCCGCCTATACAGTCTCTTCTGAATGGTTTGAGGAGTTCGCCTATACTTTTGCTACAGAAATGTTACTGGGGTCCGCCTATATTCTTGCTACAGAAAGGTTACTGCGGTTCGCCTATACTTTTGCTACAGAAATGTTACTGGGGTCCGCCTATGCAGTTCCTACTGAATGGTTTGAGGGGTTCGCCTATACTTTTGCTACGTAAGTGTTACTGGCGTCTCCTTATACTCTTGCTACAGAAATGTTACTCGTGTCCGCCTATACTCTTGCTATAGAAATGTTATTGGGGTCCGCCTATACTATTGCTGCAGAAATGTTACAGAGTTCTGCCTATACTTTTGCTACAGAAATGTTACTGGGGTCCGCCTATACTCTTGCTACAGAAATGTTACTGGGGTCTGCCTATACCTTTTCTTCTAAATGACTTGAGGGGTTCGCCTTTTCTCTTGCTACAGAAATGTTACTGGGGTTCGCCAATTTTTTTGCTACAGAAATCTTACTGGAGTCTCCCTATACTCTTGCTTCAGAAATGTTACAGGGATCCGCCTATACTTTTGCTACAGAAATGTTACTGGGGTACGCTTATGCTCTTGCAACAGAAATGTTACTGGGGTCCGCCTATACTCTTGCTACAGAAATGTTACTGGGGTCCGCCTATACTCTTGCTGCAGAAATGTTACTGGGGTCCGCCTATACTCTTGCTACAGAAATGTCACTGGGGTCTGCCTATACCTTTTCTTCTAAATGGCTTGAGGGGTTCGCCTATTCTCTTGCTACAGAAATGTTACAGGGGTTCACCTATACTTTTGCTACAGAAATCTTACTGGAGTCTCCCTATACTCTTGCTTCAGAAATGTTACAGGGGTCCGCCTATACTTTTGCTACAGAAATGTTACTGGGGTCCGCTTATACTCTTGCAACAGAAATGTTACTGGGGTCCGCCAATACTCTTGCTAGAGAAATTTTACTAGAGTCTGGCTATACTCTTGCTACAAAAATGTTACTGGGGTCTGCCTATACCTTTTCTACAGAATGGTTCGAGGGGTCTGCCTATACTCTTGCTACAGAGATGTTACTGGGGTCCGTCTATGCAGTTTCAGCTGAATGGTTTGAGGGTTTCGCCTATACTTTTGCTACAGAAAGGTTACTGGGGTCTCCCTATACTCTTGCTACAGAAATCTTACAGGGGTCCGCGTATACTCCTGCTACAGAAACTTTACTAGGGTCCGCCTACACTCTTGCTACAGAAATGTGTACTGGGGTCTGCCCATACCTTTTCTACAGAATGGCTTGAGGGGTTTGCCTATACTCTTGCTACAGAAATGTTATTCGGGTCTGCATATACTCTTGCTACAGAAATGTTACTGTGGTCTGCCTATGTAGTTTCTACTGAATGGTTAGAGGAGTATGCCTATACTTTTGCTACAGAAATGTTACTAGGGTCCGCCTATACTCTTGGTCCAGAAATGTTACAGGGGTCTACCTATACTTTTGCTACATAAATGTTACTAGTATCCGCCTATACAGTCTCTTCTGAATGGTTTGAGGAGTTCGCCTATACTTTTGCTACAGAAATGTTACTGGGGTCCGCCTATACTCTTGCTACAGAAATGTTACTGGGGTACGCTTATGCTCTTGCTACAGAAATGTTACTGGGGTCCACCAATACTCTTGCTAGAGAAATTTTACTAGAGTCTGGCTATACTCTTGCTACAAAAATGTTACTGGGGTCTGCCTATACCTTTTCTGCTGAATGGTTTAAGGGGTTCGCCTATACTCTTGCTACAGAAATATTACTAGGAACCGCCTACACTCTTGCTACAGAAATGTTACTGGGGTTCGCCTGTGCAGTTTCTATCGAATGGTTTGAGGGTTTCACCTATACTCTTGCTACAGAAATGTTACAGTGGTCTGCCTATACTTTTGCTACAGAAATGTTACAGGGGTCTGCCTATACTTTTGCTACAGAAATGTTACTAGGAACCGCCTATGCAGTTTCTTCTGAATTGTTTGATGAGTTCGCCTATACTTTTGCTACAGAAATATTACTGGAGTCTGCCTACGCAGTTTCTACTGAATGGTTTGAGGGGTTCGCCTATACTCTTGCTACAAAAATGTTACAGGCGTCCGCCTATACTCTTGCTACAGAAATGTTACTGGGGTCCGCCTATACTCTTGCTCCGGAAATGTTACAGGGGTCTGCCTTTACTTTTGCTACAGAAATGTTACTAGGAACCGCCTATGCAGTTTCTGCTGAATGGTTTGAGGAGTTCGCCTATACTTTTGCTACGGAAATGTTACTGGGGTCTGCCTATGCAGTTTCTTCTGAATGGTTTGAGGAGTTCGCCTATACTCTTGCTACAGAAATGTTACAGGGGTCTGCTTATACTCTTGCTACAGAAATGTTACTGGGGTCCGCTTACACTCTTGCTACATAAATGTTGCTAGTATCCGCCTATGCAGTCTCTTCTGAATAGTTTGAGGAGTTCGCCTATACTTTTGCTACAGAAATGTTACTGGGGTCCGCCTATACTCTTGCTACAGAAAGGTTACTGTGGTCTGCCTATACTTTTGCTACAGAAATGTTACTGGGGTCCGCCTATACTCTTGCTACAGAAATGTTACTGGGGTCCGCCTATACTCTTGCTGCAGAAATGTTACTGGGGTCCGCCTATACTGTGGCTACAGAAATGTCACTGGGGTCTGCCTATACCTTTTCTTCTAAATGGCTTGAGGGGTTCGCCTATTTTCTTGCTACAGAAATGTTACAGGGGTCCGCCTATACTTTTGCTACAGAAATGTTACTGGGGTCCGCTTATACTCTTGCAACAGAAATGTTACTGGGGTCCGCCAATACTCTTGCTAGAGAAATTTTACTAGAGTCTGGCTATATTCTTGCTATAAAAATGTTACTGGGGTCTGCGTATACCTTTTCTACAGAATGGTTCGAGGGGTCTGCCTATACTCTTGCTACAGAAATCTTACAGGGGTCCGCGTATACTCCTGCTACAGAAACTTTACTTGGGTCCGCCTACACTCTTGCTACAGAAATGTGTACTGGGGTCTGCCCATACCTTTTCTACAGAATGGCTTGAGGGGTTTGCCTATACTCTTGCTACAGAAATGTTATTCGGGTCTGCATATACTCTTGCTACAGAAATGTTACTGTGGTATGCCTATGTAGTTTCTACTGAATGGTTAGAGGAGTATGCCTATACTTTTGCTACAGAAATGTTACTAGGGTCCGCCTATACTCTTGGTCCAGAAATGTTACAGGGGTCTACCTATACTTTTGCTACATAAATGTTACTAGTATCCGCCTATACAGTCTCTTCTGAATGGTTTGAGGAGTTCGCCTATACTTTTGCTACAGAAATGTTACTGGAGTCCGCCTATATTCTTGCTACAGAAAGGTTACTGCGGTTCGCCTATACTTTTGCTACAGAAATGTTACTGGGGTCCGCCTATGCAGTTCCTACTGAATGGTTTGAGGGGTTCGCCTATACTTTTGCTACGTAAGTGTTACTGGCGTCTCCTTATACTCTTGCTACAGAAATGTTACTCGTGTCCGCCTATACTCTTGCTATAGAAATGTTATTGGGGTCCGCCTATACTATTGCTGCAGAAATGTTACAGAGTTCTGCCTATACTTTTGCTACAGAAATGTTACTGGGGTCCGCCTATACTCTTGCTACAGAAATGTTACTGGGGTCTGCCTATACCTTTTCTTCTAAATGACTTGAGGGGTTCGCCTTTTCTCTTGCTACAGAAATGTTACTGGGGTTCGCCAATTTTTTTGCTACAGAAATCTTACTGGAGTCTCCCTATACTCTTGCTTCAGAAATGTTACAGGGATCCGCCTATACTTTTGCTACAGAAATGTTACTGGGGTACGCTTATGCTCTTGCAACAGAAATGTTACTGGGGTCCACCAATACTCTTGCTAGAGAAATTTTACTAGAGTCTGGCTATACTCTTGCTACAAAAATGTTACTGGGGTCTGCCTATACCTTTTCTGCTGAATGGTTTAAGGGGTTCGCCTATACTCTTGCTACAGAAATATTACTAGGAACCGCCTACACTCTTGCTACAGAAATGTTACTGGGGTTCGACTGTGCAGTTTCTATCGAATGGTTTGAGGGTTTCACCTATACTCTTGCTACAGAAATGTTACAGTGGTCTGCCTATACTTTTGCTACAGAAATGTTACAGGGGTCTGCCTATACTTTTGCTACAGAAATGTTACTAGGAACCGCCTATGCAGTTTCTTCTGAATTGTTTGATAAGTTCGCCTATACTTTTGCTACAGAAATATTACTGGAGTCTGCCTACGCAGTTTCTACTGAATGGTTTGAGGGGTTCGCCTATACTCTTGCTACAAAAATGTTACAGGGGTCCGCCTATACTCTTGCTACAGAAATGTTACTGGGGTCCGCCTATACTCTTGCTCCGGAAATGTTACAGGGGTCTGCCTTTACTTTTGCTACAGAAATGTTACTAGGAACCGCCTATGCAGTTTCTTCTGAATGGTTTGAGGAGTTCGCCTATACTTTTGCTACAGAAATGTTACAGGGGTCTGCCTATGCAGTTTCTTCTGAATGGTTTGAGGAGTTCGCCTATACTCTTGCTACAGAAATGTTACAGGGGTCTGCTTATACTCTTGCTACAGAAATGTTACTGGGGTCCGCTTACACTCTTGCTACGTAAATGTTGCTAGTATCTGCCTATGCAGTCTCTTCTGAATAGTTTGAGGAGTTCGCCTATACTTTTGCTACAGAAATGTTACTGGGGTCCGCCTATACTCTTGCTACAGAAAGGTTACTGTGGTCTGCCTATACTTTTGCTACAGAAATGTTACTGGGGTCCGCCTATACTCTTGCTACAGAAATGTTACTGGGGTCCGCCTATACTCTTGCTGCAGAAATGTTACTGGGGTCCGCCTATACTCTTGCTACAGAAATGTCACTGGGGTCTGCCTATACCTTTTCTTCTAAATGGCTTGAGGGGTTCGCCTATTCTCTTGCTACAGAAATGTTACAGGGGTTCACCTATACTTTTGCTACAGAAATCTTACTGGAGTCTCCCTATACTCTTGCTTCAGAAATGTTACAGGGGTCCGCCTATACTTTTGCTACAGAAATGTTACTGGGGTCCGCTTATACTCTTGCAACAGAAATGTTACTGGGGTCCGCCAATACTCTTGCTAGAGAAATTTTACTAGAGTCTGGCTATACTCTTGCTACAAAAATGTTACTGGGGTCTGCCTATACCTTTTCTACAGAATGGTTCGAGGGGTCTGCCTATACTCTTGCTACAGAGATGTTACTGGGGTCCGTCTATGCAGTTTCAGCTGAATGGTTTGAGGGTTTCGCCTATACTTTTGCTACAGAAAGGTTACTGGGGTCTCCCTATACTCTTGCTACAGAAATCTTACAGGGGTCCGCGTATACTCCTGCTACAGAAACTTTACTAGGGTCCGCCTACACTCTTGCTACAGAAATGTGTACTGGGGTCTGCCCATACCTTTTCTACAGAATGGCTTGAGGGGTTTGCCTATACTCTTGCTACAGAAATGTTATTCGGGTCTGCATATACTCTTGCTACAGAAATGTTACTGTGGTATGCCTATGTAGTTTCTACTGAATGGTTAGAGGAGTATGCCTATACTTTTGCTACAGAAATGTTACTGGGGTCCGCCTATATTCTTGCTACAGAAAGGTTACTGCGGTTCGCCTATACTTTTGCTACAGAAATGTTACTGGGGTCCGCCTATGCAGTTCCTACTGAATGGTTTGAGGGGTTCGCCTATACTTTTGCTACGTAAGTGTTACTGGCGTCTCCTTATACTCTTGCTACAGAAATGTTACTCGTGTCCGCCTATACTCTTGCTATAGAAATGTTATTGGGGTCCGCCTATACTATTGCTGCAGAAATGTTACAGAGTTCTGCCTATACTTTTGCTACAGAAATGTTACTGGGGTCCGCCTATACTCTTGCTACAGAAATGTTACTGGGGTCTGCCTATACCTTTTCTTCTAAATGACTTGAGGGGTTCGCCTTTTCTCTTGCTACAGAAATGTTACTGGGGTTCGCCAATTTTTTTGCTACAGAAATCTTACTGGAGTCTCCCTATACTCTTGCTTCAGAAATGTTACAGGGATCCGCCTATACTTTTGCTACAGAAATGTTACTGGGGTACGCTTATGCTCTTGCAACAGAAATGTTACTGGGGTCCACCAATACTCTTGCTAGAGAAATTTTACTAGAGTCTGGCTATACTCTTGCTACAAAAATGTTACTGGGGTCTGCCTATGCCTTTTCTGCTGAATGGTTTAAGGGGTTCGCCTATACTCTTGCTACAGAAATATTACTAGGAACCGCCTACACTCTTGCTACAGAAATGTTACTGGGGTTCGACTGTGCAGTTTCTATCGAATGGTTTGAGGGTTTCACCTATACTCTTGCTACAGAAATGTTACAGTGGTCTTCCTATACTTTTGCTACAGAAATGTTACAGGGGTCTGCCTATACTTTTGCTACAGAAATGTTACTAGGAACCGCCTATGCAGTTTCTTCTGAATTGTTTGATAAGTTCGCCTATACTTTTGCTACAGAAATATTACTGGAGTCTGCCTACGCAGTTTCTACTGAATGGTTTGAGGGGTTCGCCTATACTCTTGCTACAAAAATGTTACAGGGGTCCGCCTATACTCTTGCTACAGAAATGTTACTGGGGTCCGCCTATACTCTTGCTCCGGAAATGTTACAGGGGTCTGCCTTTACTTTTGCTACAGAAATGTTACTAGGAACCGCCTATGCAGTTTCTTCTGAATGGTTTGAGGAGTTCGCCTATACTTTTGCTACAGAAATGTTACAGGGGTCTGCCTATGCAGTTTCTTCTGAATGGTTTGAGGAGTTCGCCTATACTCTTGCTACAGAAATGTTACAGGGGTCTGCTTATACTCTTGCTACAGAAATGTTACTGGGGTCCGCTTACACTCTTGCTACATAAATGTTGCTAGTATCCGCCTATGCAGTCTCTTCTGAATAGTTTGAGGAGTTCGCCTATACTTTTGCTACAGAAATGTTACTGGGGTCCGCCTATACTCTTGCTACAGAAAGGTTACTGTGGTCTGCCTATACTTTTGCTACAGAAATGTTACTGGGGTCCGCCTATACTCTTGCTACAGAAATGTTACTGGGGTCCGCCTATACTCTTGCTGCAGAAATGTTACTGGGGTCCGCCTATACTCTTGCTACAGAAATGTCACTGGGGTCTGCCTATACCTTTTCTTCTAAATGGCTTGAGGGGTTCGCCTATTCTCTTGCTACAGAAATGTTACAGGGGTTCACCTATACTTTTGCTACAGAAATCTTACTGGAGTCTCCCTATACTCTTGCTTCAGAAATGTTACAGGGGTCTGCCTATACTTTTGCTACAGAAATGTTACTGGGGTCCGCTTATACTCTTGCAACAGAAATGTTACTGGGGTCCGCCAATACTCTTGCTAGAGAAATTTTACTAGAGTCTGGCTATACTCTTGCTACAAAAATGTTACTGGGGTCTGCCTATACCTTTTCTACAGAATGGTTCGAGGGGTCTGCCTATACTCTTGCTACAGAGATGTTACTGGGGTCCGTCTATGCAGTTTCAGCTGAATGGTTTGAGGGTTTCGCCTATACTTTTGCTACAGAAAGGTTACTGGGGTCTCCCTATACTCTTGCTACAGAAATCTTACAGGGGTCCGCGTATACTCCTGCTACAGAAACTTTACTAGGGTCCGCCTACACTCTTGCTACAGAAATGTGTACTGGGGTCTGCCCATACCTTTTCTACAGAATGGCTTGAGGGGTTTGCCTATACTCTTGCTACAGAAATGTTATTCGGGTCTGCATATACTCTTGCTACAGAAATGTTACTGTGGTATGCCTATGTAGTTTCTACTGAATGGTTAGAGGAGTATGCCTATACTTTTGCTACAGAAATGTTACTAGGGTCCGCCTATACTCTTGGTCCAGAAATGTTACAGGGGTCTACCTATACTTTTGCTACATAAATGTTACTAGTATCCGCCTATACAGTCTCTTCTGAATGGTTTGAGGAGTTCGCCTATACTTTTGCTACAGAAATGTTACTGGGGTCCGCCTATATTCTTGCTACAGAAATGTTACTCGTGTCCGCCTATACTCTTGCTATAGAAATGTTATTGGGGTCCGCCTATACTATTGCTGCAGAAATGTTACAGAGTTCTGCCTATACTTTTGCTACAGAAATGTTACTGGGGTCCGCCTATGCAGTTTCTACTAAATGGTTTGAGGGGTTCGCCTATACTTTTGCTACAGAAATGTTACTGTGGTCTCCCTATACTTTTGCTACAGAAATGTTACTGGGGTTTGCCTATACTTTTGCTACAGAAATGTTACTGGCGTCTGCCTATACTCTTGCTACAGAAATGCTACTGGGGTCCGCTTACACTCTTGCTACAGAAATGTTACTGGGGTTCGCCTATACCTTTTCTACTGAATGGTTTGAGGGGTTCACCTATGCTCTTGCTACGGAAATGTTACAGGGGTTCGCCTGTACCTTTGCTATAGAAATGTTACTGGGGTCTGCCTATACTCTTGCTACAGAAATGTTACTGGGGTCTGCCTATGTAGTTTCTACTGAATTGTTTGAGCGGTTCGCCTATACCTTTGCTACAGAAATGTTACTGGGGTCTCTCTATCCTCTTGCTACAGAAATGTTACAGGGGTCTTCCTAAACGTTTGCTACAGAAATGTTACAGGGGTCTTCCTAAACGTTTGCTACAGAAATGTTACTGGGGTCCGCCTATACTCTTGCTACAGAAATGTTACTGCGGCCTGCCTATACTGTGGGTGCAGAAAGACTTTCCATCATGGTGTTTTACTTATCTGGCACAAATACACTGACTGACTTGGACAGAAATGTGGGCCAAGGGGAAGGTCCTTGGCGGGTGAAACTTTGTCATACTTGGGCACTTTGATTTCTTCCTGTGTGCACCCACAGCATAGGCGAGTCCAAGGAACTCAAAGACTTCCCATTGCGGTGTTGAGCTATCTGATACCTACATAGAATGAAGCGTGTGGGGACCTATAGATTTTCCATAGCTATTTAACTCATGACACCTTGGGTCACACAAGGTGGAGGCTGGGACCGAGCCTTACCCAGGGCCCACTCACGTACTTCCCACACAGAGTATTGAGGGTCCTACCTCGGTCATAGTTTCTCTGGGCAACATGTTTTTTCTCTCGTGTTACCATGAGGGTGGTGTGGCTATGAAGCAAGCGTGTGGCATGAGGGCAGCTGAATGCTGCGCAGGGTAACTTTTGTTTGCGCTGTGGACGCAGGATCGTGCGGGGGGGTGGACTGCAATGTCAGCATGTAGTGCAGGAGAAGAGGCAGCGATGTCGCCCGCAGCCAGTGATTGTCCTTAGTTGCAGGTAGTGTGGTGCTTGGCTAAGATTTGCCAGCGTGTGTGTCTTGCTAATGAGGGTTTGTCCAAAGTAAATTGCTAGGGGCGGTGACCGCCAGGCTCTTGCCCCCATTTTGGCTTTATAGTGGGACCTGGGAGCCTCAGATGCATGCTTTCCCTGCCCTTCCCTATCCGTTTTTGTGGTGTTTCCATGACTTTCTCATGCTTCCTGGTGTTTGATAAGTCATCACCTATGCGGAGCATCGGTCCAATACAAAAATGCTCGAGTCCCCCATTGACTTCAATGGCGTTCGTTACTCGAGACGAGCTCTCAAGCATTACGAAAAGTTTGACTCGAGCAACTAACACCCAAGTATTTTGGTGCTCGCTCATCTCTAATTATAAACTGTTGACAAATTGCTACAAATAACCTCAATGGCTATTCGCAAATACATTTTCTGACTCTAAGTTATGCTGGTGCTGTTGTGAACATGTAGGCTCCCTAACCCATATCTGGTGGTCATGACCAGTACTGAGTCCATTTGGATAGCTAAGGTTAGCAAAATTCATAGATTTGAGGGGCTAGCGAGCTGGGCTAACAGAACCTATGAAAAATTTAGGTCTCTATGGAAACCCTGGAAGCTCTGATTTTTGTCCCTCTAATGGTCACGGGAGTAATTGGTAAGAGTCACTTGTATGGTTAAACTTAAATCTATGAGTATCCTCATCCTTCCTTATTGAGTGGAGGTTTTCTTTAGTGCAGACATTGCCATGCTCACAACACTCTCTCTGATTTGTATTGTTAGGTGTATAAAATAACCTTCCCTCTTCCCTCTCTTCCCATCTTCTACCTTCAATCCCCTTACCCAACTAGCCCTCTCCACATTCTACCCCTCCCTTTCATTTCCCTCCCCCTCTTCCTTCATTATGAAAAAAATAAAAATGTATTTTTCTCCAAGTTGTATTTATCTGTAATGTATCTGCAAGTTCAATATACAAATCATGTATTATGCGATCAATATTGTTTTACACGTGTTAATTGTATTCTCAACAAAAAAAAAAGAATAAAAAAAAATGTAGCTAAATGGAGGTAATGTTACTAAATAAAAACATTGTTCAACTATTTAATGCCCTGCCCTTGATGGGACTATTAAGAAACGGTATTGTCTGACACAAATGGCTGAATTACAGATGCATTTTTTTTAGCTTGGTTTCTAATGTGATGTGATATCACAGTATGCCTTGCTGTCAGGGTGGTTTATTTATACTTTGAAGTACCTTAAAGATGGTTTTGCTGTGTTAAGATAAGATAACAATAGCTTTTTAATGGGATAAGATAAGTTTCTGGGCTGTGATATCACAATCAAGCTAAAATCTACTGCAGCTGTCTAGGTACCAACATGTTAATTAACCTAAATGTTCCAAACACTTGTAAAAGGAAGAGAAAAAAAATGCATATCTTATAGACCAAGCACCCAATATGTAGCACACATGACTTCCTGTAGGAGTTTGCTTAAAACCTTCTGGTTAGAAGAGCTCAGCATATCCGGAGTCCCCCATGGCAATATACAATTACAGAACAGAAAACCTCACAGGTTATCATGAAATTTCATCGCTGTGACTAAAAAGAGCGCCATCTACAGCATTATTAGTAACATAGTATGCTAGGCTGAGAAAAGTCAAATGTCCATCCAGTTCACTCTGTTTCCATTCCCCCCTTGTTGATCCAGAGGAAGGCAAAAAAAAAACAAAAAATGAGGCAGAAGCAAATTTACCCAATTTGGGGGGAAAAAATTCCTTCCCGACTCCCTAATGGCAGTCGGAGGATCCCCGGATCAAAATCCCTTCTGGTTATTTAATGTATATATCCTGTAATGCCGTAGTGTTCTAAAAAAAAAAAAGGACTAGTCCCCTTTTAAACGCCTCTATCAATTTTGCCATCACCACATCTTTCTGCAGAGAGTTCTACAGTCTCACTAATTTTAGGCATCCCTCACACAGGTGTTGCTAAAAGTGGCGCGATTTAATTTGCAGCACTTTGCCCCTTTCTACTTTCATTTTCGGCAGCAAAAAGGCTGGCTTATAGCATTCCTCATCATTGATGAGAAGTTCTAAATGCCCTAAAATAGAACAGACTCTGCTCGAAAATCACAGCTCTGGAAACCGCCGCGAGGCTATGTGAGAAGCTCCATTGAAAACAATGGGAGCCTTTGACCGCTTTAATGCTGAAAAAAACATGTGTATGAGGGAGGCCTTACAGTAAAGAACCCTCTTCTGTGTTAGTGATGAAACCTGCTTTCTTCTAGACGTAGCCGATGCCCTCTTGTTACCGTAACAGTCCTGGAAATAAACAGATCATGGGAAAGAACCCTGTATTTTCCCCTAATGTATTTATACATAGTTATTTGGTCGCCCCTTAACCAACTTTTTCTAGGTTTTTGATAGCCTCTCTGAGTATTCTAGTCCTCTAATCCTGTTTATTAATTTAGTTGCCCATCTTTGAACCCCCTCAAGGACTGCAGGATCCCTCCTGAGCATTGGTGTCGAGAACTGTACACAGTATTCCATATGGGGTCTGACAAGTGCTTTATATGGTGGAAAAATAATGTTCTTGTCCCTTTCCCTTGCAGCACTAAGTGGCATTGATTGCTCCAGTCAACTAGTACCCCCAGGTCTTCTTCCATATCACTTTTTCCCAGAAGTACCCCATATATATATATATATATATATATATATATATATATATATATATATATATATATATATATATATATGGGTGAAAGCCCTCACTGCCTGACTGACTCTTCACTATTTCTCTAACTATCTGGTGTCGTACAAACATGAAATTTAGTACGACCATTCTTTAGGACCTAAATAGGAAAAGTAAAGGGGGTCACAATTAGCTTATTCAATGCTAAGTGCAAAAGTAAGTGACTACCTATGTTATGTAACTTCCCAGTGTTGTACAAACGTGAAATTTTGGCATGACCATTCTTTACATCCTATTTAGGAAAAGTAAAATGGGCAACAACTTGCAAAAGTAAGTGATCCCCTATGTTATGTACTTAATCTAATTATCTAACTTCCCGGTGACGTACAAACATAAAATTTAGCACAACCATTCTTCAGTTGCTATGTAGAAAAAGTAAGTGACCCTATGGTTATGTAACTTCCTATCGTCGTACAATAGGGAAATTTGGCACAATCATTCTTTAGATTGTAAATAGCAAAAGTGAAGGGGCCACAACTTGATTATTCAATTTTAATGGCAAAAATGACCCTCTATGCTATGTAACTTTATGTAACTTCCAGGTTTCATACAAGCATGAAATTTGGCACAAGCATTCTTTAGATCCTACATAGGAAAAGTAAAGGGGTCACATCTTGATTATTCAATGCCAAGTGCAAAAGTAAGTGACCCCCTTTATTATGTACTCAATCTTATTGAGTACATTATTAAGAGAATTGTTTAGGTCGTAAATGGCAAAACAAAAGGGGTCGCAGTTTGACTTTTGAGTTCTAATTGCAAAAGTAAGTGAACCCCATATGTTACGTAGCTTCCCAGCCTCATACAAAAATGAAATTTGGCACAACCATTGCTTAGGTTCTAAATAGGAAAAGGAAAGAGGTTACAACTTGATTACAAAATTCTTAGTGCAGAACTAAGTGACTCCCTATGTTATGTAACCCGATGTCATAAAAATGTAAAATTTGGCATGACCATTCTTTAAATCCTAAGTACGAAAAGTAAAGGGGTCGCAACTTGATTATTCAATTCTAAGTGTGAAAGTAAGTGACCCCCTATGTAATGTAACTAATAACATACATCTGAACCGCACAAACATGAAATTTGCCACGACCTTTCTTTACGTTTTAATAGGAAAAGTAAAAGGGTTGCAACTTTAATATTCAATTCTAAGCATGAAAAGCTGTGAAAATCCATGATACATGACATAGTTCTTTTCTCAGAAACCATAAAGCCTGGGAAATGATTTGTATACTGAGGATAATCTACCTCCCATATATGTGTATATACTGAGGAGAATCTAACGCTCCTATATGTGTATATACTGAGGAGAATCTACCTCACCTTTATATGTATATATCAAGCAGAATCTAACTTACCTCTGTGTGCATATACTGAGGAGAATCTAACTGACCTCTGTGCGCATGTACTGAAAGGCTGTAAAGTACATAAGGAAACAACCATGGACTGCAAGGATGGAGATTGCCTTTAAGGCTAAAAAGGGGCTGCAACCTACAGTCTGGGGGTAAATTTGAATAAAAAGGGGCGTTATCTTTAAGTGTAAAAAAAGTGAGGAGAATGGGAGGGGTGGCACATTCTGCAGAGGGATATCGATACATGCAGTTTGAGGAGAATCTAATGCTCCTCTACGTGTATACATATTTTATTTCTTGGTTCCTCTGAAGTAACCACGACTTCATAAAATTTTCCCTGCGAACAAGTAAACACCTGTACCAAATTAGTCAGGTGAAGTCAGGTATGTCAGCTAGCTTAGAGCATATTGGTGACATCCATTTCTCATGCCCATGTACATAACCATACATTTATCAATGTTGAACTTCATTTGCCATTTTTCTACCCAAACCCCCAGTTTATCTAGGTCCATTTGCAGCTGTACATTGTCCTCCATTGTATTAATTATCTTGTAGAATTTTGTATTGTCTGCAAATATTGATATTTTGCTATGCAGTCCTTTTATCAGGTTGTTGATAAAAATATTGAACAGAGTGGGGCAATTTACTGAACCCTGTGGCACCCCACTAGCAACTGTGGCCAAAACATTTATTACTACCCTCTGCTTTTTATTTCCGAGCCAGTACTTTACCCAGCTACACACGCTTTTGCCAAGACCGAGCTGTCTCATTTTATATATTAACTTATTATGTAGCCCAGGGTCAAATGCATTAGTAAAATCCAGATATACGAGATCAATAGACTCTCCCAGGTCCAGCCTAAAGCTGATCAAGTTGGTCAAACCTGATCGACCCCTCATGAACCCATGCTGATGAAAATTTATACCATTGTTTTCTTTGAGATATTCCAGAATGGCATCTCTCAGAGCTTCTTGAATATTATTCCAATTATTGAAATGAGACTTACCGGCCTATAGTTACCAGGCTCTCTTATTGATCCCTTTTTGCATATTAGAACCCCATTGGCAATCCACCAATACAGTGGTACAACTCCAGTCTTAATAGAGTATTAAATATAAGGAATAGTGGTCTGTCTATCACGCCACTTAATTCCCTTAGAACCCTTGGCTGTAGTCCATCTGTGCCCGGCGATTTGTTGATTTTAATCTTTTTTTTAGCAGGCTTTGCACTTTCTCCTGCATTAGGCAGGTGATAATTAGTGGTGGTTCATCTTATCCCCTTGCATCTCGTGTGACACTTTTTTTTCTCTCGAATATACTTCTGAAAAAGCTATTCAATAGATTTGCCTTCCCCAATCTTCTGCTAGGATTTTTCACTCATTATCTGTAAAAGGGCCAGTACTTTCAGTGCAAATCCTTTTATCGTTTATATAATTGAAAAATAGTTTAGGGTTATTTTTGCTCTCTTCGACAATCCATCTCTGTGCCTCCTCCTCTGCAGTTTTTTTTTATCTTTTTCTTAGATATTTTGTCTTTTTCCCTGTGTGTTTTTGCCACCTCTTCATTGCATTCTTCTAATTTCTTTTTTTCACTTATTGCCCCCCTTACAGTCTTATTGAGCCACACTGGTTTCCTTCTATTCGTATTACTTTTATTTTTGAACAGTATGAACTGCTCACAAGAGTTATTTAGGTTTTAAAATTTCTACCATTTGTTGCCTGTACTGTTATTTTTGAGCACATCGCCCCATTTGATGTTGCCGAGAGTAATTTTGAGCTGACCAAATTTTGCTTTACTTAAGTTCAGTTTTTTGTCACACCCTGATAAGGCTTCCTATTTAATGACAACTGGAAATTAATTATATTGTGATCACTATTCCTGCTATATCGTAATTTTCTTCAGACATTCTCGCTTCAAGCTCACCCATCTTACTGATCAGACTTCTTGCATTTGTTGCCATACAGTTTATACGGTTGAGGTTATTATTTGTATTCATTATGCTACTTAAGGTCCTATTAGCTGCTCTGTCAGTGCTAACTGACCCCCCATTTCCATTCCTTAATCCCAGAAATATGTCTACACATTCTTTCCCCTCTGTTTCTCCTGTTTCCCTCCCCCAAGTCCCTAGTTTAAACACTCCTCCAACCTTGGAACCATCTTCTGCCCCAGCACAGCTGCAGCCTCCTCATTGAGATGCTGCCCATCCCTATGTTAGAGCCTTTAACTGACAGCAAAGTCAGTCCAGTTCTCCAGGAACTCAGACCCCCTCCTTCCTAACCCAACTCTGGAGATACTTGTTAACCTCCCTAATCTCCCTATGTTTTCTAGTGTGGCTTGTGGTACAAGTTGTATTTCCAAAAAAACTACCTTGGAGGACCTTGCCTGGAGTTTAGATCCTAGATCCCTGTTTTTAAGGATCCTCCATTGACCTCTGACCATGACCACTAGAACCTCACTAGCCCCTCCCAGTATTCTGTCAACCAGATCTACAATTTGTCGAGCTCTAGCTCCAGGAAGGCAACACACCATTCAATGATCCCAGTTTTTGTGGCAGATTGCCCCATCTGTTCCCCTAATAATTGAGTCTCCCGCTACCAGGACCTGTTTATCATGCCCTGTATTCCCCTTCCTCTTCTTATTGGAGCAGTCATCTCCCTGGTAGTCAGAGGGCATGTCATGCTGCAGTAGTGCTAATCCTGTAATGGCATTCTCCTAATCTGCAAACTTGTTGGGTGGTACCAGTTCAGGATTATTCTCCTTGGTTCTCTTCTCTCTACCCCTTCTAACTATCACCCAGCTCCTCATCCTGCTCCCCTTAACTACCATTAACTCCCACATCTACCTGAGTGAGTGTCTGCTCAGTCAGCAGCTAACTTCTTACTATAATGTCTATGTATGTCAGTGTTGCAAATTGCTCATTTAAATCCAGGATCTGGGCTTCCAAATGTGCAACATGCTTACATCTCGTTCAGCAGTATGCACCCTCGATCAGCTTGTCAAGGACTGAATACATGGCACAAGATGTACACTGGATGGCATTGTCAAGCATGGAGCACATTCTAGTTGGGATCTACAAGTTAATAGAGATGAGCGAGCATACTCGTTCGAGCACCACGCGGTGCTCCTGAAAATATTATGTACCCTCCCTGCATGTTTAGCACCATTTTTTAGCCACTAAACATGTAGGGAAGGCTTTATCACTTCCTGCTGTGGCCTGTCAACCTTGTGCACTGGGTTGCTAAGCCTACTGAAGACAGGGCTTCAGAGGGTGAGGCAAGTGCTGCAGTTGAACAGGTTGGAAGAGGCAGTGGAGTGGCCAGGGGGAGAAGCAGGACCACAGCAAATACTCCCCCAACTGTTTCCCAAAACACCTCCTTGCGGCAAGCTCCCGTGCAGAGGACTAGGTGTTTGAAGGTCTGGAGGTTTTTCAATGAGAGCGCGGACAACCGACAAACAGTTGTGTGCAACCTGTGCCGCACCAAGATCAGCAGGGGAGCCACCACTACCAGCCTAACCACCACCAGCATGAGCAGGCATATGATGGCAAAGCATCCGACGATGTGGAACATAAGCCTCTTCCCCTGTGTCACATCCTGTCACTGAAATCCAATCACCCTCCCAGGATGCAGGCTCGAGCGCCCCCTGGCCTGCACCCACACCCTTACCTCCACCTTCCTCTGCTGCCTCCACCAATGTGTCCCAGCACAGCGTTCAGCTGTCGATAACCCAGGCATTGGAACGCAAGTGGAAATACGTGGCCACCCACCCACATGCACAATCTTTAAGTGTGCATATTTCAAAACTACTCAGCCTGGAGATGCTGCCATATAGGCTAGTAGAAACAGAGGCTTTCCGCAACCTGATGGCGGCGGCGGTCCCTCGATACTCGGACCCCAACCGCCACTATATTTCCCGCTACGCCGTCCCCACCCTACACCAGCACGTCTCACGGAACATTAACCGTGCCTTTAACAACGCGATTACTGGGAAAGTCCACTTACCGACGGATACGTGGACAAGTGCTGGTGGGCAGGGACACTACATCTCCCTAACGGCACATTGTATTAACGTTGTGGAGGCTGGGACAGAGTTTGATCGTGGGTCTGCTCACGTGCTACCCACACCAAGGATTGCGGGTCCTACCTCGGTCACGGTTTCTCTGGCTTATTATGCCACCTCCTCCAAACACCCCTTCTCCTCCTTCACTTCCTCCACCTCAATTACCATGTGTGAGCATGTCGACTTCAGTCGGTAGCTCGAGGCGCTGCAGCACTGCGGTTGGGAAGCGTCAGCAGGCCGTGCTGAAACTCCTTAGCTTGGGAGGCATGAGGCACATCGCCCAAGAGCTGTTACTGGGTTTGACGGAGCAGACCGATTTGTGACTTTTGCTGCTGAACCTCCAACCAGGCATGGTTGTTTGTGACAATGGCTGTAACCTGGTGACAGCTCTGCAGCTTGGCAGAATAACACATGTGCCATGCCTGGCCCACGTGTTCAATCTGGTGGTTCAGCGCTTTCCTAAAAACAACCCCCATTTGTCTGACCTGCTCAGCAAGGTGCATCGCATGTGCGCACATTTCAGAAAGTCCACCACAGATGCTGCCATCCTCAGGAAACTGCAACATCGCTGCCAGCTGCTAGTGCACCGACTGTTGTGCGACGTGCTCACGCGCTGGAATTCTATGTTGCACTTGTTGGCCAGGCTTTACGAGCAGCCTAGAGCCATTGTAGAATACAAGCTGCAACATGTCCGTCGGAGTGGTGATCAGCCTCTGCAGTTCTTCACAGAGGAGTGGGCATGGATGTCTGACATCTGCCATGTCTTAGGAAACTTTGAGGAGTCTACACAAATGGTAAGCGGCGATGTGGCCATTATCAGCGTAACCATCTCAATGCTTTGCCTGATGAGAAGGCCGCTGCTAAGCATTAAGGCTGATGCTTTGCGAATAGAACAGGAGATAGGGATGACAATGCATAGCATGATAGCCAGACCACCCTTACGTCTGTTTCTCAGCATGTATTGGAGGAGGAGGAGGGGGAAGAGACTGCTGCCCACACTGCAGAGGGTACCCATGCAACTTCCCTCACATCTGTTCAGCGTGTATGGGGTGTAGAGGAGGAGTAGGAGGAGACTGAGAGTCATCCTCCTAGTGAGGATAGCGATGTGTTGCGTACTAGGACTCTGGCACACACGCTTGACTTCATGTTAAGCTGCCTTTCCCATGACCCTCGCATTAGACGCATTCTGGCCAACGTGGATTACTGGGTGCCCACCCTTCTCAACCCACGGTATAAGGAAAACCTTTCCACTCTCATTCTCAAAGAGGAAAGGAGTACAAGAGTGATGCAACACCACAAGGCCCTGGAGGAAAAGCTGATGCTAAAGTTCCCATCTGACAATGCTAGTAGTAGAAGACGTAGTTCAGTGGGCCAACTAGCAGGGGAGATGCAGGGAACAGGCAGCATGTCCAGAGCAGGCAGGGGAACACTCTCCAAGGCCTTTGACAGTTTTATGGCTCCCCAGCCAGGCAGTACCATCACTCCCCAGTCTAGGCTGAGTTGGAGGGAACAGTGTAAAAAGATAGTGAGGGAGTACATAGCCGACTGTACCAACGTCCTGTGTGATGCCTCTGCTCTATACAACTATTGGTTGTCAAAGCTGGACACGTGGCACAAACGTGCGCTGTACGCCTTGGAGGTGCTAACCTGCCCTGCCGCTAGCGTCTTATAAAAGAGGGTGTTTAGTGCTGCTGGGGGGATTATCACGGATAAGCGTACCCGCCTGTCCACTGACAGCGCTGACAGGCTTATACTCATTAATATGAACAAAGACTGGATTTCCCCGGACTTCTCTTCTCCACTGATGGAAAGCAGCGAAACATGAAGATTCCTTAAGCTGGAAAAGGAGAACCATGCACCCTCTATCACCCCCAAAAAGCGTAGAAGTAGCTTGGTCTATCCTTCTCTAATCTTCCTCCTCCTCCTCCTAAACCAGCATGTCAGCACGCTGAACAGTCAATTTTTCAGAGGGCCAAAAGGCTCTGTAAAAACTAATTTTTTCGAAGGGCTGCCTCGAGACTCTGTTAGCTAATTAAGCAAGTACGAGCTGTATGTTAAAAAAAATTTCAGGGTTTCACCTGCACTCCGGGTAAACAAACTTTTCAGGGGTACAACTTAACTCCTGGTACACAAATTTTTCTGGCCTTCGCCTATACTCTTAGCCAACTAATTTTTCCGGGGTTCGCCTATGCTCTTAGTAAACAAATTTTTCAGGTGATAGCCTATATTCTGGGTACACAAATGTTTCAGGGGGGCACCTATGCTCTTGGTACACAAATGTTTCAGGTGGTCACCTATATTCTTGGTTCACAAATGTTTCAGGGGTTCACCTATACTCTCGGTACACATATGTTTCAGGGGGTCGCCTATACTCTTGTTACACAAATGTTTCAAGGGGTTACCTATACTCTTGGTACACAAATGTTTCGGGGGTTTGCCTATACTCTTGGTACACAATTGTTTCAGGGGTTTGCCTATACTCTTGTTAAACAAATTTTTCAGGAGTTCACCTGCACTCTGGGTAAAACAATCTTTGGTTGTAGAATGGGTTGTTGAATTGTGGAGATGTGTAGAAGTAGTGTCATCTGAGTCCCCTTTATGCCCACGTTTGTGGCTCATGAAATTTTATGACGGAGGTGGCATGGGATTGGAATTATTGGAACCCAACAGTCCTTTTTAGGACTACAACTCCTCTCATTGTGTGCATCAGCAGTTTGGCTGCCTAGGACCAGTAGTCCGCACAAAGCATTCACAAGTATCCCGTTACCGGTTCTATACAGTTTACTGCTACTGGTGTACACAGCTATATAGGAACTAACAAGACACCTCTCATTTTTCATTTTTTTATTTGTTTGTGGCTGAAAGCATTTGCATAATAGGCCCAAGTGTTATATAGTGCAGACCAAGATGACACACAAGACTGTACACATTTTACACATTTTCGGTTTAAAGCGTAAAATACCCTTAGTGTGTGTCCTCTCGATCGGCACTATATTACAAGACTGTACACATATTACACTGTCTCTTTTTGGCTTAAACCGTACGCAAAAGATCTCACAGTTTGCGTAGCATTTTGACACAGTGTATTTTATAACGTGAGGAAGACTAGCGGTAAGGGTTGACGACGAGGACGTGGGTGTCCTAATGAGGCTGTGGGCAGAGGCTGAGGTCCTTGGTGGGGTGAAACAGTGCCTGCTGCTGAGGGAGTAGTAGAACGCCTCGTATCTACGCTCCCTAGCTTCATCTCACATTTTGCATCTCTCTTTCTGTGATTAGAAAGTCATGGAAACACCACAGAAACAGATAGGGAAGGGCAGTGGCAGCATGCATGGCTGCATCTCGGGCTCCCAGGTCCCACTATTAAGCCAAAATGGGAGCAAGAGTCTGGCGTCACCCCCCTAACAATTTATGTCGGACAAACCCTCATTAGCAGGGCACACACGCTGGCAAATCTTAGCTAAGCAGCACACTACCTGCAACCAAGGACAATCACTGCCTGTGGGTGACACCGCTGCCTCTTCTCCTGTGTTACATGCTGGCATTGCTGTCCAACCCCCCCCTCCCCCCCCCCCGCATGACCCTGTACCCACAGCGCACACAAAAGTTTCCCTGTGCAGCGTTCAGCTGCCCTCATGCCACACGCTCGATTCATAGCCACGCCACCCTCATGTCAATTTATAAGTGCGTACTGGATGAGGAGGAACCGTAGGCACACAATGCAGAGGGTTGGCTGGGCCAGGCAGCGACCCAGCTTGAAAGTGTGGGCGATAGCCCACAATGCTGTTGAGAATTGACGTACGATCATCTTTACAATCCCGTGCCACCTCCGTCACATTTCTACCCTAGTCAGTCAGTGTATTTGTGCCAGACCGGTAAAACACCGCAATGGGAAGTCTTTGTGTACCCACAGCACAGGCGAGCCCACGGATCTAAAGCATGGTATTACATATGAGGAAATCAGAGAGCCCAAACATGGCAGAGTTTCACCCTGCTAAGGGCCTCAGCCTACTTTTCTGCCCTAGTCAGTCAGTGTATTTGTGCCAGACAGGTAAAACACCGCTATGGGAAGTCTTTGTGCACTTACAGCATAGGCGAGCCCAAGGAACTCAAGCATGGTATTACACATGAGGAAATCAGAGAGCCTAAACATGGCAGAGTTTCACCCTGCTAAGGGCCTCAGCCTACTTTTCTGCCCTAGT
Organism: Eleutherodactylus coqui; assembly: GCF_035609145.1. Classification (NCBI taxonomy): domain Eukaryota; kingdom Metazoa; phylum Chordata; class Amphibia; order Anura; family Eleutherodactylidae; genus Eleutherodactylus; species Eleutherodactylus coqui. The sequence continues at coordinate 64,962,072 of NC_089842.1, forward strand.
CAGTCAGTGTATTTGTGTCAGACAGGTAAAACACCGCTATGGGAAGTCTTTGTGCACTTACAGCATAGGCGAGCCCAAGGAACTTAAAGATGGTATTACGCCTAAAGAAATCACAGCGCCCAAACATGGCAGAGTTTCACCCCTCCAAGGACCTCGGCCCACATTTCTACCCCAGTCAGTCAGTGTATTTGTGCCAGACAGGTAAAACACGGCAATAGGAAGTCTTTTTGCACTCACAGCATAGACGAGCCCAAGGAACTCAAGTATGGTATTACACATGAGGAAATCAGAGAGCCCAAACATGGCAGAGTTTCACCTTGCTAAGGGCCTCAGCCTACTTTTCCGCCCTAGTCAGTCAGTGTATTTCTGTCAGACAGGTAAAACTCCGCTATGGGAAGTCTTTGTGCACTTACAGCATAGGCGAGCCCAAGGAACTCAAGCATAGTATTACACATGAGGAAATCAGAGTGCCCAAACATGACAGAGTTTCACCCTGCTAAGGGCCTCGGCCTCAGCCCACATTTCTGCCCTAGTCAATCAGTGTGTTTGTGCCAGACAGCTAAAACAATGCAACGGGAAGTCTTTGTGCACCCACAGCATAGACGAGCCCCTACAACCCAAGGAAAGTATTACACATAAAGAAATCAGAGCACCCAAACAAGGCAGTTTCACCGTGCCAAGGACCTCCACCTTGGCTCACACCCTCAGTAATCGTGGGCATAAAGTGGACTCGGATGATAGTGCAGCTATAAATGTCTCATTAATGCAGTAACGCCCCTTTTGTTTGGCCCAAACTAGTGTCTCAGATAACTGTGGTAACACGAGAGAAAATACATGTTGCCCAGTGCTGATCCCCTGACCCCAAGCAGGAGGAGGAGGTGGCATAACAAGGCCAAGAAACCATGACCGAGGTAGGACCCGCAATAGTCTGTGTGGGAAGTATGTGAGCGGGCCCAGGGTCAGGCTCGGTCCCAGCCTCCACCTTGTGTGACCCAATGAGCCGCGAGTTATATAGCAATGGGAAATCCATGTATACACAAACTATTCATTCTGTGTAGGTGTCAGATAGCTCAATACCGCAAGGGCAAGTCTTTGAGTTTCTTGGGCTTGCCTATGCTGCCAGTGCACAAAGATAATATTACACAGGAAGAAATCAGAGTGCCCAAACATGGCAGAGTTTCACCCCTCCAAGGACCTCGGCCTCGGCCCATATTTCTGCCCTAGTCAGTCAGTGTATTTGTGCCACATAGGTAAAACACCGCGATGGGAAGTATTTGTGCACCCACAGTATAGACAGACCCCTGTAACATTTCTGTGGTAAGAGTATAGGCAGACCCAGTAACATTTCTGTAGTAAAATTATAGGCGGACCCCAGTAACATTCCTGTAGCAGAAGTATAGGCAGTCCCCAGAAACATTTCTGTAGCAAAAGTATAGGCAAACCCCAGTAACATACAGCCTTTGTTCATCTTTATGAGTATAAGCATGTCGTCACTGGCAGTTGACAGGTGGGTACGCTTATCTGTGATGATTCCCCCAGCTGCACTAAACACCCTCTCTGACAAGATGCTAGCGGCAGGGCAGGCCAGAACCTCCAGGGCGTACAGCGCAAGTTCGTGCCACGTGTCCAGTTTCGACACCCAATAGTTGTATGGAGCAGAGGCATCACAGAGGATGGTGGTACGATCGGCTACATACTCCCTCACCATCTTTTTACAGTGCTCCCTCCACTTCAGCCTTGACTGGGAAGCGGTGACACAGTCTTGCTGGGGAGCCATAAAGCTGGCAAAGGCATTCGAGAGTGTTCCCCTGCCTGCGCTGGACATGCTGCCTGATCCCCGCACTTCCACTGCTAGTTGGCCGTCGGAACTGCGTCTTTTGCCACTAGCGGTGTCGGATGGGAAATTGCATCACTTTCGTACCCCTTTCCTCTTCGGGAATGAGAGTGGAAAGGTTCTCCTTATACCGTGGGTCGAGAAGGGTGTACACCCAGTAATCTGTGTTGGCCAGAATGCATCTAACGCGAGGGTCACGAAAAAAGGCAGCCTAACATGAAGTCAGCCATGTGTGCCAGGGTACCAGTACGCAACACATCGCTGTCCTCACTAGGAAGATGACTCTCAGAATCTTCCTCCTCCTCTACAGCCCATACACGCTGAACAGATGACAGGCAAGCAGCATGGGTACACTCTGCAGTGTGCCCAGCTATCTCTTCCCCCTCCTCCTCCTCCAAAACGCGCTGAGATATAAACATGAGGGTGGTCAGGTTATTAAGCGACATACTGTCATCCCCCATCTCCTGTTCCAACCGCAAAGCATAAAGGCCAAACTTCTCAGCAAGCAAAGCAGCGGGATGGTAACACTAATGATTGCCGCATCGCCGCTCACCATCTGGGTAGACTCCTCAAAGCTCCTCAGGGTGGCAACGTCCATGGTGAACTTGTGGAAATGTGCGCAGATGCTGCGCACCTTGCCGAGTAGGTCAGATAAGTGGGGGCAGTTTTTTTTTTTTAAACCGCTGAACCACCAGATTGAAGACGTGGGCCAGGCATGGCACGTGTGTGAGGCTACCAAGCTGCAGAGTCACCACCAGGTTAAGGCCGTTGTCACATACGACTATGCCCGGTTGAAGGCTCAGCGGCGAAAGCCAGCTCGGGGGCCATGTGCCTCTTGTCATCTAAGCTGATTAGTTTCAGCACGGCTTGCTGACGCTTGCCCACCGCTGTGCTGCCGCGAGCTACCGACAGCTGGCGACGTGCTCACACTTCTTAATTGAGAGGTAGAAGTGGTGGAGGAGGAGGAGGGGAGGGTTTGGACGAGGTGGCATAAAACGCCGCAGATACCAGCACCGAGGTAGGACCCGCTATTCTGGGTGTGGGTAGGATGTGAGCGGTCCCAGGCTCTGACTCGGTCCCAGCCTCCACCAAGTTCACCCAATGTGCCGTCAGGGAGATATAGTGGTCCTGCCAGCCAGTACTTGTCCACGTGTCTTTGGTTAAGTGGACCTTCTCAGTAACTGTGTTGGTGAGTGCACGATTTATGTTGCGGGAGACGTGTTGGTGTAGGGCTGGGACGGCACACTGGGACAAATAGTGGCGACTGGGGACCGAGCAGCGTGGGACCGGCGGCGCCATCATGTTTTTGAAATCCTCAGTTTCCTGTATGGCAGCATCTCCAGGCTGATTAATTTGGCAATGTGCACGTTTAAAGCTTGTGCGTGCGGGTGGGGGGTGGCGTATTTGCGCTTTCGCTCCAACGCTTCTGTTAGCGACAGCTGAATGCTGCGCTGAGAGACATTGCTGGATGGAGTGGAGGACGGTGGCGGTTAGGGTGTGGGTGCAGGCCGGGAGGCGCTCGTGCCTGTCTCCTAGGAGGGGGGTTAGATCTGTGTGGCAGGCTGGGGCACAGGGAAAGAGGCAGTGGTGTGACCCGGAGGCGGTAAATGGCCTTCGTCCCACCTTGTGGGGTGCTTGGCCATCATATGCCTGCGCATGCTAGTGGTGGTGAGGCTGGTAGTTGTGGCTCCCCGGCTGATCTTGGTGTTACACAGGTTTCACACCACTGTTCGTCGATCGTCCGTGCTCTCACTAAAAAACATCCACACCTTTAAACAGCTAGCCCTCTGCACGGAGGCTTGCTGCGAGGGGGTGCATTGGTAAACAGTTGGGGGATTCTTCGCTCTGGCCCTGCCTCTACCCCTGGCCACTCCACTGCCTCTTCCAACCTGTCCTGCTGCTGCACTTGCCTCCCCCTCTGAAGCCCTGTCCTCAGTAGGCTTAGCTGCTCTTCCTCCGAATCCTCTGTGCGCTCCTCCCACGGACTTACTGCCCTTACTGCTACCTCACTGACAGACAACTGTGTCTCATCATTCTCATCCACAAAAAGCTCTTGAGACAGTTCCTGGAAGTTCCCAGCCTCATCACCCGAACTCCGCGAACTTTCTAAAGGTTGGTCATCGGTCACGACAAACTCCTCAGGTGAGAGGAACCATTTTTTCCCACTCATGGCAGGGACCCGGGAACAGTTCCTGCGAGTCTGCCTGCTCAGAATTTGTCATTTTCATGGAGTGAGGAGGCTGGGAGGAAGGAGGAGCAGCAGCCAAAGGATTCAGAGTTGCAGTCCCTAGGCCGAAGTAGTGGACTGCGTAGAAGACTGGGTGGTCGATACATTGCTGGACGCGTTTTCTGCCATCCACGGCAGGAGCTGCTTACACTGCTCTGTTTGTAATAAAGGTCTACCACGCGGACCCGTAAATTGCGATGTGAAGCTGGGGAGCCCAGAAACTTGCTTCTCTCCTAATCCCGCAGCAACCGGCTGTGATTCACCACGCCCAGCAACTCGGCCTGTGCCCACACCCTCACTTGGACATCCGCATCCACGTCCTTGACCCTTACCCCTACTCCTCATCATGGCGGATTAAGAATAGATCAGGGCCCAAATAAATTACCCCACTGTACAGCACTGACAACTGTGGCTTAATTCACCACACACAGAGACTTGTAGATAGCGGAGGCTCTATGTAGAGGCTCTATGCTGTGACTTGAAAAAATTAACCCGCTGTCTTGCGCTAATACCTAGGGGTAATTTACCGCTCGCTGAGTCTTTTAGATAATAGAGGCTGTATGGAGTGGAAGAAGACTCTAAAGCCAGTGGATAGTGCTCGTAACGGCTGCTATCTCAGCCCCACCAAGGAAAGAGTATTGTGAGATGCTCTGCACAGTGACAGAGCTGAAATACTTTGCAGTGGCCCAGGAAATAACCACAACTATAATGCACACGGTCAGATGTGGCCCTAAGTAGGAGCGTTGGGGTTCTTGAACGGAGGATCGGGAGGACTGTATAGTGTATATAGCTTTCCCTATAGAAGTGGCTGTGCCCCAGCACTCCGTGTTATGCACTGTAGACATAGAACGGTATAACGAAAGTTGTTTGCAGTAGACTAGGAAATATTAGAGAGCAATTTCACGGTGAGAGCTGGTTGTACGGCACTGCAGGCTGAGAACGCTATTACTGAAAGGCTGGGAACAGGCGTAGATGCGTAATACAAAAATTGACGCACTACTACTCCTAGCCAGCCACAACTATAATGCACACTGTCAGATGTAGCCCTAAGAACGACTGTTTGCTGGTCTTGAAGACAGGATCCAACTCTAATACTTTCCCTATATAAGCAGCTCTTTCCCTTAACTCTGCCTACGGCACTGCAGACACAGAACAGTATAGCTGAAATGGCCTCCACAGCCCGAGATGCTTAAAAAAAAAATGGTGCACTACTGCTCCCAGCCAGCTACAACTGTAATGCACACTATGAAGAGTAGCCCTAAGAAGGACCGTTGGGGTTCTTGAACACAGGATCCTACTCTAACACTTTCTCTATATCAACAGCAGCACTTTCCCTAACCTCTGCCAGCATGCGTCTGAGGCGAGCCACGGGCGAGACCAGTTTAAGTACTCGGCGGTCACCTGATCTTGCCAGCCACTCAATACTGTGGGGAAGGAGATGGCTGGCACATCACAGCAGGAAGTGGTAATGCCTTCCCCGCATGTCTATTGGCTAGAAAATGGCGCTAAACATGCGGGGAAGGAAATGCAATTGACTCAAGTATCGCGTGGTGTTTGTCTTGAGTAACGAGCATCTCGAGTACCCTAATGCTTGAACAACCATCAAGCTCGGACGAGTGTGCTCGCTTATCTCTAGTTGTCCACATTAAATTATTTTGTTAAATATAACAATAGGAAGGTACTGAAATTAGTCTTTTTTTTCTTCCATTTGGTGACATGTTTGTAAAATATGGAAAAATACCAATAAATCATGATTGAAAAAATCTATGTGTATAACATCCTCCATGTGTAAAATTAATATAGCAGCTAATGCTCAGCTCTCCTGGCTCCCCACTTTTCCACTGCTGAAAGCTTCCTGACTCCATTGTAGCAGCATTCTATAGGGTAACCCAGGACCCATGGCATATGCAGAGGAGCAGGGAGGGCAAAATTCTGGCTTGTCACGGTGGCACTTACCACACTCCCTCCTGGAGGGATGCACGCAACCAAGGTCAGGGCAGCGCTGGGCCTTTTCCGGACACCCCCAACATGTGGATGCCCAATAAACAGAACAGGTGATGAGGTTGTTAGGTCGACACCACCGTCTAGGCACAAACCAGCATGGACATCGGCGGTGAAATATACAAGCCACAGACAGTGATATAGTACCTCAGGTCTCTGGGATTAGGCAGGGCCTGGAATAACTTTACTTGAAAAACTCCAAGCAATACGAGGCAAAAATAAACAGTATCCCATGTACAGGTAGTGTTTTATATATATATATATATATATATATATATATATATATATATATATATATATATATATATATATATATATATATATATATACATATATATATATATATATACAAACAGACAGACTTGACAATGAGTACCTTCACACAGCGATCCCAGACTTCAGTATGCCTGTGTGTGTGACAACCGCAGGCGCGTACCTCTACCCAGTGGTCCCAGACTTCAGCATGCTTGGGCGTGAACCGTTGAAGGACAAAAAAATGCACGGGGCCTTGAGAAAGTCTTACTAGTTGCTCACTCTCTCTCTTGGGGGCTCACTCCGTCTTCATCACAGAAACAAGCACTCCAGGAAACCTCTCTTCCTCTTCCATGCTTCACTACATGAGGACTAAAGGTGCCCACATGTAGCTGGACCTCCTGACTACGACTCCAGAAGACATGGACTCCTTTACCGCTCCCAAGCACCCACATTTATAACCTCTCTCATACCACGTGACAGGACATAATCAATACATTTGCAGACAATCAGCTCACACTTTGCAGACATTAACCTCTCATTTGCTGCAGCTGTGCAATACACATAATAGAATGACAAAACAATTTTGCACAGTGCATACCCGTAAGACATTACATTTATGACATTATGAAGGGGGCATGTACTGGGCCACTACACTGTGACACATGGTTTACAGGCCCAACAGCCTGTATATGAGAGGTCACAGGCTGCTGCAGCCAATCACGAGAGCCCGGCACTTAATCGCTGTGCTCTGTAATTGTCTGCAGCTTGCGGTGCAGTCCTGTACACAAACAACTGCTGCCTAAAGAAGCATATTAGCTGCTTTATAATTTTACAAATGAAGATGATATATTTAACAAAAGAATTAAATGTTTACATCACCAATAATCAAGGTTATTTCTACAGTGGCGGTCTGGGGTTCCTTGCAGCTTAGATCCAGATCTCAATTGGTGGCGCTAAAGGGTGAACACTGAGGATTCCTCGGTGCAGCCCACAGATCTAGCTTATGTCAAATTGGCTTAGAGGTACAGCTGATCCACGTCCGCTGTTGTGATGTGATACATTTCATGTTTTATTTGTATAGTTGTTTATTACATTGTCATGTTTTTCATACACACTGATTGCTTGTTTTTAAATCAAAGTAGATTTATGATAACACAGACATAAATGCCAGGACTGTTATGACAAATTTCTCTGTTCTTGATGATCAGACAACAGACTTATAGATTTGTTTCTATGATCAATAAAGAATTCTTATGCAGTTTGCATAAACTGTGTTTTTTCTATTTCTGGAGAATTCATTCAATCCTTAAAAATCATTGCACAGAAAGCTACTTATTCTCTCTGTCCATTATCTCAGTCTCATGCTTCATTTTCACTCTTTAATGCTTTTCTCTGCAAATTAAGTTTACAAAACGCCTAACCATCTTCTCTGTCATTATATTCCTTTAATTCTTATTAGTTGTACAGCAGCTTAACATTCACTTGTTTATTCTTCTCCTTATTTTAGTTTTTTTGATCCTCCTAAATAGAATGTGTTACAGTATTTTGCAAAAAATGTATTTAATGCTATAAATTTAATACATTTCCAATAGAAAATAGGGATCATCACTTACAGCTGGCTCTGAGCCTTAAAGTGTATCTCCACCTTAGGGCTGTTTCAGATGACCGTATTTCGACCGGGTATTCACGCCGGCCGATATACGGCATCTTTGTATGCAGTGGGAGGAGGCTGGAAGAGCCGGGAGCAGTGCTCTGAGCTCCTGCCCCCTCTCTGTCTCCTCTTCACCCCCTCTCCGCCCCTCTGCACTATTTGCAATGAGAGGAGGCGGGACGGGGGTGAGGCTAAGTTTCCGGGAATTAGCTTCACCTCCGTCCAGCATCCCCTCATTGAAAATAGTGCAGAAGGGCAGAGAGGGGTTGAAGAGGAGGCAGAGAGGGGGCGGAAGCTCAGAGCACTGCTCCCGGCTTTTCCAGCCTCCTCCCCCTGCAGACCGAGATGCCGTATATTGGCTGGCGTGAATACCCGGCCGATACACGGTCGTCTGAAATAGCCCTTATGGTGACTCCAAGTCAGTTGGATCCAACATTCTGTGGTGATTATCTTTTCAGAGCTCAAAGCTCTGTTTTTCTAGGCCACGGAGACACAATAATAATATTCTGTCTGTCTGCAGCCACCTCTCGGGGGGGATTTAGTATCTCCTAATGTACTATACATGCACTAAACTTAAGGATGAAAAAAGAAGTATGCTAAGCTCCTACTGTATGTTCCTACTCAATGACATTTCAGGCAGCATGATTTTTTTCTTCTAAGTGCTCCTTCACACTAGTGTATGTAAACACGCGCACTTTACAGTGCAGCGTGTTTGCACTACAAATGAAGTTGACTTGCACGTGTATTAGCGCATTGTATGTACTTTTTTGTGCACAGGGCATGTTCATTTGTGAGCAGCAGATGAGAATGCCTGGAAATAAATGGCCATTTAGCTTAATGAGGTCTAGATGTGTTCTTCCTTTGGTGGAATTGCACATCGTATTGTGCATTTGCACACCTCCCAGAGAATTCTATGGAGACCTTTACTATGCAAATAAGCAGGAAAATAGAGCATGTCCTATTTTTTTTTTGCATGCACACAAAATGTACGTGCAAAAATGGAAAAAATGTACAAACTCATTAGTTTTAATGGATTCTATTGTCTGCGTATTGCTTGCAAAAATTTTGCAATCATAAATATATGCACAAATATACCTGTGTAAATCAGCTCTAACTATTTGTCTATGCAGGGTGTTTGGAACTTTGAATCAGAATGGTTTTCAAACTAATAAATGCAGCAAACTATATAATTTATTACTCGATCTGCACTCTGGAAAATAAATGACCCATAAAGCACTACTGTTTGTGATTTTATTTGGAGCATGTCTGGTGTGCACTTCAGTGTTTCCCATCTCCAGTCCTCAGGGACCCCCAACAGGTCAGGTTTCCAGGATTTTGTAAGTATTGTTTAGGTGATGTAATTATTGTCAGTGCCTCAGACATTGCAACAGGTGTTCTTACTATAGAATATCCTGAAAACATGCCCTGTCGGGGGTGTTCTGAGGATTGGAGCTGGGAAACACTGGTCTACTTTATGATTAAAGTGTACCTATCATTTTTGTAGATTAATCAATATTACAAGTGAGGATAAGACAACTTGTATATATCTTACAACACAAAACTTTTTCCTTCACTACTTATCAATCGCTTCTTCCCAGCCCGCACCTTCTGTACTAATCACTCACTGGATAAAATCTTTATGCAAGGCCTTGTTCACACAAGCGCTGTTTGCGCACATTTGAGGGGCGCAGAGAATGTGCTTCTATAAGAAGCAATGGTTTCCCATAGAACCGTTCACATGAATTGGCACCAATGAACAAATTAGAGGTCAATGGAGGGCCCTCAAAAACAATTTCTGGGACCTTGGAACCAAGCTTAGGGCGAGGACCTCCAAGGTAGTTTTCTCAGAAATACTACCTACACCACGTGCCACACTAGAAAGGCAGCAAGATCTTAGGGAGGTAAACAAGTGGCTCCGGAGTTGGTGTAAGAAGTAGGGGTTTGGGTTCCTGGAGAACTGGGCTGACTTTGCTGTCGGCTACAGGTTCTACCATAGGGATGGGCTGCATATCAATGGGGGGGGGGGGGGGGAATGCAGCTGTGCTGGAGAAGAAGATGGCTAGAAGTTTGGAGGAGTGTGTAAACTAGGGACTGGGGGAAAGGGCACCAAGAGAAATAGGGGGCTAGATAGTGTAGACAGCAACCTGGGACCAAATACTGGGAGTGGGGGTCAAGTAGGAGGTGGGGTTAGTACAGTTAGAACTGGCAGTATAGCTAATATGACCAAAGATAGAACAATGAAAATAAAGAATAACAACCACTATATATATTGTATGGTAACAAATGCAAGAAGTCTGATGAGTAAAGCGGGTGAGCTCAGAGCGAGAATGTCTAAAGAAAATTACGATATAGTGGAAATAACGGAAACATGGCTTGATCATACGTGCAATTGGGCGGTAAATTTACAGGCTTACAATCTCCTTTAGAAGAAACCATGCCAACCAGTAAGGGAAGGGGTGTGTCTGTATGTTAAATTGTACTTAATGCCGAAACTAAGTGAAGACATAGGTGTAGGAGATGGAATCACACATGGAATCTCTGTGAGTAGAAATGCAGGGAGGAAAAAATAACTAAATCCTGATATAAGCCACCAAAAATTACAGAAGAAACTGAAAACTTATTATTAAGGCAAATAGAAGAGGTCAAACTGCAATGAAGTAATTATTATGGGGAACTTTAATTATCTGGATATAATATGGGAAGACAAAACCTGTAAATCTCATAAGGGCGATACATTTTTGAGAATAATTAAAGATAACTACCTTACCCAACTTTTGGGGGAGCCAATTAGAGGGAGGGCCACTCCGGACTTAGTATGAACTAACAAACCAGATCGAATAATGGGGGTGCAGGATGAGGGACACTTAGGAAATACTGACCACAGTATAATTAAATTCCAGCTGTTATTCAATAGGAAGCTTTATCAGAAAATGACAAAAATAAATAAATAAACTTCAGTAAAGCAAAATTTGATCAGCTCAGGACTACTCTTTGGAACATTAATTGGGACAACGTCCTCAAAATAACAGCACAGATGACAAATGGGAAAAGTATAAAAATATCCTAATTAACACATGTGAGCAGTTCATACCCTTTAAAAATAAAGTATCTATAAATAAAAGTACCAATATGGCTCGACAAGACTGTAGGGGGCGCAATAAGCAAAAAAAAAGAAAGCATTTAAATTACTAAAACAAAGAAGGCAGTGAAAAAGCGCTAAAAACATACAGGGAAAAAACTAATTATGTAAGGAAAAGATCAAAACTCCCAAGGAGGAGGCAGAGAGACTGATTGCCAAAGAAAGCTAAAATAACCCTAAACTATTCTTCAATTATATAAACAGTAAAAGGATTTGCATGGAAAGCATTGGCCCCTTAACAAATAATGCAGTAGAAACAATAGAAGACGATAGGGGGACGGCGGATCTATTAAACAGCTTTTTCTCAAGTGTATTTACGAATGAAAAAGAAATGTCACACGAGATGGAGGGGGAAAAAATGACACCCTCCCCCCCCCCCCCCCCCGCTTCCCACTAAGTATTGCATGCCTAACACAGGAGGAAGTGCAGAGCCAGTTAAGAATGTTTAAAAATCGATAAATCGCCAGGCCCAGATGGAATACACCGAAGGGTTCTAAGGAAACTAAGTAATGCAATAGATAGACCGCTATTTCTTATATTTAGAGACACCATTGAGACCGAGGTTGTACCACTAGATTGGCGCATAGCCAGTGTGGTCCCAATATATAAAAAAGGGGTCTAAAAGAGAACCTGGTAACCATAGGCTGGTAAGTCTCACTTAAATAATTGGAAAAAATATTTGAGGGGTTTCTAAGAGATGCCTTCCTAGAATACTTCAACGGAAACAACGATATAACTCCTCATCAGCATGGGTTCATGAGGGGTCAATCATGTCAGACCAATTTGATCGGCTTCTACAATGCAGTAAGTGCTAAGCTGGACCTGGGAGAGTCTATTGATCATGTATATCTGGATTTTTCTAAAGCATTTGGCACCTTGCTGCATAATAGGCTGATATATAAAATGAGACAGCTCAGTCTGTTCAAAAATATGTGTATCTGGGTAAAGAACTGGCTTAGAGATAGAATGCAGAGTGTGGTAATAAATGGTTCATTCTGTGATTGCATCACAGTTGCTAGTAGGGTGCCACAGGGTTCAATATTAGGCCCCATTCTGTTCAATATATTTATTATTAACCTGATAGAGGGACTGCACAATAAAATATCAATATTTGCAGACGATCAAAATTATGCAAGATAATCAATACGAAGGAGGACAATATGCAGCTACAAACAGACCTAGATAAGTTGGGGGCTTGGGTTGAAAAATGGCAAATGAAATTCAATATTGATAAATGTATGGTTATGCACATAGCAGGAGAAATGGATTCAACCAATTTACACTAAATGGGGACTGCTAGGGAAAAGTGAGATGGAAAAAAACCTCAGGGTACTAGTTGACTGTAGACTTAATTGGAGCAGTCAATGCCAGTCAGCCGCTGCAAAAGCAAATAAAGTCTTGGGGTGCATTAAAAGAGGTATAGGGGCGAGAGTTGAAAACATTATTCTTCTGATATATATAAGGCACTTGTCAGGCCTCACATGGAATAATGTGGACAGTTTTTGGACACCGATACTCAGGAAAGATGTTGCAGTGCTTGAAGGGTCCCAAAGAAGGGCAACTAAATTAATAAATGGAATGGGAGGACTGGAATACCCAGAAAGGCTATCAAAATTGGGATTATTTACCCGTGAAAAAAGACGGTTAATAGTCGACCAAATGACTATGTATAAATACTTTAAGGGGCAATAAAAGAATCTCTCCCATGATCTGTTTATACCCAGGACTGTGAAGGTAACAAGAGGGCATCTGCTATGTCTAGAAGAAAGCAAGTTTTATCACCAACACAGAAGGGGGTTCTTTACAGTAAGAGCAGTGAGACTGTGGAAACCGGCATGGATGAACACAGAACTTGCACACATGGTAAAAAGGAAGAAAAATATGTTTAGCAAATGAAAAGAGGGAGGAATATCTAAAGAAAAATATAATATGGTCTGCAGAAACTGTAGGACAAGTGTCAGTAAAGCTAAATCTAATAATGAATTGAGGCTTGCAACAGAGACCAAAAGCAATAAAAAAGGATTTTGGGGGTATGTCAAAAGCAAAAGAAAAGTCAAAGATGCTACTGGATGCTTAGAAGATGAAAATTATGAATTGGTTAAGAATGATGTTCAGAAGGCCGAGCTTTTAAATTCCTATTTTGTATCTGGTTTCTCTTAAAAAGTAGATGGAACATCAACTGATCTTCCCTGTGCTATTGGGGCAATAAAAGAACGCAGGCTATCTATAAGCAGAGAGATGGTGAGGGAACACTTAGCTAACTTAAATGAATTCAAGTCTCCAGGTCGAGATGAATTACATCCTGGGATACTAAAGGAAGCAGCCGAGGTAATTACTGATTCACTTGCCACGATCTTTGAAAATTCCTGGAGAACAGGAGAAGTCCCAGAAGATTGAAAAAGGGCATATGTTGTCCCTATCTTCAAAAAAGGGAAGAAAGTGAATCCAGGAAACTACAGGCCTGTGAGCCTGACTTCTATACAAGGAAAGATCTTTAAACAAAGTATTAAACAGCATGTATGCAGGCACGTGGATAGAAAAGAAGTAATCAACCAGAGACAGCATGGATTTCTAACAAACAAGTCATTCCAAACAAATCTAATTTCTTTTTATGGCAGAATCACTGACTGGGTTGATCAGGGAAATGCGGTGGATATATCTTGACTTTAGTAAAGCATTTGACAAGGTATCTCATACCATACTTTATGATAAAATGAAGACATATGGGATTGACAAGGTAACTGTTAGGTAGATTCACAACTGGCTGAGTGATCGTACTCAAAGAGTGGTCATAAATAGCTGCATATCCAAATGGAAGAATGTATCAAGTGGGGTACCACAAGGCTCTGTCCTAGGCCCAGTGTTGCTCAACATTTTTATAATGATCTGGAGCAGGGAATAGAGGGGAATCTGATCAAATTTGCTGAAAACACAAAGCTAGGAGGGATAGCTAACACTAGGCAAGAGAAAGAGTATTCAAAAAGGTCTAGAAAAGCTTGAACAGTGGGCAGTGACTAACAGAATGGTATTTTACAAGCAGAAATTCAAAGTCATACATCTGGGCAAGAAAAATGAAAAAAAAAACACATACAATATGGGAGAAATTGGGCTAAGCAGCAGCACATGTGAAAAGACTGGACAAAAAACTGTCTGGGATGAATTAGTGAATCCTGCATTGAGCATGGGGTTGGACCAGATGGAGGTCCCTTCCAAGTCTACCATTCTATGATTCTATGTGGAACTCGCTGCCTGAGGACGAGGTGATGGCAAAAATCGGTAGAGCAGTTTAGGAGGGGACTAGACATCTTTTTAGAGCACTATGGTATTACAGGATATGGACGTTAGGTGACCATCAGGGTTGTTGAACCTGGTCTTGGCATTAAGTAAAACTCAAACATTGATCCAGAGATTATTCTGACTGCCATTATGGAGTCAGGAAGGAATTTTTTCCTCCAATGAGCTAAATTGGCATCTGTCTTGTTTTTTGGGGGTTTTTTTTGCCTTTCTCTGAATCAAAAAGGAGGGGGTAGAAACAAGCTGAACTAAATGGACATTATCTTCATTCAGCCTAATATTCTATGTTACTATGAATTAGAGATGAGCGAGCACCAAAATGCTCGGGTGCTCGTTACTCGAGTCGAACTTTTCGCGATGCTCGAGGGTTCGTTTCGGTAACGAACCGCATTGAAGTTAATGGGCGACCCGAGCATTTTTGTATATCGCCGATGCTCGCTAAAGTTTTCATTTGTGAAAATCTGCAAAACCCCAAAAAGTGCTGGAAACGACACAGAAACGGATAGGGCAGGCGAGGGCGATGGCTGGGCTGCATTTCAGGTTCCCAGGTTCCACTATTCAGCCACAATAGCGGTAAGAGTGGCCCCCCCTACCAATTTTTACTTCGGACAAACCTTCATTAGCAAGGCACACCTTAGCTAAGCACCACACTACCTCCAACAAAGCACAAGCACTGCCTGTGGGACACACCCCTGCCTCTTCTCTTGGGTTACATGCTGCCCAACCCCCCCCCCGCGCGCGCGCATGACCCAGTGTCCACAGCGCACACCAAAGTGTCCTTGCACAGCCTTCAGCTGCCCTCATGCCACACGCTGGCCTCACAGCCACACCACCCTCATGTCTATTTATAAGTGCGTCTGCCATGAGGAGGAACCGCAGGCACACACTGCAGAGGGTTGGCATGGCCAGGCAGCGACCCTCTTTAAAAGGGACGGGGCGATAGCCCACAATGCTGTACAGAAGCAATGAGAACTCCAATCCTGTGCCACCTCCGTCAGGAGCTGCAAACGTGGGCATAGCAATGGGGAATCCTTGTGCCACACAGTATTCATTCTGTCAAAGTGTCGCATAGCTCAATCCACACTGCAAGGGGAAAGCCATCAGCGCTCTGCCCTCTACCCAAGTCAGTCAGTGCCTTTGTGCCAGACAGGTCAAACACCGCGATGGGAACTAAGTTTGCACCAACAGCATAGGGGGGTCCTAGGAAGCCCAAGACATGAACCAAAAATTGATCTGAGCGGCCAAACATGGCAGACTTGCACCGGGCCCACAACATAGGCCTCGGCCCACAGCTTCAGCAATCCTAGGCAGGAAGCGGACTTTTACTGCACCAAGGACATAGGCCTCTGCACAAACCCTCAGCAATCGCGGGCCTACAGCGGACTCCAATGCTAGCGTAGCTGTGCACGTCTCATTAGCGCTGTATTGCTCCTCTAGTTTGTCCCAATGCAGTGCCCTGGATAGTAGAGCTAGAGTCGGATTAAATACAGGTGGGCTTCGGCCCACACTGCATGCCCCAGTCAGACTGGGGTACTTTATAAGTAGACACAGGCAGGTACAACTCACTAATGTGAAGTCCGCGTGGACCGACAGCATGGGTGGCTCCCTGGAACCCACTGGCGGTACATAAATATATCCCATTGCAGTGCCCAGCACAGCTGAGGTAACGTCAGGTTTAATGCAGGTGGGCTTCGGCCCACACTGCATGCCCCAGTCAGACTGTGGTTCTTTATAAGTAGACACATGCAGTAAGTACACACAAATCCCATTGCAGTGCCCTGCTCAGCAGAGCTAGCGTCACATACAATACAGGTGTGCTTCGGCCCACAGTGCATGCCCCAGTCAGACTGGTAATATGTACCTTAACAGTAACCGCGTTGGTGGGAATGTGGTGGCGACTGCGGACCTAGTAGCGTGGTTTTGTTTAGTTGGTTTTCGGAATGTGGCCAGCATTAAGTGGGCCGTGGCGGGGGGATGGTGGGGGGGCTCTCTTGTTGTGTCGGTAAAGGTGAAATTCTTGGACTGCCACCAGACGGACCAATGCAAAGGTATTTGCCAAGAATGTTTTCCTTGTTGGAGGAGGGGGATGTTTTTGAGGCACTACATGTCCTCTCCACGTGTCCGTGGTTATATGCACCTTAACAGTAACCGCGTTGGTGGGAAATGGCCTCGCCACCATCATGTCTTTGGGAAGCCTCCGTTTCCACACCCCAGTGACATAGCATTAGCAGCGGTATAGGCAGAGCCCAGAATTAGTAACATTTCAGCGGTAGGATTAGGGACACGCCCCAGTAACATATCACTAGCAGCAGTATAGGGGGAGCACAGTCTTAGTTCCATTTCAGTAGTAGTAGCAGTCAAGACAGGCCACAGTAACATTCCCGTTGCAGCAGTTTAGGGAGATAACAGCCTCTTTCACATTTCAGTAGTTGCAGTATAGACAAGGCCCCAGTTACATTTATGTAGCAAAAGTATAGGCCAACCCCACACACCTTGCTGTAGCATGAGTGCAGGCGAAGCCCATAAAAATTACTAGGATTACACTGTAGGCGATGGCCCAAAACAATTGGTGTACCAACAGTACTAATGTACCTCAGAAAAATTGCCCATGCCCAACCAAGAGGGCAGGTGAAACCCATTAATCGCTTTGGTTAATGTGGCTTAATTTGTAACTAGGCCTGGAGGCAGCCCAGTTAAAATAAAAATTAGTTCAGGTGCAAGTTTCAACGCTTTAATGAGAATTGAAACGTATAAACATTGTTTACAAAAGTCATATGACTGAGCCTTGTGGGCCTAAGAAAAATTGCCCGTTTGGCGTGATTACATGAGGTTTCAGGAGGAGGAGCAGGAGGAGGAGGATAAATATAATACACAGATTTATGAAGCTAAAAGGTCCCCGTTTTTGATGGTGATAGAGAACGATGCTTCCATCCGCGGGTGCAGCCTGCATATTGTTTAGGTACCGCTGCTGTCCGCTGGTGGAGAAGAGAAGTCTGGGGAAATCCAGGCTTTGTTCATCTTTATGAGTGTAAGCCTGTCGGCACTGTCAGTTGACAGGCGGGTACGCTTATCCGTGATGATTCCCCCAGCCGCATTAAACACCCTCTCTGACAAGACGCTAGCCGCAGGGCAAGCAAGCACCTCCAGTGCATACAGCGCGAGTTCAGGCCACGTGTCCAGCTTCGACACCCAGTAGTTGTAGGGAGCAGAGGCATCACGGAGAATGGTCGTGTGATCGACTACGTACTCCCTCACAATCCTTTTACAGTGCTCCCACCAACTCAGCCTTGACTGGGGAGCAGTGACACAGTCTTGCTGGGGAGCCATAAAGCTGGCAAAGGCCTTGGAGAGTGTTCCCCTGCCTGCGCTGTACATGCTGCCTGATCTCCGCGCCTCCCCTGCTACCTGTCCCTCGGAACTGCACCTTCTGCTACTAGCGCTGTCAGATGGGAATTTTACCATCAGTTTGTCCGCCAGGGTCCTGTGGTATAGCATCACTCTCGAACCCCTTTCCTCTTCGGGTATGAGAGTGGAAAGGTTCTCCTTATACCGTGGGTCGAGCAGTGTGTACACCCAGTAATCCGTATTGGCCAGAATGCATGTAACGCGAAGGTCACAAGAAAGGCATCCTAACATGAAGTCCGCCATGTGTGCCAGGTTACCTGTACACAACACATGGCTGTCCTCACTAGGAAGATCACTTTCAGGATCCTCCTCCTCCTCAGGCCATACAGGCTGAAAGGATGACAGGCAAGCAGCATGGGTACCCTCAGCAGTGGGCCAAGCTGTCTCTTCCCCCTCCTCCTCATGCTCCTCCCCCTCCTCCTCCTCCTCCTCAACGCGCTGAGATATAGAAATGATGGTGCTCTGACTATCCAGTGACATACTGTCTTCCCCCGCCTCCGGTTCCGAGCGCGAAGCGTCTGCCTTTATGCTTTGCAGGGAACTTCTCAAGAGGCATAGCAGAGGAATGGTGACGCTAATGATTGCAGCATCGCCGCTCACCATCTGGTTAGACTCCTCAAAGTTTCCAAGGACCTGGCAGATGTCTGCCAACCAGGCCCACTCTCCTGTAAAGAATTGAGGAGGCTGACTCCCACTACGCCGCCCATGTTGGAGTTGGTATTCCACTATAGCTCTACGCTGCTCATAGAGCCTGGCCAACATGTGGAGCGTAGAGTTCCACCGTGTGGGCACGTCGCACAGCAGTCCATGCACTGGAAGATTAAACCGATGTTACAGGGTGCGCAGGGTGGCAGCGTCCGTGTTGGACTTGCGGAAATGTGCGCTGAGCCGGCGCACCTCTCCGAGCAGGTCTGACAAGCGTGGGTAGCTTTTCAGAAACCGCTGAACCACCAAATTAAAGACGTGGGCCAGGCATGGCACGTGTGAGGCTGCCGAGCTTCAGAGCCACCACCAGGTTACGGCCGTTGTCACACACGACCATGCCCGGTTGGAGGCTCAGCGGTGAAAGCCAGCGGTCGGTCTGCTCTGTCAGACCCTGCAGCAGTTCGTGGACCGTGTGCCTCTTCTCTCCTAAGCTGAGTAGTTTCAGCACGGCCTGCTGGCGCTTGCCCACCGCTGTGCTGCCACCCCGCGCGACACCGACTGGTGGCGACGTGCTGCTGACACATCTTGATTGCAAGACAGAGGTTGCGTAGGAGGAGGAGGAGGAGGGTGGTTTAGTGGAGTTAACATACACCACCGCAGATACCACCACCGAGCTGGGGCCCGCAATTCTGGGGGTGGGTAGGACGTGAGCGTTCCCAGGCTCTGACTCGGTCCCAGCCTCCACTAAATTCACCCAATGTGCCGTCAGGGAAATATAGTGGCCCTGCCCGCCTGTCCGTGCTTGTCCACGTGTCCGTTGTTAAGTGGACCTTGGCAGTAACCACGTTGGTGAGGGCGCGTACAATGTTGCGGGGGACGTGGTCGTGCAGGGCTGGGACGGCACATCGGGAAAAGTAGTGGCGACTGGGAACCGAGTAGCGTGGGCCGCCGCCGCCATCATGTTTTTGAAAGCCTCCGTTTCCACAAGCCTATATGGCAGCATCTCCAGGGTGATCAATTTCGCTATGTGCACGTTTAACGCTTGAGCGTGCGGGTGTGTGGCGGCGTACTTGCGCTTGTGCTCAAATAGTTGCGCTAGCGACGGCTGGACGCTGGGCTGAGAGACATTGCTGGATGGGGCCGAGGACAGCGGAGGTGAGCGTGTGGGTGCAGGCCGGGAGACGGTCGTGCCTGTGTCCTGAGAGGGGGGTTGGATCTCAGTGGCAGGTTGGGGCACAGGGGGAGAGGCAGTGGTGCAAACCGGAGGCGGTGAACAGCTTTCGTCCCACCTTGTGGGGTGCTTGGCCATCATATGCCTGCGCATGCTGGTGGTGGTGGCTCCCCGGCTGATCTTGGCGCGACAAACCTTGCACACCACAGTTCGTCGGTTGTCTGCACTCTCAGTGAAAAACTGCCACACCTTTGAGCACCTCGGCCTCTGCAGGATGGCATGGCGCGAGGGGGCGCTTTGGGAAACAGTTGGTGGATTATTCGGTCTGGCCCTGCCTCTACCCCTGGCCACCGCACTGCCTCTTCCAACCTTCCCTGCTGCTGCACTTGCCTCCCCCTCTGAAGACCTGTCCTCAGTAGGCGTAGCAAACCAGGTGGGGTCAGTCACCTCATCGTCCTGCTGCTCTTCCTCCGAATCCTCTGTGCGCTCCTCCCTCGGACTTACTGCCCTTACTACTACCTCACTGATAGACATCTGTGTCTCATCGTCATCGTCCTCCTCACCCACTGAAAGCTCTTGAGACAGTTGCCGGAAGTCCCCAGCCTCATCCCCCGGAACCCGGGAACTTTCCAAAGGTTAAGCATCGGTCACGATAAACTCCTCTGGTGGGAGAGGAACCATTGCTGCCCAATCTGGGCAGGGGCCCGAGAACAGTTCCTGGGAGTCTGCCTGCTCCTCAGAATGTGTCATTTTCATGGAGTGAAGAGGCTGGGAGGAAGGAGGAGCAGCAGCCAGAGGATTCAGAGTTGCAGCTGTGGACGGCGTTGAAGACTGGGTGGTCGATAGATTGCTGGATGCACTTTCTGCCATCCACGACAGGACCTGCACACACTACTCATTTTCTAATAAAGGTCTACCGCGTGGACCCATTAATTGTGAGATGAATCTGGGGACCCCTGAAACTTGCCTCTCTCCTAATCCCGCAGCAGTCGGCTGCGATACACCTGGACCAGGAGCTCGGCCTGTGCCCACACCCTGACTTGGGCCTCCGCGTCCTCGCCCCCGTCCATGTCCTCTAGGCCTACCCCTACCCCCAGCATGGTGTATTACGAGATTAGCACAAACAGAACGCTGTAATTAAATGTGCCGCCTACTGGCCTGTGGTTGGAGGCTGACTTCACGTACGTAACGCACTGCAGAGGCAGGCAACAATTATGCGCAAGGCTGGGTATTAATTCAACAACTACTACCCCCAGCAGAGACGCAGTAAACTGAAGGCAGTGACAGGCAGGCCTAATATTGTATTTTTTTGAACTTTTTGGGAAAAAGCCCACTGCCTATATAGCCAGTATACCTCTTTCCCTGCCTCACCAGTACTGCCCCTATACTCAGTAAAATGACTGCAGACTGAGGACGCTATGGTCTGCATGCCCGATATACCAAAAAAAAAAAAATTGTGCAACACTTCTAAAAGCAGCCTCAACAGTACTGCACACGGTCAGATGTGGCCCTAAGATGGACCGTTGGGGTTCTTGAAGACTAAAATAACACCTAACACTCTCCCTATAGCAGCAGCAACATCAGCAGCACTGTCCCTGATCTATGTCAGCATGCATCTGTGGCGAGCCGCGGGCGGGGCAGATTTAAATACTCGGGTGTCATCTGATCTCCCCAGCCACTCACTGCAGAGGGGTGCTATAGGGCTGGAACGTCACAGGAGGAAGTTGTAATGCCTTCCATGTCTTTCTATTGGCCAGTAAAGCGCTCAAATTTCTCAGAGATGAAAGTGAAAGCAACTCGAACATCGCGTGGTGCTCGTCTCGAGTAACGAGCATTTCGAACACCCTAATACTCGAACGAGCATCAAGCTCGGACGAGTATGCTCGCTCATCCCTACTATGAATGAATTTTAGATGAGCAAAATCCTTGTACCTTTAATATATAGGACCTGATCTATCTTTGGTGTGTGCTTTCCATAGATTCCTATGGAAGCTGGAAACACACACCACACAGCTCGGATTGTATGAACGGGCTAATTCAAATAGCTGGAATTCACGCAATCTTTAGTGCAGTATAGACACGGTCTTTTCATGCGCCTATACTGCACGCCCACAGCGCTCATGTGAATGAGCCCTAAGGGGGTGGAGAAGCCCTTACCTTGACCTCAGTGCTGCCATTCCAACACTGACCCCTAGTAAATATTAAAACAGCACTGGTACTCCACTTGGGTAGTGAAGAAAGGACCGTCAGACTTTAAAGGTGTGGGCAGTGATGTAGCTGGCACATTGCCTGTCTGAAGGCTGATGGTGCCATTAGAGGTGTAGAGTGGCACATACCATGTGGTAGAAACTCACACCCTGCTGGGGTGAGCATAGGACAGGGCCTGCTGCAGTAGTGGGGAAAGTAGAGTAGTTGTGGTTCAGCAGAACCATGAGCAGGTTCAAGCCCAAATATAGTGCACAGCGCCTCCAGGTGTGCATGGCAAGAGGGGCCCAGTAGACAGCTATTGAAAGATGCTCCTACCCGAATCATTGCTATTTATTAGAAGGTTTCACAGATGATAAGCATATTATAGGATGTTTTTGCTGCAATACCTTTTTTAATTAAATTAATCTTACTGCTAAAAAAATAATTACCACCAGGGTTGCCTGTCATTATTGGCCAGCGGGTAAAATTGAGCCAATCTTTTCTGAATTGAATTGGGTCAGCCTGACCTGATTTATAGCAAAAATAGCAGGAAAATTGTTTTTTTTTGTCCATAAAGAAGGGTGAGAGTGTGTGTGTATTGCCCCCCCCTTCCCTTAAGAACACAGCCTTTTTTTCCATTTGCATTTTTTCCTCCCCCTTTAAAAAAAAAATCATAACTCTTTTATTTCTCCATCTTTGAGTGTGTATAGTTTCTATGGCATACACACTGCAACAAATATGACATGATAACTTTATTGTATGGGTGAGTACGATTACTATGATTCCAAATTTATATAGGGTTTTTCTTGCTCTTTTTCAAAGATATTTAATATTTTATTATTTTCTGCCACCATCTTCTGACAGCCATAACTTTTTTATTTTACCGTCAACATAGTTGTGCAAGGACTCATTTTTTTGCAGGACATCCTGTAGATTCTATTGCACCATTTTGTGTTATATATGCCTTCTGGATCACTTTTTATTCATTTTTTTTCTCGAGTGACCAAAAGAAAGCGCAATTCTGGCATTCTTTTTTTTTTCTAACGACATGCATTACTTTGATAGATCAGACCTTTACGGATGCAATGATACCAAATATGTTTTTGTTTTATTCTTTGATTTTTTTTTTATTATTATAAATATGGCAAAAGAGTTTTTATTAAACTTTTATTACTTTTTTAATAATTGATGCATTGATCGCTCATGCAGTATGATGTAATGCCACATGCCACAGCATTACATCATACCGCGATCTGACAGGCATTCTATCAAGCCACGCCATGGACATAGCTGTATAGGCACTCTGCATTGGCAGCCAGGGGCCTTTCAGAAGGCCCCTGTCTGCCATGACAACTGCACATCAACCTGCTATCTCATCTTGTGGGGGTGTACGGGAACCCCAAACATCATTCAGGGCATTTAAATGTCACTGTCAGAATTGGCAGGATCATTTAAAGGGTTAACAGCTCAAATAAGGGGCACCGTGCATGCATGGCCACTGCTCCATTTCCCCCTTGCAAGGATATAGGACAATTGTTCTTGGGATTAGTGGGGTCTCAGCAATAAGACCCCCACTGATAATTTTTTATCACCTATAGGTGATAAATCAATATTGGTACAACCCTTCACTACATTTGAATAACATCTTCACTTTCATTGTCTACTTTCTGTCCTCCACTACTCACTAAAAATAATTATAGAATCTAAATGAAATGCAAAAAAAAAATGTTCTGCTTTAACTTTATGCTAATTTACCAATTTACATTCAGGAATTTTAAGCAAAAAAAAAATCAATTTTCAAAATGATTGCCGGCCAAATAATCTGGTTTTAGTTTTTTCCTTCCTTCAAAAGTAATTTCCTTCCGTAACTACCATAGATGTACACATGTAATAGAAGACGTGACCTTAAAACCATTTAAGAGAAAGTCATGTGCATATTAAGAAATGGCTAAAAAAACACAGGGGACGAGAATAGAAAGGCAATAAAAGAACATAAAATAGCTTAAAATCAAGTACAAACAATCATTAAATCTCTGCATGCCCACTTCTCAAGTGCGCTTCATTTATCCTCATCCCTAAGTGATATTCCCAACCTGCAATTCGTATAGTTTAATGTCCACAAAATATATTGTACTGTATGTTAATTATAGAGATGAATTATAAGATGTGTTGGAATGGAGATCTTCCATTAGAAAACCATAAGAACATTTACATATCAATAGTGTTGAGTGAACTGAAACAGTCAAACCCTTTTGTGTTTGGCATGAACTTTGGGATGTTTCTACACCAAACTTCTTCCTCCTACTCTTCTTCCTCTAGAAAGTTCACTCCATACTAGATACTATATTATACAGAGTAGGTGGCTGATGGTGGTGAATAGCACATTTTGACTTTGAAAGGTGGTTTGAGTGCATCTGATGATTTACAATAATTATCTGGTTTAGGTATTTTATTTTCTACTGCCCTATTAGGGAATTTTGAGTTCATAGAAGAAGGTGTCCTTTAAGGACCCAACTAGAGTAAGTGGCGGCAAAGAACATATTTTGTTGTGGAGAAATTGATGGGGAATATCATATTTAGCTTGGGAAAGGCAATATGGTGTATAGTGATATAAAGGGTTTTTTTTGTTTAGAAATTACATTTTAAAATACTTTGTTATGGCTTTCTGAGTTAGGGTGCATTCACACGTGTGATTTTCATGCACAAGTTGTCTCAGGTTGCAATATGAAAATAAATTGCATGTGGAAAGGATCCATTCAGTTCTATGTTTTAACTCACATGAGCAGTTGTTATCTTGTAGCGATAGTTCAAGATAGAAAAATCACAGCATGTCCTCTATCTGTGCAATTGTCCTTCAAGAATAGCCCATTATTCTCTATGAAAGTGTAAAAAAAAGTATCACAAAACTTGTTGAATGTGATGTGATGCATTATTCAAGTATTTTAGTATTGGAACTACATGCAATTTTTTTACGCACGTGAAAATCGTAGGTAAAACGGATGCAAAACAAATCTTTAATTTTACAAATTTGTGCACACATATAAAATACACATAAGAGCGATTTCACAGGACAGTTTTTATGTTCCGTTTTTGTGAGCCAAAACCAGGAGTGGAGAGAAAGTATAATGGAAAGATTTGCTTATCTTCCGTATTTTGGAGTGGCTGCTGGTTTGGGCTCACAAAAACTGAATATAAAAACTGTTGTGTGAAAGCGCCCTAAGATTGCTTGTAAAACAGTCAGATTTTCACTGACCAACATCTCACTCGCCTGTGTGAATATACCCTTAATAGAGGAAGGGTGCCAAAGACCCCCACCTATAAGTGAGAGTGGAGAGTAACTGTAATACATATTTCTCACTCCTGTGCATTATATAGACAAACTATTGATTTGAGTTGCATCAGTGTAATACTTTATTTACCCGCTAGAGGAATTGAAACCCTGCTGCATGATTTCCCCCATAGATTACATTTAATCCCTAGAGGTCACAAGCAGTAAAAAAAACAAAAAAAAACAGTATCATTGGTGGAATCAGCTAACACAAATGGATTGTGCAAAGTAAATGTTCTCGGGCCCAGGGGTCTAGCTTCCAGGTGTTACGGTTGGCCATGCATTTATGATGCTGGTAGAATGATATTGGTAATATACCTAATAAGACAACTCCTTTAAAAATAGTGTAAATAGTAGATCCCTAAAAGAAGCAAATTGTAATAACTGACTTCATTAGTGTGAAAGATGTAATAATAGAGAAAAGAGGCGCAAAACAATTTATGCCTGTATATTTCCTGCTTTTTGTGTTTGCTGGTCAACAGATCAATGGCTAAAAGGAATAAAAATAAAAGTTCAATGTCACAAAATGTAAGGGGAAAAAAAGTGACACATTATATGAAGAATGCACACCCAAAATGAGAAAACAAATATATATTTCATTACCAAACACACTATAAAGTAAGCATAAAAACAGGACTGCCCACACAATATGGGGTAGATAGACCTGTGCAATCAAAAATTAGATAATAAATAGAGATGAGCGAGCATACTCGTCCGAGCTTGATGCTCGTTCGAGTATTAGGGTGTTCGAGATGCTCGTTATTCGAGACAAGCACCACGCGGTACTCGTCTTGATTAAACGAGCACTAACCAATGAATTCAATGGAGCCGGCAATACAGCCGGCTCCATTGAAAGCAATGGGCTGCCGGCGAGCGCGGGATGAATTGTCGGGAAGGGCTTAAATATATAAGCCCTTCCCTGCAATTCATCCAGAAATGTGTAAAAATAATATATATATATATATACTCACCTTGTTCCGGCAGATGGAGTTCAGCGCGGCTGGCCTGCAGTGGGTGTGAAGAGGGTGTGAGTCAGACCTGCCCCCTGATTGGCTCAGCGCTGAGCCAATCAGAGGCAGATCTCACTCACACCCATTCATGAATTCATGAATGAGTGAGTGAATGCTGCCTCTGATTGGCTCAGCGCAGCTCTCAGCTGAATGACAGCAGTTCAGCACCACAGTGCAGGGGACAGCAGGAGAAGACGCAGCTGTGCCCCGGCAGCTGAAGGGAGGTGAGTATCTATTTTTTTTTTTTTTTAAATCACTTTTAATTCATTTCCAGGGAATGGCTTATATGTAAAGTCCTTCCCTGAAAAAGAATTCAGGTGTGCCAGCGGACCATTGCCTTCAATGGAGTCGCCGGCAGCAGCAGCGGCTCCATTGAAGAGAATGCCTGCATTTTTATTCTTTTTTACACTAAAATCTTTCTTTTTCAGGTAAGGGCTTATATTTTCAAGCCCTTCCCGAAAATTCATCCCGCGCTCCCCGGCAGCCCATTGCTTTCAATGGTGCCGGCTGTATTGCCAGCTCCATTGAATTCAATGGACTAACATCGTTCTTCTCTGCCACAGCTGTTACAGCTGTGGCAGAGGAGAACGATCGTTATGCTGACAGTGCGGGGAAGGGGGGGGGGGTCTCACTCTTGCCACTATTGTGGCTTAATAGTGAGACCTCGGAGCCCGAAATGCAGCCCTGCATGTTGCTCCTCGCCTGCCCTATCCATTTCTGTGTTTTTTACATGACTTTGGTGATTTGCTAAGATTTTCACAAATGAAAACCTTAGCGGAGCACCAGTCATAAACAAAAATGCTCGAGTCGCCCATTGACTTTGTGAGGGTTATGAACATACTAATTTATATATGTATGTATCTTTGATATACGTTTCCGGAGGCTTTAGGCCTAAATTGTACACTCTATTCAGTGTCCTATGGAAAGCTCTGATAAATGCTTGTACATTTAGGTTAGTACTTAATTACATTAAGTAGAGGTGTAATCTTAAATGTCCATCATGTCTCCAAGATCTTGTTAATCTCGTTACAATGATCAAAGGATAATGGAATGCTTCGATCATTAACTGCTGTCTAGGGCATGTGATTAAAATGTAGATTGTGATAAAGAATCAAGGTACTAGACAGTCAGTCTACATTCCAACAAAAGAAGCCATGTTTATTGAGAAAACGCAATTATTCACCACCTTAGTACTTTGACCTCAGTATAACAGATTGAACTTTGTAACACTAGCCTTTGCACTGATACGCCTACTGATACGCCTACTGATACGCCTACTGATACTCCTTCTATTTTTTGTATAAGAAATGACAATGTACAGAATAAACACAGATTGCTTCTAGACACAGGCCTGATCTCTGTGTTTCATTGCTTTCTCACGGCGGCCGCCATAACCACCTCTGATTTGGAGCCTCACAGCATATTGACGGAACATTGAATTCCATAACAACTTCAATGGGGTTGGTTACTCGAAACAAACTCTCGAGCATCACTGAAAGTTCGACTCGAGTAACGAGCACCCGAGCATTTTGGTGCTCGCTCATCTCTAATAATAAATAATCCACAAAAAAGGTAGAAATAGAAAGGCTAATCCCCAAATATGAGACATCATATATCCCATGAATGAATAAATGAATGTCTGTAAAAGAAACAATAACATAGAGAATACACTTTACCAATGAAAAATAACGATCAACATAACCATATAAATAAAGCACTAAATACAATACAATTGTAATATTTCAGATTTGTACTCCTCCAATGAGGAATTGCTTGTGTTGAGGAGTCTGCCCTGAATTTTCTGTCCGTTCCTATGTATGTTGATATACATTCTGAACAGTGGTTCAGATCTATTATACCTCTATATAATTCAGTCGGCTTGTAATAGATACAATTTCTACTCAGTCATAGTGAGTACAGTGCAATTACCTCCTCTGACCCCAGGTGACTTTTTCTGCGATTGAAGTTGTGGACTTCCCAGTCTTCTATCTGTGTTTAAATCATCCTGAAGATTTCCTGTGGTAAAGACTCAGCTCTGTGTACTCTCTTCATCCTGCTGCCACCACAAATAGCCCCCCTCTGTGCCCCCTCAAAGTAATTGTGCCCACAAAAATTAGTGCCTCTCTATACTACTTCAACGTAATAGTGCTCCATTGACCCACAAAATAATAGTGTTCCCTTGTGTTCAATAAAATAATTGTGTCACTATATGCCCCTGAAAATAGTGCCTCTGTGTCCCCATACATAGTAATTGTGCCCCTGTGTGTTGCCTCAAACTAAATATGCCCCCCCCCACACACACACACACAAATAGCTCCTGTCTGTGTCTCCATGATGAGATCATGCCCCTTTGTACTCCCTCAAGGTAATTATGTCCCTATGTGCCCCCTCAAAGTTTTGTGCCTCTACAGTGTTCTTTTCCCCCTTAAAAGTAATAGTGCCTTTCTATGTCGCTTGAATGCAACATTGCCCCAGAAAGTGCCCCCTGCAGTATACAGAAAGCCACCTGTACTCTGGCAGGCATCAGTGCTTGCTGATAACACAGCCCAGCCCCAACTCCTTCCCCCAGTGTCCTGTTCTCAGAAAACATTCACACTGTACAGCACGTCATGCCTGGAACATCATGTGCTGCAGGGATAACACAGGCAGCATCTTTCCCCACAACATCCTGGTCCCAGATCTACTCTTTGAACATGATGCTGTAGGAGGAGTGTTATAGCTGCTACATGCGATGTCCCCATCATGATGTCCCATACAGCTAGTGCTGCAGAAGTAGGGGAACAACACCAGCCCTGTGATTGTGACAAGATCGGCCTGTCAGCCCCCTAGCTAAGAGGCTCGGTTGCAATCACGATTGCTGCGGCCTCTATAGCTGCAGCACTGCCCAAGGAAAATTTGAATGCTTTCCTCCCTCCACTTTCTGATCTCCTGTGTATAACTATCTCTTACCTGCTGCTATCTCTATTTCTTTGAGAATGGAGAAGGAGAGAAAAGGCATTTGACACAGCCAAGAACACTGTGGCGTTCAATATGTCATTTCAGCAGAACAGCCAGCTATGTGAAGGAATTACACAAACTCTACAGCAGCACTATGGTAGGAAATTTTTATTGAAAAGTATTTAGAAAGTTATTTAATTTTGCATTTAGGAATCAAATGAGCAATCAAAAAAAATCAGTGCAAAGGTTTACATAGCCTTTAATGTTTTTAAAAGCTTGTCCAACAGATGTTGTAATTGATGAATTGTTAAAGGAGCCAATATGTAACTATTTTATATGCTTCAGGGTAGACATCCATGGGCGTTTTACTCTCTCTTGCGCTGCGAGAGCAAGTGAAAACACTCACCTTGCAGCGCAAGAAAAACGCTGGGAAAATTCAGGAATATTGCCAGTGTTTTCAATGGGGCCAGCGGCAGCAGTGCTAGCCCCATTGAAAACATAGGAGAATACCGCAGACTTCTGCCACTGCTGTCACAGCTGCAACAGCTGTGGCAGGAGTTTCCTTCATCCCCGCGGGGGACCGCATAGATGAAGGAATCCTCTGCCACAGCTGTTAAAGCTGTGACAGCTGTGGCAGAAGTGCAGCATGCTATCCCATTGCTTTCAATGGGGTCGGCACTGCTGCTGGCCCCATTGAAAGCAGTGGTTTGTGGTGACCCCCGCAGTATGATTTCGGTAAAGGGCTGGAAATATGCCGTTCACTGAAAATCATCATTAGCTGGATAAAAAAAAAATGTACTCACCTCTCCGACACTCAGAAGCATCCTCTGTCTGGCAACTATTCATGAATGAATAGCTAAGCGCTGGCTGTAATTGGCTGAACGTTCAGCCAATCATCACAGCCCTTTCAGGAGGCGGGGATTTTTAAATCCCCGCCTGCTGAAAGTGCTGGACAGCAGTGCAGGGGAGCCAGCCGTAGGACGCGTCTGAGAAGCGGAGAGGTGAGCCCCCGCTGGCCCCATTGAAAACACTGGCAATATTCCTGCATTTTTCTTGCGCTGCCAGGCGAGTGTTTTCACTTGGTCTCACAGCAGAAGAGAGAATAAAACACCAGTGGGTGTCCACCCTAAGTCTGTCATTTTATATTGCATATACTGGTAGTTTTCCATAACCAAAGCCTTGTCTGATATGTCTTTTTCTGCTTGCACAGAGATTTTCTCCTGTAGACAACTTCCTCATTTAACAGGAAAGCACGCTGCACAAACTAAAAGTCATAGTACACAACTTAGAAGAAGACTGCCTGGAGACTGATTACCGGCGCTCTCTACAAGACAAGAACCATACCATATAGATATATGCAAGATATACACTATATACTGAAATGAAACTTTACTTCGCATTACCTATTTTGAGCAAGAAACTTGTCATTATTTAAATCTTTTGTCTATAACTAGCTATGGATAGGGCAAATGATCTTACAATTTACAAAGTTACAATTTATTTTGTGGTTACAAAATAAATCAGACAGGATGTACATCTATGTCCGTTAGGTTGGGCTCACACGAGCATATTGTAAAATGCTGTGTGTATAATGTTTTATTACTGTGCGAGCTGGTATATTGCTGCATATGGTAGTGATTTTTCACATCACATGACAGCGTATTTCACACATGCTGTCATGACTTTTTTCTTTCTTTTTTTTATTTCCCACTCTGTTGCTTAGCCATGTTGCATATAAATGCTGTACATGCGCAATGTACAGCATAGAGAACAATAGGGCTCTATTACACATAATACGCAGTAAGGCCTTAGTCAGACGGGCGTTTTTAGCTGCGATTTGCGCATGCGCATGCGTCCGGCGATTTTTTAAAACCATTGCTTTGCAATGGTATCGGACACATGAGCGCTTTTTATGCGCTCGTCCGATAAATTATAGAACAAAAAATCGCAGATCGCACCTATCTGCGATCTGCGATTCCTGTTCTCTTCTGTATATGCGCTCAATGGGGCCGGCGGCAGCAGCGCCGACCCCATTGAGAACATATAGAAGACAAATCATTCTTCTCTGCCACAGCTGTAACAGCTGTGGCAGAGAAGAACGATGTTTGCCCATTGAATTCAATGGAGCGGCAATACAGCCGCTCCATTGAAAGCAATGGGCTGCCGGCGTGCGCGTGGGGGGAATTGTCGGGAAGGGGTTAAATATATAAGCCCTTCCCTGCAATTCATCCTAAAATGTGTTAAAATAAAAAAAAATTGTATACTCACCTTTCCGCTGCAGCCGGAGTCCAGCCGCGGCCGCTGTCAGTTCTCCTGAACTGCTTCTTGGCACTATTCAGCTGGCGGGGCTTTAAAATCCCCGCCTGCTGAATGATCTGCCTCTGATTGGTCACAGCCCTGACCAATCAGAGGCTGAAAACACACACACCCATTCATGAATTCATGAATGGGTGAGTGACTGCTGCCTCTCAGCGCTGAGCCAATCAGGGGCAGGTCTGACTCACATCCATTCATGAATTCATGAATGGGTGTGAGTGAGGCATGCCTCTGATTGGCTCAGCGCTGAGCCAATCAGGGGGCAGGTCTGACTCACACCCCCTTCACACCCACTGCAGGACGGTCGAGCGGAGCTCCGGCTGCCGGCAGAAGGTGAGTATACAATCTTTTTTTATTTTAACACATTTTAGGATGGATTGCAGGGAAGGGATTATATATTTAAGCCCTTACCGACAATTCATCCCGGGCTCGCCCGCAGCGCATTGCTTTCAATGGAGACGGCTGTATTGCCATCTCCATTAAATGCAATGCGCTGGACAGCTCCGGCCCGTTTCTAATGAAACGCGGCTAGGAGCAGATTTTCGGGTGATTTGCGGGCGACTTGCGCGCACCGGTCACGCGATTTGCGGATGCGCATCCGTCATGCGATCCGCAAATCGCGCGAAAAATCGCCCGTCTGACTAAGGCCTAAGACAGAATATGTTGCATTCATTTTTATGTGCATATCATATGCACTGAATTTACGGAAGTGTGAATGGATCAATGAAAATCAATGCACTTGCATTGACTCCATTCATCGCATATTACGCGCATATATACCATGCGCATAGTATGCTATTAAATTAAGCTTGAGATAGCCTGCCTTTAAGAGCACAGAAAAATATAAAATATATCTGGTATGAAGCAAGCTTCCTATTTTCCTTGTCAGCAAAATAGTATATCAAAAAAGTTGCAAAACTGTATTGCAAAATTAATCAAATGTATATCACACCCCTTGTCTTATTTTAAAAAAAATAATAATACACATACTTATGACAAAGCACAGACATGGATGTGATTCATTTGCACTTAAAAGAATACTGCAACAGGATGAGTGGAGAAATAAATAAATCCTTAAATAGTCCACTGATAAAGATGTGAAGGTATTATGGTCCCTGAATTAGTGTTAGGGGGTCACCAGGTCAAAGTGTTATCTGTGCTATAGATTTCTCATACTTCCCAGTCACGCATGAATCCTCTTTAAGAATTTAGCCTCTGTTGAAAGTGTCAAAAGTTGCTATAAATTTGTACTCTCAAATTCTTTTATGGCTTTGTGATTTGAAATTGAAGTATCAAAATATACCTGAAGTGCAGGTATTGCGCTATCATGAATTTATACAAATCATTCCTCAGACACATTATCACCTACTACCGTAGTAATGGCTAGTTAGCTAGAGAGATAGATTTTATAACCTGTAGTAGTTTTTTTTCTATTGTATCTTCGTGGCGATAAATCCTTCCACAGCAATTCTGGCTATGAGGGTTAAGGTTATGTCTTCGACATAACATGTCTATATGACCAGTAATAGTGTCAGTTAATATTGCGTAACTGTAATGTAACTTTGATATATGATTTCTCCTTGATCGTATAAGCCGACAGGAAATTTTTTTTGCTCTCCTGCTTCAGTGATCACTTTCACCTAGAAGCAAATTAAGGTCTGGAAAATTGAGCAATTACATTAGAAAAACAAATTAGCAATCTGAGGAGGACCATGGGTCAAAATGTCAACTTTTAGTTGTACGGTTTTCAAAAAAATACTGCTATTATTTTGCATTCGAAAAATGCAGTAAACAAGAGTGTAGTAAAGCTTTAGTCATAAATCTAATGGAAAATGTTTAGTATTTTATATGTGTAGAATATTTGCATGATTATTATGGTTGGCTGGAAAGAAGAAGACTGCAAAAGCCTTAGGGACCTTTAACCATATTCTGATGCATAATTCCCCGCAGGATTCTGCTACTTTCAATTCTGCACGAAAATCTGCACATTAGCAGTGCAGATTTTGGGGCTGAATATTCTGCAAGAGGGCAAATTCTGCAGTTCTCACTCCTCATATAGAGGACATGAATTCTGGAGACTTTATTGGTTCAACGCATTTCTGTTGGTTTGTTCAACTTCATCAGGAACCAAAATATCACTAGTATCAAGTCACCAGGTGGACATAAGGGTGACTTAATACTGCTTCGTGACAACCAGAAAATACCTAGCTGGCAAAAAGATATTGTTAGTTGTCTAAATCCCAATACGTATCAAAAAATATCTCTAAGCTAAGTCCTAACTGGTCTTGGTATAGCACCATCAGCGTCTAACTGAAACTACACTAATCCCTATAATGGTAGAACCAGAGAACAATAAATCCAGCATCACAGACCAGAACTGAAAATAAATAAATAAACAGAGAAGGAGCTTAGCAGAGTCTCCAGCCTCGATGGTAGGCTGGAGATCAATGATCAGTCAGACAAGTTTGTACTTAAATAGCCCACATTGGTACTGCCCAATATAGAGGCTTGTCATGAAACAACAATCAGCACCCTGCATTTTCTAGAATCCTCCTCCATCCTTTTGATGCACAAAGGCTTGCCAGCGCTAAGTTAAACATCAATTCGGCTCAGTAGTAGCCTGCAATGCTCTCTACACTTCCGAACATCAGATCAAACCAGACCGTATATCACGGCATGGCCCGATGATTTGAGGTCTAATAGAGCGCAGCAGAAATTTAAGATTGCCCCCTGATTTAAAGTCCCTGATCGGAATTTGGGGGTCTCAAATGCCCCTCCCTTAATCCTGATTTAGACATGATTTTCGCTCAAAAATCACTCAAAGCCATCTTTTGAGCGATAATCGTTGTGTCTAACTGCACTGACATCGTGCAGTTTTTGTTAAGGAATTCCTGATCGTTGTCTTTCAGCATGCTGAAAGAAAACAATCAGCCTTATCATGAATTCACAGGGGGATACAGCTGATACTATTGTTTCAGCTGTATCCTGCTCCCTGAAGACAGGCAAGGTATGAAGAACACAGCTGTCCAGCTGTGTTCTACACCCCTAGCTCGTAGCTCTCAGCTGTATAAGAGCTGGGCGCTCCGAGCAGAGAACAGCTGGATGCAGAAGACAATCGGCCCAGCTTGTCTTCTGCATCCCCCACACGGAAGGCAAACTGATCACTCAATGTTTGAGCGATCACCTGGCGCTTAAAGGCACACAAGAATTTTCGCTCAAAAATTGCTCAAAGCCTTTTTTGAGCGACAATCGTTGTGTCTAACTGCACTGACATCGTACAGTTTTCATTAAGGAATCGCCTTATCAGGAATTCACAGCGGAATACAGCTGATACTATTGTTTCAGCTGTATCCCGCTCCCTGAAGACAGGCAGGGTATGAAGAACACAGCCGTCCAGCTGTGTTCTGCATCCCTCGCTGTATAAGGGTGACTACCCACTAGCGTTTTTTTCCCACTGCGAATTCGCTGCGTTTTTTTCCAATTGTCAATAGGACTTTCTAATGTTAAGAACGCAAAGTTGCGCTGTGTTTTTAACATTAGAAAGTCCCATTGATAATTGAAAAAAAAACACGCAGCGAATTTGCAGCGGAAAAAATGCTAGTGTGTAGTCACCCTAACAGCCAGGCGCTCAGAGCAGAGAACAGCTGGATGCAGAAGACAAGAGGTACCGCTTGTCTTCTGCATCCACCGCTCGGAACGCACAGTGATCGCTCAATGTTTGAGTGATCACCTTGCACGTAAAGGCATACAATGATTATCACGCAAAAGCCGCTCAAAAGACATCTTTTGAGTGATAATCGTTGTGTCTAAACCAGGCTTTACCCCAGGACTGTCATGTATTTCTATGCCTTACCTTAATAGATTGCATGCAAACATACCATATACTACAATATTGAAGTATTGCAGTGTATTGTAAAAGTACTCAAACTATTTTTACTCATACAGGGAGTAAAAATAAGTGCCCAAAAAGTTTTTTTTATTATTGTAAAAAATAAAAGATACTAAACTTAAAAATCCCTTTACCCAAGTTTATAATTAAAATAATTAAAACAATATAACCCCTGATAACATATTTGGTATTGCCACATCCATAAAACTCAGATCTATCAAAATAATACATTAATTGTTCCGCATGGTAAATGTTGTGAGAAAAAAACCACAATGTGAGTAGAGTAAAACCCCGGGGGTCTTTGAGTGTGACAGCTCCCTGCTGTTGGCTGTTGGAGGTAGCCGAGAGTCTGAAAATGTCATGAGGGGCCGCGGTGTGCGACCCTTAGTCACGCGATTGCCATTATCTATTGGATTAAAAGTGATATAAAGTTAAAGTTTCATCTCCCCTCATGAATTGGTTCCATAAAGAGAGCTGAAACTACTTACCTCCATCTTCCGCGATGTCTTGCAGCGTTCTAGTCCTTCCAGGACCTGACGCTGCCTTAAAATCTCCCTGCTCCTGGCTAGCATGTGTAGCTGAGAGCAGGAAGATGTCACCCAGGGCTGTGGTGTGTGGTCTCGGGTCACATGATCCAATGGATAACGGTGATCATGTACAGAAAAAGAGAGTGTAAAAAAAGTCATAAAAGTGAAAGTTTTATCTCCCCTCGCGGATTGTGTTCGGACAGAGGATGAGGACATTCTATTTTATTCTATTCAAGTTATTCTATTTTAAAGTTACACCTCAGATTTTCAAAATTTGGCCTGATCACTAAGGAGTTAATATTAGTACAGCAAAATATTATGGGCTATAATGTCATTTTTGACACAATGTGTTAAACGCAAAAATAAGACACACCCGCTTCACCCCCAAGATTGAAAAATTGTATTTTTTTACATTTCACTGCACTTAGACATTTTTAAAGTTTTTCAATACCTTACATGGTACATTAAATAGTACCATAGAAAATACAACCTGTCCTGCAGAGAACAAGATCTCAGATAGCTACATTTATAGAAGATTAAGAGTCATGATTTTTTAAATGTGGGAAGGAGATACCGATAATAAGAAAAAATGATTAAAAGCCTGGGTAACTTCTTTAAGGGCTCAACCACATGGGCATATGTTGCTCGTGTATTACACATGTATTTTTCACACGTAATACGTGATGCTAAGAGCCCATTGATTTGCATTGGGCCAGTCACAACTGCAGGTTTTTTTTAAGCCTGTCCTATTTTAGTGCATATTATGCACATGATACACACCAATAAAGGGTGTGGAGATTTAACATAGACGGCAAATACACACATAATTGCTGTGCACTGCGGTTTTTATGCAAGTGAAAAATCCATAGGACACATACCCCAGTGTGCCTGAGCCCTAATCCTGCATATCCAGATTCACTGTGCATTCTTAGAATAATTATATGCTTTGGACTTCTTCAGCTGAGAAAGCATCTCTCGCTACATTATTCCAAATTTATATGGCTTTGGTTTATTAATATTTGATACTCTGCAAAGTTTTCAAAAAGGTATTTATGAAAAAGTCACCTTAAATTTTAGAAAATTCCAATAACAATTTCTTAATTTATTTGCACCAGAATTGCTCCTTTAACCAGAGATTCAGATAATAGTGGAGAGCTTTACTGTCAGAATAACAATTTTTCAGCTTCTCTCCCCAGTGTTTACAATGACATACAAATTGGGAGAAGCTCTTGAGATGTGCTGATGGCCATCATGACAGCCCCTCTACATTACATAGGAGATAAACAGCACAGCAAAAACCCCAAATATACAGCAATCAGCCATAACATTAAAACGACAGGTGAATAGATTTATTATCTTGTGACAAGGCACCTGTCAAGCAGTGAGATATATAAGGCAGCCAGTTCTTGAAGATGATGTATTAGAAGCAGAAAAAATGGGAAAGTGTAAGGCTGTTTTATCAGGGCTCGTTCACACGAGGGACCTAATCGCGCACAAATTCTGCGTGCAAAAAAAATAGCGGCTAACTCCTCTAAAAATCACGTGAATGATTGGTTGGTAGAAATCCTCCTAATGACTTCCAATGTCTAAAATACAGGTAACTGTTTTCTTTTTCAAGCATTGAACGTAGATAAATTGCCTCTCCTCCCTTTCCCATAGAAATCTATGGATACGCCTGCATTTTGTGCACCAAAGATAGATCAAGACCTACATTTTTGCGCAGCAGGGAATTTCAGTTACTTATGTCCTATTTTTTCAGTTGCAATTTTTTTCGCATGGCTAAAATTCCTTTGTCTGAACGTTTCCATAGGAAACCATTGGTTCTAATAGTCGTGATTGCTATAGGTTATTTGCTCTCCCTTCCCCTTAGATTAATGGTAATTCAAGAATTAGTCCCTGGGTGCAGCACATCACAGCAAAGGGTCAGCCAGTCAGCAGATCCTGAGGAGGAAAAAATCATGCTAGCCTGGACTGTGATGTGCGCCCATATCTTTTCAAACTATGTCTACCTGCACTTACTAAGACTTGGACTAAGAGGGACTGGAAATCTGCAAGGCACTGGAGGAGGCCGACAGATTAGTGACCTCTGCCAAAATGTTTCTAGTTGCGCCCTTGCCTCCTTGCAAGGTTTAAAGGTGAAAACCAGGAGACCCCTTAGACTTTGCACCGCAATCTGCCCTGCGTCAAGTGGATAGCTTAGTCACTGAGATATATGGTACAAGGCTGTCACAGTTAAAGTACTAATAGTGTAAGTGTACTTTCTAGGTTTATATAGTCTATGGAACTGTGTAAATTGTATTGAATAAAAATGTTCCATATATTTAACAGAAATTTACCCACAGAATTATTCTTTAGAAAAACGAATAGCTTTGTAAATATGTTGCTTTACATAATTTTGCAGAAATTCTGATTTGCAGTCTGTATTCTAATCCATAGCTGCATTCACAATTCTGCGAGCAGAGCTGAAATCCACTAATATCCATTGAAAACTATTCTGCATACAGTAATCAGATATATCAATTGTCCCACTGCATTATAAGTGCTTATCTGCAAGGGGTGTGCTTGATGATGAGATTTTAAACTGCTTCCTTTGATAACAAGCAAAATTTTAAGTGCAGCTCTGCATGGTGACACATGCTATAACTTTCAATCGGTGAAACAAAAAGGGGTTGTGCAGTGACCAAGGAGCCAGGCCTGCAGCTAAGGAGATGGCGGCGTAGCTGTTAAGAATGTCACGGTGACACTACCTTCTCCTCCCCCGAAAGACGTGTGCAACCCTTTGCCAAGGCCCTGACAGGCCTCTCCAGGCAATGCTGACGTAGCGGTGCCTGTATACGGGTCTTCTTTAAATTTGTATTTGTCACGGGTGGCGCCAGCACTTCAGTTGGACTTTCATCAGGATGGCGGAAATAACTTGACACGAGTCCAGTGCTGTGATTTTTAGCAAAATTGGATGTGCACAGTTTACTAAACACAATTGCCAGAGGCAAAGCGTACAGCACAGTCCAATGAGAGCACAACACAGTTTTGAAGATACACTTGTGCAAGCAGAATAGCGCAGGAATACAGTTGAATTCTCACACTGACCATCTCTTCAACCCTTTCTTTCTGCACTTTAATGATAGTTAAGCTAGAAGCTGGTCCTCCCTCT
Organism: Eleutherodactylus coqui; assembly: GCF_035609145.1. Taxonomy (NCBI): domain Eukaryota; kingdom Metazoa; phylum Chordata; class Amphibia; order Anura; family Eleutherodactylidae; genus Eleutherodactylus; species Eleutherodactylus coqui. The sequence continues at coordinate 65,001,039 of NC_089842.1, forward strand.
TTAGGTAACTGAGGGGTTTGGATTTAGTAGTTTAGTTGAAATTAGACAGTTTAGGAAGGGCCCTTGTAGAAGCTCCTGACTTTGACTTTGAGGGTTTATATAACTCACAATTTAAGACAAGGTGGCTCCACTCTTTCCTGTACTCCACTGTCTTTTATCTCCAGGTGGTGTAGATTAGATAAGGCTCTCACTCCCGGGAACTTCATCTCCGGACTGTAGTGACTCCCTTCTCTTGATTGCTCCAGGCTATTCCTCTTTCTGGCAACTGGCTCTGACTTACTTTATGACCTTCTCCGATGACCCAATTCACTGTCTCCTCTCTCTTCTGCACTTTTTCCAATCTCCCCCCTCTGTTTTTCCCGCTCTGTCTCAGGGTCTGTTCTCTCCACCAATTAGGGAGAGCTACACAAACAGCCAATGGTAGATCAGCTTTTGCTATGCAGTTTTGTTGATTTTTAAAGTAAGGAAGGGGGAAACAGGGTTCCTCCGATGGAGGACACCTTCTATGCCTCCTTAGAGCTCATAGGAAGGTGGAACAGGATGCTGATATAGTGGTTTATTTAGAAGGACCCTTCGGGCCACTAAAGTTGTCTGACTAAATTAATTTCTATCTAAATAGTCCCCTAATGTGTAAAAGTAACTCACCTCTCCAGGCATCCCAATTGTGTCCTCCACCACAGCTCCAGGTCTCCCACGTGACATGTTTTTACTGGTTGCAGCAGCCTGTGTGTAGGACGTCAGTCTGCTGCAGCCAGTCACAGAGATATGTGCACAGGCTGCTGAAACCTGTAAACGCTACTTCAAAGGGGAGACCCAGAGTTGCACAGTAGGAGAGGTGAGAATATGATCTGTTATTTTTACACATGGGAGATTATTTAGATAGAAATTAATTAACTTGGTCAACCCTGTTAAGAAAGATAAGTAATGTCCAGTAATATTTAAATGTTTATATAGAATGTACATATGTAGCAATTGATAATGACTAAAGATCAGCGAGCATACTCGTCCGAGCTTGATGCTCGTTCGAGTATTAGGGTGCTCGAGATGCTCGTTACTCGAGACGAGCACCACGCGGTACTCGTCTCGATTAAACGAGCACTGACCATTGAATTCAATGGAGCCGGCAATACAGCCGGCTCCATTGAAAGCAATGGGCTGCTGGCGAGCACGGGATGAATTTTCGGGAAGGGCTTAAATATATAAGCCCTTCACTGAAATTCATCCAGAAATGTGTAAAAAAAAACAAAAAAACAATGTACTCACCTGGTCCCGGCAGACGGAGTTCAGCCGCGGCCGGCAGCAGTTCTCCTGAACTGCTCTGAGTAGTATTCAGCAGCCGGGGATTTAAAATCCCCGCCTGCTGAATGAGCTGCCTCTGATTGGTCACAGCCTGACCAATCAGAGGCAGCTCTCACTCACACCCATTCATGAATTCATAAATGGGTGAGTGAGTGCTGCCTCTGATTGGCTCAGCGCAGCTGAATGACAGCTGAGAGCTGCCCCTGATTGGTCCCTGCGCTGAGCCTGGGACCGGGTGAGTATATATATATTTTTTGTTTTTACACATTTCTGGATGAATTTCAGGGAAGGGCTTATATTTTTAAGCCCTTCCCGAAAATTCAGCCCGCGCTTGCCAGCAGCCCATTGCTTTCAATGGAGCCAGCTGTATTGCCGGCTCCATTGAATTCAATGGGCTAACATCGTTCTTCTCTGCCACAGCTGTAAATGGCATTAAGCCCAGAATTATATTCTTTATTATTCCTGAACTTTGATTTTCACATGATAATTACAATTTGCAGATGTGAATGATATACGTTGAGAAATTCCAATGTTATGTAAATTATCCATTTTCTGCACAATCTCAGTAGGTCACTTACTGATAAGATAGACTATAAATGCTGCACTTTGTCACAATAAATCTGGAGTGATTTTGATCACACCATTCTCTGTGTGAGATTATTAGTGCCTCCCCATTCAGCTTTTGGCTGTATGTAGAATGATCTCATAGGGATGAACAACTCTTTGTGGGTAATAAATTATTATTATTGCTAATAATTAGGGATGAGCGAGTATACTCGCTAAAGCACTACTCGTTCGAGTAATGTGCTTTAGACGAGTATCTCCCTGCTCGTCCCTGAAGATTCGGGGTCCGGCGGCGGGCGGGGAGCTGCAGGGGAGAGTGGGGAGGAACGGAGGGGAGATATCGCTCTCCCTCTCTCCCGCCTGCTCTCCCCTGCTCCCCGCCGCAACTCACCTGTCAGCTGCGGCGGCTCCCGAATCTTCAGGGACGAGCAGGGAGATACTCGAGCGAGTAGTGCTTTAGCGAGTATACTCGCTCATCCCTACTAATAATTTATTAACTTTGACACTGCATAAATATCTTGGTTGTTTGTTGTCAAAAGTTTCAGATTTCTGAACAGTTTATTGATTTACTTAATTATAAATGTGCAAGAGATGGCTGCTTAGGTGATCTGAAGCGACTGCCTGTTGTCTGCAACATAGCTACAATGGCCTTTTTGTGGTGTTATTGCAATTTTATTTATTACATTAGTAAATCGTGACCCCAGCGCTACATTATCACAAGAATATTAAATGCGATGCAATTAAGAAATCACAAGAACCAGGGTTTCAGACGTAATAACTTTCTTTTCTATTTCTTTGTTGATGTCAGTAGTGATCATATATCAGTGAACACATACAAGCCTTTCATTAAAAGTGGTTATTTTCTTTACATATTAGGAGTATCATTAACAGAAATAATGTACATCGGATTCTTCAGGTTAAAGACAGAGATCATGCTCTGGGTAACATATGGCAGTGCTGTTAGTTTTCCTTGGGCCAGTTTAATGGCTCTTCAGCGGCGTGAACTGTGAGCAGTATACACCTTTGTTTTGGCCCAGGTTATGAGGCTCTGGTGTTGGCAATTATAACTCTATATTTGGAGCCCTCTCCTCATGGTAAAATGAATACTTCTGTGTTTTACCTCGTGTCTCTACCTCCTCGCAGGGACTCTCCTGTGGCAGGCCGCAACTCGCCTCTGGATCCAACATCTCTTCCGGTAGGTTCTGGCAGCTCCTTGACTGCAATTCTGAAAGGGATCTTTCTTCTTCCTGTAATCCTAACTCACTCTCTATGCACCCTAACACTATCTCTCTCTCTGATGGACGCCAGAAGATTTTTGCTATCTAACTCTCTCACTTGTCTTACTAACTTCTCTCAACTACACACAAGGTCACACTGAATAATATATGGTTCACTTGTTTAACAGCTGACTTACTGACAAATTCTGCGCACTTTAATGCTCTGACTGAAATCTTCCTGACTATCTTCTCACTATAACTATGACACGACTCCTCTCCTACCTCTCTCACTCTTCACTCCCCAGACCTGCACAATCAAATGCCTTCCAACTGTCCCCCCACTGGCTAGCAGCCAATCAGAGTTCAATCTGCTGGCAACCAATCAAAATTAACTGCCCACCTAGCAGATTATAAATAGCTCTGTCATAAAGCAAATTAAATAGTGGTTACCCCTTGCTACCCCATTTAGGCCTCTACAAATGTACTTTTTTGTTTGTTATAGTTTATAAAATACTTCAATGATAAGCTATATTTTGTATATTCTGTCTAGTTGTTTAGGTAGAATATGAACTACAATATATTTTTTCAGCATTTTATTGCTGCAGATAAAAAGTAACAAAGTTTCCACCAAATGGAAAAGGCATGTGCACACATTCTGTTTTACAGACTACAATATTGTAAAATGGAACAAAAGATATTGCCTGTGCCACCTTATAATGCCTATGTATGGCACCCTAATAAAGAAATATTTTAAGCTTCTAGTGGAGAATACCTCTGCAATATAACATTCGATGGAACAAACCACATTTTTTTTTCTATTGAATTCCATGTAAATCCATGGGGGAACAAAAATCAGTCTATGCCTCTGTATGTGATATATGAGGAGTTACAGTAAGGAACCTAAAACTTGGCTCTGTGCAGCTTGGAAACTGGCAAGAGGCCTTATTTACAGTATATATTTTACTAGAGTCAGCAAGACATTTCAGTTAAAGGTCAAAGTCACCTTAATAAAATGTACATTTTGTTTTGCTAGTAAGTTGAACTTTTTCATCTAAGACAGTAACAATAGCTATAATGCAAGGCTTGTTTTCAAAGCCACATAGACCCTCACTCATGAGACAATTAGTCTGCTTTTTTATCAAGCATAAAAATATCAAGAGGAGAATAAAGGCAACACAGAAGGGTAATAATGTCAAACTAACTTGAGGAGCCATTCTATAAATTGTATAAATAAGAAGAAAAAAAGCTTAAAACATCTCAAGTTCAATGTTAAAGGGATTGTCCCACAAAAGCAAGTTGTCCCTTAACTGTAGGATGGAGGAGGACTTGTTGTACATGGGGGTCTGACCACTGAGACCACTTACTGATCCTAGGAATTTACATATGCTACTCTAGTTATTTCAATTTGACATCCATGGATATCAGAGCTCAAGTGTTCAACTATGCACAGAAATACCACTAAAATTAATAGAGCGGCAGTACAAATGTGTGACCTTTGCTGCACTCCCTTCTGGCTGTGCCAGAGCCTGGATCTCAGTACAAAGCTACAAAAAAATTTCCATGGATCCTAATTTCTCCCAAAGGTAGTGATTTGCAATCACTGTAATAGTTAGTTCAGGTCGGTATTGGGCTTACTTTATAAAAAATCATTGTGAATGAGGGCGGTGATTCCAGCTCCAATTAAAGTCAGTGGGAGTAAAAATCAGGTTCACTAATTTTCCCCCCAGAAGGTCTCCAATGCAGCCAAAGCCCCCCAAATTGAATTGAAATATTGCCGCTCATCTGGGGAATGCTTGGCTCTTCCCAAAAATTAGTCAAAATAGTGTACAATGGTGTTGGAGTTAACTGAAGTACACTGAAAGATCAGAAAAAGATAGAATAAGCTACTTCTGCCTTTTTTGGGGGTGATAGAAGGTATATGCTTCTCCAATTCCAGCTTAAAGATACTTTATGTTATGCTACTTTCCACCGGTGGAGAAGAGAAGTCTGGGGAAATCCAGGCTTTGTTCATCTTAATAAGTGTATGCCTGTCGGTGCTGTCAGTTAGCAGGCGGTAACGTGTATCCGTGATAAATCCCCCAGGAGCACTAAACACCCTCTCTGATAACACGCTAGCGGCACCTCTAAGGCTTACAGTGCAAGTTCGGGCCACGTGTCCAGCTTTGACAGCCAATAGTTGTATGGAGCAGAGGGATCACAGAGGACGTTGGTACGGTCGGCTATGCACTCCCTCACTATCTTTTTACACCGTTCCCTCCTACTCAGCCTAGACTGGGAAGTGGTGACACAGTCTGGCTGGGGTGCCATAAAACTGACAAAAGCTTGGAGAGTGTTCCCCTGCCACCGCTGGACATGCTGCCTGTTTCCCTCGTCTCCCCTGCTAGTTGGCCCACTGAACTACGTCCTCTACCACTAGCATTGTCAGATGGGAAGTTTAGTATCAGCTTTTCCACCAGGCCTTGTGGTATTGCATCACTCTTGTACTCCTTTCCTCTTTGGGAATGAGAGTGGAAAGGTTCTCCTTATACCGTAGGTTGAGAAGGGTGAACACCCAGTAATCCGTGTTGGCCAGAATGCATCTAACGAGAGGGTCATGGGAAAGCCAGCTTAACCTAAAGTCAGCCATGTGTGCCAGGGTCCCAGTACGCAACACATCGCTGTCCTCATTAGGAGGATGACTCTGTCTCCTCCTCCTCTTCAGCCCATACACGCTGAACAGATGTGAAGAAAGTAGCATGGGTACCCTCTGCAGTGTGGCCAGCAGTCATTTCCCCCTCCTCCTCCTCACCCTCCTCCAATACGTGCTGAGAAACAGACATGACGGTGTTCTGGCTATCAAGCGACATTTTGTCATCCCCCATCTCCTGTTCTATCCACAAAATGTCGGCCTTAATGCTTAGCAGCGACCTTCTCAGCAGGCAAAGCTGCGAGATGGTTACGCTGATAATGTCCGCATCACTGCTCACCATTTGTGTTGACTCCTCAAAGTTTCCTAACACCTGACAGGTGTCGCACAACAGTCGGTGCACTGGCAGCTAGAAGCGATGTTGCAGTGTCTTGAGGGTGGCAGCATCTGTGGTGGACTTTCTGAAATGCGCGCACACACAACGCACCTTGCTGAGCAGCTCAGACAAATTGGGGTAGTTTTTAAGAAAGTGCTTAGCCACCAGATTGAACTCGTGGGCCAGGCATGGCACGTGTGTTAGTCTGCCAAGCTGCAGAGCCGCCACCAGGTTACACCCATTGTCACACATGACCATACCTGGTTGGAGGTTCAGCGGCAAAAGCCACAAATCTACCTGCTCTGTCAAACCCTGTAACAGCTCTTGCGTGGTGTGCCTCTTATCACCTAAGCTCAGGAGTATCAGCACAGCCTGCTGAAGCTTCCCCACAGCAGTGCTGCAGTGCCCCTAGCTACCGACTGAAGACGACGTGCTCACAGATGGTAATTCAGAGGTGGGGTCTGGAGGAGGTGGCATAATAAGCCAGAGAAACCATGACCAAGGTAAGACCCGCAATCCTCAATGTGGGTAGCACGTAAGCGGATCCAGGGTCAGATTCGGTCTCAGCCTCCACCAGGTTAACCCAATGTGCTGTCAGGGAGATGTAGTGTCTCTGCCCACCAGCACTTGTCTACGTGTCGGTGGTTAAATGGACCTTCCCAGTAACCGCCTTGGTGAGGGCACGGTTTATATTCCATGACACGTGCTGGGGTAGGGCGGGGACGGCACAGCGGGAAAAATAGTGGTGACTGGGGACCAAGCAGCGTGGGGCAGCGGCCGCCACCATGAGGTTGCAGGAAAGCCTCTGTTTCTACCAGCCTATATGGCAGCATCTCCAGACTGAATAGTTTGGAAATTGTGCATGCTAGTGTGTGGCTGCATATTTCCGCTTGCGCTCTTATGCTTGGGTTATGGACAGCTAAACGCTGCACTGGGACACATTGGTGAAGGCAGTGGAGGACCGCTGAGGTGAAGGGGTGGGTGCAGACCGGGAGACGCTTGTGCCTGCGTCCTGGGAAGGGGATCGCATCTCAGTGCCAGGATGTGTCACAGAGGAAGAGGCAGTGGTGTGACCCGCAGGCAGTGAATGCCCTTCATTCCACCTCATTGGGTGCTTAGCTATCATATGCCTGTGCATGCTAGTGGTGGTCAGGCTGGTAGTGGTGGCTCCCCTGCTGATTTTGGTGTGGCACAGGTTGCACACCACTGTTCGTCGGTCGTCCGCACTCTCATTGAAAAACCTCCAGACCTTCAAACACCTCGCCCTCTGCATGGGAGCTTGCCGCGACGAGGTGCTATGGGGAACAGTTGGGAGATAACTTGCTCTGGACCTGCTTCTCCCTCTGGCCACCCCAATGTCTCTTCCAACCTGTTATGGTCCTGCACTTGCACAAGCTCTGTCTTCAGTAGGCTTACCAACCCAGGTCGGGTCAGTCACCTCATCATCCACCAGCTCACTGATAGACAACTGTGTCTCATCATCATCATCCACAAATCCCTCTTGAGAGACTATTTGGAAGTCCCCACCCTTATCACCCTATGGCTGTGAAAGGTCCAAATTTTGGGCATCAGTCACGACAAACTCCTCAGGTGGCTGATGAACCATTTTTTTCAACTCAGGGAAGGCACCCGAGAACAGTTCCTGGGAGTATGCTTGTTCTGAATCTCTCCTTTTCCTGGAGTGACCAGGCTGGGAGGAAGGAGGAGCAGCCTTAGGATTCACAGGTCCAGTGCCTTAGCTAGTGTGAGTGGACTGCGTGGAAGACTGGGTGTTGGATAAAGTACTGGATGCGTTATCCGCTATCCATGTCATCATCTGATCGCACTGTTGTGCTTTTAATAATGGTCTACAACGCGGACCTGCAAAATGTGAGATGAAGCTAGGGAACGTAGATACGCAATGATCTACTAATCCCTCAGCAGCAGGCACTGTTTCACCCCACCCAGTACCTCGGCCACTGCCCACACCCTCTTTCGGACCCCCCCTCCCCCCAAAAAAAATAAATAAAAAATTAAACAGTGTATACTGTTGTTAGATAGAGTGGCTTGACAGGATCCACACAGGGGTATATAGTGTATGCTTTGAGACCCAAAATATACACTAAACAGTGTATACTGTTGTTTGATAGCGTGGATTGACAGGACCCACACAGGGATACATAGCGTATGCTTTGAGCCCCAAAATATACACTAAACAGTGTATACTGTTGTTAGATAGTGTGGATTGACAGGACCCACACAGGGGTATATAGCGTACGCTTTGAGCCCCAAAATATACACAGTAAACAGTGTATACTGTTGTTAGATAGTGTGGATTGACAGGATCCACACACGGGTATATAGCATATGCTTTGAGCACCACACCCCTCCCAAAAAAAAAATTAAACAGTGTATACTGTTGTTAGAGAGCGTGGATTGACAGGACCCATATGGGGGTATATAGCGTACGCTTTGAGCCCCCAAGAAATAAAAAAATGAAAAACGATAAGAGTTTTGCTACTTCCTACCTAGTCTCTGTACCCCACTAGCAGTATACTGCATAAAACCGGTAACAGTATGCAGTATGCAGTATACAGCCGTAGTTCCAAAAAGAACTGTTGGGTTCTTGAAACAAGGATCCCTACCTAACTACAACCTCTAACCTACACTATCACTCTCCCTGAATAGCAGCAGCTCTGTCCCTCAGCTAATGCAGCATACATGTGAGGCGAGCATCAGGTGACCTGAGTTTTTATGCTAGTAGGTCACCTGATCAGGCCAGCCAGTCACTGCTATAGACCTGCACAGGGTTGGCACGTCACAGCAGGAGGTGCCAAAGCCTTCCCTGCATGTTTATTGGCTAGAAAATGGCGCTAAACATGTGGGGAGGAGAGGATGAAACTTTCTCGAGCGTGGTGCTAGCTTGAGTAACGAGTACCTTCGAGTATGCTACTGCTCGAATGAGCAGGCTCGCTCATCTCTATTTGTAAACCATCCCTATTTGGTGCAGTGTAACTGAATTCCCCTTAACCCACTGTTACCTGCAAAAGACCTGCAAATAATTCTTAGTGGCCAGACTGAAGACTTTGAACAACTTCTAAGACCACAAACAGGGAACTGCAATATTCCCCATGCCAAACTGTACTTTGTCTGTCTGCTTTGCTGCTCAATATGGTGACAGCAGCAGAAATATACCCTCTCCAAATGTACAGACCATGTTTCATACAAACGTGTTACAGCTTCTTTCTCTGGTTCCTCCAAGGATACCCCATTTAAGTTCTCTGCTAGTATACAAGCTTTCACACCCTGCAGATATACAATATATACTCTGTAGAATATCACGTACCCGCTCCCTAACAACAAACCGCTTTTAAATGGGCATATAAAAATGAGAAAGCTTCTCTCTCTAGCCCTCCAATATAACCCTGGCATACAACCTTTAACACCAGCATCGATATATCCTCTGTAGAATATCAGGCCCTAACAACAGACTACGTTTTATTAAGGGCTCGTTCACACGGGCGTATGCATGCAATGGTGCGAGTCTACTGCAGCATTGTACACACTACAGCCTATATGCTCTGCTGGCAAACATCACGTATGGACTGCAGTTGGCAGTGCATGCACGGAAATGTGACGTCATGGACATTCACATTGTTTTTTTTTCAAATTCCTCGCTCTGTTAAGAGCGGTAAAACATATGAAAATGCTGCCATTACACAATGTATGCTTATGGACATTTCATATGCAGCCCATTCAAGGGCTGAATATGATATGCGGAGAAATAAAGCATGCTACCCGATCCGTTGTGACGAAAATCAGAACAATTTTATCTTCCGGTCAATCAAGACAAGCAGCACTGCCTGAGAAGCCTTGGCAAAACTTTCTTCAGACACCACACAGATACCTTTCTGTATGCTGCCCAGGGGCAGACTGGCCATTCAAGTTACCAAGAAAATGGTAGAAACATGATTGTTTGGAAATGCGTTGATTTTTGGGCATATAAGCTTCAGTAGCTGCTGTGTGACGTCAGCAGCCTCTATATCATGGACATGTGAGTTACGGCTCCTTCACACAGGCTTTTTTTGTATGTATGCAGTCCAGGGGGAAAACTGTCCATTCAGCTCACCAACAAAAGTCCCAGTGGGTAGGTCAGGTCCTGAAGCTAGCGGAAGGAAAAAAAAATTGCTAATCTGCGCCATTCTTCCTACTCCTGGTCTCTACAGTATGCACCTGTACAACCACCCTGGTGACGAGGTACTGCAGCCTCCCTCTATGTTTTATGGAGTCCAGGATCTGATCTACCAGGAACTCCTCTTCACCCTTAACTGTCATTGGTGGAGGAGGTGGTGGGCTTCTTCCAGGGAAAGTGTTCTCCTTGAATGGCTTGAGCAGTGATACATGGAACACTAGATGGATTCAAAGACTGCCAGGGAGTTTTAGGCAGAAGGCTCCTTGACCCACTTTTGTGGGAAGGGACCAATAAATTTTTGCCCCAATTTGGGAGCGGGTACGTGATATTCTACAAAGCATATACTGTATATCTGCAGGGTGTAAAAGCCTCTATACTAACAGAGAACTTAACGAGGTATCCCTGGAGGGACCAGAGAAAGAAGCTGTATTATGTTTGTATGTTTATACGAAACACGGTTTGTAGATTTGGAGAGGGTATATTTCTGCTGCTGTCACCGTATTGAGCAGCAAAGCAGACAGACAAACTACAGTTTAATGTAGGGAATATTGCAGTTCCCTGTTTGTGGCCTTAGAAGTTGTTCAAAGTCTCCAGTCCGGCCACTACGAATTATTTGCAGGTCTTCATTTTTTTTATTTTTTATAAACTTTATTAACATTTATCTTGTTATTTATTTAGACTCACAGTGTGATATTTGGTATATTCAGTATAGCAAAGAATTATTCCATGTGTATCTAAAACTGCAAAGCAATCTATTAGGTTGTGCTGAAGGATCAGCCTAACAGGCATACAGCTGGGTATCGTTCCTAGGTGTTTGCTGCAAGGGTTACCCATCAGCACCCTATGATTCCATTTGTGGGCAGCTGATGGGAACAGGGGGAGCTCCCTCCCTCTGTCTAATCACTTGTATACCAAGATCACTATTGACCATGGCATTGAGGGAGTTAAATAACAGGGATCAGAGTTTTTCGTTCCTGGCCACGGCTGTCAGTCAACAAAGGGATGACATGACACACGTATCTGCAATAGAAGCTAAAGACAACACAGTCTATGAAGTTCATTTATGTTATGGAAGCTCAACTTGTTAGAAATAGGTGTCACTTTAAAGTATACCTTCAGTTCTAACATGTTTTGGGCTTCATAGTAAATGTACTGTGGTGAGCTATGCACACCAGGAAGGCTTCTCCCCTCCTACCAGTTTTGTTGTTGTGGCAGGCAATTTGCTGACCCCTGCCTACTTGTATTTGCCCTAATTTCTGCTGGTTTGGGGTCTATTTACAACATGGGGCCACTTTGTAATTTTCTTTCCAGGGCTACGTTTATTTGCTAATCTGTCCACAGTACTGCCCAATATATACAGAAGGCCCACACATTGACATGCATTTGCATGTCCTAATTCTCGCCTGTGGTATGGACAAGAGAAGGTCATGCAATTTAGTTTTTTTCACGTGAACCATTTGTCCGCAAGAAAAAAAAAAGTTTGTGCGCATAGCGCCATAGGCTATGATGGGACTGTGCGTTTGTCTGTTAATTAATAGGGACAGCACACAGACCCAAATATGTTAATGTGCCAGAGGCCTTAGTGGTATCACAGCAGTGAGATCCCCACCGATCAGCAATTTATCTCCTGTCCTGTGAATGTTGATGAAACAACTCCTTTATGTAAAAAAGTTTTACTTTTTTAAAGATTATTAAAAACAAAAGTTGTGTCCCGAAAATTTATTTTGAAATGAAAGAGCAATGACTCCAATTTGGCTGACCTCTCATTATCACTACCACTTGAAGCATTTTCACATTCTGCAAACTTTTCATACATTTTAAAAGGCTATTTTGATACCTCTTAATAAGTGAAACTTGGGACAAAGTTTTACATTTCTTTCAACTATTGCAACTTGATTTACCAATGCAAAACTATTTCTTATACCTCCAGGAGTAGATGTCCCAGCCAGCCAATCAGCTCTAGTTTGTGTATATATATTCTAGCTCCTTCTCACAGAGGACACTGATTATACTCTCAGTATGAAAATGTTTCTGGTCAAGTCAATGGTTTATTGACCAGTCCTGCATATCAGTTCAGATAAGTCTGTCTGGTGGTTTGATTTATCTGGGGTATTGTTTTTAACTCCAACTTGTTTGTGGTTCATATGTTTGTGTAACATCTGACTTTTGCCAGATACCCTGTCACTATCTAGGGAGAGTCAGAGTTGCCCCAGATTCCAGACATGAGGTTGCCCTCGTCAGGCGAGTGCTCCACTCTAAGGTAGGGTTTCCTCATATGAGTAGATTATGATCAGATTCCCTGTTTCCCCACTTTTTGCATTTCTTTATATTATTTTGTGTTATCCACATTAATATTTTGGCTGTATATCAATCCCTTAATAATAATAATAATAAGGGGCGTGGCCTGACTGAGCACCAAGATGGCCGTATAGCCGAGGAGCTCCGAGAACTGAGGCAATAAAAGCTACTATTAAGCAGCCTAAAACGGCCGACACTCACCCGGCACAGCGAGATTCAGCACTGCCGAGATCAGCTGAGTGCAGATGAGCCGCCGCAAGTCCTCTCATTCCCCGCACAGACGCTTAGAAGAATTCTTCTCCCTGCGCGGCAGCCCATACACAGCGGACCCCGAGCCTCCGACACAGCCAGCATCCCCAGCGGTGGAGAACAGCCTGCAAGCACCTAGAGCCTGCAGCCAAGGACCATCGCAAACCGGAGGAGAGATACAGCGGTGAGTGACACTCCAGCCCCGCTCAGCAATCCCCTGCCCCCCGCTAATAATAATAATAATAATAATTTAATAATAATAATTTAATTATAATAATCCAAGAAAGGCAAGAGTCTGAGGTAATGCAATCAAAGGGACTTAATAGCTTCACAATATCTTTACAAAGAATATAGCAAGTACTAAGGGAGCTGTGGGGGAGAGGATGTGGTGGGTTGTGATGAGAAGTCCCTTTGTCCTGAAGCATATCCAAGAGCCATTTTTAACAGCTATAAATACAGAAAAAGTTTAGAAATATGGTCTGTGTTCAACTAGAAGCAATACTTTTTGTGCTACAACCCCTTTAATTGCCTCAGAGATAAAGAGAGACAGGACTTCAAAGAACATTTCCTGTTGAACAAGAAAAGGTATTAGAGAGATTCTGTTCTTTCAAATGCTTTAAAAGCTGTTTCAGACTTCCAGAAATTTGATTCTTAGTTTCTAGAGACAATGATACTCAAGGGAAAGATGTACATTTCATTTTAACAGCCTTCAAATAGTCATAAAAAAAGGCTACTGTATCTCTATCTTTTAAACAATTTCTTATTGCTCTGATGATTCTAAAAAAAATGAACCAACTTTGCTAATAATCTTAACACAAAATCTTTAAACAGTTTTGTGTATACAGATTCTATGCAGACCTATGCGTCTCCATGGTTACAGACTACAAAATGCATATGGAGTCTGACCCTGCAGTCATACTTCCTTGCATATGTTCCCTACTTCTAATAAACATTCTCATGCAAATCTACAGTAGCTCCAAGTCAAATCAACACAGTTGACTAAACTGGTGTATGAAGTCAAAAAGATTGTCTGGCCTTCCCCTTTTTTTCCCCTGCAAGGAAGGTTGATCTTGACTGCAGATGGATACCCATGTTGCAACTCCTAGTATAGTTTTAGTGCAGCAGCAGTGTAAGTAGTGTTGGAATAGTACATTACCTAGGAGATTGACTGGACAGAAAATCTTGAGATCAGACAAGAACATAGCCAGAAGCTAGCCAGGATTCAATACCTGAAATACTGGAGATTCATATATAATATCCAAGGGTCAAGACAGGAGTGTAGTCAGGAGTTTGCTGGGAGTCAGTATCAAAAGCACAACCGATTGCAAGACAAATGGATGGTCTGACAGCGCAAGGGAAAATAATGGAGATAAGCAAATAAAGGGAAGTCCAAAATATGTGATCAGGAACAAACTGGGTTAATAAAGCCAATATCACTGTCTAAACTGGTCAGAAGAGCAGAAGAATAGACAGCCTAAATTTCGGCACTGAGGTTAATACATTATAATTGCAAGAGAACATCTAGTGTTCTTATTAGCCAAATGCTAGGGTCTCTGACTGGCCAGATGTCCAAGATTTCTGATTGCCCAACTGGCCGGGCACTCTGGTTGGTCAATTGACCAGGTCTATTGATTTGCCAGATGACTGTGCAAATGGCATGTGTCACTCAGCACTCCCGTCATCCTTGATGAAAAGCCAATTGCAAGTTTATGAATATATATTGCAATTAGTATTGCTCATCCTGATTGGTCAGGTGATAAAATCAACCAGATTTTTGAAAAATCATATTGAGAAAGTCTAATCCGAATTTTGTCAAAATTGAGGGGAAATTGACATATCCATAATTCCAGTTACAGAGGTCAGCATGCAGCAAATCAGCAAGCAGGGTGCCTTGATGATGTCACCAAATCTGTCTCCATCTTGTATATGGGCAGCACTTTCATTGGATGCCTGCATCACATGACCCAGCCATATATAACATAGGAAGTGTGTTAACAGTGGCCATTTCACAGCTCAGCACATGACACAGAAGCTGCAAGCTAGTGTAGGGACTAGAGATGAGCAAGCACGTTCGTTTACCCCCCTCCCCCCCCCCCTCGCATGCTGCTAAGGCGAGTACACAATTACTCGATAAGACGGAGTGTAGCAGCCTTAAACGCTCATCTCTAGTAGGGAACATTAAAGCTACATCGTTTATATGTCTACAAAAAAATGTGCTATATAATTAGGGAGAGATAGTTTTCAGAGAATATATTGTGTGAAAAAGTGTATACCAGGAGAGAAGACAAAGTGAGTTGCATTGGACTTAATAGAGAAGGACACCAACCTTATACCCCTATATAAAACGTGCTGTAAGCTTTAGGAGAAATAGTCTGAAGAGTATATATTTCTGCTTCTGTCACCATGTTTAGCAGGAGAGAGGCAAACTACATTGTATTTCAGGGACCATAGCAGCTGCATCAAGGTTATGCCTATAGAAAACATGTTCAGTAATATAGAAGAGATATTCTGCAGAGCATATATTTATGCTACTGTCACCATATATACAAACTATTGTGTGGGGAATATTGCAGTTCTCTGTGGCCTCCCAAATGTTTAAGAGTTGTGAGTCTGGCCAATAAGTATTTAGTACTCCGTTACTTAGCTGAAGCTTAGGGAACGTCTTTTTTTGCTTCTGCTCTCGCAAATTGTACCATCCTGGGATTCAGGCCTATTAGATTCTAAGTAAGCTGCCTCTGGGTTTTTGTGAACTGCATTAAAAATAAACCAGGGAAAAATTCAAAAGAGATACTGTGCAGCCTCACAAATTTTTCAAAGTCACAAGTCAGGCCTATAAGATCGTTGAGTACTTTAAAAATTTAGTTAAAAATGTATCTAAAAAGTTAAGTAAAACTAAAATAAAACTAAACATAGGCCTCCTGCACATGGGCGGAAATTCCGTGTCTGGGATTTCTCCGCAGAACTTCCGCTCCATGCCCGCTGCCATAAGATTGCATTAGATAATGCAATCCTATGCAGACAGCCACGATTTTACCGTGTGAAAACTTGCGCTGTAAACAAATCGCAGCATGTCCTATTTCTGTATGAGCCTTGCAGCGGCCCGCACAGAAACGTCACTGGTGACGCACTGGCTTTGCACTGCACATATGCAGCTGTGTGCCAGTGGGCACATCGCAGTGCAGAGAGAGAAGACGCCAGACAGGTGAGTATAAGGTCAATACTGGGGCACGGGTTGCATCCCGCTCCGAGAATTCTCACAGCAGGATCCGACCCTGCTGTGTGCAGGTGGCCTAAATGAAAAAAAACTAAACAAAAAAAATTAAAAACATGAATAAAGCAGACAGCCAGAGGCATTACACATCACTCTCACTGCCCTCCTTCTTCTTCTCTTCCTCTACCTCCTCCTACCACGTTTCAACAACCTCCACATCGACACATATATCCATATGTGACAAAACTCCATACAGCACTGCACACAGGAAATGCCACTAGGCTGTCCTAAACCTCATCAGTCTAGGGAAATGCAATCACCGAAGAGCGAACGATAGCTCTGCAGCCCTAGGTGGACGTATGGCTGACTCTACGTAAGCTGAAGCTAGGCAAGGTCACCTGAAAAATCTTACACACATACATTGCCTGACTTATGTGATAAATGTGGTAGTCTAATGCTTTCTAAGCAATTTCTAGGGAACTTCCTAAAGAGCTTTTTTTACTTCATTAGGAACTTTGCCTGCAATACCAAGCTATACCGCTATAAAATATACAAAGATCTATGTTTTTAGCACATATAAGCTCCATGGAGGATCATGCTGGCCTCTTGAATAGAGATGAGCGAGCATACTTGTCCGAGCTTGATGCTCGTTCGAGTATTAGGGTGCTCGAGATGGTCGTTACTCGAGATGAGCACCACGCGGTACTCGTCTCGATTAAACGAGTACTGACCATTGAATTCAATGGTGCCGGTAATACAGCCGGCTCCATTGAAAGCAATGGGCTGCCGGCTAGCGCGGGATGAATTTTCGGGAAGGGCTTAAAAATATAAGCCCTTCCCTGAAATTCATCCAGAAATGTGTAAAAAGTAAAATAAAATATATACTCACCTTGTCCCGGCAGAACGATGTTAGCCCATTGAATTCAGCAATACAGCCGGCTCCATTGAAAGCAATGGGCTGCCGGCGAGCGCTGGATGAATTTTCGGGAAGGGCTTAAAAATATAAGCCCTTACCTGAAAATCATCCTAAAATGTGTAAAAAAAAAAAAAATGTATACTCACCTTTCCGCTGCAGCCGGAGTTCAGCCGTGTCTGGCTGAGAGCTGCCCCTGATTGGTCCCTGCGCTGAGCCAATCAGAGGCAGCACTCACCCATTCAGGAATTCATGAATGGGTGAGTGAGAGCTGCCTCTGATTGGTCAGGCTGTGACCAATCAGAGGCAGCTCATTCAGCAGGCGTGGATTTTAAATCCCCACCTGCTGAATACTACAGAAAGCAGTTCAGGAGAACTGCCGGCCAGATGTGGCTGAACTCCGGCTGCAGCGGAAAGATGAGTATACATTTTTTTTTTACACATTTTAGGATGATTTTCAGGTAAGGGCGTATATTTTTAAGCCCTTCCCGAAAATTCATCCAGCGCTCGCCGGCAGCCCATTGCTTTCAATGGAGCCGGCTGTATTGCTGAATTCAATGGGCTAACATCGTTCTGCCGGGACAAGGTGAGTATATATTTTTTTTACTTTTTACACATTTCTGGATGAATTTCAGGGAAGGGCTTATATTTTTAAGCCCTTCCCAAAAATTCATCCCGCGCTCGCCGGCAGCCCATTGCTTTCAATGGAGCCGGCTGTATTGCCGGCTCCATTGAATTCAATGGGCAAACATCGTTCTGCTCTGCCACAGCTGTTACAGCTGTGGCAGAGGAGAAAGATCGTTATGCTGACAGTGCGGGGGGGGGGGGGGGGTGTCTCACTCTTGGCACTATTGTGGCTTAATAGTGAGACCTCGGAGCCCAAAATTCAGCCCTGCATGTTGTTCCTCGCCTGCCCTATCCATTCCTGTGTTTTCTACATGACTTTGGTGATTTGCTAAGATTTTCACAAATGAAAACCTTAGTGGAGCACCAGTCATATACAAAAATGCTCGAGTCGCCCATTGACTTCAATGGGGTTTGTTACTCGAAACGCACTCGAGCATCACTGAAAGTTCAACTCGAGTAACGAGCACTCGAGCATTTTGGTGCTCGCTCATCTCTACTCTTTCACCGCTGATTGGTGATGGATCTAAGTTATAGTATTGATGGCTTATCCTGACATTTGCAAATACCTGTTTGTTGATATTAAGAAATTCACAGGGGATGGTCATACTTACTGATATACTGGTAGAGAAAAACAAGGGCAGGTAAAAACAGCACTTCGTAGTAGCATGCAAAGCATGGCAATTTACTATATTAAGGAAATTATACAGGTGCAAAGGACTGATGAACAGACACTCACACACCTACCAAATATGGGGGGGATAAATGCTTCACTCACGATTGCTGTGATTGGTTTATTGAGCGCTGCAGTGATTGGCAGAGCCGTGGTGATCGAGAACCAATCAGAGGCACTTCCTGAAGAAGGGGTTTTTGAAACCCCTGGCCAAGAAGCGCTCCCTGTAGACTACAACAAGTGCAGGAGCTGCAGAGAAAACGTGTGCCGGAGCAGACAACTCCTGTTAGGTAATGAATTGTTTCTTTTATTGCTTTTCATGCAGCTAAAGCTGATTTTAGGGACAAACAGTAGGATTTCTTACTGTAAATGTTACATTGCACCGCAAGAAAACCGTTTTTTCGTGCAATGTGATGCAACAGAAAGGAAAGCGCCATAGGGCACTTTTTTGTACCAGATATGTGGCACTGCTATGCCCACAATATGAGCCCCTTCTTATGCAATTTTTGAGTATACAAAGTAGAAATTGTAGAAATTCACTATCATATTATCATTTTTGGGACAACAATTGGCTGTTTCTATATGTGAAGCTAGGATGTCGCCATCGTGGAGGACATCGTCATCATATCTGGTGCAAACCTTTCACATAAAGAATAAACCACAGAATAAATCTTTGTGGAGCAGAGTCTTTTAGCGTGAAACTAAATGAATAAATCTGATCATTTTTACCCGCAGTTTCTGATTAGATTTGCTAGAAGGAATGTAATTAATTCGTTAAGAATGTTCCCTAGGTAATATTAATAATTTTATTACAGCAAATATTCTCATATCCACTAATTTTTTTAAGCAAACAAAGGAATTATGGCTAATCTGATGAATCAATGTTTAGTAGAAGTAGTATTATCATTGAATATATTCAAAGATGGTACGCAGCCTTCAGTTTTTCTCATTTTCACTTTTTGCGTCCCTGCCATGATTTTTTCATTTTTCCAGAGTATGTTTCATAAAACTAGTTGTACTTTTTAATGGTACAATTTAATATATCATGTTTTGTATTGAAATTTTTATTTGATTTTCAAGTGGAGTGAATTGAAGAAAAGAAAGGCAACAGTGCCATTCTTTGAGGGGGTGGCTGGGTTGTAATAACCTCATCTAACTGATTAAATAAATATAAAGAGCTGCCATAAAGTGCCTCAGTAAAGCAACACATCATAGCCATATTTTTTACTACAACTAATGCTTGTATTGTAAAATGCCATTACATTTGGTATAATAAAGTTTTCTTGTCATTATACTAAATGAAATCGGATATATGTAAAAGGTGCGGTAGACTCCTTATAACTGTGTGCCTAGCTGGAGTTATAATATGGCTCTATGCAATGCATATGTGCAATTCATTGTGCATGAAACCTTAAAGGGGTTGTCCCACTTTTAGTTATTTTGCTGTAAGAAGCAGAGAGCTCTGTACATTGCCGGCCGTACCTGAAGACGGACGTCTCTCAGCAGCACCGGAGGAAAGAACATGTGACTGGCTTCATTGCCGGTCATGTGTTCTTTCATCAGCGCTGCAGAGAGACGTCCATCTTCAGGTACGGCCGTCTGCTACCAGCAGTAACGGCTCAGTCACACGGGCGCCGGTGTATGGGTGCCGATGCGCCCGTGTGACTGAGCCCTAATA
Organism: Eleutherodactylus coqui; assembly: GCF_035609145.1. Lineage (NCBI taxonomy): Eukaryota > Metazoa > Chordata > Amphibia > Anura > Eleutherodactylidae > Eleutherodactylus > Eleutherodactylus coqui. Next base: position 65,020,938 of record NC_089842.1, read on the forward strand.
CACATTTAAACACAACGATTATTGCTCAAAAGCCATCTTTTGAGCGATAATCGCTGTGTCTAAACACGCAGCCATCATGCACTTTCCGTGTCTTATTTTTTAATCACTAACTTTTAGCAAGCTAAAAGTCAGCAATGAGCCTCAGCAGCACACTGAGTTCTCAGCGGGTTATCACTGATAGTATTCTTTCAGCTGGTATCCCGCTTGGAGCTCTCACCGGGATACCAGCTGATAGTTCCGAGAACAAAGCAGCTGTCAGCGCTCCAACTCTTCTCGCAGCTCTCAGCTGGTATCCCACTCCACCTTCATTTACATGGTAATAACTTCTTAAGGAGCTGATAAGCGTCTTAAGAGGTTATGCAAAGTGATCATTCAAAACTGTCACTCAAACTGCCATTTGAGCGACTTTTGAGCGTGGTTAGTTCAGTGTAAATGGGCCTTTACAATGGTGGAATCATATTACAGACAATAGAGGCTTAAATAAGGTTCTGTAATAGTGATGAGTCATAATTGAATTAATTAGAGATGAGCGAGCACACTTGTCCGAGCTTGATGCTCATTCGAGTATTAGGTGATCGAGATGCTCGTTACTCAAGACAAACACCACGCGGTACTCGAGTCAATTGCCTTTCCTTCCCTGCACGTTTAGGGCCATTTTCTAGCCAATAAACATGTGGGGATGGCATTACCCCTTCCTGCTGTGACGTGCCAGCCCTCTGCCCGCCAACAGCAGTGAGTGGCTGGGCCAATTAGGTGACCGCCGAGTACTTAAACTTGTCCCGCCCGCGACTCGCCTCAGATGCATACTGGCAGAGGTTAGGGAAAGTGCTAATGCTTATACAGGGATAGTGTTAGCGTAGGATCCTGTCTTCAAGAACGCCAACAGTCCTTGTTAGGGCTACTTCTCACCGTGTACATTATAGTTATAGCTAGCTGGGAGCGGTAGTGCATCAATTTTTTTATTACGCAGCTAGCCCTGTTCCCAGCCTTTCACTTATAGCGTTCTCAGTCTGCAGTGCATAACACCGAGGTCTCACCATGAAACAAAAATCTAATATTTGCTAGGCTACTGCAAAGTATTTCAGCTATAGCGTTCTCAGTCTGCAGTGCATTAGGCAGAGTTTAGGGACAGAGCTGCCTACGTAGGAAAAGTTTTACAGTGGTGATCTTCTGTACAAGAACCCCAACGGTCCATCTTGGGGCTACTCCTTATCGTCTGTATTATAGTTGTGGCTAGCTGGGAGCAGTAGTGTACCCTTCTTTTTTTAGCGCATCTAGGCCTGTGCAGAGCATTACAGTTATACCGTTCTCAGTCTGCAGTGTATTAGACCAAGGTCTCGCCGCTAAACAGTACTCCAATATTTCCTAGGCCACTGCAAACCATTTCAGTTATACCGTTCTCAGTCTGCAGTGCATTATGCAGAGGTCTCACCGTGAAACAGTACTCTAATATTTTCTAGGCCACTGCAAAGTATTTCAGCTGTGCCACTGTGCAGAGTGTCTCACAATACTATTTCCTTGAGGGGGGTTGAGATAGCTGCAGGTACCAGCACTATCCACTGGCTTTAGCATCTTCTCCCACTCCATACAGCCTCTCTTTTCTACAAGTCTCTGGGAGTGGCAAATTACCCCTAGGTATCAGCGCAAGACAGCAGGTTAATTTTTTCAAGTCACAGCATAGAGCCTCCGCTATCTACAAGTCTCTGTGTGGGGTGAACTAGGCCACTGTTGTCAGTGCAGTTACAGTGGGGTAATTTATTTGGGCCCTGCTCTATCCTTAATGCGCCATGATGAGGAGTAGGGGTAAGGGTCGGAGACGTGGAGGGGGGGTGAGATAGCCGCAGTTACTAGCACTATCCACTGGCTTTAGCATCTTCTCCCACTCCATACAGCCTCTCTTATCTACAAGTCCCTGTGAGCGGCAAATTACCCCTGGGTATCAGCGCAAGACAGCAGGTTAATTTTTTCAAGTCACAGCATAGAGCCTTCCCTATCTACAAGTCTCTGTGTGGGGTGAATTAGGCCACCGTTGTCAGTGCAGTTACAGTGGGGTAGTTTATTTGGGCCCTGCTCTATCCTTAATGCACCATGATGAGGAGTAGGGGTAAGGGTCGGAGACGTGGACCCGGGCGCCCAAGTGAGGGTGTGGGCACAGGCCGAGTTCCTGGGCGGGGTGAATCACAGACGGCTGCTGAGGGATTAGGAGAGAGGCAAGTTTCTGGGCTCCCAAGCTTCATATCCAAATTTGCGGGTCCGTGTGGTAGACCTTTATTACAAATAGAGTAGTGCGAGCAGGTCCTATCATGGATGGAAGAAAACGCGCCCAGCAATGTATTGACCACCCAGTCTTCTACGCAGTCCACTAATCCTGGCCTAGAGACTGCAACTCTTAATCCTCTGGCTGCTCCTCTTTCCTCTCAGCCTCCCCACTCCATGGAAATGACATATTCTGAACAAGGAGACTCCCAGGAACTGTTCTTAGGTCCCTGCCATCAGTGGGAAAAAAAAAGTTCTTCTCTCACCTGAGGAGTTTGTCGTGACCAATGCCCAACCTTTGGAAAGTTCCCGAAGTCCAGGTGATGAGGCTGGGGACTTCCGGCAAAGGTATCAAGAGCTTTTTGTGGATAAGGATGATGAGACACAGTTTTCTGTCAGTGAGGTAGTAGTAAGGGCACTAAGTCTGAGGGAGGAGCACACATAGGATTCGGAGGAAGAGCTGCTGGACGAAGAGGTGACTGACCCCACCTGGTTTGCTAAGCCTACTGAGGACAGGGCTTCAGAGGGGGAGGCAAGTGCAGCAGCAGGACAGGTTGGAAGAGGCAGTGGAGTGGCCAGGAATAGAGGAAGGGGCAGAGCGAAGAATCCCCCAACTGTTTCCCAAACACCTCCTCATGGCAAGCCTCCGTGCAGCGGGCTAGGTGTTCAAAGGTGTGGATGTTTTTTTGTGAGACCGTAGACGACCGACAAACTGTGGTGTGCAACTTGTGTCGCACTAAGATCAGCCAGGGAGCTACCACTACGAGCCTGACCACCACCAGCATGCGCAGGCATATGATGGCCAAGCACCCCACAAGGTGGGACGAAGGCCGTTCACCGCCTCGGGGTCACACCACTCCCTCTTCCCCGTGCCACAACCTGCCAAACAGATCCAATCCCCCTCCCAGGATGCAGGCACAAGCGCCCCCTGGCCTGCACCCACACCCTTACCTCTACGGTCCTCCACTCCATCCAGCAATGCCTCTCAGCGCAGCGTTCAGCTGTCGCTAACAAAAGCGTTGGAGCGAATGCGGAAATACTCCGCCCCCCACCCACACGCACAAGCTTTAAAGTGCAGATTGCCAAATTAATCAGCCTGGAGATGCTGCCATACAGGCTTGTGGAAATGGAGGCTTTCAAAAACATGATGGCGGCGGTCCTGCACTACTCGATCCCCAGTCGCCACTATTTTTCAAAGTGTACCGTCCCTGCCCTACACCAGCACATCTCCCGCAATATAAATCGTGCCCTCACCAACGCGGTTACTGGGAAGTTCCACTTAACCATGGACACTATTGCTACAAAATGTTACTAGAGTCCACCTATACACTTGCTACTGAAAGGTTTGAGGGGTTCGCCTATACGCTTGCTACAGAAATGTTACAGGGGTATGCCTATACTCTTGCTACAGAAATGTTACAGAGGTCCGCCTATACTCTTACTACATAAATCTTACAGGGGTCTGCCTATAATCCTTCTACAGAAATGTTACTGGGGTCCGCCTATACTATTGCTACATAAATGTTACAGGGGACAGCCAATACTCTTGCTACAGAAATGTTACAGGGGTCCGCCTACACACTTGCTACAGAAATGTTACTGGGGTCCGCCTATACACTTGCTACTAAAAGGTTTGAGGGGTTCACTCATACTCTTGCTACAGAAATGTTACTGGGGTTCGCCTATACACTTGCTACAGAAATGTTACAGGGGTCTGCCTACAATCTTGCTACAGAAATGTTACTGGGGTCCGCCTATACTATTGCTACATAAATGTTACTGGGGTCTGCCTATACACTTGCTACTGATAGGTTTGAGGGGTTTGCCTATACTCTTGCTGTAGAAATTTTACGGGGGTCGCCTATACTCTTGCCACATAAATGTTACAGGGGGCTGCCCATACTCTTGCTACATCAATGTTACTGGGGTTCGCCTATACACTTGCTACTAAAAGGTTTTAGGGGTTCGCTCATACTCTTGCTACAGAAGTGTTACAGGGGTCCGCCTATACTCTTGCTACATAAATGTTACTGGGGTTCACCTATACACTTGCTACTAAAAGGTTTGAGGGGTTCACCCATACTCTTGCAACAGAAAAGTTTCAGTGGTCCGCTTATACTTTGGGTGCACAAAGGTTTCCCATAGCGATGTTCAGCTGCCTGACACCTACACAGAATGAAGTGTGTGGAGACACATGGATTTTCCATAGCTATGTAACTCACAGCACCTTGGGTCATACAAGGTGGAGGCTGGGACCGAGCCTGGCCCAGGGCCCGCTCGCGTACTTCGCACAGGTCCTACCTCGGTCATGGTTTCTCTGGCTTATTATGCCACCTTCTCCTCCTGCTTGAGGTCTGGGGATCAGCGCTGGGCACAATGTATTTGCTCTCTTGTTACCATAGTTATCTGAGACACTGGTTTGGGCCAAACAAAAGGAGCGTTACTGAATTAATGAGACATCCACAGCTGAACTAGCATCTGAGTCCGCTTTATGCCCACGATTACTGAGGGTGTGGACCGATCCGAGATCCTTGGCGTTGTGAAACTCTGCCATATTGGGCAGTCTGATTTCCTTATGTGTAATACCGTCTTTGGGTTTCATTGGCTCGCCTATGCTGTGAGTGCACAAAGGCTTCCCATTGCAGTGTTTTACCTATCTGGCACAAATACACTGACTGAATAGGCCAGAAGTGTGGGCCAAGGTCCTGGGCGGGTTTAAACCCTGCCCTGTTTGGGCACTCTGATTTCTTTATGTGTAACACCGTCTTTGAGTTTCATGGGCTCGCCTATGCTGTGGGTGCACAAAGACTTCCCATTGCGGTGTTCTACCTATCTGGCAGAAATATACTGACTGACTTGGGTAGGGTGCAGACAGCTTTCCCATTGCATTGCTTTAGCTATCTGGCACAAATACATTGACTGACTAGGGCAGAAGTGTGGGCCGAGGTCCTGGGCGGGGTGAAACTCTGCCATGTTTGGGCACTCTCTTTTCTTCCTTTTTAATACTGCCCCTGGGTTCTAGGGGCTCACCTATACTGTCGGTGCACAAAGGCTTTCCCATTGCGTTGTTCAGCTATTTGACACATACAAAGAATGAATTGGGCAGAAATGTGGGCCAAGGCCGAGGTCCTAGGCAGGGTGAAACTATGCCATGTTTGGGCACTGTGATTTCTTTATGTGTAATACCGTCTTTGAGTTTCATGGGCTCGCCTACGCTGTGGGTGCAAAAAGACTTCCCATTGTGTTGTTTACCTGTCTGGCACAAATACACTGGCTGACTTGGGTAGGGTGCAGATGGCTTTCCCATTGCAGTGTTTTACCTATCTGGCACAAATACAACTGAATGACTAGGGCAAAAGTGTGGGCCAAGGTTCTGGGAGGGGTGAAACTCTGCCATGTGTGGGCACTCTGATTTCTTCATGTGTAATACTATCTCTGGGTTGCAGGGGCTCGCCTATGCTGTGGGTGCACAAAGCTTTCCCATTGCGGTGTTTTAGCTATCTAGCACAAATATACTGAATGACTTGCGTAAGGCGCAGAAGGCTTTCCCATTGCAGTGTTCAGCTATCTGACACCTATGTAACTCACGGCACCTTGGGTCACACAATGTGGAGGCTGTGGCCGAGCCTGTCCCTGGGCCCTCTCACGTGCTTCCCACACAGAGTATTGCGGGTCCTACCTCGGTCATGGTTTCTCAGGCTTATTATGCCACCTCCTCCTCCTGCTTAGGGTCTGGGGATCTGCGTTGGTCGGCATTTATTATCTCTCATGCTACAAATTACCGCAGTCATTCGAGATACTGGATTGGAGCATTCACAGGAAGCATTAGTGATTTCATGAGACATTCACAGGGTCACTGTATACCTGTGGTGGCTACTTTGGCTACACCTCCTGCTTCAAACCAATCGTTGGTGTTAGTATGCACTGCTGCATTGTGGAGATGTGTAGAAGTGCTGGCACCTGAGTCCCCTTTATGCCCACGTTTGTGACTCCTGATAATTTTGTGACGGAGGTGGCACGGGATTGGAATGATGATCGTACGTCAATTTATCATCAATTCCCAACTGCATTGTGGTCTATCACCCACACTTTCAAAGAGGGTCGGTGCCTGGCCCTGCCAACCCTCTGCAGTGTGTGTCTTTGGTTCCTCCTCATTGCAAACGCACTTATAAATAGACAGGGTGGTGTGGCTATGAAGCGAGCATGTGGCATGAGACCAGCTGAACGCTGTGCAGGGAAAACTTTGTGTGCGCTGTGGATGCAGAGTCGAGCGGTGGGTTGGACAGCAATGCCAGCATGTAACCCAAGAGAAGAGGCAGTGGTGTCATCTGCAGGCAGTGATTGTCCTTGGTTGCAGCTAGTGTGATGCTTGGCTAAGATGTGCCAGTGCGTGTGCCTTGCTAATGAGGGTCTGTCCCAAGTAAATAGTTAGGGGGGTGACCGCCAGGCTCTTTCCCCTATTTTGGCTTAATAGTGGGACCTGGGAGCCTCAGATGCAGCCATGCATGCTGCCCCTGCCATTCCCCATCCATTTCTGTGGTGTTTCTATGACTTTCTGATGTTTTCAGGTGTTTCACAAATCATCCCCTATACGGAGCATCGGTCCCATACAAAAATGTTTGAGTCCCCCATTTTGGTGCTTGCTCATCTGTAGAATTAATCTGTTCATTTCGGTAGTAGCCTGATTTCACAAAAAGTATCGTAAATCAGGACCCTCAATTCTAACTCCCAATAAAATCAATGGAAAATCAGTAATAATTGGATTCACTAATTTGCCCTCCAGAAGTTTTCCAATGTAGTCAAAGCATAGAAATAGAGCTAAACATCTGGTGAACACTGCTCATCCTGAAAATTGGTGAAAATAGTTATAATACGCGAGTGTCACTGAAAGCAACAGAAGGCTCATATAAAGTCTCCAAGATCAGAAATTGCACCAAGTAAGACAGCAGGTGTGCCGTTTGTTTTAAAAGCAATGCCATAAATTTTACAAGAACAAATTCTGCCAGGAAAACACAACACTCAAGCACATGACAGCTGCAAAGAACAGCTATAGAGATTTTAAAAAAATCACTACGCAAGATAGCAGTTGTGATGTTTGTTTTAAAAAGCACTGTCATAAAGTTTGCAAAGGATAAATTCCAACAGGTGAGCAAAACAGTCAAGCACAGGCCTTCCCCAAGGAACAGCAGTAGAGTTACAGCTCTTTCTTGTGTTTAGAAAATTTTCATTTTGGGAGAATGAAGAGGAGGAGGAAATATATCAGAAGCAGGAGAAGGAGAGTAGCAGCAGTTCAACTACCACCAGCAGCAACAGCACCTTGAGGGCAGAGTGTGCTCCTTGTAGAAAAAGGAGAACTTTAGCTCCATATTTCCATATTTCCATATTTTTCATTTGGGGTAAGTAGGAGGACGAAACATAAAAATAAGTAGTAAGCATATATTTGGCAGGCACTTTGTTACACCCATCAGTACAGCTTTAAACTAGAACAATATGGGAAGGGAAGTGAAAGGCCAGGCAAAAATATACAGCTAATGAATACATTTGAGAACCTCGCTATTAGAAGTGGAAAGAAAGGACAAAGACAAAATATTCTGATGGAATATAGAGGAGCAAGGATATTTGGGATCATACATATGGGGTATGCAAGTCTGATCATGCCTATTTTAAGATACTTGGGCTTAAGTCATCCCTTTTCATGAGACATATTGTATATTTTTTACAATTCCACGGTGGAGGTCTTTTGACTACATTGTTGGGTCTATTCACCTATCATTATTAGGTTTTTGAGCAGGGCAGGAGCCGTCTGATGTTGTGACGGCCATTTTTATGTAGCCATCACATTATAGTAGTTCACCCTCTAGTGTCTATTGATGGGGATGACTGCGCATGCGCAGTAGATACGAACACTCGCTGCCCCTGTTGGGCGGGGTGGCAGATTGATGATGTGTATGGCGCATGCGCAGTATGACATACGGACGGCCATTTCTATGTAGCCCGGAGCAAGAGCAGTATCTGCACTAATGTTTGGAAGTGGGGCTTCTGACACATGCACAATAGATTTATATACACGCCGGAGATGACAGTCATTGGGGCTCACTACTTATGGTGACTCTCTCCTCTGATGATCGATCCCAGCTGCCACCGGACTTATGGCCCCCCTGGATAGGTTGGTGTCACGATGTAGGTGGGTTCGTTGTTAATTGTCTATATGTGATTGGTGGAGGTGTTGTAACGTGTGTTGCTGAGACATGTTGTATTATTGTGATTCCAGCAGCACAGCACTCTCAGGGTTAATGATTGAGCTGGCTGGGTGTGGTACTGTCTGCTAGCCAATCCCCTGGATCTGTGCTCACATATACAGTAAACCCAGCTCCTGGTCAGTCTGTATGGCCCCTCAGGTGAGCAGTCATGAATGCTTGCCTGGTGGAGTTTGCAGTGTGACTTGGTTCATGTCCGTTTGTACGTTTAAATTCTGTCAGTTTTGTGTTAGTTTGCTGTGTGTCCTGCAATCTGTGTCCTGTCCTGTTGCAGCGTGTGGTCAACTGTGTCCGGTTCTGCTGGACTCCTGGTTAGTGTAGGGATTAGCAGTATAACCAGGAGCCGTGAAGTGGCCTGCTAGCTTTCAACATATTGTACAACATGTCAACTAATACCTGGTATTTATATTCAGCTTCCAATCTGTTACTAGTGGTTGCATGTTGTATGTGGTGTATTCTGGGTGTGGCATGTGAATGCATCCTGTTCTGGTGTGTGGCTCCTAGGATCAGCTAGGGCCCAGATCCGAAGACCGCTGGGCTGCCCCTATTGGGGCAATGTCCCCGCTTAGGTAGGGCCATTTCTACCTCCCGTTAGCACAGGGTCAGTTGCCTGAAACCGGTGTGAGTCCCGTGTGACCCTGGTGATACCCGCTGCGTCCCCTTTGGTCACGATCGTGTGGGTCCCGTGCTTTGCCTGCCCACACGATTGTAACAGGTGTTTTATATAACTGGTGGTAATTAGCCTGGGATGTTTATGCTTGACAAAGACCGAGTAACGGTCGAAACGTTGCAGTGCTGTGGAACACATGCTTTGAATAAATAAACTTTAATCTTAAGGATCTTTGTGTGAGTATATGCTGAAGTAATTCCATCAACTGCTGCTCTGTCAGTTCATCACTTTGATTGCTAATTTTGGAACCTGCTGTTCGGGTCTTTGTACAGAGCGTGCAATACGGTGTGGAGTTTTGCTGCTCTCCCCTGGTGGGGATGTCACTTGTGGTGTTTTGGAGTTTTAGAGGAGCAAGAGACACCGATCACAAACTAAAATGATTTTACACAAATGCATGGAGCATGGAAAACAAACAAGGAGAATTGGAGCTCCTAACACAGGAAGAGAAATATGATGTCATAGGCATTCCGGAAACTTGGTGGAATGATACACATGATTAGAATACAAGGCCTGAAGGATACAACTTGGTTATAAGAAACAAATATAAATCATATAATAATAATCTTCATTCTCTACAATAGAGCCGTGGCTGCTGCCGGCGGCTTCATTGTAAACAATGGTCTGCCGTCACCCCTGCATTGTTCTTAATGGAAGGCTTTACATATAAGCCCTTCCCTGAAAAACAAGGATTTTAGTGTAAAAAAATAAATAAATAAAAACTTACCTACCCGCCCCTGCCGTGTCCCCCGCGGGGATGAAAAACACATTTGCAGCATGCGGCAGATGTTTCCTTCATCCCCGCTAGTAAAAAGAATTCCCTGCTGCTACATCTGCCACATCTGTGACAGATGCAGCAGAGGAATTCTTCAATTCCCTACCGCAGCTGTCACACATGAAGCTCCACCAATCAGTATGGTGGCTGCACACAGTCATATATATCAGCAGCACCGCTGCGGAAGTATAGAGTGCTGTTGCTGGCAGCCTCAAGTCACCAGACCATAAACAGAATGTAAATGGTACGCTAACTGACAATACTATTTTATAGGGTATCTAGCTTCTAGTCCTCATGAACGAGGTGGTGTTTGGGGTGTTGTACTAGGCTGTGAATCATGATTGCAGCAACCTGTGACTCACACTGTGACTCAATTGACATCAATGACAGTAAAAAAAATCACAAGGCTACACAGCAATATTTAGTTGTGTAAACGTCATCATGGCCAAAGTCACCATGTAGACTTAGGCTAACCAGTGGCTAGATCTAAAGCCTAGTTACCTCTGCCATATTTTCTATGGTAAGTGGAGACAAACCAGATAATTATGGACCACTACTCATGGGCTAATACTGTGTCCTTGCCTGAATTACTGTCTCTGAGAACATGTTGACACTAAAGGTCCATTTAGACACAATGATTATCGCTCAAAATTTGTCCAAATGATGGCTTTTGAGTAGAGATAAGCGAACGTACTCGTCCGAGCTTGATGCTCGGGCGAATATTAGGGTGTTCGGGATGCTCGTTACTCTTAACGAGCACCACGTGATGTTCGAGTTACTTTCACTATCATCTCTGAGAAATTTGCGCGCTTTTCTGGCCAATAGAAAGACAGGGAAGGCATTACAACTTCCCCCTGCAACGTTCAAGCCCTATACCACCCCCCTGCAGTGAGTGGCTGGCGAGATTAGATGTCACCGGAGTATTGAAATCTGCCCCTCCCGCGGCTCGCTACGGATGCATTCTGACATTAGTTCAGGGAAAGTGCTATCGTGTTGGAGCTGCTATAGGGAGAGTGTTAGGAGTATTGTAGGTTTCAAGAACCCCAACGGTCCTTCTAAAGGCCATAAATCTTCTCTATATGCGCTCAATGGGGCCGGCGGCAGCAGCGCCGACCCCATTGAGAACATATACAAGACAAATCATTCTTTTCTGCCACAGCTGTAACAGCTGTGACAGAGAAGAACGATGTTTGCCCATTGAATTCAATGGAACCAGCAATACAGCAGGTTCCACTGAATGCAATGGGCTGCCGGCGATCGCAGGATGAATTGTTGGGAAGGGCTTAAATATATAACCCCTTCCCTGCAATTCATCCAGAAATGTGTTACAATAAAAATATATACCGGCGTATAAGGCGACCGGGCGTATAAGACGACCCCCCAACTGTCACCTTATATGCCGGTAATACAGCGGAGCAAAGAATAAAAATCATTACTCACTTCTTCAGACGATCTGCGGCGCTCCTGCAGGCTGTCACTCCCTCCTGGTGTTTGCAGGCTCTTGCTCCCTCCTGGTCCACGGCAGACTATTGTTTCTCTACGAAAGGCTTTAAATCCCTGCCTCCAGAAACACATGTGCCTTCAGCCAATCACAGCCAATGACAATGATGTCATTGAATGGCTGTGATTGGCTGTGTTTCTGGAGGCGGGGATTTCAAGCCTTTCGTAGAGAAAGCAATAGTCTGCCGTGGACCAGGAGGGAGCAAGAGCCTGCAAACACCAGGAGGGAGTGACAGCCTGCAGGAGCGGCGCAGATCGTCTGAAGAAGTAAGTAATGATTTTTATTCTTTGCTCCACTGTATTGCCGGCGTATAAGGTGACAGTTGGGGGTCGTCTTATACGCCCCGTCGCCTTATACGCCGGTATATATTTTTATTGTAACACATTTCTGGATGAATTGCAGGGAAGGGGTTATATATTTAACCCCTTCCCGACAATTCATCCTGCGATCGCCGGCAGCCCATTGCATTCAGTGGAACCTGCTGTATTTGCTGGCTCCATTGAATTCAATGGCAAACATCGTTCTTCTCTGCTACAGCTGTTACAGCTATGGCAGAGGAGAACGATCTTTACGCTGACAGTGTGGGGGGGGGCCCACTCTTGCCGCTATTGTGGCTTAATAGTGGGACCTGGGAACTTGAGATGCAGCCCACCATGTAGCCCCTCGCCTGCCCTATCCGTCACTGTGTCGTTCCCATCACTTTGTAGAATTGCCCAGATTTTCACACATGAAAACCTTAGTGAGCATCAGCGAAATACAAAAATGCTCCGGTCGCCCATTGACTTCAATGGGGTTCGTTACTCGAAACGAACCCTCGAGCATCGTGGTAATTTCGTTCCGAGTAACGAGCACCCGAGCATTTTGGTGCTCGCTCATCTCTACTTTTGAGCGATAATCGTTGCATCTAAATCCTACCATTGTTTGCTTTTTTGATGAATAATTGATTTCATGTCAGCATGAAATCTAGGGTTCATGATCACAAGGACCACATGCTGATTTCTCCATGGACAGCACTGAGAACATTGTTATTAGCCAGCAAAACAAAGGACATGTATTTAAAGAACGAACTACCTGCTATTCTGTAAATACATCTCCTGGCGGCTCATTAACATGCAAATGATGTTATTTAGCTGCTAATGGACATTAGTGCCTATTAGTAGCTATGCAAAATGATCACTCAAAACTGTCACTCAAAGTGTCTTTTGAGCGAATTTTTAGAGGTCATCTTTGCATGTAAATGGGGCCCAAGACCCAGATAAGAAGCCAAACAAATAAGCTGAGCAATGAAGGAGAGCTAGGCAAATAAAAGCAATTAATGAGTAGACAAAAAAACAGAGGCTTGGAAACAAGACTGGACAAAACATAACTATATGGAAAAAGCAAACTGATAACTGCAAACTAAACTAATTGAGGTACTAGAACTTGAGCAAGAAATACTGTATTTCAACACACATAATAACTGCTATCACCAGCAACTACACTACAGAAGTTGGGATTACTTAAAGGGAAATTAACTAATGAGGAGCCTTCCCCTAAGGACAAATTTGGCTGAGCAATAAGGTCAGTTGACCCACTCCAGTTCTGTAGATTCTGTCCTGACAACAGCTTAGAAGGCAATTGGAGTTCCTGGTTAGTTGGCGTTCCTAATCATAATATCTGTTGCCTTATTTAGTATTAGTAGTGGACTATAAACATTATCTTGGCATTTCATGTACTGATAACTTAACTATAGTCTTGTACAGTGGTGTAAATCGAATTACCACGGTCATGTCATGTGATTGCTATAATTGTATGTTCTAGAAAAATATCATTCAGCTCTACTCCAGCAACAGTAAAGTTGTCCAAATACAATTACTGCACATTTTATTTTACATAATATGGTTTATGCAATATTAAAACATCTTTAACTTCATCTCACCCCATGACGTACTTCCACATTACGGGTGCAAAGAGTTTCCCGTAAAATGCCATACATTTATGGCATGAAGATGGTGCAGGCTCAGAAGCCGAGCCAATGCCATTTATAGCAGCATTAGGCTCTGACTGACAGCTAGGGTCCCGATGAAATGGTAGGGATTTGAGAAAACACCAATCCCCACAGTTAAAGGGGTTGTCCCGCGCCAAAACGTTTTTTTTTTTTTCAATAACCCCCCCGTTCGGCGCGAGACAAACCCGATGCAGGGGTTTAAAAAAAAAAAACGGATAGTACTTACCCGAATCCCCGCGCTCCGGTGACTTCTTACTTACCTTGCGAAGATGGCCGCCGGGATCTTCACCCTCGGTGGACCGCAGGTCTTCTGTGCGGTCCATTGCCGATTCCAGCCTCCTGATTGGCTGGAATCGGCACACGTGATGGGGCGGAGCTACGAGGAGCAGCTCTCTGGCACGAGCGGCCCCATTCAGAAGGGAGAAGACCGGACTGCGCAAGCGTGTCTAATCGGGCGATTAGACGCTGAAAATTAGACGGCACCATGGAGACGGGGACGCCAGCAACGGAACAGGTAAGTGAATAACTTCTGTATGGCTCATAATTAATGCACAATGTACATTACAAAGTGCATTAATATGGCCATACAGAAGTGTATACCCCAACTTTGTTTCGCGGGACAACCCCTTTAACCCCTTACATGCTGAGATTAATGTTGATCACAGCAGAGTTAAAAGAGGGTGGGAGCTCCCTCTATAAACACATCAGCCCTCTGCTATCTAATCGCAAATACAATTAGTTGCCATGGCAACTGGAGGCCTAATAGTGGCCTTTGGGTCTGCTGTAGCAAGTACTGGCAAAGAAAGCAGATAATAGACTGTACTACAGAAGTAATGCAGTGTATTATTTAAGCGATCATAGGATTGCAGGTTCAATTTGCATACATGGACATAAAAATAGTAAAAACAATATGTACTAAAAAATAATGATCCCCTTTTTGTGCACTTTTTTTCTTTTTTTTCCAAAAAACAAAACATGTTTGATAGTACTGCAGCCATAATGAACAGTGCATTACATTTTATACAATTTAATTTCTACCTCCCAAAACTATCCATTAAAAGTGATCAAAATTGTCAGGTCGTAATTGTACAGACCTGCAGAAAAAAGTTATCATGTCATTTATACTGAAAGCTGTAAAAAAAACTATAGCAGAATTGCAGTTTTTTTCACCCAAAAATTTATAAAAGTTATACAATACATTATATGTACCCCAAAATAGTACCAATAAAAACTAAAGCTCGTTGATGGAAAAATAAAAAAGATATAGCTTTTGAAAAGTAGTGATGAAATTCCTAGAAAAGAGTTCCGTCCTTAAGTACCAAACTGGGCCATGTCCTTGAGGCGTTAAAATATACAGTATGTTCACTAGATTTTCTTAAAGGGGTTGTCCCGCGCCGAAACAGGTTTTTTTTTTTTTTCAACCCCCCCTCCCCCCCCGTTCGGCGCGAGACAACCCCGATGCAGGGACGTACAGAAAGCTCACCGGAGCGCTTACCTTAATCCCCGCGCTCCGGTGACTTCTATACTTACCTGTGAAGATGGCCGCCGGGATCCTCTGCCTCCGTGGACCGCAGCTCTTCTGTGCGGTCCATTGCCGATTCCAGCCTCCTGATTGGCTGGAATCGGCACGTGACGGGGCGGAGCTACACGGAGCTACACGGAGCCCCATAGAGAACAGGAGAAGACCTGGACTGCGCAAGCGCGGCTAATTTGGCCATCGGAGGGCGAAAATTAGTCGGCACCATGGAGACGAGGACGCTAGCAACGGAGCAGGTAAGTAAAAAACTTTTTATAACTTCTGTATGGCTCATAATTAATGCACAATGTACATTACAAAGTGCATTAATATGGCCATACAGAAGTGTATAGACCCACTTGCTGCCGCGGGACAACCCCTTTAATTGCTGTAATTCCGGCAACTTCTGCAATGAAAAAAAAACACTGACTTAAGTAGGATTCTGCCACAACACATAATATTTGTTTGTAATTCAGTGCACACTATGTAATTGTATGGACCATCTGCTGCATAGAATACTATGAATAATGAAGCAGTACTGTACTTTCATTTCTCCTATATATTTAGCAATTTTCACTATTGCAGTGATTTTAAAGCATTCAGCATATGATAAAAGAGAAAGTTTTTTTCTGAGTATAAGTGAGCAGATCAAAACTTTTCAAGATAATCAGGGACAATTTTTCAAAGTCAATGAAAGCTAACCTATCAAGATGCTAGCAGGAACCTAAAAAATGATGAGCAGAACTGAACAAAACAAATTATTTTATTCTGACCTCATCTCTTTTGGCATGTTCTAGAGGATATTGGCATTCAGACTAAAGCATTTTTCTATTGAGTTTTGATCACAGCATGTGTCCAACTCATTATGCTGCATCTGGACTTGCTGTGAAACCACCAGCAGAACCAGAATTTCAGCACTAGACAACATAAGAGATTGTGATATAGAACATATGGTAAGAATCTCGAACTGGTCCAGAGGAAAACCCAGGAGAATAGTCGTCTTCTGAATTCATATTTTATGGATGTGTACTGAATCCCAATGATTGCAATAATATTGTGAAAAATTAGCTTATGAGCACATCTTATGATCAAAGACAAGAAAACTCAATCATTGTAAGTAAAGAAAGAAGTGTTTATATTGGAACACCTCAGAACCTTTAAGTAGACATCTAAGTAAGAGTAACTTACCATGTTTGCCAAGGCAACATGAATATCACCTCATGGTTATAAGTAAAGATGAGCGAACTTACTCCTCCGAGCTTGATGCTCGCTCCAGTATTAGGGTACTCGAGATGCTTGTTACTCGAGACGAGAACCACGCGGTACTCGAGTCAATTCCATTTCCTTCCCTGCATGTTTTGTGCCATTTTCTGGTCAATAGACATGCAAGGAAGGCATTACAACTTCCTCCTTTGACGTTCCAGCCCCATACCACCCCCTGCAGTGAGTGGCTGGCGAGATCAAGTGACCGCCGAGTATATAAAGCAGTCCCGCCTGCTGCTCGCCTCAGACACACACTGGCAGAGATTAGGGAGAGTGCTGCTGCTATATGGAGAGTGTTAGTGTCTTCAAGAACCCCAACGGTCCTTCTTAGGGCCACATCTGACTGTGTGCATTACTGTTGTGGCAGCTGGGAGCAGTTTTGCACAATTTTTTTGTTTTCATCTTGGGCTATGCAGACTATAGCCTTGTCAGTCTGCAGGCAATTATACAGAGTATAGGGGCAGTACTGGTCAGGCAGGGACATTGGTAGTGTAGAATCTTGTCAACAAGTACCCCAACGGTCCTTCTTAGGGCTACCGCTGACCGTGTGCATTACTGTTGTGGCAGCTGGGAGCAGTTTTGCACTTTTTTTTTTCATCTTGGGCTGTGCATACTATTGTGCTCTCAGTCTGCAGCCAATTATACAGAGTATAGGGGCAGTACTGGTCAGGCAGGGACAGTGGTAGTTTAGAATCCTATCAACAAGTGCCCCAAAAAAGCTCCTCCTTAGGGCTACCTGTGAGCGTGTGCATTACTGTTGTAGTGGCTCACTATTAGCCAGCTAGGCCTTTCTGCAGCCCAGCATATATTTTTTTCGGCCTACAGTGTTCGTTACATAACCTGTGACCCTCCAAGTGCAGGCCAATAATTGCCTAATTTTTTACACCGCTCTGTGCGTCCCGTCAACTTCACGCGCAGCATACGCCCACAGCCGCTGATAGAGGGAAAGACATATACACGCTATCTGGGGTGGTGTTTAAAAAAAAAAAAAAAAAAAAACTGAAAAAACACTCCTCCTCAGGGCTACCTGTGAGTGTGTGCATTACTGTTGTAGTGGCTCACTATTAGCCAGCTAGGCCTTTCTGCAGCCCAACGTATCATTTTTTCGGCTTACAGTGTGCGTTACATAACTGCTGTGACCCTTCAAGTGCAGGCCAATAATTGCCTAATTTTTTACACCGCTCTGTGCATCCCGTCAACTTCACGCGCAGCATTCACCCACAGCCGCTGATAGAGGGAAAGACATATACACACTATTTAGGCTGCTGGTTTACAAAAAAAAAAAAACTGAAAAAACTGCAAATATCTAAAGAAGAACATAATGCGGTCTGTGGAAACTGTAGAGCAGGTATCAGAAAAGCTAAAGCTAATAATTAATTGAGGATTGCAACAGAGGTTAAAGGCAATAAAAAAGGATTTTGAGGGTATGTCAAAAGCAAAAGAAAAGTCAAAAATGCTATAGAATATTTACAGGATAAAAATGGTGAATTGGTTAAACATTATGCCTTCTCTCAGAAAGTAAATGGAACATCAACTGATCTTCCCTGTGGTATTGGAGGAATAAAAGAATGCAGGCTGTCTATAAACAGAGAGATGGTGAGGGAACACTTAGCTAACTTAAATGAACTCAAGTCTCAAGGTCCAGATGAATTACATCCTAGGATACTACAGGAAGCAGCGGAGGTAATTGCTGAACCACTCGCCATAATCTTTGAAAATTCCTTGAGAGCAGTACAGAGTTTGAACAAAATATTAAACAGCATGTATGCAAGTACTTGGATGAGAATGGAGTAAGTAACCAGAGTTAGCATGAGTTTGTTACAAACAAATCATGCCAGACAAATCTAATCTCCTTTTATGACAGAATCACTGACTGGGTTGATCAGGAAAATGCGTTAGATATAGTATTTCTTGACTTTAGTGAAGCATTTGACATAATTATTGAAAAAATGACCAAATATGGGATTGACAAGGCAACTGTTAGGTGGATTCACAACTGACTGAGTGATCGTACTCAATGAGTGGTCATAAATGGCTGCACATCCAATTGGAAGAATGTGTCAGGAGGGGTACCAAAAGACTCTGTCCTAGGCCCAGTGTTGTTCAACATTTTTATAAATGATCTAGAAGAGCTAGAAGGGATAGCTAACACTTGAAAAGAAAGAAACAGGATTCAAAAAGATATAGAAAAGCTTAAACAGTGGACGGCAACTAACAGAATGGTATTTAACAAGAAGAAATGCAAAGTCTTACACCTAGGCAAGAAAAATGTAAAAAAAAGAAAATACAGAATGGGAGGAATTGGGCTAAGCAGCATTCTGTGATTCTACTACACCTCTGGTTCTGACCACCGATGGCAATGTCCAGCCCTGTTGCAACGACAGTGGGTTAAAGGATCATCTGATTGGTGGATATTCTGAGCAGTATACCCTGTCAATCAAATATTGATTAGCTATCCTGAGTATGGGTCATCAATGGTAAAAACCCAGAATACCCCTTTTACTCTATTTCTAAACTGTGTTTTTATAGCAAATGAGACTAGTTAATGCAGACTGAAAGCAGTGGTCACTGGGTGTAGCTACAGTTAGTCTCCATCATCAGGGGTTGCATAGGAGGTCCCCAATAGTTCTGCTACATAAAAGGACAGGAGTATTATAAATAGCATATAATAGTTTTGGGTCCAGGTACAGATTTTGCATTTGGGTCTGGTAACTTTAAATTACACCTCTAGTCAATTATGTTGGCAAATTCTTTTTACACACTAAATTTATGGGGAGGAAAAGAGCTTTTGGAATAACCATGTACCTTAAATAGTACCTCAATTTTTCAGTCACTTTAAATTAATTTCCTCCATTCTTTTTACTTTGTTTTGCAAGTGAACTGAAATGTTTTCATTATTCATTTGTTTTCTCTTTCATTGTGTAGTGTCCAAGAAATAAGAAGCTGGCCTTAAATTACAAGTCATACATTCACAATATTTTACCTCTCGGCATTTTGCTTTGATTGCTATTATGTGTTTTTTTTTCATCTTTGTCATTTAAACGATATCTAAGTGAAAGAGGATTTCACTAAAAATTACTGAAAAATAGAATCTGGGACTATAGTCAAATTGGTAACATTATCTTCCCAGAGTTTTCTGTAGATGAAGCAGTTTAGCCAGGAACAAAGAATACACTGCAGATGTTGGTACCTGCTGCACGAGGATGAATTTTCCAATATGCATGACATTTTTTTTTTTTTAGCAAGAACAGTTAGATTTCTGTACGGTACTGGGAGTATAAACATACTGGTCCAGCCACAGGTTAGAAATAATATGCATGAAACTCTGCTTGGAATGAGATTAGTCACACTGCTCACTGCTATATTTGCACAATGTTAAATATGCATCTGTCACGGACAGTCATGATTTTGCATGTTTTATCATTTTTTCTTTTACGAGTAGAAAGATAATATAAGAAAATCAAATCTAGATATAATAGCAGTTCATTTCACATATAAGAACACTTGGTGACCATTGAATGATAGTGAATATATACTAGAAAGAAATTCGTAAAGAAAATAATCTGTCTACTAGCTTCTATTCTTCACTATCTTTGTATTGGCTGTTTTGTGTACATAATGTCTGAGAAATGTTACTCTTTTATCTATATATATGGCAGAGTTCAATCTCGTGTCTTCAAATTATTCATTGAACAGTAGCAGCACTATTCATTCATCCTGTCTTGGTCATTTACAGCCAATTCTGAATTTGATCCACAACAATAATTAAACCACACAAAAGCCACCTGGCTGTAGGACATGAAAGAATCATATGACTATGAAGAGAAACAAATGGATTATCTGTCTATTCTCAGTACATTCAGAGAATTAAGTCGTCATCATGGTTGATGTCATTTAATGCTGCCAGACTTGTGGCAATCTATTACAGACATATAGTTTAAAAGCATTTAAGAGGTGACAACGCTCAAATTCTTCTCTCGGGGTATTGTGGGACGGGACTGGTGAAATAAAAGAAAAAAAAGCTTGTAGTTAAAATGTTTTCAATATAGACATTTTTCCAATATGCCGTGAATTACAACTTTTTTTAGAGATATCGGCCCTTTCAAGATTGGAGTTTTTCTGCATGAAAATTAAACATGTGCAGCATAAAATCAAGCGGCTAAGAGTTTTAGTGAATCAGTTTCAGTGTGAATCCACTTTAGAATGAGAAAATCCAGCGATCTGAGTAGTGATGAGCAAACATTTGAAATGTTTGGTTCAGCTGGTTTGCTGAACTTTTGCAAAAAATTTGGCTTGGTCCAAATTAGTTCAAGCTTACCCAGAAGTTCATCTAAACCCCTAAACCACTAAAACTAGCGTATAATACTGCCTCATTCTCACGGGCGTCGTTTTGCACACATTCATGCTGCGCAAAAAACAATACTGCACGAATGTGGAAAAAACCCTACCACATGAACGAAGCTCCGTGCATTGAATTCAATGAATGGCTGAGCGCTGCCTGTCATTGGCTGAGCACTCAGCCAATCAGACGCAGCCCTATCAGGAAAAGGGGATTTTACAGTGCCAACGAGTCAAGTGGCTAGACGTGCCTAAGCCCCAACAGCGGCGGTGAGGTGAGTATGTATATATATTTTTTATTTTTTTACACAAGCTAGGGAGGATTTTTAGGGAAGGGCTTATATTTAAAGACATTGCAGGGGTTGCTGGCCTCCCTTTGCTTTCGATGGGGCCGCCGGCAGCAGCAGCGGCCCATTGAAAGCAATGGGAGAACATTGCGATCCTCTGCCACAGCTGTCACAGCTGTGACAGCTATGGCAGGGGAGTCATTACTCCCTGCGGGGACTCCCCTTGTCACTGAACACTGTGACAGTGCTGTCACAGTGTTCAATGCTGAGGGGACTCCCTGAAGGGAATATTTATGCGCAGCATGGACCAATATGGTGCACACATGTACTATGTTTTGCAGGTGCGGGAATTTGCATGCCTGTGAAACACGGACTTGTGAACACACATGGATTCCAATGCGTCAGATCAGACAGGTGTATTCCCATGGTGTAAAAGCACTCTTTCTCTCCAACCCTTGCTGACTGTTTGCAATGGTAGGGGGTGGGATGGGGCGGAGCTAGTTGCTAAGCTCCTGCCCTGTCCCACCTTCTTCCATTGCTGAAAAGGAGAAGAACCAGGCAGCATTCATTAAAAATCCTCTTCTTTATTAGAATAACATGAGGAAGCAAGCAGCTACGTATCGACCCTGTGCTCGGGTCTTTATCAAGCTGACTGCCAACTATGGGGATACACTTAGTACACTAGTCCCCGCTCCATCTCGTCTCCTCCCCTTGTAGAGAGCTTGCAAGTGGAAGGGAATGGGGAGACATTATAGCAGACATAGACTGTTTTTCCCCACCCAATGGCATTGCGGGCTCGACATATATGCACCGGCTCTGGCCGTCTAAATGGGTGCACGAACATTGGATTCATGCGTTTACGCATTTTTATATTGCCGACGCCCATGTGAAAGAGCTCTTAGACAGTATTACACACCAGTGTTCAGGACCTGTGTTGAGAAAATGGAACCAGGACAACCTTGTTTCAGGTAGAACGTTACTAAAAGCTTGGTTCAAGTTTGTGCTGAACTGAACTTTTAGCAAAGCTTGATACAAAACAAGGCTCTACTGATTCGGTTCACTCAATATTAGAACTGAGCAACTGCCAGCGAGGCCTGATCATCAGTGCTGAATTAGCTGTGGCTAGTATTTTACACAATGCCAAGCTTGTGGGGTTTTCTCATGCAATGGTGTAAATGCATAACAAAGACCTACTTAAAGGTCGAAACATAGCAATTGTCTGTATGGAGGAATAGAGCTACAAGTTTTAACTGCATTCATTTATGCTGCCTTCGGCCTCACTTTCTGTTGCTGCTTCCATGTGCAACCAAAGTTTGGGTTCCGATATGGCTTGGCATCTATTTAGTCCAGCCCTTGTGGATATAGCGTAAGTGCTGCTTGTATACCTTTTTTTCTATGAGAGTATACAAAGAATAGTGTGAATGAGGAAAAATATCCAGTGAAAGGGGATCATGTGGATGTAAGCAACAAGTCAATGAAAATTGCAGCCATATACAATGCTAGTACACTTAACTTATGTGTTGGAATGCAAAACTCTCAATGCCTCAGCACAGGTGGGCTATAACAGTAAAGAAGTGCAAAACAACACAAAAATTAGATCTCTGATGAGAGGGTCAAAAATTGACACAAGAAGCATGAATTGATGAACCCTTCGTGTCAGTTGTTCAGAGCATCAAGTGCCTCCATCTAATTTGCGGCAACTTGCAGAAGCTCTCCTGCCCGCTTCGACCAATATTCCTGCATCTATGCTGCAATGAATTGATGTGGTTTTGAAGGCTAAAGGTGGTGCAACATGCTAGTAAATGGTTGTCTGTAAGTGGCCGGTGTATAAAATATGTCATTAAATGGTCACCACTAGAGATGAGCGAACCTACTCGGCCACGCCCCTTTTTCACCCGAGCGCTGCAATTTTCGAGTACTTCCATACTCGGGCAAAAAGATTTGGGGGGCGCCGTGGGTGAGTGGGGGGTTGCAGCGGGGAGTGGGGGGGAGAGGGAGAGAGAGAGGGCTCCCCGCTGCTACCCCCCGCTCCGCCACGCCTCCCCCGCCCCCCAGCGCCCCCCGCATCTTTTCACCCGAGTACGGAAGTACTCGAAAATCGCGGTGCTCGATCGAGTAATTACTCAAAACGAGTAGGTTCGCTCATCTCTAGTCACCACGTTTTATTATAGAATTAAAAGCCTGAGATGTTGTGCACATTACTGTTGCCAAAACCAGACTACATTTTCTGATATGACCTTTTTTACAGATAAAGCTGAAAATGTAATTTTTAATTCCTTCTCACGTAGATCTTCTCATTTCACATTGATTCTCACTTTTAATTTGATTAAATGCTCAACATAAGCAACTATCTCCTATTTAAAGTCTCAGGACAGGATATCAATGTATGATTAGTGGATATCCACTTTCAAGTCCCCAGGAATCAACATACTGTAATGAAGGGGCCATGGCTAGAGGTGTATTAAGGCTTTCCTTTCCCTGGGGCAAAGATTCAGTTTGCTGCCTCTCCTAATTAGTGTAGTGTAATTTTCTTCAATCTTTAACAAATACAGTAGATACTGATTCATTCCTTGCAGGTGAGCCAATATTGATTCTGTTTAAAATCAAAAAGTACAGCATTGTATTCAGGAATTTTGTAATTATTGTAGTCACGAACGCTCACTGGAAGTCATTAACACCTTCCACTTTTTTTGTTCTCGTTCTTTAATCCTCACTTTAAAAGAAGTAAAACTTTTTTAAAATTTTTCCAGCAACTTGTTTTTTTGCAGGACAAGTTGTAATTTCCAGCGGACCATTTAATTTAATTTTCTGTATAATGTATTAAGTTTCTGAGTAAGGTGAAATGGAAAAGACAACACACAATTTTGCCACACTTGGGGGCATGAAGGAATGTTATTTTTCAGCACTCAGGGCATGGTGAAATTGACTTGCTATCCTTATTTTGTGAAAATACTAAATGCATTTTATTTTTAATTCCACTCTTTAAAAAATTAAAATATTAAAAAAAAAATTGTTTCAGCCCTCATAACTTTTTATCTTTCCTTTATGTCAATGTAAGAGCTTTTTGTGTGGAGAGCTGTTATTCATACTAGTACCATTTTAGAGTGAATACAATTTTTGTTCAGTTGTTATTAAATTTTTACTTAAAAGAAAAGTGCCCCCCCCCCCCCAAAAAAAAAAAAATCACAATTCTGACATTGTGTATTTTGGGGTGTTTTGATTAGATTTGAAGGAGAGGGAGGAAGAAGAATGGTGGCTCAGTGGTTAGCACTGTTAACTTTCAGCACTGGGATCTTCGGTTCAAATCTGATTTTTGCAATGAGTTTGTATGTTGTGTGTTTCCTCTGGAGGAGGAAGAAAAAGTGGGAGGAAGAAGGTAGAAGCATCATAATGGCCTTGCAGCACTGAGGTCCTAGGTTCAAATATGAGCAAGGACAACATTTCCATGGAGTTTATATGTTTTCCCAGGGCTTGTGTGGGTTTCCTCCCACACTCCAAAAACATACTAGTAGGTGAACACAGATTGTGAGCCCCAATGCACACAGAAAGTGATGTAAAGAACAGAACTACCTCTTCAAACATAAGACGGTGTTCACACTTATGCAACCACATTATTTATTTATTTATTTATTTTTTATTTTTCCACCCTAAACTATTTCAGTTTGTTTTTCAATGGAATTGTACAGATAACGGGTCACATTGAAGGTGGAAATAAATCTGATTCATCTTTGTCAGATTTTTTAAGATGACAAAAACATGGCATTTTAACAGGGGTGTCCAGACTTTTTAAATCCACTGTATGTACTTTTTAAATAAAGGTGATTATTATGCAGAAAAATAACTTTATGGATCTTAGACAGTGTTGTACACCAGTTTTAGGAGTATTGATGAAGTTCCAGTTCTGTTCAAACTAATTTGAACTAAAGTTTGGAGAACTAGCCGAACAAAACTTTTCAAAACTTTGCTCAACACTACTTTTAAGCTCATTTGCAAAAACTGACTCCCTAGAAGTACATGGTTCTCAAGGGCATACATTAGCTATGTCAATTAATTTGCATCCCTAGCCCCTCTATAGAAGAGTATGAATGAGCTCAATTACATCAATCAGTAGCTAATGGGAACTTGCTAATAGTCTCCAAAAAAAAAAGCTGTAGGGAGAAATAGATAAATTAGCTGAATTAAAAGCAACATTGCAGATGAATACATGTATTTAGATTTCACAGCTCTGTAATGGAGGATCTCTAGTTTATAACAACTACTGTACATAAAAAAACATATTATAATCAGTGCTCTGTGTTCTGTACCTATATGATCATCACATGACCAGGGCAGACACTTAGTCTCTGCAGGTAAACAATAAGGACTCCATTAAGTGACAGAAAGCAGAAATTTTGAAATTGGTGATAAATTTTTAGTAAAAAGCTATAATGTTTAACATATCTTCAATGTATAATGAATTAGCTTTTTGTCCTGAGACTAGAAAACCCTTTTAAGATAAGTTTTTATTTGGTCTGTGCTTTAATTTCGCTGTGATTCAGTTATAGCAATAATAATTCTGCACCCTGAGGGTAACATTGATTTTTTTAATGGAAATTTTTATGCAACATTTACTTTAACTGAAGATGAAGTCATAAAAAGGTCAACCCTCCACTAAGTGAAGTTAAAAATGCTAAATCTCAATATAAGGACAAGGGAGTAAAAAGAGAATTATCATTCAATATACAAAATGTTAATAGAGGACATCTTAAATGGGAAAAATGTAGTGCACCAGAAATTAGTAACTTGGTTGCAATAATGTAACCACAATAATGATATTTTAAAGATGTTGTATAAGATCAGAAAATGGCTACTTTTTCCAAAACCAGCACAACTCTTGTGACCAGTTACAGCCATTCAATGATTTCCTTCCCCAACAATCCCTGCGGGGGCTGCCTTTATCCTATCACTTTCAATGGGGTGGCAGCACTATCGGCCCCATTGAAAGCAATGGGAGAAGATCACAGCTGTGACAGCTGTAGCGGTAGGAATACCCCACTACTTACATGAGGACATTTAAAAGGTACTGCCCAGAAACACCTTTTAAATGTCCTGCTGTAAGTAGCAGGTATCTATTCCCAGCGCAGGAGTTTCCATTAACTCCTGCTCCAATAGAAGTCAATGGAAACTCCTGCCGGTGCAGACCTAGGATAGCCAATTTCCTATCTTTTTTTAGGTGTGTGCTGTTTTGCGCTGCTAATACCGCGCATATGAACGCTTCTATAAGAGACCATTGTTTCCTTTAGAAGCATGCATTATGTGCACGCAAAATACACGCTCGTCTGACTGAGCTCTAAATAGGCACCAACTTATTTAATTTGTCATTGGTTGAGTACTGAACTCCCCTTGGGCTTCAATTCTTATAGTCTTCTTGGGGCCGAATGTATCAGTTTGCAGCAATTTGTGTTTCTATTACAAGACGATAAATTGTGACTATGAACAGCACACTCAGCTCTGTCATTTCTTTCCAGTGTTCTGCACTTCTGTAATCAATCGGAAGTGAACCATAATAGTTCCCTGGAACAATTTGCCTGTGATAAATCAATTTCCTGGGCACTTTTCCTTACATCACCTGTTTTAGTTTGTCTCTGATGTCTTTTTTTTCCTCATGAACATAATGATTGCAGTTAAAATTGTGCATGAGTTGCTTGAACAAGACAATATTCTTGTATATTGATTGATAAAGCATATGAAAAAATCAAAGCAAAGAGTCTATAAATGTCTGATGCAGATGCGTGCATTATGAATATGTTGTCATAAAAAGAGACCAATTACTGACCAATCAGTCAGTTACATAAGGACATTGCTGCAACTCGGATGACCCACACCGACACAGTTGGGAAAAAGAAAAAAAGTGAAAACCTTGGAATTATGAAGCCTCCCCACGAACCTGCGATGTAGTGGATGTCACTTGTAAGTGCAGGCATGGCTCTCATTGAAATGAATGGGAGCCGTGCCTGCAGTTACAAGCACCGGCCACTACACGGAGGTTGGCGGGGAGTCTGATCGGTTAGGGTCCCAAGCGGCAGACCCCGGCTGATCAACTATTGATAATATATCCTGAGGATAGATCATCAATAGTATTTCAACGAAAAAACCCTTTTAAGATCATTCCAATAGCACAACTTGAAAAAGGTGAGGGAGACCACAAGGGTAACAGCAAAAGCCTTACAGAAGACTCTGCAAATGGTTAAAACTTCTGTTTGTGTGCCCATTATTAGAAAAACAGTGAATTAGAATGGTGTTCATGGAAGGACATCTCAAAAGAAGCCGCTGCTGTCAAAAAAAACATTGCGACCTGCCTCAAGTCTGCTTGAGACCACCTGGATGTTCAACAATACTTCTGGGAAAATGTTCTATGGTGAGACGAGATGAAAGTGGAACTTTTTTAGCACAAAGCACAGCACTATGCTTGGAGAAAAAGAACGCTACACACTAACACCAAAACCTCATTCTTAGAGCTTCACACAAGCATATATCGGCCATGTTTTCACAGCCGGCTGATGTACGATACAATCTGATGCATTGGATTCCAATGCATCAGGTCACACAGGCATTTTCTGCCGGGCAGGAAGGATAGTCCTTGAACTATCTTTCTGGCCTGACTATGGCCACTGCTATAGACTCCTATGGGAGCCAATGACAGAGGCCGGAAAAGGGAGGTGGGAGAGAGTTTAGCAGCGTGACTGATAAACTTTCTTCCCCTTCTCTTCTCCTTTCTGCTCCTTGCCGCTATTTGCAATGGGAGGAAACACAATGGGGGTGGAGCTAAGCTCTGAACCGCCCCACCCACTCCCATTGCTGGCTACGGACAAGGGGCAGGAAGAGGGCGGGAGCTTTGTTCCGCCCCTGTTCTTCCCCCTCCCATTGCAAACTGCCAGAGGGGAGGAGAGAGGCGAGGGGGAGGGAAGGGGGAGATATGCATGTGCTAAGCTGTCTTCCTCCTGCCTGGTGGCAAATACTGCCAAGCCCGTGCATCACATGGTAGCGTATATCGACGGCCATGAAAACGCCGGCCGATACATGCTCGTATGAATAAGCCCTTAAGCTGTATTTACATGGGCAAGCGCAATATAATTACTTTTCTGCGAGTGTGATACGTTTTGCGAGAAAAACACTGGGTATTGCATCACTGTACATTGAAGTTTCATGTACCTTTTTCATGCTCGTGAAAAGAAAATTTCATGTTGCTCCGGCCCTTTTACTGGAAAAAAATCACATTGCATCACACTCACACATGGCATGCAACTGTGATACGATTTTTGCCTCTCATAGGAAATAATGGGTGATATCGCCCAAAAATAAGATAAGTTCACAGCCTGCTCTTCTTGTGATTACTGAGGGAACAAGAAACTCTACAGTGGATGAAACATCTTACAGGATCCTTACAGCTGTCCACGACCTTAAACTAAAGAGACATTGGGTGATGCAAAAAGAAAATGACCGAAATTACACAAGTAAATCAACTAATGAACAGTTGAAAAAGAAGATTTGTGTTTATGATTAACTAAGTCAGAGTCGTAACCTTAAGATGCTGTTGCATGACCTGAAGGGGGCTGTACATACATGACATTCCAGAAATATTGATGAACTGAACACAGGGAGAATCTATAGCCTATGTGGCTATATCTTAATAGAGCATCCTTACCATATTTCAAATCCTTTGCTGAATTTACTTGAAATCTGATCAACAGTGGGCTGGAATGCTACAACACAAATAGAGTTAAATGATTATTTATATTTCAAACAACTTGTGCTTATATGAAAGCCAGTATGATAAGTAGTACAGATGAGCGAGTATACTCGCTAAGGCACTACTCGCTCGAGTAATGTGCTTTAGTCGAGTATCTCCCTGCTCGTTCCTGAAGATTCGGGAGCCGCCGCAGCTGACAGGTGAGTTGCGGCGGGGAGCAGGGAGAGCGGGCGGGAGAGAGGGAGAGAGAGATCTCCCCTCCGTTCCTCCCCGCTCTCCCCCGCAGCTCCCCGCCCCACACCGGCCCCCGAATCTTTATGGACGAGTGGGGAGATACTCGTCTAAAGCACATTACTCGAACGAGTAGTGCCTTAGCGAGTATACTCGCTCATCCCTAATAAGTAGCAAAAATACAAATAGATTTAGTTTTTTAAGTTACATTTTTGTGCTGAAAATTGCTCTAAAGTTGTGGAGATTATGGGTCTCACTTCCTTCTAATTTGCTGTCAACTGACTTTTGTCAAGTAAATTATGTCTCCATTACAAGAGATAACAAGATGGAATGCAGAAAGTGGCACAAGGTGATGACTCATGCAGTCCATAGAAGAAAGGCATGCATTAAAAAACAGTAATTTTCCATTTTAAATGTTAAACAGTTAAGTATTGAAATTCAATATTAAATTTTATTTTTTTTCTTTCTAATACATTTTTTATTGAGATAATGTTTAATATCCAACATCATAACATACATACGTTTAGTAAACAATTTCTTATTAGTCTTTTAACTTTAATCCTGTGCTTATCTTTGCATCCCATTTTCTTTTGGGACAGATATTGTGGCTAGGGTTTGGGGGACGGAATGTGGAAAGGATGATATGGAAGGGAAACTAGAAATTCTGTTGGGAAAGAGTAAGGGTGTGGGTGGAGAAGGGATAACAAAATGTCCATTCCTTATTGTTCACTTTTGTGTAAATCACCAAATTTATTCAGAGAGTTCTGTCCCATATTGGGAACATAAATCGTGGCAAACATACCAGCATAGCCACACACGTCAAGGAGAAACATAATAACAACCCTGACGTATTACTCTTCCAGGGTATAGAAGTCATCAGAAATAATGGTAGAAGAGGCGATCTTGATTGCAAATTGCTGCAAAAAGAATGCGGTTGGATATTTCGACTTGAGACCTGTTCACCCAAGGGCCTTAATGAGTGTCTATCCTTCTCATCCTTTATCTAATATTTCCCCTTTGGGTTTACTGAAACCTCTCGAGATACTCGCAAGTTCACCATCCACGATGTAGCTGGATTGTCAATAAATAGATGTTTCATCTTTACTGGCATCAAGTACCAAACTAGACCAGATATTTGTCTTATAATGTATCAAACTACTTATAGAAAATCCCTGTAATCGGTATATATTAATGATAGAATTAAAATCTATCACCTCTATGACCTCAGGGCCCATTATCCTGCTACCATTACCATCACATATCAATTCTAATAGGGACTGTTCAGTACTCTTGAGAGATCAACTTTGATAACTCTGATTTTCACCCCTAAATCAAGTCCTAGCAAACGTATGTAGGACAACTACATCATGCTAACTACCATTTATTGTCCATCACTAACCATCATATATCTTCCTTCATAATAGGATATCCCGATATACATCACAGGAAAATACCTATATATCATGTCTATATCTTTCCCTACTTTGATGGGATTGGCTTGGTACATAATTCTGGTATAGATATCAATAGTAATATACTTACTGATTGGCATTTAATGTATCATCTTTTGGGGCTAAATTGGTCCTGAGGGTGATCCGTCCTATATGGCCCTCTTCACATCCTCGTCTTGTAATCTTATTTATGTATATGTGAATCATATACAATACCTACCGTGACCCGAATATTTTGGAGGAAATCCACTTGAGCAGTGTTGCCATGACAACATGACGCGCAGGATTCACTGCTGCTCCGAATTACATCATCGGAGCGCCCGGCCAAGTCGTAGCGCATGTGTGTGATTAGTGGGGGCATGGCCGGATTATGGCATTAAACTTACCGAAATTGTATGTGAGTAGTGTCTGGCGTTGCCATGACTTCACTACGCTAAAGCGTCATGGGCTGGTCTGGATCGCGTCATGAATGTAACATCGTGATAACACGGCAGTAACTCATTGAAGCCGCAGCACCCTGTATAGCCACAGCGCTTGCGCATCATTAATTAAACATCCCGGGATTACGGCAATGGCTCTTTCTAGGCATAGAATGTATACATCGACCGTGCATGCGCGAGGATTGTCAAGCATCGCGATCACACAGCAGTATGGGACAGAACACACCCCCTTAGTTCATTGGAGCAGCTCGGGACGAACCCCAGTTAGGTAGGCGGGGCTACAGATATATTAGCCCATCTAAGGAGTACTCTTACCATCTATGCTCATTTGTTATCAGGCAGCCGTGTGTGCTGCATGTTACCTTCAGTGTCACAGCATCCTGATGATACAATCTTAAAAAAATAGATTGTTGAAACGCTTCGATGGGGATAAGGGGAACTATGTTGTACATACCCTACATTACCAAATGATCAGTTAGACTAAATTTTCTGATTACTCAAGTTAGAGGTGGATTGAAACAGAGTATGATCGGGCTATAGATCATCTCATGTTATAGGCACAAGGGCTTTACATTAATCCTATTTTACCAGTAAAGCAATATCCAGTGTGACATAAAGTACGCACACTGCCCTCTGGCTGATTATTAGGGTATCCTAACTTTTGGATTATGGCCAGTATTTCCGATCTGTTTGTATCTGATCATAACTTGAGACAGGCACCACTGATCTCAGTTTATGCATCTTGGACTGGTTCTAGATAAAAGCTGTTTGTTAAACCACTAATGCACAGGATTTCATCAATCCCAGAATACTGTTGCATTAGCTCGTTGATAGTCAGGAGGGTGATTATGGTCCATTCAATAAAGGGCATACAGTGGCCCTACCTTTGACTACCTCAGCCATAGTGCCTTTCAATCGCTAAGACTAGTAGGATGGCCCCATATCGTGCTATAACACTAACTAATCTAGGTTTATCAGAAATAGTTGGGAGTGTAAAAAGGGTTATACCAGTACAAATCACCTTACACACTATCTCAACTTATAATTCTATGTTGTTTGTGGACATGCCATTTTTTTAATCATTTATAATAAAAGTTATATTTTAGTATTATTGGTCCTTTCGGTGATAAATCCTCTTTACTTAAAGGACGTTACTGTCACGGTGACACCCCTTAGTTGCTAGAAACATCTATGGCAAGTATTTGAGATTTTGATGCGTTTATTTTATAATATGATATGTTGCTAAAATTTTCTATTGTTTGTCAAATTGCTCAGAGTGAGCCAAGATGATGGGTTATTGCGAATACTATATCATCTGCAAATAGGCCTATTTTGTGTTGCCTAAATACTAGTGCAATGACTCTTATATTGATGTTTCCCCTAATAGCCTCCGCAAAGGGCTCCATAATAAGAATGAATAGAAGTAGGGACAGGGGAATCTAGCCATGTGCTGAGGGTAGTGGTGCTCTCTTCTTCCTGTACTCCTCTACTCTTCTCTCTACTTCCTGTGCTGTCTGTGTGCTAAGGGAGCAGTGGCCCGACCAAGCCTACTTAGCAGATTCCTGTAGCAGTGGGTCATCTCGTGTCACTGCTCCCAGCATCTGCTTCACCTGTGAAGAAGATTGGAGGAGTGCAGGAAATAAATACATGGAATCTTAATGGGTAGAAATACAGGGAAGGAAAACTAATAAAATCCTGATAGACGTTTTCTATAGGCCACCAAAAATAACAGAAGAAACTGAAAACCTATTATTAAGACAAATAGATAAGGTGTTAAACTGCAATGAAGTAATTATTATGGGAGACTTTAATTATCCAGATATAATATGGGAGGATGAAACCTAGGGATCTCACAAGGGTGATTAGTTCTTGAGAGCAATTAAAGATAACTACCTTATCCAACTTATGCGGGAGCCAACCGAAGGGAAGGCCACTCTGGACTTATTATTAACTAACAAACCGGACAGTATCATGAGAGTGCAGCTTAAGGGACATTTAGATAATAGTGACCACAATATAATTAATTTCTAGCTGTCATTAAAAAGGAAGCTTTATCAGGGAGCGACAAAAAAACTAAATTTTAGTAAAGCAAAATTTGATCAGTCCAGAATTACTCTTGGCAACAGTAATTGGGACAACATCCCCAAAAATAATAGCACAGGCGGCAAATGGGAGAAGTTTAAAATCATCCTAATTACCTCATGTGAGCAGTTCTTGCCCTTTAAGCATAAGAAATACAAGTAGAACAAAACCAATGTGACTTGACAAGACTGTGAGGGGGCAATAAGTAAAAAAATAGAAAGCGCTTAAATTACTCAAACAAGAAGGCAGTGAAGAAGCACTAAAAACATACAGGGAAACAAACAAAGTATGTAAGGATAAGATTAAAACTGCTAAACAGGAGTCAGAAAGACCGCTTGCCAAAGAGAACAGAAATAACCCTAAACTATTTTTCAATTATATAAA
Organism: Eleutherodactylus coqui; assembly: GCF_035609145.1. Taxonomy (NCBI): domain Eukaryota; kingdom Metazoa; phylum Chordata; class Amphibia; order Anura; family Eleutherodactylidae; genus Eleutherodactylus; species Eleutherodactylus coqui. The sequence continues at coordinate 65,054,102 of NC_089842.1, forward strand.
CGGTAAAAGGATTTGCACTGAAAGTACTGCCCCTTTAACAAATAATACAGGAGAAACCATAGAAGATGATGAGGGGAAGGCAAATCTATTAAATAGTTTTTTCTCAAGTGTATTCATGAAGGAAAAAGAAATGTCATATGAGATACAGGGGGATAAAACCAGCCCCCCGCTAAATATCACCTGCAGGAAGAATTGCGGAGCTGGCTAAAAAAGATTAAAATCAACAAATCAAGGGTTCTAAGGGAACTAAGTGACATGATAGATTGCTATTTCTTATATTTACGGACTCTATTAGTAGTTTTAATAGAAGAGAACATGGCCAGCAGCCTATTTTCCCACCATAACACTTGCAAAAGACTTTATATGGATTGCTTGGGTACTGGATAACATCCCTTTAATAGGATTGTCTGTAGTAAAAGAATAAACTGAGCAGTACTTACCTCTCTGCCGCCACCAGGATCCTATGCTGCAGCTCTACTCTAATCCCGACATTTTGTTGTGAACGCTGACATCGCCAGAAGTTATGAGATCACTGTAGCCAATGAAAGGCTGCAGTGTCACATTGCTGAACTCTGGCATTATGGACTCAAGATGTGAGTGCTGATGCCAGGAGAATGAGCAGTTACCTGATTGCTGTGACATTAGCTATCAAAAAAAAAATGCCTGAACCAGACCAGGGCTGCAGCTCTGGAGCCTGGCGGCAGCAGAGAAGTAAGCACTGCTCAGTGTATTCTTTTACTGCAGACAAACCCTACTAAAGAGATGTTGTCCGGTACCCAAACAATCCATTTAAAGTCTTTTGGCAAGCCATGGGAAGATAGGCTGCTGGTTATGCTCTCTTCTTTTAAAACTGCTGAAGTTTAGCCTTTGTAATTGTAAAGTTTGTATCCAGTTCTCTGGACTATAATTTACTTTTGTATTGTATGAGTATATAACATGAAGAACACATTTCATAAAATAAATTAGATTGGAAAACTGGGCATTGTAGAACTAGAACTAAATTATATTGTAAGTAGGGCTAGATTATAGGAAGGAGCAAATTATTGACCTTGGGTATCAACCAATCTTGATATGGTCCTGATTGTAGAAGGGTGGGAGAATGGCCCATCGTCAGGCTATTTCAACTTGACATCCTCGTTAACACTTCACTGTAAAATAAGAAACTTGATCATTAACGTAGTAAAATGTTGCTTTGCAAATGAGTACAACAGATGAATCCATTTGCCTCAGCAGCAGGTAAGGAAAGCCTCTATAGTTATTGCATAGTATTAAATCAAAATTGTTTGGAAAGTACGTTAACTATCTTTAATGTTCTTTGAAGGTCAGTCTGCATCCGTTTCAGAAGCTTCCTGTAAACGTAAAACCCAAGGGATGGATAAAAAGAGTGAAATTTTCTTGGTCTGGCTCTGATATGGAAATTCTATACATACCAAAGAGATCAAATGTAATGGCTTCCCAAATATTTAAGCACACGCATAGCTTTGAATTACTGATACCTTAACCCTTAACTATGCTGGTGGTATAAAATGTCCTTTCTATGCTGGTGAAGTTTGTGAGAATCCATCTTAAAAAAATGAACTAAAATTACAATACCCCATAATTAACTTTTTATTAAGTTAAAGCTCACAAAATATAACACTCAAAATCATCATTTTTAGGCTAAATTTGCTGACTTACATATTAACTGGGGGAAAAAATTAAAAATAAAAAGCTATCAATGCTTGTGGAAGACAAGAGAAATCATACATGCTGGGATCCGCCAGACCCCACCGCCACAGTTAAATGATTTGGTATTAGTTGCCTACCCTTCTTAGTTTAATAATTTTACATTTAAAATTTGGAATGCAACATAATATGGTAATTTAAATTTAAGACAAGAGTTTAAAGGCAATGTGTCATTATACGATGACCTATTGTTTAGAAGCATTGTCCACTTCTAGCTGTTTTGCTGCAGAGAGCAGACATCCATTTACAATGTACAGTGGCCCTGGCTGGTATTGTAGGCTGAGTCCCATTCAGCTCAATAGTACACAGCATGCAGTACCAACTCATGCCACTGCACAATGTACAGAGCTGTCTGCTTACTGCAGGAAAACATCTAGAAGTGAGGCAACCCATTTAACTCAAGTTTCTGGTAAATGACTTAAAAAAAAATACTAATATCTTGCAATATACCCTTTGGAAACTAAGCCTAATAATAGGTTGACACTTTCTGCTTTGTACAACATGAACATTGGCGTTGGACAAAATAGACTGGAAAAGAGCCATTGATTTCTATGGGAGAGTGTTTGGGGCATGTTCTGTGATATGTGCAGAAGTCACTGTGTAGGGAGCTGTTCTTCATATCTTCCTGAAGAGTCCATTTCTCTGTACACACCTTCAAATATTCTTGGAGTGTCCATTTCTATTTTGTTATTAAAAAAATGACTTAAAGGCATTATGTCTTGAGCGATTTTGCTTGTCACGAATACATCCGAGCTGCAGCTGAGTCCAGAAGGGAATAGTAGTGGCTGTCCACACATACATACCACTGCTCCATGCACTTCAATTGAACCTCCGGAGATAGTCAATTTGATTATCTCCAGCGTCCCATGGATGTGAATGGAATTGTGGTACACATGCATGGCCACTCACTGTAATTCACTTTGGGATTAAGCCACAGCTGTAATGTAAGCATGGCAGGTAAAAGCTGTTGTGATACAAGCCCTTTAATACTTTGCTAGTCCAGTGGATTTGCAGTTGGTCAAAATATAGATATCAGAATGCTGTTGTTAACGGAGTGTTTTCTTAGCAGGGACGAGTTACAAGTGGTAACCACAAGGGCCTGTCCTGGGTCCTATACTTTTTAATATGTTCATAAGTAACATAACAGGAGGTTAAATAGGTAAAGTATGTCTGTTTGCTGATGACAAAAAAAGTATGCAATAGGATTGATTGACCGTGGAAAATGTTTTAGCTTTACTGCATAAATGATCAAAATAATGAAAACTGCAGTTTAATGTATCCAAAATAATGTATGTAAAATAATACACTTGGTGTTCAATGTATGTAAAATAATGCATTTGGATAGAAGAAATCCTCAGACTGAGTATCGTATTAACTGTTCTGTGTTATCCTGGACTTCAGTAAAGAAGGATTTAGGGGTTCTCATTTCTTACAGCCTCAAAATGAGTCAATAGCGTAGTCAGACAGCAGAGAAAGGAAAGAAGATGCTTGGTTGCATATCTAGAGCTATAACCAGCTCAAAGAGGAACATAATGTTTCCACTGTATTGAACTTTCGTAGGGCTACCTCTGGAATACTGTGCACAGTTCTGAAGACCTCATTTTCATAAAGACAATGATAAAAAATGAACATACTAGAACAAACCTAAAGATGGGCTACAAAAATGGTGGAAAATTTCAATAACAAATCAGGAAAGACTTAAATAACTTAATTTGTATGTCCAGGAGGAAAGAAAAGAGGGTCATGATTAGAGATGAGCGAGCACACTCGTCCAAGCTTGATGCTCGTTCAAGTATTAGGGTACTCAAGATGCTCGTTACTCGAGTCGAACACCACGTAGTACTTGAGTCAATTACAATTCCTTCTCCGCATGTTTAGCGCCATTTTCTAGCCAATAGACATGCGGCGAAGGCATCACCACTTCCTCCTGTGACTTGCCAGCTCGCCCCCCACCATAGTGAGTGGCTGGGCTGATCAGGTGACCGCCGAGTACTAAAAGTGGTCCCGCCTGCGACACGCTTGAGACGCATGCTGGCAGAGGTTAGGGATAGTGCTGCTGCTGATATAGGGACAGTGTTAGAGTAGGATCCTGTCGTCAAGAACCCAAACTGTCCTCCTTAGGGCTACTCATCATAATGTACATTACTGTTGTGGCTGGCTGGGAGCAGTAGTGCACCAATTTTTTTTTTTTCAGCATCCAGGGCTGTGCAGGCAATTTCATAAGTCAGAGTGTAGGGACACAGCTACTTATATAGGGAAAGATTTACAGTCCTCCTGATCCTCTGTGCAAGAACCCCAACGGTCCTTCTTAGGGCTACATCTGACCATGTGCATTATAGTTGTGGCTGGCAGGGAGCAGTAGTGCATCAATTTTTGTATTACACATCTAGGCCTGTTCCCAGCCTTTCAGTAATAGCGTTCTCAGCCTGCAGTGCCGTACAACCAGCTCTCACCGTGAAACTGCACTCTAACATTTCCTAGCCTACTGCAAACTACTTCAGTTATACCGTTCTGTGTCTGCAGTGCATAACGCAGAGTTTAGGGACACAGCCACTTCTATAGGAAAAGTTATACAGTCCTGATCCTCCATGCAAGAACCCCAACGCTCCTTCTTAGGGCTACATCTGACCGTGTGTTTTACAGTTCTGGCTGGCTGGGAGCAGTAGTGCATCAATTTTTGTATTACGCATCTAGGCCCGTTCCCAGCCTTTCAGTAATAGCGTTCTCAGGCTGCAGTGTGATACAACCAGCTCTCACCGTGAAAGTGCACCCTAACATTTCCTAGCCTACTGCAAACTACTTCAGTTATACCGTTCTGTGCCTACAGTGCAATTGACAGAAGTCTCACCACTAAACAGTACTGTAATATTTCCTGGGCCACTGCAAAGTATTTCAGCTCTGCCACTGTGCAGAGCGTCTCACAATACCCTTTCCTTGGTGGGGTTGAGATAGCTGCAGTTACCAGCACTATCCACTGGCTTTAGAGTCTTCTCCCACTCCATAGAGCCTTTCTTATCTACAAGTCTCTGCAAGCAGTAAATTACTCCTAGGTATCAGCGCAAGACAGCGGGTTAATTTTTTCAAGTCACAGCACAGAGCCTCCGCTATCTACAAGTCTCTGTGTGCGGTGAATTAAGCCACAGTTGTCAGTGCTGTAAAGTCGGGTAATTTATTTGGGCCCTGCTCTATTATTAATCCGCCATGATGAAGAGTAGGGGTAAGAGTGGAGGACGCGGGCGTCCAAGTGAGGGTGTGGGCACAGGCCGAGTTCCTGGGCGTGGTGAATCACAGCTGGCTGCTGTGGGATTAGGAGAGAGGCAAGTTTCTGGGCTCCCCAGCTTCATATCACAATTTACGGGTCCGCGTGCTAGACATTTATTACAAACAGAGCAGTGCGAGCAGGTCCTGTCGATGGTGGCAGAAAGTGCGTCCAGCAATGTATCGACCACCCAGTCTTCTATGCAGTCCACTACTCCCGGCCTAGTGACTGCAACTCTGAATCCTCTGGCTGCTACTCCTTCCTCCCAGCCGCCTCACTCCATGAAAATTACATATTCTGAGCAGGCAGACTCCCAGGAACTGTTCTCGGGTCCCTGACATGAGTGGAAAAAAAATGGTTCCTCTCTCACATGAGGAGTTTGTCGTGACCAATGCCCAACCTTTGGAAAGTTCCCGGAGTCCGGGTGATGAGGCTGGGGACTTCCGGCAACTGTCTCAAGAGCTTTTTCTGCGTGAGGAGGATGATGATGCTGAGACACAGTTGTCTGTCAGTGAGGTAGTAGTAAGGGCGCTAAGTCGGAGGGAGAAGCGCACAGAGGATTTGGAGGAAGAGCAGCTGGACGATGAGGTGACTGACCCCACCTGGTTTGCTAAGCCTACTGAGGATAGGGCTTCAGAGGGGGAGGCAAGTGCAGCAGCAGGACAGGTTCGAAGAGGCAGTGGAGTGACCAGGGGTAGAGGCAGGGCCAGAGCGAAGAATCCCCCAACTGTTTCCCAAAGCACCCCTTTGCGGCAAGCCTCCGTGCAGATGGCTAGGTGTTCAAAGGTGTGGATGTTTTTTAGTAAGAGAGAGGACGACCGACGAACAGTGGTGTGCAACCTGTGTCGCACCAAGAAGAGCCGGGGAGCCACCACTACCAGCCTCACTAGCATGCGCAGGCATATGATGGCCAAGCACCCCACAAGGTGGGAAGAAGGCCATTCACAGTCACCACGTCCCACCACTGCCTCTTCCCCTGTGCCCAAACCTGCCACACAGATCCAATACCCCCCTCAGGACAAAGGCACAAGTGCCCCCCGGCCTGCACCCATACCCTCACCTCCACCGTCCTCCACTCCATCCAGCAATGTCTCTCAGCGCAGAGTTCAGCCGTCGCTAATACAAGCGTTGGAGCAAAAGCGTAAATACGCCGCCACCCACCCGCATGCACAAGCTTTAAACGTGCACATTGCCAAACTAATCAGCCTGGAGATGCTGACGTACAGGCTTGTGGAAACGGCGGCTTTCATAAACATGATGTCTCGCGCTACTCGGTCCGCAGTCGGTCCCCACTATTTTTCCCAGTGTGCCATCCCAGCCCTACACCAGCCCTATCTCCCGCAACATAAATCGTGCACTCACCAACGCGGTTACTAGGAAGGTCCACTTAACCATGAACACGTGGACAAGTACTGGTAGGCAGGGCCACTATATCTCCCTGACATTGGGTGAACTTGGTGTAGGCTGGGACCGAGTCAGAGCCTGGGACAACTCACATCCTACCCACACAAAGAATAGCGGGTCTTACCTCGGTGCTGGTATCTGCGGCGTTTTATGCCACCTCCTCCAAACCCTCCCCCTCCTCTGCCACCTCTACCTCTCAATTAAGTGTGAGCACGTCACCGGCAGTCAGTAGTGTGCGGCAGCACAGCAGTGGGCAAGCGTTAACAAGCCGTGCTGAAGCTAATCAGCTTAGATGACAAGAGGCACATGGCCCCCGAGCTGCTGCAGGTTTTGACAGAGCAGACCGACCTCTGGCTTTCGCCGCTGAGCCTCCAACCGGGCATGGTCGTGTGTGACAACAGCCGTAACCTGATGGCGGCTCTGCAGCTTGGCAGCCTCACACATAGGCCATACCTGGCCCACGTCTTCGATCTGGTGGTTCAGTGGTTTCTGAAAAACTACCCCCACTTGTCTGACCTGCTCGGCAAGGTGCGCCGCCTCTGCACACATTTCTGCAAGTCCACCACAGACGCTGCCACCCTGAGGACCCTGCAACGTTGGTTTCAGCTGCCACAGCACCGACTACTGTGCGACGTGCCCACACGCTGGAATTCTACGCTGCGCATTTTGGCCAGGCTGTACGAGCAGCACAGAGCAATAGTGGAATACCAGCTGCAACAGCCTCCACAATTCTTTACTGAGGAGTGGGCATGGTGGGCAGATATCTGCCTGGTCCTCGGAAACTTTAAGGAGTCTACCCAGATGGTGAGCAGCGATGCAGCAATCATTAGCGTTACCATCCCGCTGCTTTGCCTGCTGAGAAGTTCGCTGCTAAGCATAAAGGCCGACGCTTTGCGGGAGACGGGGGATGACAGTGTGTTGCTTGATAGCCAGACCACCCTCTTGTCTATATTTCAGCGCATTTTGGAGGAGGAGGAGGGGGGAAGAGACAGCTGGGCACACTGCAGAGGGTACCCATACTGCTTGCCTGTCATCTGTTCAGCGTGTATGGGCTGAAGAGAAGGAGGAGCATCCTGAAAGTCATCATCCTAGTGAGAAAAAGCGATGTGTTGCGTACTGGGACTTTGGCACACATGGCTGACTTCATGTTAGGCTGCCTTTCCCGTGATCCTCACGTTACACGCATTATGGCCAATGCGGATTACTGGGTGTACACATTTCTTGACCCACGGTATAAGGAGAACCTTTCCACTCTCATTCCCGAAGAGAAAAGGGGTACGAGAGTGATGCAATACCACAGGGCCCTGGTGGAAAAAGTGATGCTAAAGTTCCCATCTGACAATCTGACAGCGCCAGTGGCAGAAGACGCAGTTTAGTTGGTCAAGTAGCAGGGAAGGAGGAGGGATTAGGCAGCATATCCAGCACAGGCAGGGGAACACTCTCCAAGGCTTTTGCCAGCTTTATGGCTCCCCAGCAAAACTTTGTCACTACTCCCCAGTCAAGGCTGAGTCGGAGGGAGCACTGTAAAAAGATGGTGAGGGAATATGTAGCTGATCGTACCACCATCCTCCTTGATGCCCCTGCTCCATACAACTATTGGGTGTCAAAGCTGGACACATGGCACTAGCGTCTTGTCAGAGAGGGTGTTTAGTGCAGCTGGGGGAATCAGCACGGATAAGCGTACCCACCTGTCAACTGCCAGTGCCGACATGCTTACACTCATAAAGATGAACAAAGCCTGGATTTCCCCAGACTTCTCTTCTCCACCGGTGGAAAGAAGCGGAACCTAATAATACTTTTCGCTGCAATAGGAGAAAAATGCATCCTCAACCACCACAAGAAAAGGGGGAATTAGCTTTGTCAATCACTCTCGGCCCAAAAGGCTCTGTTCAAAAGTTTTTTTAAATTTTTTAAAGTTTTAAAAGTATTGATACTTTAACAGAAAACAATTTTTTTTCACAGGGCTGCCTCCAGGCTCTGTTACAAATTAACCAATAACGAGCTGTATCTTTAAAAAAGGTTTATGGTTTTCATCTGCCCTCGCGGTTGAGCAATTTTTCACGGGTGCACTTGTACACTTGGTAAACCAATTTTTCTGGCCCTCACTTATACTGTTATCTAACTAATTTTTCCGGCTTTCGCCTACACTCTTGGTAACCAAATTTTTCAGGTGTTCGCTCATACGCTTGGTACACCAATGTTTCAGGGGTCCGCCTATACTCTTGCTACAGAACTGTTACAGGGGTCAGTCTATACTTTTGCTACAGAAATGTTACTGTAGTCTGCCTATACTCTTGCTACAGAAATGTTACTGGGGTCTACCTATACTTTTGCTACAGAAATGTTACTGGGGTCCGCCTATGCAGTTTCTACTGAATGGTTTGAGGGGTTCACCTATACTTTTGCTACAGAAATGTTAATGGGGTCCGCCTATACTCTTGCTATAGAAATGTAACTGGGGTCTGCCTATACTTTTGCTACAGAAATGTTACAGGGGTTTGCCTATACTTTTGCTACAGAAATATTACTGGGGTCCGCCTATACTCTTGCTACAGAAATGTTACTGGGGTCCACCTATGCAGTTTCTACTGAATGGTTTGAGAGGTTCGCCTATACTTTTACTACAGAAATGTTACTGGGGTCTGTCTATACTTTTGCTACAGAAATGTTACTGGGGTCCGCCTATACTTTTGCTACAGAAATGTTATTGGGGTCCGCCTATACTCTTGCTACAGAAATGTTACTGGGGTCTGCCGATACCTTTTCTACTGAATGGTTTGAGGCGTTCACATATACTCTTGCTACGGAAATGTTACAGGGGTTCGCATATACTTTTGCTACAGAAATGTTACAGGGGTTTGCCTATACTCTTGCTACAGAAATGTTACTGGGGTTTCTCTATACTCTTGCTACAGAAATTTTACTGGGGTCTGCCTATGCTGTGGGTGCACAAAGACTTCCCATAGCGATGCTTTACCTATCTGGCAGAAATACACTGACTGACTTGGGCAGAAATGTGGGCCAAAGCCCAGGTCCTTGGCGGGGTGAAATTCTGTCATGTTTGGTAACTTTGATTTCTTCCTGTGTAATACCATCTTTGTGCACCCACAGCATAGGCAAGCCCAAGGAACTCAAAGACTTCCCATTGCGGTGTTGAGCTATCTGAAACCTACATAGAATGGGGACCCATGGATTTCCCATAGCTACTTAACTCACAGCACCTTGGGTCACACAAAATGTAGGCTGGGACCGAGCCTGACCCAGGGTCCACTCATATACTTCCCACACAAAGTATTGCGGATCCTACCTTGGTCATGGTTTCTCGGCCTTATTATGCCACCTCCTTCTCCTGCCTGGGGTCTGGGGATCAGCACTGGGCAACATGTATTTTCTCTCGTGTTATCACAGTTATCTGAGACACTGGTTTTGGCCAAACAAAAGGAGCGTTACTGAATTAGTGAGACGTTCACAGCTGCGCTAGCATCCGACTCCGCTTAATGCCCATGATTAATGAGGGTGTGAGCCAAGGTCCTTGGCAAGGTGAAACTGCCATGTTTGGGCACTCTGATTTCTTTATGTGTAATACTTTCCTTGGGTTCCAGGGGCTCGCCTATGCTGTGGGTGCACAAAGACTTCCTATTGCGGTGTTTTACCTGTCTGGCACAAATACACTGACTGACTAGGGTAGAAATGTGGGCCGAGGTCCTTGGCGGTGTGAAACTCTGCGATGTTTGGGCACTCTGATTTCTTCCTGTGTAATACCATCTTTGTGCATCGACAGCATAGGCAAACTCAAGGAACTCCCATTGCTTTCTTGAGGCTTCCAATTGCCGTGTTGAGCTATCTGACACCTACACAGAATGAATTCTGTGGGGACACATGGATTTCTCATTGCTATGTAACTGGCGGCACCTTGGATCACACAAAGTGGAGGCTGGGACCGAGCCTGACCCTGGGCCCGCTCACATACTTCCCACACAGAGTATTGCTGCATTGTGGAGATGTGTAGAAGTGCTGGCACCTGAGTCCCCTTTATGCCCACGTTTGCGGCTCCTGACAATTTTGTGATGGAGGTGGCACGGAATTGGAATGATGATCGTACATCAATTTATCATCAATCCTCAACAGCATTGTGGGTTATCACCCACACTTTCAAAGAGGGTCGCCGCCTGGCCCTGCCAACCCTCTGCAGTGTGTACCTCTGAAACCTCCCCATCCAGTACGCACTTATAAATAGACATGAGGGTGGTGTGACTATGAAGCGAGCATGTGGCATGAGGGCAGCTGAACGCTGCGCTGGGAGACTTTTGTGTGCGCTGTGGATGTAGGGTCATGCGGGGGGGGGGGGGGTGTTGGACAGCAATGCCAGCGTGTAACCCAAAGGAAGAGGCAGCGGTGTCACCCATAGGCAGTGATTGTGATTGGTTGCAGGTAGTGTGGTGCTTGGCTAAGACGTGTCAGCATGTGTGCCTTGCTAATGAGGGTTTGTCCGAAGTAAATTGTTAGAGGGGTAACCGCCAGACTCTTGCCCCCATTTTGGCTTAATAGTGGGACCTGGAAGCCTCAGATGCAGCCATGCATACTGCCCCTGCCCTTTCCTATCCGTTTCTATGGTGTTTCCATGACTTTCTGATGTTTTCTGGTGTTTGACAAGTCATCAGCTATGCAGAGCATCAGTCCCATACAAAAATGCTCGAGTACCCCATTGACTTCAATGGGGTTCATTACTTGAAACGAGCTCTCGAGCACTACGAAAAGTTCGACTCGAGGAACAAGAACCCGAGCATTTTGGTGCTCGCTCATCTCTATTCATGATCAAGAACTTTATATATGTTAATGGTATAAATAAAGTTTAGGAGGGCAGTGTTTTTATAGGAAATTAAATACTAGAACAAGGAAGCGCATTCTGTGGTTAATTGGGGGATAATTAGAAGCAATCTAATATTAATCTTACTAAAAGAGTAATAAATACTTGAAACAAACTTCCAGCAGACATGGTTGAAAAATCAACAATAATAACATGCCTGGGATAAGCATATATCTAACCTAGTAGAGAAATAAAAAAGGAAATAATATAAGAGCAGACTAGATAGACCTTGTGGTCCTTTTCTACCATCAGCCTTCTATATTTCTATGTTACACTATGAAAATCTCTCTTGATAGTTCTTTTCCAAGTAACTCTGCCACTCACATATAAATATAGTTCACTTAGAATATCAATGAAATTCTTTCCATAAATCGAAAGGGGTAACATCACTCCTTAAGAAAAGCACCTAGAAGGTCACTGAGGAGACTTAGAAGGCCATTCATGCTCCTCTGGGAAATATATGCAAATAAGGGAGATAGAACAATACCTCTGTAGCACCACCTACTAGATTGCAGAATCTTGCAAATCAATGTCAAACCCTTTACACAGGTCTTTAGAACATATTTGCGAATTGAAAACCAATCCAGAATCCACAAACAGGTGTTTCGGGGTGTATGCCACTTATCAGTGTGCAGTAGGATTCTGGCTTGGATAGTCAGAGGCCTATGACGTGAGTCGAGAGGGGTAGCATTACTCCTTATGGAGAGCACCTAAAAGGGAGTGAGGAGACTTACTTCTGCAAAATGTTGGTTTCAATCTGAAGGACTTAAAATTGAACTGGAAGTGCACCAAAATCCTTAAAACCGGTGTATAATATTGTCTAAGAGCTGTAAAAGCCCTGTATAACACTATACAGTGCTTTTATGACTCTTAGACAGTGTTATATACCAAGTTAAGCACTTGTATTGGGTAAACTGAACCTGGCCTCAATAGTCTTGCAGTAATGACAATTCCTTATTGGGGGTCATTCAGATTGCAAGATTCTTCTTTTCTATTGTGGATGCAAACTAAAACTGCGCAGAAACTTTCTTGATTTTATGCTGCACTCTGGGGGTCACATATCCCTTTTTATATTTCCATACAAGTAAGCTCCAATAGTGATAGGGCAGGTGTCTCAAATAAAGTGGACATTTAAGGCTACCTATAAACAGGCAAGTGTGATACTGGCTTGAAACTGGCCTTAGTGTATAAGAAGCGCACAATTCACTTTAGAAATGATGGCGATCTTGAGGCTTTTTATACAAAACATTCAAATTTAATCCATTAGCAATACAGTTAAAATATGCGTTCGGGATAAATGTACCTTTTCAATGCAATCACTCAGGGTTTTAGGTTGTTTCATTGCCTTCAGAGCATGTTTTTTTCTTTGAGTCACAATGACAGATTGGTAAGGTATTTGCCATTATCATTCTATATGTTTGCAGCTCAAGTCAAATGAAAACAGCAAATGCTGTTAACTCAAGTTGAACATATCAGTTATAGAGGATAGAACTGAATTTCTGCATATGTATTCACAGCACAAAAAACACATTTAACATTCCAAATAGGTGCTTTCAATTTATTCATCTTGAAAAGATATGCCAGCTAGCATACAACTACTATGGTCCAAAACAGTCTTTTATGTGATTTTTCCCAGAAAGAGAAACTAAGTAATTTTGTAGATATGATATACTTTAATGGCTAACAAAAATACGTGATGCTATTGCGAGCTTTCAAAGCTACTCGGGGTTCTTCCTCAGGCATGATGAAATAGATATGAAGAGGCATGCATGTATGTGTATATGTGTGTGTGTATATATGTGTGTATGTATATATATATATATATATATATATATATATATATATATATATATATATATATATATATATATATATATATATATATATATATATATATTTATTACAAGGCACAGACATGGATGTCATTAATTTGCACTTAAAAGAATACCACAACAGGATGAGTAGAGAAATAAATACCTACTTAAATAGTCCACTGATAAACATGTGAAGGTTTTATGGTTTCTGGATTAGTGTTAGGGGGTCACCAGGTCAGAGTGTTATCTGTGCTATAGATTTCTGATACTTCCTAGTCACGCATGAATCCTCTGTTGAAAGTGTCAAAAGTTGTTATAAATTTGTACTCCCATATTCTTCTATGGCTTTGTGATTTGAAATTGAAACCTTTTAATATGGTGACTTTTATGTGTTCTGTGTTGTGTCCGTGACTAGAAAAGTGCTCCGCCACAGGTAATTCTGTCTTTCTTTCTTTAATTGTGTGGCAATGAGATCTCATCATCACTTTTGTTTTTGCCAACATAAAGGCCTACACCAGTGACTCTGACTGACATTTAACCCCCTCCTCTCCTCTATATGTTCTCTTGGGATGTTTTTTTGTTTTTTTTTAGCATCTGGCATTAATCATGGGCATTCATCCTTCCCCCCCTTTGTCATGATATCCCTGACTGTATGGTCTCTCAGTATTTAATTATAAGATGTCAAGGACTAACACAAATTTGTAATACATCACTGCCTGACTCTTTGGAAAGATTGGGCTTACCCGGAAGTCCCTAAAAAGAGGACTTTCTGGGAAATATAAAAAGGTGTTGCCTTCCCAGCTTATGACTGCTCTAAAGCAACAGCATTAAGTTATCACCCCACTAACTGTACACCATCCTATAGGGTGGCTTGATATTCAGCTCCCGTTGGTCAGTGTGGCCATTTGTAAACGGGTGTGTTTTTTCTACTCGTGGAGCCAAGAGATATATACTCATCCTAAACCATAATTCCTGAGACTCCCTAGTTGTGCTATATATGTTTTGTTCTGCCCACTCAAGTTTTTTAATATTTTTTCAATAAAGTTAGTAAATTTTAATAAATTCTTCTTCAGTGAATTACCCTATGTTGACAACATAGGTTAATCAAAGCAGTGTAGTCTCTTAGGCTAATGATGTATACAGTTCTCATCAGGCAGTCAGAGAAGCAGTGCAGCCATCTTTGTTTCTCCTGTGTCTTTATCACATACAGGAATATTTACAGAGGCAGTAAATCTCTGCCTATAACATTTACAGAATGAAATTTGGTATCAGTACAATGTGGTGATTGTGAATGCGAATAATTGAGTGAGGGGCTCTTCTTGCAAGTCACCACAGGTACTACCAAATTTATGCCTATATCCTTTAAAGTGAGAGACAAGGAGGCAATGCTATCTGTGCCTATGTTTAAGGGTGTACATGTCATAGAGGCAGATTATGCGAGTGTTATGGGGCTTATGTAGAGAGGGAACCCCTGCTCTGATTGCACCATCCCTTTTGCTACTGGTTAGCAAGAACACACAGGACAAGGAACTTACTTCAAAGAGTAACTGAATTGTTCGCAAATGAGGAGGTAGAAAAATGGCCCCAAGATTATTTTTAAGGGCTTGGAATGGGAAAAAATACCAGGTCCTCCTGTCCTGGGTGGGTTGGCAAATTGGGCATAATTGGGGGCCCATTTAAGTCCTATATTTTCTATCTATGCCACTGCCTTCTCTTTTAATGGAAGTCTTCAAACAGAGATTGGACGGACATCTGTCTGGGATGATTTAGTGAATCCTGCACTGAGAAGGGGGTTGGACCAGATGACCCTGGAGGTGCCTTCAAACTCTACCATTCTATGACTCTATGATCCTTTGCAGTAACAAACAGGAAAGCATAACTATTTGTGTATTTATCATATACAGGAAGTCCTACAGAAGCTGTCCAATCTTTCCCTACATTTTTCCATACATTATTTACAGGATGAAACAGGGAGGCAATACAATATGTCCTTATATTATATATTGGGAAGCAGGGGCGTAACTAAAGGCTCTGGGGCCCTGATGCAAAACGTGAGTTGGGCCCCTCTCTATCTGTATCTGTACCCGTACCCATACCTAAACCATGCTGCACAGAGACATAACTTAAAGCTTTTGGGCCCCAATACAAAACCTGTAACAGGGCCCCCAACTATAATGCTTTATTCATAGTACTGGGCTCCCTATATGGAGAAGAGAGGCCTTATGGGCCCCCTAAGGCTCCTGGGCCCAGGTGCAACCGCATCCCCTGCATCCTCTATAGTTACACCCCTGTTGGGAAGCGTAGGCAATACTTTCTGTGATTATATAATTTACTGGAGCTAAATGGCCATCGGTACTATATGTGCCTACATCAGTATGCATTACAGTCCTAACAAGGTGACCAAGGAGAAACTTGGCACCTCGTTATTATATAGGCTAATGCTATTCAAAGGGTACCAACCATTCTAAATACAAATTATTTGACTGCAATAAGAATACAAATAAAAATTTGATGAAGAGTTGGAAGAATCATTATCATAAATCATAGAATAGTAGAGTTGGAAGTGACCTCCGGGGACATCAGGTCCAACCCCTGCTCAGTGCAGGATTCACTAAATCATCCCAGACAGATGTCTGTCAAGTCACTGAGATTTGGCAGAATTGTCATTTACAAGAACATTAATTACTAGATTATTTTATGTGTTGGAAGAAGAAGAAGAAGAAATTAAAGTCTCAGCACGGGATCATTCATTCTGCAGAAAATTTATTGTACTTCAATGAAAGCAACAAATCAAATATGTTAGACAGAAAGAGATAAGTCATGAAATCTCAGCCAGAAATCGTGAGCTGATATTTGAATTAAAGGGGTTGTCCCGCGCCGAAACGGGTTTTTTTTTTTTTTCAACCCCCCCCCCGTTCGGCGCGAGACAACCCCGATGCAGGGAGGTAAAGAAAGCTCACCGGAGCGCTTACCTGAATCCCCGCGCTCCGGTGACTTCTCTACTCACCGCTGAAGATGGCCTCTTCCTCCGTGGACCGCAGCTCTTCTGTGCGGTCCATTGCCGATTCCAGCCTCCTGATTGGCTGGAATCGGCACGTGACGGGGCGGAGCTACACGGAGCTACACGGAGCCCCATAGAAGACTGCAGAAGACCCGGACTGCGCAAGCGCGGCTAATTTGGCCATCGGAGGGCGAAAATTAGTCGGCACCATGGAGACGAGGACGCCAGCAACGGAACAGGTAAGTATAAAACTTTTTATAACTTCTGCATGGCTCATAATTAATGCACAATGTACATTACAAAGTGCATTATTATGGCCATGCAGAAGTGTACAGACCCACTTGCTGCCTCGGGACAACCCCTTTAAGCAAACTGAATCTCAATAGTCCTAA
Organism: Eleutherodactylus coqui; assembly: GCF_035609145.1. Lineage (NCBI taxonomy): Eukaryota > Metazoa > Chordata > Amphibia > Anura > Eleutherodactylidae > Eleutherodactylus > Eleutherodactylus coqui. Next base: position 65,070,564 of record NC_089842.1, read on the forward strand.
TATGGATGAGAACATTTGGCTGTGTGCACTTTGGATTTTCATTTACAAAATCATTACAAGTCAGAAGTAATTTTCATATCTTCTGTAAACCATTTTGTAACCGCCATGTGCGCTAGCCTCATTTTACCATGTTTTCCACCTTGTCAAGTAGATTTATGATTACTGCAAAAAGAGAACAGATTTTGATTAGAAATGGTACTAGTATTTTAAGTTTGGTTTCATCTCTCAGGCACAAGTGCATCAAATGGCCTTGCTTCTCTGATTGTAAAGATCCTAATTCACAAGATAAAGCTAACTGAGAAATCCTTTAATCCCTCAGAAACTAGACGCTCTGCTGGAAATGGACATCACGGATTCTGTCTTCAGTAAAGGAACAGTAACTAACAGATATTTGAAACTGATACAAATTAGTGAAATAAGACAATGTACAATGCTGACATTACTGAATATTGAAATGTATACACTTGTACCTAAACCTCCTATAGCTGCAGCCTTATTAAATGGGTTGTCTGACTTAAAAAAAAAGAAATTTAAACAGCTGGTCATACCTCAAAATAACAAAAGAAACTATAATCGCCTCTCTTCTCTCCTTTGGAAGCAGTGTACTGGCTCCCATGGTGATGCTGATTCATAATGACAGTGGAAAGCAGCTGAGTGCTGCAGCCAATCAGAGACTGCAGGGTCACTGCCCATTCTCCTGGCATCAGAGCTCAAACCCTGGGCCCCATGATGTCAGGAGTTCAGATTGCTAGAAATGCAGCCTCTGATTGGCTGCCGCGATCACATATTTTCTGCTGCTAGTATGGACTGGGATCACTGGGGATAATTTCACTTGTTATTTTGAGGCATCCAAACAACCAACTGTTTATTTTTTTATCTTAAGTCAGATAACTCCTTTAACCCCTCAGTGACCACCCCATAGTGTTTTTACTTCCTGCTTTAGTGGACTTTAATCCCCAGGGCCATAAAATCATGCTTGCATGAGGATCGGATCCATGAGGGGAGCTGAAAATACTCACCTCCATCCTCTGTGATGTCCACAGCAATCTGGACCTGCAGCGGGCTTCTGCGCATGTGCCGATGTGGTGCGCATGTGCAGATGGCCGGAGAGCCCAGCAAATTTAAAATCTCCCTGCAGCCGGCTGTCAAAGACAGTTAAGTGCAAGGAGATGTCACTGAGGGCCGCTGTATGTGGTTCTCGGCCACATGATCATATCCATTGGATAACGGCGATAATGTCAAGTTAAAAAGTGTAAAAAAAAAATTAAAAGTTAAAGTTTTATCTCCCCCACGAATTGTGCATATAAATTGCATTAACTCCTGAAAAAAAACTGTGGTGTCAAAATACTCATGACACCCCTCAGTTAATATATTAAAGGGTGTAGTTTTTAAAAAGGGGTCATTTGTGGGGATATCTATTCTGATGCCTCTGAGCCTTTGCAATCTTCGCTTGGTGTAGGAAAACAAAGTGTTCTTCAAAATGTTGATAATTAATGTTAAATTTGTACGTCTCCAAAATGGCTAAAAAGCAACTAAAATTTTTCGAATGTGCATCCAGAATAAAGTAAACAGATGGAAATGTGTGTCTTATCAAAAATTTGAACAGTATATTTCCATATATTTGAGATATTGCAATTGAAAATGTGAAACAAATAATAATTTTTTAAAATGTTCCCACTTTTGGCACTTTTAACAAATATATACAAATTCTATGGGTCCATTTTTACCACCTAAATGAAGTACAATATGTGGCCAAAAAATAGTGTCAGAATTAAGTGGATATGTAAAACCTTTACGGAGTTATTCTATGTTAAAGTGACATGTCAGATTTCCAAAATTTGGCCTAGTCATTAATTATTTTATTTGGGAGGGGGTGGGACACATCAATTCTGTTGTTATCTTCTTTGATTTTATGACGCTCACTGTTCAGTATAAATTACATGATAACTTTATTCTGTGGGTTGTTACCCACATGCCAAAATCATATTTAGTTTTTAATACCTTTCCACTTTTGTAGAATGAACCCTCTTTTTAAAAAAAAAATATATATATATTTTTGGCACCACTGCATTTGAAGACCCATAACTTTTCTAGTTTTCTATCTTTGAAGCTTTATTAGGGCTTGTTTTTTGCATGATAAGCTTCAGTTTTTATTAGTAATATTTTGGGATACATTAGACTTTTCAATCACTTTTTTTGCACTTTGGGGACCATTGGGGAGTTCTGTACCACCTTGCTAGCAATTTATAATGCGATTCCTGCGAGGTGACACAGGAAGATAGGCCAAAGGCTGTGTGGATGGATTTAATGTCACCAGCAGAGAGGGAGATGTGTAATTCTCTCTCCCGAGAGGTGAGAAATACTGGTTCGATAGCGTCGGAGGGGAGATGAAGTGTCTGCGCAGCAAGCCAATTTTCCTTGCCTTATGGTTACTCCCCACCAAGGCCGTCTCGAAAGGTGTTAGTGGTCTAGTCAATTTGAATTGAGCACCGAAGGTTTCAAAAACCTTTGTAACATGTAGGACTTGGAGGGGAGAGAGGGGATGGCTGGGTCACAGCAGTTGAAGGATGTCGGCGGGTGGCCTATGGGCAACCGCCTGGAGGTCTCCCACCGTCCTATCTCTGAAGACCCTCCAGATACTGGCCGTACAAGGGTCTAATAGCAGCTCGAGAATTTTGCATACCGTACTCAGTGGGGCGCAGGGCGATGGAAGTGGCGCTATTTTCCCGAAGTTGTACCAGATCTCGAAGGGGACTTTAAGTAGGGGGGAGATCTCTATTTCCTTCCGTCTCCCTATCCTGGGGAACCAAAGATCGGCCCCAAGGGAGGGTCCGTAGGCACCCTCCGCTAGTAGAAAAACTGTCCGGTCTCTGGTCGGATGTACCAGCTCCATCCAGTAGCTTAACTGGGAGGCCAGGTAGAAATCGCGGACACATGGCATCCCCCCCCCCCCTCAGTACTCCTCCTCACCAGCAAGCAATGTGCCAGTCTTGGTTTTCTGCCTCTTCATATATATGCTGAAAAGGCTACCCGTATGGCTTTAAAAAAGCTAGCTGGGAGGTAGATTGGTAGGAGGCGGATTTTGTACAGTATGACCGGAATAACATAAGATTTCAATATGTCTTTCCTACCCAGCCATGATATGTACGGGAGGTCGTATGACCTCAGGAGGTTTTTAACTTTAGTTATCAGAGGAAGAAAATTAGCTGCTTACAGGTCTTCCTCCCTCTTTGTGAGTTTGATGCCCAAGAAGTCGATGTTAGATTCTGACCAGGCGAAGGGTGTCAGGGTCTTTATTTTTCTGCTGAGAGCCAGGGGAATAGAGATGTTCAATACTGTTGACTTTGTATAATTTGTTTTAAAGTTGGATATGGCGCCGAAATCCTCTATGAGGTTAATAAGCCTGGGTAAACCTTCTTCTGGGTTTGTTATCAAGAGGACTGTGTCATCTGCGAACGCTACCGATGAGAGTGTATCCTCCTTGATTCTTAAGCCCTGAATCCCCGGGTCTAACCTGACCTTTTGTAGAAAGGGTTCTAGGGCCATAATAAACAGTGAGGGTGACAGGGGGCACCCCTGACGGGTCCCGTTTTTAATGTTGAAGGGAGGGGATAGGGAATCGTTAATTCTAAGTCTAGCAAAAGGCTTATTGTAGAGGGCAAAGACAGCTGCCACAAAATGTGCAGGAAGACCAAAGCTCAGTAGCACCCGTTCCATATAGTGCCAGTCAACCCTGTCAAATGCTTTTTCAGCGTCCGTGCTTACTAAAGCTAGGGGTATCTTGTGGACTTGGGCATATCGTGCTGCATGTAGCAATCTATGGCAGCCGTCCTTGCCCTCCCTCCCCCTGACAAATCCCCCCTGTTTCAGACTAATCAAGTTGAGGATAAACTCTTCTAACCTTTTGGCAAGGAGTTTCGCCCAAAGTTTCATATCCAGGTTTATTAACGAGATGGGCCGATAGGTTCCACACATCTCCGGGTCCTTATTCTCTTTTTGTATTAGTGTTATATGGGCTTCTTGAGCTTGCTTCGGGATTGGGGCGCCCCAAAGCAGAGAGTTAAATAGGTCTGTGAGTTGTGGGATTAGGATTTGTTTAAACGTTTTGTAATAAATTGATGGGAAGCCATCGGGTCCAGGGCTTTTCCCTGACGGGGCGGAGGTCAGAAGTAATTCAACCCCCTGATCGTCAGTGGGGGCCATCAAACCTATAGCGTCTTTGTCATTGATCTTGGGGAGTTGTAATCCTTCTAGGAAGGAGTCTATCTTGCTTCTGGTCGCTTTATTTTGAGAGGACTTCGTCGCCTGTTCAAGTCTGGTGATTTGATGGAGTTTGTCATCAATTTCTTTTTGTTGTTTTCTTTTGGCTTTAGTTCCCATGGCAATCAGCAGTCCCCTTACATATGCCTTATGGGCTTCCCAGACCATCGGCATTGACTGGCCTTTCTCTTTGTTGAGGTGAAAGAACTCCTCCAAGAGAGCCTTTAGTTTCGCTTTATCACTCTCTGGGTCCAGAAGGGAGGGGTTAAGTCCCCATCTCCACTCTCTGGCCGTGACCGGGGAAGGGGTAAAGTCTACGTGGACCGGGGCATGGTCCGAGATGGTAATTGCATCTATGGTGGCCTTGGTTACTGAAGTGAGGAGGGTCGAGGATACAAAAATATAGTCCAGACGTTGAAATGACGAGTGGACTGTAGAGAAGTATGTATAGTCCTTTACCGAGGGGGATAGGCACTGCCATGCGTCCACGACTCCCAGGTCCACCAGGCTACAAGCTAGCCTCCTTAATTTGGTCTGCGATATCTGGGACTTGCCCACAGATGAGTCTATTAGAGGGCAGAGGGTGACATTCAGGTCCCCGCTCAGGATTATCAGGCTTGTTGCAAAGTTCCTAAGGACTTCAAGCTATTTGATAAACCATGCCACCTGGCTGGTGTTTGGGACAAAGAGGTTCGCTAGAGTTAGTTTGGTGTTGTTTAGGGTGCCCCTTAAAAATAAGACTCTGCCCTTGTCATCATTATATTGAGCCTCACATGAGAACGTGATAGATTTGTGTATCAAGATCGAGACTCCCTTAGAGGATGACGTTGGATGGGAACTATGAAATCCCTGTGGATACTGACCACCTGGGAGAGAGAGACATCTATTACCCCTGAAGTGCATCTCTTGCAGGAAGACGATCTTTGAGCCATACCTTTTTAGTAGCAAGGCAACATGATTCCTCCTAGAGGGCGAATTCAAGCCTCTTACGTTGTGTGAAGTGATCCTTAAGGAGTCAGCCATGTTTCTCGTGACGTAAGGAGTGTTGGGTTCCTATTGAAGGTACTGCAAAGGAAAGCAGAAGGTGAGCAGGTGAGTCACAAGTGGCGGAGGTCTTGGTATCCCTCACAGGCAAGGTCTTTTGATGTTACTTGGTAGGTAGGGGAGGTAGGGAAGTATGGGAGAAGGGGGAGGGGAGACACAGGAGGTCCGGGGTAAACAAAAACGCTTCCTGACTGAAGAAGAATGAGAAAACAAACAAGCTTCATTCAGTTGAGGGTAGGCTCCTAGCGCGGTCAACCCTAAACAAACGACCGGAGGTGGGTTCACAGAACTATAAGGCAGAGACAGTTAACTGTGCACACAGCCTGGTCTAACAGGCACCAACCGGAGCCTTAGCTGAATGATTCAACAGGTTAACGTGTACGAGAACATTGTAGGAGGAGCAAAGGCAGAGACATAAACAGGAACCGTCAGAACATTTGAACTTGTGCAAGACACTTTCTAGTGGCGGGGGTGGTTAAGGTCTGTTATAGGCGTTAAGGGATGGCCCGAAGGTTACCCTCTTCCCTCTCTGAGTTAGGAGGGCAGACCACAACCCAATTCCCCAAGCATTCGTCAGTGCCTGAGTTGTGATAGACAGTCTTGGAGTCAAGTGTCCATATTTGATGAGGTGACCTTATTCTTCTTTTTCTTGTTTTTCGGTGACTTTGGATTGCTGGCGACGTGCCAAGTCTCCGGGGGTGACAGCTTAGGTAGTTTGGGAAAGTCCGAGATTGGGAGCCAGCATGGAAGGTCGACAGGGTCCATCTCTAGGTGCGCCCAGCAATCTTTCAAATCGTCTGGTGAACGAATAATCAGCTTACGCCCCTTGTAGGTTATGCCAAGGCAAAACGGAAATAGCCACGCATACCTTATCTCCTTGGCTTTCAACGCCTCCAGAAGGGGTCGTAGTAGGCGGCGTTTGGTTAGCGTGGATGGGGCCAAGTCTTGAAATATCTGCAGGGAGGTTTCTCCATAAGCTAGGTCACTGTAGGATCTTGCTGCCTTTAAAATAGCAAAGCCATCTTGGAATGATAGTAATTTGCATATTACATCTTTTGGTCTTTCCGTGGTTACGGAGGGGGGAGGTCTGAGGGCACGAAAGATGCGCTCTATAATGATCGAGGCCGATCTGTCAGCACCTAGCAGGAGTTCGAAGATTTCCCCGGCGATTTTAGGCAGGGCTTTAGCCGCCCATGTTTCAGGGAGGCCTTTTATGCGGATATTAGACCGCCTATTGCGGTTCTCTAAGTCCTCCTGCATTGTTAGGATCTGATTGAGGTGGTCATGTTGGGCTCTCAGTACCTGTGGCATGGCAAGGGAGTGCTGTGAGATGGAAGCAGAGGAAGTTTCCAAGTCGTCTACCCTGTGCCCCATATGCTTTATGTCTTCTTTTCTTTCTGCCAGATCAGCTATGATGGGGTTAAGTGCTGACTTGATTAACCCCCTCATAAACCCTTTGGAGATAGTCTCTCTTTCCTCTCCGTCTGAGGATCCCTCCTCCTCCCCCCTCTTACTGTGTGCAGGGATGGTCTCATGTGCCGGCGCCATCTTGGCTGCTGCATAGGGAGATTGGGAGCAGCGCTCCTTGAAGAATTTTGGCATCTCTGTCTGGTTTTTCAGCTGTCTCGGTGTCCCCAGCTGTTTTCCTCCTCGGTCTCTGCTTTTTCTCAGCATTTTGCTTCTGATCGCCGCTGTAAGGGTCCAGGATAGGTGCCACTCTGATGGAGCTTTCTGCCTAGGCTACCATCAGGCTCAGCGGTCAGGCTCCGCCTAAAGGATAATTTTTAATACTTTTAAGCAGTCATGAAAATCCGCTAAAATTTGCTATGACTTTCCAATTCAAAGAACGCACCTAAGTAATTGTGCCAGGGAAAGTTGTCTTCCGCTGGTCATTTCCCCTGCAACGACTACTTCAGGGGAAATGTAGTATTATGTGACCATTTAAATGAATGGTCTTCAGTGTAATGCATGGGGTCATCAGGTCTGCATCTATGAGGCTTACTGTTTGTGCTTCTTAGTGAGATTTGTGTTAGTTACTGACACAAAAAAGTTTAGGGACTCATCTGTATGTTGTCACTTTGTTGTAGCAGGTGGACTCACATAACTTCCTCAAAATATGAGCTAAGAACCTCATATTTACAAGCAGAGCTGCACAAACCAAACCTGCAGAACTTTGCTAAAAGTTCAGTTTGGCACAAACCCAAACTGAGCTCATAACAAAGTTGTACCTGAAACAGGGTTCTACTGATCACTGAGCAGTAGTCTTGAACACCAGTGTGTAACACTGCCTAATAGCCATAAAGCCCTGCATAACTCTCAGAGTGGTATTCAAGGCTTCTATGGCTATTAGACAGTGTTATACACTAATTTTAGGGATTTTGGAGAGCTTCCAGTTTGGTTCAAAGTAATTCAGATTTTTTGCAAAATGTTCATGAACAGGCTAAATCGAACTTCAAAAGTGTTTTCATTACTATTCATAAGGATTGTAAGTATGTCAGTTAGGCAACTTAAAAAATCCCTATATTCAATGTTTGTCTAACTGTTAGAGATGAGCGAACGTGTTCTTCCGAGCTTGATATTCGTGCGAATATTAGGGTGTTCGGGATGTTCGTTATTCGTAACGAACACCATGCGGTGTTCTGGTTACTTTCACTTCCTTCCCTGAGACGTTAGCGCGCTTTTTTTGGCCAATTGAAAGACAGGGAAGGCATTACAACTTCCCCCTGTGACGTTCAAGCCCTATACCACCCCCCTGCTGTGAGTGGCTGGGAAGATCAGGTGTCACCCGAACATAAAAGTCGGCCCCTCCCGCGGTTCGGCTCAGATGCCTGGTGAGTTAGCTGAGGGACAGTGCTGTTTGTACCGGAGCTGCTGTAGGGAAAGAATTGGTAGTTAGTGTAGGCTTCAAGACCCCCCAAAGGTCCTTATTAGGGCCACTGATAGCTGTGTGTTGGCTGCTGTTAGCAGTGCCATTTTTTTTCTTCTCAAAATCGGCTCTGCAGAGCGTTGCACCTGGCATTAGGGACAGAAGTGCTGCATAGGCAGGGAGAGTGTTAGGAGTGAGTGTAGCCTTCAAGAACCTCAACGGTCCTTTCTAGGGCCATATTTATCCGTGTGCAGTACTGTCCAGGCTGCTGTTAGCTGTGCTGCATTTTTTTTTGCTTCTCAAAATCGCCTCTGCAGAGCATTCCACCCTCCATTGATACTGCAGGGAAAGAATTGTATAGGCAGGGCCACAACACAGTTATTATTCATAGAATATACGCAGTGCTGCCTTTTGCTTGTAAAACAAGTGAAAATAATTCTATTTGTCCTGCCTCTGTCCGTCCTAACGCCGGTGGACACGTGTCGGCTGCGTGTGCAACCTGTAAAAATCATACGCACCCAGCTACGTTTTACTCCTGGCTTCGCCATTTGCTTTCCTTAATTGGGAAAAAAAATACCTGCTCTGCCACAGTTAATAACTCTGCTACCCTCACGTTCTGTGACACATTAGCAGGAAAACAGCACAGTTATTAAACTTCTCATGTTCATAGAATATACGCAGTGCTGCCTTTTGGTGCAAAAAAACAGAAAATAATTCTATTTGTCCTGCCTCTGTCCGTCCTAACGCCGGTGGACACGTGTCGGCTGCGTCTGCAACCTGTAAAAATCATACGCACCCAGCTACGTTTTACTCCTGGCTTCGTCATTTGCTTTCCTTAATTGGGAAAAAAAATACCTGCTCTGCCACAGTTAATAACTCTGCTACCCTCACGTTCTGTGACACATTAGCAGGAAAACAGCACAGTTATTAAACTTAGATTATTCATTCACTAGAGGCAGTGGGGCCTTTCGTTTTCAAAAAAGGGAAAAAATTATATTTGGCCTGCAGTCTTGCGCCAATTTATTTCCTGCCTGTGAAATCAAATCACTGGTAATACAGCATGCTGAGGGGTAGGGGTAGGCCTAGAGGATGTGGACGCGGCCGAGGACGCGGAGGGCCAAGTCAGGGTGTGGGCACAGGCCAAGCTCCTGATCCAGGTGTGTCGCAGCCGACTGCTGCGCGATTAGGAGAGAGGCACGTTTCTGGCGTCCCCACATTCATCGCCCAATTAATGGGTCCACGCGGGAGACGGTTATTAGAAAATGAGCAGTGTGAGCAGGTCCTGTCCTGGATGGCAGAAAGTGCTTCGAGCAACCTATCGTCTACCTGCAGTTCTGCGCCGTCCACTGCTGCCAATCCGAATCCTCTGTCTGCTGCTCCTCCTTCCTCCCAGCCTCCTCACTCCACTACAATAACACCTGCTCAGGAGCGGGAACACTTCCAGGAACTGTTCTCGGGCCCCTGCTTAGATTGGGCAGCAGCGGTTCCTCTCCCACCAGAGGAGTTTATCGTCACTGATGCCCAACCATTCGAAAGTTCCCGGGGTCCGGGGGAAGAGGCTGGGGACTTCCGCCAACTGTCTCAACAACTTTCTGTGGGTGAGGAGGACGATGACGATCAGACACAGTTGTCTTGCAGTGAGGTAGTAGTAAGGGCAGTAAGTCCGAGGGAGCAGCGCACAGAGGATTCGGAGGAAGAGCAGCAGGACGATGAGGTGACTGACCCCACCTGGTGTGCAACGCTTACTCAGGAGGACAGGTCTTCAGAGGGGGAGTCAAGGGCATCAGCAGGGCAGGTTGCAAGAGGCAGTGTGGTGGCCAGGGGTAGAGGCAGGGCCAGACCGAATAATCCACCAAGTGTTTCCCAAAGCGCCCCCTCGCGCCATGCCACCCTGCAGAGGCCGAGGTGCTCTAAGGTCTGGCAGTTTTTCACAGAGACGCCTGACGACCGACGAACAGTGGTGTGCAACCTTTGTCGCGCAAAGCTCAGCCGGGGAGCCAACACCAACAGCCTCACCACCACCACCATGCGCAGACATATGATGGCCAAGCACCCCGCAAGGTGGGACGAAGGCCGTTCAGCGCCTCCGGTTTGCACCCCTGCCTCTCCCCCTGTGCCCCAACCTGCCACTGAGATGCAACCCCCCTCTCAGGACACAGGCACTACCGTCTCCTGGCCTGCACCCACACCCTCACCTCCGCTGTCCTCGGCCCCATCCAGCAGTGTAGTTCAGCGCACCGTCCAGCCGTCGCTTGCGCAACTGTTGGAGCGCAAGCGCAAGTACGCCGCCACGCACCCGCACGCTCAAACGTTAACCGTCCGCATAGCAAAATTCATCAGCCTTGAGATGCTGCCGTATAGGGTTGTGGAAACGGAGTCCTTCAAAAGTATCATGGAGGCGGCGGCCCCGCGCTACTCAGTTCCCAGTCGCCACTACTTTTCCCGATGTGCCGTCCCAGCCCTGCACGACCACGTCTCCCGCAACATTGTACGCGCCCTCACCAACGCGGTTACTGCCACGGTCCACTTAACTACGGACACGTGGACAAGCACAGGCGGGCAGGGCCACTACATCTCCCTGACGGCACATTGGGTGAATTTAGTGGAGGCTGGGACAGAGTCAGAGCCTGGGACCGCTCACGTCCTACCCACCCCCAGAATTGCGGGCCCCAGCTCGGTGGTGGTATCTGCGGAGGTATATGCTTCCTCCACTAAAGCACCCTCCTCCTCCTCCTCCTCCTCCTCTGTCTCGCAATCAAGATGTGTTAGCAGCAGCATGTCGCCAGCAGTCGGTGTCGCGCGGTGTGGCAGCACAGCGGTGGGCAAGCGTCAGCAGGCCGTGCTGAAACTACTCAGCTTAGGCGATAAGAGGCACATGGCCCACGAACTGCTGCAGGGTCTGACACAGCAGACCGACCGCTGGCTTGCGCCGCTGAGCCTCCAACCGGGCATGGTCGTGTGTGACAACGGCCGTAACCTGGTGGCGGCTCTGCAGCTCGGCAGCCTCACGCACGTGCCATGCCTGGCCCACGTCTTTAATTTGGTGGTTCAGCGCTTTCTGAAAAGCTACCCACGCTTGTCAGACCTGCTCGTAAAGGCGCACCGGCTCTGTGCACATTTTCGCAAGTCCCACACGGACGCTGCCACCCTGCGCACCCTGCAACATCACTTTAAGCTGCCAGTGCACCGACTGCTGTGCGACGTGCCCACACGGTGGAACTCTACGCTCCACATGTTGGCCAGGCTCTATGAACAGCGTAGAGCTATAGTCGAATACCAACTCCAACATGGGCGGCGCAGTGGGAGTCAGCCTCCTCAATTCCTTTCAGAAGTGTGGGCCTGGTTGGCAGACATCTGCCATGTCCTTGGTAATTTTGAGGAGTCTACCCAGGTGGTGAGCGGCGATGCTACAATCATTAGCGTCACCATTCCTCTGCTATGCATCTTGAGAAATTCCCTGCAAACCATAAAGGCAGCTGCTTTGCGCTCGGAAACGGGGGCGGGGGAAGACAGTATGCCGCTGGATAGTCAGGGCACCCTCCTGTCTATTTCTCAGCGCGTACAGGAGGAGGAGGAGGAGCATGAGGAGGATGAGGAGGAGGGGGAAGAGACAGCTTGGGCCGCTGCTGACGGTACACCGGCTGATTGCCTGTCATCCTTTCAGCGTGTATGGCCTGAGGAGGAGGAGGAGGATCCTGAAAGTGATCTTCCTAGTGAAGACAGCCATGTGTTGCGTACAGGTACCCTGGCACACATGGCTGACTTCATGTTAGGATGCCTTTCTCGTGACCCTCGCGTTGCACGCATTCTGGCCACGACGGATTACTGGGTGTACACACTGCTCGATCCACGGTATAAGGAGAACCTGCCCACTCTGATTCCCGAAGAGGAAAGGGGTTCGAGAGTGTTGCTATACCACAGGACCCTTGCGGACAAGCTGATGGTAAAATTCCCAGCCGACAGCGCTAGTGGCAGAAGGCGCAGTACCGAGGGCAAGGTAGCAGGGGATGTGCGTAGATCGAGCAGCATGTACATCCCAGGCAGTGCAACAGTCTTTAAGGGCCTGGCCAGCTTTATGGCTCCCCACCAAGACTGTGTCACCGCTCCCCAGTCACGGCTGAGTCGGCGGGAGCACTGTAAAAGGATGGTGAGGGAGTACGTAGCGGATCGCACGACCATCCTTGGTGACGCCTCTGCCCCCTACAACTACTGGGTGTCGAAGCTGGACACGTGGCCTGAACTAGCGCTGTATGCCCTGGAGGTGCTTGCTTGTCCTGCGGCTAGCGTCTTGTCAGAGAGGGTGTTTAGTGCGGCTGGGGGAATCATCACAGATAAGCGTAGCCGCTTGTCAACCGACAGTGCCGACAGGCTAACACTCATCAAGATGAACAAAGGCTGGATTTCCCCAGACTTCTGTTCTCCACCAGCGGACAGCAGCGATACGTAAGCAATACGTAGGCTGCACCCGCGGATGGAAGCTACGTTCTCTCTCACCATCCAAAACGGGGACATTTCTGCTTCATCAATCTGTGTCTAATATTCCTCCTCCTCCTCCTGCTCCTCCTCCTGAAACCTCACGTAATCACGCTGAACGGGCAATTTTTCTTAGGGCCACAAGGCTCACTCAAATAATTTTTCTGAACAATTTTTATAAGTTTCAATGCGCTTAAAAGCGTTGGAACTGTAACTTGAACCAATTTTTCGTTACACTAGGCTGCCTCCAGGCCTAGTTACCACTTAAGCCACATTAACCAAAGCGATTAATGGGTTTCACTTGCCCTCTTGGCTGGCCATGGCCAATTTTTGGGATGTACATTAGTACTGTTGATACAGCAATTTTTGTGGGCCCTCGCCTACAGTGTAATCAAATTAATTTTTAGCCCACCTGCATTCCAGCTGACGTTACCTCAGCTGTGTTGGGCAATGCAATGGGATATTTTTGTGTACCGCCGGTGGGTTCCAGGGAGCCACCCATGCTGTAGGTGCACACGGAGTTTTTAATACATCTGTACACTTCTAAAGAACCCCAGTCTGACTGGGGCATGCAGTGTGGGCCGAAGCCCACCTGTATTACGCACGACATTACTACCTCAGCTGTGTTGGGCAATGCAATGGGATATTTCTATGTACCGCCGGTGGCTTCCTGGCACCCACCCAGGCAGTGGGTCCACAGGGAGTTTAACCTACATGTGTCCACTTGTAAAGAACCCCAGTCTGACTGGGGCATGCAGTGTGGGCCGAAGCCCACCTGCATTAAGCACGACATTACTACCTCAGCTGTGTTGGGCAATGCAATGGGATGTTTCTGTGTACCGCCGGTGGGTTCCAGGGAGCCACCCATGCTGTAGGTGCACACGGAGTTTTTAATACATCTGTACACTTCTAAAGAACCCCAGTCTGACTGGGGCATGCAGTGTGGGCCGAAGCCCACCTGTATTACGCACGACATTACTACCTCAGCTGTGTTGGGCAATGCAATGGGATATTTCTATGTACCGCCGGTGGCTTCCTGGCACCCACCCAGGCAGTGGGTCCACAGGGAGTTTAACCTACATGTGTCCACTTGTAAAGAACCCCAGTCTGACTGGGGCATGCAGTGTGGGCCGAAGCCCACCTGCATTAAGCACGACATTACTACCTCAGCTGTGTTGGGCAATGCAATGGGATATTTTTATGTACCGCCGGTGGGTTCCAGGGAGCCACCCATGCTGTAGGTGCACACGGAGTTTTTAATACATCTGTACACTTCTAAAGAACCCCAGTCCGACTGGGGCATGCAGTGTGGGCCGAAGCCCACCTGTATTACGCACGACATTACTACCTCAGCTGTGTTGGGCAATGCAATGGGATATTTCTATGTACCGCCAGTGGCTTCCTGGCACCCACCCAGGCAGTGGGTCCACAGGGAATTATAAATGCATCTGTTTCCACTTATAAAGAAACCCAGTCTGACTGGGGCATGCAGTGTGGGCCGAAACCCACCTGCATTAACCCTTTCCAGTCCACTGTGTGACCTGTGAAGACATTAGGGTTTAAGGCTGTACAGCTCCGTTGTTGGTAGACGTCCGTCGGGGTTCTCTTACTGTATATTGCCAGCCTCTCTGCTGTCGGAGCCTATCCTACGTGTCAGCTCATGCAGTACTGGCTTTAGCCAGCATATAGCGCCGTTGTATAACGGCAGAAAAAGAGTAAGCCCCCTAGGAAAACCATATACAAATTGGATTGGAAAGGGTTAAGCACAACATTACTACCTCAGCTGTGTTGGGCAATGCAATGGGATATTTCTATGTACCGCCGGTGGCTTCCTGGCACCCACCCATGCTGTAGGTGCACACAGAGTTTTTACTACATCTGTACACTTATAAAGAACCCCAGTCAGACTGGGGCATGCAGTGTGGGCCGAAGCCCACCTGCATTAAGCACGACATTACTACCTCAGCTGTGTTGGGCAATGCAATGGGATGTTTCTGTGTACCGCCGGTGGGTTCCAGGGAGCCACCCATGCTGTGGGTCGACAGGGACTTCACAATAGGGAGTTGTACCTGCCTGTGTCTATGAATTAAAAAGCCCGGTCTGACTGGGGCATGCAGACACCTTGACAGAATGAATAGTGTGTGGCACATAGGTTCCCCATTGCTATGCCCACGTGTGCAGCTCCTGATGGCGGTGGCACAGGATTCTATTTCTCATTGCTTCTGTACAGCATTGTGGGCTATCGCTCCGCCACTTTTAAAGAGGGTCGCTGCCTAGCCGTGCCAACCTCTGCAGTGTGTGCCTGCGGTCCCTCGTCATGGCAGACGCAATTCTAAATAGACATGAGCGTGGTGTGGCATGAGGGCAGCTGAAGGCTGCCCAGGGACACTTTGGTGTGCGCTGTGGGGGGGAGGGGGGGCGGTTGGGCAGCATGTAACCCAGGAGAAGTGTCAGTGGAGTGTCATGCAGGCAGTGATTGTGCTTTGTTGGAGGTAGTGTGGTGCTTAGCAAAGGTATGCCATGCTAATGAGGGCTTTTCAGAAGTAAAAGTTGTTGGGAGGGGGGGGGGGCCCACTCTTGCCGGTATTGTGGCTTAATAGTGGGACCTGTGAACTTGAGATGCAGCCCAACATGTAGCCCCTCGCCTGCCCTATCCGTTGCTGTGTCGTTCCCATCACTTTGTTGAATTGCCCAGATTTTCACACATGAAAACCTTAGCGAGCATCGGCGAAATACAAAAATGCTCTGGTCGCCCATTGACTTCAATGGGGTTCGTTGTTCGAAACAAACCCTCGAGCATCGCGGGAAGTTCGTTCCGAATAACGAGCACCCGAACATTTTGGTGTTCGCTCATCTCTACTAACTGTACATCTTAGTATTTGCTGGGTACTATTGCATTTTTTCTTTTTTGTTTTTGCATTACAGTCACAATAGGTTTGCACCTACGTACAGTATTTATTTCAGTCAGCTGTATTTTTTGCATTATTCTAATTGCAGAAGTAAAAGCAGACAGTAATCAAAAAGCTTTCACTATTTAACCAGATTCCAGCCACAGTAGTTGAAAAAGATTAGTGTTTTGGAATGATCAATTTAGAGCCTTGATTTTCACCATAGAGAGATGATGTCGTGTAATCTGAAGAGGGCTGTACATGCAAGGCATCCCAGAAATATTGATAAACTGAAACACATTTGAAGGGAGGAATAGTCCAAAATCTCTCCTCAGCATTGTACAATGGAATTTCCTCAAGAAATGTTTGGTAGAGGTAATAGCTACTAAAGGATGATTTACAGGTTATTAAATTCAGGGGTTCACGTTTTCTCCCTGCATTGTAGATGTTTTCTCAAAATATTTTAACTTATCACGGGGGCAGGGCATGTTATAAATGAAAATATTCTCATATTAAATGTGATATGTGATATATAAAGTAGTTAAATAAATTATTAAAAAGTATATGTGTTCAATAAAATACAGGAATGATACCACTATTTGTGTGTCATCAGTTAGTTCAGTGTTTCCCAACTATTTTTACTGTGGGGCACCCATCTGGATAATTTTTACTGTGGGGAAACCCTACCAGAAAGGGATGTGGCTAGGGTGTGACTTATCACAACATATAATTTTATCTCGGATATTTCAGGCACCCGGTGGCCTCTAGTGAGTGGATCACCACTTGCCAGTTCTTCGTGACCTGATGACCTGACCAGCAGTGCTGTGCACACTAGAGGCCGCCAGGTGCCACATGAAGGGAGCACCAAGAGCGCAAAAATTTTGTACGTGAGAGGGAGTGCAATATCTTCTTAAACCAGCTACGGAAGCGCAGCTGATTTAGAGTCAAAATCCACATTGATGGTTCATATTTTGACTCTATGTCTTTTGTGAATAATCAGCAGCATTTCCGCTATGTGCAAACATACCCTAAGGTTGGGTCCACACAGGGCTGATTTGCTGCTGAATATCCTCAGTGGATATTCTGCAGCAGATCAGCAGTAAAAGTTTGCCTCAAAATATGCACCATTTGGTACAGGTTTTATTGCGTATTTTTGTGTAGAATGCACCCACTCATTGAGAAGAGATGACTTCCTCAGTGGAAACTGCAATAAAATTGACATGCTGCAAAATCAAACTCTGCACTGCATGTCAGGGTTTTGTGCCGATTTTTTTCAAAGCTTGTGCATGAGATTTAAAACTCTGCCCCATTGTGTGCCTTTATGCATTATTAGATAACCTTTTCATAACAAAATCAATAACGATTATACAAATTCTTTAATTATATCATAGAATAGTAGAGTTGGAAGGGATCTCCAGGGTCATCGGGTCCAACACCCTGCTTAGTCCAGGATTCACTAAATCATCCCAGACAGATATTTGTCCACCCTTTGTTTGAACACTTCCATTGAAGGAGAACTCACCGCCTCCCATGGTAACCTGTTCCAATCATTGATCACCCTCAGTGTCAGAAAGTTTTTTCTAATATCTAATTTGTGTATCCTCCCTTTCAGTTTCATACCATTGAATCTAGTCTTTCCTTGTGCAAATGAGAATAGGACTGATCCCTCTGCACTGTGACAGCCCTTCAGATATTTGTATTTGTATTTGTACAGCTATTAAGTCTCCTCTCACCCTTCTTTTTTGCAAGCTAAACCTTCCCAG
Source organism: Eleutherodactylus coqui (assembly GCF_035609145.1). NCBI lineage: Eukaryota > Metazoa > Chordata > Amphibia > Anura > Eleutherodactylidae > Eleutherodactylus > Eleutherodactylus coqui. The sequence goes on from NC_089842.1 coordinate 65,087,858, forward strand.
ATCCTTTAACCGTTCCTCATAGGACATGATTTGCAGACAACTCACCATCTTGCTAACTTTTCTCTGAATTTGCTCCAGTTTGTCTGTCTTTTTTAAAATGGGGTACCCAGAACTGGACACACTAAGGAAGAGTAGAGGGGGATAATTACCTCATGTGATCTAGACTCTATGCTTCTCTTAATACATCCCAGAATTGTTTTTGCCTTTTTGGCTGCTGCATCACATTGTTTACTCATGTTCAGTCTATGATCTATTAGCATACCAAAGTCTTTTTCACACGCGCTGTTGCTTAGTCCAATTCCTCCAATTCTCCTTGTTAAATACCATTCTGTTAGTCACCACCCACTGTTCAAGCTTTTCTAGATCTTTTTGAATACTCTCTCTCTCTCTCTCTTCTGTATTGTTAGCTATATGTTAGTTTTATCACAATACTTAAGCCACTTCTGTGTGCGCAGCTGGAAGAAGTGAGTATCTTACATCACATTCTCGCAATTTCACCTCCCGCTTTGCTATCACGCGAACAGAGGGACTTTAAATAACTCCTCCGGGCAGCCATCACATCATCTATGACGGCTTTCAGGGTTTTTCTAAATGATCACTGGTGGTGACCATCTTCTTCCAGTCTCCAGATGGTGCCTATCTTCCGGTCAGATCACGTGATCTGGAGGCGGTCACCATCTTCTTCTGGCAAATGCATGCCAAACGAGCATGCACCACTGCCTTCCTCATATTTTAATAAATTCACTAGAGCACATGTACGTCTACTCTACTTTCTCTTAGTACTTGACAAAGGAGGTGCTGACCTCCGAAATGCATTGTACAATTTTAGCTTCCTTTACTATGTATACTATTGAGGTATGTATAGTATAAAAGTCCTCAAAGAAAGCTCCTACAAGCATCCTCCTGGTGATGTTTTGCCAGGCAAACTTGGATATTTGAGGAAACCCACTGGGCACCATGGTCTCCTCTAAAGTAAGTAATTTGCTTTTACTTAAACACAGCTACTGGTATCCATTGCAGTGTGGGAATGTTTTTTATACCCTATTTTATTTATTCCTATGACTGAGGTTTTGTACCCTGGGTTATTCTAACGATACTCTCCCTGGACTTCCAAAACATAACAGGGATTAGGTGCATGTAGCAACATCCTATTGAAGGCATAACTAGACATGTGGTGTAAGAGCCTGTCATCTAGACAGGCTCCCCATACCAGGTGAGTCCATCTTTTATTTATTCCCGTTTCACCCTTTTTAAGAGTTAATCATTATTTGGAGCACAGTTGCATAAATTTATTTCTGGGAAACTACACATGGGTCAGAACAAAGCTTCTATTCTAACCCTGGGTTACCCAGTGCATGAAAAACCCATTTAATGTCAGCTGAGTAATTACCAGCTGGGCACCCCAGTAGTAAATCACTGAGTAAAGGCCCAATAAGACGGAACGAATGTCGGGCAAACGATGCCCGACACTCGTCCCTGCACATACTCGCTCTCATGCTGCTGCATCAGAGCTAGTATGGCTGACTCTCAGTGGGGCAGCTGGAGGAGAATTCTCTCCTCGCTCTACCCCGCCCCTCTCCATTAACTTAACATAGCGGCCGTTCAATACTGAATGGCTACTATTTACACTGAACGATCATCGTTCAGCTCCTTGTCCATCATTTATGCTGCATAAACCATGGATGATGATCTAAACAATGATCGTTCAGTGTAAATAGCAGCCATTCAGTATTAAAAGGCCGCTATGTTAAGTCAATGGAGAGGGACGAAGGAGGCAAGGAAAGAAATCTCCTACAGCCTCCCCGCTGGCCACTTTGTGAGTGAGTCAGTGATACTAGCTCCCGTGCAACAGCATGGGAGCGAGTGTATGCAGGGACGAGTGTGGGGCATCGAGTGTCGGGCCCGTCTGAATGGGCCTTTAGATTAGTCCATAATTATAACCTAGATAACAACTAAACCACATTTTATTAGCAATTAATGCAGAAATCCAGGTAATTCCAAAGGTTTCACTTATTTTTACTTGCATCTGCATATAAATGTTAACAAGTAGTGACTTAAATTTCAAGAACCTTCCTAAGCTGTCACACAAATATTGCTGAGTGTCCAATTTCAGTTACTTTTCTGACTTGCTGTGTCTTGGCACTGTCTATTAGATATTAATATGATATAGCTATAGCTAGATTTGAAGCTACAGCTATTTTCCCAGTCCAGGATTATCATCTATCCAATGGTTTTAAGTGTTGCAATGATTTTAAACACCACATACAGTGTCTTGACTGTGTGGCTGTCAAAGGCATTCTTCTACACCAAATCTCCTATTCCCTTAACTTAATTTATCAGGAAAGTGCAAGCAATGAATCCATAATCCTGCTTAATGCTACAGGCTGAGTCATTTCCCTTTAGCCCTAAGCTGCCTTTGGCTATGAAGGAATAATTGTAGATGCAGAAGTTTATTTAAAGTGAACCATTATACAGTCCATGGAAAAGTTAACTTCAGAGAAAATACTGTACAGAGTTTGGACTGCAGAGGACTGGGGTATAGTTATTTTCTCTGATTAAGCCACCTTCAGACTGTTTGGGAAGAATGGCTTTCTGGAGAAGAACAGGTGAATACTACCATGAGTCCGGTGTCATGTCAACAATAAAGAGACTATTCATGTGTGACATTGTTTTTCATCCAAGGGAGTGGCTGGCCTGCCAAAATTACTCCAAGATTGCAATGGGGCCTCATCGAGGAAGTCACAAGGCATCTAAGAAGAAGATTCAAAGATACTTAGGCAATCTAATCCTCAGTTAAGTGACCTTCTGATCCTAGGACAAACATTTGTCCCAGGACTGGAGGGATACTAGAGGGGGTGTTATATTACATTGTTCATTTTTGGACAGTTGTTGATTTGCTGGGTCTTTGCTCTGGTGATTCTAGATAGATGGGCTGATTCTTAGACTAGCTAATCCCATTGCACATCAACAATCTAAGACATTAAACACTGGACTGATTGGCCAGTGCTACTCACTTGAGCTGCCGTGGACAATGAGAAAGCTAACTGTCCCATTTATGCTCCTAGGGCCTGTGATTCTATGGGTTTTTAGGAGCGCACTGCTGCTGGTGTGGTTGATTTGGCTGGCTGGTGGTGTGGAGTTCTCCAGCTGACCAGTCACCAGTCTGCTGAGTGTGAATACCAGACCCTCTTGCAAGAGGGTGCTCGTCATTTATGCCTTTAACATCTCCTAATTTGCCTGGGTGTTGGAATGCATGCTGTCCAGATCTTTGTTCTATGTGTCTTCTTCCATCTGTCTTCTTTGTGGTCTGCATTCAAGCTGTTCAGTTTGGTTCCCTTTTTTGAATTATTTTCTGTTTGATGTTCTGCTTTGGTTTCTTTTTGAATTCTGTTCTATATTTGTTCCACCGTGTATTGGTTGTCGGATGCCCAATTCTTTTTTCTTTCTCCTACCCGTCCATTGATGGTCGGATGCCTAAGCCTTATCCTGTCCTATTCATCCATGGGTAGATGGAAGCTAGGGCTTTGTTTTGTCTCTGTCTGCCCATCTGTAGGTGTGCAGAAGCCTAGTGTGAGCTAGGTCCTGCTTATTATTGCTTTACTGTCTCATTTGTATTTGCTCTATTCCTGCCAGTTACCATCTAGGGCAAGCCAGTCTCATGAGTTCCAGCATTGGGCCATCCATATTGGGATGCTTGCCCAGATTTTAGGCAAGACCTCTGGGGTTAAGTTGTCTTGTTAGAGGAGGGACTCACGAGACAACGAGGACGCTTGATGCAGGTTTGTGAGCTTTATTACTTTAGCCTAAGCACTAACTAATACCTTGCATTTATTAGCTGTTCGATCGGCTTATGCATGTGCGTATTATGGGTAAGTGTTTTGGCATTTGTCAGTCTTTGTAGGATGTCTGCTCACTAGTCCCATTTACTTTTCAGTTTGTTATGGTGTTCAGCGTGCATGCATGTTTTTGTTTATGTATGTTTTGATGTCCGCTCATGTGCATACCCCTTTCAGATTCCATCCCAAACCATGTTTTGGGTTGTGTCCATGTAGGTCGTTGTTCCCATGGCCTGCTTGGATGTAACACCCACTGTCAATGTACAATGTAGAGTGGGGCCTTATGAGCCAGCAGATTGACAGGAGTACAGAAATACAAGAGAACACCAGCTAACATAACCCTGATTCAATTCCTGGAACAACATTCTGTCCCAAAATTCTTGTCCCAGGACACTTTAAGGTGGTTGCTCCATAAATGATATTGTGAAAAATCAGATTTATTGAAATGTAACAAGAATATTAATGCAATTCAACAGTAAGATCAATATTTTTTAAACATAACCTGCAATGAGTTATTTGTGATGCGAATACCTGGGGACCCTCTGGAAGTCCAGAACTTAATATCAGCTTAACCTACTATGATTTTACTGCCATACTTGATATCAATTGATTGGTAAAAATATGTGCTGAAACATGATAGTCATAAACTCTCATTGGGAGTTTCCTACACATAGATATGTCCTAAGTAAGAAAAATGTTCTGAAACCATCTTATCCTGTATGCACAGATTTAGCATACGTTAACTTGACATTTAACGTGTTGTGATAACTTAACTACAGTGTTCTATGAATTCGCTTGGCATGTTAATGATTGCTACATCTGTAATCATCCCACCCCTATCAAATGATCAAAAGACTAAAACACTTTAAAAATATGACCCCAGCCAAGAACAAATGTCAGTGCCCAGAAATTGCAATACATCTTTACAAGACTGCCCAAGATCTTTTCATCATGCCCAGTTCTTAGTTAATCTAATAATAAAAGGTCTGGTATTCTTCTTTATTCCCTTTTAATTTTTAACGTTTTTGCCTTGTATGTATGTCATCTTTATGTCATGCTTTAGAGCTTTTTGTAAACAGTACACCTTTTGCAGTAAAGCTCAAAACTTTAAGGAGTTCAGACCTTGTATGTTTTGTAGAACCTATGGTCTTTGTTATAGTATTAACAATTTGTTTACTGGACCACAGTAAGTGCTGGTATGTATCAAGGAAATGCCAGAAATGAGGCATCTGATGTGCCTCATAATATAATACAGACAGTGGTGGCAATGCATATTTTGAGGCATATAGGAATGTCTTGGGGTGTGATATATGCTCCATCTTTCAATAAGTGTGAAAGGGAGTCACAATACATTAACTCCTTGCAGTTGCACCAGTGCCATGGGTTGGTAAAGTCTGCTATGCGACATTGGTTTTGACAACTATTTTTTGGTATATGAAAGTAAAAACATCCTGAAATAATTTCCTGCTAGAAGACATACACACATCCTCTAGTTTTATATCTCCTTATGCATTTCTATACATAAAATTAATTTTCAGTATTACATTCACTAATTTGGCTATAAATATAGTACCATGGCCAAAATACAGTCAGCATAGTCCGCTGTTTTAGCAAATTATTTAATATAAAAAGCACATTATCTGCAATTTTCCTTCTATTCTTCTAAATTTACAATCTCTATGGCTTTAGATCAGAAGCAGAGGAAAACCCATTAGACATATTTTTTGTGCAGTGACACAAAATATTTATGCAGATGCATCTGTCATTTTAATAACAAAGGCTCCTTTGTGTCCATCATTCCCCACAGCTTCAAATGTATCTCAAAAGTCTGTTTTGATGCATCTCGTCCATATTAAAATGATTTCTTAATTACATTTGAATATTAAAGTTGAGCCTATCGATGGGCTAAATGAACAGGCTGCTTTGCATGCTGAATGAGCTAGGGAGAACATATGAATACAGTGCCCTGATTAAAAAGAAAAGGGGGCTTGGAAATTATTAAATTCAGCTTCTAATTGCTCCTATTGTGTTTGTGTATCTTCTGAAATGCTAAATACCCTGAGGGGGTTGGAAAGTGCACAAATAGGAAATCAAACAAGATAAGATAAAAAAGGGTTTCATGGCCCAGTGAAGTGAAGCAGCAATGAGAAGATTAGCATGTACTCATGCTATCCATATCTAGGTTGAAAAACAAGATGCTGCTTTTGTTCATAAGCTCCCAGGACATCTTTGATAGTTATTGTCTTACACTAAGTACACTTGTTCTACCAAGATGTAACGGTAGAGGATATACAGCTTCTGACAAAGGTTAATGCATGTCTGCTACCAGCAAAGGAAGCAGAAATTATAGCTACAGAAAAAGTGTCTGTTCTTTGCATAAACCAGCTTTCCTCCTGCAAACAGTACAGACTAAAACATTTCCACAAGCCTAACACATCAACCTTATCACACCAATCTACACATCAATCACTTAAAGGGAATTTTTGATCAAAACCGACCATTTTAAACCTTTTTGTTTATTTTTATTTCCCTTGTGACTATCTGTAAAACCTCTGGAGCATTTATTGCTTCAGCAGGTACCAAAGGGCAGTCAGTGTTGCTGGCCAATGAATACAACTTTGTACAATTTACGTACTTTGTGTTCCTTGGAGTCAAATGAGAGCAAGACTAAGGTCTCTTACACATGGGCGAGCGCAATATCACGCCCACCAACATGCAATTTACTTGTGGATGCGAGGCGTTTCTCTTTAAAATTGCATATGACCGCTTCAGGTAAAGTAGCAATCCTTCTGCATTGCTGAAAGCTGCGCTGGAGGATCGGCAAGTGTTTCCCATTGTTTTCAATTTTTCGCACGCCATGCAATGTGTTTTCCTGTTCTATAGAAACCAATGGGCGATGCGTTCCAAGGAATGCAAAAATTTGGAGCGTACCACGATCACTCATGTATATGACTCAATTCAAAAGAATAGGGGTTCATATTCATGCGAGATCTGTGCGCCCTGTAATGCACAAATGTCACACAATTTTCTTGCCCATGTGAAAGTGGCCTAAGGCAGCATTCTTGCTCCTTAATGGTCTTTACTTGTGACAGGTTAAAAGTTAGCAATGTTAAAGTTCTCAACAGTAGGGGAAGCAGCAATTGAACTCACTTTATCTGATATACACACTCGTCGGGGACATCTCTACAATAGCAGTGTTTGTCTGCTTGTTCATCACATACACATCACATGGATGTCCATAATCAATACAACACACAGCCTTCTCACCTGTGTATGGAGGAGAGGGGAAAAAAAGCAGTATGGATGAGTTGGGGCCTAGAGGTTTGAAATTTAGGATGGTTCGATGTCTGTGTGCAAAGAGTAGAGGTAGAGTTGGAACAGAGCTGCTACCAACCAGGTGGACACCTCACTCCAAGGGTGGGCATGGGGTATACTGTAGCGTAGAATAAAGGTAAAATGTCTTGTGCATGGTGCAAGCCTCCAACAAATAAACTCTTGACCAATGAGTACAGAGCGATAGTTTTTATTGTATGAAATATCAGCAAAGAAATTTGTTTCAAGGCCATTCACCTCTTTCTCAGTCAAGCTGGGATACATTTCTGCCCTCCTACATCCATAGCTAGACAGAAAATGTAACAGTAGCTGTTTAATAGACAGTACAAACTTAAAATGGGTCAAATTTATCAGTGACTCACATTGAATGATTAATGTGGCACATCTTTAGGCACTTCTGTCTATATTACCTTTTAGTTGGCTTAGTTTATGCCAGTCTTTGCTCCAAAGCTTTGGAGCAATTTTGGTGTACAATATCGCATTTAGGTCACACCCCTTTAGATGTAGCCACACTCCTTTTGTGGACATTGCAAAAACGCGTGTACAAGTGTCTAACACACATGATAATTGTGGTTAAATGCATTTATGACAGATTTCTGGTGCAGTTTTCACGAGAAAATTGGCACATTTGCATTAGTAAATCTGCCCCATTATTATTTCCAGGACACCAGTTTCGATGATCTTTCCTTCTAATAGGTCATCAATATGCATTTGGTGATCTCACTTTCATTCATCACGTGCCCACAGAGCAGATCAGCCTCAAGTGAATGGGATTGTGCTGCTATAGCAGGCACCGCTGCCACAAAATGTACAGCGCTGTGGCTAGTATGCAGTAAAGAGGGCGTGACAGTCGTCTTTTCAAACAGCTGATTGGTGGGACTCCTGAGCAGCGGGCTCCCATCGATTGGACATTAAAGACCAATTCCAAATAGTGGTGGAGTTGCCCACTTCTGTAGATAAGTCTGATGTTGGGCTTTTAAACATGTATTTGTCCATTTCTATAGTGTTGACATTGATGGGATGAGGTTGATACCCAAATACGTGAGGTAATAGATAAACTGTTTGGGCATGAAGCTGTAAAACGATATGGTCTCATTCTGTTCAGGGAATATCCAAAAGTATTAAAATAGTGTCTCTAGATTCACATTTAACCCCAACACTATATGCATTTCTGAGGTTGGTCCATTAAATTTGGGTATGAAATAAGAAAATAAGGGGAAATACAAGATTGGGTAATAGTGAGGAATAGGTTGTTGGCAAATAGGCTTGCCTTGTAAAGCCCATTTTGGCTTGTATATTGATGTTTGCTTAGGTGAAACCTTATTGTGGCCACTATTATCATTGCAAATACGGCTGGCAGCATAATCTTGTGCCTCTGGCTGTAGAAATAGAGAGCGTCTGGTTGGGAGCTTTAGATACGCAGTAGGCAAATCATATCCAGTCTAAGGGCTTATTTAGACGACCGTATATCGGCCGTGTATTCACGCCGGCTGATATATGGCATCCCTCACTGCAAGGGGAGGAGGCTGGAAGAGCCGGGAACAGTGCTCTGAGCTTCTGCCCCCTCTCCAGCAACTCTCCACCCCCTCTCCGCCCCTCTGCACTATTTGCATTGAGGGGGGTGGGGCAGGGGTGGAGCTAATTCCCGAAACTTAGCCCCATCCCGTCCTGACACCGCTCACATTCCAAATAGTGCAGAGGGGAGGAAAGGGGTGGAGAGAAGGCAGAGAGGAGGCGGGAGCTCAGAGCACTGCTCCCGGCTCTTCCAGCCTCCTCCCCCTGCAGAGAGAGACGCCGTATGTTGGCCGGCGTGAATACCCGGCCGATATGCGATCGTATGAATAGGCCCTTAGGCTGTTTTCACTCAGCTGGGAAAATCATGAGATTTGTGCGTTGCGAGATGCACAAATATCGCAGGAATATGAATTCCATTATTTTAAATGGTGTTACGTACATAAGCAATCATGGCATGTTCTAAATGTTTCCGCATTCCTTGGAACACATTGCTTATTGTTTTCTATGGGCAGGAAAACACGCTGCACAGTATGCAATGTGAACGCAAGTGCGATGCAAGGTTTCCCATTGAAAACAATTGAAAACACTTGCCAATCCTCCGGTGTGGCTGAAAGTCGTGCCAGAAGATCGCAACCTCATAGAAGTGAATAGACTCCCCCTGGTGGTCTTGAAGTTGCCATTATTTGATTGATTATACAGTATAATGCACTGCTATGATATTGTATTATAGCATGTTTTATCAGACATCCTATTAAAGATGTGCTACAGGCACACCTCAATAGACAGAAACACATGGCTGCCCAGGGGACCACAGTCAGCCATGACAGCTGGACAACACCCCTGAGATCTTATCACAGTGGGGCTATTCGGAACATTTAATCTCCTATTGAGCAGGACATTTAAACTAACAGAGGAATTCAAAGGGTTAACAGCCATGATCAGAGTTATTTCTGATTGCAACTGCTGTGGGCAGGTGTCGACCATCATAATTTTGGTCTCGAGCCCACTGCATACACAGTATATGCTATGGGCATCTATATACTGAGGCCTTCTTCACACGATCATATGTTCAGCTGATCACAGCTAAAAATCACATGAATGAAGAATAGCCACGAGCTTTAGCCATGTTTTCCTGTTCATTCACACCAGCGGCTCTGGTGTATCGGTGAAAACTGCTCTGTTGCGTGAAAATCCCTCGGTTAGCAGAAATCCTCCGAATGACTACTAATGCTTAAATAGAGGCACCTGGCTTCTTTTCCCAGCGTTGGACGCAGCTAAACTCCTCCTTCTTTTTTCAGCTCCCATAGAAGCCTATAGGAGATGTCAGTGTATCTCGGCAAAAGATAGTGCAAGACCTGTCTTTTCATGCAGCGTATAAAATTAGTTGCCGTTTTCGGTCACCGATGTCCAGTTATTATTCGCTGTGCAATGTTTTTACGCAGCTAAAAATCGCTTATCTGAATGAAAACATTAGAAACCAATATTTCAGATGGTTGCAATTTTTTAACTCGGCTAAATTAGCCGCGTATACATATGATCGTGTAATAAGGCCTTACCTGCATAGCGGTATGTACAGTTCAGACCTGTATAACCGTAGGTATGTCAAAAAGGGGTTAATCGGTTTTCTTTCTATTGTTAGCTTTATTTCCAAGCACACAGCTTTGTTTCCCTGCTTCGATGTATTGCCTTTGTCCTATAAAACATTCTATCTACTGTTTTTAACAATAAAATTCTATAAAACTATATAAGCCTCTTGAGCTTTACTCCATTTAATCTTGTTTTCTTTTGTTGGATGTGAATTAAAGGCGGCCTTGGTATGAGAGGGACTATCTTTATGTGAAATGTTTTTTTTTACAAATAACCTCTGCAATTTAACTATCCTTTAAAACACTAGTTTATTATAGCACAACTGAAATAGATAAGGTTAAAGATGCACTAAAGCTGTGCAAAGCATTGTACAGTGAAGTGCTTGCTGTGATATGTAATACTTACTAGAGATGAGCGAGCATACTCGTCCGAGCTTGATACTCGTTCGAGTATTAGGGTGTTCGAGATGCTCGTTACTCGTAACGAGTACCACGCGGTGTTCGGGTGAGTGGCTGGCAAGATTAGGTGTCACCCGATTATTAAAATCTGCCCCTCCCGCAGCTCGCCACAGATGCATTCTGACATAGTTCAGGGAAAGTGTTGTTGATGCCGGAGCTGCTATAGGGAGAGCGTTAGGAGTGATTTTAGGTTTCAAGAACCCCAACGGTCCTTCTTAAGGCCATAAAAAATTGCAGATCGCACCTATCTGCGATCTGCGATTTCTGTTCTCTTCTCTATATGCGCTCAATGGGGCCGGCGGCAGCAGCGCTGACCCCATTGAGAACATATAGAAGACAAATCATTCTTCTCTGCCACAGCTGTAACAGCTGTGGCAGAGAAGAACGATGTTTGCCCATTGAATTCAATGGAGCCAGCAATACAGCAGGTTCCACTGAAAGCAATGGGCTGCCGGCGATCGCAGGATGAATTGTCGGGAAGGGCTTAAATATATAAGCCCTTCCCTGCAATTCATCCAGAAATGTGTTACAATAAAAATATATACCGGCGTATAAGGCGACGGGGCGTATAAGACGACCCCCCAACTGTCACCTTATACGCCGGCAATACAGTGGAGCAAAGAATAAAAATCATTACTCACTTCTTCTGACGTTCTGCGGTGCTCCTGCAGGCTGTCGCTCCCTCCTGGTTCCCGGCAGAGCATTGATTTCTCTACGAAGGGCTTTAAATCCCCGCCTCCAGAAACACACGTGCCTTCAGCCAATCACAGCCAATGACAATGATGTCATTGAATGACAATTCATCCTGCGATTGCCGGCAGCCCATTGCTTTCAGTGGAACCTGCTGTATTGCTGGCTCCCTTGAATTCAATGGGCAAACATCGTTCTTCTCTGCCACAGCTGTTACAGCTGTGCCAGAGGAGAATGATCTTTACGCTGACAGTGCGGGGGGGGGGGGCACTCTTGCTGCTATTGTGGCTTAATAGTGGGACCTGGGAACTTGAGATGCAGCCCAACATGTAGCCCCTCGCCTGCCCTATCCGTTGCTGTGTTGTTCCCATCACTTTCTTGAATTGCCCAGATTTTCACAAACGAAAACCTTAGCGAGCATCGGCGATATACAAAAATGCTCGGGTCGCCCATTGACTTCAATGGGGTTCGTTACTCGAAACGAACCCTCGAGCATTGCGAAAAGTTCGTCCCGAGTAACGAGCACCCGAGCATTTTGGTGCTCGCTCATCTCTTATACTTACCTAACCTCTCCTCCAAACTATAGTAACATTTGACTGTGTAGAACTATATTGGGTCAACAATGAATGTATAAATCATGATACATATAGTACATTGTGTTGCAAAAACCTAACGAATTATCACTTCAGGCAAAAAAATCAGTAGTTCATACAAACATGATGCTGTCCCACTGCTCAGTAGGGAAGATTGTGGAACCCTACACATATCGCCATCTGTCATGGCTTCCCTGTTGGCCCTTTTATTTCTCTAATGAATTGCATAAATTATATTTGTGTTCATCAAGAAATAGAGAAACTATTACTACCCGTAAGCATGGCCCCCACAGTTTTTCAGAGGCCCCTCTACCAGAATACCAGCCAGCCCCCTCCCCGCCCACCACACTTTGTCCCCCTAGCCCATCCACGTTCTAACCCCCTAAAAATTTTGTTACCGTACTACTCTGCATGTTTCAGTGTAGGTGGGAAAAAAAACAAACAATAGATAACAATTCTTTGGTATGACTGTCGGGCACTTTGCATCCTGTGTAAAAGTGTCCTCAGTCCCTTTCTCCATTCAGAACACATGCACACATTTAGAGCCCCTAAACTCACTATAATGTCCATCAATCTTTAACTTTTGCCGTATTGCGTACATTTGTGGGCATATGAGGAGGGCTGCTATACTTTTTTTCAAGTACAGTTACCTTTGATTTTGAAATGAAGAAGAATATTATTAGCTATGTGCAGCATCTCAAGCCTGTACCAGATATTTTGTGTATCCAGAAAAAATACGAATTGGTGCCTGTACATTGACACATATGGGAAATGAATGGCATCACATTAGAAACCAGGTTTGTTCATTATTGCCTTTTAAGGGCCATATCCAAAGACAGACTTTTATCACCTATCCATGGGATGGGTGATAAAAGTGTAATCAGTGGGGTCTGACTGCTGAGATCCCCACCAATCCAGAGAACAGGGTTTTCATGTCTCCCACTTCTCATTACTGCAGGCTTACTGTACCTATTTGCAGTGAAGTCACATTGAATGAAATGACAGTTGTACGTGCAACAGAAAATACTTGAGTACAAGCACTTGGCTATCTCAGTTAACCCCATTGAAGCTCAAATGGAGATTCAATGCACATGCAGGACCACTGCTTAATTCAATATGCTCTTCACTAGGGGGGTGCAGCAAGCCCTCACTGAGGAGACCGGGGAAAATGGGACCACTATTCTTGGGATAATTGTGGGTCCTAAGGCTTATTTACACAGAGCAATGATTGCTCAAAAATCGCTAAAAAGCGATCATTTGGGCGATCATCGCTGTGTCTAAATGTGCGTCCATCGTGCACTTTTGGTGCACTGCTAGCTGATTGTTAAGTTCAGGTCAACCTAAAAATCGTCATTCAGCCTTATCAGGAGTTCTCTGCCGGTAGTGCTGATAGCATTGTTTCCCATCAGAGAACAAAGGGACTGAAAGCAAATAAGAGCCCTCGGATTGTTAACTGCTTTCAGCTAAGAGTTTCATTTGCACACTAAATTGCTATTAAGTAGCTGAGTAGCTACTTAATAGTTTAAACAAAATGATCGCTCAAAGTTGTCACTCAAACTGTCATTTGAATGATCATCACTCCGTGTAAAAGGGCCTTTAGCAGTGAGTCCACCATCAATCACACTTTTATCACCTATGGTATGAATGGGTGATAAAAGTCTTTCTTGAGAGAAAGTAAAATGTTGCAGCTCCCATTCAGTTTCTGTTGAGAAAAGTCTTTTAAAGGGCCACTGTCAACACGGAACAGCACCATGAACTAAGTTATGGTGCTGTTCAGGGAGGTGACAGGGAGCCGGGGAATGTGCGTTTTATACTCACCCCCTCCCTTGTACCCTTGCTCCCTATGATGTCTTCCCATGAAGTCGATGCACAATCTGAAAATATGACTTTTTCAGACTTTTGTGAGCATAGAAGTCTATAGAGTATTAAAAAATGCATTTAGTTTGTTGTGCCATTCCATGCTGACAGCATCCCTTTAAGACATAATTTACAAAAAGATGTCTTTGTCAAAAACCCCTTGACAAAGAGGTCAAAATGTGTGTCGGGGTGTTTCTGCATCAAAAGTAGGTTCCTTGTATGCTTCTGACATGTCTATGGTTGACACATAATCATATTATTATACTTTTTAGGACTTCATTGAGAGAGAGGCTTATTATCAAGGTTTACAATACTTTTCCATCATTTGTACATCTCTGCACGTGCACTTTATTTACAGACTATATATAATCTTTAGCTCCTCTATTTATCCTGTACCTTATATGATCAGCGTGACTCAATCTATGAATGACAGGTGTTTCTGTATTATGAGTGGGTCTTTTTTATGCTTTTGGCTTATCCATTACTAACATACAACCATGTTTTACATGTTTTTCAGGAGTCTATGTAGCGAGAGGTGAGTTGCTATATTTAATGTATTTTTTTGCTATTTGTACATTTATACATTTTCAGGGCTTATTCTGACATGCGTATATTGGCTGGGTTATACGCTGTCCCTCTACAGGGGGAGGAGACAGGCTGGGCCAGGAGCAGTGCACTGAGCTCCTGCCCCCTCTTCGCACGTCGCCACTGTTTGCAATGAGAGGGGCAGGATGGGGCGGAGCTAAGTTCAGCCACGCCCCTCCCATTGCAAATAGTGGTGAGGGGCGGAGAGAGGGCGGAGAGAGGGCGGACAGGGGGTGGGAGCCCAGTGCACTGTTTCCGGCCTGGCCCGCCTCTTCCCCCTGCAGAGAGAGGCAGCGTATATCGGCCGGGCGTGAAAACCCAGCCGATATACGCACGTTGGATTAAGCCCTCACTTTGTTAAAAAATATTGCATGTAGCCTCTTTTTTCTCTATTCACACTATATCTTATATGATTACTGTCCAAAAAATAGAAAAAATAGAGCAATTTGCAGTTGAAAAGTTAACTTTTGATATAGTTGAAAAAATGTTTTGGAATAAAGAAAGATGTCTTGTTGGATGTGAGTATTTCTTCCATTTTTTGCACCTCAGATGCTACTCTATTTTTCTATTTTTTGGTGTGATTTTTAGATATCTAGGAGGCCAGATCCTTTATAGAATATGCAACTTTTTCCTTGAAGCTCTTCCAGTGGTGATTTTTTGTGGTGCTGTTGATATATTGATTTTGCTTCTTATATGATTACTGTGATCCTACCTATGATTGACTTTTTTATATATTTTTTTTAAATGTGTTGTTCCTATTTGTGATTACAATGTATTCTGTGTTTGTATAATAAATAATATATAGTATGTAGTTCTTACTCCATTCTTTTGTGCTGTAATTCAATATATTTCTACCAAATACTGGCCTTACTGTTACATGGTACCCTGTATTATTTCTATACGCTAATAATTTTGGTACTGTAAAGTGAATTTTTTTGGTGGGAGATGTAAATTACAGTTTTGTGCAGTGTAAGTTATAGGTCATTACTTCTAAAAGCAGTAGTCATAATGATTCTGATCAAGTTCATTTTCTTTGCCAATATAAGTGATAGTAACTAGCAATTCAACCACACATTCAACCACCTAAAGCACGCATCAAAATGATTGGTAATACACATTAGATAGCGCTTTAAATAAAGTACCAAGGGCTTTTTACAACTGTTCAATATCCTTTAAATTAACAAGCCCTTTTAACATTTGCCTAAAATTGGGTATTTTCTCCTGAAAATTATGTTCAGATGAATACCAATCAAGATAGTGTATAACATTTCTACAATTCAATATATCAATGGTAAAGCTGTGCTGTAATTCCTCTCAGAAAGTGTTGTAGTTAGAAATGGATTCTATATTTATTGGAGTTTTCCAAGTCTGAAAAAAATTGGCAGAGGGTGGGGATGGCACAACATACGGATGCAGTCAAATTTAAGGTAACTTTCTGTGCCACAGTTCGCTTACCCTTTCAATTGCTTTTAGTGTTTAGATAGGAGAGTAATAACAGGCCCAAAAAGTTATCACAGACAGGTTGAGGCCTCTTTCACATGAGTGTTCTATTGTTGCTATATTCCGTGATAAAATGCCGTCCGAAAATCCTGATCTGAAGCATTGGATACCAATGCATTTATTTAGAAGGGTGAGTTTCCTGTGAGTAAAATCGGCCGGCCAGAAAAGATAGAGCATATGTTGCGCATTCTGACATGTCCTTTCTTTTGCCAGAATACACTGGCCGTTCCCATAGACTGTTATGGGAGCCTATGGGAGCTGCTAGAAAAGGGAGGTGGAGGGGAGTTTAGCAGTGGCTTGCATTGCTAAAGTTCTTACCCCTCCCTCCCCAGGCCATGGGAGCTGCCGCTAAGGCCTCTTCCCCGGCAAAAATAAATGGGAGATTTAGCTGTGACTTGGTCATGGCTTTCTCCTCCCATACAGACAATTTTCGGCTACGATGTGTGAAAGAGGCCTAAGAGTCAAGTTAACCTCGGTTACATCTGTAGCAAATGAAAGAATGTTGCACTGTTCAAATGTCCTCCCAGGTCAATCTCAACCACTCTAATCCCCATCACTCAATTCCTGGAATTTGCTGTAGCTGTCATATGCTGTTCAAAAATATATGTGACTACTCAGCCAATAATTAGCAGACCCTGCCTATGAAATGGTGTAGAACCAAACCCTTTATTTACATAAGTACACACAGAAATAGCACGTATACAGTTTATCTCCGCTGCTTGCTACCTCTTCACATGTTATAGCCCTGGCACTTTTATATATTTATTAGGATGACATGTCCGCCCATATCACAAATGAAGAAAGCAAAAAAATAAATACCTTATATATAGCTCATTAGATATCAATCCCTCCCCCTTCTACTCTCCTACCCCTAGCCCCTTGCAATATTCCAGTTGAATGATATCACTTATAATATGTACTATATAAACTTGGAATAAGTGATATAAACCAAAATGATATAGATACAGGCAGAACTAATGGGAGCGATCACCCCCAAACTGCATCTGCCTGGTGCCTCCTATACCAGCTGGTGGCTGGTGCCCTGTGTAGCTTCACTGGTCACGCATAACTAAAGCCAACCATGGGTTTAATACATTTTAATAGCTAACAAAAAAAAAGATGTTTGACCAAGTTTTACTAAAGTTTTTGAAAAAGTTTATAAATAGAGATGAGCGAACACCAAAATGTTCGGGTGTTCGTTATTCGGAACGAACTTCCCGCGATGTTCGAGGGTTCGTTTCGAACAACGAACCCCATTGAAGTCAATGGGCGACCAGAGCATTTTTGTATTTCGCCGATGCTCGCTAAGGTTTTCATGTGTGAAAATCTGGGCAATTCAAGAAAGTGATGGGAATGACACAGAAACGGATAGGGCAGGCGAGGGGCTACATGTTGGGCTGCATCTCAAGTTCACAGGTCCCACTATTAAGCCACAATACCGGCAAGAGTGGGCCCCCCCCCCTCCCAACAACTTTTACTTCTGAAAAGCCCTCATTAGCATGGCATACCTTTGCTAAGCACCACACTAGCTACAACAAAGCACAATCACTGCCTGGATGACACTCCGCTGCCACTTCTCCTGGGTTACATGCTGACCAACCGCCCCCCCTCCCCCCCACAGCGCACACCAAAGTGTCCCTGCGCAGCCTTCAGCTGCCCTCATGCCACGCCACACTCATGTCTATTTAGAAGTGCGTCTGCCATGAGGAGGAACCGCAGGCACACACTGCAGAGGGTTGGCATGGCTAGGCAGCGGCCGTCTTTAAAAGGGGCGGGGCGATAGCCCACAATGCTGTACAGAAGCAATGAGAAATAGAATCCTGTGCCACCGCCATCAGGAGCTGCACACGTAGGCTTAGCAATGGGGAACCTATGTGCCACACACTATTCATTCTGTCAAGGTGTCTGCATGCCCCAGTTAGACCGGGCTTTTTAATTCATAGACACAGGCAGGTACAACTCCCTATTGTGAAGTCCCTGTGGACCGACAGCATGGGTGGGTGCCAGGAAGCCACCGGCGGTACATAGAAATATCCCATTGCATTGCCCAACACAGCTGAGGTAGTAATGTCGTGCGTAATACAGGTGGGCTTCGGCCCACACTGCATGCCCCAGTCTGACCGGGGTTCTTTACAAGTGGACACATGTAGGTTACACTCCGTGTGCACCTACAGCATGGGTGGCTCCCTGGAACCCACCGGCGGTACATAAAAATATCCCATTGCATTGCCCAACACAGCTGAGGTAGTAATGTCGTGCTTAATGCAGGTGGGCTTCGGCCCACACTGCATGCCCCAGTCAGACTGGGGTTCTTTACAAGTGGACACATGTAGGTTAAACTCCCTGTGGACCCACTGCCTGGGTGGGTGCCAGGAAGCCACCGGCGGTACATAGAAATATCCCATTGCATTGCCCAACACAGCTGAGGTAGTAATGTCGTGCGTAATACAGGTGGGCTTCGGCCCACACTGCATGCCCCAGTCAGACTGGGGTTCTTTAGAAGTGTACAGATGTATTAAAAACTCCGTGTGCACCTACAGCATGGGTGGCTCCCTGGAACCCACCGGCGGTACATAAAAATATCCCATTGCATTGCCCAACACAGCTGAGGTAGTAATGTCGTGCGTAATACAGGTTGGCTTCGGCCCACACTGCATGCCCCAGTCTGTCCGGGGTTCTTTACAAGTGGACACATGTAGGTTACACTCTGTGTGCACCTACAGCATGGGTGGCTCCCTGGAACCCACCGGCGGTACATAAAAATATCCCATTGCATTGCCCAACACAGCTGAGGTAGTAATGTCGTGCGTAATACAGGTGGGCTTCGGCCCACACTGCATGCCCCAGTCTGACCGGGGTTCTTTACAAGTGGACACATGTAGGTTACACTCCGTGTGCACCTACAGCATGGGTGGCTCCCTGGAACCCACCGGCGGTACATAAAAATATCCCATTGCATTGCCCAACACAGCTGAGGTAGTAATGTCGTGCTTAATGCAGGTGGGCTTCGGCCCACACTGCATGCCCCAGTCAGACTGGGGTTCTTTACAAGTGGACACATGTAGGTTAAACTCCCTGTGGACCCACTGCCTGGGTGGGTGCCAGGAAGCCACCGGCGGTACATAGAAATATCCCATTGCATTGCCCAACACAGCTGAGGTAGTAATGTCGTGCGTAATACAGGTGGGCTTCGGCCCACACTGCATGCCCCAGTCAGACTGGGGTTCTTTAGAAGTGTACAGATGTATTAAAAACTCCGTGTGCACCTACAGCATGGGTGGCTCCCTGGAACCCACCGGCGGTACATAAAAATATCCCATTGCATTGCCCAACACAGCTGAGGTAACGTCAGCTGTAATGCAGGTGGGCTAAAAATTAATTTGATTACACTGTAGGCGAGGGCCCACAAAAATTGCTGTATCAACAGTACTAATGTACATCCCAAAAATTGGCCATGGCCAGCCAAGAGGGCAGGTGAAACCCATTAATCGCTTTGTTTAATGTGGCTTAAGTGGTAACTAGGCCTGGAGGCAGCCCAGTGTAACGAAAAATTGGTTCAAGTTAAAGTTCCAACGCTTTTAAGCGCATTGAAACTTATAAAAATTGTTCAGAAAAATTATTTGAGTGAGCCTTGTGGCCCTAAGAAAAATTGCCCGTTCAGCGTGATTACGTGAGGTTTCAGGAGGAGGAGCAGGAGGAGGAGGAGGAATATTAGACACAGATTGATGAAGCAGAAATGTCCCCGTTTTGGATGGTGAGAGAGAACGTAGCTTCCATCCGCGGGTGCAGCCTACGTATTGCTTACGTATCGCTGCTGTCCGCTGGTGGAGAACAGAAGTCTGGGGAAATCCAGCCTTTGTTCATCTTGATGAGTGTTAGCCTGTCGGCACTGTCGGTTGACAAGCGGCTACGCTTATCTGTGATGATTCCCCCAGCCGCACTAAACACCCTCTCCGACAAGACGCTAGCCGCAGGACAAGCAAGCACCTCCAGGGCATACAGCGCTAGTTCAGGCCACGTGTCCAGCTTCGACACCCAGTAGTTGTAGGGGGCAGAGGCGTCACCAAGGATGGTCGTGCGATCCGCTACGTACTCCCTCACCATCCTTTTACAGTGCTCCCGCCGACTCAGCCGTGACTGGGGAGCGGTGACACAGTCTTGGTGGGGAGCCATAAAGCTGGCCAGGCCCTTAAAGACTGTTGCACTGCCTGGGATGTACATGCTGCTCGATCTACGCACATCCCCTGCTACCTTGCCCTCGGTACTGCGCCTTCTGCCACTAGCGCTGTCGGCTGGGAATTTTACCATCAGCTTGTCTGCAAGGGTCCTGTGGTATAGCAACACTCTCGAACCCCTTTCCTCTTCGGGAATCAGAGTGAGCAGGTTATCCTTATACCATGGATCGAGCAGTGTGTACACCCAGTAATCCGTCGTGGCCAGAATGCGTGCAACGCGAGGGTCACGAGAAAGGCATCCTAACATGAAGTCAGCCATGTGTGCCAGGGTACCTGTACGCAACACATGGCTGTCTTCACTAGGAAGATCACTTTCAGGATCCTCCTCCTCCTCCTCCTCCTCAGGCCATACACGCTGAAAGGATGACAGGCAATCAGCCGGTGTACCGTCAGCAGCGGCCCAAGCTGTCTCTTCCCCCTCCTCCTCATCCTCCTCATGCTCCTCCTCCTCCTCCTGTACGCGCTGAGAAATAGACAGGAGGGTGCCCTGACTATCCAGCGGCATACTGTCTTCCCCCGCCCCCGTTTCCGAGCGCAAAGCAGCTGCCTTTATGGTTTGCAGGGAATTTCTCAAGATGCATAGCAGAGGAATGGTGACGCTAATGATTGTAGCATCGCCGCTCACCACCTGGGTAGACTCCTCAAAATTACCAAGGACATGGCAGATGTCTGCCAACCAGGCCCACTCTTCTGAAAGGAATTGAGGAGGCTGACTCCCACTGCGCCGCCCATGTTGGAGTTGGTATTCGACTATAGCTCTACGTTGTTCATAGAGCCTGGCCAACATGTGGAGCGTAGAGTTCCACCGTGTGGGCACGTCGCACAGCAGTCGGTGCACTGGCAGCTTAAAGTGATGTTGCAGGGTGCGCAGGGTGGCAGCGTCCGTGTGGGACTTGCGAAAATGTGCGCAGAGCCGGCGCGCCTTTACGAGCAGGTCTGACAAGCGTGGGTAGCTTTTCAGAAAGCGCTGAACCACCAAATTAAAGACGTGGGCCAGGCATGGCACGTGCGTGAGGCTGCCGAGCTGCAGAGCCGCCACCAGGTTACGGCCGTTGTCACACACGACCATGCCCGGTTGGAGGCTCAGCGGCGCAAGCCAGCGGTCGGTCTGCTGTGTCAGACCCTGCAGCAGTTCGTGGGCCGTGTGCCTCTT
The DNA here is from genome assembly GCF_035609145.1 of Eleutherodactylus coqui. Classification (NCBI taxonomy): domain Eukaryota; kingdom Metazoa; phylum Chordata; class Amphibia; order Anura; family Eleutherodactylidae; genus Eleutherodactylus; species Eleutherodactylus coqui. The sequence continues at coordinate 65,109,200 of NC_089842.1, forward strand.
ATCGCCTAAGCTGAGTAGTTTCAGCACGGCCTGCTGACGCTTGCCCACCGCTGTGCTGCCACACCGCGCGACACCGACTGCTGGCGACATGCTGCTGCTAACACATCTTGATTGCGAGACAGAGGAGGAGGAGGAGGAGGGTGCTTTAGTGGAGGAAGCATACACCTCCGCAGATACCACCACCGAGCTGGGGCCCGCAATTCTGGGGGTGGGTAGGACATGAGCGGTCCCAGGCTCTGACTCTGTCCCAGCCTCCACTAAATTCACCCAATGTGCCGTCAGGGAGATGTAGTGGCCCTGCCCGCCTGTGCTTGTCCACGTGTCCGTAGTTAAGTGGACCGTGGCAGTAACCGCATTGGTGAGGGCGCGTACAATGTTGCGGGAGACGTGGTCGTGCAGGGCTGGGACGGCACATCGGGAAAAGTAGTGGCGACTGGGAACTGAGTAGCGCGGGGCCGCCGCCTCCATGATACTTTTGAAGGACTCCGTTTCCACAACCCTATACTGCAGCATCTCAAGGCTGATGAATTTTGCTATGCGGACGGTTAACGTTTGAGCGTGCGGGTGTGTGGCGGCGTACTTGCGCTTGCGCTCCAACAGTTGCGCAAGCGACGGCTGGACGGTGCGCTGAACTACACTGCTGGATGGGGCCGAGGACAGCGGAGGTGAGGGTGTGGGTGCAGGCCAGGAGACGGTAGTGCCTGTGTCCTGAGAGGGGGGTTGCATCTCAGTGGCAGGTTGGGGCACAGGGGGAGAGGCAGGGGTGCAAACCGGAGGCGCTGAACGGCCTTCGTCCCACCTTGCGGGGTGCTTGGCCATCATATGTCTGCGCATGGTGGTGGTGGTGAGGCTGTTGCTGTTGGCTCCCCGGCTGAGCTTTGCGCGACAAAGGTTGCACACCACTGTTCGTCGGTCGTCAGGCGTCTCTGTGAAAAACTGCCAGACCTTAGAGCACCTCGGCCTCTGCAGGGTGGCATGGCGCGAGGGGGCGCTTTGGGAAACACTTGGTGGATTATTCGGTCTGGCCCTGCCTCTACCCCTGGCCACCGCACTGCCTCTTGCAACCTGCCCTGCTGATGCCCTTGACTCCCCCTCTGAAGACCTGTCCTCCTGAGAAAGCGTTGCACACCAGGTGGGGTCAGTCACCTCATCGTCCTGCTGCTCTTCCTCCGAATCCTCTGTGCGCTGCTCCCTCGGACTTACTGCCCTTACTACTACCTCACTGCAAGACAACTGTGTCTGATCGTCATCGTCCTCCTCACCCACAGAAAGTTGTTGAGACAGTTGGCGGAAGTCCCCAGCCTCTTCCCCTGGACCCCGGGAACTTTCGAATGGTTGGGCATCAGTGACGATAAACTCCTCTGGTGGGAGAGGAACCGCTGCTGCCCAATCTAAGCAGGGGCCCGAGAACAGTTCCTGGGAGTGTTCCCGCTCCTGAGCAGGTGTCATTGTAGTGGAGTGAGGAGGCTGGGAGGAAGGAGGAGCAGCAGACAGAGGATTCGGATTTGCAGCAGTGGACGGCGCAGAACTGCGGGTAGACGATAGGTTGCTCGAAGCACTTTCTGCCATCCAGGACAGGACCTGCTCACACTGCTCATTTTCTAATAACCGTCTCCCGCGTGGACCCATTAATTGGGCGATGAATGTGGGGACACCAGAAACGTGCCTCTCTCCTAATCGCGCAGCAGTCGGCTGCGACACACCTGGATCAGGAGCTCGGCCTGTGCCCACACCCTGACTTGGCCCTCCGCGTCCTCGGCCGCGTCCACGTCCTCTAGGCCTACCCCTACCCCTCAGCATGCTGTATTACCAGTGATTTGATTTCACAAGCAGCTAATAAATTGGCGCAAGACTGCAGGCCAAATATAATTTTTTCCCTTTTTTGAAAACGAAAGGCCCCACTGCCTCTAGTGAATGTATAATCTAAGTTTAATAACTGTGCTGTTTTACTGCTAATGTGTCACAGAACGTGAGGGTAGCAGAGTTATTAACTGTGGCAGAGCAGGTATTTTTTTTCCCAATTAAGGAAAGCAAATGGCGAAGCCAGGAGTAAAACGTAGCTGGGTGCGTCTGATTTTTACAGGTTGCACACGCAGCCGACACGTGTCCACCGCCCTTAGGACGGACAGAGGCAGGACAAATAGAATTATTTTCCGTTTTTTTGCACCAAAAGGCAGCACTGCGTATATTCTATGAACATGAGAAGTTTAATAACTGTGCTGTTTTCCTGCTAATGTGTCACAGAACGTGAGGGTAGCAGAGTTATTAACTGTGGCAGAGCAGGTATTTTTTTTCCCAATTAAGGAAAGCAAATGGCGAAGCCAGGAGTAAAACGTAGCTGGGTGCGTCTGATTTTTACAGGTTGCACACGCAGCCGACACGTGTCCACCGCCCTTAGGACGGACAGAGGCAGGACAAATAGAATTATTTTCCGTTTTTTTGCACCAAAAGGCAGCACTGCGTATATTCTATGAACATGAGAAGTTAAATAACTGTGCTGTTTTCCTGCTAATGTGTCACAGAACGTGAGGGTAGCAGAGTTATTAACTGTGGCAGAGCAGGTATTTTTTTTCCCAATTAAGGAAAGCAAATGGCGAAGCCAGGAGTAAAACGTAGCTGGGTGCGTCTGATTTTTACAGGTTGCACACGCAGCCGACACGTGTCCACCGCCCTTAGGACGGACAGAGGCAGGACAAATAGAATTATTTTCACTTGTTTTACAAGCAAAAGGCCGCACTGCGTATATTCTATGAATAATAACTGTGTTGTGGCCCTGCCTATACAATTCTTTCCCTGCAGTATCAATGGAGGGTGCAATGCTCTGCAGAGGCGATTTTGAGAAGCAAAAAAAAATGCAGCACAGCTAACAGCAGCCTGGACAGTACTGCACACGGTTAAATATGGCCCTAGAAAGGACCGTTGAGGTTCTTGAAGGCTACACTCACTCCTAACACTCTCCCTGCCTATGCAGCACTTCTATCCCTAATGCCAGGTGCAAAGCTCTGCAGAGCCGATTTTGAGAAAAAAAAAATTGCCACTGCTAACAGCAGCCAACACACAGCTATCAGTGGCCCTAATAAGGACCTTTGGGGGGTCTTGAAACCTACACTAACTACCAATTCTTTCCCTACAGCAGCTCCGGTACAAACAGCACTGTCCCTCATCTAACTCACACGGCATCTGAGGCGAACCGCGGGAGGGGCCGACTTTTATGTTCGGGTGACACCTGATCTTCCCAGCCACTCACAGCAGGGGGGTGGTATAGGGCTTGAATGTCACAGGGGGAAGTTGTAATGCCTTCCCTGTCTTTCAATTGGCCAGAAAAGCGCGCTAACGTCTCAGGGAAGGAAGTGAAAGTAACCAGAACACCGCATGGTGTTCGTTACGAATAACGAACATCCCGAACACCCTAATATTCGCACGAATATCAAGCTCGGAAGAACACGTTCGCTCATCTCTATTTATAAATAATTATTCCAAAAGAAATTATACTACAGGAAGCTTTTGAAACCATTTGGATCATGACTAATGAAGAGACATAAGTAGTTTAAAAAGCATCTTGTCTTCAAGATTATGTTGTTTATATTAGGCTGGAACAAGTGTCCCAGCCTGATCCTAGGTCTCTTGACCTGCACTCAGAGCAATATAGAATTCTGTCATGCTTGGAGTTCGTGTTAGGATACCCAAGATAAGACAAGGATACTTGTCTGTATTATGTGCATAAATGCAGCTGGGGTATGTTCGTCTGATACTGGCCTTAACATTTTGTTCTACTTATTAATACAATGCCAAACATTTTTCTTTTTAAAGAACTGGAGGACACATAACTTATTTATCCGCCTGAACATTGATTCGTCTCAATGTTTTTGTCCTAAAAATCAAAAATCATTTTATCAAAAATAAAAGCATTACAAAAAAATTGAATGTTTCACTGTTTTTAACTAATAAAATGATACATTCCTTTAACTCAGTTATTTGCCATTGCATGTTCAGCAATGTACTGTAATTCTGCCGTTTTACTGTTAAAGTACAGTTGTTGTAACTTTATGCTATCCAACCCAAATTTAAAAAGTTTACATTGGATTTTTGTAGTTGTATTTCCTAACTTCTCAACTTATCTAAAAATACTTGGTTCTGAAAACATAGATAGGAACACAAACAAGCAGAGAACTGCTGCCATTATGTAACAGATTCTCTCTAATTTTATAACTGTACTAATTGGATTGAACAAAAGAGGATTTGAAGCTTTCTCAAGTGCCTCTTAACTTCATGTTATGCTATTTTGCTATTTTTTGAACCCTTTTCCAAGCAGACACTTATAAGTAATTGTCTAGAGAACTAAGGATTAAGTATGCTCAATCAGCAAAGGAAGAGATAGGAAATATTTTGTCTGGCTGCCGATGTTATTTCTAAGTCAAAAACTCATTTTATATGAATAGCCTAAATAAAAATTATCACTTTTTCCACTGAACAAGAAACTTATTATTACTAATTTGAGGTTGGTGATAAAAGAGCTGTCCTACTACATCCTATGCATGAAGGTTAATTCTATAAAATAAGGATCTAAGACATAGCTAACTTTTCAGACTAAGCTGCCATGTGGGTGCTCCTGAAAAATAACAATTATGCTCTCTGAAGTCTTGTTTTTGCTAGTCTTGTTTGGCTATGAGTTTCTTGCATCCAAGGCTTAATTACTCCATCTGCTCTGTGACCAATTACAGTGTTTATTGCATTATTTCAACTCTCAGCCTTAAACTTCCTATGCCTTTTGGCTTGTTTAGTGCATTGTGTACTTCCATTATACTGATGTCTAATCCTGAGTACTGAACTCTACTTGTATCTTATCTAGGGTTGATCCCCAATCCCTGTGTACTGAGTTCTGCTTATATCTGACTATGGCTCATGTCAAATCCCTGTGTACTGAATTCTGCCTATGTATGACTATGCTGTCCTCTCCCATTGGATTCCAGATCCGAGAACCAACATTGTTACACAATGTCTTGCCATTATATCAGTTACTCATAGAATGTTTCACCATTTCCCCCCTAGAGGCTTTTTATCTATTTTCTGTCATCTCTCAGCTGGTGGGAGGAGACTTCTACAGTGCTATCTTCTCTACACTGCACATAGGGAAAACAGTAGATTCTGCAATCTGTAGCAAATAGATAAATAACTGCATCATATAAAATATTAAAAAGTAGGACTAAGCAATGTAGATGTGATGCGAGTGGCTGTGGGACAGTAAATCACTCATTATTAGCTCCAGCAGCATGTCTGTGTGAGTCATCCTACTTTTCCTCAAACTGATATGAATAAAACTTCTGAATAGGATAAAGGACTGCTCAATTTATTTCAGTCTCTGACATCTATGTTCAATTATTATCTTCTGATGGTAGATTGCATGTATACAGTAATATGTATTTACTCACAAAGCCACACAGATATTACCAATCAGCAAGCAACAACTTTTTACCAATCAATTTGGAAACCGTGCCAATTTGCATGTCAGTGTAGTTTTCAGTTCCTCTAATGCCTCATTGAACAGTTCTGTCTACATAAACTTCTCGTTAAAAGACCATAATCCAATAAAAATAAATTCCATAATTACTTGCAATTACATTCAATGCAACCTAAATGTAACCAAAATTGTTCATCCTCAAATTAACTTATGCAGTAGAAGAGAACCTCAAATTGTGGATAACTCTGTAGGTCAATCATCCACTGAAGAAAATCATAACATAAGCATCAAAAATTGCTGATTTATTTTAATGAAGGAACTATAGTTCATTGCAATAAAATATCATAGCAAAAGCAAAGAGTTTGTGTAATGTGAGAGATACATGAAAAACAGTCTCTGATCAGCTTCTACATCTGAAACCTCCATTAGCTCTTTGACAGACATTTTGGAGAAAGAACATTTCAATCTGATGAGACTACTTTATGCTTAGCTATAAAAGTTAACATGGACGAACTTTCAATTATCTTTAACATTTGACTTAGAGACAGCAAAATAAATGTCTTCATTTATTCATATTCCTATCAATCTAAACCCAGCCTAAGGTTCTGAAATGCTTTTCTATGCAATTATTGATCTGTAAAGAGAGTAGGACCACTTTCTTATAGTAATTTTCAGCCTTATGAAAAATTCTTAGCATGGTTTCACGCATGGCTTAAAAAAATGAAAAAAAACCCAAAAAACTCTACAGCCTTTATGGCAATTTTTCTTACAGTTTTTGAATCACAGCCAGAAGCAGGAAGGAGAAGTGTGAGTCCTTACTTTATGTTTCCTATATCTTTGGAATCCGCTTTTCTTTTGGTTTAAAAACTGCATAAAAATTAGCCCAAAAACCTAAGGATGAATGTCAGGGTTATAAATCAGTACAGCATCAATCAAAGCCCACCCTAATATGTCCCATTGTTGACGGTAAGGAAAAACACCACACACAGGTCTGGTATGCTTCCCTGTACGGGAGTAATGGCGATCCCTTTACTGGCTTACACAGGGCTTTATACCCTCCTGTTGCAACACAAAGCATATAGCATCTCATTGGTCCAGATATATAGCATCACCATATATGTCCATAATACTGTCCATAGCAAAAATTAATCAGACAGGCAGTTGTATCAATCACATGTTCCTTATTCGCAGCAGAAACTTCTCTTTTTTCCTCCTCAGTCCTCGAACAAGATGTTGCAAGTTCCTTAAACTGCCAAGCTAATCGCCGTTGTATCTTGTTCCTCTTTGTAATTTTCCAAGACACAGTCTTCTCCGCCTTGCAGAAGCTCTTTGTCATATCTGATATGATTTATTAAGAATGCATATTACGTACTTGAATATTAAGTTTTTTGTCACAAAGCATTGCATAAAATTTCACGCAGGTATAAAGATATAAAAACATATAGCAATATATACACGTGCCCTCACATGAATCCTTAGGTAAAGTTTATCAAACACATACTGAGCAACATTTAAGCCCCAGAACATTTAAGCTCTGCCATGTTACACCAAGGAATGACTACAAAACTACAGGAAATGCACCCATCCTTCAAATTTGCATAAGCCTTGCTTGCCCTTTTGTGTGAATGTACCACAAACATCAAGACTGTGGCAAACATGCCAAAAGAGAGGTACAGAACTCTTAGGATACACTTATGACTGAAGCACCTCTAGGTGTAGAAATTAGTTAGCTTTCTTACCACTCTCGAAATTCGTTTTGAAATAACTGGTGACAAATCACAAATAACAGCAGTCAATTGTGCATTAAGGATGTAGGTACCCACAGCAGATTTGGTAAGCCTCTAGTTAGTCATACACATTAGATAAATGACAGCCATACCCACTGATTTTAGTGAGACCAGTCAACCATCTAACATCTATATTAATGGCAGACACTGGGAAAAAATGGTCGAGTATGTTCAATATCAACATGCCCAATCCTTTTTTCAAAGAAGATAAGAGTGTCACTGCTGGAGAGGGATCTGTCAGTGACTTGTTCCCATCAACCTACTAGAAATATATGCATATTTGGCCGAGCCAAGAGTGTATATGTATGTAAGGGAAGTCAAAAGGAATATCTGTTCAGCCAACAGCTATCAAAAGTGTATAGCCCTCCTTAGCTTTTTTTTCTTACAATGGATCATTTTGAATCAATCTACAGTTGATCTTAAACCTGTGCTAACTAGCGCTAACTGACAATAAGCATGTTTAGTGGTCACTAATATTAACACAGGCGGATGGTCTGCATTATAGGACCGAAGGATCGTTAACATGATAGTTTACCTTCATGCAGCTGTCGTTGGAGAGAAATGCAGCTGACCAGCTCGTATTTTTCTCTTGCATAGAAGAGACAATCAGCCCATGAACGAGTATTTACATGCTTGCCTACTGATCATTGTCACATTTACATGACCTGATGATTGAGCTTTTCATGTCTAATTTCAGGCAAAGTAAAATGCCCTTTATTCCTTATCCGCAGTTAAGCACTGTTTTCTCTTTTGACTGTTCTCACCAATTAACTTCATCCCTAATTCTCTTTTGTTCCTTCAGTAGTTTACACAATTCACGTAAATCTAAATATAACCCAGTTTTGGCAATGGATATTATTTGCTTGAGTACTGAGAAAAAAAGTGTAATTGGTAAATGGAACAGATTAGAATAACAGATAATAAATAGATTATCAATAATTTATCTATACAAGGCATACTTTTTACAGTGTTTTTTAGTCTGTTCTGTAATAGTAACTATTGTATTTACAGTATAGTCAGGGTTCTCATTTAACAACCCAATGACACTATATACATCTTGTTAATGGCATTTTTTATCTTTCACCATGAAACAAAAGAAAATAAATTGACATCCCTTACCAAAAAGAATTAAAGGAACATAGAACTCCATTTCAATCAATGAATGCCTGCAGATTTCAATACAGACAAGGAAGGCCATCTCATGTGCTAGATGGAGTTCTTATCAGCATCTAATAGTAGAGCGGGCTCTAAGTCAGATATCACTTACTATTGGGGATGAGCGAGTATACTCACTAAGGCACTACTCGTTCGAGTAATGTGCTTAGCCGAGTATCTCCCCGCTCGTCCCTGAAGATTCGGGGGCCGGCGCGGAGCGGGGAGCTGCGGGGGAGAGCGGGGAGGAATGGAGGGGAGATCTCTCCCTCTCTCCCGCCCGCTCTCCCCTGCTCCCTGCCGCAACTCACCTGTCAGCTGTGGCAGCGACCCCCGAATTTTTAGGGACGAGCAGGGAGATACTCGGCTAAGGCACATTACTCGAGCGAGTAGTGCCTTAGCGAGTATACTCGCTCATCCCTATTTACTATACATATTGATTGCCAAAAATATTCTAGACAAGTATGAAGACCGAAAAACCAACATTTGTTGGAAATCTTTGGTTTCTAAACAACACAATTTCTTGCCTGACAAAAGTTGATTTTGTAATTATCCGGAACATTATTATGAGAACATGGAAAAGAACTGAATGAAAGAAAAACAAATTGTAGTTCCCTTCCAGAAACAGAGGCACATATTTTCTGCATGGTATTGCAGCTAAGCTCTATTGAAGTAAGTGGTGCTATGCTGAAGAAAGAAAGAAAACAGCCATTTTTTTCTAATCTCACACAACTTCTGTAAAACGTCTTTATGCACCATTTGCTCTACTGGATAAAGTTTACTGAAAGTTCTTTATATAATATGGTCTGTTCTGTATACAACCATTAGTTTCAGATTAGGAACAGAGGTTTGAGGCTATGATCACAAATAATGATCAGCCAGTGTAATTATGTATGTCTTAATTTATTTTTACCTTCCTTGTTCAATTTTAGGGATCATTAGAGAGATTCATTAACTTTTACTGTATTTTGCATTAGTTAAATCTGCTAACATAATAGGATTAGCAAACCCCTATACTCTCAATAATACTTTTCGATCTCTAGGTCTCCTGAAAAATGAATCCAAGAGTAAATGAGCTTTTTAAGTTATCTTTCCTGTAAAAAGGAGATGCAGCATTGATAACTGTAATGTAAACTGCATGAATCACATGAATCATGTACACCGGTTGTGGAGCTACTGCCATTATAACCTCTGCTTTCAGGAGGACTTGGGTCATGATCGCTATTACATATCAGGGGGCAGTTTCTTTCTTTCCTCTTTGTGAAGCGCTGTACCTGGTTGTTTCCAGGATGCATAGCAACTACACTTACACCATGGCAACTCTTTGATGCTACTACTGCAGCACCATTGCTCAGCTCAGTCTCAGTGGTGCTACACAAATAATCCCGAAAGGGTAAGAATAGAAGATACAGAGGACAGACAGCAGCAGGGGATGACATGGCAAGAAGGAAGAACAAGATGGCAATTTTTTTAGTATTGGGAATTTGATCTCCTTACAAGGTCATATACCATCAGATATATGGTATTTAAAGTAGATTTTCTTTGTTTCTGTTTTCTTTAAATTTGCCCCAGGGTGAGGGTAACAGGATAAAGTAAAATAAATAAATAAAATAAATCTTGTTATTTGCATAGCACCAACTTATTCTGCAGTGCTTTCAGTCAATTTATTACCCCTACCAAGCTGAATACTTTTTTCACTGACCATAGAAGGTTGGAAGGCTGAGTCAACCTTAAGCTGGCTACCTGAACCACGCGGGGATTAAATTCACAACCTTTAGGTCGTGAACAGGAGCTTAGAACTGCATTTCTGTTACCTTTATACTCTGCGCCACACAAAGCTTACCTTCTAAATGTCCTGCCACTGCAAAGTTACCAATCTGGTCCCTGCAGCTCCTGTATAGTTTGCATAATCATTGTAGCCACTAACTAGTTTCACTTGTCATGTGTCAATGAATGGTGCATGGCGACTGATGTCAGTGATTGTATGCAGTGGTCACGTGAACTATGAATAGCATATGACCACTGCAGGAGCTTTCGGGACAACAGCTGTGGGGAGCAGATACTAGACTAGCGTAGTTAGCTTCTAAATATCTAAGTTCTGTTTTTTCTATCTTTCTTTTGTCTTTTGTCTGTCACTAGGGATGAGCGAGTATACTCGCTAAAGGCAATTGCTCGAGCGAGCATTGCCTTTAGCGAGTATCTCCCCCGCTCGAGACTGCAGGTTCGGGTGCCGGAGCGGTGAGTAGCGGCTGTCAGGAGGAGAGAGCGGGGAGAGAGAGGGAGAGAGAGATCTCCCCTCCGTTCCGCCCCGCTCCCCCCCGCAGCTCCGTGCCTGCTGCCGGCACCCGAACCTGCAGTCTCGAGCGGGGGAGATACTCGCTAAAGGTAATGCTCGCTCAAGCAATGGCCTTTAGCGAGTATACTCGCTCCTCTATGTCTGTCACTACTTCATGCTGGTACAAGTTATACTGAATTTGTTTGTGCAAAAATATTTATCAATTTTCTTAGCTCGAATAGAGCTGTACACACAACGTGACAGGTTCCCTTTGAAGAAAAGAAAACTTGTTCATGTTTGGCCTTTAACAGTATTACACTATTTGCAGTATAAACTAAACTCCAGTATTTCCATGGATTCTAGCATAAAAACATTTCATGAATAAAAATGATCTTCCAAAGTTGCGCTCACAAATTTTGAACAGACTTCTTATTATATTATAGTATATACATAGTATATTCTTTTACAGAATGATCATTCTTTTTTTAATCAAATATTTTTATTGAGAATTTAATAAATACACCAAATTATGTAACCTAAAATAAAACTTAACCGACCCTGAACTGAGTCTCACAATCAAATAAATAAGGCCATATTTTACACAATATATAAACGTATATATTTTCCATTTAATAGTAGCATAAAAAAATTACATACATAGACATACATAAAAAAGAGGTCAGCACTCGAGATGAGCGAGCACAGTCTTTCGAGCTTGATGCTCCATCGAGTATTAGGCTACTCGAGATGCTCGCTACTCGAGTCGAGCAGCACGCGGTGCTCGAGGAAATTTCCTTTCCCCCCCCCCTGCATGTTTAGCACCATTTTTTAGTCACTAAACATGCAGGGAAGGCATTAACACTTCCTGCTGCATCGTGCCAACCCTCTGCACGTCTACAGCAGTGAGTGGCTGGTGGGATCAGGTGACCGCCGAGTACTTAAACTGGTGCAGACCGCAGCTCGCCTCAGATGCATGCTGGCAGAGTTTAGGGATAGAGCTGATGAGATAGGGAAAGCGTTAGGGTAGGGATTATGATTTGGTTTGGCAGGGATCCTGACTTCAAGAACCCAACAGTCCTTCTTAGGATTACTTCTCTCATTGTGTGCATTAGCATTTTGGCTGGCTGGGACCAGTAGTGCACAATTGTTTTGTAAAAAGGCTGTAAAAAGGTTTTATGCAGTGTACTGTCAGGGGTGTACACACAGTACATATGAATTTACTATTTTTTATTTACATTTTTCTTGCCTTGATCAGAATCTAAAAAAGCTACCAGTCTGTGTGCGGTGAATTAGCCGTAGTTCTCATCGCGACACAGTGGGTTAATTTTTTCTGGCATTGCTCTGAGTCTATAAAAGCTAGCGGATAGCGGATAATGCCTCAAGTACTTTATCCAACACCTAGTCTTTCATGCAGTCCAGTCACGCCAGCCCAGGCACTGCACCTCTGAATCCTCATGCTGCTCCTCCTTCCTCCCAGCCTGCTCACTCTAAGAAAATGAGAGATTTTGAACAGGCATTCACCCAAGAACTCTTCTCAGGTCCCTGCCCTGAGTCTAAAAAATGGTTCCACAGCCACGTGAGCAGTTCGTGGAGAACGATGCCGAAAATGTGGAACTTTCACAAACTCAGGGTGATAAGAGTGGGGACTTCGAATTACTGTCTCAAGAGCTATTTGTGGATGATGAGGACGAGACACAGTTGTCTGTCAGTGAGGTTGTTGTTAGGGCAGTAAGTCTGAGGGAGGAGCAGACTGAGGAGTCAGAGGAAGAGCGGGTGGACGATGAGGTGACTGACCCCATCTGGCTTGTAAAGCTTACTGAAGACAGGGCTTCAGAGGGGAGGCAACACCAGCAGCAGAATAGGTTGAAAGAGGCAGTGGGGTGGCCAGGCGAAGAAGCAGGGCCAGAGCAAAAAATCCACCAACTGTTCCTCACAGCACCCCCGCGTGGCAATCCTACGTGTTGAGGTCTAGGTGTTTGAAGGTCTGGAGGTTTTTTATTGAGAGCGCGGACGACTGACGAACAGTGGTGTGCAACCTGTGCCGCACCAAGATCAGCTAGGGAGACACCACTACCAGCCTGACCACCACCAGCATGTGCAGGCATATGATGGCTAAGCACCCCATGAGGTGGTACGAAGGCCATTCACCACCTGCGGGTCACGCCACTGCCTCTTCCTCTGTGTCACAACTTGGCACAGAAATGCCATCCCCCTCCCAGGACGCAGGCACGAGCACCTCCCGGCCTGCACCCACACCCTCACCTTGAAGGTAGTCCTCCACTGCCTCCACCAATGCGTTCCAGCGCAGCATTCAGCTGTCGCTAACCGATCGTTGGAATGAAAGCAGAAATACACGGCCAACCACCCGCATGCATAAGCTTTAAATGTGCATATTGCAAAACTACTCAGCCTGGAAATGCTGCCATACAGGCTAGTAAGAACAGAGGCTTTCCGCAACAGTCCCTTGGTATTTGGTCCCCAGTCGCCACTATTTTTTGGGTGTGCCGTCCCACCTTGGTGAAGGTTTCTAGCTTATTATGCCACCTCCTCTAAACACCCCCCCCCTCCTTCCCCCCTCCACCTCTCAGTTACCACGTGTGAGCACGTAGCCGGCAGTCGGAAGCTCGAGGTGCTGTAGCACTGCGGTGGGCAAGCGTCAGCAGGCCGTGCTGAAACTACTTAGCTTGGGAGACAAGAGGCACACCACCCAAGAGCTGTTACAGGGTTTGATGAAGCAGACCGACCAATGGCTTTCGCCGTTGAACCTCTAACCATGCATGGTCGTGTGTGATAATGGGCATAACCTGTGGTGGCTCTGCAACTTGGCAGACTAACACACATGCCATGCCTGGCCCACATGTTCAATCTGGTTGTTCAGCGGTTTCTGAAAAACTGCCCCCATTTGTCTGACCTGCTCAGCAAGGTGCATCCCGTGTGCGCCCATTTTAGGAAATCCACCACAGATGCTGTCACCCTCAGGACACTGCAGTATCGCTTCCAGCTGCCGGTGCACTGACTACTGTGCGTCGTGCCCACGTGCTGGAATTCTACATTGCACATGTTGGCCCAGCTGTACGAGCTGTGTAGAGCCATAGTAGAATACCAGTTGCAACATCGCTGGTGAAGTAGTAGCCAGCCTCCGCAGTTCTTCACTGAGGAGTGGGCATTGACGGCAGACATCTGTCAGGTGTGAGGAAACTTTGAGGAGTCAACCCAAATGGTGAGCTGTGATGCGGCCACTATCAGCGTAACCATCCCGCTGCTTTGCCTGCTGAGAAGGTCGCTGCTAAGCATTAAGGCTGACGCTTTGCGGTTAGAACAAGAGATAGGGGGTGAAAATATGTCGCTTCATAGCAAGACCCCCCTCACTCCTGTTTCTCAGCGTGTATTGAAGGAGGAGCAGGAGGAGGGGGAAGAGACTGCTGGCCACACTGCAGAGGGTAGCCATGCTACTTCCCTCACATCTGTTCAGCGTGTATGGGCTGCCGAGGAGGAGGAGGATCCAGAAAGTCATACTCCTAGTGAGGACAGCGATGTGTTATGTACTGGGACTCTGGCACACATGGCTGACTTCATGTTAAGCTGCCTTTCCCGTGACCCTTGCGTTAGACGCATTCTGGTCAACCAGGATTACTGTGTGTTTACCCTTTTCGACCCACAGTATAAGGAAAACCTTTCCACTCTCATTTCTGAAGAGGAAAGGAGTACAAGACTGATGCAATACCACAAGGCCCTGGTGGAAAAGCTAATGCTAAACTTCCCATCTGACAACGCTAGCGGCAGAGGACGTAGTTCAGTGGGCCAACTAGCAGGGAAGGTACGGGATCAGGCAGCATGTGCAGCGTAGGCAGGGGAACACTCTCCAAGGACTTTGCCAGTTTTATGGCTCCCCAACAAGACTGTGTCACCACTACCCAGTCAAGGCTGAGTCGGAGGGAACACTGTAAAAAGATGGTCAGGGAGTACATAGCCGACTGTACCACCATCCTCCGTGATCCCTCTGCTCCATACAACTATTGGGTGTCAAAGCTGGACACGTGGCACGAACTTGCACTGTACGCCTTGGAAGTGCTGGCCTGCCCTGCCATTAGCATCTTATCAGAGAGGGTGTTTAGTGCTGCTGGGGGGATCATCACAGATAAGCGTGCCCGCCTGTGAACTGACAGTGCTGACAGGCTTACACTCATTAAGATAAACAAAGGTTGGATTTCCCCTGACTTATCTTCTCCACCGGTGGAACGCAGCAGAATATAAAGATTCTTTAATCTGGAACAGGAGAACCATGCACCCTCTATTACCACAAAAAGGGGGAGAAGTAGCTTGGTCTATCCCTCCCAGATCTTCCTCCTCTTCCTCCTCCTAAACCAGCATGTCATCACGCTGGACAGCCAATTTTTCAGAGGGCCAAAAGGCTCTGTTAAAACTAATTTTTCGGAGGATTGCCTCCAGGCTCTGTTAGCAAATTAAGCAACTACGAGCTCTATCTTTAAGGCTGGGTTCACACAGGGCGGATTTGCCGTGCCGCATTTTGCCGCAGCAAATCCGCCCGCGGCCGCTAATCTCGGGATTAGCCAGCCATGTGGACGAGATTTCTCAGAAACCTCGTCCACACGGGATGGCCAATCCGCTGCGGTAAATCCGGCTGAAACCGCGGCTGCGGCCGCCGCAGCCGCGCTTTCAGAAGATGCAGCATGTCTATTTACCTTTCCTTTTTTGTTTATTTTCGTCGCGGCCACGGTCTCCTCTATGGGAGCGCCGGCCGCAATGGAAAAGCAAGCGGCCGGGCCGCTTCAAAGCCACCGCGGCTTAAACCGTGGCGGTTCTCCCGGCGGAAATCTCGCGGTTTTTGCTGCGGCCAAACCGTGAGATTTCCGACGGGAATCCGCCCTGTGTGAACCCAGCCTAAAAAATGTTTCTGGGTTTCTCCTGCACCGTGGGTAAACCAGTTTTTCAGGGGTACTCCTGTAATCTTGGTACACACATTTTTGCGTGCTTTGCCTATACTTAGAGCAAACCAATTTTTCCAGGCCTTGTCCAATCTCATAGAAAACTAATTTTTTCAGGGCTTCGCCTATAGTTATAGCAAACCAATTTTTCAGGCCTTCGCCTATACTCATAGCAAATCAATTTTTCTGGGCTTCGCCTACACTCTTAGTAAATAAATGTTTAAGGGGTTTGTCTATACTCCTGGTACACCAATATTTCATGGGTTCATCTATACTCTTGGTACAGAAATGTTTCAGGGGTTCGCCTATACTCTTGGTACACAAATGTTTCAGGGGTTCGCCTATACTTTTGTTACAGGAAGGTTTCAGGGTTTCGCCTACACTCTTGCTACAGCAAGTTTTCCGGGGTTTGCCTACACTGTGGGTACACAAGGGTTTCCTATAGCAGTGTTCACTCAGCTATCTGATGCATACACAGAATGAATTGTGTGGGTACACAAGGGTTTCCCATAGCGGTGTTCAGCTATCTGACGCATACACAGAATGAATTGTGAAGGTAAACAAGGGTTTCCCATAGCGGTGTTCAGCCATCTGAGACATACACAGAATGAATTGTCCTGATTTACCCATGTCAATTTCTTCACGGTTCATGGAGTCTTTGGAGCGATCAAAGGAACTGTAACTGATTTAATGAGACTTTCACAGAAGTACTAGTGCCCAAGTCCGCTTTAAATACCATGAGTGGTAAACAACTGGTTTGGTTTGGGTCTGATAGATGCATGCATCCTTGGGCATCAGCGCTGGTCGCCATGTATTAGCTCTCGTGTTATCACAGTTATCTAAGACACTGGTTTGGACCAATCAAAAGAAGCATAACTGGTCGTTCACAGCAGTACTAGCATCCGAGTCCACTTTATGCCCACAATTGTTGAGGGTGTGGACAGAGGCCAAGGTCCTGGGCAGGGTGCAACTGTGCCAGGTTTGGCAAGTGGAATTTCTTCATGGTTCATCCAGTCTTTGAAGCCATGAAAGGAACCGTAACTGATGGCACACTGGGTCAACCAGGTGTAGGCCTGACCCTGGGCCTGCTCACGTGCTTCCCACACAGAGGATTACAGATCCTACCTCTCTCATGGTTTCTCAGGATTATTATACCACCTCCTCATCCTCCTTGGGGTCTGGGGATCAGTGCTGGTTGACATGTATTTGCTCTCATGTTACCACAGTTATCTGAGACACTGGTTTGGATCAATCAAAAAAAGCGTAACTGATTTAATGAGACGTTCACAGCAGTACTAGCATCCGAGTCCCCTATATGCCCACGTTTGTTGTGCCTCGTAGTGCACACTAGGCTTTCGCAAGCATTCCGGCTGTATAGCAGGTCAACTCATTGTACACTGCCTGTTTTTGGATGTCCGCTGATGTATAATGCCCTAAGTGGTAAACAGCCGGACTGGTTTAGGTGTGATATACGCACTCATCCCTGGGGATGTGCGCTGGTTGGCATGTATTATCTCTTGTGTTACTACTTACCACAGTTAACCGAGATACTGGATTGGAGCGTTCGCAGGAAGCGTAACTGATTTAATGAGACTTTCACAGGGTCACTGTATACCTGTGATGGCTACTTTTGCGACACCTTCTGCTTCAAACCAAAACTTTGATTTTAGTATGCGCTGCTGCATTATGGAGATGTGTAGAAGTACTGGCATCTGAGTCCCCTTTATGCCCATGTTTGCGGCTCCTGACAATTTTGTGATGGAGGTGGCACGGGATTGGAATTATGATCATACATTAATTTATCAGTAATTCTCATCAGCATTGTGGTCTATCGCCCACAATTTCAAAGAGGGTCGCTGCCTGGCCCTGCCAACCCACTGCAGTGTGTGTCTCCGTTTCCTCTTCATCCAAGATGCACGAATTAATAGACATTAGGGTGGTGTGGCTATCAAGTGAGTGTGTGGCATTAGGCCAGCTGAACGCGTGTGCCTTGCTACTTATGGTCTGTCCTATGTAAATTGTTAGGGGGGGGGGACCGCCAGGCTTCTGCCCCCAATTTGGCTTAATAGTGGGACCGGGGTGCCTCAGATGCACCTATGTATGCTGCCCCTGCCGTTCCCTATCCGTTTCTGTGGTGTTTCTATGACTTTCTGATGTTTTCAGGTGATTCACACAACCTTCCCTATGCGGAGCATCGGTCACCTTGAAAAATGTTCGAGTCCCCCATTGACTTTAATGTGGTTCGTTACTCGAAACGAGCTTTCAAGCATTACAAAACGTTCAAGCATTTGGGTGCTCGCTCATTTCTAGTAAGCACGCAAAAGCCTCATTAAAAAGAATTAAATTTTATCAAATAGAATTATATATAATATCACATAACAGAAGAGATGAGTTCCCAAACAAGGCTCTTAAGGAAGCTTCAGCGAAACGGGGGAAGGAAAGCTCATAAGATTGGCAATATTATTATGTTCATGTTCTTGTTATTGTCTTATACATGTGAATATGCAGTATTCAGTATGCTTGTTCTATTATAGTCATCATTGGTAACATGATTATGTTAGCATTAGATATCTTTTGCACAGACATTTCTCTATTAACATGACATGCTACATGCCTTCCTTTTTTGATGCATTATTTTGGTTTAGGAACTAATCTCTTCTATTTTGTGATAGTTTAATCTAATTGTATTTAATAAAATTTAATTATTTTTATTGAGGCTTTTGCATGCTGGCTTCTTTTTTGCCTATCCATTATGCAGCTGAGTGTGTGCTTATAGTTGTAATATATGCAACTTTGATTTACCGTATCTCATTCATTAACTATTTTTACTTCTAGTTTTACCGGAGGAGTGACAACATTTTTTTGATTTACCACAGTAAAAACTAATCCAGAGTTGTCAATCCATGTGGACCAATGGCCCATGAACTTATTTAAAGCTCTTCTATATATATTTTACTACCATATTTCATAATATTGTGCCATCCAAACTAGTTTCATTCATTTGCCTGACTAAGGGGGTGAGATATCCACGAAAGCTTGCTGTGCTATCATGTATTTTTGTCAGCCATTAAAAGATATCATATCTACAAAATTACTTGGTTTCTCTCACTGAGAACAATCACAAAATTTAAGAGAATCAGCTGAAGAACTTCAAAGAACTTGACACATCATACTTAGTCAGTGTAATCAAGTTAGTTCCCCTTTATTCTATATCACAGCAGACTTTTTAGTAGTAAATAAAAAAAAAACAAGGTAGTGTCTGACATGCACACTAAGTAATTGCAACATATATCATATGCATATATAGTTTGATTTCTAGTCATCTGTTTCCAGGCAGAGACTTCTTCTAAGGCTGCCTGCAGACGGTCAAGTAGGATCCTCGCAGCGGGATGTGGTCCCATGACTCTGCAGAGGCCTGCAGCTTACCAGCTCCCGGTGTCTCCTCTCTGCACTGTGCGTGGGCTGCCGGCCAACCAGCGCATGCACAGAGAGGTGCCGGCCCGTCACCACTGACATTTCTGTGGGGGCCTCACAGAGGCCCGCACAGAAATAGAGTATGCAACAATTTGTTTTCAGCGTGTGTTTTCACGTAGGCAAATGACGGCCGTCTGCTTAGAATTGCGTTATCTAATGCAATCCTATGCAGGTGCACACGAGTGGATATTCTGCAGGAGATCCGGCCACAGATTTTTTGCCTGTGTACAGGGAGCCTTAGTTGCATGTTTCTCATTGATCACGTCATCTTTATTAGTCTGGAAATAGCTTTTTATGCCTCATAGCCAGACAGAGACTTATCACCAGTAGTTTGAGCAGAGTGTTTTCCTGTTAAATGAGGAAGCTGTCTCCAGAAGAAAATCTGTGTAGAAATAGGCATATCTGACAATGCTTTGTTCATGGAATATTACAAGCATATGCAACATTAAATGACAGACCAAAGCATAAAAAATTGTTTCTTATTGGCTCCTCTAACATTTCCCCCTTTTGTGATGCTTAAATACTACTGCTCTTATTCAATACTGATGCTGTGTGCAGTATGCAGACCTGTGCATTGGACTAGTAATTCTCTGTCTAGGTCCTTTGCCATAGGTTTGCCCTTGAAGATAGGGATGCCTATGTCTCGTTCCTACTCATCTTGGAAAGTAGAGTGGAGCACTGAAGTGGGACACAACTCTTATGCAGTCCCATACTCATAGGCGGGATTATGGTATGGAGGAGGGTTCTTCTTGGATGAACAACCTTTGTGAGTTTTTGTATTTCTCATGCTCCAGCCTTGCATATATAATGCATACAACATATAATACGTCTGACTATAATATAAACTGCAACACAAAGCAGTAATATTTGAAATATAGCTTGTACAATATCAATAAACCAAACCTTCCACAGACTAAAACCAATTTGCGGGATCGAACATAGAAAAGGTGTCACTTCATCAGGAATCCTGTTTTGTTTCAGGCACTTTTAGTCACCTCTCTCTTATTTCCGGGATTATTTAAACACTAGCCCTAACCTGCATGTTACCCCTTTAATTTATATAATGGCAGCAGGCAGGTCTATGATCTGGCACATCCCACTCTGAGCAGCTGTAAGGTAATCTAGCACTATTGTATGTTAGTTAGTAACCACAAGCAATTGAGCTTGAATTCCATTAGTTTGATTAATCAGGCCCAATAGTATGAAAATTGGATCATCTAGATAGTCTGTAGCTTCCACTAGTCTATCCCATATTTGTAGTATGAATGGGAAAATAAACCATATGCCAAACATTCTGTTAGCTATGCCCACAAACACTATATGAGGCTTACCATTTGTCTTTGGCCAATTACACTGAGGAACAATTTTGAACAAAATTTGTGTTGACTTCAGTTTTTTTAGGTAATTAAGACTAAAATAAGCATACTGATTTCAAATATGCAGTTAGTTTTCTTCTATCATGTCAGGTTTTTTTTTATCTGCAGCTAATCCTAATGCGATTACTCAAGCCTGAGTCGAGCAGAGCACTAGTGTTCTCCTATTGACTGAGAGCAAACCTCCCTTGAGTGTGGAGGGGTGAAGGATGACCTTGGCGACAGGTTATTTGCCTAGGCTATTCATTTACATATGCATCAGTGTGGTAATGAGTTGTGTGCCACTCTACATAGTGAATTAGCAACATTTCTTTTTTTCTTAAATTACACACCTATTTCCTTTTCATGCCAACATCTGCTATTTCTCATCATAAGTACCTAAACAGCCCTAATTCCTTTTGCTATATCTGTGGCAGTTTCGCCATTCCCAAATAAAGTGCAAACATCAGCGCATTTGTCAAGCAAGTCTATTTTGCATATTTCAAGGTTAAACTTGGCAATCAAGATAAGTCTTTGGCCCCTCACAAAGTGTGTCAAGAATTAACGGATGTAGACGAAGGCAACACGTGATAAGTTTCACGTGATAAGATTCAAGTAATGTTATGATTTTCCATTATATGTACATCTTGCATGGTTTTTGAGAAAAATGAAGGGTATCCTGTACCTCAAAAATCGTTGTAATAGAGAAAAACTGAAGTCATTCTTAGATTCAGAAGCCAAAAGTTAGTAAAAAAAAGATCTAAGTCAACAAAAATTGTGTTTCCCAGTGTTATCTGCAACTTTATGGAAAGTGTGTGCTGCTGCTTACCTCAATGCCTCCAATTCTGTATGTGCTTTTTTTTTTCATTTTTCTTGCCCAGATGTAGTACTGTGCATTTCTGCTTTTTAAATACATTCTGTTAGTCATTGCCCACTGTTCAAGCTTGTCCAGATCTTTTTGAATTTTGTCTTCTCTAGTGTTAGCCATCCCTCCTAACTGTGCCATCGCTAAACTTGATCGATTTCCCCTCAATTCCCTCCTCTAGATCATTTATAAAAATTTTGAACACTCTGGGACCAAGACAGAGCCTTATGGTACCCCACCTAAGACATCTGTACCATTTATGACCACACGATTACTCAGTCACTTGTGAATCCACCAACAGTTGCCTTGTTAAACCAATATTTGGTCATTTTTTTCAATAAGGATGCTATGAGATGCTTTGTCAAATGCTTTGCTAAAATCAAGATATAATACATCTACTGCATTTACCTTATCAACCCAGTTGGTGATTCTTTCATAGAAAGAAATTATGTTTGTCTGGCTTGACATGTTTGTTATAAACCAATGCTGTCTCTGGTTAATTACTCCATTCTCATCCAAGTACTTGCATACATGATGTTTATTAATTTTTCAAAATATCTTTCCCTGTATATAAGTCAGACTCATAGGCCTGTAGCTTCCTTGGTCCACCTCCTTACCTTTTTGGAATATAGGGACAACATTTGCCCTTTTACAATCTTCTGGGACTTCTCTTGTTCTCCAGGAATTTTCAAAGATTAAAGCTAATGGCTCAGCAATTACATCTGCTGCTTCCTTCAGTACCCTGGTATGAAATTAATCTCGACATAGAAACTTGAATTCATTTAAGCTAGGTGTTTCCTGGCCATCTCTTTGTTTATAGATAGCCTGCATTCCTTTGTTTACTCAATAGAACAAGGAAGATCAGCTGATGTTACATTTACTTTTTGAGAGAAAACAGATACAAAATAGAAATTTAAAAGTTGACCTTCTCAACATAATTCTTAGCCAATTCACCATTTTCATTCTGTAAACATCCTATAGCATCATTGATTTTTCTTTTGCTTTTGACATACCTCCCAAATCCTTTTTTGCATGAGGAAATGTTCTAGAATCTGAAGGATCTTCTTCTGATGCCAAACAGTCATTAACCCCTCAGCAGTTTAGCCAACTGGAATTGAATGACTTAGTAAGGGGTTTGGGCCTATCAAAGAAAGCAGCTGAGTTATTAGACTCTAGGCTTCAAGAAAAGAATGTACGTCATCGGTCAGCTAAAGTATCCCATTTCAGGAAATGTGAACAAATTTTTGTGGACTTCTTTTCCGAAGACAAACACTATGTTTACTGTCATGATATCAGTAGTCTTCTCAGCCAGTTAGGTGTTACCCCTTACAGTTCAACAGAATGGCAGCTATTTCTTGATAGCTCTAAATGGAGTCTGAAATGTATTCTCTTACACAACGGGTAGGTTTGTTGCAGTGGTTACAATTAGTCAATTATCTGAAAGAAGATTATAATGACATAAAAATTGTCCTCGACTTACTGAAGTATCAGGAGCATAACTGGATCATTTGTGTGGATCTTAAAATGGTACATTTCCTCCTTGGACATCAGAAAGTTTTCACGAAGTATCCTTGCTTTCTGTGTTTGTGGGACAGCCGAGCTTGGAAGAAACACTGGACACAAAAGGAGTGGCTGAAACATGAAGCTCTGAAAGAAGGGAACCCAAATGTTGTGAATGAACCTATAGTTAGTCAAGACAGGATCATTTTCCCCCGGCTTCACATCAAATGTAGCTTAATTAAACAGTTTGTTAAGACTTTGAATAGAGAAAGTGAGTGCTTTCAACATATTTGTTCTGCTTTTCCTGCCCTGTCCTTTGAGATGATAAAAGCAGGTGTGTTCGATGGACTTCAAATTCAAACCCTCATGCGTGATGAAGAATTTGCCAGGAAGATGATTAAGAAGGGGAAAGCAGCATTGCTTTACAAAGTTACAAACAACTTCATTGGCAACAAAAAAAGCTGAAAACTATGAACTTCTGGTTCAAAGGATGCTGTTCTCTTTCCGCAACATTGCATGTAACATGAGCATTAAGATTCACTTCTTAAACAGTCACCTTGATAATTTCTCCAAAAACCTTGGAGCTGTTAGTGATCCGCAGGGAGAACGCTTTAATCAAGATCTGAGGACAATGGAAGAGCATTATCAGGGGCAATGGGACAGGAATATGATGGCAGACTACTGCTCGAGCATCAAACGATACTGTCCTCAGCAAGAACACAAACACAAGAGCTATAAATGCAAATTCTTGCTTGAATAGAATCTAAATGAGTTTTGTGCAAATTTTATGCTTAAAATAAGTATTTAATTTGTTCTATCTCAAAATTGTTTGCAAATTCTGATGCAATCATATTTTTTTATTGTATAAGTGTATTTACTGTAGTATATAAATTATTATATTCTCACCAGGATGATCCCCAAGAAGACATTGCACCTAAAATGTTAAATTGCAAAAAAAACTGTAGCTTACAAAGAAAAACTGATTTCAGATTTGAAATTAGCACACTCAAATTAAGTAAGAACAAGTGTTTTTATGGATGCAACTAAAAAATGTGTTCCCTAGTCATTAATTCACTCCAATCTTTTCTGGTGGCACCATCAACGTAGCCAGTTGTTCACCTCTGGAATCCTGTTCCATCTCCATATTTCATGTCCATCTGCTGGGAAGATAGGATGGGAAGACTACCTGTGCTCCAAGTTCCTTCACTTTCCTGACAAGGTCTTCAAAGTCTCTGCAGATAGTAGCAAGGTTCTTTTTTGCAGTATTATTTGTCTCAGACACATCTGGGATTTGTGCACTTGGAAGACAGTGCAACTCTTTTAATGAGGATACGTCAGGTCTGCAAACAACTGCCTCTGTTTCTCTAGGAAATCCCCTACAAACACAAAGCTCTTTTTCTTCTTCACAACAATACTTCTTTTTTACTATTGAAGATGATTCTGAGTGTTTACTATACTGTTCTTTGTGGGCGAAGTCATGTCTTGACGTACCTCTTTGTTGTTCTTCCGCCTGAGAGCCTGGAATGGTACAGGTGCTGACTGACTCCTGATCCTCCTGCTTCTTTGGGTCATATGTAGAGATGAGCGAGCATACTCGTCCAAGCTTGATGCTCGTTCGAGTATTAGGGTGCTCGAGATGCTCGTTACTCGAGACGAGCACCACGCGGTGCTCGTCTCGATTAAACGAGCACTGACCATTGAATTCAATGGAGCCAGCAATACAGCCGGCTCCATTGAAAGCAATGGGCTGCCGGCTAGAGCAGGATGAATTTTTGGGAATGGCTTAAAAATATAAGCCATTACCTGAAAATCATCCTAAAATGTGTAAAAAGTAAAAAAAAAAATATACTCACCTTGTCCCGGCAGAACGATGTTAGCCCATTCAATTTAATGGAGCCGGCAATACAGCCGGCTCCATTGAAAGCAATGGGCTGCCGGCGATCGCACAATGAATTTTCGGGAAGGGCTTAAATATATAAGCCATTCCCTGCAATTCATCCAGAAATGTGTAAAAATAAAAAATATATATATACTCACCTGGTCCCGGCAGACGGAGTTCAGCTGCGGCCAGCTGGCAGTTCTCCTGAACTGCTCTCTGTAGTATTCAGCAGCCGGGGATTTAAAATCCCCGCCTGCTGAATGAGCTGCCTCTGTTTGGTCACAGCCTGACCAATCAGAGACAGATCTCACTCACACCCATTCATGAATTCATGAATGGGTGAGTGAATGCTGCCTCTGATTGGCTCAGCGCAGCTCTCAGCTGAATGACAGCAGTTCAGCACCACAGTGCAGGGGACAGCAGGAGAACACGCGACTGTGCCCCGGCAGCTGAAGGGAGGTGAGTATCTATTTTTTTAGTTTTTAAATCACTTTTAATTCATTTCCAGGAAATGGCTTATATGTAAAGCCTAGAGATGAGCGAACGTGTTCTTCCGAGCTTGATATTCGTGCGAATATTAGGGTGTTCGTGATGTTCGTTATTCGTAACGAACACCATGCGGTGTTCGGGTTACTTTCACTTCCTTCCCTGAGACGTTAGCGCGCTTTTCTGGCCAATTGAAAGACAGGGAAGGCATTACAACTTCCCCCTGTGACGTTCAAGCCCTATACCACCCCCCTGCAGTGAGTGGCTGGGAAGATCAGGTGTCCGCCGAATATAAAAGTCGGCCCCTCCCGCGGCTCGCCTCAGATGCCGTGTGAGTTAGATGAGGGACAGTGCTGTTTGTACCGGAGCTGCTGTAGGGAAAGAATTGGTAGTTAGTGTAGGCTTCAAGACCCCCCAAAGGTCCTTATTAGGGCCACTGATAGCTGTGTGTTGGCTGCTGTTAGCAGTGGCAAATTTTTTTTTCTCAAAATCGCCTCTGCAGAGCGTTGCACCCGGCATTAGGGACAGAAGTGCTGCATAGGCAGGGAGAGTGTTAGGAGTGAGTGTAGCCTTCAAGAACCTCAACGGTCCTTTCTAGGGCCATTTTAACCGTGTGCAGTACTGTGCTGGCTGCTGTTAGCTGTGCTGCATTTTTTTTTACTTCTCAAAATCGCCTCTGCAGAGCATTGCACCCTCCATTGATACTGCAGGGAAAGAATTGTGTAGGCAGGGCCACAACACAGTTATTATTCATTGAATATACGCAGTGCTGCCTTTTGGTGCAAAAAAACGGAAAATAATTCTATTTGTCCTGCCTCTGTCCGTCCTAAGGGCGGTGGACACGTGTCGGCTGCGTGTGCAACCTTTAAAAATCAGACGCACCCAGCTACGGTTTACTGCTGGCTTTGCCATTTGCTTTCCTTAATTGGGAAAAAAAATACCTGCTCTGCCACAGTTAATAACTCTGCTACCCTCACGTTCTGTGACACATTAGCAGGAAAACAGCACAGTTATTAAACTTCTCATGTTCATTGAATATACGCAGTGCTGCCTTTTGGTGCAAAAAAACGGAAAATAATTCTATTTGTCCTGCCTCTGTCCGTCCTAAGGGCGGTGGACACGTGTCGGCTGCGTGTGCAACCTTTAAAAATCAGACGCACCCAGCTACGGTTTACTGCTGGCTTCGCCATTTGCTTTCCTTAATTGGGAAAAAAAATACCTGCTCTGCCACAGTTAATAACTCTGCTACCCTCACTTTCTGTGACACATTAGCAGGAAAACAGCACAGTTATTAAACTTCTCATGTTCATGGAATATACGCAGTGCTGCCTTTTGGTGCAAAAAAACGGAAAATAATTCTATTTGTCCTGCCTCTGTCCGTCCTAAGGGCGGTGGACACGTGTCGGCTGCCTGTGCAACCTTTAAAAATCAGACGCACCCAGCTACGGTTTACTGCTGGCTTCGCCATTTGCTTTCCTTAATTGGGAAAAAAAATACCTGCTCTGCCACAGTTAATAACTCTGCTACCCTCACGTTCTGTGACACATTAGCAGGAAAACAGCACAGTTATTAAACTTAGATTATACATTCACTAGAGGCAGTGGGGCCTTTCGTTTTCAAAAAAGGGAAAAAATTATATTTGGCCTGCAGTCTTGCGCCAATTTATTAGCTGCCTGTGAAATCAAATCACTGGTAATACAGCATGCTGAGGGGTAGGGGTAGGCCTAGAGGACGTGGACGCGGCCGAGGACGCGGAGGGCCAAGTCAGGGTGTGGGCACAGGCCGAGCTCCTGATCCAGGTGTGTCGCAGCCGACTGCTGCGCGATTAGGAGAGAGGCACGTTTCTGGCGTCCCCACATTCATCGCCCAATTAATGGGTCCACGCGGGAGACGGTTATTAGAAAATGAGCAGTGTGAGCAGGTCCTGTCCTGGATGGCAGAAAGTGCTTCGAGCAACCTATCATCAACCCGCAGTTCTGTGCCGTCCACTGCTGCAAATCTGAATCCTCTGTCTGCTGCTCCTCCTTCCTCCCAGCCTCCTCACTCCACTACAATGACACCTGCTCAGGAGCGGGAACACTCCCAGGAACTGTTCTCGGGCCCCTGCTTAGATTGGGCAGCAGCGGTTCCTCTCCCACCAGAGGAGTTTATCGTCACTGATGCCCAACCATTCGAAAGTTCCCGGGGTCCGGGGGAAGAGGCTGGGGACTTCCGCCAACTGTCTCAACAACTTTCTGTGGGTGAGGAGGACGATGACGATCAGACACAGTTGTCTTGCAGTGAGGTAGTAGTAAGGGCAGTAAGTCCGAGGGAGCAGCGCACAGAGGTGACTGACCCCACCTGGTGTGCAACGCTTACTCAGGAGGACAGGTCTTCAGAGGGGGAGTCAAGGGCATCAGCAGGGCAGGTTGCAAGAGGCAGTGCGGTGGCCAGGGGTAGAGGCAGGGCCAGACCGAATAATCCACCAACTGTTTCCCAAAGCGCCCCCTCACGCCATGCCACCCTGCAGAGGCCGAGGTGCTCTAAGGTCTGGCAGTTTTTCACAGAGACGCCTGACGACCGACGAACAGTGGTGTGCAACCTTTGTCGCGCAAAGCTCAGCCGGGGAGCGAACACCAACAGCCTCACCACCACCACCATGCGCAGACATATGATGGCCAAGCACCCCACAAGGTGGGACGAAGGCCGTTCATCGCCTCCGGTTTGCACCCCTGCCTCTCCCCCTGTGCCCCAACCTGCCACTGAGATGCAACCCCCCTCTCAGGACACAGGCACTACCGTCTCCTGGCCTGCACCCACACCCTCACCTCCGCTGTCCTCGGCCCCATCCAGCAGTGTAGTTCAGCGCACCGTCCAGCCGTCGCTTGCGCAACTGTTGGAGCGCAAGCGCAAGTACGCCGCCACGCACCCGCACGCTCAAACGTTAACCGTCCGCATAGCAAAATTCATCAGCCTTGAGATGCTGCCGTATAGGGTTGTGGAAACGGAGTCCTTCAAAAGTATCATGGAGGCGGCGGCCCCGCGCTACTCAGTTCCCAGTCGCCACTACTTTTCCCGATGTGCCGTCCCAGCCCTGCACGACCACGTCTCCCGCAACATTGTACGCGCCCTCACCAACGCGGTTACTGCCACGGTCCACTTAACTACGGACACGTGGACAAGCACAGGCGGGCAGGGCCACTACATCTCCCTGACGGCACATTGGGTGAATTTAGTGGAGGCTGGGACAGAGTCAGAGCCCGGGACCGCTCACGTCCTACCCACCCCCAGAATTGCGGGCCCCAGCTCGGTGGTGGTATCTGCGGAGGTGTATGCTTCCTCCACTAAAGCACCCTCCTCCTCCTCCTCCTCTGTCTCGCAATCAAGATGTGTTAGCAGCAGCATGTCGCCAGCAGTCGGTGTCACGCGGTGTGGCAGCACTGCGGTGGGCAAGCGTCAGCAGGCCGTGCTGAAACTACTCAGCTTAGGCGATAAGAGGCACACGGCCCACGAACTGCTGCAGGGTCTGACACAGCAGACCGACCGCTGGCTTGCGCCGCTGAGCCTCCAACCGGGCATGGTCGTGTGTGACAACGGCCGTAACCTGGTGGCGGCTCTGCAGCTCGGCAGCCTCACGCACGTGCCATGCCTGGCCCACGTCTTTAATTTGGTGGTTCAGCGCTTTCTGAAAAGCTACCCATGCTTGTCAGACCTGCTCGGAAAGGCGCGCCGGCTCTGCGCACATTTCCGCAAGTCCCACACGGACGCTGCCACCCTGCGCACCCTGCAACATCACAGTGGGAGTCAGCCTCCTCAATTCCTTTCAGAAGAGTGGGCCTGGTTGGCAGACATCTGCCATGTCCTTGGTAATTTTGAGGAGTCTACCCAGGTGGTGAGCGGCGATGCTACAATCATTAGCGTCACCATTCCTCTGCTATGCATCTTGAGAAATTCCCTGCAAACCATAAAGGCAGCTGCTTTGCGCTCGGAAACGGGGGCGGGGGAAGACAGTATGCCGCTGGATAGTCAGGGCACCCTCCTGTCTATTTCTCAGCGCGTACAGGAGGAGGAGGAGGAGCATGAGGAGGATGAGGAGGAGGGGGAAGAGACAGCTTGGCCCGCTGCTGACGGTACACCGGCTGATTGCCTGTTATCCTTTCCTTTCAGCGTGTATGGCCTGAGGAGGAGGAGGAGGAGGATCCTGAAAGTGATCTTCCTAGTGAAGACAGCCATGTGTTGCGTACAGGTACCCTGGCACACATGGCTGACTTCATGTTAGGATGCCTTTCTCGTGACCCTCGCGTTGCACGCATTCTGGCCACGACGGATTACTGGGTG
Source organism: Eleutherodactylus coqui (assembly GCF_035609145.1). Taxonomy (NCBI): domain Eukaryota; kingdom Metazoa; phylum Chordata; class Amphibia; order Anura; family Eleutherodactylidae; genus Eleutherodactylus; species Eleutherodactylus coqui. The sequence continues at coordinate 65,138,691 of NC_089842.1, forward strand.
TACACACTGCCCACTCTGATTCCCGAAGAGGAAAGGGGTTCGAGAGTGTTGCTATACCACAGGACCCTTGCGGACAAGCTGATGGTAAAATTCCCAGTCGACAGCGCTAGTGGCAGAAGGCGCAGTACCGAGGGCAAGGTAGCAGGGGATGTGCGTAGATTGAGCAGCATGTACATCCCAGGCAGTGCAACAGTCTTTAAGGGCCTGGCCAGCTTTATGGCTCCCCACCAAGACTGTGTCACCGCTCCCCAGTCACGGCTGAGTCGGCGGGAGCACTGTAAAAGGATGGTGAGGGAGTACGTAGCGGATCGCACGACCATCCTCGGTGACGCCTCTGCCCCCTACAACTACTGGGTGTCGAAGCTGGACACGTGGCCTGAACTAGCGCTGTATGCCCTGGAGGTGCTTGCTTGTCCTGCAGCTAGCGTCTTGTCGGAGAGGGTGTTTAGTGCGGCTGGGGGAATCATCACAGATAAGCGTAGCCGCTTGTCAACCGACAGTGCCGACAGGCTAACACTCATCAAGATGAACAAAGGCTGGATTTCCCCAGACTTCTGTTCTCCACCAGCGGATAGCAGCGATACGTAAGCAATACGTAGGCTGCACCCGCGGATGGAAGCTACGTTCTCTCTCACCATCCAAAACGGGGACATTTCTGCTTCATCAATCTGTGTCTAATATTCCTCCTCCTGCTCCTCCTCCTGAAACCTCACGTAATCACGCTGAACGGGCAATTTTTCTTAGGGCCACAAGGCTCACTCAAATAATTTTTCTGAACAATTTTTATAAGTTTCAATGCGCTTAAAAGCGTTGGAACTTTAACTTGAACCAATTTTTCGTTACACTGGGCTGCCTCCAGGCCTAGTTACCACTTAAGCCACATTAACCAAAGCGATTCACCTGCCATCTTGGTTGGGCATGGCCAATTTTTACTGAGGTACATTAGTACTGTTGGTACACCAAATTTTTGGGGCCCTCACCTACAGTGTAATCATAGCAATTTGTATGTTCTTCGCCTGCACTCATGGTACAGAAAGGTGTGTGGGGTTGGCCTACACTTTAGCTACATAAATGTAACTTGGGCCTTGGCTATACTAAGGCTACTGAAATGGAACTAAGACTGCGCTCCCGCTATACTGCTGCTTTGGAATTGTTACTGGGGCCTGTCTTGAGTGCTACTATTGCTGACATGGAACGAAGACTGCGCTCCCGCTATACTGCTGCTTCGGAATTGTTACTGGGGCCTGTCTTGAGTGCTACTATTGCTGACATGGAACGAAGACTGCGCTCCTCCTATAATGCTGCTAGTGATATGTTAGTGGGGCCTGTCCTAATGCTACGGCTGAAATGTTACGAATTCTGGGCTCTGCCTATACCGCTGCTAATGGTATGTCTCTGGGGTGTGGAAACAGAGGCTTCCCAAAGACATGATGGCGGCGAGGCCATTTCCCACCAACGCGGTTACTGTAAAGGTGCATATAACCACAGACACGTGGAGAGGACACGTAGTGCCTCAAAAACATCCCCCTCCTCCTCCAACAGGGAAAACATTCTTGGCAAATGTCTTTGCATTGGTTCGTCTGGTGGCAGTCCAAGAATTTCACCTTTACCGACACAACAAGAGAGCCCCCACACCATCCCCCCGCCACGGCCCACTGAATCCTGGCCGCATTCCGAAAACCAACAAAATACAACCGTGCTACTAGGTCCGCAGTCACCACCACATTACCACCAACGCGGTTACTGTAAAGGTGCATATAACCACGGACACGTGGAGAGGACACATAGTGCCTCAAAAACATCCCCCTCATCCTCCAACAGGGAAAACATTCTTGGCAAATGTCTTTGCATTGGTTCGTCTGGTGGCAGTCCAAGAATTTCACCTTTACCGACACAACAAGAGAGCCCCCACACCATCCCCCCGCCACGGCCCACTTAATCCTGGCCGCATTCCGAAAACCAACAAAATACAACCGTGCTACTAGGTCCGCAGTCACCACCACATTACCACCAACGCGGTTACTGTAAAGGTGCATATAACCACGGACACGTGGAGAGGACAAGTAGTGCCTCAAAAACATCCCCCTCCTCCTCCAACAGGGAAAACATTCTTGGCAAATGTCTTTGCATTGGTTCGTCTGGTGGCAGTCCAAGAATTTCACCTTTACCGACACAACAAGAGAGCCCCCACACCATCCCCCCGCCACGGCCCACTGAATCCTGGCCGCATTCCGAAAACCAACAAAATACAACCGTGCTACTAGGTCCGCAGTCACCACCACATTACCACCAACGCGGTTACTGTAAAGGTGCATATAACCACGGACACGTGGAGAGGACACATAGTGCCTCAAAAACATCCCCCTCCTCCTCCAACAGGGAAAACATTCTTGGCAAATGTCTTTGCATTGGTTCGTCTGGTGGCAGTCCAAGAATTTCACCTTTACCGACACAACAAGAGAGCCCCCACACCATCCCCCCGCCACGGCCCACTTAATCCTGGCCGCATTCCGAAAACCAACAAAATACAACCGTGCTACTAGGTCCGCAGTCACCACCACATTACCACCAACGCGGTTACTGTAAAGGTGCATATAACCACGGACACGTGGAGAGGACACGTAGTGCCTCAAAAACATCCCCCTCCTCCTCCAACAGGGAAAACATTCTTGGCAAATGTCTTTGCATTGGTTCGTCTGGTGGCAGTCCAAGAATTTCACCTTTACCGACACAACAAGAGAGCCCCCACACCATCCCCCCGCCACGGCCCACTTAATCCTGGCCGCATTCCGAAAACCAACAAAATACAACCGTGCTACTAGGTCCGCAGTCACCACCACATTACCACCAACGCGGTTACTGTTAAGGTACATATTACCAGTCTGACTGGGGCATGCAGACACCTTGACAGAATGAATAGTGTGTGGCACATAGGTTCCCCATTGCTATGCCTACGTGTGCAGCTCCTGATGGCGGTGGCACAGGATTCTATTTCTCATTGCTTCTGTACAGCATTGTGGGCTATCGCCCCGCCCCTTTTAAAGAGGGCCGCTGCCTAGCCATGCCAACCCTCTGCAGTGTGTGCCTGCGGTTCCTCTTCATGGCAGACGCACTTCTAAATAGACATGAGTGTGGCGTGGCATGAGGGCAGCTGAAGGCTGCGCAGGGACACTTTGGTGTGCGCTGTGGGGGGGAGGGGGGGCGGTTGGTCAGCATGTAACCCAGGAGAAGTGGCAGCGGAGTGTCATCCAGGCAGTGATTGTGCTTTGTTGTAGCTAGTGTGGTGCTTAGCAAAGGTATGCCATGCTAATGAGGGCTTTTCAGAAGTAAAAGTTGTTGGGAGGGGGGGGGCACTCTTGCCGGTATTGTGGCTTAATAGTGGGACCTGGGAACTTGAGATGCAGCCCAACATGTAGCCCCTCGCCTGCCCTATCCGTTTCGGTGTCATTCCCATCACTTTCTTGAATTGCCCAGATTTTCACACATGAAAACCTTAGCGAGCATCGGCGAAATACAAAAATGCTCTGGTCGCCCATTGACTTCAATGGGGTTCGTTGTTCGAAACGAACCCTCGAACATCGCGGGAAGTTCGTTCCGAATAACGAACACCCGAACATGTTGGTGTTCGCTCATCTCTAGTAAAGCCCTTCCCTGAAAAAGAATTCAGGTGTGCCAGTGGACCATTGTCTTCAATGGAGTCGCCGGCAGCAGCAGCGGCTCCATTGAAGAGAACGCCTGCATTTTTACTCTTTTTTACACTAAAATCTTTCTTTTTCAGGTAAGGGCTTATATTTTTAAGCCCTTCCCGAAAATTCATCCCGCGCTAGCCGGCAGCCCATTGCTTTCAATGGAGCCGGCTGTATTGCCGGCTCCATTGAATTCAATGGGGTAACATCGTTCTTCTCTGCCACAGCTGTTACAGCTGTGGCAGAGGAGAATGATCGTTATGCTGACAGTGCGGGGGGGGGGGGGGGTGACTCACTCTTGCCACTATTGTGGCTTAATAGTGAGACCTCGGAGCCCGGAATGCAGCCTTGCATGTTGCTCCTCACCTGCCCTATCCATTTCTGTGGTTTTTACATGACTTTGGTGATTTGCTAAGATTTTCACAAATGAAAACCTTACCGGAGCACCAGTCATATACAAAAATGCTCGAGTCGCCCATTGACTTCAATGGGGTTCGTTACTTGAAACGAACTCTCGAGCATCACTGAAAGTTCGACTCGAGTAACGAGCACTCGAGCATTTTGGTGCTCGCTCATCTCTAGTCATATGCTTCCATTCAATGTTCTGCAGGTACACTGAAAGTTTATTTTTCTTCAATGTTTTGAAGAGTTATTTCTGCTCTTTTAAGGAAATCCTCATCTTCCTTAAGGAGTATAAATGTAGCTATTCTCTCTTGAAGACTTTTCCCCTTTTCAACCAAAAGAGAAACAAGTTTACAGTTCTAGAAGGTGAAGTTTGACTTCTGGTATATGTGTAAACATAACATACATTACAAATCAGGATATGGCTACTCTCCCCTTCCATGTTTATGTCCACATTCAAACTTCCAAAAGTCAAGAATTCTTGTGATGCCCTTCGAGCATCTAGACCTGGCTAAACCCAGCAATCGACCTGCTCACAGTGACTATTTGCTCTTCCCAGGATGCACCAGGAATATGCAAATTACCTTCCAGGAGCTCCAATCTCTGGTCTGGTGATGTGCTTCGAGCAGCTAGACCCTGCTAAACCTAGCAATCATCCCACACAGTGACTCTTTGCTTTTCCTAGAATGCACTGGGAATATACAAAATTATCTTCAAGGAGCTGCATTATCAAATGCTACAACATGTACTTCATGGTGTTTAACCAACCTATTGACCCAATCATCTTTCAACACATCATTGAAAGGGTAAAGGACATAGCATAATTCGGTAACCCAAGGGCTAGTGTTGAGGCGATAGAACTCTTTAGGTCTCTAAAATTTTGAAAAAGACAAATAGTCATAGAGGGGTTGCAACAGGCTTGAAGCTTGAGCTATTCATTCTGCACAATACCCTACCATTTCCAAAAAGACTCATAATTTTCTGGGATTTCTAAGAAGCAGTTCTGCCTTTATAGCCTGTACCCTTTAGTAGTAATCTGTCTAATTCTCTGTGAAATGCAGTATCCTAAGAACACAACTGAAGTCTGTTAGAGTTGTAACTTAGATTTGGATGCTTTATAGCCACTAACGGAAAAGAACTGCAGAATGCTTATGATTTCCCCCAAACATTTGTCTACGGTATCACAGCACAACGTATTGACATATTATGGTACTGCAGTGCTACGGAATCCACTTCAGTTTCATCAGTTATAATGGCTCTGAGGATTGTCCCAGGAAGTTGGCTGACCCCTTTGGCAACACACGCCAACAATATTGCTTTTCACGATGTGTAAAAGCAAATAAAAGCTGTGCATTCTTATTCAGCAGGATGTTACACAAATGGTGTTTAACTGCTGGTTCATTAAGGACCAGCAACCCCAAAAGCATTTGGCCAGCAAGGGTTTATTCTAAGGTTGCTTGTATCACTGTAAGCATGTCTGCCATTAATAAGTTGACAGGGCAGGTCTCTGACATCAAAAATTTGCCCATATTGAAAATGTAATTCAAATGAATAACAAGGCTTTTACTTAGGGCTTATTCAGACGTCCATATATCGGCCGGGTTTTCATGCCCGGCTGATATATGCTGCCCCTCTCTGCAGGGTGAGGAGGCAGAATGGGACGGGAGAAGCGCACTGAGTTCCACCCCCTCTCCACCCTCTCTTCGCCCCTTGCCACTATTTGCAAGTCCCCACCCCTCCCATTGCAAACAGTGGCAAGGGGGCAGAGAGGGGGCAAGAGCTTAGTGCACTGAGCCTATTCTGCCTCCTTCCCCTGCAGAGAGGGACAGCATATATTGGGCAGGCACGAAAACCTGGCCGATATACACGTCTAAATAAAGCCTTAAAGTGTTTCTGTTTGCAATATATTTATCAGGCATGTCAAGTACATAATTATCTCATCCTCGGATCATAATTCAATAGTATTCAAATAAGTAGAACCCAATATTTCAAATATACCATGTGCGCATTAAGAAAATAAATAAATATATATATATATATATATATATATATATATATATATATGTATATATATATATATATATATATATATATATGTATATATATATATATATATATATATATATATATATATATATATATATATATATATATATATATATATATATATATATATATATATATATACATACATACACATTCCACTCAAATGGAGATATACTTCTTTGCCAGTCTGGTCTATGTTAAGTAGGGCAAAACCATGACATTCTTTTCTTCCCTTTCCTTACATCACCTAGCTCCACCCCTTGTGGTCTGGCTAGCTGTTTGAGCATCTCTCATACACTCAACAATCCAACAGTAAAACAGTATACAATGGTAAATGGGCCCTACACACTCATACATGTGAAAATTCACAAAAAATAACTGTTCTACAATATTTATGATCAGAATCAGAAAGTATTACATCCTAATTCTCTTGTGCAGAAAATATCACATTTACATATCTTGCACAGAGACAACTTTAAATAAATGTACATCAACATTATTTCAATTCAATTTCCTTGTAATTGTCACCGTAGCAGTGAAATCCTTTTCAACTTTACTGAAACTTGTCACCGAAAGGACCAAAAATAATAAAACTTAGCTTTTATTGATTTTTAAATAATAAAAAGGCGTCCTTATATTTTCTCATATGTGCTGGAAGTCACACAATAATTAAAAACAGTGGGGCTTAGATATATAGATGAATACTGCTCTGTCCCAACAATCTATCTACCACTTTTGTATTCCCTGATGTCTTTTTATATCCAGGGTTACTCAGATATCTATTTGTCAATGACTTACGCCACCAGATGTTTGTTAGAATGTGGTGAAGCACTCACTGTCAGTGACCTTGAACACTTTTAATTCTCTATCACAAAATAGACCTGATGCCCTCTGATTAGTCACGGTACAGTGATGTCTGTTTGTTTACAGTCAGTGATCCGTTGTCTTTAATATTGTACCTGACACACACATTTGTTTGTACTGTCGTCCCATTTATAACAGTTGCTCATTGATATTGCTCAGGTCGTATCTGTTCTTTTTATTTTTAGAACAATATCGCGGTGATTGATTTATACAGAAGTCACCTCGATATGTCACCATTAGGTGTTAGGTCCGGGGTGTATTTTTTATATCTCAGACCCAAGCTTATGTTAGCTTGATACTCTATGATACTCCCTTATGCCTGTAACTGATCGCATGAGCCATTCATTTCCTATGGCTCATGTGATTGTATACCAAAGTTAAATGCAACCAGACGACAGTTTCAGTGATTATCAAGGATAGAGATAAGTTGTTCCAAATAATGATGTCTTTTCAATATGTTCTCTCTCCTATTTATACATAGGCTCTATTTCGGAGAGATGATGCTCCCACTTGTATAAATGATTATTATAGGGAGAACATATATAGGATGAATCAAGACAGTGGCTGCATTAAATGGAACAGCTGCAGCATTCATCTATAAGCTACTCATCCTTCAGGATTTAAATAGCTGCAATAAAATGCACATAGATAGTTTGGTGGTAGCCCAGAATGAATTCTAGGCTATCACCTATATCCAATGCCCTTTTGGATGAATCTCTGTCTCTATATATGCAGTCTGTTATGATACACCAACAGCTGCTAACCAGAGTGATGATGATAGACTCTGTCTGTTATAGTTGTATATGTCTACGCAGGTTGCATTATGATGAGCATACAACCCCCATATAGATTAGTTCTTATGGAGAGAATCGGCCCATGGAACCTATCCCTCCCTCTCCATTAAAAATCAATAAAAGCTAAGTTTTATTATTTTTGGTCCTTTCGGTGTCAATTTCCTTGTAATCTTCAACACAAACTTGCTGTCACACTTTAATTCACTTATCCAATTAATCCCCTTTTATCGGCTATCCAGCCTCCACGTTCTTTTTTTCAAAAGTGCTTCACTTTTAAATGCTGACACACCCTCCCTTCCTATCTTTAAGAAGGAATGAGGAACTGTTGCAACAGATTTTACTGTCAACTTTCAGTATAGCCTTGTCTTTTTCTTCTATGGGCATATAGTCAGGGCAACTGGGTATGCACAGACTTTCATAAGAAAGCTTGTACCCCTTACACACTACACAAGCAGTGGGGACATCTATTCATTCATATACAGAATGATAAGCTTAGCCTGGAAAGTTGAAATTGGGATCATACCTACACAGTGCTGGGGAGACCACTCAAATGCAGGTAAGAAATGGCTTACTCTTTATGGTTTGACGCGTTTGTCCACTATCAGTCACTCAATGCGAGCGGTGATCTTCAGAAAACAACACATACCCAATTTTCACTTACAGACTCCTTATATCCATCACGCATCACTTCATGCGAAACTCCCCTTCAACTATTCACCATTTCACCTCTCAACATCCAAACAACGTATAGTGCCACCTCCCAGTATCCTAACCCCGTGATGTCTGGTCATGACAGAGAAAAGTCTGGGCTGCAGAGAGGGTGGTCTGTCAGCTCCACACTTCAGACAAGTCTGTCTACTGTCAGGGTTTTGTTGAGTGTGTTTTGGGGCAGCAGTGATCAGCTTATTTTTCCACAGTGAGAACACTCGTAAGTCACCCGGTAGCCATCTTGGTACTCCTTCTAAGTTCAAACCAGCCCTCTTCAACATTGCTTGGTACCTTTTCATGGCCTATTTACCTTTTCTCTTTTCGACCAGGTGCTTAGCTGTCTTTTGGGCACCCCTCTTACCGGCAGTTCCCTGTGAGTTACCCATACTAACTTCACCTTAGGTTTATCCTACAACTCACAACATAGGCCCAGCGTCCTGTCTAATCAGAGAAAAACTACAAATGCCATCACACTTTTCTCTACTATGCACTCCTGACATGTACTTACATAATTCCTGGTGATGTACTTGCATCACACTTCTGGTGATGTACATTTAGGAGATGAGCGGCCTGAAATGATAAATCAGACCTTTGATTTAAACCCACTAGACATCAGTTCACAAAGTGAATATCCAAAAGGCCTCTCGTTTCAGCAAAAGTCTTCTCCTATGTCTGCCTTTCTCTGATGACTTAACCCTCTGTATACCAGTTACCTTGTAAACTAATGTGTCTCTCTTGTGCAACTCTTGAAAATGCTTGGAAACTGCTGATGTATTAGCTGCACCAGTGTGAACACTGTCTGACAAATGCTTACAGATCCGAACCTTATAGAACATATAGTATCTTCCATATCCCATATGTGATTAAATAAACAATAAATGTGATGTCGTAATTATTATAGGATGTTATTTACATGTCTTACCATCACCACAGGATGAAAAAATGTCAGTTTTTTATACATGCTAGCACACTTTACTAATGTTATGTCTACACTTATAGCGTGCTTTCGCCGATAACCAGGTTTGATTTCCTTTGTTCTCCAAATACAAACGTGTCAGTTTAGGAGCCCTTTTAGGTACATATCTCACTCCATCCTTAATCAAAATATCAAGCTTCCTATCCGCGCAAAATTGCTAAACAGTTAAAATAAATATTTTCAATAGAACCAAATTCCAAATTGATACAGTTGAAAAAAAAGTATCCTGGTTTGGCATTTTATTGTTCCAATGAACTCTCTTTATTGTTCAGCAAGGTATTTCTATTTCTTATAGTGGCCTTAAATTTGACTTGTCCTATTAACCCATTTTAGTATCTTTATTCTCTTAAACGTTCACTCACTATTTCCTTTTCTTTATCCCATGCAATTTTAGTTGAACCTTTTCTCCTTGTTCTTATAAATTCTCCTAAGGGTAATGTTCTTTTTACACGCATCGGATGACACGACTTAGCCGATGGGCTTACGGTAAGTGGAAGAAACCAATGAAACAGCCATACCAGACCGGAGAACCCACAAACGAAGAATCAGAAACAAAATATATATTTTTGTTCCCAGTAGCTCATGTAAATAATTGCCACGGCCGATAAAAATTTTGCACCCTTTGAGGCTCCAGTTAATTGGAAAAAAATCGACCGTTAAATACAAAAAAAGTCTGTAAATATTCCACTGCAATTATCAAAAACTCCTGCAATTGAATGGAAAAATTTCTAAATCTATTCAGGAACCAACTCAGTGGATGTAATGCCAAATCATATGTTACAGAGGTGTAAAATGACCAAACATTGCTTACAATTAGAGTTGAGCGAACGTACTCTTCCGAGCTTGATGCTCGTTCGAATATTAGCATACTCGATGGTGCTCGCTACTCGAGCGAGCATCACGCTGTGTTTGAACCCGACCCAGTTTTGGCCCCTCCCCGCCGCTGACTTGTCAGATTTGACCCCTGCGCACATCAACGGTAGTTTGTGACTGGCTTGGTGGAGGAGATAGAGAGAGAAAGAGACATGAACACAGGGAGAAAAAAAAGAAGCTCGGCAACTTGCGGGTCCCATACAAAAATGCTTGAGTCTCCCATTGAAGTCAATGGGGTTCGTTACTCGAATAGAGCACTCGAATTTTACGAAAAGCTCGACTCGAATACCGATGACCCGAGCATTTTGGTGCTTGCTCATCTCTACTTACAATCCATGAATAAGTTGACATCCACATGATTTCTGGTAAAAGGGACAAAATGTGCTTGGAACCCCTAGCATAACCAGGGAATATCTTTTAATAGTGGCTGGAGTAAGCCTGCACATTTTGTCCCTTTTACCAGAAATTATGAATTAGTCAACTTATTAGTGGATTGTACTGAGATGGATTGGACACAGAAAGTCTCTTTAATAGAAACAGCAGGGGGCGCTATTCTAGCAATAGTCCTGGAATATTTGGGAATAGAAACATTGTTTTAAAAGATAAGTGTAAATACAAAAAGTGTTTATAATTGTGTACTGGATTTAACAATCAAAAATATTATAAATGTGACACCCCTTTAGGCAAAATTTTTTGAAACCATAATAAACTTTTGTACAGAGACCTAGTGGAGCTTCAATGTTAGTGCATGGGACCTTTAATGTATTTTTGTATCTCATATGAAGACATTTGAGTCTTTTTTTTTTGGGTCAGTTTCTGATTTTTTTGGCAGATCTCATATGTACAAAGGTATTTTCCCCTAGAAGTATTGTTTCTATGGAAGCCAAAAGTCTCTGCACTGCAGAGATCTACAGGCTCTGTATATTGCTGTGCAGATTCCATGTGCATTGGACCTAGAGCAAAATAAGTTTTTGCCCAAAAAATATTGCTAATACTGTTTAAAAGCGGATTTATTTCTTTAAGCTTCTTTGAGCAATTCCACAATAATTTGTATCATTGTTCATGTCTTTTCCCCCTAGATGACATAATGGCCTGTCCAATACACAGAGCACAGTTCATTCCATAAGAACTAATCAACACATGCACTAAAAAGTTGGTGTTTAGTAAGTATGGGCTGAATACATTCACAGAGGTTGGTTTTCAAACTGTTGATTAACACTAATCTCCTCCTTCAGGTTCTCTTTTCAGCTACACATGTACTATACAATGCATAATGTTAAATTATAAATTAGCTGCAATTTATGGATTAAACATGCACAATCTCATTTTACTTCACATCTGCAGTATGTTCCTTGCAAATGGCATTTATTCTAGGTAAACAACAATATTGCAGACTCTTGATCTGCAGGATGTTTGTTAATGTGAGTCTAGTATAGAATGTCCTTTTAAATATTAAATAGTTACAAATTGCATTGCTTTTATTTTAGCAACCAGCATGAAAAAAGCATAAGCAGCATGAAATTGTGCCAGCTTAACCTTCATGTCTTTTAAAGGGGTATTATAAGGAAAGTAGGAGCTTTATCGTAACCTGGCTACTAATAATGTCATGCTAGTTTATATGATTTTACAATATAGTAAATGCAGCGTTTTAGGCAAATTAGATGAGATTAGTCAATTTATATATTCTTATGTTAGCCAGTCGGCCAAATCAGATAGCACAGTGCTTCATAAACCATTTCAAGTAATGTTCATGCCCAGCTTGTGCCATAGCTTGTAATATGCTAAGTGAGCACTGTATATATTCAATATAGTATATATTGTGATACAAAGTTCTGTTTTAACCCCATTGTATACCCCCTTGTATATTGCTATCATAATAGCAAGTTTAAGGCCAGAAAATTGGCGCCAGATAAAACAAAATGTGCCAAATTGATTAAAGTGACACTTTATCCCTGGAGAAAAAAATTGTCCCAGGATCACAGAGGGAGTACTATTACCTACTACTTTTCCTTTGCAGTCTTCTCTCTTGGATCTGATGGCACAGGTGATCGATTGTGACGCATATTACAAAATCTGATGTAGACGACTAGTTACAAAAGCAGAATTTGTGTAACATTTTAAACAAAGAACCAAAGAGCAATGATATGCAGCTTAGGAAAACAGTTCAAGAAGCAAATAATTGTTGTAGTACCTTACTGAAATGCTAACTACAGTTTATCTAACTAAGGCTTACAATTGCTATGTGATGATTACCAGGAATTAACAGTGTCCACACTTCTGTCATATATTTACGTGATGAACACACAGTTGAAATACAGTAAATTAAATGTCAACAAAGTCTATTAAGAAGTAATTGCAGCACAAAGTCTGTATGTGATAAGAATGCTTTCCATGACTGACGGAGCTGCAAAACTCTGATACTGTTGCTTAATAGTTCCAGGTTCAGTTCCAATACAAGGCTCAGTCACGGTTGTTCAAGCTTATTTACAAATATCAATTTCACAGAGAATTCTGTTTAGAGAACTGTGGTTTAGCAGGCTGCTTAGTACCTCAAAGGTCACTTTTAGTTTGCACACTGTTCAGCTTTTAATGTGGCTGGCCTCACTTACATGCATCACTTGTGAGTATTAGCCACAACCAACTCAGGCTCTTCATGAGCATTCCTCAACTATGGTTCTCTAAAGCCCCGTCAATGCCCAGATACAGTGTCCAGCCTGTCATCCAGTTTGGAAGACCCAAGACCCCTGATAATGATTTCTGCTGCCTGCAGATCATTGCTCCTTCAAGATTCAGTGTTCTGTCTGTCTGTGCAACTCCAGCCTTAGTACTGTCCACCTTACAGGCCATTGAACCATAATCTTCAAGCAGCAGCTTGCACATAAAGTCAGTGGCCCTCAGCATTTTCCAGTTCCCACACCACACAGAGCCAGCCTTTTCTCACTCTGTACTGTATCACACTCTCACAGTTCCAGTGCTCTTGCAGCTCCTGGAAACACCTTTTCCCACAGTCAAAGTCCTGCACTTTCTCTTTCTATGACACAGCACAGAGGTTTTATTTAGAGCCTGGAACATTCCCACACTTTCCTCGGGGGTGTAGCTTAGCCCTACTTCTATCCTTCAGTTGTTTCTGTAGCTGTGAGCTCATTGGGAGGGTTGGAGTCCTCCCTACTGATGCCCATAATGTCTCACTCCCTGCATGGCCACATTTACAGGTGGGAAAATGAGCCTAGTACAGCCATCAAGCTGCTTATGCAAGCAGCTCAAAGCCATTGTAGACTGTAAAGGGGAGAGCAGAGCAGTGCTCCACCCTTACACTGCTAATTCCACGAATCTTTGGTTTTCCTCTGACTATGCAGTGCACACTGTCCATCCGTAGTCTGACACAATTGACACTGCTTTCATATTGTCAGTGCTGCTCACAACAGTAGTGCTGGCCAATCATTGAGCAGGTGTAGAGTATCGATAGTCTAAGACAGTACCATTATGGTATGTATCAGGTAGTCAAAGAACTGGTGTGGCCATTTTGGAAAACCAAAGAAGGACTAATTAATCTGGAGAATACTGCAAAAGAAATGTGGAAAGTAATATTACTCCCTTCTCTGTTCCCAGGACAATTTTTTTCCCCAGAAACAAAAGGATGCTTTAATAAGTGTACACCTTTGAATAAAATTGGCACAATTTGCTTAAACAAATTTCAGTTTTAAACTTATGAAGCACGTGTCTTAATAAAGTCTACCATAGTCATCCAAAAACAGTATATGCATATTATAGATTTAAGGGCCTTTTACATGGACTGATGATCGGGCAAGAACATTTCTAGGAATGTTTCTTTGCCCCATCGACCAGGCTGTGTGAAGGGGTTGTCAATCACCTGACATATAAGCAAACACTTGTTCGTCAAGTGACTGCAACTTTCATGTAGCACCAAAAATCATTCTTGTCAGCAGCACATCTTCCATATTAATGGAGGATATGCTGTAAACAGTGATGAAACATTATGGAAGATGAACGATTGCATGAATTATCGTTCGGCCCTCATACATCATGAGTCCTCCCATGTTAAGGCCTGGTAAACAAGCACTGATCTCATTGATCAGCACTAGTTATACGGTTCTGATTGAGCTGTGTAAAAGAACCCTTAGTCTTTCATATCTGTGTCCATTTTTCTGCATTATGACCATTCATTGTTTCTTTGAACTGCTTCAATTGTTACTTCAATAAATTATACCGGATGAGTCTACACAGAAGACCTACTGCAGAAATAATTTAGATCATCATCAATATTACAGTGAATATTCCCAGGATAAGTGGTGTTGAATCAAATAGCCATGAACTAAAGAATGTGTTAAAATGATCTTAATTTAATGACTACTGGATGTTCATTTTTAAAGCATGAAATACTAACTACTGCCCTTGTTCTGTAAATCCGAACAAAATAGGATTTAAATAAGAGGTTTAAGTTATTTTGTGAAGTCAACTGAAAAGTTATATCTGGATGGAGCTGCGTGAATTAAGAAGAGACCTTAATATTATTGGCATCATACTGAAGCTCAAAACTGCTGTCATGTTGTGCTCCTGGTACCTGTAGCTTTATGGGTTTTTCAGTAGCACACTTCGATAGGTGTGAGATAATTGAGCTGGCTGGGTGTGTATTGTTCCAGTCAGTCAATCACCACCGGTTTGCTGTACATAAATGCCATCCACTGTTGCTTGAGCAAGCTGGTCATTTATCTTTCTCATTCCCTCTCAGAACCCTGGTGTTTGGAGTCAAACAAGTGTTGATGCATGCATGAGGCTCTGGGTGGAATTTTGTCATCTGTTGGTGTAAACAGTGTCCTGTTCTGCTTGTATGCCGTTTACCATTTATCATGAGCCAAGCCTCTATGTTCCAGTGTTGGGACATCCCTATTGGGCAGGACTCCTTTGGGTTTGAGTTGTCCTATTAGACAATGAGGACCCTTGTAGTGGGCTCGTGTGATTAAGTGTTTTAGCCAAAATATGAACCAATGACTTGTATGCCCTTTATCTATTTTCCTCTGCTTATGCGTGTTGGTATTTTAGGTAAGTGTTTTGGCATTTGTCAGTTGTTGTTGGATGTCTGCTTGCAAGTCCCATTTGTTATTGCACGCTTGAAGCAGATGTGACAGCAACCTTTACACATAATGTCTGAGCTGTGGAAATTCTGCTGCAGAATTTCTGTTGCTTTCTGTCGAAAGACCAGAGTTAAGGAGCTTTGTAGAATTTCCTGCGGTTTTGTTATGTATTTTTTATTTATACTTCAGTTTTTATGTGGAGATTTTCTGCCACGGAATGTATTGCTTTTTTGTGGTAGTGGTAGCTCCTGCACTGAGGTCACACTGGCAAACTTTTTGCAAACATCAACAAATGTAGATTTCTGAGGACATTCAGTGGGTTTCTGCAGTGAAACGCTTTGAAATGTGCAACAAAAGTATATTTGCGCATTTTGGTGCAGGTTTTATGCTCTCTATCTCTATAGCGAAAATATGCTGCATTGCTGCGCAGTTTTCGCAACATAAATACATATGCTGCGGATTTGTAATCTGAAGTGTTTTTCAAATTTCTTGCATATTCACAGCGGGAAAATTCCACTATGTGTGAAGGATATTTTACAAATCTCTTTCACTTGGCTTGTACTGTAAATGCTGCGGAAAGTCCATTGGATTTATTGCCACCACTCCACCATCAGGGCTGGAGGCCATGCTACTCTCTCTATCTATCTAGCCTAATGGGGTATTGTCCCCTGCCTGTACATCTGCTCTTACTCTAGGTAGCTTAGTATTTTGGTCATCATCAATGACCTAGGATCTAGCTAGTACTTTATTGAGCAGCTTTGATCTGGGTTATTTGAAGCTATCAGGTTGAGCAGCTTAGATTCGGACCTTTTTAAGCTACCTATACCCAATCTATAGGGGGTTTTGGAGCTAGCTGTATAATAGTGCAAAGGATATAGAAGCTCTGTTTAATTCTATCAACAGAGCTCTCCTTTATAATTATTCTTAAGGGCCATATCATCTGAACCTTTAGGCATTTATCCTTGCTACAGCATTAGGACCTTATCTAGACCTATTTCTTAATTCAATCCATGTTAACCAAGCATTTATCCTGATGCTTGATAGTGTATCCTTACTGGTAGATACTACTGCTACACTCAGTCTTTAAATCTCTGTCTGGAATTAAGGGGAGCGACTCAGGCCCCTATTCAGCCATTTTCTTATATCTTTGACCCCCTGGTTCCTGAAGAGTTGCAGGTCCAACTGAAATGCATTGAACCATACAAACCACATTTGAACTCTCTCTATACAGTTCAGTGGACCATTCCCCATTAGGAGTTTTTTTTTTTTACTGAACTGTACTTACACTTCCGAACATCAGGATATGACTTCTATGTTTAGGCTAAGCTTGTAAATATTCTGTCCAGTTAATCAGTCCACAAGACTCTACACCTACAGTCAGTCTGAGTATCACCATTTCCCTACAATTGGGACTGATTTTAGAGATTACTGGAAGTTGATGACTTTTTTCCATGGGACCTCCATTCTAAAATTAAAATAAAATTGAGTTTGATACTTGACACTACATAGTCCCATATAAAACTTTCCCATTGGATTATTGTGTCACACACATGAGTATATCTGTTGTTTTGTCTTTATTCTTTATTTTTGGTTTGTCTAAAGGCCCAGTGTTTTTAATATATATCAATTAAAATTGAATTTAGGGATCTTCTGTGATTAGGGCTTTATTTATTAAGTTCCCTCTGCCTCAGTGAATTTCTTCTGAAGAGATTGTAACCCTGTAAATTCACCGCTCAATTGCACTTATCAAGCCATGGTTCTGTTATTCCTACTATATCGTAATTTTCATCAGGCATTCTCGCTTCAAGCGCTCACCCACCTTATTGCTCAGACTTCTTGCATTCGTTGCCATACAATTTATACGGTGGTTGTTGTTCTTTATATTCATTTTGCTACTACACTATTGGCTGTTCTGTCAGTTCTAGCTGTACTAACCCCACCCCCCTCTTGACCCCCTTTCAATTTCTTGGTCCCAGGTCGCTATCTAGACTGTCTACCCCCTGTTTCTCTTTTCGCCCTCCCCCCAGTCCCTAGTTTAAACACTCCTCCAACCTCCTAGCCATCTTCTCCCCCAGCAAAGCTGTGCCCTCACCATTGGGATGCAGCCCGTCCCTATGTTAGAGTCTGTAGCCGGAAGCAAAGTCAGTCCAGTTCTCCAGGACAGAAAAACCCCTCCTTCTTACACCAACTCCAGAGCCACTTGCTTACCTGCCTAAGATCCTGCTTCCTTTCTAACGTGGCTTGTGGTGCAGGTAGTATTTCCGAGAAAACTACCTTGAAGGTCCTCGCCCTAAGCATGGATCCTAGGTCCCTGAAATAGTTTCTGAGGGCCCTACATTGTCCTCTAATTTGTTCATTGGTGCCGATGTGCACCATGACTGCTGGATCCTCACCAGCCCCTGCCAGTAATCTGTCAATCCGATCCGTGATGTGTTACAATTTATGGGTTGTCCAGGATGATAAAAAACATTGCTGCTTTCTCCAATATACAGTGCTACATCAATCCATTAGTTGTGTCTGGTATTGTGTCTTAACCAAAATCAAAATGGACCCTAAGGTTGGAGTGAGATATATTTATACTAAATGGCACAGGCGAAAAATATATTTATTTTTTACTACGTTAATCTATTAATTATTTATCTTGATTTATTACTATTGATTGAGATTAGAGATGAGCGAGCACCAAAATGCTCGGGTGCTCGTTATTCGAGCCAAGATTTTTGTAATGCTCAAAGCTCTTTTCGAGTAACGAACCCCATTGAAGTCAATGGGAGACTCGAGCATTTTTAAGGTGACCCATGCTCTGCATTGTTTTTAATGGAGCCACGGCTGCTGCCAGCGGCTCCATTGAAAACAATGGTCTGCCGCCACCCCTGAATTGTTTTTCAGGGAAAGGCTTTACATATAAGCCCTTCCCTGAAAAAAAATAATTTTAGTGTAAAAAATAAATAAATAAACGTGTCCCTGTGGGGATGAAGAACACATCTGCCGCATGTGGCAGATGTTTCCTTCATCCCTGCTAGTAAAAAGAATTCCCTGCTGCTGCACCTGCCACATCTGTGACAGATGCAGCAGAGGAATTCTTCAATTCCCTACCGCAGCTGTCACACATGACAGCTGCGGTAGAGGATCCTGCTGCCGGCACCCCATCATTGGTTTTCAGGGAGGTGGTTTAAACATAAGTCTTTCCCTGAAAAGTAATAATTTTAGTGTAATAAAAAAAAAACTTACCTGTTCGCCGCTGCCATGTCCCCACGGGGATGAAGAACACATCTACCGCATGCGGCAGATGTTTCCTTCATCCCCGCAAGGGAAAAGAATTCCCTGCTGCACCTGCCACATCTGTGACAGATGCAGCAAAGGAATTCTTCATCCCTGCGGGAAATAAAGAATTCCCCACCGCTGATTGGTTAACCACTGTGACCAATCAGAGGCAGCTCTCAGCTATTAAATGACAGCTGAAAGCTGCGTCTGATTGGTCCCTGCACTCAGCCAATCAGAGGTAGCACTCACCTATTCATGACTTCATGAATGGGTGAGTGCTGCTTCTGTTTGGCTGAGCGCAGGGGCCATTCAGAGGCAGCTCTCAGCTGTCATTCAATAGCCGAGAGCTGCCTCTGATTGGTCACAGTGCTCAGCCAATCAGAGGCAGCCCATTCATCAGGTGGGGATTTTTAATCCCCACCTGCTAAATACTACTGAGAGCAGTGCAGAGAGAAGAGTCGGCAGGACGCGGCTGAGCCCCGGCAGCTGAAGAAAGGTGAGTATCCTTTTTTTTTTATTCACCATTTCTTCTTGTTTTTCAGGGAAGGGCTTATATTTAAAGCACTTCACTAAAAAACAATTTCAGGATGCTGGCAGCTGGATCCCCTACCGCAGCTGTCATCTGTGACAGCTGTGGTAGGGAATTCTTTATTCCCCACAGGGATGAAGAATTCCTTTGCTGCATCTGTCACAGATGTGGCAGGTGCAGCAGGGAATTCTTTTTCCTCGCTGGGATGAAGGGAACATCTGCCGCATGGGGCAGATGTGTTCTACATCCCCGCGGGGACATGGCAGCGGCGGACAGGTAAGTTTATTTTTTGTTTTTTTTACACTAAAATTATTGTTTTTTAGGGAAGGGCTTATGTTTCAAGCCATTCCCTGAAAACCAATGATGGGGTTCCTGGCAGCAGGATCCTCTGCTGCATCTGTCACAGATGTGGCAGATGTAGCAGCAGGGAATTCTTTTTACTAGTGGGGATGAAGGAAACATCTGCCGCAATGCAGCAGATGTTTTTCATCCCCATGGGGGACACAACAGCGGTGGAGAGGTAAGTTTATTTATTTATTTTTTACACTAAAATGATTGTTTTTCAGGGAAGGGCTTATGTTTAAAGCCCTTCCATGAAAAGCAATTCAGGGGTGTCGGCAGACGATTGTTTTCAATGGAGCCACCGGCAGCAGCTGCGGCTCCATTGAAAACGTGGGGAGGAGAGGGTGAAATTTTTTCAAGCTCGGCTCGAGCAACGAGTACATCAAGCAGGCTAATGCTCGAGCAATCATCAAGCTCAGACGATCATGCTCGCTCATCTCTAATTGAGATCAGTTTTATTTTTTAATTTAAACCGCTGAAACCTACACTCCAAACAAAAGGATCAAAAGATTTAAAGGCTGTGTTCATAAATCAATTCCTGTTCATTGCATTGATTGACTTACCTAAATAGCCAGAAATGAACAAATTCAATTTCATCACCTACCCTTTGCATAGGTGATAAAAGTTAATTTTGGGATAACCCCTTTAATTTCTTAATATATAGAAATTATAGAAGTTGGAGCTCAGTTTTTGTGAAATTGTTGTAAGGCCCCTGCATAGCCATAGAGTTATACGATATATTTATCCTTTATCCACCATTCTGCACATTCTGCATACTCTTCATATATTGAACAGAATAATAACACAGTATGTAGTAATGTATTAAGCTTTTCTAGTGGTGCAAGACCTTTTCTTTTAATTCTATGGTTATGCAGGGAATTTGTGTATTTTTTGGACTTCTGTATGTGAAAAACGGCACTTTGCATGCAATAAAGATTCAGAAATTGGTCAGTGCAAAATATTGAACCTTAAACAACAAGGTATTAAAAGGTGGAGATTTACTTTGAAAAAAAATATCTTAACTCCTTAGTGACCAAGCCTGTTTGCGCATTAATGACCAGGCCAAATTTTGCAAATCTGACGTGTCACTGTAGCATGGAAAAACACCAGAAAGGTTTTGCATATCCAAGCGATTCTGACATTGTTTTTTTGCCACATGTTGTACTTCATTTAGGTGGAAAAATTAGACCGATAGAATTTGTGTTTATTTATTAAAAGCGCCAAAATTGGGAAAATTTTGAAAAAATCGTCATTTTTTCACATTTCCAACTGCAATATCTTAAATATGTGCAAACATAATATAGAATTTTTTGCTAAGATTTATATTTCCACCCGTTTACTTTATTTTGGGTGCACATTGGAAAAACTTTTGTTTTTTTTTAACCATTTAGTAGACGTACAAATTTAACATTACTTTTTAGCATTTTGAGGAACACTTTGTTTTCCTACACCAAGCCAAGATTGGAAAGGCTCATGAGTGTCAGAATAATAGATACCCCCACAAATGACCCCATTTTAAAAACGACACCCCTTATTGTATTCACTGAGGGGTGTCATGAGTATTTTGACCCCACAGTTTTTTTTCAGGAATTAATTCAATTAATTCAAAAAGTAAAATTTCATATTTTTGCAAATCTATCATTTTAAAGACAGATTTTTCCTATAGTTTACATGAAAATGAGGATTTACACACCAAAATGGATACCCCTGTTTCTCCCGTGTTCAGAAATATACCCATTGTGGCCCTAATGTTATATCTGAGTCCACAACGGGGCCCAAAATGAAAGGAGTAGGCAGTGTCTTTCAAAACAGAAATTTTGCTTGAAGTCCTTTTAGACCCCATAGCACACATGTAGAGTTCTTGAGCGCCCAAAACCATAGAAAACCACCACAAATGACCCCATTTTGAAAACTAGACCCCTTAAGGAATTTATCTAGGGGTGTACTGCATATTTTGACCCCACAGTTTTTGAATGAAGCCAATCAGAAGGAATAAATTGTGATTTTCGTTTTTTTGGTAAGTCTGTCATTTTAAAAACAGCTTTTTTTGTACAGCACACATATGAATGAAGACTTGCACCCAAAAATGGATACCCCTGTTTGCCCCTGTTCAGAGACATACCCATTGTGGCCCTAATCTTATGTCTGGATGCACAACAGGGCCCAAAATGAAAGGAGTAGTCAGTGGCTTTCAGAACATAGATTTTGCTTGAAGTCCTTTTAGGCCCCATTGCCCAATTGTAGAGTTCTTGAACGCCCAAAACCATATAGAATCCCCACAAATGACCCCATTTTGAAAACTAGACTCCTTAACGAATTTATCTAGGGGTGTACTGTGTATTTTGACCCCACAGTTTTTCAATAAATTCAAGCAAAGCAAAAGGAAAAAATTAGGATTTTCGTTTTTTTGGCAATTCTGTCATTTTAAAAACAGCTTTTTTTATACAGCACACATATGAAGGAAGACTTGCACCTCAAAATGGATACCCCTATTTGTGCTGTTTTCAGAAATATACCCATTGTGGCCCTAATCTTATGTCTGCATGCACAACGGGGCCCAAAATGAAAGGAGTAGTCGGTGGCTTTCAGAACATAGATTTTGCTTGAAGTCCTTTTAGGCCCCATTGCCCACTTGTAGAGTTCTTGAGCGCCCAAAACCATAGAGAACCCCCACAAATTACCCCATTTTGAAAACTAGACCCCTTAACGAATTTATCTATGGGTGTACTGTGTATTTTAACCCTACAATTTTTGAATAGATCTAAGCGAAGCAGTAAGAAAAAGTTACGATTTTCATTTTTTGGGCTATTGCGTCAATTTAAAAACAGTTTTTTTGTACAGCACACATATAAATGAAGACTTTCACCCCAAAATGGATACCCCTGTTTGTCCCGTGTTCAGAAACATACCCATTATGGCCCTAATAGACTTACTGGACACATGTAAGTCTAGGCCTACAATGAAAGGAATACCTGTTGGATTTCAGGGTACAACTGAATAAATTCCAGGCCCAATTGCCCACTTATAGAGCCATTGAGCGGCCAAAACTATAAAGAACCCCCTCAAATGACCCCATTTTGAAAACTAGACCCCTTGACAAATTCATCTAGGGGTGTACTGCGTATTTTGACCCCACAGTATTTGAATGAATCTAAGCAAAGCAGCAGGAAAAAGTTACGATTTTCAATTTTTTGGGCAATTTTTTAAATTTAAAAACAGCTTTTTTGGACAGGGTACATAGAAATGAAGACATTCACCCCCAAATGGATACCCCCGTTTGTCCCGAGTTCAGAAACATACCCATTGTGGCCCTAATTTACTTACAGGACCATGGCAAGGCCTATAAAGAGGGAACACCCGTTGGATTTCAGGGCACAACTGAATAAATCCCAGGCCCCATTGCTTATTTGTACGGAATAAAAATTGACTCCCTAAAAATCCCCCCCCCCCCTCCGCGCCCTTTTCGGCATTCGCAAATCTTAGATAAAAGTAATAATGTGAACTGTGTGGTATTTCCGAAGACAGGGGTAATTACGGAGGCTGGTTGGAATGGGCCCATGGGGCAATAAAACCATGTATCCCCCCTCCTCTCATGCTTTTTGGGGGTATTTCGTGACCTTAGTGGCAGGGACGGGGTGTGAAAAGTGTCGCTCCGTGAGTCTCCGTAAGCTTGCGGAGGTGCTGCAGTCTCACACAGAAGGCGCTCAACAAGCTGCTCCTGGAACTGCATGAAGGCGCGCGTTCCATTGGATAGCACCGATCGCAATGCCGAGGGGGGGTCCCCGCAGCCCGGGATGACAGCTCCATGCTGTCAGCTACCTGCGGGCACCGACAGCATGGAGCTGTCACGTCCACAGCCCAAGGAGCTTTATTCTCTGCAGGAGACGTGTTTTTACGTCCTCAGAGAATAAAGCCCAATTCGGGAGGACGTAAAAACACTATGGGCTGGTCGTTAAGGGGTTAAAGGGGTTCTCCAGGAATCAAGAAAAATGTTAGCCATCTGTACAGTCTGTGAGAAACCCATGCAGAATTGTAACTAGGACATGTTGAATGCTGATCTAGGGAAGGCGGTGGACCTCAGGCATGGGTGGAGCCTAACACTACACTCTTCATTCCTGTCAGGCTCCGGCCCTGTCCACAGCCCCATCTATTTAAATCTAGAGCTGTCTTTAAATCTTCTGTTTTACATTCTATGATGCATGGATCTTGGACATTTTTTTCAATCCTCGGAGAGCATCAGTCTACAATATTTTTAGAATCCATAATCACCCTTTATTTATTATCTATTGGATGATTGATGATGATATTGGTGATGAATAGTATAATTAAAATGTAACAAATTTTTAAATCAAAGCATCATGTCTACTGGCACCCCCCCCCCCCCCACCACCACTTATTACCAATATGTTGCACGGCCATGTGATACATGGTGAATGGAGTCCATAATGAAAGTCAATGGACTTTTACTGATCCATTCACATGTGCAAGTAGACACTGTATGTAGATAAGCACAAGAAATAGATTGCAGCATGCTCTAGTCCAGAGGTGTAACTTGAAGCTTCTGGACCCTGGTACAAAACCTGTAGTAGGGCCCCCAAGTATAATGCTTTATTTATAGTACTGGGCTCCTTATATGGAGAGGAGGGGCTTTATGGGCCCCCTGAGGCTCCTGGGCCTGAGTGCAACCGCATCCCCTGCATCCTCTATAGTTACGCCATTGCTTTAGTCCTCTGCGTACCATGCAGCTTGAGCTCTATACATTTATATAGGCAGCGTATGCAATGCTGTCCATATGCAATACATTGCGTATGGGCAGTGTTTTCTTACACAATTCCGCTATGAAACAGAGAAGGGAATTTAAAGAAAAAAAAGTTGCATTATGCATGACCGTGTGCGTGTGATACACGAGCATACGCAGTACACTCGCAGCCATACGGGGTCTCTCCCAGCAGACCCGTTATTTACATATATTGGTAAAACTCTGCAGAGAGATCCACAGCGTTTTACCAATACGGCCGTACATATGAGGCCTAAATGATTTAGTTGAAAACTTTTTCATTTCTAACTTACATAACGAAGTCAAAGTGACACAATTTTCTGTTTGATGCCAATAACCTTCTGTATGACTTTCTAACCCGCACTTTTTCCTTAGATAACATCGCCTCCAGGCAAGTCTCACATGGACAACATCAATAGCCACATATTATCTGTATTCTGTTTGGAGTCTCATGATGCATTTGCATTATATCTTGTCTTCTAATGCAAGTAGCTAAAATCAAAGAAAATTGGATAGTTTGTATTTTACATTAAAATATCTTAAAAATGTGACTATAAGGGCGAGCACCCACTGGCGTTTTTTTACCTGCGTTTTGCGTTTTGCGTTTTTCCTGCACAGGCATAGAGATAACATGTGTTCCTGTCCACTGGCGTTTTTTTTGCGTTGCGTTTGCGTTTTTAACATAGGAGCTGTCAGTTGCATATGTGTCCTTATTTTTCTCCATGGAAATTAATGGAAAAGCCGCGAAAACGCCGCGAAAACGCCAATCAGGGGCAAGCCTGAGTCACACCTCCTTCACACCCACTGCAGGCCGACCGCCGGGATCTCCAGCTGCCGGGAGCAGGTGAGAACATCCTTTTTTTTTATTTTTTCACATTTAAGGATGCATTGCAGGTAAGGGGTTATATATTTAACCCCTTCCCGACAATTAACCCCGCGCACGCCGGCAGCCCATTGCTTTCAATGGAGCGGCTGTATTGCCGCTCCATTGAATTCAATGGGCAAACATCGTTCTTCTCTGCCACAGCTGTTCCAGCTGTGGCAGAGAAGAATGATTTGTCTTCTATATGTTCTCAATGGGGTCGGCGCTGCTGCCGCCGGCCCCGTTGAGCGCATATAGAGAAGAGAACAGGAATCGCAGATCGCAGATAGGTGCGATCTGCGATTTCTGTTCTCTAATTTATCGGACGAGCGCATAAAAAGCGCTCATGTGTCCGATACCATTGCAAAGCAATGGTTTTAAAAAGTCGCCGGACGCATGCGCATGCGCAAATCGCGGCAATAAACGCCCGTGTGACTAAGCCCTAAGACTGGATTCACACATGCAGCTTTCAATACATCTTTTTAGCTAACGTCTGCATGGATCCTAAAGTAATAAAAGCATAAAGGAAAGACTTTTACTTTTTTTCTTGTTTGTATCCACTCCTATATTTGGTTAAAAAAGATAAAACTGCAAGTGTCAATCGAGTCTAATGTAGGTACTGTGTCAAATGTTCATTAATGGGCAGTTGGACTTGCACTGACTGAAATAAAACCTTCATTTCTATATGGGGGATACATGTTTCTTTAATCAGGAGTCTTAGGACTTCCAAGTTCAAAACCCTACTTTCTAGATATATCCTTTTCATATCCACACAGGTACTGGATTTTGACTGAAGAAGCTAAAATGAAAGGGTTAATAATAATTGTACTTTCCTCTGCAGAATGTCATGCAAGAGACTTCCATGCAGCAATAAAATGACTGGATTAAAACAAATCCTAAGCAGCACTACCCTCGCCAGGTAATAGCCTGTATAGGAGACGTACAATTAAAATTAGAGGATTTTGCAAGTTTTCTCTGTGGGTTGTTAGCTGTCTGTGAAAAAAATGAACTTTATGGGATGGCATGTGTAAAAACAACAGTTCTAACATTTTAAAATCTAGAAGCATTAATATGACTTTAATAAAAAGGTTTACACCATAGCCAGGACAATATGTAAGTATTTCAGTTTTCTGCTAAGATCAACAATGGTGTATGTGATTATGCATTCTATATTTTTGCTTTTACTACTATTTCAATTACAGCATTACATTTAAAGGGGTATTCCCAGGCTATAAAATCATAGCATATAGCCAGGATTTGTAATCACTTTACCATCAGTCCAACCTCTGGAATGAAGGGGCCACAATACTGATTTATTAATGCATTCCTTTCATTGTTTTCCTTATACACGGTGACACACCAGCCATCCAATGTGCAGAAAACGTCAGCATAGACCTATTAAAATGATTGGAACGGGCTGTAGTTGGCTGTATAATCAGTGGCCGGGAGCACCACTGCACAGGAAACAGTGTGAGAGCTTAGTCCCGCTGACGCATCGGCGCCCACGTTACTGCAGGAAGAAGACGGACGTCTCTCTGCAGCGCCGGGAGAAAGAACAGGTGACCGACTTCATTGCCGGTCATGTGTTCTTTCTTCAGCCCTGCGGGGAGTCGTCCGTCTTGAAGTATGGCCGTCTTCTTCCTGCAGTAAGGGCTCAGTCACACGGGCGCATCGGCACCTGTGTATGGGTGCCGATGCGCCCGTGTGACTAAGCCCTGAGGGGAATGCATTATTAAACCAGCATTGTGGCATCTTTCTCAAGATTGGTGAGGTTCCCAGAGGTCAGACCCCCATGATCAATAAGGCCGCTTTCACACGGGCAGCAAAATCGTATACTGTATACTGATTGTTATCACTGACATTAAGCACTGTCCTTATTGGGGCTCACAATTTATATATGCCTATCAGTATACTTTTGGAGTGTGGAGGAAACTTGAGTACCCGAAGGCAACCTGTGCGAATATGGGAAAAACATACAAACCCCATGCAAATGTTACCCTTGGTCATATTTAAACCTAGGACCACAATAATGCAATGCAACAGTGCCAACCATTCAACTTTTTTGTATATACCTCCAGCATCATACTAATGTTGCTCACTACTCAGTGGCTCTTTGAAGCCTATTGTTCGTCGTTTAGCGAGAAACGCCACAAAGTGATGATTTATTTGAGTATGTCATATTATCCACATAGTCAGTTTGAAGACTGGATAAAACTTCTTCGCTTTCCTCATGATCACCCACATGGACTTCTATAAAATATTCTTGCATACAGTGTCCGTATTAGGATATCCTCAGATTCTACTGTACGTGCACTAATTGGAGATGCGCCCAGCTTACCACAATCTTCTCCATTACCACTATGCATTTTACTTTATTACAACTAGATCTACACCCTGTTTTTCTCTCCTTTCTTACATTTTTCTTTTGGGGGGGGGGGGTCTGTTTTTTCAAAGACGACAAATTGATTTTCTTACTCTCTCATTGTATTGTACTCTTTGGGCTGCTGTCTTTCTTTACTGCTTTATCTCTGGAGCGGATTCTATTTAGCAGTAGTAATGAATAAGACAGCTACATGTTGAATGCAAGCACAAATTGGCACTATTAATCCATGTCAGCACAACAAAGCTATTTTTCTGAACATTTTCACCCCAGAGAGATTGGATAATGGCAGGGGTTCTATCTCTGTAAACAGTTGCATGCAGAGATGATTCAGTATCAGACCCAACTACCTATAGATTTCTAATCTGCAATGCTTTTTCCACTATTAAGCACTTAGTATTCATTCAGATGCGAGATAACCTGAGAAGTCCCAGCTTTGTATTCACAGCTACTGTATGTGTTCACAATCCCGTGTAATACAAAGTTAGCTGCTGAATTTCTTTTTAGTTTATTTAATATTTTATCAGTTGATTTTGTGAACATGTTCAGTTTGCTCCCATAATACTTTACTGAAGGCTAGAACATGTTTTTTTCTCTGTATTCAGCTTACTTTGGTAGAAATAAAAGATATCATCACAAAAAGCGCCAACTTTCAATAGAGAAAATAAGGCTGCTTAGAAGAAAATGCTCATGAAACATGAAAAGTTAGCTATCCCAGTGTTTGTCTTTGTCATCTAACTACATTCTGTTCTGCTGCCTGTAATAGTTGCCACAGTATAGTTTCTACATTACATCAACTTTAACCTGCATGCCATATTTTTCCGGAACAAGAAGTTAATCAGTTTTCCCAAGGTGCCAGTTGGTTGGTACAGTACACGCAAAAAAACTATTTCAGCTTTTAATCATGGCTAAAGATCTAATTCCACTTTATTTGGCCATTCCACTAACTCACCAACCCATCTCTGCCATTATTTCTCTACTAAAAAATACAGGGTTCCACCCCATCGGCCCATCAATCCCCATCATCATCTACTTCCAGTGTCCCACAATCCAACCCCCATTATCGTCTTCCAATGTCCCACAATCCAACCCTCATCCTCCTCCAAGGTGCACTACTATAGTGTCACACTAAGTCACCAATGACAGAACCATCCCAGGCCCCGGTTGTCTTGCTCCTCCATTCCATACTCCAGATACAACAATGCCTACTGGCTGCATACAAGGCTGGACAGGTCTGGCTTTCTCTGTTAGTCATTACGCTGCTTCCACAGGTCCTCTTCGACTCCCCTCACTCAGTGTCCTATGTGCTGCCGCCTGTCTGCCAATTCAAGTACCTGTATCTCTGGGGGTGGTGGGTCTGCTGCAGAGGCTTGTTAGGACAGCAGACAGGATCGTCCAGCTCTTCACTTCCTTTGGCCAATGCTGCTTTGAAAATATGACCTACTTAGTCAGAAAGAGAGAGAGACAAGGTAGGGCTCACGCCCTGCCTTGGCGCCCCTGGAGAACTTGGAGATGCAGGCACTGCAAGCGGCTAGGTCAATACTGTTTTTTTGGGGGTTTTTTCAGGAAATAAGTCCTGTACTTTAATTTTGCATTTCTTGTTGCATTTTCATATATAACTTTTTTTCAATAAAGCTACTTTCATGACTTTCTTTTTATACTTTTTCTAAATAGAACTGGTTGTTTTGTATAATCCCTGGATATTCTATACAATGCCTAGGAAATGTATATGGCATATTTAAATAAAATGTACATTGTGTACTTTGCCTGAAAACCTTTTGCTTTCTATAGATTGCCTAGCTATTCTATAAAATAACTTCTTTTCAGACATTGTCTGTAGCAAATCCATTAAGAAAAGGTTTAGATAAGGTATTAATATAAATGGATACTTGTGATGAATACAAATACAGTACTTTTTGTCACCCAGAGGCCAATATGGTATTGGTTTAACAGATCTGGTATGTTTTATTATAGGACATCATGGGAAAAAAAAGTATTCCCGATAAATATCAGCCAGATAGAGGTCAAAAGCATACACTCTGGCCTGTCTGATAATGGACCGTTCTATGGACATTTTTAGTTTGCACAGAAATACCGTATATACTGGCGTATAAGACGACTTTTGAACCCCGAAAAATCTGCTCTGAAGTCGGGGGTCGTCTTATACGCCGGTAATACAAAAAAAAGAAAGTGTCAAAAAAAAAATCATTACTCACCTCCCCTGGCGTTCTGCGGCGCTGCTCCAGGCTGTCGCTGCTGCAAGCTGTCGCTGCTGCAGGCTGACGCTCCCTCCTGGTCCCCGGCAGAGCATTGCTTTCTGGACGCAGGGCTTGAAATCCCCACCTCCAGAAAGCTAATACTGTGATTAGCTAACACACGCCGTCAGCCAATCACAGCCATTCAATGACATCATTGAATGGCTGTGATTGGCTGAAGGCATGTGTGTTTTCTGGAGGCGGGGATTTCAAGCCCCGCGTCCAGAAAGCAATGCTCTGCCGGGAACCAGGAGGGAGCGACATCCTGCAGCAGCGCCGCAGAACGCCGGGGGAGGTGAGTAATGATTTTTTTTTTTGCTCCGCTGTATTCCCGGCGTATAAGGTGACAGTTGGGGGGTCGTCTTATACGCCCCGTCGCCTTATACGCCGGTATATACGGTATCTGAAATTTGGTTAAGAGCTGCAATTTCTTATGAAATCAATTAAAGGGGTTGTCCCGCGAAAGCAAGTGGGGGTATACACTTCTGTATGGCCATATTAATGCACTTTGTAATGTACATTGTGCATTAATTATGAGCCATACAGAAGTTATTCACTTACCGGCTCCGTTGCTAGCGTCCTCGTTTCCATGGTGCCGTCTAATTTTCAGCGTCTAATCTCCCGATTAGACGCGCTTGCGCAGTCCGGTCTTCTCTGTGTTGAATGGGGCGCTCGTGCTGGAGAGCTGCTCCTCGTAGCTCCGCCCCGTCACGTGTGCCGATTCCAGCCAATCAGGAGGCTGGAATCGGCAATGGAACGCACAGAAGACCTGCGGTCCACCGTGGGTGAAGATCCCGGTGGCCATCTTCGCAAGGTAAGTAAGAAGTCACCGGAGCGCGCAGATTCGGTAAGTACTACCCGTTTGTTTTTTTTTATCCCTGCATCGGGTTTGTCTCGCGCCGAACGGGGGGCTAATGAAAAAAAAAAAACCCTGTTTCGGCGCGGGACAACCCCTTTAATAACAATATCATGACATGCTAGGAAAATCCTGTAATTTTGAAACCCACACCACAGCCCCTGGATGTTCACAATAACCACATAGAGGATGAGAATGAGGGTTTTACCTCGTTGGACTGCGTAACAGGAGCATGTTTGTTTCACCAGTAGTCGACAACTCTATTGATGTTTTTGAAAACATGGTGCGACAGGATCTCAAAAAGCTTAGAACAACACAGAGGTTCAGATCTCCTAAATCTAATTTGAGCAGACAAGAATGAGACACATTGAAGTTGTTAAGCACAGATACCTCTATTACAGTGAGACCGGCAGATAAAGAGGGAGCAGTGGTAGTACAAGATACGGTAAAATTTGTGGCTGAGTTAGAGAGACAGCTTTCAGATTCTGACACATATGAATTGCTAACACGAGATCCAACCTATATGTATCGTAGAGATTTGTTGCTCCTCCTTGATAATGTACGCTTGAACTGTATCATTGAAAGAGGGCTGTATGAGTTTTTGGCAGTTAAGTCTCCAATCACACCGGTACTATATTTGTTACCTAAGGTACACAAGAGTCTAATCGATCCTCCGGGACGACTGATAGTATCTGGGAGGGGGTCACTATTTAGTAACCCCTCACAGTTTTTGGATACAGTCCTCAGACAATTTGTTGTTGAGTCCAGATCTTATCTCAGAGATACTTTGGATTTTTTGGTTAAGATTAGAGATGAGCGAGCACCAAAATGCTCGGGTGCTCGTTACTCGGGACGAAATTATCGCGATGCTCGAGGGTTCGTTTCGAGTAACGAACCCCATTGAAGTCAATGGGCGACCCGAGCATTTTTGTATATCGTCGATGCTCGCTAAGGTCTTCATTTGTGAAAATCTGGGCAATTCAAGAAAGTGATGGGGACGACACAGCAACGGATAGGGCAGGTGAGGGGCTACATGTTGGGCTGCATCTCAAGTTCCCAGCTCCCACTATTAAGCCACAATAGCGGCAAGAGTGGGCCCCCCCCTCCCAACAATTTTTACTTCTGAAAAGCCCTCATTAGCAATGCATACCTTTGCTAAGCACCACACTACCTCCAACAAAGCACAATCACTGCCTGCATGACACTCCGCTGCCACTTCTCCTGGGTTACATGCTGCCAATCCCCCCCCCCCACGACCCAGTGTCCACAGTGCACACCAAACTGTCCCTGCGCAGCCTTCAGCTGCCCTCATGCCACGCCACCCTCATGTCTATTTATAAGTGCGTCTGCCATGAGGAGGAACCGCAGGCACACACTGCAGAGGGTTGGCACGGCTAGGCAGCGACCCTCTTTAAAAGGGGCAGGGCGATAGCCCACAATGCTGTACAGAAGCAATGAGAAATCCAATCCTGTGCCACCTCCATCTGGAGCTGCACACGTGGGCATAGCAATGGGGAACCTATGTGCCACACACTATTCATTCTGTCAAGGTGTCTGCATGCCCCAGTCAGACCGCGGTTTTTTATAAATAGTCACAGGCAGGTACAACTCCGCAATGGGAATTCCGTGTGCACCCACAGCATGGGTGGCTCCCTGGAACCCACTGGCGGTACATAAATATATCCCATTGCATTGCCCATCACAGCTGAGGTAATGTCGTGCTTAATGCAGGTGGGCTTCGGCCCACACTGCATACCCCAGTCAGACTGGGGTTCTTTAGAAGTGGACACATGCAGTTACAACTCCGTGTGGACCGAAAGCATGGGTGGGTGCCAGGAAGCCACCGGTGGTACATAAATATATCCCATTGCATTGCCCATCACAGCTGAGGTAATGTCGTGCTTAATGCAGGTGGGCTTCGGCCCACACTGCATGCCCCAGTCAGACTGGGGTTCTTTAGAAGTGGACACATGCAGTTACAACTCCCTGTGGACCCACGGCATGGGTGGCTCCCTGGAACCCACCGGCGGTACATAAATATATCCCATTGCATTGCCCATCACAGCTGAGGTAATGTCGTGCTTAATGCAGGTGGGCTTCGGCCCACACTGCATACCCCAGTCAGACTGGGGTTCTTTAGAAGTGGACACATGCAGTTACAACTCCGTGTGGACCGACAGCATGGGTGGGTGCCAGGAAACCACCGGCGGTACATAAATATATCCCATTGCAGTGTCCAACACAGCTGATGTAACGTCAGCTGTAATGCAGGTGGGCTAAAAATTAATTGGATTACACTGTAGGCGAGGGCCCCCAAAAATTGGTGTACCAACAGTACTAATGTACCTCAGAAAAATTGCCCATGCCCAACCAAGAGGGCAGGTGAAACCCATTAATCGCTTTGGTTAATGTGGCTTAATTGGTAACTAGGCCTGGAGGCAGCCCAGTTAAAAAAAAATTGGTTCAGGTGAAAGTTTCAACGCTTTAATGCATTGAAACGTATAAAAATTGTTTAGAAAAATTATATGACTGAGCCTTGTGGGCCTAAGAAAAATTGCCCGTTCGGCGTGATTATGTGAGGTTTCAGGAGGAGGAGCAGGAGGAGGAGGAGGAATATTATACACAGATTGATGAAGCAAAAAGGTCCCCGTTTTTGATGGTGATAGAGAACGATGCTTCCATCAGCGGGTGCAGCCTACGTATTGCTTAGGTATCGCTGCTGTCCACTGGTGAAGAAGAGAAGTCTGGGGAAATCCAGGCTTTGTTCATCTTGATGAGTGTAAGCCTGTCGGCACTGTCGGTTGACAGGTGGGTACGCTTATCCGTGATGATTCCCCCAGCCGCACTAAACACACTCTCTGACAAGACGCTAGCCGCAGGACAAGCAAGCACCTCCAGGGCATACAGCGCGAGTTCAGGCCACGTGTCCAGCTTCGACACCCAGTAGTTGTAGGGGGCAGAGGCGTCACCGAGGACGGTCGTGCGATCGGCTACGTACTCCCTCACCATCCTTTTACAGTGCTCCCGCCAACTCAGCCTTGACTGGGGAGCGGTGACACAGTCTTGCTGGGGAGCCAGAAAGCTGGCAAAGGCCTTGGATAATGGTCCCCTGCCTGCGCTGTACATGCTGCCTGATCTCTGCGCCTCCCCTGCTACCTGGCCCTCGGAACTGCGCCTTCGGCCACTAGCGCTGTCGGATGGGAAGTTTACCATCAGTTTGTCCACCAGCGCCCTGTGGTATAGCATCATTCTGGAACCCCTTTCCTCTTCGGGAATGAGAGTGGAAAGGTTCTCCTTATACCGTGGGTCGAGCAGTGTGTACACCCAGTAATCCGTAGTGGCCAGAATGCGTGTAACGCGAGGGTCACGAGAAAGGCATCCTAACATGAAGTCAGCCATGTGTGCCAGGGTACCTGTACGCAACACATGGCTGTCCTCACTAGGAAGATCACTTTCAGGATCCTCCTCCTCCTCCTCCTCCTCCTCTGGCCATACACGCTGAAAGGATGACAGGCAAGCAGCATGTGCACCCTCAGCAGTGGGCCAAGCTGTGTCTTCCCCCTCCTCCTCATGCTCCTCCCCCTCCTCCTCCTCCTCTTCTGGCCATACACGCTGAAAGGATGACAGGCAAGCAGCATGTGTACCCTCAGCAGTGGGCCAAGCTGTCTCTTCCCCCTCCTCCTCATGCTCCTCCCCCTCCTCCTCCTCCTCCTCAACGCGCTGAGATATAGACATGAGGGTGCTCTGACTATCCAGCGACATACTGTCTTCCCCCGCCTCCGTTTCCGAGTGTAAAGCGTCTGCCTTTATGCTTTGCAGGGAACTTCTCAAGAGGCATAGCAGGGGAATGGTGACGCTAATGATTGCAGCATCCCCGCTCAGCATCTGGGTAGACTCCTCAAAGTTTCCAAGGACCTGGCAGATGTCTGCCAACCAGGCCCACTCTTCTGTAAAGAATTGAGGAGGCTGACTCCCACTACGCCGCCCATGTTGGAGTTGGTATTCCACAATAGCTCTACGCTGCTCATAGAGCCTGGCCAACATGTGGAGCGTCGAGTTCCACCGTGTGGGCACGTCGCACAGCAATCGGTGCACTGGCAGATTAAACCGATGTTGCAGGGTGGCAGCATCCGTCTTGTAGTTGTGGAAATGTGCGCTGACCCGGCGCACCTTTCCGAGCAGGTATGACAAGTGTGGGTAGCTTTTCAGAAAGCGCTGAACCACCAAATTAAAGACATGGGCCAGGCATGGCACGTGCGTGAGGCTGCCGAGCTGCTGAGCCGCCACCAGGTTACGGCCGTTGTCACACACGACCATGCCCGGTTGGAGGCTCAGCGGCGCAAGCCAGCGGTCGGTCTGCTCTGTCAGACCCTGCAGCAGTTCGTGGGCCATGTGCCTCTTATCTCCTAAGCTGAGTAGTTTCAGCACGGCCTGCTGACGCTTGCCCACCGCTGTGCTGCCATGCCGCGCGACACCATCTGCTGGCGACGTGCTGCTGCTGACACATCTTGATTGCGAGACAGAGGTTGCGTAGGAGGAGGAGGAGGAGGAGGGTGGTTTAGTGGAGGAAGCATACACCGCCGCAGATACCACCACCAAGCTGGGGCCCGCAATTCTGGGGGTGGGTAGGACATGAGCGGTCCCAGGCTCTGACTCTGTCCCAGCCTCCACTAAATTCACCCAATGTGCCGTCAGGGAGATAGAGTGGCCCTGCCCGCCTGTGCTTGTCCACGTGTCTGTTGTTAAGTGGACCTTGGCAGTAACCGCGTTGGTGAGGGCGCGTACAATGTTGCGGGAGACGTGGTCGTGCAGGGCTGGGACGGTACATCGGGAAAAGTAGTGGCAACTGGGAACCGAGTAGCGCGGGGCCGCCGCCGCCATCATGCTTTTGAAAGCCTCCGTTTCCACAAGCCTATACGGCAGCATCTTCAGGCTGATCAATTTGGCAATGTGCACATTTAACGCTTGAGCGTGCGGGTGCGTGGCGGCGTACTTGCGCTTGCGCTCAAATAGTGGCGCTAGCGACGTCTGGACTCTGCGCTGAGAGACATTGCTGGATGGGGCCAAGGACAGCGGAGGTGAGGGTGTGGGTTTAGGCCAGGAGACGGCAGTGCCTGTGTCCTCAGAGGGGGTTGGATCTCAGTGGCAGGTTGGGGCACAGGGGGAGAGGCAGTGGTGCAAACCGGAGGCGGTGAACGGCCTTAGTCCCACCTTGTGGGGTGCTTGGCCATCATATGCCTGCGCATGCTGGTGGTGGTGGCTCCCCAGCTGATCTTGGCGCAACAAAGGTTGCACACCACTGTTCGTCGGTCGTCAGGCGTCTCTGTGAAAAACTGCCACACCGTAGAGCACCTTGACCTCTGCAGGGTGGCATGGCGTGAGGGGGCGCTTTGGGAACCAGTTGGTGGATTATTCGGTCTGGCCCTGCCTCTACCCCTGGCCACCGCACTGGCTCGGCCTGTGCCCACACCCTGACTTGGGCCTCCGCGTCCTCGCCCGCGTCCACGTCCTCTAGGCCTACCCCTACCCCTCAGCATGCTGTATTACCAGTAGTGCAGAAACAGAACGCTGTAATTAAATGTGCCGCTTATTGGCCTGTGGTTGGAGGTTGACTTCGCTTACGGAACGCCAGGAAATAATTTTGCGCAAGCCTGCTGTAACACTTAGCTGGCTGCGTATGAATTAGGAGGACAACTACACCCAGCACAGACCCAGAACACTGAGGACAGTCACAGGCAGCCCAAATAGATTTTTTTCCCCAAATGTTTTTGGAAAGGCCCACTGCCTATATACACTGTATATGTCTTCTGTCCCTGCCTCACCACTACTGGCCCTGGAGTATGTCAAATAACTGCAGACTATTGCACTGTGAACTGGAATACAGCGGTGATTTAACAGCCAACACAGAGCCAGGAAATAATGTTGCGCAAGCCTGCTGTAACACTTAGCTGGCTGCGTATGAATTAGGACAACTACCCCCAGCAGAGACCCAGTACACTGAGGACGGTCACAGGCAGCCCAAATAGATTTTTTTCCCCAAATGTTTTTGCAAAGGCCCACTGCCTATCTATATATATAAAATTGAATGTATGTCTGTCTGCGTGCGTGCGTGTCTGCGTGCGTGCGTGTCTGCGTGCGTGTCTGTTTGTCCTTTATGCGCTACTACACCATTCATCCGATCGCCATGAAACTTTGGGAAGTTGTTAAGTACACTCCTGGGAAGATTATAGGCATAGTACAAATATCCTACGATAAATGGCGCGCGAGCGTCGTCGAAAGTTACGCCCCCCCCCCACGTAGATCGAATAAGTAAGCCACCTGCTATTGTGATGTCATCACTGATGTCATCAACATCGGACGCCCTTGAACATGCCCCAACATGTTCTATAAAGCTGCATTGTGATGTCATTAAGGCTCTATTATGACACGTACAGCTTGGAACCACTAGAGCACGCCAGCCAATTACCATTGGAGTTGGAAGTGGGTAAACAAGTACTAGGATATCTTCCTAATAAGCCACAGCAGCCGGATAAATTGTATGTTCCACCCAACGGCTATTTTATTCAGCCCGCAAGGGGGAAGCAGCGGCCTACAAAATCTAATTCTCTCATTTCCTGATGTCATAGATAGATAGATAGATAGATAGATAGATAGATAGATAGATAGATAGATAGATAGACAGACTGTATGCAATAACCCTGATAGATAGATAGATAGATAGATAGATAGATAGATAGATAGATAGATAGATAGACTGTATGCAATAACCCTGATAGATAGATAGATAGATAGATAGATAGATAGATAGATAGACTGTATGCAATGACACGTACAGCTTGAAACCATAAATACTAGAGCACGCCAGCCATTTACAGTCAGTCTCCATTGGAGTTGGAAGTGGGCAAACATGTACTAGGCCAGTGATGGCGAACCTTTTAGGGACCGAGTGCCCAAACTACAACCCAAAACCCACTTATGTATCGCAAAGTGCCAACACGTCAGGGGGCGGGGCTTATCACAACGTATGATTTTACCCCCGTCGTTCTAAAAAGGACAAGGCTGTTTCAGAATAGACCGGGTGCAGATTCTGACTGCTTTTTGGACGCGGAAATACTGCAGAATGTCCTCAGCGGAGATTTCTGTGGAAAATTCTGCAGCATTTCCGCATCTAAAAAGCAGTCAAAATCTGCACCCGGTCTATTCTGAAAGAGCCCTGCCCATTTCTGCCACATGTACACATACCCCAGCGGTAATAGTGACACCTTCACCCCAGCGATAATAGTGACATCCCACAGCAGTAATAATAGTGACACTCCCCCCATTAGTAATAAGAGTGACATACCCCAGCGGTAAACCTCAGTGGTCGCTGCTGCCGTCATCTAGATATATAAAAACGTAGTATGTATGTATGTCTGTCTTCGCAGCAACGCGCGAGCATGCCCCAACATGTTCTCTAAAGCTGCATTGTGATGTCATTAAGGCTCTATTATGACACGTACAGCTTGGAACCACTAGAGCACGCCAGCCAATTACCATTGGAGTTGGAAGTGGGTAAACAAGTACTAGGATATCTTCCTAAGAAGCCACAGCAGCCGGATAAATTGTATGTTCCACCCAACGGCTATTTTATTCAGCCCGCAAGGGGGAAGCAGCGGCCTACAAAATCTCATTCAGGTAGGTAGGTTCAGTTCTTGGAGGTTGGGGAATGCTTATGGGCAAGGCCTTATGTCTCATCCCAACTCGATTATTCAATTCTAAGCGCAAAAGAATTAGCGTCCAAATTTTATGTACGGAATTTAATTCTCTCACTTCCCAATGTCATAGAAACTTGAAATTTGGCTCGAGCATTGATTATGTCATAAATAGGAAAAGTTAATGGGTCCCAACTCGATTATTCAATTCAAAGCGCCAAAGAATTAGCGTTCAAATTTTACGTACGGAATCTAATTCTCTCATTTCCTGATGTCATAGATAGATAGATAGATAGATAGATAGATAGATAGATAGATAGACTGTATGCAATGACACGTACAGCTTGGAACCATAAATACTAGAGCACGCCAGCCATTTACAGTCAGTCTCCATTGGAGTTGGAAGTGGGCAAACATGTACTAGGCTATCTTCCCAAGAAGCCACAGCAGCCGGATAAATTGGATGTTCCACACAACGGCTATTTTATTCAGCCTGCAAGGGGGAAGCAGCGGCCTACAAAACCTCAGTGGTCGCTGCTGCCGTCATCTAGATATATAAAAACGAATGTATGTATGTCTGTCTGTCTTCGCAGCAACGCGCGACGGGTACGCTAGTCTATATATATAAAATTGAATGTATGTCTGTCTGTGTGTCCGTCTGTCTGTTTGTCCTTTATGCGCTACTACACCATTCATCCGATCGCCATGAAACTTTGGGAAGTTGTTGAGTACACTCCTGGGAAGATTATAGGCATAGTACATTTATGCTATGATAAATGGCGCGCGTGCGAGCGTCGTCGACAGTTACGCCCCCCCCCCCCACGTAGATCGTTCGATTTCCATCATTGCCACTAATTCTCTCACTTCCCGATATTGTAGAAACATGAAATTTGCCACGAGCATTGATTATGTCATAAATAGGAAAAGTTAATAGGTTCCAACTCGATTATTCAATTCTAAGCGCCAAAGAATTAGCGTCCAAATTTTACGTACGGAATCTAATTTTCTCACTTCCCAATGTCATAGAAACTTGAAATTTGGCACGAGCATTGATTATGTCAAAAATAGGAAAAGTTAATAGGTCCCAACTCGATTATTCAATTCTAAGCACCAAAGAATTAGCGTCCACATTTTACGTACGGAATCTAATTCTCTCACTTCCCGATATTGTAGAAACATGAAATTTGCCACGAGCATTGATTATGTCATAAATAGGAAAAGTTAATAGGTCCCAACTCGATTATTCAATTCTAAGCGCCAAAGAATTAGCGTCCAAATTTTACGTACGGAATCTAATTTTCTCACTTCCCAATGTCATAGAAACTTGAAATTTGGCACGAGCATTGATTATGTCAAAAATAGGAAAAGTTAATAGGTCCCAACTCGATTATTCAATTCTAAGCGCCAAAGAATTAGCGTCCACATTTTACGTACGGAATCTAATTCTCTCACTTCCCAATGTTATAGAAACTTGAAATTTGGCACGAGCATTGATTATTTGATAAATAGGAAAAGTTAATAGGTCCCAAGTCGATTATTCAATTCTAAGCGCCAAAGAATTAGCGTCCAAATTTTACGTACGGAATCTAATTTTCTCGCTTCCCAATGTCATAGAAGCTTGAAATTTGGCATGAGCATTGATTATGTCATAAATAGGAAAAGTTAATAGGTCCCAATTCAATTATTCAATTCTAAGCGCAAAATAATTAGCGTCCAAATTTTACGTACGGAATCTAATTCTCTTACTTCCTGATATCATCTATATATATAAAAAGGAATGTATGTCTGTCTGTCTGTCCTTTTTGCACTACTACACCATTTATCTAATCGCCATGAAACTTTGGGAAGTTGTTGAGTACACTCCTGGGAAGATTACTGGCATAGTACACCTATCCTGCGAGCATCGTCGACAGTTATGCCCCCCAGACAAAGATCGTTTGATTTCCATCTCAAGCACAAAAGCAAAAGGCATTACGAGCAACGGGATGCGTGTTCAACTACAAAATGATGCATCCGCTGAACGTTTCGCAAGACAATTGCTGGATATTGAGAATGCTGAGGTAAAATGAAAGCTGTGCTGTGATTGGTTGCAATTTCTTATACTGCTGAGGTAAAATGAAAGCTGTGCTCTGATTGGTTGCTATTTCTTATACTGCTGAGGTAACATGAAAGCAGTGCTGTGATTGGTTGCTATATATTATACCGCTGAGGTAACATGAAAGCTGTGCTGTGATTGGTTGCTATATATTATACTGCTGAGGTAACATGAAAGCTGCTGTGCTGTGATTGGTTGTTATATATTATACCGCTGAGGTAACTTGAAAGCTGTTATCTAGATATATAAAAACGAATGTATGTATGTATGTCTGTCTTCGCAGCAACACGCGACGGGTACGCTAGTATTCAATAAATATGTCTTCTGTCCCTGCCTCACCGCTACTGGCCCTGGAGTATGTAAAATAACTGCAGACTGTTGCACTGTGGACTGGAATACAGCGGTGATTTAACAGCCAACACAGAGCCAGGAAATAATTTTGCGCAAGCCTGCTGTAACACTTAGCTGGCTGCGTATGAATTAGGAGGACAACTACACCCAGCACAGACCCAGAACACTGAGGACAGTCACAGGCAGCCAAAATAGATTTTTTTCCCCAAATGTTTTTGCAAAGGCCCACTGCCTATATTCAATAAATATGTCTTCTGTCCCTGCCTCACAATATATGTCTTCTGTCCCTGCCTAACCACCACTTCTGGCCCAGGAGTATGAATAATTACTGCAGGGCGCAATGCTCTGCACGGCCGATATACAAAAAAAAAAAAATGTGCAACACTGCAAAAAGCAGCCTCCACAGTACTGCACACGGTTAGATGTGGCCCTAAAAAGGACCGTTGGGGTTCTTGAAGCCTAAAATACTCCTAACACTCTCCCTATAGCAGCTCTGGCACCAGCAGCACTGTCCCTCCTCTATGTCAGACTGCATCTGTGGCGAGCCGCGGGAGGGGCCGATTTTTATACTCGGGTGACACCTGATCTCACCAGCCACTCACTGCAGGGGGGTGGTATAGGGCTTGAACGTCGCAGGAGGAAGTTGTAATGCCTTCCCTGTCTTTCTATTGGCCAGAAAAGCGTGCTAACGTCTCAGAGATGAAAGTGAAAGTAACTCGAACATCGCGTGGTACTCGTCACGAGTAACGAGCATCTCGAACACGCTAATACTCGAACGAGTATCAAGCTCGGACGAGTACGTTTGCTCATCTCTAGTTAAGATCAAGGGACTTAAGGTGACCCCACATGCCATCTTGGAGTCCTTTGATGTGGTGTCTTTGTACACTAACATCGAACAGCGTTTAGGTCTGGAGGCGGTGATGAAGAGGTTGCTTAGCTCTGATTTGCCCACAGATTAAATTTTGTAATGACCCTGTTGGAGGATGTTCTATCCAAGAATTATTTCATATTTGACAATAAATTCTATCGGCAGAAAAGGGGTACCGCCATGGGGTCAAACGTGGCCCCTACGTACGCCAATCTGTACATGGTGGAAGTTGAGGAGTCATCTATATATACCTCCCCGGCCTGGACCTTTGTCCAGGCTTGGTGGAGGTATACAGACGACACCTTCTTTATCTGGATGGGCACGGAGGAGGATTTGAAAATCTTCCATGAAGAGCTTAATAACATTCACCTGATGCTCAGATTTACATTGACCTCCTCCTTTGATCAGATACAGTTTCTGGATGTTCTAGTCCTTCAGCAAGGGGATGAACTCTGTACTGACCTTTTTATCAAGGCAACGGATCGTAACACGTTGTTGCGTTTTGATAGTTTCCATCCACCGGGAATGCTCAGATCACTTCCGTGGAGTCAGTTCTTGAGAATTTGCTGTATTGTCGATGACCAGCATTTAGAGGAACGTCTGACACAGATGTGTCGTAAGTTTAGGGCCAGAGGTTATCCGAATGAGCTTGTGACCGAATTAAGTGTGAAGGCTAAACAGCAGGACCGTGACTCTCTTTTTGCAAGGACTACTAGTACTGATCAACCATCTAGGCTTCCGTTTGTTAGCACGTACTGTCCTCTTAGTGATAAGATTTCAGATATTTTCCGAAAACATTGGCCATTACTTAACTGTTGCCATCCTGAAGTGGTGGAGTTTGGTTCACCTCCCTTAATGGCTTACAGAAGGGGTACGAATTTTAGGGACAAATTG
Source organism: Eleutherodactylus coqui (assembly GCF_035609145.1). NCBI lineage: Eukaryota > Metazoa > Chordata > Amphibia > Anura > Eleutherodactylidae > Eleutherodactylus > Eleutherodactylus coqui. The sequence goes on from NC_089842.1 coordinate 65,181,297, forward strand.
GTACATTCGGAAATTGGCTCCCTTGATTTGGGCACAGTCAGGAAAAACGACAAAATGGGTAATTTTCCGTGCCTTTCCTGTGCGAGCTGCAATAATTTGCAAAAGGGCTCCTTTTTCACACACCCGCATACAGGTAAACGCTATAACATCAGGCATCGCTATACTTGTCTTTCATCATTCGTTATTTATCTAATTACATGCCCATGTGGGTATATGTATGTTGGGGAGACGACCAATGCAGCTAAAGACAGAATCAGCAAGCATAAAAGCACAATAAGGACACGTAAGATGGATGTCCCTGTAGCGAAACACTTCTGTGAAACTAATCATTCAGTTAGTCAGTTAAGATACCGCATCATCGGCCATGTACCACAAATTAAAAGGGGTGGAGACAGAGAATAAAGATTGAAACGGTTGGAGTTAAGGTGGATCTTCGAACTAAATACCCTCCAACCTTATGGTTTAAATATAGAATATCATGCGCTCCCTTTTTTGTGAATGTGTTTAGTGGTTATTATTCGGTACCATTTATTGTCACATCCTTCTCTTGTTATGTTTTTGTGTCTTCTTTAGTTTCATTTATGGTTTTATATTTATATGTATTTTTCTGTGTTTCTCTAGGTGTCGTTTGGAGGTGTACTCAGCCATGACCCGGAATTTTTCTGCTTATTTTGTGCTTTTTTCGGGTATCTAATGGTTGTGTTATATGCAAATTTATATTACTAATTATTCAGTCAATATTGTATTTAATAAAATATTTTTTGTGGACCGATTTGTTTGAGTTTTTGTGTAGTTTTGGGGAGTATGTGGTTTGTTACGCCCTGATATTTAGATCCTTGTGGGTATTTATTTGGGTTTGTCCAATGAGTGTTACCAATTTTCTTCTTATATTTCAAACTAGGCGGATTATACTGGAGGGGAGCTGTTTTGGTTCATGATATTGATACACTACTCTATCTTGTATTATTTTTTGGGGGTTGCGTTATATGTTTCCCCTATAGAAGGGAGACATTTATGGGAGTAAATTATGTATCATCAATGCTTCTATATGGTATGACCTGTTAGGTTATTTATGTCACTATTGAAGTGGCCATACATTGATAGATTGGTTAATGAATAGAGATGAGCGAGCGTACTCGGAAAAGCACTACTCGCTCGAGTAATTTGCTTTATCCGAGTATCGCTGTGCTCGTCCCTGAAGATTCGGGTGCCGCTGCGGCTGACAGGTGAGTCGCAGCGGGGAGCAGGGGAGAGCGGGCGGGAGAGAGGGAGAGAAAGATCTCCCCTCCGTTCCTCCCCGCTCTCCCCTGCAGCTCCCCGCTCCGTGCCGGCACCCGAATCTTCAGGGACGAGCACAGCGATACTCGGATAAAGCAAATTACTCGAGCGAGTAGTGCTTTTCCGAGTACGCTCGCTCATCTCTATTAATGAACTGTATTTTTCGTCTGTATCTATACTATATTCCAGGTTTATTGTGCCCCAGTAGGATTCTGTTTTTTTGTAGTATATGGGGGTAATTTATTGTCTTACGTTTAATTACTGGTTAATTTACCTGTTCGGACATAGGACCCTGCGCAGGCGCCTTAAGCAAGTGGTGCGCACTGCCGTTACTCTGTAAGAAGGGCATGGCGCGGCCCGGACATGCGCAGTAGCACTCGGTGTAGTGCCGGCCCTGGTATATGTGAAACAGGGTGCATGCGCATTATGGCTATGAGACATGTTGCCCACAGTTTATGTGAGGGCATGACGCGATTTTGTTATGCGCAGTAGGAGATTGAAGGACGCCAATATGCTCGAGCGGGATACATGGCTGGGGGACGCCTCCTGACACACATGTGAGTGTAATTTCTTTTAATTTTCTGCTATATATATTTGATCAGTGTTTGGTGTGATAGCTGGACAAAGGCCATCGTATTATTGGCCGAAACGTCGCTGTTGGAAATGCCATTCTTTTATTCAATAAAGTCTGGGAGGTTATTTTAACCTGATTCCGCTTGATGTTTGGATGAAGATCCTGCATGCTGCCTTTCATATATATATATATATATATATATATATATATATATATATCGAGGATCTCATGACAGAGTATCACAAAACTATCTTGTTTTGAAAAGCTAGTTATCACGTAATACACATCCGGTATTTGACCATATCCAACCAAGGGGACACATAATGAAGAACGCATTTTAATATCAGGAGCTTTCCTGATGTACATGCTGAACATAGGGGGAAATCATTGTATGAACCTAACCTTAGAAAGGTATCTCAACTTGCTAGAATGGAAAAACTTTCTCACTTGGAATTACAGTATGTTTCTACTCCAAATGCAAGTTGATATGATAAGCCTGGTTTGCCTTTTGTGATGGTAGTGCATTTAAACATTTATGGGAGGATGACATCTCACAAATTTCCAATTGCTATACCACTTGAATTTAGACTTCATTTCCTTGACCTTGAAGTGACATAGTAGTGATTTGTAATTGTGTTCATAATGGTGACTAGTTTGTCTACTATCCAGATGTGGCTCTGTTTCTGGAAAAAAAGCAGATCCATTTTCTGATCCTGGCCAAACTCTTAAAAGGGATTGTTCCACTAAAACAATGTATCATCTATCCACAGGATAGGTGATATTTGTGTGTATGGGGAGGTCCAACCACTGGAATCTCCATCAATCATGTGGATAGTGTCCCCAAGTCTCCCTGTATAAATGGAGCGACAGTTGAGCATGCATACTACGCCATTGATCTCCACTGGATTGCCAGTGATTTTCGATTGCTAGCTATTGACTATCTCCGCCAGTTCCATAGAGATGAATGAAGAGGCACGCGTGCAACTTCTGCTTTATTCATAGAAGGAGGCTAAGGGTCACCATTTTCATGATCAGTGGAGGTCCTAGTGGTCAGACCCCCAATAATCTTGTGAATAAGTTGTTTTGGTGAGCTAGCCCATGTAAGGAAATCATGTTGCTCCTCCAGTCTCTTTTTCAATGTTGGTTAGATTAGACTGATTTTAAGCAGCAGGTTTAGAAAATGTGAACATTTTTAATTTAAATCTACCATAGAATATAATGTGAAAAAACTTTTTTCATTATTACGTATTTTTACAATGCAATCAGTGAAGAAAAGGACAAAGGATATATATTTAACTTAGAACAGTGGTATCTAATCCATGGCTTTATAGGTGTTGCAAAACTACAACTTCCATCATATCCTGATATTAATTGTGTTCAAGACTAAGGTATATTGCAGCATGGTATTAAAAAAATAAAAAAAACTCTTGTTCTTTGTATAGTGCCAACTTATTCTGCAGCGCGTTCAAGTAATTTATTCATTGCCACCCACCAAGCTGGGTACTCATTTTACTGACCTCAGAAGGATGGAAGGCGGAGTCAAACTTGAGCCGACTACCTGAACCACGCGTTAATTGAACCTAAAACCACAGCAAAAGTTTCAGTGAAAAGTCAGTGCCTTTGAAGACTATTATGGGCTCATACTGTACCCCTGGTGCCTGTGAAATACAAAACGTTTTGTCCCAGATTCATCTAGTGGACAAGAAAATACTTCACAGAGACATTATATGAAAATGTATGGAACTTCTTTGATACAAACCTGCAGTGGCCAAGTTTTATACTGTGCAAGGTCATACATATGGCTGTGCAAATGCACACATACCCTAACTGTAACATATGAATAAGATTTTTTTAATAAATTCCCATCACTAACATACTATAGTTGATCAGAACAGAGAGGTTGGACATCAGCATGATGTCCAACGTCTCCTTCTTGTCTAAATATCTGGTGGATCATTTCAGTGTGGGCTATTGCATCTGATTAAGACTGGCTGCACACAGACAGGTCAGATACCACAGCCAGCATCCGCACGTACCGGTCTCTTTTCTTCATTATCTGCACTTTGGATGGCTGCGGTGAGCCGCTGCCAGACATGCGCAGTACAGGGGGTTTCTTCATGTTGTTTTTCCTGCGCTGTCACTAGGCAATGACACCGGATCTATGATCTAACTGGAATGTTAATTTTGTATGGCCCACGGGTTGGATGGCTTCCATTGACTTCAATAGAAGCCATCAGTATGGAATTCACAATAAAATAGAACATGCACTGCAAATTTGTTTGTGTGCAGCCGGCCTAATAGTGGGATATCTGGGCTGTTTCCACTCCATTCCGATACAAAATCCACTGTACTGCGTGTAAATCTGGAGTAATACTTTCTCAATTTCAGCAATGACTCATGCTAAGACCCAGGACACAGGCAATATGCTGTTCTCTCCTTTATTTCGATGACATTTACAATACTTGGTAGAAAAAAAGTTATTATAATCTTTTTCCAGCTGAAGGAGCACCACATATTAGTCACAGGATGGTAAACTGCGAAATGCAAGAGAATTAGAAGCTGATTTATCTTCTCCATATATATTAAGATACAATAAACCCCTATGACGTGTCTCCGCTTTGTAGCATATTTTCTGGGTGAAAGTTAGCTCAGTGCTACAGATGACAGCAGAGCTTTTACACTTACTCTATTGTCAAACTCCATGATGCATTAGGCTGTGCAGCACCAGATTACTTTCAGCTTATGCTAAACATTTCCATAGGGTTCATGAGCCAGACAAACACCAAATGAGTGTCCTTTTAGCTTCAGTTTGGCTGGTATATGTATGCACACTGCAAATGGAGTAGTATAGTAAATGGAGTAGTATAGTAAACTATGATATTCCCTCCGCCAGAATCCAGGCAAGAAGCATGTATCAAACAATGCTCAGATGTGGCAAAATTTAAAGCAATACTGATAACTTGTGTAGTGACCCAGAGGATAGTACAGGGTAGTCAAATAAACAGCAAAGTCCTGATTACCTTGCTATGAGCTCCTCGGGAGACATAGAGGGCATCATGCGGGAGAAAGACACTGTCTTTCCTAAATATTAGGCTAAGTCTATGCTGCCCAGGCACCTACTAGCTTCTGATTGGTTGCTTATTAGTATATTCTCTGATTGGTAGAGTGGGAGGAGTTGGGTGAAGCCCAGAAAAGTGAGCAGGGTGGAGGAGGAAGTGAGTAAGGGAAAGTGGCAGGAAGTGAAGAAGAGGTGGGGAGTTGGTCGTTGGAGGTGGAGGGGAGAGGAAGTGGTGTGAGGAGCTGCAGCAACAAACAATTAACAGGAGAGCGAGAATTAGAGGAGAGTGCCAGAAGCACATCTCAATTAGGAGCAAGAATCCACACAAAAAAAGAGGACTTCTCAAAACAGTGAGTGCAACTTGTCGCTGCGTAGTTGAGAAACAGAGAAAGTGCAGTCAACCGTACTTAAACCCTCCATTCCTCTACAGATAACCATCAGAAAAGAACCCCAGATAACTTAGACGGGTGTGATTATCTTTACAACTAAGGGAAAAAGGAAAGGGATTAGTATGAGTAATTCTACTGCTTACTGCAACTATGCTAAATTAAATGTTTATTGAAAAAAATGCAAAATGTGCACTGTTATTGAACTTACAAGCATTAAGTAAACTCTGTAACTTTAGTTTACTTAATCCCAACTGTTTTGGACTCTTTATTCCATCGCCACCAGAACGCCTAATTGAAAAGGTACTGGTGTCACAAACTCATTCAAATTATAGCATTTAACACAAACTGTTATTACCTTTCGCCACTGAGCGCAGCTTGGCCAGGCCGTGTTATGCTATTCCAGGGAGGGACGGCAGAGCCCCCGTTGAATACCATCTTGTTTTCCCACTGTCTTCCCCCTCTAAGGTCTGCACTCGGTCACCACACTGGCTGCAGCAAATTATTCTATCTTAACACATCAAAAGTTATTGAAAAGCTATTAAAAAGGCAAGAAAGAGTTATGTGCCACAGTTTAACGCATTGTCAAGTTAAACTTTGCGACATCTGAACAAATGCCGCTATATGACACCCAACGCACACAGTATATATACAGTACATCATAAGCTTTTCATGATATAGGCATTTAATAGATGCCATAATAGCCTATGGGTGATAAATACCTGTGATTGAGGCCATAGAGTGCTATTTATCACCCATAGGCTATTATGGTATCCATTTATTGTATGCATCATGAAAAGCTATTGAAAAGTTCATTACACTGATTGGACACTACAACAGCCTATGGATGCTAGTGTTAGGCATCTGTCAAAGCCTCCGCTTAACTTATATAGTGGGAGTAAATCCTCGAACGTTCATTTGCGTACATAGATTTGTTTACCAGTCCAGCCATTAGTTTGTTTTGCCTCATCCTGTTGCTGTAGGATGGTGTCCCAGTCCTCCTTCAAGAAAGTGAGTCTGTGGCTAAAAACAGTATGCATTCTTATCAATATTACTGTTTTGTTATTGCAATCATCTTAAGGCAACGCTTCAGGGATAAAGTGAGGAAAAAAACATAAGACAGTTTCAATGTCAAGTGCGATGGTGAGAAAGTGGAATATATATCTCACCCTGGAAGGCCCAGACCTCCTCGAATGAACAGTCTGGCACGCCTCCAAACCTGGTAATCAACAAGATTCCAATAAGTTCATCAGCCCTGGTCCACCAGACATCCGATCATATGGAGAGCGCCAATAGGGCTTCTGAATATGTATCGGATAACATGCAGAAAAATGGACAATGGTCAGACCATAAAAAGGCCCCATCACTCCAGGGAATAATCCAATCAGAAAGAATAGTCGTGAAGGACTTACTTCACAGGGGGGTCTCAGAATATCCATGAAGGCAGTCAAATCTGCTTAGAAGTTTGGGGTCTTTTTATGATCTGATCATTGTCCATTTTTCTACTAGTTTATTATAAAAAGGAGCTGTCTCATCAAAGATGAGTCTGTAGCTCCTAACGCAAGAACTTGCAGAATCATCTTTGATAAGACAACTCCTTTTTAATACTTAAAAGGGTAATATTGATAGGATTCCCCAAATTTTTGTTAGAGAATGTATTCTTTAGCATTCCTTCAATGTAATCTTAAATATCTTTCTCCTTTTAGATTTAGCAAATATTTTACAATTACATCTAGAGAGTAGGGAAGGCAAAATTTTAGGAGATAAATAAGTTTTGCATAGATAATAGGGGAAGCTTCAAGAAAGATGACCCCTTTCAATTTGTGGCTGTAGACATGTCATTTTATATACTTAACCACATGCGGAAGCTACAACCAGCCTAGTTTTCTCCTTTATGTTCCAATGGAAATTAATTATTACATGGCAGTTCAGGTAAAGATGTTACTCCTCCCTTTTGCGAGATAGTGCCCTGCTTTGCATGCCCTCTCATCCTGGCCTCGAGTTACATGGTTTGTCAGGTTTAGAAAAAACATTTTCTAATACCCTATTACAGAATTCTGAGTTAATACAAAAATGTCCTTTAGAGATCACCATCTCCATGCAACTAGGGCCCCGTATGTTAGACACTGTTCTGCCTACGAAGTCTACCCTTTCCATTAGAGCTCTTTACACAAATTGAGATTAGGTTCCCATTTCTTTTATAGCATACATTTGGTGTATGTGTCAATAAAGCTCCTAGGGCATACACCTAACATATTTGTAGAGCCCCATTCACCAGACAGATGGCAAAAATGGTGTCCTTTTGACATTTTTCAGGACACTGCAGAAATATATCTTTCTTTAACACTGTAGAAAATTATAGCTGGGATATGGATATAGCAAGTGTTAACTTGACATTTAGCGCCTTATGATAACTTGACTTCAATGTACTCAGTGTACTACCATGGTGTAAGGCCGGCTGTCCACGGGCGATGCGGTATCCTGCGGCGAAGCTCCGCCACGGGAGCCGCCACCCAGGAGCAGGAGCCACCACCGAATCTCCGCCAGTCAGCCCTATCTAGTAGATAGGCTGACCGCGGAGAATCGGGGCAATTCGGAGCATGCTGCGAATTGCCCACCGCGAGCAGAGAATCGCAATGATTCTCTACTCGTGAACAGGTGCCGGCGCTTTCCATAGCAATGCTATGGGAAGCGTCGGCCGGCGTGTTTCGCCGGTGGTTTACTGCTGACGAATATACTGCCATGGACAGGGGGCCTAAATAAAGTTTTACGATGTACTAATCATGTTAATGATTCCTACATCTGCATACTGTGCGGTATTATATTCTACCGACCGTAAACAGATGCCAGCTCACCTAGCCTTACTTATTAATCTGCATAGTTCCCAGAATCAGGGAATCCTCTGCTAGATACTAATGGAGGAAAGGTTATTCCTGTACCTTGGATGCAAAAATGACTTCATTTTGTATCAGAATTGCAATGGAGTGAAAAACCTGCATAGGTAATAAGATTAATTATGCACTTTTAGCAGAGCTCCTAATCATATAAAATGCGAGATGTGTGAGCACTAATGCCAATTAAAAATAGCCAAAACAAAGGGGAAGGTATGTAGCTCTATGTTAAATTTATCCTTTACAATAGAGGTCCCCAAACCTTAATACCTAGTGAGCCATATTAAACTTTTATTGATTGCCAGGAGCCACATAGAAGAAAGTTTTACATTCGGGCTACATAGCAATCTTGTTCACAACACATGTTGCATGGCCAAAGATCACACTATGGTCTTGATACATCATATCCTAATGTAAGTGAAGTTGAATTGTGGCTCACAAGTTGGTGCAATCATGATTTGACAATAGGAAGAAATCCAAAACTAATGTGGTTGTTGTGATTTTCAGGCCACAGTCCCAGTAACCTGTGGGTGAGCACATTCACTTACAATAGGATGCGATGTAGCAGGGCCATAATACAAATTTCGGCAGTGTGTGATGTATTGTGGCCAAAGTCAGTATGTAGTCTCAGCATATATGTGGAGAAACTAAAAATTGGAAACATTTGCTGATAAATATTTCAGTGTGACATGACACCACTATTATGTCACCCGAACTAGCATTGCTTCGTGCTTAGTATATGTCTACAATAATGTAATTTGCCAGGACATATGGTTAAAAATCAGGATTAGTGATGATCGATTCCACAAAATTATCGTGACTTGGGACATTCGGGCTTACTAATTTGCCCTCTAAAGGTCCTCAATGCAGCTAAAGCCCCTCAAACTGCATGGGAATACAGCCACGCATCTGGAGAACACTGTGCTCCTTCCAAAAATTGGTCAAAATAGTGTATTTAAATGATAGGAGCTTGGATGCATAGAGATAAAAGCTTTTTTCTCTCTATATTCTGTATGCGCCCATCATAACAAGGAAAATACAGACGTCCTGAGGATGCGTTTCAACCTTCTCAGGTCTTGATCAATTATTATCTAAAATACATGAATATACATAGAAATATTAAAACTATAAAATACTACATAATAACACATACAAAAATAAGAAGAAGAAACAAAAAAAAAGGTGTGCTTAAAAACATTATTAATAGCAAGACATGATTAAAAACATAATAATTAATTCATACATGGTAGGAAAAACAGAAGTGAATCCAATAATCACCAAAAATTCATAACAAATATTTACTTTGGTTATACAAGTGCACAGTACTCGCCGTGGCTGAAGAATATCTCTTTTGGGCGATTCAAGTGAAGGAACTGCTTGGATAATGTAAAATTTAATGACCAAGCCTTATTACTTCAGCAGTGCTTTAAACAGAAAAAATATCCAAAACGTCTTGGGAATAATGTAATAACTAAGGCTAGTTCCTTAACTCAAGAGGATACTGTAACATGTTGCTTGAGGTGAAGTCATTGCCATCCATACATTCCAAAGAATTTTCTCTCCACTCCCCATTCCCTTTCATCACAGCCATAGGGAAAAAAATGAGCTTAATATCTTGTAGCAATATGTGAAGATTCCTATGTGAATTTCTTACATTCTCAAGACTCTTCTTGAAGAAACCTGAGATGAAAACAGAATAATACATCAAGTCCATTTAAAGGCTTCTCTAAAGGATAAAAGAATGGCAGTAACAAAAATAAACTATGATTAATGAAAATGCTCCATAACGCATTCGATTTCTATGCTTTTTCTAAATTACTAACTCAGCTTTTAAAATCTGAAGAGGAAATAACAATATGGAATACATCTAGGAAGTATAAGAGAGCACCTTAATTGGCAGTAGGTACACAAGGTCAACCCATTTCAGAGACAACCTTAATTCCCCTTCTTCAAAAAAAAAACATGGACAAGAAGTTTACAATAAAATAAACTCTGGTCTACTATATATCTGGAGGCATTGTTGGGTATAGTGTGGCTCCATCTGGGACACACATCCAGCGGGTCAGTTCTTAGTGTTGAATATCTTGCTAGCTCTCTACTATTACTTTTGGCAATATGGCTATGGACAATATATAATTTCTCCTATAAGGCTGCACTCACACTCACCGCTTTTTATCGCGATAAGAACGGCATCTTGAGTGAGTGAACCTTTTAGAGACTGAGTGCCCAAACTGCAACCCAAAACCAACTTATTTATCGCAAAGTTCCAACACGTCTGGGGTCGGGGCTTATCATAATGTATGATTTTACCCCTGTCATTATAAAAAGGACAAGGTCATTTCAAAATAGATAGGGAGGACACCCTGTGTTTTTTCCCTAGCTGGAGCACTGGAGTACCATTGGTGCGGATTTTGACTGGAAAGTAGCTGCATACCCGCAGCTTATTTCATACTATGTGGCACTACCCTCACCTCCTCCGTAGGCTTCCTGCTGTCAGCGCTCCCCAGCTTCCGGTTCCCAGTGGCCTGTAGAGACTTCACCTGACCAACATCATCTGACCTATGGCACCACACCTTACCAGGCCGCTGGGAACCGGAAACCGGGGAGTGCTAACTTCCTCTGAAGTAACCATGACTTCATATAATTTTCAGTGTCAACAATAGGTAAACACCTGTACCAAATTAATTTGGGTGAAGCCGGATATGTCAGCTAGTATACACATAAAGGTGAGGTAGATTCCCCTCAGTATATGCAAATAGAGATGGGGCAGATTCTCCTAAGCATATACACATAGAAGTGAGGTAGATTCTCCTCAGTATATACACAGAGAGTTGTGAGGTAGATGCTCCTTAGTATATACACATAGATAATCAAGTTGCAAACCCTTTACTTTCCCTATTTACATATCAAATTTCTAAGTTTCGCATTTTGATCGTGAATTATCGCTCTTGGACAATAATTTTCTAAAAAAGGCCTGCTTATTATGCCTCCAAGACCAGAAGGTAGTGTGTTTGTTTGTGGTTTTTTACGCTTTAAATTGAATAATCAAGTCGTGACCCCTTTACTTTTTCAATTTAGGACCTAAAGAACCCTTCACAGAATTCTGTGAAGAGCTCCTTAGAATATTAGACTGCTCCTATCTCTGTGAATACATAGGACCTAAAGAATGTTCTTTGCAAATTTCAAGTTTGTACGACACTGGGAAGTTAGAGATTTAGTGATGAATCAGTGAGGGCTTTTGCATTTGTATATACTTTATATAAACAAGTGTGAGGTAGATTCTCCTCAGTATATAGACTGATAGGTAAGCTAGATTCTCCTCGGTATATACAAACAAAGGAGACTTACATTTTCCTCAGTATATACTCATAGAGGTGAAATGGATTCTCCTCAGTATATGCAAATAGAGGTGAGGTATATGCATCTCAGTATATACACATAGATTTGTAAGGTACATTCTCCTAATTATATAAACAGAGTCATAAGCTAGATTTTCCTCAGTATATACACATAGAGGTGAGGTAGATAATCAAGTTGCAACCCCTTTACTTTCCTTATTAACAAACCAAGATTTGTGTTTTGATTCCAAATTATCACAGTTGGAAAATGAATTTCTCAAAAAGGCCTGCTTAGTATTCCCCCACGACCTGAAGGTAGTGTGTGTGCAAAAAGTAATTTCCCTAGGCCTTATGGTTTCTGAGAAAAACTATCTCATTTATCACAGTTTTTCATGAATTTTCAAGCTTCAAATTGAATAAACAAGTTGTGACCCCTTTTCTTTTCCTATTTAGGACTTAAAAATGGCAGTACCAAATTTCAAGTTTGTACAACACTGGGAAGTTAAGAGAATTAGTGAGTGAGTCAATCAACGAGGGCTTTTGCATTTATTTATATAGATATCCAACACCCTATCTTCTTTGTACTTTCAATTGAGGTCTTTACTCTTGCAAAAGTATAAAAACTCTTTTTAAAAAGTTGATGTTAAATATTACTAGCAGGATAATAAATCTGATGCTCTATTAACTAAAAGACTAAGACAGCAATAGGTGAAATTGAGAATCCGATATTTATGGAAGCATGATAAAACAGAAAAAATTATAAACCCAAGGGATATCTCAAATTCCTTTATGCAATGTTATGGAGCTATATACAATCTAAAAAATGTATCTAAGACACCAATTGCTGATCAAGGCGCAATAGACACTTTTTTGTATAAGGTTAAACTTGCCTCCATAGCTCAAGAATAGAGATGGGTGAGTATACTCGCTAAGGCTAACTACTCAAGCGAGTAGTGCCTTAGTCGAGTATCTGCCCGCTCGTGTCTAAAGATTCCAGTGCCGGCGGCGGGCGGGGAGCGGCGGGGGAGAGCGGGGAGGAACGGAGGGGAGATCCCTCTCTCCCTCTCTCCCCCCCGCCCCCCCTGCTCACCGCCGCAACTCACCTGTCACCCGCGCCGGCAGCCGAATCTTTAGAGACGAGTGGGCAGATACTCGACTAAGGCACTACTCGCTCGAGTAGTTAGCCTTAGCAAGTATACTCGCTCATCTCTACTCAAGAACAATTAGCATATTTGACAGTTTATAGGGTTCAGCGGTGATGGCAAGTTATCCTTAAGGTTTCTTTCACATGGGTGACAGCGATATTGCAGCTGTGTTTTGTCTGATATTGCTGCATTTTCTCGCAGCGATATCATGATTTTGTGGCACTACAAAGTCGAGCGATTTTGGAGCGCTCTTTCACCAGGATTTTCGGGGGACTTGAAATATAAGCTCTACCCCAAAAATAAGTCCAAGCTACATTTAAAAAAAAAAAAAGCAAGAAACTATATATTACCTAACAGGCGCTGTCTGTCACTTCACCTTTGGCAGTTCCACAGCACTTGTTTGTAGTCTTCAGCCAGTGCTTTCTGGTCAGAGGGTTTAAAAATCCTGCCTCCAGGAAGCGCTCAATGAACCAAATAACAGCCATTGCATTGAATGGCTGTGATTGATTCATCAAGTGCTGCAGTGATTGGCTGAGCCGCTGTGCTCAAGAACCAATCGGAGCCAGCACTTCCTGGCCAGGATTTTTAAACCCTCTCATCAGGAAGTGCCGGCTAAAGACTACAAACAAGTACTGTGGAAAAGTTTGTTGGAGGAAAAGAATGGCAGAGCGGACAGTGTCTTTTAGGTAATGTATTGGTTTTTTTTTTTTTTTTAATGTAGCTGAGGCTTATTTTAGGGACAAAAAGTAGGACTTCCTATTGTAAAAGTTGCATCACACTGCACGGAAACTGTGACTTTGTGCGTTGCAACACAAAGAAAGGCTCCATAGGGAAACATGGACTAAAAAACATCACAAATGGCAGCTGTATAGAGCATGTCACAATATTTTTTCTGCAATCTAGCAGCCTACAAAACATCACTAATGTGAAGGAACCCATTGAAAAGATTTGTAGCACTGTCGCATCACGAGAAAATCGTGTGAGTTTGTCATCCATTTGAAAGCAGCCTAAAGCTACAAACTCCCACTTCATAAATAAAGCCGCAGGCCTGGATGGATCCAGGAATCCAACTTGCATGTTGACTCTTAAAGTTTGTAATGAAAGAAGATTTCTTGTATATGTTCATATTGGGTTCGTCCTTATCCCTATGTGTTATCTAGGTAGAAGCTTCATATAGTGCCTTAGAATAAGCCGCTTTGACAAGGGTCCTGGGGTAACTTTTCTCCGCAAACCTTTTTAGGACATCAGATTGTTCAATATAGATATCTGTCTGGGTGCAATTCCTCCGTATTCTTTAAAATTGACCATACGGGATGTTCTGTTTCCAATTCCTGGCCTGACTGCTGGTGAAATCAGATAACTATTCAGGTCAACCTTCTTGAAGAAAGTTTTGGTCTGGAGGTTATTATTTTACACTAAAATTTCTAGATCTAAAAAAAAACAATAGCCTTAGCACTAGCCGTGCTGGTGAATTCCAAACCTCTATCATTTAGATTCAAATCATTAAACTGCAGCAGGTAAGCAAATGAAAAGAGAAAGGGGCTCTTTTTGTCACTTATTGGCACCATGCGATGCGATTGCAAAGTACCAATGGGTTCCCATGGCAGCTGAAGGCCTAATAAAGGCCCCCATGTCTTCTATGTAACTCGGCATGTTAAGTAATGCAATGTACTATGCTAGCAATGGAATTATTGCATCTTTAAGTCTCCTTGAGGAACTTTAAAAAGTGGAAATAAGAACTTTATAAAGTTTAATTTTATGTTTCAAAGGTATTTATTGAAAGTCATTTTAAACTTAGGCAACAATCCTGTCGCATTGACCCGTCAAGTGGGTAGGGGGAAGAAAACAAGGGGGAACAATACGATACAATATCAGCACTTTATATACATATTAGAAAATGTTGATGCATTGGAGACTCATTTATTTTTAATTATTTTTTTTACTTTTTTCACTTGTCTTTCCTTTTTGATGCCAAATAAAGTTTAATATTAAAAATTTCAGTTTAAAAAAATGAACATTTTTTTCCCACATAAAACATTTTCAAATGAATAAAATACCAGACAAAGTTTAAAAAGCAACACATAATGTATTAGTACATTCGTAACAGCCTGAACAATGACAATATTTTGTTATTTATCTCACATAGTGAACAATGTAAAACTAATTTTAAAACGTAACACTAGAATTGCTATTTTTTGTTCTGTTTGCCTCACAAAAAATATAATAAAAAGTAATACAAACATCACAAAATGGTATCAATAAAAATCAATAAAAATTACAACTCTGAAATTAAAAAATACAGCTTGTCCCACAAAAATCAAGCTCTCGTACAGCTATGTCAATGAGTTATGGCTCTTACAATACAAATGACTTGGTCCTTAAGGCACAAAATGGGCCTGTGAGTAAAGGTATTTAAATCTTAGTAAGTGGAGGCAAGTTACTATGATATAGCATCACTTGTTGACCGATGGGGGCCAGGAAGCTTGGGCCACCACAAATAACAAGAATAAGAGATACGTTTTGTGGAACACTGAAGCTCCTTCTAAATTCAAATAAGAAAATTCACAGTATATTCAGGAGTGGAAAAAGAACGGGCTATCTATGGGATGCTCTATAATCAGGCTCCAATATCTTCAATACAATTTCTCCTGTGCAAGTACTCTGGCAAGGATTGTGGACTGCAAAGAGCATAGAAGGGAATGAACTGTATTACTTTGATGGCACAGAGGGGGAGGTATTATTTTGGTTGCACAAAGGGGTCTATTTTAATAATAATAATAAACTTTATTTGTATAGCGCCAACATATTCCACAGCGCTTACATAGACAGGGGATACAGAAAGACAAAAAGTACAAAAATTACAGAACCACGGTTACATAGTAATCAATTGATGGAAACAATAGGGGTGAGGGTCCTGCTCCAACGAGCTTACATACTACAAGTAATGGGGTGATACAGAAGGTAAAGAGGCTGGCAGTGTGCACGGTATGGTGAGATGGAGTGTGAGGGATGCTATACACATAGACAATGGTCAGACATTTAGCCGTGCGATGGCAGAATCCGTATGACTGCAGGAGCTGTTTATGGTGGCTAGCAGGGATTGCAGTCAGTAGGTCAGGGAGCATGTTATCAGGCGGAGTACAAAGGGGTTTGTTTAGGGAATGCGGTATGCCTCCCTGAAGAGGTGCGTTTTTAGAGCATACCTGAAGTTCTGCGAGTCCTGGATTGCTCGGGTAGCCTTTGGTAGTGCGTTCCAGAGGACCAGTGCTGCTCTGGAGAAGTCTTGGAGGCGGGAATGAGAAGTTCGAATTAAAGGGGCGCTCAGTCTGGTTTCGTTAGCAGAGCGGAGAGCCCGGGCTGGTTGATGGATTGAGATGAGGGAGGCAATATAGGGGGGCGCTGCACTGTGGAGGGCTTTATGGATGAAGGTAGCGAGTTTAACTTGAATTCTGTATTTAACGGGCAGCCAGTGCAGTGACTGGCACAGGGCAGAGGCGTCCGAGTAGCATCTGGACAGGAAGATGAGCCTGGCTGCCGTATTCAGGATGGATTGGAGAGGGTAGAGTCTGGTACAGGGGAGGCCGATCAGCAACGAGTTGCAATAATCGAGCCGGGAGTGGATGAGGGCAACAGTAAGCATTTTTAATGTGTCTACAGTGAGAAAAGAGCAGATTCTTGTGATGTTCTTGAGGTGCAGCTGACATGTTCGGGCCAGAGATTGGATATAGGGGGTAAAAGAGAGATCAGAATCGAATATGACCCCAAGGCAGCGAGCATGTTGTCTAGGAGTTATGGTGGCGCCACACACTGAGATGGACATGTCAGGAGGAGGTCGGTTAGTGGAGGGTGGTCAGTTTTAGAGAGGTTTAGTTTTAGGTAGAGAGAGGACATGGTGTTAGAGACAGCGGACAGACAGTTGGTGATGTTTTGGAGTAAAGGTGCTTTTTTACTTTGTGGTACTGCACACAGGGCTCTATTTCTTTGTGGGGACACAGAGTGGGGCTGTATTACTTTGTGGAGGCAAGGAGGAGGCTCTATTACTTATCCAGTGCACTAAGTATGCATTACTACCTTGCATGTCGCAAAGGGGAATTATTAATGTGTGAGGGCACTTTTACTGTGAAGAACCAAGTTAGCATTATTTCTTGTCATGGGCACTATAGAGAAATTATTACTGTGTGCACTATTATTTTAAGGGACGTTGGCACTGTTTGTGAAAAGATCAAAGGTAGGCACTATTGGGGAATTGGGAGTTGAAGAATGGCAAGTAGGGAAGAGTAGGAGTGCTGGGCATAAAAACATGGGCTGGTGGTTATGGTTATGAAGCACACACAGAGTGGGGGAGAGGTAGAGCTGTGTGAACAACCCAAGAAATATGGTCTGCTTGATATGCCACTACTACATAATTCAATAACTATACCAACATGTGTATGGTTTAAGCAGAAAAAGAAGTACAATGTTATAATATGTAGTTCATGTACTGTTGCTCTATTCATTATTTGAATTCCTTGTATCTATATTTATGTGTTCTTACTCAAATCTGTCCTTTAGCAGTCGAACATTCCTGACAAGACTAGCAAGCTTTTTACATTATTTCTCTGTGACAGAAGTCTAAAATAACCTACACATATTAATGACCTTCGCACATGCCTTTTTCAGTTGCATTCAATAGGCAGTGACTTGTGAAAAATTCATGACAAGAAAGGAGAATTGAATATATTTCATGCATTTATAAATGGCTAACTAACTGAATTTGATTGGTATTTCATTTTTTTTTCATGTTTTGGAGTTTATTATGCAGAAGTATATGATGGGGATTTGCTAGTTGGAGGTATAGGAAGAGATAAGACAATACCTTCACAGAAATCAGTTTTCTATACATTCTGACTCATGCAAGAAAAAAGAGCTTACCCCATCTATGGGTTATAAAGTGCTATAAATACACATATTAAAGGGATTAAAGGGTAACTCCAAGCAGAAACTGAAATTTTCATTTGGTATTGTTTAAGCTTGAATTGTTGTAAAAAATATTTTCTTTGATGTTCCTCAATACTTAGATTGTATAAATTCTTACAAGTTTTCTGTAGGTGTGTTGACAAAGCTGGGGTGACTAGAAGTTCCTTGATCTATTTTGCATGCGGGGGTGAGTAGTGTTCTTCATGAGGGCAGGTTATACTTCATACAAGAGGATAGAAAAGTTTTAATGCTGCTAGTACAATGTTACAATATAATACTATGGGGACTACATTGAATAGCCACTTTATTAGTCATGTGTTGGACTTTCTTTGGCCTTCAGAACCACAACAGCTCATTATGGTATAGCTTCTACCAGGTGTTGAACTCATTTCACAGGAATGTTGGCCCATAAAGACAGGAAGTTTCTTGCTGATTGCAAAACTTAGATGGAGGTACAGACATGCCTGGAGCAGCTGACAGGAAGAATTCATCAATTCATGCTGTTTGTGCTAAATTCTGACCCTCCCTTCAGCATGGTGGAAGAGAAATATAGATTCATCTGGCCAGGAAATGGTTTTCCACTGCTCAGTGATCCAATTTTTGCTCTCTTTTGCCTGCTAGAGTCTTGCCTTTCTGTTTCTCTTAGACAGCAATGGCAAGAGGTTAAAACTTCAATTTTTATTCCAGCATATTAAAAAAACAAGCCAACATATATCCCATGTGGTGACCTCTGATGTGTTTCACATGGTGTGTTCTTAGTCATAGCTACAACTAAGGACATACCATCCGAAACTTGTCAGCAGTCATCACATGGGATATATGTTGGCTTTGTGTTTTAATATGTTGGAATAAAAATTGAATTTTTATCTACTTTTACCACGCTGGATATTTATATTGTTTGGATTTGACTACTGAAGTTAAAGCAGAGTCCTTGCATGTACGTATTCCTTTGAGAAGTGGTTTTCTGTGGAGTCAGGTAACTATTTTGATTTTTCACTGGAACTGGTCATCTCCTTCTATAGTCTATCCATTGTTAAGGAACAACAATTTGTGCATTCAGATATGTTAGTTGGAGAACCAGTATTGTAATGGGCTAAAGTTTGCTTGACTGTGCACTGCCTGTTCATCAAAACAATTTTTGACATTTTCCTCTGACCCTCTTCATCAATGAGATGTTTACATCACTAGATATTTTTCCTTGATCATTCTCGGTATATTTTCCACACTATTGCATACCAAAACTTCACAAGGCCTTGTCACCTGGCTAATCTAACACCGGTGACCAGGCCTTGTTGGAAGTCACTCAGATCAGTGGATTTTCCCATTGTAATGGGAATTCATTCATAAAAAGATCAATGGAAAACTTGATTTTATACTGCACTCTAGGGTCATGAATCTAATTTCCATACAGGGAAATTCCAAACATTAAAGGTAATTTGTCACTGGGTGACATCGCAGAAACCGGGAAGTGGGTGAGTATAAAAAATACATCCCTCAGGTCCCCCGTCACTTCCCTGAACTAAATTAGTTTATGGTGCTGCTGGGAAGTGACAGATTTCCTTTAAGTGAGCCCAGGAGTTGCTTGTATTACATCATCCTTTTGGGTATGCCCCATAAGGTCCAAAAAACACACTTCCCAAGGATTTTATACATAACAGACCTGGGGAAAAGAGTGCACTAATCACATCCCTCAGCAAAACGTTCAACACACCGTGACTCACTTTTTTCTTCATCTGAGCTGCTCCACCTTTTTATAGTACAACCACAAATTCTGCCCATTTATAAACAACTATGGATACTGTTTCCTGGCAAAGATGTGGTCTCACCTCTCTTATACTCTCTCTAACACTACGAATAAAGCATTATAGTTTGGGGCCCTCCTTACAGGTTTTGCATTGGGGCCCAGGAGCTTCAAGTTACGCCTCTGGGTTCACCCCAACTGCCTAAAAGGACCAAAACTCTTACATATAGTCAGGGGCTTTCTTTGAGACTTGCTTTAATATTATCCATCTTCTTACAAATAGCAAACTAAAAATGGGTGCCATGGCAGAAATATAAACCGAAGCTTCTTGACCCCAGTGCAAAATCTATAAGCCTAGGTTCACACACGGCGGATTTGCTGCGTAAGTACTGCGTATTTTCCGTTGCGTATTTGCTGCAACCCAGACGCATCAGCGGCAAAACCACATATACTGACTTAAATTTGTTGCGGTTTTATACGCGTATTTCATTGCGGTTTAACCGCATCAAAATCCGCCTCGAAGAAGCTGCAGAAAATACCGCTGCGGTATTTGCTATGTAGTCGCGTATTTTCTTGCAGATTTTGCTGCAGATTTCGACTGCTTCCTGTGATGTCATGATCCCTCCCCACAACTGGGAAGGAAGTGGGAACACCCTGTTCACTGATCCCTTGTTCAGGGAAAGCACAGCTAGGAAAGATGGAAAGTGGACAGAGAATGCGTCTTCGAAAATATTACAGGCGAAAGTATCTGATCTGTGTCCTGCTGATGCACGCCGCAAAAACCAACAAGGTCAGCTATATACGTGAAATGCAAATGTGTGTTTAACTTGCTAAACTTGCGAATAGTGGGCTAATGTATTGCTGAAAATATGTTTCAGACCGGATGGGGATCCAGGCGGTATTGGGTTCATCCCCTGTTGCTGGAGCGGGGGACGAAGGGGCACTTTGTAAGCCTGTACCAAGATCTGAAAAAGTACGTATATTATTGCCCGAAATTTGCTTAGCTGCTACTGAAGCAGTAATGTTATTTCATCACTGTTTCGCTCTCTCTCTCTCTCTCTCTCTCTCTCTCTCTCTCTCTCTCTCTCTCTCTACCTCTGTTTGTGTCTCTGTATCTCTCTCCCTTCTTTTTCCCACTCTCTCTCTCTTTCCCTCCCTCTATCTCTCTCCTCTCTCTCTCTTTCCCTTGGTGTGTCCCTCTTTCTCTCCCTCTTTCTCACTGTTTTGTATATTTCTCTCCCTTCTTTTTCTCTCTTTCCCTCTCTACACCTTTCTGTATATCTCTCTCTCCCTATGTTTCCCTCTCTGTGTGTTTCTCTCTCACTCTCTCTTTCTGTGCCCACCGCACACACAGTCTCACACTGTCTCTTATGTATGTCTCTCTGTAGCCATCCTGAGAAGTTTGTCATGTTCTGCCGCCTGCCGCAGGAGGCTTTCGAGCGTCTTCTGGAGCTGGTGCGCCGGGATCTCACATTTCAGGACACCCAAATGCGAAAGGCGATCACTGCAGAGGAAAGGCTGCTCATCACCCTTCGGTAAGTAACCAAAATATGTCTTTTGTAAGAATTACTTACTGATTGAGTCTTACTGGAGACTGGTTAAAATGGGATTGTACGCTGACATAGTATTGGCACGCACGTATCCGTCTGTGAGCGTGTTGAAACTTAGATCCTTTGCACAGTCCTCCATAACTCATTGCCATGTCTTGTTGATGTGCGTATGTGTGAGTCCTCGGCGTACTTTACCGGTGCATCAGTCAGCTTATGGAGTTGGTGGTTGTCATAGCAAACTGTAACATTTCATATAAATCCCTTGCTTGCTAGCTAGTGCACCTGTACCCAATAATCTGACAACACAAGTACAAACCCCTGTGGCAACACGATCTCTGAGCTGAGTTACCGTAGGTGACAACAAACCCCCCCTCCCCCCCAAAAAAGCCGCTTTGCATCTGTCCCACTAAGCAACATTGAGTATTTGTATGGCGACGAAATATTAATTTTCATCAATTTTACTGGGCCCATGTAGTGCAACGGTACGATGCAGATAAATGAAGAAAAAAGTGACAAATACTCTATGTTTCATTCAACATTGTTGTAATGGAATGCAGATAGCAAGGAAGTTCCAGGCACTTTGGCCAAATATTTCCATTATGAAAATGCTGAAAATGTAATCTGTTGATCTGTATGTGACAGATTTCACTAATCCTTTTCCCCTTTTTCTCTGCTTCCTTTTCAGCTTCTTGGCCACAGGAGAGAGCTATGCATCCCTGCATCTCCAATTTCGTGTTGGTAAATCGACCATCACTGAAATTGTGAGGTGCACATGCAGCGTCATCTGGCAGAAGTTGCAGCCCATCGTGATGCCTTCACCATCCGAGGAGACTTGGCAACGTGTTGCAGCAGGCTTTCAAACTGTTGCCAAATTTCCTAACTGCATAGGCGCGGTTGATGGCAAACATGTCCGTGTGCTTCAGCCACCGCACTCCGGCTCTAAGTTTTATAACTACAAGAAATTTTTCTCTGTAGTCCTGATGGCGGTGGCTGATGCACATTCTAAATTTGTTTGCATCGATGTCGGCGCCTATGGTAGTACTGGGGATTCTCGGGTGCTGCGAACATCACAGATTGGGATGCAAATTCTCCGAGATGGCGTGTCGCTCCCAGACCCACAACCTTTGCCGGGAACCACACATCCAGTCCCCTTCGTGATGGTATCGGATGAGGCGTTCCCGTTGATGCCGAACCTGTTGCGCCCATACCCGCGAAGAGGACTGAATGCCCGGAAAAGGATTTTTAATTATAGGCTGAGCCGGGCACGTCGAGTGGTTGAATGTGCCTTCGGGATTATGGTTAGTCAGTGGAGGGTTCTAGGGACTACCCTAATGGTAGACCCTACCACAGTTGATGACCTTGTCAAGGCATGTTGTGTTCTTCACAACTACCTCCGGGAATATCGTCCCGAGGTAGATGTGGAAGAACTGCACCCTGCCTTTGACACGGTCATCAACTGGGGTGCTGGACGTCCTGCTGCAACCGCTGTGCAGGTACGAGAACACTTCACTGACTACTTCCATAGTCCCGAAGGCGCCGTGCCATGGCAGTACTCTTGTGTGGGTGGTGTGCAGCCCTAATCGCAGTTTGATCCCCCGGCCACCAGCTTCAGAAGAACCATGAAGACAAAATGCAAGAAAAATTGTTTATTTGCGGCATGACATGCCAAACATTGACATAAAAAAAAACCTGTTTCTAGTGCTAATGCACTGCATTTTCAAGTTATTACAAATTAAAAACAAAGTTATTTGGCAGAACTGTTTCATCTTTCTTTTGGGCTTTATTTTAGCAGAGTTGGGCCACCACAATGAGAAGTGAGCAAGAGAGTCTGAAGTAAGGGAACAAACATAAACTAAATTCAACCAGACGCACGACTCACATCTCCTGTTTTGGGTATCTGCGGGCTGAAATCCCAACGTTTACATTTATTAAGAACAAATTAAAAAAACAATTTACGAATGACAGAGACTTTTGCATTACCCCAACCTTGGAGGACAGCCAACCAGCTAGCAGCCAGTCAATATGTGTGAAGTAAAGGCACTTTTTCGGGAGAATGTACTTAGACGATACCTTCTTTTTTTTTCTTTCCAACATAATGCAGTCAGTAACGCAAGAAAGAAAAAAAGGAATGTGTTACATTTTGACGCGTTGCAGCCGGCCAGGGAGGTACGGTTAGAGGACGCAGTTTTTTACAATCTTAAGTAAGTACGGGGACACCAGGCAATCCCATGCAGTGTAACACACGATAACGGCTCTTGAGAACATGCAAACGGCACCTATCAATTACACGACATTGCAGTGATCCGACAATGACTGAGGGGTCACTGAAGTGCCGTATAATTCCTGTATGTTACTTCACTTCTTTGCACACCGGCCGGTGGTGAATTGAATACTGAGGTAGGGTTTTGGGATGTTTGTGGCAAAGGGCTGTTCATGAGTGACATGAACGACTGTTGTGATGGTGAACCGCTCGTCATGTTCTCCGTGAAACCACTATCGTGTGAAACATACTGTATCGGATAGCCTGGTGTCCTTGCAACCCTGTCTGATTGTTCAGGGCAGGATTGTGAAGGAAACAAGGTTCGTGAGGACGGGGGGTTGGCAGCAAATGCGGCATTTTTCATTGCCTGTATAATATCGCTAGAGTCAGCGATAGGGCGTGGAGACGCAAAGACCTCTAGAGCAGCATAAATAACTGGCGATATAGCCCATTGACGCTCAGCCGACAACTCACGGATGCGTGCCGCCACTGCCGCACCCATCGTATCCCATTGGTCTTCCTTGTCAGCTTGGCGCAACAGTGCCATTGCTTCTTCGGCTGCATCAAGCTCTTTTTTTTTTTTACGTCCGCGGGTAACAACGTTACGTACGGCCGGCTCACAACTGGGCTCCCTGTGTGTCCCTCGCCTGCTAGCCGCCGCTGATTGTCCCGACGCTTCATTGCTAACGCAAATTGTGTCTGAATCAGGTGCACTTAGTCGGCTGTCGTCCAAGGTTGGGGTACCTGCATTTATGTCAATATCTGCAGACAATTCTGTGTCCGGCTGGCCCGTTTCTTCGGATGTTTCTTGCATCGTGGGTTG
The DNA here is from genome assembly GCF_035609145.1 of Eleutherodactylus coqui. Classification (NCBI taxonomy): domain Eukaryota; kingdom Metazoa; phylum Chordata; class Amphibia; order Anura; family Eleutherodactylidae; genus Eleutherodactylus; species Eleutherodactylus coqui. Next base: position 65,205,297 of record NC_089842.1, read on the forward strand.
CGATGGCTGCACGTTACCGCTGGTTCTGTGAAACATAAAACAACAATTATGTAGAGGAGGACAACAATATTACAGCGGTTGTCCCGTAAAAGCAAGAGGGGTTATACACTTCTGTATGTCCATATTAATGCACTTTGTAATATACATCGTGCATTAATATGGCCATACACAAGTATATTAGCCCACTTGCTTGGACAGGACAACCAGTTTTGAGTGAGGGTGTGGCGCTACAACTTACGGTCGCAGTTTTTTGCTGGTTCGTATAAACGCCAGCTCGTCAGCATATGGACATTTTTTTTTTGAGGGAGAAGAGCCACTCTTTTCGCACTCCTTTTCATGCTTTTTGTAGCGATCGTGGACAGACCGCCATCGATTTTTCACATCTTTCACTGCAAGGTAAAGAAAAATGTTACATACACGGTCATTCTATTTTACCTTTCTTCTTTCTCTCCTTTTTTCTGCAAGGAACAATGCAGGTAAATCAGACACATCATCGCTGCAATAGCAAGCGAATCAGCAATTTAGGTACATATGAATGTAAACTTACATATCTCATTTTGACGGGCAGCAGTGGCGGAGTCCCAATCCGGATACATCCCCGAGCACACTGATAACCATGCGTCCGCCTTCACATCCCTGTCACTGTAGCCCTCGTCGGCTGTGTCCCAGATTTGGGGCTTACTTTCAACCTACAACAAAAGGGATATAAGCACATGAAGTCGAGCAGAACGTCACTTCACATGAGTGTCCATTCCGCGTAGTCTTGAAACGCCAAATTGACACTGTGTTAAGCGACCAAAGGCCAATCCAAAAGGCGGCTTGGTGAATGCCTCATGTGGTCTGGATGCTAGCGCCATTCCGTATTTGTGGACGTGCTTCTCAGAGATGTGGACACAAATTACACTCACCCGTCGCCACCTTCAGATCTGTGACAAAGGATGAAAGACGTGGTTAACTCACCAGCATAATCATTCTTAAGACATTAATCCCCATGCGCTGGTACCACGCCATCTCTTCTGGTGGATTAGTATGAACTTGCTGCCTGAAAAAAAAAAAAAAAAAAAGGTTTGCAGAACCATAACCTGCAGCACTGGCTGTGAGATGAATCTGGGAATGAGTGTACGACACGCATAAGTTTACCTTTGGCCGTTGGTATCATCATAGTGTTGGGGCTCCGTTGCTGTTAGTAGTGGTGTCGGCATCGGTGGTTGCATGAGTGCCGCCTGTAGCGGTGGTTGCTGGTGGGACACCTGTAGCGGTAGGTGGTGGCAGGGGGGCCGCCTGCAACGGTGTGTGTAGGGGGCACGTCTGTGGCGCTGATGGCAGGGATGCCGCCAGAAGCAGTGGTGGCTGGGGTGCCGCTTGTAGCGGTGGTGCCAGGGGGGCCGCCTGTAGCGGTTGCAGGGGCCCGCCAGTAGCGGCGGTGGCATGTGGCCCGCCAGTAGCGATGGTGGCGGGGGTGCCGCCTGTAGTGGTGGTGGGAGCGGGGCCCGCCAGAAGCGGTGGTGGTAGGGGGCCCGCCAGAAGCGGTGGTGGCAGCGGGGCCCGCCAGAAGCGGTGGTGGTAGGGGGCCCGCCAGAAGCGGTGGTGGTAGGGGGCCCGCCAGAAGCGGTGGTAGCAGTGGGGCCCGCCAGTAGCGGTGGTGGTAGGGGGCCCGCCAGTAGTGGTGGTGGCAGGGGGCCCGCCTGTAGCGGTGGTGGTAGGGGGCCCGCCAGTAGCAGTGGTGGTAAGGGGCCCGCCAGTAGCGGTGGTGGTAAGGGGCCCGCCAGTAGCGGTGGTGGTAGGGGGCCCGCCTGTAGCGGTGGTGGTAGGGGGCCCGCCAGAAGCGGTAGTGGTAGGGGGCCCGCCAGAAGCGGTGGTAGCAGCGGGGCCTGCCAGTAGCGGTGGTGGTAGGGGGCCCGCCAGTAGCGGTGGTGGTAGGGGGCCCGCCTGTAGCGGTGGTGGTAGGGGGCCCGCCAGTAGCGGTGGTGGTAAGGGGCCCGCCAGTAGCGGTGGTGGTAAGGGGCCCGCCAGTAGCGGTGGTGGTAAGGGGCCCGCCAGTAGCGGTGGTGGTAGGGGGCCCACCAGTAGCGGTGGTGGTAGGGGCCCCGCCAGTAGCGGTGGTGGCAGCGCGGCCGCTGGTTGTGGTGCTGCCCCCCCTGGTACCTTAACGTTGCCGGTTGTGGTGCTGGTGCACCGAGTGGTGATGCTGCCGCTGCTGCTCTGTGCCTGTGGTGCTGGTGCCCCCAGGGATTATGGGGGTGATGCTGCCGCTAGGCCCACGTTGCGGGTGGTGGAAGATGGAGCTCCCGGTTGCTGCTGCTGCTTTCCACGAGGTCCCGCCAGAAATGGCGCCAGTGTGACAAAATGGCCACTGTAGCACTTCCTGCGAAAGCACTTCCTGCGAAATTTAAGCAGCGGAACCGCACCAAAAATCGCAATACAATAAGCAACTGCGGATTTTATTGCGGTTTATGCTGCTATCATGGGATCCTATGGAGGAAAGAACGCGGCGGATGCGCTGAAAGAATGGACATGCTGCGTCTTTAGAAACCGCGCCACCGTTGCTTATCCGCATTGCGGCTCAGCGGAAAAAAAAAGCCCTGTGAGAACAGCATTTTGGCCAAACTCATTTGTGCTGCATTGCACTGCAATCGCAACGGTTTGGCCGCAATGCGGATATGCAACGGCAGACCGCAGCAAATACGGGGTAAATCCGACCTGTGTGAACCTAGCCTTAGAGTCCACATCAACATATAATTGCAGACAGGCCTTTGTGAGACTGTTGTCTCTGCATCCCTTATAACTACACCCCTGGGGGGTTAGAGTACACACATACATCCCCCACCCACAGGGAGAATGGCCCATCAGCTGCATAAGAAGACACCATTATTAGCAATAGCATATTTTTCCCCAGAATTAGTGCTAATCATGTGATATCAGTTTATTACAATATTGTAACTATTTTTGCAACTATCAGGACTTATGGACCATTTTCAAGGTTACCATAATGATACTGTATTTTTTGTTTTATGGTTCTCGATTGTTAAGAAGCCTACATTACTTTAAAGATAGATTTTCTTAATATAATTTAACTATGTCTGACAAGCCTTTATAATGCTTGATAAAATATTCACAAAGAGAATTATAGAAATACTGAGCAGACATGCAAACGATTAAAGGACAACAAATGTGACAGTTTTTGAAATCCAGACATTGTTTTTGCAGACTAAAACAATTCATCCAAAATCCTAATCACGTAAATCACTTTAAATGTCTGTGCCCTGGGCAAAAGGCAAAAGATTACTGTTTTACTGAAAATGTTCTACAGAGTGACTAAACTAGCGGACACAAGAAAGGAATGATCATGAACACATCTGATGACACTAGTCATTCAAAACTTGGCATAACATTGTCACTTTGTTCTGTAGACAATTAGCGCAAATGTCCCATAGTGTTACACATTGCATGAAGTGCTTCATTTTCTAGACACTGAAATGTGAAAAGGTAATATAGATACAGTGTTTATGGTGGATATACTCTGCTAGGACTAAACAGTAATATGATGGTCTGTCTGCTCTGTCAATAGTAGATCTTCTAAAGACAAGACATGCAGGAGCTCTATCTAGTCCTTCATGCTTTATTTTATGATGTATCATTTCTTTCTTCTTTTCATCATAGCATATGATACTTAGGCTGTCCATACATTTTAGATCCCTCCTATCCCCCTATAAAAGTGGAAGGGATAGCTGGCTAGTCTCAGTTTAAGGGTGGATTTAGACGACCGTATATCAGCTCGGTTTTTATGCCGAGCCGATATACGGTGTCCTCATCTGCAGGGGGGAGGGGAAGAGCCAGGAGCAGGAAATAAGCTCCCACCTCCTCTCTGTCTCCTCTCCACCCCCTCTCCGCCCCTCTGTACTATTTGCAATGAAAGGAGGCGGGGCTACGTTTTTATATAGATGTAGCCTCGCCCCCATCCCACCTCTCCTCATTACAAATAGTGCAGAGGGCGGAGAGGAGGCGGGAGCTCAGAGCACTGCTCCTGGCTCTTCCAGCCCCCCCCCCCCCCTGCAGAGAGAAAGGATGTATATCGGCTGGGCGTGAATACCCAGCCGATATACAGTCGTCTGAATCCAGCCTAACAGAGCGTGCATGTGCTCTGAATGTAGAGATGGGAGAAATTGCTGCTAGACACCTCTGACAGCAGCTTATCTCCCAAGAACAAAAAAGTTGGGCAGTTGAAATCCAACTGATTTATCCTTCCTTCCCCTGACATTAGAGGAGAGTCAGGACACCCATACTCACATTAGATGATCAGCCAGTCCTGCCAAAATCTGAGGATCTAGCCAATCTGCATCTAATGTGTACAACCAGCCTTAGGGCTCCCACACACTTGCGTTTTTTAACGCTGCATTTTAACGCGATGGTCATTGGGACTTTCTAATGTTAAAAACGCAGCGCAACTTGCGCTTTTGGCGCGTTGCGTTGCACTTTTAATATTAGAAAGTCTCATTCACCATCGCGTTAACAAAAAACGCAAGTGTGTGGGAGCCCTTATGCTGGCTTCACATGAACATATTTGCAGACGCAGACTTTGCCCGCGCAATATGCAGAGAGTGTTTTGAAGCATGTATTTCAGCCTCACACAAAAAAAAGAACATGCCCTATCTTTCTGCACTGTCATAGAAGTCAATGGAGGTGCGCAAATGCACGCACCAAATGTAAGGAAATGCGTGAAATACTGCGTAATTGCACTGAAAAAAGAACATATCTGGAACTCATTAGACAAATTAACCATTTCAATAGGTGTGTGTTTGTGTCCTACGAGCAAAAAAACCTGCCCTGCGAGCAGAAAATATACAGTAGAATACATCGACATATGCGCAAAAAAGCCTCTTTCATAGTGCAAAAGTTGGACAAAGACATGCGCAATTGCGCATACACTCGTCTGAAGCTGGCCGTAGGGTAGGTTAATACAGTGGAATTCATATTGTTTAGTGTGGATTTTGCCTCGAAAACTTCAGCAGAAATTTCTGGATTTTTGAGGAAATCTCCTCCACATGTCTTGTACTGTAATTCAGGCGGCGGAAATTCCGGAGCACTTCTGCCAAGTGTGAAGACCACCCAAAGCCTGTATCACATGAATGTATTTGCACAGCAAAATTTTCATACGCAATATACAGTGAATAAAGCCCTTTGATTTTAATGGGTTTGTTCATATAAGAGTATTTTGCGCGTGCATTTTGTTTGCTCTACAAAATACACAGCATGCTCTATTTTTCTGAACATTTGCACAGGGAAAGAGCACATGCTGAACTAACTACATTAATTGCCCATTCCAATGAATGGGAGTATGGTTGTGCGTTTTTGTGCACGCAAATGCGCGTGTTTTCAGTGTACAAAGAGTACTGCAAAACAGGTTCATTCAAATACGCAACATCCACTGTGGAAATGCACTTATGCCCTCGTGACACCAGCCTTATACCAAATTCACGTATTCGCGCATGCATTGACACTGCGTTTTTGCACATCGGGCATTGTGTATTTGCATGCATAACAGACATTTTGCTGTACTCTTTGCGCATGCAAGTCATACAGAATTGCGCACGTGAAAAAACACGCACTAAGGGCTCCTTTATGCTGGCGTATTTTTCATATTCTGTGAACCAAGATCAGGAGCGGGTCCAAAATATAAAGAAATACAGAGAATAAGTACGATGGAAAGATTTGTATGTTCCACTTCTGGTTTTGGCCAACAAAATACTGATGAAAAATGCGCCCATGTGAAGGAGCCCTAATGCTCTCAGCCATTGAAATGGCCAATTAGTTTAATAAGTTCTTTCACTGCACAAACGCACAGGAGAATAGAGCATGCTGCATAATTTTTTGCACAATACAATTGCACCAGCCAAATATGTGCATGTGGACAAACTCATTGAAAGCGATGGGTTCTGATTTCTACATCGGTCGCATATTTTTCGTGCTCGCTGTCCTGTACTGTTTATGCAACTTTGTTCCCTCCAATTAGAGTTACAGAATCAGCAAAGAATAGCCAATTCAGCTGTTTCCGTAATCCCAGCCACTAGTGTACACGATGTTCAGACTGGTATTGCCACTTAGCTGGATATGTCCCCCCATTCATAAATATTGTAAGCCTGCAGGAGAAGTACTGTTGGGGGTGTATAGCTCACTCAGCTTGCTGATATGGGGAGTTTACTGGGTTGCTCAGCCTTTCTAGTTTGCTGAGGCTTTAGATACGTTTATGTTCTGGGCCTGGATTGGCAGAAAGTTTACTGTGGGTCTGCCATGTCCTCCAGCTCCACTCCAGGGTTTTCCATCAGCCCCAATTTAGGGCAGCTGCAATCAGTGGGCTATTTAAGGGCTCAATTAGTAGAGCCAGAGAAGATGTACAATGCTGGGGGCAGGAGTTTATTTGAGTGCTCTTATGTGTATGAAAAGCTGCACATTAGGACGGACTTATTAAGGTTATCTAATACGCATGCAATGTAAAGTTAGTGAGGCAGTCCAAAGAATTGGCAAACCTACCAGTGTGTCACGCTGTTTGATAGATTTGGTGCATGTTGGACTCCGTTTCCTTCCTTATACTACCTTTTGGATGGCATACTTTAGACCAGTTCATTGCACCTGGTGCAAAACCGTACCAAATCTGGTGCATTTTTAAACTCCTCAAATTTGGGCCTTCTCTTCTAGCGAACTGCAAAATCTCACTTCTTTTTGATGCAGATCTTTAACAAATTTGTCTGAAATAATTTTAGGACCCATTCACATGGGTATATTTTCTGTCCATATTCAGTCTGTGGTTTTTACTGACTGAATACAGACAGTACATGAATCTATTGAATTGGTGTATTCAGATGTGAGTTTTTATGTGGACTGATGTTGCTGCAATTTTTAACAGATTTTTACAAATTTTTTTTTAACGCGCATGTATTATTTTGGTCTGTGTTCATGGATCAAAATCCCCCATTAAACATATGGGTGCATAAAAAAACAGTAAACATGCATTAGCAATGTATCTGCATTCATTGCGTGTGTTTTTTTTTTTTTTTCTTTTACGCACCCTGTTTTATGTTGGTCATGACAAAACTGACATCACTTGTGCTTTCCTGCAGTTTTTTTCTTCCCATGTGAATAACTGATGACACATGGATGCAATATTAACATAAAAACCTGCAACTATGCAGCACAGATGCACATACACTCTCAGGTGTTTCACAAACCAAAATTGCATATGCCCAAATGCACAGATTTTTACTTTTGCAGAATTTGGACCCCTATATACACAGGTCCTCATAGAGCCTATATACTATACACAGATCTAGCATGCGCCAAACTAATGGTTGGCATTCTAGGCCTTTTATTTTTTTTAATGCACTATCGTTTAGCGCATTAACCTATTTGCATAACAGTTAATGACTGTTGGCTACACAAATAGTGTAAGCCCATTACATTAGCAATGTAGTGTGCTGTGATGGTAAAGTTCTAAAGTGCGGAGTCTGTAGTTGTACATTTATAGGAATATTGCTTCACTGGTAATGGGTAGAAGTGTAATACCAAGGTTCTGATTCTAAATTTGTAGGGCCAGGGTAGGGGATTCAACATGTGCTCAACCATCTTTGGTCACAAAAGTTCATGAAAGCCAAACTTGATGGTTGGACAATCAATAATTTACTAAAAAAAAAACCTCCTCAACCTCAGGTGCCTCCATCAGCCTCTGCGACACAATGTTCATTTATTTGTACAAGGAAATGTAAAGGCAAAAGCAATGTTTTTTTCTTTTTTGATGAATCTATAAATCATTTGCAACACCCCAGAGGGGTGACCCTGGGCACCTGGCTAATGTGAAGAGCTGGGAGGAATAAGTGCTGGCTTGTCATGGCTGCACTTACCAGGGTCTGATCCCGGAGGGATGACACGCAGCCAAGGCCAGTGTAGGATTGCAGGCCATCTTTGACACCCCTATGATAGGGAATGCCAATAAATGGTATGCTAGGCAGCAAAGAAATGAACACAGAGACTTATGTATAGTACCTCGGGTCCTCAGGAACAGTTAGTGCCCGGTATAACTTTTACTGGAATGATAAACTTTTACAACAGGTAATGCAGGTACAATTTACTTTGAGTAACAGCAGGCTATAGCGAAGAGGTAGGGAGGATACACAGGATGAATACAGTGCTACAGTCCACGTTATCTGTATGTCACCAGTCCAGGATTGGGAGCAATCCAGAGGAGGAAGGGGGGTATGGGTCACTCCGCAGACTCTCTGGCAGACAATAATTGACAAGAAGGCTTAGACAATAAACATCCCGCACAGCAGGCGCATGGGTGTGACAAAGTAAAGTACCTCTGTGCAGTGATCCTAACTATAGACGGCTGCACAGCAAAAGCCTGTAGTGTGAACTGGTACCTCGTTTAGAACTTTTGGAGGGGTGTTTTTTTCTCTCTCTGATGGGACTCACTTCTTCACATTCATACTCCAAACGCTATGGGATATCGCTCCTCTTCCTCCATCTTCACCTACATGGAAGCTGAAGGTGCTTCCATGTGGCTCTGTGTTAGAACTCTCTCCTCCTGAGGATGGACTCCTTTCCCGCTCTCAATCACTCCTATTTATACCTTCTCTTATACCACATGACAAGACAAACTGATACATGTACATACAGACAGTGATTTTATTAACGTTAACCTCTCAAGCGCTGCAGCTGTGTAACACACACACTGGATATGACAGGACAAGCTTTTCACAGTGCATCTACATAGGACAAAACATGTATGACATTTATGGAGGGGACCAGGATGGTGTTCTGGGCCACTACACATTCCCTAGGAATCCTCTAAGGTAGAGGAGGAACTGTTAGTGCCAGTGGCATAGCTATGGATTCAGAACATAGGAGGGGAGACATCCTGGGTAGGCCCCAATCTTGGTAATGCATGTTTACAGCTGCAAAGGCACATTTTAATCATTGCGGTTATATTGTATAAAGATTGATGATATGACTATATAGTGATATATACAAATTCTACACAGGCACTCTACAATCCATGTAAGTAATTATAGTATAGCTATATGCAATAACTCATATGTGACATCCTGACTGGAGTCATTCAATTCTCCCCATCTTTTCCATCCAGCCCAGACCACCATGAAGACTTTTTTGAGTCACAACCTGTTTCTGCAAAGTTTCCAACACATCTCTTTGGCCCCTCATTTTTCCATCACCCCAACAACCATTATCCAACTTATACAAACTCTCCATCATGCTCTTATCCCCAATTCTGGGTCTATTGTGGGCCCATCTATTTCTAATACTGTTCCTGCTATGTGGTACAGTGCCTCCCAAATGTACTGTACTTAAGAAGTAATGTTGTCATAATCATAACCCGACAAAATATAGTGCAATCAAAAAGAGACCCTGAAAATAACAGTACCAAACAGTGCCTGATTGCGTTAGACAGACTTATGCAATAGAAAAAATGAATCTTATACTTTGTCCTGGCGAGCATAGATTCCTTTACTGGTCTGGCACAGGCAGAGCAATGCAATGGGACTCTATCTCATCTGAAATCTTGTCATTCCTGTAGCCTGCAGACCTAATGTGATCTGCTACCTACAGTTCAGAGAATGGTAAGGCAGGGAGCTTGGGACACCATTCCCTAATATAGGTTTCAAATGTAACCCTGAAAACAATAGTGCCAAACAGATGGCACCCTATATTGTTTCACAGACAGTAATAGAGCCATGTTTTGGACCTCATAGATTAATAGTGATGATCTCAGTGCTCCACATAATAATGATGTCCTTTTTGTGCCCCCGCATAGTTAAAAATGTAGCACTTATCTAATCCTCCCAAGCACAGTCTTGTTCTAGCCCAGCCATTTACTTCAAAATATCCCATCCAAGGTCTCGACATTCCTGTATGTTGCAGGCCTAAAGTGGCTACAGGTCAGATAAGTGGTAGGGCTGTTATACTGTGCCCCACACAGTAATAATAATAATACCCCTCTTGTACCCTGAGACAGTAATAATGTCCACCACTGTACCCTTTATCAAGTAATACGGCTCTACTAAAAGTGATACCTCCCAAATGCCTCTTTGATGGTAATAATGCCATTGAGGGCCCCCTTAAAAATAATTGTACCTAATGTGTCTCCTTACAAAGATTAGTGCCCCAAAATATCTCATTTAAAGGTGCACCAAATGCCCCTTTTTACTTCTAATAGTGTCCCAAGCACTCTTACAAATTATAGTGCCTCCCAAGTTTCCACTTACAGGTACGATAGCCCTCAAGTGCTGCCTTACAAGTAGTAATGTTCCCGAGTGCCTCAGACAATAGAAAAGCAATAGAAAAAATAAAATAAAACTTGCTTACCAACTCCTGAAGACCGCTCTTCAGGCTCAGCACAGGCAACATGATGCAATGACGTCATTGTGTAATCTTCATTGAGATGCTGAGGACACATCCAAGATCTCAGAATTCCTGTAGGCTGCAGACTTAAGGCAACATGTGGCCTACAAGTCAGAATAGTACAGAATGGAGCCTAGGGATCTCCTCTTCACCATAGGTTTCAACTGCATTGGCGTCCTGCAAACCCCAGTATGGTCCAATATAGGGTTTGCTTGGGGTTCGGGACCTTGGTGGGCCTCACCAAGCGAGTGGGCCAAGAGCAGCTGTCTCTTTTGCTTCCCTCACTAAGTACTCCTCTGGTTAAGCCCCATCAGGATCCAGGACATGAATGCAACTGCAACTTCTGAAACCCCTAAAGACATTCTCACGGTAGTTTTTAAACTCTAAGGTTACCTTTACACAGGCGAGTGCGATATCGGGTCGAGAAACCTGACCCAATATCACGCTTGGCAATGTGCATTTTCATGCAAAAACACCTTGCATGACTTCTTTGAAATTGCGATCCTCCATTGCTTGTTTCACACACATTGGGAGTACCAGCAAGTATTTCCCATTGATTTCAAAGGGAAACATCACACCGCACTCGTGCGCACATCGGACGGTATGTAATGTGTTTGACTGCCCCATTGAAATCAATGGGTGATGCGTTCCAAGGGAGGTGAAAAAATAGGTCATGCAGTGATTTTCTTTACCTAGCAGCATCGCTGTGAGGGTTAAAGTCAGCCATGTTTATGACTGCATTTAAAAAAATGGAGTTCATATTTGCTTGTTTCACAGCGCACAAAACTCGGGCTCATGTAGATGTAGCCTTATGGGAATATATGTTAAAACATTTTTATAATATGAAGTCATTAAGAAACATATCACATTTATCTGTTGCTTATGCTTATGATTCAGTGTGTAGACAGCTTTGTAAACCCTGAATTAATTTGCATGTTATTTAGTTACACTAAGTGAATCCCTTGATAAACACAGTCATTTAGAACATATTTACAAATGTATTTCTGATATGCCGTTGTAAATATGGATATTGCATTTCTGGATTTGTACACTCTTTAAAAGTAAACAGATCAGGATTAATGCTGCCGTATCAGCAATGCAGTCTGATATGGAGAAAGCAGTTTCTGCAATTACGGGATTATCCATCCACAGACATTCCTCTCCATATGCATTGTTGAGAGACGCTAGCTGAACATCACAAGTAATGGACAGAAACGTTTTCTTGATGATGCTTGATAAGTCAAAAAGCAGCTTAACTAGCTTTCAGGGAAAATTCCAGTTTACCTTCATTAGCACTACCCCAATTGATACCAGCATGGTGCAGAATCCTGAGGTTGCATTATCATAGCCTCCAGAAGTAACGAAAATAAAAATAGAAAAAAAATCTTGCATACACTTTTTGAATTTTTTAAAGTTTGTTAATGCTTATATTACGGATGTTCATAATATATTCAAGCAATGTTTCGGGCAATAGAACTCTTTATGAACTCTTTGAAGTTGATAAATATCTGTCCGGCATAGAATAATAGAAATACAATTCCTACAGGGGCTAGTGGTTGAGTCTAACAGATGATACTGGTGGATTATAAAAGGGGACAATCAGTATCATTGGATAGACTCAACCACCAGCCACTCCAGGAAATGTACTTTCATTATTCTACGCCTAAGGCTAAATTTGCACTTGCTAACATGCAGTTTTCATGCCAAAGCAAGGTGTTTAGCATTAAAAATTGGCATCCTCAGGTGTGTGCTTTTCATGCGCGTCAGAGGATCTAAAGTGTTATGGCTATGCTTTAAAATAGTAAAAAAAAATCAATACTCATGGCTCTTCCAGGTATTAATTTTTTTTAAAGTAAGATAACCCCATTAAGGACATAATTAGCATCACTTCAAACTCAATTTTAATTTTGCTTTAGATGGCCCTTACTCCCAAACCTTTAGGTATTTATCAGGACTGCCATCAGTACCTCCCAACCTATATCTTGTACTCCTTTTGTTGTACTCCTGGGAAATAGCATACTCTTTTACAAGATATAATTTAGGTTACCTCCTTTGCCATTCACAGTGACTTATGGATCTATAGTTTACATATCAATATTTGGCAGATTCTTGTAGAATTGGGAAACACATGGATTGTGTAGTTCCCCCTATATAAAACAGAAGCAATGTATGCATATTACTAATTGGGGTGTTAAACAGGTCATATTTGATGACTAATAGGGGGCACGTAAGATCTAACAAATGAAGGTGGGTCCCTTTCTGGACTCTTTTGTCTAGATCCCAATGCCACCTAATGGCAGCTCTGTTAATAGCTAATCATGTTCAAATACATGCAATAGGTTTTAAATAGTAATGCTTAGTAACCATAGTATGTTAGGCTGAAAAAAAGACATTTGTCTTCAGCCTACTACCCCTGAACATTGACCCAGAGGAAGACAAAATACCCCAATGAAGTAGAAGTCAATTTTCCTTATTTTAGGAAAAAATACTCTCTGGATCAACAGCCCCCTTGAAGTACCCAGTGACTATAACATGTGATATTACACTTAAGAAAAGCGTCCAGGCCCCTCTTGAACTTTTTTAGTGAGTTCGCCATCACCACAGCCTCGGGCAGAAAATTCCATAGTCCCACTGCTCTTACAGCACAGAACTCACTTCTACAGTATATTGGTGTAGAAAGCTTCTTTCCACTAGATGTAAAGGATGCCCCCTTGTTGCAGTTGCAGTCATTAGTATAAATAGAGAATGGAAGAAATCTCTGTATTGTCCCCTGATATATTCATATATAGTTATTAGGTTAACCTTCAGCTATTTTTTTTCCAAACAAAACAACCCCAATTTTGATACCCAACTTCTCTGGGTATTGCCGTCTGCCTGTTTTCATTAGTTGTCTGTCTGAGTACCAATGCCTAAAACTATACACAATTTTTTGTGTAGTCTGACCTGTGACATGTAAAGAAGAACCATATCTTGTCATGTGCCCTAGAGCCCTAGACCTCTTTTGTTGCACCTCATGATCCTACTTGCCTTGGCAGAAGCTGCCTGACACTGGTTGCTCCAGGTATTGTTAATTAAATCTCCAAGTCCTTTTCCATGTCCGTTTTGTCCAATGGTTTCCTATTAGGTATGAGCGAGCCTACTCGGCCACGCCCCTTTTTCGCCCGAGTACCACGATTTTCGAGTACTTCTGTACTCGGGCGAAAAGATTCGGGGGGCCCTGTGGGTGAGTGGGGGGTTGCAGCGGGGAGTGGGTGGGGGGGGGAGAAGGAGAGAGAGAGGGCTCCCCCCTGTTCCCTGCTGCTGCCCCCCCGGCGCCCCCCGAATCTTTGTACTGAAGTACTCGAAAATCGCGGTGCTCGATCGAGTAATTACTCGAAACGAGTAGGTTTGCTCATCTCTATTTCCTATTTACTGTGTAATGATGACATGTATTTCTCCTGCCCGTGTGCATAACCTTACATTTGTCAGTGTTAAACCTCATTTGTCACTTTTCTGCCCAACCCCTTGATAGCAAAATTACCTCTTTAGGTATATTTTGGGTGTTCCAAATCTTATAAAAGAACACAAAATGGAGTACTCCTTGAACTGAATGACCACACTTGTTCTATTAGTGTAAGCAAGCAAGTTCTTCTAGTTTATTCCAGTAGCAAGCAGAAATATATACAAAGGACATTTGCAATGAGACTTGGCCATGCCTCACTTGTATTAATTATAATTTTTTTAATAATTCATTTATCATTGGTTAATAGGAACAAACACTTGAATATGGTGTGCTGTGTTATCAGTTTGCTCACTACTTGTATGTTTTACGATCCACTGCTTGCTCAAGTGGGTTTACCTGCCCCCGGTCCGGGCTTAAGCAATAAGAAATTTCATGCAAGGAAAAAGTGTAATCCACGCTTGCTTGAAGAGTAAAATTGATAATCTTCCTTTATTATGGTAACTGACGAAGGCTCTGTGCAGCCGATACGCATCTGGTTAGAGATGTGTATACCTGACAATTTTAAACATGATTAAATAAAGGAAGATTATCAATTTAACTCTTCAAGCAAGATAATTCCTCATTGGTTATTAAGACTAAACAAGAGCAGTGACTTGTCAGTTGTCAGGCAGACTTCAGGCCAAATGAAACTACCGGTAGTTCTCATAAGATTTCTACTCATGAGCTCCAGGCTTATAACATTCAAGGTTGTGTAGTCTGTTTCCGTTGTCTCCAGAGACAGAACAGAATAGGATGCTCTGACCAAGCAAGATTATACAGAGATGTAATATCTGCAAAGTTCTTAAAGGAAAAAAGAAAATATAATATGCAGAAGCATAAAAAATATATACAATACAAGACGCAAAATAGAAACGATACAAAACACAAAGTAGATACCTTCATTGCTCTAACACCCTCAATTTATCCAGATACATTTGCAACCATATACTATCCTCTTCATGTTGATTACTTTACATAGTTTTGTAATGTCTGCAAATATGTATATTTACTGTACAATCCATCAACAGTGTTAACAAATATATTAAAAAGAATATGGCCCAGTACTGTCCCTGTGGTATCCCACTAGTAATAGAGACTCAACCAGAGTATGTACCATTAATAACCCTCTGCTTTCTATCATTGAGACTGTTACTTACCCACTTACACACATTCTTGCCCAGATCGGGGATTCTCATTTTATACCAACCTTTTATGCAGTTATTTAGTTATTTTCATTAAGATACGCCATATTAGCAACGCTTAGAAACCCTTCAAACATTTTACCTATCATAAAAGTTAGACTTACCAGTCTTAATTTCCAGGTTCATGTTTTTAATATCGGCATCACATTTGCTATGCGCCAATCCAGTGGAACAGACCCTGTGACTATAGAGCCCTAAAATATAAGATACCAACGGTCTGACTATGACATTACTTATTTCCATTAGAACTAGGGTATTTATATCATGGGGACCTAGAGATTTTTCTATTTTAATCTTTTTAAGGTGGCTCTGTACTTTTTCCTGGTTTATACTGGTGACATTTTATCAAGAGTTCACTTTTTATCACTCTGTATTTCATTTAGAGATTTCAAAATACTCGAGGACCTGCCCGCTCGTCAGAAAAGATTCGGGTGCCAGCGGGGGTGAGCGGTGGGTTGCGGGAGTGAGCAGAGGGGAGAGAGAGATCTCCCCCCCTTCTCCCTGCCAGCACCCAAATCTTTTCTGACAAGCAGGGAGGTACTCAAAGGACGATACTTGCTAGAGTATTTTCCCTTAATGAGTATGCTCGCTCATCTCTATTTCATCTGACATTTCATTGTTCTGGTGAAAAAACTATTTAATAGATTTGCTTTCTGATCATCACCCTCTATTTTTTTCCTCATTACTTTTTAAAGGGTCAACACCTTTTGCTTTAATCTTTTTGCTATTTATATGCTTGAGCAGTTTAGGGTTGGTTTTACTCTTTTCTTAGCAGTGATTCTCTCTGTATTCACCTTTTCTGCTTTTATTTGCTTTTTTAATGCTTTTTACTACCTTCTTGTTTTTAATAGTTTAAATGCTTTCTTTTTTGCTGTTTATTGCCCTTTTTACATTTTTATTCAGTCACATTATTTTTCTCCTATTCCTAACCTTTTTATTCCTGTAAGGTATGAACTGACGATAGTGAGTATTTAAGATGCCTTTTGAAAATCCCACTTTTTGTCTATACTCATTTCTAAGGACACTGTCCCAGGCAATAAGATTAGGGGCATCTCTGAGCAGTTTGAACTTCGCCTTCCTAAAGCTTAGTTATTTTGTAGCTCCTCAATAAGACTCCCTGTTGAAAGAATTTATTAAAAGGAATTTATTATAATATGGTTGCTATTTAGACCCTGACCTGCACCTCTGTTGTTCTGTTATGTCTATTGGTTAATATTAAGTCCAAAATGACCATCCCTCTAGTTGGATACTGCACATGTTGGGAAAGGTAATTCTTTAGTTATTGGCAAAAACTCATTTCCTTTATGAATTCCGCAGGTTTCAGTTTCCCAGTTTATATCCAGATAGTTAAAGTCCCCTATAATAATCTTACTGTGATTTGAAGCTTCATCTATTTGCTTTAGTGATAGGTTATTTTTGGCTTCTGCGGTATTTGGTGGCATGTAGAAAACCCCTATCAGGATTTTTTTCTCTCTCCATAAATCTCCACCCATAGGGACTTTACTTGTTTATTTTCCTCACATTGATCTTCACGTAGTGTGGGTTTTAAACAGTATTCTACATAGCGACAAACCTTTCCATTGTTTTCAATCCCTTTTAAACAAACTATAACCCAGGTTTCAGTTATGTCAACTATCATCATTGCTTTCAGTTTGTCAAGCTTTTTGGTCAGATTTCCAACAGTCCACATACAGTTTAGAAAGCTTTTTGGATATTTTTTATATTAAGTCTATCCCTACTAACTGTTCTGACCGTTCTAACAGTACTAATCCGTCTCACCACTACACCCCCATTTCCAATACTTACTTTCAGATCACTGTCTACGCGATCTTCCCCTCTATCTCTCTAGTTGCCGTCCCTGCAACCTTCTAGCCATCTTCCTCATTGAGATGCAGCCCAATTCTGTTATTTATGTATTTACAGTCACATACAGACTGCTGTCAATCACTGATACGATGGCCCATTGGATTATTCAGCTCAGGGCTCTTTCCCACAGGTGCATATATGGCACGTGTTTACGCCTATTAAAAAACATTCGCACAGTGGCAGCGTTTAATCGCCTGAAAGGGTGTTTTCACGCTCACAGCCAGAGCTAGAATATGTTTTCTCACTCGTTCACACGACCAGTGTTGCAAGGGTGAGAATACGAGAAGTGTGAAGGGGCAGTATTCTGAAAATGGAAAGAAAAGTGTTAATCATTGTCCCCACCCACATAGCGTCGCTATGTAAAGGATGCACGTGTTCTCTCTTTCTCTCTTCTGCATTTTGTTCAGGTTGGGGCAGGCATTTTCATGGTGCTCGTGTCAGCAGCAAAGCAATGGAGGATTCTGAGAGCGAGGATTTGGTTGTCGATTGGCTTTTTCATCACCATTGTTCGCCGGGTGTGAAGCTTCTGTGAGGCTCACCGCCCTGGCCTGCCGCCTCCTCCGCGCAGTGCAGCATTCTTAAGAGCAGGAGGCGCATTTGGGTGCACCCCCTGCTCTAGGAGCACTAATGTGCAGGGCATTTCCTAGAGCTTTATGAGGGTCTGCAGCGCAGCCCAGATTAGTTTATTTTGTTTTGCCGCGCCTCAATTGTACAATTTGACATCCTTTTGCTGGCGGTGCGGCCATCACTGAGGCGGACTAACACAAATATGAGAGATTGTGATTGCTTTTGGATTTGTTTTTTTTTACAGCAGATTTCTATGCACAGTGCAATTTTGAATAGTTTCACTTCTGCCCAACCTAAACGCATGCGTTGTGAAACCTCTGTGTTTATTTGCCTTTTTTGGGGGGGGAGGGGTGTTTAAAAGCAGCACCAAACAAGTATTTGCGTTTTTGCTGTTAGCTACCAAATTCTGTGTGCCTCGGCCCTGCCCCAACATGACCGATTGCATCACTTCCCCCTTTGGGATTGGCTTTAGAATGCAATGTTTCCCTGGGGTTTTTGTTTGGAGAGGTGGATTTGCGTTGCAAAAGACCGTATGCTTCACCTTGTGCCTGCGACCCCACTTCGACGTGTGTCCTGTGTTCTCGTATGTCCGTTTTGTAGTTTTTGACACCCCCCTATAAGGTGACTTTCAAGCATCTGTCACCTGCATTGTGTTTTGCCCGAAGCAACAGGTCTTTTGTCCTTGGAGGTGCTGCAACGTTTTCACCTAATTGTTTGGACTAGTTAGGGGAACATGTCTCTACTTTCTGTACTCACTATGCTGTGGCTTTTTCCCTTATGTTCACAGATTCTTGGCTACTGGCAATTCGTATATTTCCCTGCATCATGAATTTCGTCGTGGAATTCCCACCATCGCCGTACTTGTTCCACAGACATGTACCTGCCTCTGGGAATGCCTTGTTTCAAGAGTAATGGTGACTCCAATGCAGCATGGATGGCATGAGATCACCTGTGGATTTTGGGAGACAGCGCAGTTTCCAAACTGCATTAGGGCCTTGGATGGAAAGCACATTCGTATCGGAAAGCCTCCACACTCTGGGTCCCAATGCTTCAATTATCGCCTCTTTTTTCAGTGGTTCTTTGGGCTGTTGCGGATAGCAATTATTGCTTCCGGGTACTTGATATTGTGGTCTATGGTATCGCTGCGGACACACGTCTTTAGTGCTTCCAGAATTAGTAGACGACTTTGTTCTCGCAGTGATTCAACGTCACGTGATAATAGAAAACTAACGGTTGTGTGTGGACCCCTCTCCTCTGTAAGAGATACCGCATGCCTGGGCCTAAAGCACTAGCGAGCTTTCCTTAAAGATTTACGCCATTCGTGGCGATGCGCCCAAGCGGCAAATTCGCAGTGAACAAATCAAGAAGTCAATTTGCCAAAAGCACATTTCTGAGTTTGCTAAGATAGACAGGGTCGCAAGGGAACACCTTGTCTTGCTGCTGTTCTGCAAGCCCTCTGGGGGCAGCGCTAGTATACAGATCATCACTATTGTCATTTCTTGGAGCACAGAGGGGAATTGAGTAGTGGCCGATGGAAAATATTAAGTACATTGGCGCTTTGAACCCAATTTTGCCTGGCATTAGCAAATGTTCAGGAGGTGGCAAAGTGTTCTAATTAGCAGGTGATGTGATTTCACAAATTAATAAATGGAGCTTTGCCAGCGTCCCGGAAAAGTGAGCAAATTCAGCTGATGGAAGTGGATGTTTACAGTCACATTGACTGTATTTTAACAACAAGAGCTGGGGATCTGCAACATTGGTGCGTATAAGCTCTAAATTTCACGTTGCCGGTGTATTTACACACCATATATTCGCCCGTGTGAACGGCTGCATTGGAACCCAAAACGTGCCGTATATGCACTCATGGGAATGAAGCCTCAGAATGTTTCCATACAACTATATATTAATCTGCTCAGCTCCTCCTGATCTATAACATGATGCCTGCAGTTTGGACAGCATGTTCGAGCTGACAGATTCCCTTTAAATCTAAGTACATAGCTTTGACACCTGATAGCCTTCAAGAAACAGCTTCTGAATCCATAACAAGTTAAAATCCTCTCGTCTAAGAATTACAGTATATTTTTCATATACAGAGAAATAAAAAGCCAGAATTCCAGTTCCAAGCTCCTTCCAATTATCATATTGACTTTAGTATGTAAGAAAAGGTCAATTTTCAGACTGTAAAGCATCAATTTAATAATATTATTGCATCTCCGAACAGCTGCTTATGTGGCTTGCCTACGGAAAATGACTGGAGATAAGGGAAACTGCTAAGAGTCAGCAAATTTTGATCAATGAGAGAGCAAAAATAGATTCCTTGTGTTAAAATGTAGTACAATAGTGATATATGGGTACTGTTAGCAAGGCTTTAGGTCAAAAGTACAACTAGACACCAAAACGAAAATTTTCAAATACAAGACAAAGTAAGCCATATACAGAAAATTCCTGACCGTTTAGCTGACGTTTCAGTTCAATTCTGTCACAAAGTAAATTATCTCCCAGCTCTGTTATAGGCTTATAAGTCAACCACAATAGAGGGACTAGAATTGATTTGCTTTGTTCAAAATGTACAGCAAATCTTTTTTTTTCTTGGAGATTACACGGCAAAGAGATATTTTAAAAATAATATAGTGTTCAATAATTCTATTCAAAGACAGCCAAGGATGCAGTTTTGCAAACGCCTGACTTGAGTTTAAGAAAAATCTATTTCCATAGATGGCAGATGGAGAAGAAAAGTCGTGGACAACCAAGTCTTTAATCTACATGGAGATGTATGACAAAATCATACTTTCTCATCAGTACTATATAGTATGGTGCAACTACAGGTAAGGGTATGTTCCCACTACATTCCAGCTTCCATCCAAGCTTTCTGTCCTAAGTTATGGCATAGCTTCAACAGCAGGTTTCTGTTTTTTTTCCAGCATTATGTGCGCCCCTAAAAAAGCATGCTGGACCACGTTATACTTTTCGGCTAAAAATGCCAGAAATTTGTTGAAATGGGGGCCTGTTTGTCTGTTACAGAGCTTTTTTAGAATGACCTTTATTGTCACGGTGTCGACTGTGTGTTGACTTCCGGGTTGGTGATACACAGCTGGGGTAACATCACTAAGTCAGCACAGAACAATGTGTTGCACTAGAAGCACATGTCCAGTATCATTCTGTGCTGGATGATGAGGGAGTGGCATCTTCCTCTGGTTCCAGCGCTGTTAGGCTGACTGGGCTGGAATACAACTACTAGTTTCCATATAAGGGTATTTAAATGGGCCCTTTGGTGGTAGGGATGCCAGTTATACATTCTGTGTACTAGCCATCATGCTGTGCCAGTGCTTTCTGTGTTATAGTGCTCAGTGGTCTGCATTCAGTAGTTCTATTAGAGTTTAGCTCTGTACTTTGGCCCTCAAAGTCTCCATGGATTAATGTTTTAGTACTAGGTGTTGGCAGTGAACCTCAGACTGGTTCTTGGCTTCTCTCCTGAAGTGCGGGTTGGGTGCTCCGCTTGAGGGGCCCATCTGCTTTGAGTGGTTCCCGTAAATTAGGTCAGCCTTTTTACAGTTCCTCTTTACAGTTTGCTTAAGTCATCTGTTACATAGCAAAGATCCTGGTTACCTGCCTAATTTTAACTACTTGTACCAGATATGACAAGTAGCTTCCATCCAGGTGTTCCATCCTATTCTATTTTTGAGATTTGGGACATAACACGGGGCAGAACCTTTGACCAGAAGCTCATATACGGTGTGAGCTTAGCTCAACTTGGGCATGTAATAGGAATGCAACAGTGACAATTGCTATGGGGTAGTGATGAGTGATTAGTGGAATAATCGGTTTGTGTTGATATTGGGCCAATTTCACGATAATCATTGTAGCTAAGGACAGTTGATTATGACTCTTATTAAAGTCAAAGTGAGTAAAAATTGGGTTCCTTAATTTTCCCTTCCAGAAGGTCCCCAATACAACTTAAGACACCCAAATTGCATGATAAAACAGCCACACATCCGAGGAACACTCTGTCCCTTCCATAAATTTGTCAATATAGTGTACAGTGGTGTAGGGTTAATCATAGCACAGAGGTGTCACTGAAAACAAAAGTCCCAAATAGGGTCTACTAGATCGAAAGTTACACCAGGAAACACAGTAGGTGTGCCATTTGTTTAAAATCAATGTCATCCATTTTACAAGAAGAAATTCTGCAAGGAGAACACAACACTCAAGCACGGACCTACAGGTGTGCTGCTTGTTTTAAAACAATATCAGAATTTCTCCTTTGCAAATTTTAACAGTAGAACAGCCACACACAGGCTTGCTCAATGGACAAGCTGTAGAGCTACAGTTTGCTATGCTTTAGAAAATGTTTGTTTTAGGAGGCAGAAACATGGCAGAAGCAGGAAAAAGAGAGCAGCAGCAGTAATTCCACTATCCCCACCAGCAGCAGGAGCACATTGAGGGCAGAGTGTGCTGCTTGTGGAAACCTGAGAGCTGTAGCTCCATATCTCCATTTTGACACATTTCATTTTGGGGGAAGTAGGAGCAGAAAAGCAGCACTAACACCAGCAGGAGGGGACAGACGAGAATGAATTTCCCACAACTCTTGGTGTTACCATGATATGTGGAGCACCACTTTAAGCTTCATGCTTGACCTACAGGGCATTAACCCAGTGTGCTGCTAGGGATATGTAACCCCTCTAGCTCTGCTTGATTGACCAGTTGCCCATGGTCAGGTGCACCCTGCCACTGACATTGATTATGTGTCCCTGCACTGAAGAACACTCACATGATGGTGCAGGGCAGGAATGGCTTTTTCAGCAAAGAAATGGCTGCTGCGCATTTGGTTCTGTGGGTTAGTATGGAGCATGACATTATGGAAGGTGTTTGTTTCCATTGCCTTGAAGGACAACTTTTCCATTCCAAGCAGATGTGCAATGCTAGCGTTCAGATTCTGTACTCATGCATTTGTTGGGGTGGTATTTTTTTTCACATGGCTGCGGGGTGGAGGGCTGGCTGCTAATTTGGGACATGCTGGAATATGGGGTAGATGTCAATGTCAGTGAAGGTGGTGGTGGTGGCAGCTCATCTGCTTTGCATTAACCAGTCCTAGCTCTGAAACCTGTAATCCAATTATCAATTACGGAGGAGAGGCCTGCAGCAGGCATGCTACTGCTGCTACATAAAACTGCTTCTCTGTGCTCAGTCTATTTCATAAACTGGACGTGGAGGAGCTACAGCAGCAGAAGAATGAGCAGGAGGAGTGATTCTTTGCACTCTGGCACTGGTAGACTCTCAAAGGCAGGGGGTGGTGGGAGTTCATGTGACTGTTTATGCACATTGTGTTGAGGTTGTTTACATTCTTGCAGCATATTAAACTATTACTGCAGATCTTACAAATGACCATTATTCTGTCATCACATACAATTTCAAAGAGTGTCCAGACTGCACAAGTCCTGTGAGCAGACTTAGCAGCAGAAACATTAAGCCCACAGCTAAGGGTGGTTGCATTACCCTTTTTGTTTTTCTGCAACACCCAACATGCTGCCTTGGCAGGGTGCTATCCTACGATGTCCAACTCCTACCCGAGCCCCTGTGAACTGCTATGATGCCCCTGCCTATCCATGTTAGATTGAGTACTTCATCCTGTTCTGCCTTTTCTTCATTGTCCTCCTTCTGAATGGACTCTGTCACAGTGAGCACTGGGAGCTGGCACCTCTATTTCCACATCCTCCTGTGTACACATTACATGTGGAGAGCAGACTGCATGCACTGACTGACTATCTTCCTCTTCATCAAAATAAAATGATTGTACATCAGTGCATTCAATCTCTTGGTCTTCTCCTTCCAGTTGTTTGGGCTGTGTGGTTGAAATCCATGACATTGAATGATCAAATAGCTCCTTAGACTAATCTATGTGGACTGCTTTGGAGGGTGCAGAGGATTTGGCACAGGGTGAAGTAGAAAGGGGACTCTCATGTGCGACTGGTGCAGACTGACAAAAGGAAGAAAGAGGGTTTGATGGTACCTAGCACATACAATCCATACCATCTGCAGGCAAGAACAGAATATGCCCTTCTTCCACATATCCAGTATAGACTTGGGGGTGCTTCCTAATGCACAAAAGCAGATTATCCCATGTTATCCCTTTAGGGAACATGGCTTAATTCTGCACATCGGAACTATTAGGGTGTCCTTTTGAGAGTTGATCACATTCTCACTTCTGTCATAATGTCATGCATTTTATCGGCAGGCCCCGTACCATAGAACCTGGGTTCTTACCTGGTCACTCCCCTTCACTCTGGTCTCCTGAGTCTCCTCGGGTCACTTGGCACGGTGAAATGCCAGTGTGGACTCACAAGAAAAGGACTCCTTTTCTTTATGTAATGTATTCTTTGGCACCAAAGGGCAGTAGTCACTCCTGGGAGTCCAGCCACAGTAATCACCTTCTCTCCCCCAGAGATTTATTCTAATTCGGGATGAAGAAACCAGAGCAAATCCTTAATCAGGAAGCAAGGTTTATTACGTGCACACAGACTCAGTGGATCTATATCGAAAAGACTGAGTCCCTATCATTATATCATCATAGGCTATTACTCATGGCCGAGCATTATTGCCTTTTAAGTATGTGGTCCTTGCAGTGGGTCCATAGGTGACTATAGAGACCTATTTTTGATCGGCAGGTTCTTTCACAGTGGGGACATCTGTTTCTAAGTGGGATACAGTCCTGGCAAGGGTTGGCTTGACATGCTTTCCTCTTGATACATTTCATCCTCCATTTGTGCCTCTTCGAAATTCACAATGCTGTTGGTAACGAATGACCCCGAAATTGAGTGCCAGGGCTTACCAGTTCTAAATGTCTATGCCACAGTTTTAAAAGTTAGCTTTAAGCCCTTTTCTACATCTTTTTTGTTGTCCACCAACATTCTGTTTTCCATTCTCCAGTTTGAGAGTATAGTAATTGCTTTGGGATATGGTAATTGGGAATTCACACAAGGTGGCCACTCCAGCGAAGTTGTTGGTAAAGGATCATCACTTCAATGCTGGTGGTCTTTACTTCTTCCTGTATGCTAATATCTGTCTGCCTGTCTTCCCAAGAGATTTGCAGAATTTTTCAAAGGCAACACTGATGGAATTGTTCCAGAAGTTGAGAGTGATGTTTGCAGGCAAGGACTGCAAGATACAAGGGGCCTTGCCGAGGCTTGCAGCTTAAGTTCATTGGCCAATGTACAAACTAACACCTCACATTTATATTCAGCTTATTATCTGCTCTTAGTGTTTGCATTGTGGCTGCTGTATGCTGTGTATTCTGGCTCTGTGTTACAGGGAGGGGTATGTTACGATCGTGTGGACAAACTAAGCACGGGGACCACATGATCGTAACCAAAGGAGTACTGGGTACACACATGGGTATCAGGCAACTGGCCCTGTGCTACTGGAGGATGACAAGGCCCTACCTAAGTGGGGACATTGCCCCAATAAGGGCAGCCCAGCCCTAGCTGATCCTAGGAGCCGCGCACCAGAACAGGACGCCTTCACATGCCACATGACAGGGACTGAACAACAGGACACAGAGCCAGAATACACAGCCTACAACAACCACAATGCAAACACTAATAGCAGATGATAAGCTGAATATAAATGCGAGGTGTTAGTTCGTACTTTGGCCAATAAACTTAAGCTGCAAGCCCCGGCAAGGCCCCTCGTATCTTGCAGTCCCTACACTTGCAATACACATCTATTAGAGGTCCTTAGGGGCCAACCTAGCGCAGACATAGCAAACAAACTCAGCAGACCAAACTGACACAAAATAAACGTACAAACGGACATGAACAGCAAGGCACAGATCACACAGCAAGCTGCAACAAAACACAGATAGCAGGTCACCGGACACATGTCACAGATACATGCAAACAGTGCAAGACCAGCTTCAGACTGACCAGGAGCTGGGTTTATATGTGAGCACAGACCTAGGGGATTGGCTAGCAGGAAGTACCATACCCAGCCAGCTCAATCATTAACCCTGAGAGTGCCGTGCTGCTGGAAACACAGTAGTACAACATGTCTCAGCAGCACACATAACAGTTGGCATCTCTTTCCCATATTTGGAAGGCTTTTCTTTTCTTATCGATTTAGTTGTTGAATCTCGTTATCATTTTTTATCAAACCATTCGTGATGTTTCTTATCCAATGATTTTTTTCACAGTTTATAATGATGATTTTCAGTTTATTCCAATGTTCTTCAACATTTTCAGGGTATTCCATAGATAGATGATATTTGAGTATTGCTTGGAGAAGGGTTCATTCAGAGGGTTCATTTTATGTTTGCATGACACCGGGCAGTTATATTACATAGGGGTGCCAATCCTTTGGAACTTAGCATTAAATAATCATGTTGTGACCCCATTACCTTTCCTATTTAGGACCTAAAGAATGCTCTTGCCAAATTTCATGTTTGTTCGACAACGGGATGTTAGAAAATTTGTCGCCAGTCAGTTAGTGAGGGCTTTCACTATATAATAATATAATACACATATGCTTTATTTAGTGTTATCTTACACAGATTGATAGTCATGTACTCCATCTTTGCTGGTTACTTTAGGGAACTTTACATATTTCCACAGGAAAAAGTCAGTGTAGTAGTCCAATTTTTAATTCATTAAAAAAGACGACAAAGTATATTACTATATCTTTAATACAATATATAATCATTCAGAGGTATAAACTCAAAACTAATGCATCATTAGCAATTGATTTTGTTAAATCAATTACTAGTAAAGGCAGTAGGTGACACTGTATATTTTTTTCAGTTCTTGTAGATAGTTCACACAGGGTGAATAACATTTCTTTACAATCTGCATATTTTAGCAACAACAAACCATTATTGGTATCATGTGTGGATGTTATTGTTGAATGTAAACAATCTAGCCAAAGACAAACTGCTAAACAAATGGGCACAGCTGGTAGGTTATATAGCTGACAGACATTGTCTGTTTGGCTTCCTCATTGGCCTTTCATTCTCTCAGGGTCATTTTGCAGCTGTTTAGACTATATATTGGTAACACAAAGGCATTTATGAGAGTTGTAAGCAGAACTGATTGTACACACTGACAGGTTGGGTTACGTACTATCGATTAAATGCTTTGTTAAGCAATACCCCTACAGATGTCAACATTGTTCATGTCCCATTAATAACCAGGTTTAGCTATGCCGGGAAATCCGTTTGCAGCTTTATACAGTAGGTCATGCTACCAAGATCAGATGCAGAGATAGTTATAGCTGATGTGAGAAGAATCATCAGTTTGGAATGCAATTAAGATATCAGATACAGGAAGTGTATGAAGACATTTACCTACTTTAACTACAACTAATAGTAGATGATGTCTAAGGGCTTATTCAAATGACAATAGGTGCACATACACTTGCTGCAGTGCAACATATTTGCATATTAACGAGGTTCAATGAGGTAATTTATGCATGTTCTGCACTTTTTGCATACTTAGGCTGCATTTACACAAGTGTATATTGGCCATGTTTTAACGCCCGGCTGATATACGCTGCCCCTCTGATGCATCAGTTTACATGGGTGTATTTTCGTGGCATGAAAGCGCCCGTCCAGGCGCTTTTATGCCGCCGCCGGCTGCATATACACCTATAGGAGCCTATGACAACTGCCGGAGGTGGGAGGGTAACAGTGTGACTGCTAAACTCCCCCCTTGCCAGCTGTTTGCAATTGGAGGGGGCGGAGGCAGAGATAGTTGCTAAGCCCCCTCCCTGCCCAACCCCCTCCCATTGCTGGCTGTGACAAGGGGCGGAACTTAGTAGACTAGCTCCCGCGCCATCCTGCCTCCTCCATTTCTGAGAGACAGCAAGGGTTAGGGAAGGGGAAGACTCCCCCGCCAAACGACATTGCAGGCTTGGCATATATGCGCTGGGCCAGGGCCGTCTGAACGGGCATACCAACGTTAGATTTGTGCGCCTGTTCATGTGTTTTTACATCGCCGGTGGGCAAACGTAAAAATGCTGACGACCAAGTGAATAAACCCTTAGGGCCAGTTCGCAGGCACATGTGACAAACCATTTCATAAGTTAGGGTTCTTTTACACCTAGCTATAATGGTTCACCCAAGTGAGCAAGCAAGTGATATCGGTGTTTTTCTTCAATCAAGCGGTCAGTTTAAACACACAGATAAATTGTTTTTTTTTCTTTTAGTTTTTTTACAGGTCCGTTCAGTCTGCTGTACCAGTGAATGAGAGACTGAACAATCTGTGTTTTAAACCAAACAATTAGCGACTGAGCCAACGATTTTGATGATTGCAGGAAATGAATGATGAATTCTTGTTTATTCATTGGCCGTGTTTACACTGAACGATTATTCAATTTCAAACAATCCAGTAATTTTTTGAACGATGTAGTAAATCCTTATCATGCTAATTTATATGGCTGTTACAAGTTGTAAAGGAAAGTCACCAGTAATTCGGAGAAAAACTCTTTGCAGTTTTAGATTTTATCAATGGAGAGTATACAAACAACATGAAAGCTTAAGCTGTTTGATGGATTGATCTTTCGGCGTAGATACACTGGCCAGAATTTTCTTTCTTCCAAGTTGTTTTGGAAAAAGAATATTTCAATCATATACTTGGTGCTATTTATCAATGTAGAGAATTGATAAATAGCAGCTTGACAGTTACACTTTCAATATCTCATAGTTCGTATATAAACTCAGTTTGACATAAAAATAGCTTTTTTGGTTCACTTCAGTGCATTCCAGAAATAAAACACGTTTGTTTTCATATATTCGACATTCGGTCCATTTGGCTGTATTCTAATCTAATAAATAAACGCATAAAATAAACATAGGTTTACTGAAGGGCAATGTTATCATTATATAGTAGCTGTAGTCTTATAGAAAACCATTGATAATGCACTGTTGTGATATGATGGTGCATTGTGCAAAATTACATTCTGTCTTTTTGACTAAAACTCAGCTTAGCTGTAGCAAAGTTTAACTTGACTATTAATGCGTTATAACTTTTGATACCACAGTGTATCCCTGCAGTTGCTTTATTATGGCTTTTGTTGTGTTACGATAAAATACCAATAACTTTTCAATGGCTTAAGATATGATAACTTGTAGAGATTTATCACACTCAAGTTAAACTTTGCTACATCTGTAAATATGGGGAGAGAAAAAGAGAATGTGAACAGCCATGGCTCTATTTTTTACAAATCTTTCAGTGGAACACAAAAATACTGCCTTTACGGACACACTCAAACAGTTCTGCAATTGGGGGTGGATTGAGCAACTGGACTTTAGGGCAGTGCCCAAGGCTCCTTGATAGAGGAGTCCCATAGTTTCTTGGCCATTTAGAGCACTTTTCTCAACTTGAGGTATAACTTTAAGTTCCCGGAGACGGAATGTAAAATTTGTAACATGGTCCTCATTGCCATTTAAAATACTTGTAAAGGGGTGGTTCAAATGGATGACCTGCATTGATGAGCCAAACTCCCTTTACCAAGTATAAACTGGACGTTATTAGCGTGTACTAGACCGCAGCTGCTCAAGTGAACTTAAACTAGGACTGGTTATGCTGAGTTATGTTGTGTTATGCACTATTTATCATTATGTGCTGTAACCACTTTAACAGTTCACTGCTAGTTATGCTACTTGCGTATGGTTACAGGTTGGCACATTGCTCTCACTGTTTTCTGTTCACAGATGCTGAAGCATGGTGCCACACCAGCTCCATTGAGGACAAGGTCAAAGATTATATATGGGTTGCTTTAGTTGCCTCAGGGACTTGTCATTCACTTAGCAGTAGTGTGTACAGCAAGAAGCAGGTGTGACTAGCTGCTGGCATCAATCGGCCTGAACTATGAGAGTGGAGTTGGGTCTGGCCAGTAAACCATGCTACAGCTGTTGATCCTGAGATCCTTTTGAGTGTTAACCCACTCCTCTGTTGTCTTAATCTGCATAGAGTGTAGCCTTGCCTGAGACTGCTGGGCCTTAGGCATTATTCACACAAGCGTTTTTACGCGGCTATGTAGCTGCGTTTTCACGCCCGGACGGATATCACTACCATCTGAGGCATTGGATTCCAATGCATTCGTTCACATGGGTGGTTTTTGGCCACAAACAATCGCCCAGAGGGGAAAAATATTGCATACGCTGCTGATTCCAGCGGGCGCTTCTATTCACGGCCGGAAAAGATAGTTCTGGCACTATCTTGTGGCCGAAATATGCCGGCGGCTCCCATAGATTCCTATGGGATCAGCTAGAGAAGGTAGGGGAATGGAGTTTCCCTGTGTCACAGCCCAACAAAACAGGGCAGCACGTCCTTTCCGGAAGCGGGTAATCAGCAGGCACATGCGTGTGAATGAGGTTTTCAACTGCCAAAAAACCGCTCATCAGAAAATGGCTTGGCTTATCTTACGCTGGTGTTTAGACTGCTACTACTTGCCCCAGTGTTCACTTAGATTTTTTCTTTGTTTTTTTTCCTCGCAAAGCTACCTGTATTGCGAAGTAAATTCATCTAATTATGCACGCAGCTGAGCGTTTCTTGACACACATAATAAAAGGGCTGCTGGTAATGACTTCTCAGGCTACAGCAGACATTGTGTGTTTTCCATTCGCCATTGTATAATATAGCAAAGAAGCCAGAAGAATGGATATGAAATGCCTCATTCCTGCAGTAGAAGCCCTGCCAGCCCTGTGGGACACCAGCTGCAGACAATATAAAAATTGTGAAGCCAAAGACGCTTTATGGAAACAAGTGGCTGGACATGTTTATGGTACCCTGTGGGAGGCTGTAGAGTGCAAGTTTATGGTAGGAATATTGTACTTTCTGAGTTTTGCCATTGTATGACGTGACGTGTTGCAATATGTGATACCTTGAAAGTAAACTCTGTGAGCTTAGCATTGTCTAATCTGGCCATTGTGGGGATGCATTTAGTCTACTTAGCAGTTGTGCTTGTTTGTAGTTTTGTTTAGCGCTGTTTCTTGAGGCATTTTGGGGTGACATGCACACCATTATTCCCACCACTATGCACTTTTACTTCCTTGTCTTCACTGACTTTTATGTGGATGTAGTCTGCTGGGAGCATTTTTTGGTGGTGTATTTGGGGCTGAAAATAGGGGAGCATAGCTCGCTATTAATGTTTAATTTTCTGGCTACTAATCTGCTGCCTTTTTTTGTGTGGTTTTCGGCAAATCAACATTTGATAGTCACTGGATTGAGGAGGAGCTGGCACTCTGCGTTCGACCAATACAGTATTCTCCGCATAATGCTATTCTAATCAAAAACCCTTTAAGTTCAACTAGTATTGCTCCATTTGCTGGATTTCAGGTCGTTGTGAAAAATTGCCACCTAGTCGATAAAAGCAGTCGCCAACATAATGGACCAATATGGGGTATCCCAAGTACCTCCAGCAAACTGTGTGCATAACAAGGCACACTTCTTTCCCTTTTGAACATAATGTTGACACAGTGTCTTGTGCATTTCAAGCTTTGTTTTGCCTGCTAGTTTGTTTACATTTACATTTTTGCACATGGCCCAGTTGTGATCCTTTTGGGAATACTGGGGCAAATAAGTGTATTTACTCAACAGGGCATGCTGGTGTAATGATTTCCTCTAACCTCCGGAGACTGGTACGTGTAATTGTTGTTTGCCTACAGCTTCGTTCTCCCAATAACTGACCCATGTTAATGCCCCTAGCCTTGCCAAAGACAGTTAACTTGCACTTCTCAAGACATTTGTGGGCTTTGGCCTATTTGGTTTTGGGGCTCTTGATGTAACTAATTTTTTTTTGGGGGGTGGGTTCTTTTTCCCCATTAGAACATCCAGTAATAATCTGATGGAGGATGAAGGAGTAGAGTGTTGAGGACCCTCAGGTACAGAAGCTGGAGGGGGCAAGAGCAGCCAGGGCAGCAGCATCTGAATCACCTATCTCATCTGTCCTCCTCGGAGGAGGAACAGGCTGGCCCTGTGCAGGCCCAGCATAGCCATGCATGGCCACTAGGCCTCTCCTCAGACCACCTGGCCCCCACAGTACAGTCTTTTTCCTGATGCGCAGGTGGAACAGGCTATCCTGGGCTACCCGCAAGCCAGGAATGGTGAAGATTGGGCTGAGTGTTACTGCCGTGGCCTGGTGGACGATTTCTGCCCACTGTCCAAGTGCTACATATCAAAGATGAAGGTGGCCGTGGAGACTATTTGACTCAGTTCTGCAGCCAGAGCCCTCTGAGGAGTGCTTCTGAATGCGGAGTCTATGGAGTTTCCACGGGCACGGGAGGTATCCTGATGAGCAATTTTCACAGCTTGGCCTGAGCTGGGCATGCTCAGGGTGTACCTAGCAGACAGTGCCCTCCTGTAGTTGCCACTATGGGATACATATCTTTCCCCTCAGAAGATTTGTTGAGGGGATAGGGCCTCTCATCAGCATGTGTTCAACCTCTGTCACCTGTAGTCCTAAACCCACAGCCATTGGCCGCTGGCCACCAAAACCCAAGTACATCACCCGCCGTATCCCGCCAATGCCCCATTCCCTTTTGGGTCTCAGCCTGTGGCTGTTAGGCTTGGCCCCCTTCTCTGTGCCATATCAGTGGCCCACTCTATTCCCCGCAAAGCCTGTTGCTGTCCAGCAATGCTTTTCAGTGGGGTATGTGGACACCTAACAAGCCTCTGTTGCCCACTTCCAAGACCTGGGGCATGGCATTCCCCAGTGCCAGCTCTGTAATCGGGCTCCCCTTCCCCACCAACTGGGGCATCACCTACCTCTATGCCAGCAGGGACATCTCACCCCTAGTCAAAGGCCCCAAAACACAGACAGAGGTGCCAGGCCTGCACTACCTGCAAGTCCACAGGTATTCCCCTTACCCATCTGGCCATGGCTCACAGCAATCCACCAGGCCGAGCCATGGTCAGATGGGGTAGCCCTCCTTACTCATTATGGAGTCCATAAAGGGGCAACCCTAAAGCAGCATTGTAATTTTTTGGAACTTGCACAGTTTTATTTTGTTTGCTATAGCATCTGCTAATGAGGTTTGTTTTTTCTTTAGTTTTTTGTAAATAAAACAAATTTGTGTGTTAAACTCTTGTGGTTTCTTACGTTTTTTTTGGGTGGTGATGGCAGATGGCTTGCTGGGATTTGCCCTTTATAGGGAGTGTTGGTCTCAAAATTCAGCCAGTCTTGCATTGTGGCCATAAACATGGTGGCTGGGTGGCTACCGTAGTAAAATCTTTAACGCCTGAGTTGGCATTTGGTTTGGGAAATTAGGAGCCCCTGTCTTCCCATAATGGGCCTTTAAAAATTTGTGGACCCTGAGGGGGCCTTGTTTGTTTGGTACATAAATGGGCTAGTTGCCAGCACTTGGAATAGTCTTACTGGCCCACACACCACCCCACTATTTTGGCTCGGCTAGGCTAAAGGCCCCTTTTCATGCAAAGAGAATCTTTCACATAGCTGAAAGCGTGTAAGATTTATCATTGTCTCTGCATAAAGGATTAATGGG
The DNA here is from genome assembly GCF_035609145.1 of Eleutherodactylus coqui. Lineage (NCBI taxonomy): Eukaryota > Metazoa > Chordata > Amphibia > Anura > Eleutherodactylidae > Eleutherodactylus > Eleutherodactylus coqui. The sequence goes on from NC_089842.1 coordinate 65,238,313, forward strand.
CATTTACACTTGAGCATCTGTCTTTGCCATGTAAACAGATCTTTCATTCTTGTTCAAATAGGGAAACGTGTTTAATCACACGCCCATCTGTGCAAACATTGGCCAACACATTCCATCATTCTTTCTTAGCTAGTGTTAACATGCTGTTGGGAGAATATCCTGCATGTTTTGTCCCTGAGCCAAATACATTCCAGTGTAGTAAAACCAGACTGTTGTGCCCGTGTTTAGGCAGGATATTTTCACCCGTGCAAGTGCTGTTTTGAACAAAGTTTTTAGGAGTATCTGCAATTTTTTAAATTTATTTTTTCCCCAAAGTGTTCGCTTTGCTCTCGGAACTTCCGACCTTTGATCAATGGAGACCTTATAGCCAACTTGTGATGATTGCAAGGTGACACATAGTGCCCCAATTGTGGGGCAATATTGTTGTGCTAATGTATGGTTAGATGATAACTGTTCAGGTCTCCTGTATTGTAATCTTGTAGCTTGCTCACCTATGAAGTTCCCAGAGAGGTCAAGATTTTTGGGTCCACCCTGGTATACTATCTGGCCAACAATTTCAAGGGATGGCTTTAAACTAGATGTGCATGTCTTACCAAGAGCTACCCCATTTGGGTACTGTCTGCAGCCATGTTGACTGTTATTTTGTGTCGGATGTATGCTGAGCTCCTCTTGGAAGGCCAAGCTAGACGCTGTCCATGTTAAAAACGTGTGGTGGTTGTTTTTTTTTTTTGTCTCAACAGCATCCCAACGCAGACACAGGGAGAACCAGGGTCACCAAAGTCCAGATGCACAGCCTCAGACCCTTCCATATCAAACTATCAAACACGTGGTTAAGATCATGATGGTAGGCATTTACTAAACATAACATGCTGCGCCTGAGCCTACCATTTCTTTAGACCTCTTATACATGCCGTTTCCTTCCTGACAGCAGGAGGAGGCCCGTCTGAATTTTCACCCAAGCCAGACGCATCCCTTGCATCGGGGGATCCTCTTCACTCCACCTCTTCATAATGGAGGAGTTTGCGGAACTGAACCCAGAGCTCCCCTATGTGCCTGGGAAGTTTCAAGTACAGGCTGTTCACTGCTCCCTTTAAGTATGTCCTGTGTAGACAGTCCAATCTTTCTCTCAGTATTTTAATATCTGGCAAACTACAGGAGCTTGGCCATCCAATATTTGGGAGCGGCCTATAGTTGCTCGGCCTTTTGCGGAAAGTAAGTAACCCTCTTGCAATTCAAAGGGTTGTCTGCACACCTTTTGGAGTTTAAACAATAAGTAAAAGACTTTAGAAGCTAGCCATTAGCGAGCACACCCACCTTCAGCTTTAAAAGCCACAGGCTACTAAGCCTGTGGCAATAGAATTGCGTCCGTGAACCTTTTAATACGTTGTTGAAAATTGTTCTCAGCTTTAAAAAAAAAACAAAAAAACACTAGAACATCCCGTCATCTTGTTCATACAAGGGCCTTTGTACACCAAGGTGGCCGCAACTGACCTGCAGGACCCCCGCTTGCTTGGATTTAGAAGCTGAAGGATAGATTAGGTGACTGTACTGTTGCAAAAAGGCTAAGCACAAAGGGTGGGTATGGTGCCCTAGCAGGGTGAAAGACTAGTATAATGTTTTCTTAATGTGTTTCATATGGTTTCTGTTAAGGCAGAATGTGACTGACAATTCTTTTTTCAAAGAGTGTTTGAGTCAATTTCCCCTGGGGCCAGGGCAAAATGGTACTTTTAGAACCTTGGGGTGTGCACTCAGCAGGTGTTTACCCTGCGGAGTGTCCTCAGAGGTATCTTGGAGCGCTTTGCTGCCCTCAACCAGTGGGGGCTTGAAAACCTGAACACAGAGGTTTAAGATTGCTCCATTTTGCGGATGGTCCCCAAAGTTGTTCAAATTGCCTCATGATGCTGTTCTTCTGGGAAGTTGGATGGAGTTGGGACCCCTCTCTCACTTTCTTGCCTGCTGATCCATTTTCCCAACTAGCAGATCAAGTTTTCCACTGTCCTATTTGTAAATACCTGTACTTTGGTTATCTGACAAAATATTTATTTTGTTAAATGTGGAACAATTAAAATATTACACGTTTGTTAACTAGTGTCCACCAATATGCTGTTGCAAATCTTTCAAGATACCCAGGAAGCACATACTAGCATTCACAATTTTTTTTTGTGCTATCTGCACCTTCGGCGACAGCACATAACTCCTTACGTAAGGTCCCAAAAAACACAGCATTTAGTTGAGGTGGGGGAGGCAAGTAGATCCCAGGAGCCTGTCCTTTAAAACCAGTTGGTAGGGCAGGGTTGTTCGAACCCTTGTCCTATTGGCTTTGATTATAAACACTAAAGGTAAGGCTACATTTTCATTGGGCAGTTTGGTTGGTATGTAAATGGGACCTAAAAGTGCTGTATTTACAAAGCGTGCAGTTTTCTTTAAATTTTAGGATAACTCAGAAAAAAAACACAAGGTTCTCCAAATCTATTTTGAAGATGAAATAGCAACTGCAGGACCCCCATTTGAATTTATCTTAAGTCTTAAAGGCTACCCAACACAAGCAAAAGCCTGCAAGACAATGCAAGTAACCACTGTGCCATCTGATCCTGTTTATGATATTGGCACAAAGTTATGCCACTTAAAGGGCCAATGCTAGGTGGAGCAATGTAGTCCTTGAGGCCTTACACATCATACCATTAGGGCTTTTTTTTAAAAAAAAGGATATTTCCTAGAGATGAGCGAGTATACTCGGTAAAGGCAATTGCTTGAGCGAGCATTGCCTTTAGCGAGTACCTGCCCGCTCGAGATGAAAGGTTCGGGTGTCGGCGGCGGGCAGGGAGCTGCGGGGGAGAGCGGAGCGGAACGGAGGGGAGATCTCTCTCTCCTTCTCTCCCCCCCCCCCCACTCCCTCCTGCTGACAGCCGCTACTCACCGCTCATCTCTAATATTTCCCCATTCCATTGTTGGATGGAATCAGTAGCTGGTGCATTTTCAAAACAAGGAAAAAGGCCAAAGCTGCCCATGGAACCTTTCTCGTCACTCAGAATATGTTTTTTCTTCCCAAACAAACACAAACAAAACTTACGTCTAGAAGGTGAACAAAATTTAGAGTCATTGTTGGTCTACGTCGGGCTGAGAAATATTTCTCCAAATAGTTTAACACAGTGCTTATTGCAGCATTTTGAGAAAACGGGCCATGGGAGGTGACAAATACAAGGTCTTGATTACTAATTTGGCCACCATCAAGACATAGGGCCTAAAGTTTTTGTGTACTCCTTGACTTCCAATTTAGTGTAAGCTCGCAACCCATGTCAAGGGTTCATGTATTTTTGCGAATCTCTAACTTGAGCATGTGCCAATAAGTCTCTATTTAAAAGAAAAGGCACAACCAGCTTATAAAAAATATAAAATCCTCTCTGGAGAAACCAACTTATCTGCCTCCTTGCACAGGGTCCGACTGCCACGGAACCGCTCCATCAGGGCTCAGGAAAAAGTCGGCAAAAATGTCCCGGACCCAGAGAACAGATTGGTCTGGCCTACCATACAGTCTTGGCTCCTCCCCAACTTACCTCGGGAGAGTTGTTGGTTGAGCCTTGGCTGCATTCTAAACAGCATGTCCCGGCAAAAGTTATGCAGAACCATGCAGGCTCTAATTACTGCACACACATTTTCCGAAGCCAGTTGAATGACAAAGGGGAAAACTCACCACCTGTTGATGAGAATTCCAAATGCGCACTCTACAAAATGCCGGGCACATGTGAGATGTAATTTGATACCCACCGCCTGGTGTGTATGTCCCTGCAAAGTGATGTAGGACATGACCCCACATCTGCAACAAAGACAAATGGGGCAGATTGGCCGGTCAAGCCAGGAAGAACCTATGGTTCTGGCAGGGAAAGCTGACCAGCCAAAAGCCACCGACTCATTCTGGAAGCACTGAAGATGTGAGCATCCCCAGCACTTCCATAGGCCCCAATATCAACCAGGCAGAAGCAATAGTTGCTGTCGGCAATTGCTAAAAGAACAGAAAAAAATTACCTGTAATTAAAATATCAGGACCCAAAGTGCAGCATCTTTTAATATGAATGTGCTTTCTGTCCAGTGGCCCAATGCAGTTTGGAAACTGTGCAGCCTCCCAAAAGCCTGTAGCAATGTCCAGCCAATTTTCCCGAGAGGAAGGGGCCATCACTCTTGGCACCAGATGCTGCCAAAGGATGTTGCAGTTCTCCCGAATGATTTCAGATATTGTTGATATGCCTAGCTGAAACTTGAAGTGTATGGATGCGAAAGAGTTGCCTGTGGCCAGGAAACTGACAGAAGATGGGAAAGGGTACAAAGATTACAACCAACGCACACATAATCAGACTTTTGCTACACACAGTATATACAACATTTCTAACCAACAGTCAAACCAGTAAACACATTATGCAATGCCACAAACACACATCCACACTGTCTGGGTTCTCACTATCTGTCAAGCTGCAACTAACTGGGTACTTGGTTTTGGGTTTAAACCGCCCAATAAACAACATTGATAACACAAGGTGTGTAGGTAGAATCTTGAGAGTACAATGGGGCCCACAAACAAGTCATTTAGCAAACAGACATTTGAAACCCTTTTTTCGTCAAGATCACTGGCCCGTATGAATGGAGGATTATAAGGGGAAGTGAAGATCTCTGGGCCAAAATAAAAAAACATGAAAGCAGAAACAAGTAGCAAACAAAGTTTATCATTGACAGGGGCTGGTTTGGTGGAGCTCTAATTTGCTCAATAAACAGCATTGGTGAAACCAAGTGTGCTTCACCTTTGCAGTACCAAGGCGGCAAGCACATAAACAGTTTTGGTCTAATGTACTTGTATAACAGCCCAACTGATCGCCGTGAATGGAACCATGGTGTTGAAGAAATAAAATCTGAACTTTGTTTATAACAGAACACCCAATGTACTTACTCATGGTGACCAGCAGCCTTTACTGTAGTGGGGTACACTGCCACATGTTGGTGTCTGTGTGGGAAATACCAGAGCGTAACTCCTCCAAAAGTTGGTCAAACTGAGCAACTGACAGACTGCTACAAATTTGTCAGGGTGTCAAAATGGACTAGACTCTAATGCTCAGCAACAATTGGGTGCACCCAGAAACTCCAACCTCTTCTACTTCTCCTCTCCCTATTGCTAGTCCTGGGAAGGCTAGCAGGGAGGAATGCAGCCACCTTCTGTCATATGCAACATGCCTTGCCAAATCAGCAATGAAGTAGTCATGCACAAAGCCATATTCCAAGCTGAACAGCTATCTGTCAAAGGCAGGTAAAACCAGAAACAAGGTTGGACAGAGCGATGCAACACATGTGACCAATATGTAGTAGCCCACAGTGGGCAGGGCAAGAATTAACTGACTTTGCTTTCGGACGCTTCACGAGATACAGTCAGCATTTTTTTAATGCGCAAATACGCTTGTGGGAATCACTGAAATTACGCTAATTTGCTCCGGCATTCATCGCGGAAAATCCATTTATTCAAATTAACGGCGCACACGCGCAAACATAAAAACGCATACACTTGTGTGAAAGAGAACTAAGGAAGCCCCTCAAATGAACATGAACAGAAAAAAATAAAATCTGGTAGTGATCAGGCACACTTAAATGGACATGCACATACTCTGGTATTTGTCATACTATAACATACGTATATATATATATATATATATATATATTCACATGCAGTATCATATCAGTGAAATGGATGATGAAAGAATAATACAGGTAATAATAAGTGGCTATATTATAAACAGCAATATGGTATACAATGCTAGTGAAATATAAAAAAGGACAATAAAGACATAATGATGGTATATTCATAATGACTTCAAAAAGAAAATAAATATAAATACATAACTAGCCATATACAGGGTAAATAATGTGTACTACCACAGGAGTTTTGTTGAAATACAAATTTTAGTTTCAAGTCATTGCACTGATAAAAACTAGTGACCATCGCCTGTCAACAGTTGTGTATTGAACGTGAGTGGGTGTAGGCAAAGAAGCTCTTATACAGAAGAAAAATAATATGATGGGCATGGGTGCATTATCATGGATGTCTGTGTGAAAAAAAAATGAATAAGAAAAAATGAATGAAATAGAAAATAATTTGCATGAACTATAGGTGTGCACATGAACACAACAGTGGTGGGAGAGGTGTCGGGCATAATGAATACAAGCTATACTTACTGTTCGAGTAGCAGGAAAGAGTCTCGACATGTGCAGGGCTGAATATAATCCTGTATATATGTGTCAGGGATTTAAATGCCTGCTTTGGTGGGGAAAAGGGCACGCATATCTTCTATCCTTAAATGGACATTACCCTAGAATAAGGCCGCCTGCACATAAACAAATTTTTACTGCCGGATCTGCAGTAGGCATCCGCACCGTGGACCTGCAGTAAATACCGTCTATGGCATGCAATGGAAAAATGCTTTGTCCTGCACACCTGCGGAAACCAATTGCGGTTTCCGCGAGCAGAGTAAATATTGCAGCATGCTCCATTTTTGCTTGGATTCCATACTGCGCATGTCCGACTGTGGCTCGCCGTGACCATCCACAGTACATATGAAGAGGAGAAATGACAGGTACGCAGGGTCGCCGGCTGTTGTCAGGGATGGATTCCGCTGTGAGCTCCAGCATGCTGAATCCGGCTGAGCCATGTGCAGACAGCCTAAGTTGCTCCAGTTCTGGACTGCTCAGTAATCCCTGGAAATACTACGGTTTGTCACCAACAACAGTAGGAACACCAGCCAAAGCTTGGCTAACAGGGCTAAAAGTAGGTGACAGTGTCTCTTTAAATTCTCTGCAATGTGGCAAAGTTCTTTCCTTCCTTTGTCCTCAGCCGACAGATGACACACAAGTCCAGGTGCAGGAGGAGAAAGTGGGAACTGTAAAACCCCCTGGCAAATCAGTCTACCCATATCACTTTACAGTAGGTGCACAAAAGAATAATAAGGTCAATTGCCCATTATTCCTGTATGCACAGTGCTTGCTTTCCTTAAATAACACCAGCCAGTAGTGAAATTAATTTAATTATGTTGTCTGCAATAATTCTCTAAAAGTCGTAATTTTATACTTGAAATCAAACTTTATTAACAATAATTTATGCAAATTGGTTCTATTTCTTTTGGCAATATGCCTACATTTTAATTATCATTGGCTGCAAAAGAAAAATTTAAATAAATTAAGGTAAATTAGAAAATAATTCTATCCTATCTACCTACAGTACTGTACAAAAGTTTTACGCAGGTGTGGGGGAAAAAAGCTGCAAAGTAAGAATGCTTTGACAAATAGAAGTGTTAATTATTTATTTTTGTCAATTACCAAAATGCAAAGTGAATGAACAAAAGAGAAATCTAAGTGAAATCAATATTTGGTGGACCCATCATTTGCTTTCAAAACAGCATCATTTTTTCTAGGTACACTTGCACACAGTTTTTGAAGGAAGTCATCAAGGAGTTTGTTCCAAACATCTTGGAAAACTAAGCACAGATCGTCTGTAGATGTAGCTTGCTCAAATCCTTGTGTCTCTTCATATAATCCCAGATAAACTTGATGATGAGGAAATCCAGGCTCTGTGGGCCTATATCATCATTTCCAGGACTTTTTACTCTTCTTTATGCTGAAGATAGTTCTTGATGATACTGGCTGTATTTTTGAGGAAGTGGTTCTGCTGCAAAATAAATTTGGAGCCAGTCAGATGTCTCTTTGATGGTATTACATGATGGATAAGTATCTGCCTGTATTTCTCAGCATTGAGGACCTCATTAATCCTGACTAAATATCCAACTAAATTGGCTAAAATGTAGCCCCAAAGTTGCAGGTTACCTCCACAATGCTTCTCTGTTGACTGCAGACCCTCATCAAACTACTAACGATCACTTGTTAGTAAGTATGCATGTGAGTGCTTCTCATGCTCTAGCCCTGGTGACATCATTGCTCAACCTCTCCTGATGATGTCATCGAAGGTCTTGCAACATATATAAAGCACAGAGCCTGACCAACAGAAGAACAACACAGTTAGGGCTCTTGAAAAGGGGAGGATAAAAATAACAAAATGAGAATATAACTAAGCCGTAATTATCTCAGACACAACTCAGCAGTCCTGACAGAAGACACTTACTTTTACCACAGAGATCTGTTGGGCTGAAAGACCCGTGGTGATGTCACTGCTATGGGAGCAGCCATTTTGCAGTTTGGTAGAAAGTACTGTATGTGGGCTCTTATGCTCTGCCCCCTGGTGATAGCATTGCAGATTTTATAGGGTATATAAAACATAGAGTCTGACCGATAGAAGAACACCCCAGTTAGGGCTCTTGGAAAGGGGAGGACAAAAATAACAAAATGAGAATATAACTAAGCTGTTATTATCTCAGAGGCAACTCGGCAGTCCTGACAGAAGACACCGACCTGTCACCAACACAGAGATCCAGTGAGTTACAGGACCTGTGGTGATGTCACTGCTGTGGGAGGAGCCAAGCTATGTTTGTCTTATGTGGGAATCAAGATGAATGTTGTAGAGATGCTTGTGTGATGTGTGGGGATCATAATGGATGTACCATGTAGGAGAGCTGTGTGTAATGTGCTGTGTGTGTGAATCAGGATGGATGTAGTAGAGCTGTGTGTGTGATGTGTGGGGTCAGGATGCATGTAGTAGAGCTGTGTGTGTGATGTGTGGGAATCATAATGGATGTACCATGTTGTACAGAAACACTGGTACTATGATTTACTAATAATTACTAGTTATTGTACTACTCTCCAGTCCATTGCAAACAAACTGCATTCAGTTACATCTTGTATTTATACTTATTTATTCATTTAATTCTTTGTCTATCCATCTATTTGCCTCACTTTCATCCAAAAGTGCTACAGACAAGGCAGAAAAAAGCACCAGTGACCAAATGTGCTTTAAAATCTGCATGTCTTGAGTATAGATTTTAATGTGGATCAGCCACAGCACAGCTGCAGATTTTGCCCTTTCAATCCAGAGCAATCCCGTGTCTGAGACTACCTAGGTCAGGAACGCTATATTTTCTCTTTAGGGAGAGCACCTAGAAGTTAAGTGAGTGAGGAGACTTATAAGGCCATTCTCGCTCCTCTGAGTAATATGAGGCTACCTACACACAGGTGAGCGCGATATCGGGCCGAGAAACATCAAAAACGCCTCTCATCACTTAAGTGAAGTAAAGATCCTTTCAGCCGTGCTGGAGGATCGACAAGTGTTTCCCATTATTTTCAATAATGAAAACAATGGGAGATGCGTTCAAAGGAACACAAAAAGATAGGACATGCAGCGTTTTTTTACGTACTGCATCACAGTGCTGGAAAGCATCTCTCACGTATATGACTACATTCAAGAGAATGGGGTTCATATTCACAAAATATTTGTGTGTCTTGCAATGCACAAATCTCGCTCGAGTTTCTTGGCCATGTGAAACTGGCAGCACAGGAGAAGATGCCGGACAGGTAAGCAGGCCTGGAACCGGGTCGAACTCCGCCGCAGGGATTCTGCATGCGGGGTCCGACCCGCCCGTGGACAGGAGGCCTAGAGTAAATTATTGAGGAGTATTTTTTGGCCATCTTTTGATGATTTTGTCTTTGTGGCATATTTTTTTCAAAATGCTGCCAGCAATAAGACTTGAAAATCGCCGAATAAAACACTATACTAATGTAATAAAAAAAAACACTCCCAAAAGCACTTTCATAAACACTTATCAAAAATACTTTCATAAAGCTATGAAAATGCTTGAAAATCCTATTTTTTTACATCTATCTATCGTACAGTATATGTTTCACCCTCATTTACCTTTCTTTGAACTTTAAGTTAACTGTGTTTCTTCTGCCTGCTTCTTTAAATTTCTGCTCTTTTCTCAGTGCTGCACTTTTACATTAAACTGCACTCCAGCATAGAGAACATCCATCCAACATAAAATGCGTATGAAAATAAGAATCTGTTCATAAAAACATTATACAATGTACACATGTTGCAGTTGCTTTGCATGGAGAATCAGAGGTGCCTAATATTCATATGGAGATCAATTATATCTGTGGAATTGCAAATCTCAGCAGATAGAAGAAGAAAAAAGAAAGTCGAACATTTTGAGATTTTCCACAGTCCTCCTTTGACATTTGCTTTAGGCTGCTTTCTCACGGGACGAAAAAAGTTGCCCAATTTTCTCGCGATGCTACAGTAATACAATTCGCATGTATGTGAAACCCATGCATTCCTATGGGTTCCTTCTAGAGATGAGCGAGCACCAAAATGCTCGGGTGCTCGTTACTCGGGACGAACTTTTCGCGATGCTCGAGGGTTCGTTTCGAGTAACGAACCCCATTGAAGTCAATGGGCGACCCGAGCATTTTTGTATTTCACGGTGCTCGCTAAGGTTTTCATGTGTGAAAATCTGGGCAATTCAAGAAAGTGATGGGAACGACACAGCAACGGATAGGGCAGGCGAGGGGCTACATGTTGGGCTGCATCTCAAGTTCACAGGTCCCACTATTAAGCCACAATAGCGGCAAGAGTGCCCCCCCCCCAACAACTTTTACTTCTGAAAAGCCCTCATTAGCAATGCATACCTTAGCTAAGCACCACACTACCTCCAACAAAGCACAATCACTGCCTGCATGACACTCCGCTGCCACTTCTCCTGGGTTACATGCTGACCAACCACCCTCCCCCCCACGACCCAGTGTCCACAGCGCACACCAAACTGTCCCTGCCCAGCCTTCAGCTGCCCTCATGCCAAGCCACACTCATGTCTATTTATAAGTGCGTCTGCCAGAGGAAAAGCAGGCACACACTGCAGAGGGTTGGCACGGCTAGGCAGCGACCCTCTTTAAAAGGGGCGGGGCGATAGCCCACAATGCTGTACAGAAGCAATGAGAAATATAATCCTGTGCCACCGCCATCAGGAGCTGCACACGTGGGCATAGCAATGGGGAACCTATGTGCCACACACTATTCATTCTGTCAAGGTGTCTGCATGCCCCAGTCAGACCGCGGTTTTTAATTCATAGACACAGGCAGGTACAACTCCCTATTGTGAAGTCCTTGTGGACCGACAGCATGGGTGGCTCCCTGGAACCCACCGGCGGTACATAAAAATATCCCATTGCATTGCCCAACACAGCTGAGGTAGTAATGTCGTGCTTAATGCAGGTGGGCTTCGGCCCACACTGCATGCCCCAGTCTGACTGGGGTTCTTTAGATGTGGAAACAGATGCATTTATAATTCCCTGTGGACCCACAGCATGGGTGGCTCTCTGAAACCCACCGGCGGTACATAGAAATATCCCATTGCATTGCCCAACACAGCTGAGGTAGTAATGTCGTGCTTAATGCAGGTGGGCTTCGGCCCACACTGCATGCCCCAGTCTGACTGGGGTTCTTTAGATGTGGAAACAGATGCATTTATAATTCTCTGTGGACCCACAGCATGGGTGGGTGCCAGGAAGCCACCGGCGGTACATAAATATATCCCATTGCATTGCCCAACACAGCGGATGTAACGTCAGCTGTAATGCAGGTGGGCTAAAAATTCATTTGATTACACTGTAGGCGAGGGCCCACAAAAATTGCTGTATCAACAGTACTAATGTACATCCAAAAAATTGGCCATGGCCAACCAAGAGGGCAGGTGAAACCCATTAATCGCTTTGGTTAATGTGGCTTAAGTGGTAACTAGGCCTGGAGGCAGCCCAGTTTAACGAAAAATTGGTTCAAGTTAAAGTTTCAACGCTTTTAAGAGCATTGAAACGTATAAAAATTGTTTAGAAAAATTATATGAGTGAGCCTTGTGGCCCTAAGAAAAATTGCCCGTTCGGCGTGATTACGTGAGGTTTCAGGAGGAGGAGGAGGAGGAGGAGGAGGAGGAATATTAGACACAGATTGATGAAGCAGAAATGTCCCCGTTTTGGATGGTGAGCGAGAACGATGCTTCCTTCCGCGGGTGCAGCCTACGTATTGCTTACGTATCGCTGCTGTCCGCTGGTGGAGAAGAGAAGTCTGAGGAAATCCAGGCTTTGTTCATCTTGATGAGTGTAAGCCTGTCGGCACTGTCGGTTGACAGGTGGGTATGCTTATCCGTGATGATTCCCCCAGCCACACTAAACACACTCTCTGACAAGACGCTAGCCGCAGGACAAGCAAGCACCTCCAGGGCATACAGCGCGAGTTCAGGCCACGTGTCCAGCTTCGACACCCAGTAGTTGTAGGTGGCAGAGGCGTCACGGAGGACGGTCGTGCGATCGGCTACGTACTCCCTCACCATCCTTTTACAGTGCTCCCGCCGACTCAGCCTTGACTGGGGAGCGGTGACACAGTCTTGCTGGGGAGCCATAAAGCTGGCAAAGGCCTTGGAGAATGTTCCCCTGCCTGCGCTGTACATGCTGCCTGATCTCTGCGCCTCCCCTGCTACCTGGCCCACGGAACTGCGCCTTCTGCCACTAGCGCTGTCGGATGGGAAGTTTACCATCAGTTTGTCCACCAGCGCCCTGTGGTATAGCATCATTCTGGAACCCCTTTCCTCTTCGGGAATGAGAGTGCAAAGGCTCTCCTTATACCGTGGATCGAGCAGTGTGTACACCCAGTAATCCGTAGTGGCCAGAATGCGTGTAACGCGAGGGTCACGAGAAAGGCATCCTAACATGAAGTCAGCCATGTGTGCCAGGGTACCTGTACGCAACACATGGCTGTCTTCATTAGGAAGATCACTTTCAGGATCCTCCTCCTCCTCCTCCTCTTCCTCCTCCTCCTCCTCTTCCTCCTCCTCTTCTGGCCATACACGCTGAAAGGATGACAGGCAAGCAGCATGGGTACCGTCAGCAGTGGGCCAAGCTGTCTCTTCCCCCTCCTCCTCATCCTCCTCATGCTCCTCTTCCTCCTCCTCAACGCGCTGAGATATAGACAGGAGGGTGCTCTGACTATCCAGCGACATACTGTCTTCCCCCGGCTCTGTTTCCGAGCGCAAAGCGTCTGCCTTTATGCTTTGCAGGGAACGTCTCAAGATGCATAGCAGAGGAATGGTGACGCTAATGATTGCAGCATCGCCGCTCACCACCTGGGTAGACTCCTCAAATTTTCCAAGGACCTGGCAGATGGCTGCCAACCAGGGCCACTCTTCTGTAAATAATTGAGGAGGCTGACTCCCACTGCGCCGCGCAAGTTGGAGTTGGTATTTCACTATAGCTCTACGCTGCTCATAGAGTCTGGCCAACATGTGGAGCGTAGAGTTCCACTGTGTGGGCACGTCGCACAGCAGTCGGTGCACTGGCAGATTAAACCGATGTTGCAGGGTACGCAGGGTGGCAGCGTCCATGTGGGACTTGCTGAAATGTGCGCAGAGCCGGCGCACCTTTACGAGCAGGTCTGACAAGCGTGGGTAGCTTTTCAGAAAGCGCTGAACCACCAAATTAAAGACGTGGCATGGCACGTGCGTGAGGCTGCCGAGCTGCAGAGCCGCCACCAGGTTACGCCCGTTGTCACACACGACCATGCCCGGTTGGAGGCTCAGCGGCGCAAGCCAGCGGTCGGTCTGCTCTGTCAGACCCTGCAGCAGTTCGTGGGCCGTGTGCCTCTTCTCTCCTAAGCAGAGTAGTTTCAGCACGGCCTGCTGACGCTTGCCCACCGCTGTGCTGCCACGCCGCGTGACACCGACTGCTGGCGACGTGCTGCTGCTGACACATCTTGATTGCGAGACAGAGGTTGCGTTGGAGGAGGTGGAGGGTGGTTTAGTGGAGGAAGCATACACCCCCGCAGATACCACCACCGAGCTGGGGCACGCAATTCGGGGGTTTGGTTAGGACGTGAGCGGTCCCAGGCTCTGACTCTGTCCCAGCCTCCACTAAATTCACCCAATGTGCCGTCAGGGAGATATAGTGGCCCTGCCCGCCTGTGCTTGTCCATGTGTCTGTTGTTAAGTGGACCTTGGCAGTAACCGCGTTGGTGAGGGCGCGTACAATGTTGCGGGAGACGTGGTCGTGCAGGCCTGGGACGGCACATCGGGAAAAGTAGTGGTGACTGGAAACCGAGTAGCGCGGGGCCGCCGCCGCCATCATGCTTTTGAAAGCCTCCGTTTCCACAAGCCTATACGGCAGCATCTCTAGGCTGATCAATTTTGCAATGTGCACGTTTAACGCTTGAGCGTGCGGGTGTGTGGCGTCGTGCTTGCGCTCAAACTGTGGCGCTAGCGACGTCTGGACGCTACGCTGAGAGACATTGCTGGATGGGGCCGAGGACAGCGGAGGTGAGGGTGTGGGTGCAGGCCAGGAGACGGTAGTGCCTGTGTCCTCAGAGGGGGGTTGGATCTCAGTGGCAGGTTGGGGCACAGGGGGAGAGGCAGTGGTGCAAACCAGAGGCGGTGGACGGGCATCGTCCCACCTTGTGGGGTGCTTGGCCATCATATGCCTGCGCATGCTGTTGGTGGTGCCTCCCCAGCTGATCTTGGCGCGACAAAGGTTGCACATCACTGTTCGTCGGTCGTCAGGCGTCTCTGTGAAAAATTGCCACACCGTAGAGCACCTTGACCTGTGCAGGGTGGCATGGCGCGAGGGGGCGCTTTGGGAAACAGTTGGTGGATTATTCGGTCTGGCCCTGCCTCTACCCCTGGCCACCGCACTGGCTCGGCCTGTGCCCACACCCTGACTTGGGCCTCCGCGTCCTCGCCCGCGTCCACGTCCTATAGGCCTACCCCTACCCTTCAGCATGGTGTATTACCAGTGATTTGATTTCCCAGGCAGGAAAAAAATTGGCGCAAGCCTGCAGCCAAAATAGAATTTTTTCCCTAGTTTTTCAAAGGACAAGCCACACTGCGTGTATTCAATGAATACTACTAAGTTTAATAACTGTGTTGTGGCCCTGCAAATGTGTCACAGAACTGCAGTGATGCAAAGTTATTCGCTACAGCAGATCAGGGATTTCCCATGCAGGAAAAAAATTGGCGCAAGCCTGCAGCCAAAATAGAATTTTTTCCCTTGTTTTTCAAAGGACAAGCCACACTGCGTGTATTCAATGAATACTACTAAGTTTAATAACTGTGTTGTGGCCCTGCAAATGTGTCACAGAACTGCAGTGATGCAAAGTTATTCGCTCCAGCAGATCAGGGATTTCCCATGCAGGAAAAAAATTGGCGCAAGCCTGCAGCCAAAATAGAATTTTTTCCCTTGTTTTTCAAAGGAAAAGCCACACTGCATCTATTCAATGAATAATGTATGTCTTCTGGCCCTGCCTACACAATTCTATACCTGTAATATTAATTGCGGGTGCAATGGTCTGCACAGCCGGTTTTGAGAAAAAAAAAAAAAATGCAACACTGCTAACAGCAGCCTGGACAGTACTGCACACGGATAGATGTGGCCCTAGAAAGGACCGTTGGGGTTCTTGAAGCCTACACTCACTGCTAACACTCTCCCTGCCTAACCACCACTTCTGTCCCTATTGCAGGGCGCAATGCTCTGCAGATCCAATTTTGAAAAAAAAAACAAAAATACAGTGCTAACACAGTACTGCACACTATTAGATGTGGCCCTGAGAAGGACCGTTGGGGTTCTTGAAGCCTACACTAACTCCTAACGCTCTCCCTACAGCAGCTCCAGCACGATACCACTTTCCCTCAGCTAACTCACGAGGCATCTTAGCCGAGCCGCGCGAGGGGACGATTTTTATACTCGGGTGACATCAGATCTCCCCAGCCACTCACAGCAGGGGGGTGGTATAGGGCTTGAACGTCACAGGGGGAAGTTGTAATGCCTTCCGTCTTTCAATTGGCCTGAAAAGCGCGCTAACGTCTCAGAGAGGAAACTGAAAGTAACCGGAACACCGCGTGGTACTCGTTACGAGTAACGAGCATCCCGAACACCCTAATATTCGCATGAATATCAAGCTCGGACGAACACGTTCGCTCATCTCTAGTTCCTTCACATTCACAATGTTTTTTCTTTTTTAAACAATCTTGTTTTTATTTGAGCATAGAAAAAAAATCGTTTACAAACAGTGAGTAATTTCTTACACAAATGAAGCCATTGTAGGACGTAACTAACAAATCACAGAATATGAGTGTTAGGCCTCCTTCCCACGAGCGTGACGGGCTCCGCCGCGTAATATTACGCTGTGAAGCCCGTCACGGCGCCCCCCAGAGCCCCTATACTTACCTGCGGGAGATAGCGTGAAATCGCTTCCCCGCCCACCGCCGCCGCGTCACCGCCCGTCACCGCCCACCGCCGCCGCGTCACCGAGCGTGTCACGTGACGCGGCCGGCCGTGTCACGTGACGCGGCCGGCCGCGTCATATGGCGTCATATGACGCGCGGCGGTGGGTGGGAAAGCGTTTTTTCACGCTATCTCCCGCTGGTTACAGCGGGAGATAGCGTGAACGGATGGCTTCCATTGACTGCAATGGAAGCCGTCAGTGCGTACAGCCCGTCCTCACCCGCAGAAAATAGAGCATGCTGCGGGTGAGGACGGGAGAAATCGCGGTGCGTAATTCCGCGGTGGAATTACGCATCGTGAGCATTGTGCTATTAGGTTCAATAGAACCTAATAGCTGCGGGCAACGCAGCGGATTTTCGCCGCGAATTACGCGGCGGAAATCCGTTCGTGGGAAGGAGGCCTTACATGTTTGGTTAGCGATGAAATGTACCAAACTTGCTTTGAAAGATATGATGGTATAGGTTGGGTACATTCAATCAATAGGTGCTGTGTGAGCGGGAGGGAGCTACTTCCCTACTTCATTAGGGGTCTATTCAAATATATAGACAACGAGGCGTGCAAGTGGGGGAAGGAGCAATGAAAGATGCGGGTTAGTGAATCCGCTCAACCAGGGGCTCCTACCCGCTTCCGCTGCAGCGTCCCAGATCATTGGTAAGGAACTTAACAGGGGGAGGGGGGGGGGGAACCAAGTCGTCGAGAGAAAAGGAGAGGAGCGCCCGACTGAATTTGATGCTGCTAGGTGCTCTTATACGTCACCCCGTTTAAGGCTACTTGGATAGAGCTATATTATCTAGTTTTTTAGGTATGCATACCACAGTGACCAGAGTTTGAGGGATTCTTCCCTCGAGTTGGTGTCCCAAGCGGCTAATTCCTCAAATCCATAGATTTGTGAAATTTTATCTTACACTGTGCTATCGTAGGTATATGATTCGATTTCCATAGTGGTGGGATGAGTAGTTTTGCTGCTGCAATTAGTATGGTGGGGAAGCAATTTTTTGATGGTGTAAATTGTTTTGAGGGTTTCCAGAGTAGGACTTCCTCGGGGGTAAATGTATATGTGGTATTACATATTTTGTTTATATGGTTCGTGATGTTTTGCCAGAAGTGTTTAATTTGTGGACAGTGCCACCAAATGTGTACTAGGTTCCCTCTATCTGTGCCACATCTTCAACATCTGTCGGTTTGTGTAGGATTAAGTTTGGAGAGCGAGACCGGTGTCTTATGCCATCGGGTTGTCAGTTTGAATGAGTTTTCTTGAATGCGGACACATTTTGAGAAGCCATGTGAATTTGTCAAGATTTTTTTAGTCTCTTCCCTGTCAAAGGTTGTCCCCAATTCTCCTTCCCAGACTCTAAGGAACCACGGTTTGTCGGGTGCGGCGTTCATAAGTAGTCCTTTGTATAGGTGTGTCATAAGTTTCTTTGGTCTCTCCGGGACAAAGAGGTATGCTTCGTACCAATACGGGTCTCGCAGTTCTCTCTGATATTTTTCCTGAAGTTTTTTGAGTGAGGAATAAATGCCTGTTATCTCTAGGAAGTTTAGAGAGTGGTTTGGTAAGAACAGATCGATCTGTGAGGGGCTGTTTATTTTCGTTCCCTTAATGATGTCTTGGATTGTTAGAGAGTTTAGTTTAGCCCAAGTGTTGGTTATTTTAATTAGCTTGTTAGCTAAAATAGAGGGGGCCAGTGATGCGGGAATCATTGGTGCTAGCTTGTGTTGATCTCCCTTTTCTATTCTGATAGAATGCATTACTTTAATTGTGCCTCTTAGTGTCGGGCTGAGTGTTTTTATAAGGCGTTTATAAGGCATTTTGTTGTTGGTCCAAAGAAGGAATTGACCAATTTGATCTATTAATGTTCTCTCTAGGTTTAAGAAGGGCGAGTCTAGTTTGCGTTCCACCAAGTCAAACCATCTAGTCATGTGGATCGCTTTGTAATAGGTAGATATATCTGGTAGGCCAAAACCTCTTTGTGGCTTCTTTTGTGTCAAGTATGAAAATGCTAGTCGCGGTTTTCGCTTGTTCCAAATAAATGTCCTGAACATTTTGTGAAGACTTGAGAAGAATTTGCAGGGGATCTCTATCGGGACTGTTTGTAGAACATAGAGGATATATGGTAGTATATAAGTTGATATCAGTTTTTTTCTGCCCAGCCATGACAGCAGGGGGGGTGTTAATATTGTGTAGTTGGTTTTGTACTTTTTGGAGGAGGGGGGGGGGGGAATTTGCCTTATAGAGAAGGCGTGGGTCTGAAGTTATAATGATGCCTAAGTATTTGATGCTGGAAGTGGGCCATTTAAAGGGGAGTGTTTTTATGATCTGTTTAATCTTGTTGGTTGGAGCTGAAATGTTTACAGCTTCCGATTTTTCATAATTAATTTTAAAATTTGAGATTTTACCAAATTGTTCAAAGATGTCTATGATTTCGGGGAAGGCCCTCTCGGGGTTGGTCAGGAGCACCAAAAGGTCATCTGCGAAAGCAGCTGTTGTGTGTGTGAGGTTTCCTATACTTAACCCCTTAATATTGGGGTGTTGTCTGATTCGTTGAAGTAAGAATTCCATGACCAACACGAAGAGGGCGGGGGAGAGAGGGCAACCCTGCCTGGTCCCATTGGTGATGGCGAAAGGCCCCGACAGAGTACCGTTTATTTGGAGCCTGGCTGTGGGAGTTGAATACATGCTAAATATGGCCTCGATGAACTGATCTGGCAGGCTAAACTTCTGTAGTGCGACTCTCATAAAACTCCAGCTCACTCTGTCGAAGGCCTTTTCGGCGTCTGTTCCCAATAAGACCAGCGGGATTTTGTTACGTTTGGCGTAGTGGATAGTATTGATAATGCGGGATGTGTTCATTTTTCCCTCTCGACCCAGTACAAACCCCACTTGGTCAGCATGTATTAATTTTGGAAGTAGAGGTGAGATACGTTGTGCTAATAATTTTGCCCAAATCTTGAGATCTGTGTTTAATAGGGAAATGGGCCTATAATTGCCGCAGTGTTCTGGGTCTTTCCCTTCTTTTGGTATCAGGGTGATAAATGCTTCCAAGGCTTGTTTGGGGAGTTGTCCACCTGTAAGAAGTGTATTGCATAGATTTGTCAGGTGTGGGATGAGTGTTTCGGAAAAGGTTTTATAGTATATGATTGGTAGGCCGTCCGGCCCTGGGCTTTTTCCATTGGGAATCGATTTGAGAATTTTTTCGACCTCTGGGGAGGTGACTGGGGATATTAGGCTAGCTTTATCTTCTTCAGTTAGGCTGGGTAAGGTGAGGGACTCTATAAATCCTTGAGTTATGCTATTAAGATTTTTATGTTCCCCTCTCTGTTCGTCACTAGGGAGGTTGTACAGATCTTTATAGAATTTTTCGAATTCCTTTGCGATGTTCGCAGTAGAATCTACAGTTTGGCCTGTTGTTTTTATTTTGTGTATGAAGGTTTTTTCTTTTTGTTTCTTGATGAGGTTGGACATTGTCTTGGAACCCTTATTGCCATGCATATAGATTTTATATTTAGAATAGAGGAGGGTCTTTGCTGTTTTGATGTTTAGGGTGTTTTTAAGTTTCTCTGAGATCTTTTAGTTCTTGGAGTTTGTCATTGTTTAGTGAGTGCTTATGTACTTGTTCTAGGTTAGATATCTGTGTTAGCAAGGAATCTACCTCCCTCTCCCTTTGTTTCTTTACTCTCGTGCCTAGGGCTATTAATTCACCTCTGATGAAAGCCTTGTGGGCTTCCCATAGGATTGGTGTGGAAATGTCTGGGGTGTTGTTTAACTCAAAGAATTCTTTTAGCTTGTCTGATAGTGTTGTGCAGTGGAGTTAAAGTGCGTAAACACAATGTTTTTTTCTGATGCAATGTTGCGAAGAATTTTTTTTTTCTTTTTTGTAGTCTGTTTCTCTATGGACCCTCCTACGGTAGTTTATCTCATGCACAAACATGCGACTCACACGAGATGCGATAAACGCAGTTTCCTATGGTGATACCTGCCAATTTCAAAAGGCGTGTTTTTGTGGCTATGAGCTGGCAAAGGGATTTTCCAGCAGTGTGGGTGTTGGTTTTCAGAAGAGTCTAGTTTTTGTGAGAAGCTATGAGCTAGAGAAAATTAATAAGGAGCAGATGATGGGTTTGGTGTATGTGCGGCCCATGCTATAGGGCACACGCATCAAGAACTACCATATGAAAAGCTGGATGGAAGAGCTGTGGCAAGAAATAGGAGGAGGTATTTGAAGATCACTGGCTGTCAGCACGGGCAGTGCCACAATGTTTAAGTAGCTTTGTGACATTATTTGGCTTCATTTTTCTTGCCCAGATGTAGGACCTTGCATTTCTCCTTGTTAAATGTCATTTTGTTAGTTGCCACCCACTGTTCAAGCTTTTTTAGATCTTTTTGAATACTCTTTTTGCCTAGTGTTAGCTATCCCTCCTAGTTTTGTGTCATCGGCAAATTCGCTCTGCACAAATGCCCGTCCGCATTTTTGTATCCTGGAACTTGCCGATGACACAAGAATCAATAATTAGGGAAACAAAAAGTAGTGCACGCAACACACTACTCTCCTACCATCAATAGCAAAGGAGAGAAGCTCAGGTGAGCTGCTTTAAAGGGAAACGCGAGGGGGCTGGGCCAGCACTTTAAAACTTCTCTCGTACACCATGATCCAATCTCTTGCGCGAGAAAAAGCTTGCAATGGTAAAATCGTGTGTGCATAGCTGTCGCCCGTGTGAGAGGGGCCTTATCAGCACTCGTGTAGAGGTGCTTGGTTAACTCTTTCTTATATTTCATATAACATGATATGGTGCCATATTCAGAAAATCTATAAACAATGTGTATCTAGATATGAAGAAAATGGTACTCTCAGTGCTGCAGCAGTAAAAGTTGTACAACCTATAATCAGAGCCACAGTCCTATCCCTGAGTAATGCACGCTGTAAAGCTATAATTGGAAGCAATGTCTTTTAACAGCCGTTATGATATAAGTGAGCAATTCTGACGTGCAAAAGCACATTACTCTAAATAGAGCAATCTTGCTATTAATATATATCCAACTTTGAAAAGCGGCAAAGGGCACTCTCCAATGAACGACCACCACTGACCGCGGCTCTGGTAACTCAAAAGGTGCTTCAATCTGATTTAAAGAATATCAAATATTCAGAAAGGAAAGGTGAAAAGGCGGCACTCCTTGGTAATTAAAATTAATAGCAGCACTTTATTTTATCTAAAAAGATGCATAAACACAGGGCACGATGCACAAAAAATAGGCGACTGCTGTTTCGGATATCAGTGAACACGTAATATCTTTAGGAGAAAGAAAAACAATCCTTGCGCTCACGGGAAAAGCAGGAAAATAATCGATTGATTAATTTTACTTAATCAATTTATTTAACACATATAATACATACGTTGACCTGAGCTACGCGTTTCTGCGACTTACTTGTCGCCTTTTTCAAGCTCAAAAGCACATTTTAACATGATCAATTTATACAGACATTTAAAAGGCTGGCTTACCAGTCACTATGCAATTACCGGTGCATACCGTTCAATCAATGCGTTTGGGCGGGGATCCCGCTACCTAGGAATATTCAAATTGACGTAATTACGTCACTCTTTGACTCGCTTTATGCGTGTCAAAGTTTTTTACAATGAACTTTATCAACACATGTCTAAAGGTTCCGACAATGATTACTTTTCTCGATCCATCTACCAAAGGAATAACATCCGATTTAGTAGTTTACACATATTATATCCATCTATAATTTATATACTACCATAATTTAGATAAAATATATTAAATATAAAAAACCATAATATTCAATGTTACTAAATATATAGTTTATGTTTTAATATACCTTATGATAAACTATAAAATATAAAACAAACTAATACTATAAATACACATTTATCCTGACTAGAGATGAGCGAACGTACTCGTCCGAGCTTGATATTCGTGCGAATATTAGGGTGTTCGGGATGCTCGTTACTCGTAACGAGTACCACGCGGTGTTCCGGTTACTTTCAGTTTCCTCTCTGAGATGTTAGCGCACTTTTCTGGCCAATTGAAAGACAGGGAAGGCATTACAACTTCCCCCTGTGACGTTCAAGCCCTATACCACCCCCCTGCTGTGAGTGGCTGGGGCGATCAGATGTCACCCGAGTATAAAAATCGGCCCCTCCCGCGGCTCGCCTCAGATGTCTTGTGAGTTAGCTGAGGGACAGTGGTATCGTGCTGGAGCTGCTGTAGGGAGAGCGTTAGGAGTGAGTGTAGGCTTCAAGAACCCCAACGGCCCTTCTCAGGGCCACATCTTAAAGTGTGCAGTATTGTGTTAGCACTGTATATTTTTTTTTTTTCAAAATTGGATCTGCAGAGCATTGCGCCCTGCAATAGGGACAGAAGTGGTGGTTAGGCAGGGAGAGTGTTAGCAGTGAGTGTAGGCTTCAAGAACCCCAACGGTCCTTTCTAGGGCCACATCTATCCGTGTGCAGTACTGTCCAGGCTGCTGTTAGCAGTGTTGCATTTTTATTTTTTTTTCTCAAAACCGGCTGTGCAGACCATTGCACCCGGCATTAATACTACAGGGATAGAATTATGTAGGCAGGGCCAGAAGACATACATTATTCATTGAATAGACGCAGTGTGGCTTGTCCTTTGAAAAACAAGGGAAAAAATTCTATTTCGCCTGCCTCTGACAGTCCTCAGGGCTCTGGGTACGTGTGTGCTGCGTGCAGAACGTTAAAAAAAATCAGACGCAGCCAGCTACGTTTTACTGCAGGCTTGCGCCAATTTTTTTCCTGCATGGGAAATCCCTGATCTGCTGTAGCCAATAACTTTGCATCACTGCAGTTCTCTGACACATTTGCAGGGCCACAACACAGTTATTAAACTTAGTAGTATTCATTGAATACACGCAGTGTGGCTTGTCCTTTGAAAAACAAGGGAAAAAATTCTATTTTGGCTGCAGGCTTGCGCCAATTTCTTTCCTGCCTGGGAAATCAAATCACTGGTAATACACCATGCTGAGGGGTAGGGGTAGGCCTATAGGACGTGGACGCGGAGGCCCAAGTCAGGGTGTGGGCACAGGCCGAGCCAGTGTGGTGGCCAGGGGTAGAGGCAGGGCCAGACCGAATAATCCACCAACTGTTTCCCGAAGCGCCAACTCGCGCCATGCCACCCTGCAGAGGTCAAGGTGCTCTACGGTGTGGCAGTTTTTCACAGAGACGCCTGACGACCGACGAACAGTGGTGTGCAACCTTTGTCGCGCCAAGATCAGCTGGGGAGGCACCACCAACAGCATGCGCAGGCATATGATGGCCAAGCACCCCACAAGGTGGGACGATGCCCGTTCACCGCCTCCGGTTTGCACCACTGCCTCTCCCCCTGTGCCCCAACCTGCCACTGAGATCCAACCCCCCTCTGAGGACACAGGCACTACCGTCTCCTGGCCTGCACCCACACCCTCACCTCCGCTGTCCTCGGCCCCATCCAGCAATGTCTCTCAGCGTAGCGTCCAGACGTCGCTAGCGCCACAGTTTGAGCGCAAGCGCAAGTACAACGCCACACACCCGCACGCTCAAGCGTTAAACGTGCACATTGCAAAATTGATCAGCCTAGAGATGCTGCCGTATAGGCTTGTGGAAACGGAGGCTTTCAAAAGCATGATGGCGGCGGCGGCCCCGCGCTACTCAGTTCCCAGTCGCCACTACTTTTCCCGATGTGCCGTCCCAGCGCTGCACGACCACGTCTCCCGCAACATTGTACGTGCCCTCACCAACGCGGTTACTGCCAAGGTCCACTTAACAACAGACACGTGGACAAGCACAGGCGGGCAGGGCCACTATATCTCCCTGACGGCACATTGGGTGAATTTAGTGGAGGCTGGGACAGAGTCAGAGCCTGGGACCGCTCACGTCCTACCCACCCCCAGAATTGCGGGCCCCAGCTCGGTGGTGGTATCTGCGGCGGTGTATGCTTCCTCCACTAAAGCACCTTCCTCCTCCTCCAACGCAACCTCTGTCTCGCAATCAAGATGTGTCAGCAGCACGTCGCCAGCAGTCGGTGTAACGCGGCGTGGCAGCACAGCGGTGGGCAAGCGTCAGCAGGCCGTGCTGAAACTACTCAGCTTAGGAGAGAAGAGGCACACGGCCCACGAACTGCTGCAGGGTCTGACAGAGCAGACCGACCGCTGGCTTGTGCCGCTGAGCCTCCAACCGGGCATGGTCGTGTGTGACAACGGCCGTAAGCTGGTGGCGGCTCTGCAGCTCGGCAGCCTCACGCACGTGCCATGCCTGGCCCATGTGTTTAATTTGGTGGTTCAGCGCTTTCTGAAAAGCTACCCCCACTTGTCATACCTGCTCGTAAAGGTGCGCCAGCTCTGCGCACATTTCCGCAAATCCCACACGCACGCTGCCACCCTGCGCACACTGCAACATCGGTTTAATCTGCCAGTGCACCGACTGCTGTGCGACGTGCCCACACGGTGGAACTCTACGCTCCACATGTTGGCCAGACTCTATGAGCAACGTAGAGCTATAGTGGAATACCAACTCCAACTTGCGCGGCGCAGTGTGAGTCAGCCTCCTCAATTATTTACAGAAGAGTGGCCCTGGTTGGCAGCCATTTGCCAGGTCCTTGGAAAATTTGAGGAGTCTACCCAGGTGGTGAGCGGCGATGCTGCAATCATTAGCGTCACCATTCCTCTGCTATGCATCTTGAGAAGTTCCCTGCAAAGCATAAAGGCAGACGCTTTGCGCTCGGAAACAGAGCCGGGGGAAGACAGTATGTCGCTGGATAGTCAGAGCACCCTCCTGTCTATATCTCAGCGCGTTCAGGAGGAGGAGGAGGAGCATGAGGAGGATGAGGAGGAGGGGGAAGAGACAGCTTGGCCCACTGCTGACGGTACCCATGCTGCTTGCCTGTCATCCTTTCAGCGTGCATGGCCTGAGGAGGAGGAAGAGGAGGAGGAGGAGGATCCTGAAAGTGATCTTCCTAGTGAAGACAGCCATGTGTTGCGTACAGGTACTCTGGCACACATGGCTGACTTCATTTTAGGATGCCTTTCTCGTGACCCTCGCGTTACACGCATTCTGGCTACTACGGATTACTGGGTGTACACACTGCTCGACCCACGGTATAAGGAGAGCCTTTGCACTCTCATTCCCGAAGAGGAAAGGGGTTCGAGAATGATGCAATACCACAGGGCGCTGGTGGACAAACTGATGGTAAACTTCCCATCCGACAGCGCTAGTGGCAGAAGGCGCAGTTCCGAGGGCCAGGTAGCAGGGGAGGCACAGAGATCATGCAGCATGTACAGCGCAGGCAGGGGAACATTCTCCAAGGCCTTTGCCAGCTTTATGGCTCCCCAGCAAGACTGTGTCACCGCTCCCCAGTCAAGGCTGAGTCGGCGGGAGCACTGTAAAAGGATGGTGAGGGAGTACGTAGCCAATCGCACGACCGTCCTCCGTGACGCCTCTGCCCCCTACAACTACTGGGTGTCGAAGCTGGACACGTGGCCTGAACTCGCGCTGTATGCCCTGGAGGTGCTTGCTTGTCCTGCGGCTAGCGTCTTGTCAGAGAGTGTGTTTAGTGTGGCTGGGGGAATCATCATGGATAAGCGTACCCACCTGTCAACCGACAGTGCCGACAGGCTTACACTCATCAAGATGAACAAAGCCTGGATTTCCCCAGACTTCTCTTCTGCACCAGCGGACAGCAGCGATACCTAAGCAATACGTATTATGCACCCGCGGATGGAATCATCGTTCTCTCTCACCATCCAAAACGGGGACATTTCTGCTTCATCAATCTGTGTATAATATTCCTCCTCCTCCTCCTCCTCCTGAAACCTCACGTAATCACGCCGAACGGGCAATTTTTCTTAGGGCCACAAGGCTCACTCATATAATTTTTCTAAACAATTTTTATACGTTTCAATGCTCTTAAAAGCGTTGAAACTTTAACTTGAACCAATTTTTCGTTAAACTGGGCTGCCTCCAGGCCTAGTTACCACTTAAAGGGGTGGTCTCGCGAAACCAAGTGGGGTTATACACTTCCGTATGGCCATATTAATGCACTTTGTAATGTACATCGTGCATTAAATATGAGCCATACAGAAGTTATTCCACTTACCTGCTCCATTGCTAGCGTCCTCGTCTCCATGGTTCCGTCTAAATTCGCTGGCAGCTTGCTTTTTTAGACGCGCTTGCGCAGTCCGGTCTTCTGCTCAGCGCGAGCCGCTTCAGTGTGTTAGACGCTACAGCTCTTCTGCGCATGCGCAGATGAGCTGTAACCTCTCGGGAGCGCGCTGGAGGGCCATTCTGCTACCATCCTCTGTTAGAGAAAGGTGCAGAAACTTCAGCAGCCCAGCCGAGCGGAGACGAGAAGCCCAGCCCAGCCGAGCGGAGATGAGAAGCCCAGCCGAGCAGCCGCCCATGTAAGTGAGGGGTCGGAGGTGATGTGTTAGCCTACCGCCCTGCCCCATAGCCCACTAGCCCACCGCCCTGCCCCGTAGCCCACCGCCCTGCCCCGTAGCCCACCGCCTGTCCCCGGAGCCCACCGCCTGTCCCCGGAGCCCAGCGCCGGACATCGGAGCCCACCGCCTGTCCCCGGAGCCCACCGCCTGTCCCCGGAGCCCACCGCCGGACATCGGAGCCCACCGCCTGTCCCCGGAGCCCACCGCCGGACATCGGAGCACACCGCCTGTCCCCGGAGCCCACCGCCTGTCCCCGGAGCCCACCGCCTGTCCCCGGAGCCCACCGCCTGTCCCCGGAGCCCACCGCCGGACATCGGAGCACACCGCCTGTCCCCGAAGCCCACCGCCGGACATCGGAGCACCCCGCCTGTCCCCGGAGCCCACCGCCGGACATCGGGGCCTCCCGCTGTTGTCAGGGGCCTCCCGCTGTTGTCAGGGGCCTCTCGCTGTTGTCAGGGGCCTATTTTTCTCTTTCTCTCTTTCTTTCTCTCTCTCTTTCTCTTTCTTTCTCTCTCTCTCTTTCTTTCTCTCTCTCTCTTTCTCTTTCTTTCTCTCTCTCTTTCTCTTTCTTTCTCTTTCTTTCTCTCTCTCTCTCTCTCTCTCTCTTTCTTTCTCTTTCTTTCTTTCTCTTTCTTTCTCTCTCTCTCTCTCTCTCTCTCTTTCTCTTTCTTTCTCTTTCTTTCTCTCTCTCTCTCTTTCTTTCTCTTTCTCTCTCTCTTTCTTTCTCTTTCTCTCTCTCTTTCTTTCTCTTTCTTTCTCTCTCTCTCTCTCTCTCTCTTTCTTTCTCTCTCTCTCTCTTTCTTTCTCTCTCTCTCTCTTTCTTTGTTTGTCTATGTTTGTCTATGTTTGTCTATGTTTGTCTTTGTTTGTCTTTGTTTGTCCTTGTTTCTTTCTCACCCGTATTACATGTTGCATGTATATGTGTGGATGGATGGATCAATTTGTCTGTGTGGCTATCGGTGGGTGAGTGGATTGTTATAGTGTAGCATCTAGCTTATTCTAATTCTTGTTGTATTTTTAATTGCAGAGCTTATACAACGTAGCGCAGCGGTGACCAGTGTCGATTTCCCGCATTCACACTCATGATCTTCTTCCCAAGTCACTGCAAGAGGGTAAGTATTTGCACCACATCTTCTTATTCCCACACACAGCAGGTCACAGTTACATTAAAACACAACAGCACTATGCCAAACTGTGTTGTTCCTGCCTGCACCACCTACTGGAAGAAGGGAGGTGAAAGTGTTAGTCTACATGTCTTTCCAATCAATATTGAAAAAACAAGACTCTGGCTACAGCAGGCTCCTCACATCTTCGATGACATCGAAGAGTGGGTTACAAAGATTACCACAAAAAAAGATGCCGATGCTTACAGCTTATGCAGCAAACATTTCGATGAGGATTGCTTCATGCAAGTTGGCAACCGTAAAAAATTGAAGCCTAATGCTGTGCCAAGTATTTTCCCTACAACATTGGAAATTGAGACACGAGCCAACCAGTTAACGAAGAAAGGGGAACCTTATCGAAAACGACGAAGAATTGTGGTGACACAGCAATGGGACAGTTCAGCCGAAGACACTTCGCGGGCAGACACTTCCCATGAAGAAGGTAGCACAGTGTCAGAAATAACCGCCGACATCTATTTACAAGGTGAAGAAACCCAAATAGAAATTCCGATTTTAATATTCATTGACGGTTCTGCTGTAGAAACAAAACTAATCCTCAATATTAAAAGAAATGTAGAAGAAAGAAGAACCAACCCAGAATCAAGCAATGCAGAGCGGGGTAAATGCAAGTCCTGCCAAGCAGCTTCAACAAAATCGCAAACGAAGACACAAATACAGTCAAGAAGTATTGGCATCCAATGCGATGCGATGGAAGACAGTATACGCCAGAATCCCGGTTTATTTTAAATTCCATCGGCTACTCCATTTTCATCAACACCATTAAAATCAAATATCGCTAATATTGCCTTCCCAGAGAACCCCGGAGAAAGCCCAATTTCTAAAATTGTCCATGATGGAGATAGAATCAATATGCAACCTTCAGGTAGCAATATTGATTCTACTTTGGATGAAAGCATTTCAACCGTTATTTCAGATGATCCCAACTACAGGAGCTTTAGATTATCCCAAGCATTGGAGAGTTGCGGCAGTGAAGATGTTACCATTCCGTCAGATTCAGATAACCACTTAACCAACCCTTTACCAGAATTTGAAAGCTTAGCACCAACAGACATGGATCCTTCGGCAGAAGAAAAATACATGGTCTTTAAAAGCTCCTTGATGGCTTTATTTGCCATGATCCCTTGCCCATACAGGAAGCGATGCTTTATGAAACTCACACACGTCAGAATTTTTCCTAAGGGATCAATGGTATTTGTCAAATCTTATTGCCAAGGAGGTCACACCTGCAATTTGTGGCAAAGTCAAACCCTAATCCACAACTGTCCGGCGGGGAATATTTTACTGGCATCAAGTATACTGCTGAGCGGTTCCAATTTTGCCAAAGTAAGAAATATGCTTCATATTTTAAAACTCCTTGGCATCTCGAAAGCGACTTTTTTCAGGCACCAACACAATTTATTATTCCCAGTGATAGATAATCATTGGATGCAGCATAGGGCAAATCTAATTGCACAGATGAAAACCTCACACGTGTGTATAGCTGGTGACGGGCAATCAGATAGCCCAGGATTCTCTGCAAAGTACACCGTATACACAGTTTTGGAGATGAGAAGCAAAAAAATTTTGGGCTTTACGGTGGAACAAGTGGTTCCACCAGCTACATCTGTTTCGCTGGAAACTACTGCATTCCGAAAAACACTCCGTGAATTAATCGGCGAGGGAGTCAACGTGCAAATTGTTGCAACTGATCGGCATGTCTCCATCCGGAAAGTAATGCGAGAGGAGTTCCCCGAAATAATTCACGAATTTGACGTATGGCATGTGGCCAAAACATTAGGCAAGAAATTGCTTGGGGCTTCAAAAATCGCTCACTGTTCAAACATAGCCCCATGGATATCCGGCATCAAAAATCACCTCTGGTGGAGTTCGAGTACCAGCCAAGAAAATCCCGATTTGCTGGTCGAGAAATGGAAGTCGTTAACAAGCCATGTAATAGACGTGCACGAGTGGGAGAACAATACCCAATATCACCGCTGCAGTCACGCACTTCTTGAACCAGGCACTGCTTGGTTAGCCCCTAACAGTAAAGCCCACGTCCAAGTTAAATCCATTGTTCTAAATAAGAACGTACTGAAAGACATCCGGCACCTATCGCATTTTTGTCACACTGGTGATCTGGAGATTTTTCACGCCAGTGTACTGAAATACAGACCAAAACGTATACATTTTTTTTATGATGGAATGGTGGCTAGAACGCAACTTGCTGTTCTAGACCACAATCACAACGTCGGTAGAATTCAGTCAATCAGAAGAGCAACGGGATTAGAAGATGGGAGCGAAGACCAGATGCGGTACCGAGTAGAGTACTCAAAAGCACGCAAGGAGTGGGTTTTGAAAGCTCTTTATGAACCAAAATCCATGGAATTTCTAAGTGACATCATTCGTGAAATCATGCAGTTTGCTAAAGGTGAGATGGCTATCTCATGGCATTCAATGGCCGCCGAATTGCCCAGACATATTGCTCCAGTTGGGAAGCCCAGTGAACAGGAATTGGTTCAGAAATTCCAAAGTCGATTTCCAACATAGATACAAAAAGGTTAGCTGGTCTATACCAAAGTGTCAAAATTTATCCAAAATTCAAGTAAGTGATTATTTGTTGCCATGTTCATCTGTAATTTTTTACTGTACGTTTGTCTATTCCGTATGAGTCTCTATTATTTATGTTTGCTTTTGTATGGCTTACATGTTTGTTTCAGTTGTATTTCCACGTGTGTTTGTGATTTAATTTATTTTAATTTGTGCTTGCTTATCCTTTTTTTCCCCAGCGCTACTGGCCTTTTTGTAAATTTCATTTACATAGCTTTTTCAACACTGCATTCATCTCCAGCACATGCATTTTTGGAAAATAAAATAAAAATGGTATAATCGGTAATGTCACCATGAGCAACCCTGAAATGGGGGCCTTACTTCCCTTTTTCCTCTTTTCAATCATCTGCATAACATGCCTTTTTTTTGTATAGAATATATAACTGGCACAATGTGAAATGCTGCCCGTCTCATCCCATAAATCCTACTCATATTTTCACGGTGTTTTAAACTATGTTTAAATTTATACTCCTACATTTTGGATATTTTATTGAAAACCATTTTTTCAACCATTACAGTAAAATTTTTAGTTAGGGACTTTTTAATTTTTTTTAGATAGGTCTCGCAAGAGAATGAGGATCCTTGTCGTGGATTGCGAGCTTACGGTAAAATGACCAAATTATTGACAAACAAATTTAAATGTATAGCAATAATAGTTATAATGGTTTTGCCAAAAAATTGTTAATTTGGTCATTTTATTAACCAATACCTCATTGCAATTTTTGGTTTTTTTGGGGGATGTAAATTCTAGTGCTAACATGACATATAAAGTAGCTGCGTACGCGTGATCACACACACACACACACACACTTGTGTATACTGGTATACAATATATATGTGTGTGTGTTCACATATTCACACACACATATCTATATTTAGGTAAAAAAAAAACTACTTCTAAAACTGCATCTCTGTGGAAAGTGAATTGCAGGCATTACAGTACTTTCGGCTGACACTTCAGCACTGGACAGCTCCCTGCTAAAACGAAGCCTGGATACCTTGTGCTTGGGAAATCAGCACTGGACAGCTCCCTCCTCCACACTAGAGACCTGCAAAGCAATCTACAGGCAAAAGTGTGTGTGTGTGTGTGTGTGTGTACACATTCACACACACATTATTATTGAGACGTTGCACAAAAAACTTATTTTCCAAAAAATTTTTATTCCAGTAAATATAGTAAACAATTAAAAATCTTTAAAGCATGAAAACAAAAATGCACAATATAATAACTATAAGTTCAATTGAAAATCCAAATGGCTTTCCGTCAGGTCCATATAGAACTGGAAACCAGTGTAATTTCCGTGAGGATCCGGGTAAACTGTCCGGATTGCTTGGATAACACAGGATGGTATGGGGATTCTTTGGTGCTTCCCCAGGAATCCGTGTATCCAAGCTGTATATGAACGATAAGCGCCAATGCGCATAACCCTAAGAAAAAAAGGGAAAAGAATGGTATTACTTTTGAATACTTATTAATTTTTAAATAAAGTGCCTACATTAAAAGTTAAAAAAAAACAATGAACCATTGATAATATCTAATCTTTTTCCATGTTGCCTTTTTCACTAAGTAACTTTTTTTTTTTTTAAATAAACTTTTTCCTTTTTAGAACTACTTGCATTGTCTTGTGTGATTTCAAATAAAATTGTAATAAATACCTATTGCTTTGTATGTCATAATTTCTCCTTGTGAAGAGTGCCGAAAGTCGGATCGCGTATTCGAGATTTTCACGCACAAGCGCATACTGTGCAAACAGAGGATGCTTGGTCACACATCGGCAGTCTTCTGGTAATATGTGCAGGACAACGTCGTGTTCCCTGCAGCAGACGCACTCTGCCACTGTGGGCATGCAAATGCACTGCCCGCAGTGACACCAGTCTGTAGTGGCTAGCCTGCCCTGTGGATCAGGAGTGGATCCCGAAGCACCCTCTTCGGGTTCTCCCTGCGGATCGTTCTGAAAGCACGGGATACTGATGTCCGCCTGAGCAGAAAGGGAGTCTGCCAGTTGTCGTTGAACCTAAGAAGGGATTACAAATGAAGAATACTGGATAATTTTATTTTTAGAGAAGAAAGGGATAAATTTATAATTGTATGGTGTAGTGGAAAGCGGCGTGATCATCCTTATTGGGCAGGGCAGAGGTACCGGTATGTGTATGTACAGACGTACGTACGTGTTTGTATGTATATACAGATGTACCTAGGTGTGTATGTGTATATACATACGCAAAAATGTGTTTATTTGTATATAGATGCAAACGAATGTTTGCCGCTATGTACATACACACGTACGTACGTGTGCGAGTGTGTGTGTGGATATATATATATATATATATCACACACACGCGCGCATGTGTATGTATATCCAAAAAAAACAAAAAACACAAAGTATTGCAATCACGCATTTTAAAGGCCTGATGCAAAGTTGCGGTTATGGCTGACTTTTTGATGCTGACTAGTAGTAGTTGGACATAAGGATTGAAACACTAAACTTTTGGCCAATGTTTTAAGTGAAAACTAGAGATGGGTGAGCCTACTCGGCCACGCGCCTTTTTCGCCCACGTAAAGAGAGTTTCAAGTACTTCCGTACTCTGGTTAAAAAATACGGCTGGCCCCTTGGGTGAGTGGGGGGTTGCAGTGGAGAGTGGGAAAAGGAGAGAGAGATAGAGGGCTCACCCCTGTTCACTGCTGCTACACCCCGGTCCGTCAAACCACCCGCCACCCACAGAATCTGTTCACCCGAGAACGGAAGTACTCGATCGAGTAATTACTCGAAACGAGTAGTTTCGTTCATCTCTATTACAAAACCAACAGAATTTTTGCAAATTTTAACACCTACCTCAGAATACTGCCGCCTTTCTGGGACATCCTCATATTCTTCTGAATCTGAAATGTATTCCTGCGAAAGAAACATCAACATTAGTATCATTATGGTTTTCAGCATGATTTGCTGCAAAGCCTTATTACTAAACAAATTCTATTTACAGCAAAGTCTTACCTCTCCAACAGATTCAGACGAAGAATCAATTTCGAAATCAAGTTCTTCCTCCTGGTGTGACATGGTGGCGTGCGATTTTTACTAAATAAGCAAAATCAAAGTACAAAAAATAAGTTGGAGTGCTATAATGGTTACAGAAAATGTAGCTATTTCCCATTCCCATCTAACATATGTATATTGTAGGTAAATTGCAGGCAGATTGAAGGCAGATTGTTGGATGGATTACGGACAGATTACAAGCAGTAAGTGGGCAGATTGGATGCAGATTGCATGAAGATTGTATGAACATGGCAGGCAGATTGTTGGATGGATTACGGACAGATTACAAGCAGTAAGTGGGCAGATTGGATGCAGATTGCATGAAGATTGTATGAACATGGCAGGCAGATTGTTGGATGGATTACGGACAGATTACAAGCAGTAAGTGGGCAGATTGGATGCAGATTGCATGAAGATTGTATGAACATGGCAGGCAGATTGTTGGATGGATTACGTACAGATTACAAGCAGTAAGTGGGCAGATTGGATGCAGATTGTATGAAGATTGTATGAACATGGCAGGCAGATTGCAGACACATGGCAGGCAGATTGTTGCAAGTTGCCTGTAATCTGCCTGTAATACACTACTGTTCAAAAGTTTGGGGTCACCCAAACAATTTTGTGTTTTCCATGAAAAGTCACACTTATTCACCACCATGCGTTGTGAAATGAATAGAAAATAGAGTCAAGACATTGACAAGGTTAGAAATAATGATTTGTATTTGAAATAACATTGTTTTTACATCAAACTTTGCTTTCGTCAAAGAATCCTCCTTTTGCAGCAATTACAGCATTGCACACCTTTGACATTCTAGCTGTTAATTTGTTGAGGTAAGCTTGTGAAATTGCACCCCACGCTTCTAGAAGCATCTCCCACAAGTTGGATTGGTCGGATGGGCACTTCTGGCGTACCATACGGTCAAGCTGCTCCCACAACAGCTCAATGGGGTTCAGATCTGGTGACTGCGCTGGCCACTCCATTACCGATAGAATACACGCTGCCTGCTTCTGCTGTAAATAGTTCTTGCACAATTTGGAGGTGTGTTTAGGGTCATTGTCCTGTTGTAGGATGAAATTGGTTCCAATCAAGCGCTGTCCACTGGGTATGGCATGGCATTGCAAAATGGAGTGATAGCCTTCCTTATTCAGAATCTCTTTTACCCTGTACAAATCTCCCACCTTACCAGCACCAAAGCAACCCCAGACCATCACATTACCTCCACCATGCTTAACAGATGGCGTCAGGCATTCTTCCAGCATCTTTTCATTTGTTCTGCGTCTCACAAACGTTCTTCTTTGTGATCCAAACACCTCAAACTTGGATTCATCCGTCCACAACACTTTTTTCCAGTCTTCCTCTGTCCAATGTCTGTGTTCTTTTGCCCATCTTAATCTTTTTCTTTTATTGGCCAGTCTCAGATATGGCTTTTTCTTTGCCACTCTGCCCTGAAGCCCAAAATCCCGCAGCCGCCTCTTCACTGTAGATGTTGACACTGGTGTTTTGCGGGTACTATTTAATGAAGATGCCAGTTGGGTAACTGTGAGGCGTCTGTTTCTCAAACTAGAGACTCTAATGTGCTTATCTTCTTGCTTAGTTGTGCAACGCGGCCTCCCACTTCTTTTTCTACTCTGGTTAGAGCCTGTTTGTGCTGTCCTCTGAAGGGAGTAGTACACACCGTTGTAGGAAATCTTCAATTTCTTAGCAATTTCTCGTATGGAATAGCCTTCATTTCTAAGAACAAGAATAGACTGTCGAGTTTCAGATGAAAGTTCTCTTTTTCTGGCCATTTTGAGCATTTAATTGACCCCACAAATGTGATGCTCCAGAAACTCAATCTGCTCACAGGAAGGTCAGTTTTGTAGCTTCTGTAACGAGCTAGACTGTTTTCAGATGTGTGAACATGATTGCACAAGGGTTTTCTAATCATCAATTAGCCTTCTGAGCCAATGAGCAAACACATTGTACCATTAGAACACTGGAGTGATAGTTGCTGGAAATGGGCCTCTATTCACCTTTGTAGATATTGCACAAAAAAACAGGCATTTGCAGCTAGAATAGTCATTTACCACATTAGCAATGTATAGAGTGCATTTGTTTAAAGTTAGGACTAGTTTAAAGTTATCTTCATTGAAAAGTACAGTGCTTTTCCTTCAAAAATAAGAACATTTCAATGTGACCCCAAACTTTTGAACGGTAGTGTATATACAACAATCTGCCTGCAAACTATCATGCAATCTTGCTTCAAACTGCCTGTAAGCCGATATACGTTGTCCTCGTGTGCAAGGGAAGGGGGGGGGAACCTGGAAGAGCCCAGGCACAGGAACTGAGCACCAGCCTTCTCTCCGCCCATCTGCACTATTTGCAATGAGAGGAGGCGGAACGGGGGCGGGGCTAAGTGGGTTGAATTAGCCCCACCCCGTTCCGCCTCTCCCCATTGCAAATAGTGCAGAGGGGTGGAGAGGGGGCGGGAGCTCAGTTCCTGCACTTGGCTGATCCATCCTCCCCCCCCCTGCACATGAGGACAACGTATATCGGCTCGGCATGAAAACCGAGCCGATATACTTTCCTGTGAATGCCCCCGTAAGTAGGCAGATTACAGGCAGTTTGAAGCAAGATTGCATGATAGTTTGCAGGCAACTTGCAGCTAGAATACTATCAGTATATAGGAGCTGCTGAGACACTCACTGCAGCAGCAACGGGGACTACATGGAGGGCTGGATGGAGGGGGTTAGCTGCTGCAGGGAGTGGGTATTCTTACCTTGGCTTCTTTGTGGAAAATGGGACGAAGAAACATGTGGTGGCTGTATCCTCCCCTGCACGGCCTCTCAAATCACTCCTCCTCCACACTGCTCGTCGTGCCGTCCAGCCAATGGGATGGCTGGAATAGGCATTACAAGCATTTGAATTCCCTGCCTCCAGAGATGACGTCATCAACAGAATCACGTGACTGGCGTCTCGGGAGCGCGCACGTCGGGCTGAAGCAAGGGCTGTACACTTTGGGAGAAGAACCGGCGGCCATCTTTGGAAAAGTTTTTAAAAGTTGCTGAAACGCTGGAACAGTGAGTAGAAACCGGCTTTAAAAGTCATTTAAACGGGTGCTTAGTTTTGTATGCTGAATAAGGGGGACTGGGCAAAAAAAAACAACTCACTGCTTCCTCGAGACATCTCCTTTAAGCCACATTAACCAAACCGATTAATAGGTTTCACCTTCCCTCTTGGTTGGCCATGGCCAATTTTTTGGATGTACATTAGTACTGTTGATACAGCAATTTTTGTGGCCCCTCGCCTACAGTGTAATCATAGCAATTTCTATGTTCTTCGCCTGCACTCATGGTACAGAAAGGTGTGTGGGGTTGGCCTACACTTTAGCTACATAAATGTAACTTGTGCCTTGTCTATACTGCAGCTACTGAAATGGAACGAAGACTGCGCTCCCACTATACTGCTGCTTCGGAATTGTTACTGGGGCCTGTGTAGGCTGCTACTATTACTGAAATGGAACTAAGACCGTGCTCCCCCTATAATGCTGCTAGTGATATGTTAGTGGGGCCTGTCGCTAATGCTACGGCTGAAATGTTACTAATTCTGGGCTCTGCCTATACCGCTGCTAATAGTATGTCTCTGGGGTGTGGAAACAGAGGCTTTTCCCAAAGACATGATGGCGGAGAGGCCATTTCCCACCAACGCTGTTACTGTTAAGGTGCATATAACCACGGACACGTGGAGAGGACACGTAGTGCCTCCAAAACATCCCCCGCCACGGCCCACTTAATCCTGGCCACATTCCGAAAACCAACAAAATAAAACCGCGCTACTAGGTCCGCAGTCACCACCACATTACCACCAACGTGGTTACTGTTAAGGTACATATTACCAGTCTGACTGGGGCATGCAGTGTTGGCCGGAGGCCACCTGCATTAAAGGGGTTGTCCCGCGCCGAAACGGGTTTTTTTTTTTTTCAACCCCCCCCCCCCTGTTCGGCGCGAGACAACCCCGATGCAGGGACTTAAAAAAAAACCAGCACAGCGCTTACCTGAATCCCCGCGCTCCGGTGACTTCTATACTTACCGGTGAAGATGGCCGCCGGGATCTTCTTCCTCCGTGGACCGCAGCTCTTCTGT
The DNA here is from genome assembly GCF_035609145.1 of Eleutherodactylus coqui. Taxonomy (NCBI): domain Eukaryota; kingdom Metazoa; phylum Chordata; class Amphibia; order Anura; family Eleutherodactylidae; genus Eleutherodactylus; species Eleutherodactylus coqui. Next base: position 65,275,918 of record NC_089842.1, read on the forward strand.
GCGGTCCATTGCCGATTCCAGCCTCCTGATTGGCTGGAATCGGCACGTGACGGGGCGGAGCTACACGGAGCCGGCATCCTGCACGAGAGGCTCCATTGAAGAAAGCAGAAGACCTGGACTGCGCAAGCGCGGCTAATTTGGCCATCGGAGGCCGAAAATTAGTCGGCACCATGGAGACGAGGACGCCAGCAACGGAGCAGGTAAGTATAAAACTTTTGATAACTTCTGTATGGCTCATAATTAATGCACAATGTACATTACAAAGTGCATTAATATGGCCATACAGAAGTGTATAGACCCACTTGCTGCCGCGGGACAACCCCTTTAAGCACGACATTACTACCTCAGCTGTGTTGGGCAATGCAATGGGATATTTCTATGTACCGCCGGTGGCTTCCTGGCACCCACCCATGCTGTGGGTCCACAGGGAATTATAAATGCATCTGTTTCCACTTGTAAAGAACCCCAGTCAGACTGGGGCATGCAGTGTGGGCCGAAGCCCACCTGCATTAAGCACGACATTACTACCTCAGCTGTGTTGGGCAATGCAATGGAATATTTTTGTGTATCGCCGGTGGGTTCCAGGGAGCCACCCATGCTGTAGGTGCACACGGAGTTTAACCTACATGTGTCCACTTGTAAAGAACCCCAGTCTGACTGGGGCATGCAGTGTGGGCCGAAGCCCACCTGCATTAAGCACGACATTACTACCTCAGCTGTGTTGGGCAATGCAATGGGATATTTCTATGTACCGCCGGTGGCTTCCTGGCACCCACCCATGCTGTGGGTCCATAGGGAATTATAAATGCATCTGTTTCCACTTGTAAAGAACCCCAGTCTGACTGGGGCATGCAGTGTGGGCCTAAGCCCACCTGCATTAAGCACGACATTACTACCTCAGCTGTGTTGGGCAATGCAATGGGATATTTTTGTGTATCGCCGGTGGGTTCCAGGAAGCCACCCATGCTGTCGGTCCACAGGGACTTCACAATAGGGAGTTGTACCTGCTTGTGTCTATGAATTAAAAAGCCCGGTCTGACTGGGGCATGCAGACACCTTGACAGAATGAATAGTGTGTGGCACATAGGTTCCCCATTTCTATGCCCACGTGCGCAGCTCCTGATGGCGGTGGCACAGGATTCTATTTCTCATTGCTTCTGTACAGCATTGTGGGCTATCGCCCCGCCCCTTTTAAAGAGGGTCGCTGCCTAGCCGTGCCAACCCTCTGCAGTGTGTGCCTGCGGTTCCTCCTCATGGCAGACGCACTTCTAAATAGACATGAGGGTGGTGTGGCATGAGGGCAGCTGAAGGCTGCGCAGGGACACTTTGGTGTGCGCTGTGGGGGGGAGGGGGGGCGGTTGGGCAGCATGTAACCCAGGAGAAGTGGCAGTGGAGTGTCATGCAGGCAGTGATTGTGCTTTGTTGGAGGTAGTGTGGTGCTTAGCAAAGGTATGCCATGCTAATGAGGGCTTTTCAGAAGTAAAAGTTTTTGGGAGGGGGGGGCCCACTCTTGCTGCTATTGTGGCTTAATAGTGGGACCTGTGAACTTGAGATGCAGCCCAACATGTAGCCCCTCGCCTGCCCTATCCGTTGCTGTGTCGTTCCCATCACTTTCTTGAATTGGCCAGATTTTCACACATGGAAACCTTAGCGAGCATCGGCGAAATACAAAAATGCTTGGGTCGCCCATTGACTTCAATGGGGTTCGTTACTCGAAACGAACCCTCGAGCATCGCGAAAAGTTCGTCCCGAGTAACGAGCACCCGAGCATTTTGGTGCTCGCTCATCTCTAATCCTGACAATTCATTCTTAATTATAATAAAACATCTTAAAATTACCATCAATAGATGTTAGAATTAATTTCATTTGTATATTTTTTTCTATATTTTTTCCAACATTTCATTGAGCCCTGCGGGGACAAGGGTATTGAGCCTATAAATCCAGAACATTTCCTTTTTTCTCAATGCTGCAATGGATCTAGAATCTATGCTCTCTAATGGGGTCACTGACACTTTTGACGCATCTCCATCATGGATGTCAAAAAAATGTCTGGATAGGCTGTGGTTCCGAAAAATTTTTTGAATATTCTGGCGATGGTTTCCAATTCTATTTTTTAATTTATTTATTGTTCTCCCTATATATCCTAATTTACATGGGCATTCAATGAGATAAATAACTTTAGAGCTGTTACAATTTAATTTTTGGAAAATTTTAAAACTCACGTTCTTATTATTTAAAACCTCTGTTTTGTTATGTGATATCAAAGGGCAGCACTTACAATTCCTTTGAAAACATTTAAAAACTCCAGTTTTTATTAGATTGTCACATTTATTTTTATTCATATTTTTATTCTTGTTGGGATTAGAAGGAGCAATTATATTTTGTAAAGTTTTGTTACGTTTAAAAATTAAGGTCTGTTTTTTATCTAAAAAATTTGACAAAAATGGATCGCTATGTAAAATTGGCCAATGTTTACTGATTATTTTTCTTATTTCCTTATTCTCATTATTAAATCTAGTTATAATAATTGGATTTGTCTTATCATGTTTTTTAAAAGAAAATTTTCTCTATATTTTTACTTTCTTGGCTTTGTGGGACTATTAATTTTTTGTGTGCGTCTTCTATTATTTTTACAGGGTATCTTTTTTCTTTGAATCGATCCTTAATAATTTGTGCTTGTTTATTAAAATCTTCGTCATGGTAACAATTCTGTCTCACTCTTTTCAATTGACTATAAGGTATGTTATTCTTCCAGCTAGTCGCATGACAGCTGCGGTAATCAAGATAAGAATTTTTATCAATCTTTTTAAAATGCGTCTTGCTAATTAGTTTATCATTAAAATGTATTAAAACTAGATCTAAAAACACTATTTTATTATAACTAAAATTATATGTGAATTTTAAATTACTATTATTCCTATTTAGGGCGCCCACCCACTGGCGTTTGCGTTGTTCGTGCGTGAAAAACGCAGCGTTTTCGCATCTACGCGTTTGCGTTTTTCGCAGCGTTTTTTTAACGCAAAACGCGGAGAATGTCTCATCCTGAAACGTTGCATTGCGTTTCTATACCAACACACCCTGCACAAGTGCTGCATACAAATTGTAATTGCTGTAGACCTGCCCCCTCGTTACTTAGTGCATAGTGCGCACAGCAGAGTTGAGGCAGTTTATGCAGTTGGAAGGAGTCTGTCGCAAAAAAGCTTTTGTGCTGGCCTTGTTAAAATGGCGTTTTCGACAAACGCCGTCCTTATAAATTGGCTCATATCACGGCGTTTTGGGGAACGACGATTTCTTTGGAGCAGTGACCTGCTAACGCCCAGAAGAATGTGGGTGCACCCTCTCCTCCAATGGCGGCCACTTAAAGGGCACTTTCGTGTGCTGTACCATGATCTTCGGCGCCACCCTCACAAATTTGAGGAATACGCAAGAATGACGGTCACTATGTTTGATCTTTTGCTTTCCCTTCTCCGGGCTGACTTGACATTACAGGACACGCGATTGCGCAAGTGTATATGTGCAGAGGAGCGTTTGTTAGCTACGCTCAGGTTTGTTTGATTCATGTTTACCAACTGTATTACGTATAAGTACCCTATACACGTGTTTGCAAACTCAAGTTCCCTGTTTGGACATTTCCCCCCCCCCCCCCCAATATGTGTGAAACTTGCCACAAGCAATTATTTGCCAGTCTTGAAGCCTAGCTTTGTGGGCAATGCCCAATTTAGTGTAATGTGTCACTTAGCGGCCATAATGTATTTTTCATTGCATAGCCAATCCTTTTGTACACCTTTTTTCCACGCTTGCTGCCTAACAGCATTGTGAGTAATTACTTAAGCGATGAGGTGTAAAAAAACGTACATTCTACAAGTCTCTAGCAAGCTTAAGGCCATGTAGCCTTTGGCCAGCATCTATATACACTCCCCTCGGACCCTTTATTACTGTTGCAGAACATGTATATATTCTGATGAGGATGTGCGCTTCATTTAAGCTACTATAAATGCAATATTACGGTGGAAATGGCTGACAAGGCAACCACCTCCTCCCCCTTCCCTTTAGGAGTGTTGATTGTAATAATGTCTGTGCTTTTTGTGAAAGCTGGTTATCTACATCTTTTATGTGTGTGATTCTCCCTAATGGGGTTCTGCAGGGATGGTCGCAAATTTATGCAACTGGCAGTAGCATCCGTGGATGGCCAATGCCTTTGCCTGCCCCAGCATTACCTAATTTCCTTTCTGAAATAACCATTGGGATCACGTTGGTCAGCCATGGTAGCATTAGCCCCACATCTGCCACTACCTTTAGCCAAGCCTCCGTACAAGTACTATTTAGGTGCATCGAGTGCTTTAATGTGCTACTGCACATCTTCCCAAAACTAATCCACCCTTGTCCAAGGATAGTGTTAGTGTTTTGTTTATATCTTGTTTGATTTTTCTTAATGACTTCACTGCACGTAGACTCATGTAGTCAGCCCCTTTTGTGTTTGATTTTTATGTGTCAACAGTAAATAATGTCTTCAACACCATTTTCCACCACAGGTTTCTGGCAACCGGTGATTCCTTTGCTACCGTACAATTCCAATTTCTCTGGGGCTCAACGACGACTACCAGAATTATACATCATACCTGTGAAGTACTTTGGCGCCGACTGCAGCCCCTATATCTTCCCCAGCCAACAGTGGGACATTGGCTTGCGATTGCAAATGGCTTTCACACCACTGCACAGTTTCCATTATGTGTAGGTGCATTAGATGGTAAACATGTGCGTATAAGAAAGCCTCCCCACTCGGGGTCACGGTACTTTAATTATAAGCATTATTTTTCCGTATTGCTTCTGGCAGTAGCAGACATGGACTTTAAGTTTGTTTTAGTAGACATTGGGGCCTATGGAAGTACCGCTGATTCGCGAGCTTTTTCCTGCTCCCGCATTGGCCAGAGACTGCATCAAGGCACTTTATATCTCCCCCCGCTCCGAAACTTGCCGGGGACAGCTGGCCCTCTAATGCCATATTTTTTCATTGCTGATGAGGGATTTCCCCTAAACAAACACATCATGCGACCATTTGGCCGCAGGCAATTAACACCTGAGCGACGGATCTTCAACTACCGCCTGTCCCGTGGGCGACGATATGTGGAATGCACCTTTGGTGTCCTTGTCTCACGTTGGCGCGTGTTAGAACGGAACCTTCCCTTCGCTCCAGATGCTGCAGTTGGAGTGATCAAGGCCTGTGTAATGTTGCACAATTTTGTACGCCATGAAGAGGGATCACTGTCTGAAGAGCTAACAAGTCTAGTCCCAAACCTTGATGCCTTGCCTTTTGGTAATGCCCCCCCGCATCCCCAAACAATTGGGGTCCGCATTAGGGACAATTTGACACATTATTTCGGGACCCCACAGGGCTCTGTAGCATGGCAAGACAGCGTACTAAGGAGGCGTGACCCACAGTAAGAGATTTATTGCATCATGTGGGCCCACAATTTTTTGGTCTGGGGCAGAGGGCATCCAAACATTTGAGTGTTGTAAAGGCGTGCGCCAATTCTGAGTTGTGATCTGTATGTACCCTGTTCGTCAATATTTATTTTAGCCCTTGATGTTTTGGTGGGCACAGTGAAATGTGCTGATATAAAGTACGGTGTTCAACTATCTGTTTGTTGTGTTTATTTGTCGGCAGAGGAAAACATAGTATTTATATAACCCCCTTCCCAAACAATGGGCGCCTTGGGAATACATTAGCCATTGAGTCTCTGCAGCGCTGCTGCTGCTGGTAGCCATCCTTTGGGTTGCTCTTTCTGTATATTTCCAGCCTTTCTGCTTGTGTTGGCTATGCACGATTTCACCCAAAGCATTCCGCCCTTTCAAAAACCATATAGCCCTGGTGTGTCAGGCTCTACAAAGAGTTAGCCGTTTGGCTAAACTAAACAACCTCTTTCCTTAAAAATGGTCATTGAGATATTCAAGACAGCCCTGTGTCTGTGCCTGCGAAAGTACTTGTAATTGTAGGCAGATGTAAATCCTACTCCACAACCCTTCGGCATACATTTTGTGTACACGGTTTTCACAAGCGTCCTTTCCCATACACATATCACGTGTCCATCAAAGGCTTTAGCTCTCTCAATGTGTACCTTCAGCCGCATAGGCTCTTGCAGCATATGGCGAAGCATTCCTGCCTCTTGCAAGTGAAAGAGGTTGTCTCGCGGCAGCAAGTGGGGTTCAGCACTTCTGTATGGCCATATTAATGCACTTTGTAATGTACATTGTGCATTAATTATGAGCCATACAGAAGTTATTCACTTACCTGTTCCTTTGCTAGCGTCACCGTCTCCATGGAGCAGTCTAATTTGCCGCGTCAAATTGTCGGATTAGACGCGCTTGCGCAGTACGGTCTTCTCCCTTCTGAATGGGGCCGCTCGTGCCGCAGAGCGGCTCCTCGTAGCTCAGCCCCGTCCCGCGCCGATTCCAGCCAATCAGGAGGCTGGAATTGGCAATGGAACGCACAGAAGACCTGCGGCCCAGCGAGGGTGAAGCTCACGGCGGCCATCTTCACCAGGTAAGTTACAAGTCACCGGAGCGTGGGGATTCTGGTTAGCAGTATCTGCTGTTCTTTTTAAACCCCGGCATTGTGTTGGTGTCGTGCCGACCGGGGGCTCTATTGAACAAAAAACCCGCTTCGGCGCGGGAATACCCCTTACATACCAAAGCGTGCGTTATACTTCATACATCGGAGGAAGTGGGGGGATCATGTGGTTGCCCATGGACATACCTGTGAGTTACTTTACTCTTTTGTGGTCAGAATGATTATAAAGGGTTTTGCCGCCGCCTCGGCGGATTTATTTTTTCACCCATGACTGCCCTGTAGAGTAGAAGCATCACACACCACAGGCTTTTGCATGAAAAACACTACTCTGCTCACCTTTTCATTCCTTTTCTTCCCTTTATGAAGCTTGGCTGAAGAGTAGTGCAAAGATGGTGTTGCTGTGTAGTTCGCATGATGCACTGCTGCCTCTCTCTCCTTAGCGTGTGCACTGCAGATGGCCCCGGCGACAAGACTGGAGTACCAGCGTCATAATGCAGACACACGCTACAGTGCTTTGACTGAAGCCGGCAACCGGCCGGCCCCATTTAGAGCAATGAGAGGGCAGGAAGAGCAGTGCGATCTGCTGCACGAGCTGTGACAGCTGTAGCAATAGATTCCTTCATCTCCTCAGCATGTCCCATCATCACTGGACACTGGGGCAGCCCTGTAACAGTGTCCAGTAAGGCGGTGACATGCTGAGGAGATGAAGGAATCTACTGCTACAGCTGTCTGGCCTGTAGGAGCAGATCGTGAGCTCTTCAGGAACTTTGAAGAGCAGACAATCGCGATCCTCTGCTATTGAAAGTGCTTGTGGCACCAAACAGGCCCTACACACACAAACACCCCCCTCACAGTCTCCATACACTGTGACCCCTCCACACTGCTCACACAGACATGCACCCCAGCGTCACCCTCCAGCCACCAACCCCCCCCCCCCCCCCCCCACTGGCTGACAACTCCGACCAGCAGCTCCCACACCTTCACCCTCACCCCCATCATGTGACTACTGACTGACAGGTCTGTCACCACCACACCTCCCCACCCCCGACTACTGACAGCTCGCAGCACCCCTCCCGCATGAGAGGCCGGCACTCCCCTCCCCCTCCTCCACTCACCTTACGTGTCAACTGAAGATCCCTTGGCCGCGCGGCCCCTGCAGGCAGACCATAGCTTCCAGAAGCAGGCGGGCAACACAGATCTACGGCGCATGTGCGCAGTAGAAGAAGCTCGTCCCCGTGCAGAGAACACCTGCAGCTGGGCCAACAATATCTGGACAAGCCACTTGTGGGAAGCAATGGCAAACTAGGAGCAACCATGGGGGGGGGAGCATCAAAAGGTATGTGAATCACTTCCGTGGGCCAAACTCACAATGCACAATGTATATTACAAAGAGCATTGTATTGGGCAAACAGAAGTACTCTGAGTCATTCTTTATGGCGGCACAAACCCATTTAACGCTCCCACCCATTGGCCCAAAAAGTGTAGTAAGCTCTTGAAATACGATCAGCATAAGAAATAGCTGTACTTTGGCCCTTGTGTTAACAACTTACCCACCGTCCTTTGCCTGGGCAAGTGGGCAAATATGTGGATTTTGCACACATGTCAAAGTTGGGTGCCTAAAGCGAGCCATAATGGCCATCCAATTGCCCATGGTAGGTCTCCTGCGGCGGCATCCCGATGTTTAGCAACTTGACTACATCTTTTGTAGTGGCTGGACATAAGTGTTTACCAAACGTGTTCTGTGGTCCCAAAAAATGTGGTTTATGCCCCATGTTGCTGAAGCCTGTAAAACGCTTGTGTGCTGTTTAGGCATACACAGTGTGCAAACTAGTAATGTGTTCGCACTGCATTTTAACCGTATTTCTTACAAATAGAGGACAAGACTGTATTCACCCAACCAGCGCACAAACTCCCTTCGTCAGCATTATCAAGTGTTCCCTCTGGGCCAAACGTCGGCAGTGCTTGACGCCTTGCTCGGCACTTAGGCCTTAGGGAACCTTTGTGGCAGAGGTGGTACAGTGTGACGTTGCTGCTCGGGGACTAAACCACATCCTACCTATCAGTGTGTGGGAATTCTTATGTTACCGTGGCATATCTATTACTGAGATGTGAAGGCTGGTGGAGTAAAGGTTTACATGCAAAAGGGTTGCAGCTGCTTGAAAATAGTGCTTCACACGTAATCCCTAGCGACACGTAATCAATTGTATAGCATTAGGGTCTAGATGTTGTCACCACACCACACTTTTAACAATCAAAAATATTTATTTTGGAAAAAAGGGCGTCTTGCATGGCAAGGCAACATGTAAAACAAAACTCAGCCTCTTTGCACACGAGGCAAATAAGTGGGGCATTTTGCCCAATAATTCTCAGGTAAGCTAACATTAACTGATGTGTGTCACACACAACCTTGTAAAACAAACGAGCTAACAAGCCAACATGCTCTGTCAAACGTAATTAACACCACAGAGCTCCTGCCCCGAGTTACAAATGGCAATACGTCGGGCACGTGCCCGACGAGGTCCCTTCGCCGGGATCATTGTAAAAAGACGGGGCTTCTGATGGGACACTTGGTTCTGCAGACTGGCTGTGACCTGCGGGAGGCACATCCATGGGCCCTGCCTCACAATCCAACCACTGGCGGTATGGCCCATGGCGGTGTGCCCCCACGCAGGTACCTGCTTGGTGCGGCGGCTGTGGGCGAGGAGGTTCATGAGTATGGCCCCTTGGGGCAGAGGACCCTGTTTGCGGGAAGGTGTTTGTGGTGGCAAAATGCCAAATCCCCGCAAACAGGGCCCTCCCGCGCACAGCATCTTGTGACACATTAATGAGCGCAATTATTGCACTCAGCAACTCTATTTGGACATCTGGAGAGATGCGCCTGCCACAAGATGCTATGCACTGCCCCATGGTGTCTGCCCAGTCCAGCCGCTTCTGCCTACGCAAATACTCTAGAACCTCCTCGTCCACTAGCCGCCCAGCAAATGCCAGATGTTGCCTTGTGTAGGCTCTTCGGCCACCTCTGGTCCTAGCAGTCGTTCGCCTGGGCCCAGCTGGTGGGGGAGTCTCCTCGGAAGGAGCTGGCGGAGCAGGGGGTGCCTCTGGGGCTTCGGGGCTATCACTATGCAGGGATAAAGTTGGCGAGCTGGCCTCCGTGTCAGTCACGTCATCTGGTGACGGGTCCTCCTGCAGATTATCGGCCGTTCTAAAAGAGAGTGCAACAAGTGAGTACAACAATAGTGTCAAGGATGGTGTTTCAAGGAAGGGAAGGCAAACCTTACTAACAAGTGCATCTATGTAACATATCTCCTGTAACATTATAATTTAAAATACGTTACAGCCTTGTAAACCATTACAAGGCAGTCTCAAAGTAATTTGCTAGGTAAACCCCGGTACAACATGCACTTGACATCTGCAGGCAATTATTTGTTTACGACCATAACTTGGCAGGCAATTCGTACAAAACAGAAAGATGCCATGTTGCCTCAATGTTACCATGGGTAGCAGCACACATAATTCTGTGAGTCTGGGTCAGTGTACCTAGATATTTAACAGCCACATTTCTGAGTCGATATGCCATTTTTTACAGGCCTCGTTTGATTCATTTACGAGCTGTTACTTACACACCCAACCGCTAACCTGAGTTCCATGTAAGAATTAAACCACTTACGGTCTGGGTTCCATTATAGGCCGCAGGAAGGATAGCGCTGGGGCCAAATAATATGGCCTTTTGCAGCGCCGTGCGGAGCCGCTGGGCTGTTGCTGTCCCACCTCTTTTCTGTAAGTATCCCGGACACTGCGCCACTTCATTTGAAGTTCTTCTACTATGACAAGGAAAAGAGAAACATATGAAAGTAGCAGGCAAGGTAAGCACATAACATGACAGTGTAATGTGACCAATCAAATGTTACGCTATGGGCAAACCCTGTATGCTGATGCAACTGCGCTTTACCAGTTTGTTGTGGGCGTACTGGCATTTCGTTTACCAGGTGTGTAGTGGCCGTTACAACCAACAGGCAAAGTGTGATATTTGCAGAGCTAAAAACAGGCTGTTTGTGAAATCTATTAGTGGGTGGAAGTAGTAAATAACAGTTTGTGACCGCTGTTGACCCCGATAAGAAGATATAAGCCCTATTTAACCATTCATGGCATCTGGTTGACTCATACACATCAGTGCTTGAGACCTGAGGCAGAAAATAGAAAGCAACATCCACTTGCCCAAGTTTCACACAATTGGGGGAGGGGTGTGGCCATGTGCACGGCCGAAGTTCCAACATACAGCAGAACTGCTGTGTCTTACTTTTATATGGGCAGCTCTGCCACTAACTGCAGTGACAAGTGTTATTTCAGCTGCCCTCTAACTCCAAGGCAGCATGCAGCTCCAGCAGGACATGGTAGTTTTAATAAACACAACATCATAGTCTCCAAGAGCTACTTTATAACTTTAGCCTAGACATACATATGAAAAGACATACATACATTGTGCATTACATACATGACCCAGCATCACAGACTGGCGTACGCATTATTAATTTTAAATAAAAAAAGGAAGCAATGCTTCCCTCAAAGCAAAACAAACCCTTACAGTTAGTGATTGCATTAATGTGTGCTGACGTGTAGGCAGATATACATGTCACTTATACATTAACCAGGCTATACCTCATATAAGACCCTGTCTTCTTTGTAGGGAAACATCGTATCTGCGGACGCTCATCCCGTGGTTCTAATGCACTATTCTCAAAGAAATGCGTCTTTAGAGAACAAGATATCACACATGTGACTATGAAATGTTAGACTACATTTTTCCTATCTATGAAAAGGCCCTTGTTCAAACACGGGGTGGCCAGAAAAACACAGCTTGAAGAAGTTGGTGGTCTTTAGGTGGACAAATAACAGGGACAGCAAGGGGTGCCTAAACACACACACACACACACACATTACCTCTCTATGTGGCCCCTTAGTGATGAAGGAAAAGAATAAAGAACAGAATAAATGAATTGGACATTGCGCATGGCTAACACTGCACGTCCTAATACATGCTAATAGAAGACCCAAAAATTTAGAAAGGAAAAAACATGTGCAAGCAATGTGGCGGCAATATCTGCATGCCTAGCAGCCGCGCCCCTTTTGCATGATGCATGGGCAAACAAGCGTTTAAAATGAACTAAGAAGCTGTTTGGCAGTGTGGGTCCCTAGCCACAAAAGCCGACCACAAACATAAAGGCATTGCAGACAAACAGGGCAAGGCGTGTACCGCAAACACCACACACCCCAGCGCAACAAGGACGCATGCCTCCACACACTACGCTACACAAGCACTGCACAATGTGAAGACTGAAAGGTACTAAACATACAAAACATTCGTGCAAAAGATACATTTGGGTTTATTAAAAACACACATGGGTTCTTACGCATTTTTAGGCGTCCTTGGGCCCGAGTGCGCAGCCACTGCACGCCGAACATCTCCTCTGCGATTTCTGCCCACGCATCGTCCCTCAGGGCTCGCACATGAAAGCCCTCCGTCCTGGTGTCCCAAATGCAGGGGTGCTCCTGCACAAGGGCTATGAGACGCTCCTTCTCAATCCTGGGGACAGTCATGGTGCAGGGAGGATGTAACTGTAATGGCTGCTGCTCCTGGAATGACACACCCTGTTTAAGTGTCTGTGCCTTCCCGCCTCCACGCTGCTGGGAAATCCCCTGAACCAGGCACACCCAACAGCACCTGTGAAGAATGCCCGCCCTTCCACAGTCTTCAGTAATGTTGTGTGCAAAAACGCAACGCGACGCGCGCAAATTGCGCTGCGTTGCATTTTTTCCGGGAGCATTGAAAACCATGGGAGCAGTTAGAAGACAAAAAGGAGCCAGAGTCTAAGGACAGCTGCGATGCGATTTTGCGGGACGGGGCGATATTAAAAACGCCAGTGGACATGAGCACACTTAATCTCTATGCCTGTGCAGGAAAAACGCAAAACGCAAACGCAGGAAAAAAAAACGCCAGTGGGTGGGCGCCCTTAAACTATCAATAGCAGCACTTTATTTTATCTAAAAAGATGCATAAACACAGGGCACGGTGCACAAAAAATAGGCGACTGCTGTTTCGGATATCAGTGAACACGTAATATCTTGGGTGGTTGGGTAAGGAGTCCAGATATTGCATCTGCATTTAGGCCCAGTAGCTACTTCATATGCTAAAACATACCTTTAATCTATTCAGTTCAGAGGTGGACATATTACATATCTGTAGGTAAAGGACACAGTGCTCCCCTATAGCATATTCCTGTTATTTATTATATTGCAGGTAAGAGACCATTTATCAGCTCACAGTTACTGGTGGATTGTTTGAGATATGTAAGGCCAGTGCTCTATGGCAGTCTATTAGGGTGCCTTCACACATGGCATAAAAGCTCCAGAATTTTCGCAGTAGGTTTTTCAGTGGAAATTCCGTAGCGTTTACAGTACAAGCCATGTGCAGGAGATTTCAAAAATATTGAAAAATGTTGTGGATTCTACATCCACAGCATTTCTATGCATGCTGTTTTTTTAACCTTTGAAATACAAGGTTTAAAACCTGCAGCACATCCCCCACCAAATATTGTGGCAAAATATGCACCATTTAAGTGCCAATTTGGCCCCCAGATATTTGCAGTGTATTTGTTGCAATATTTCCAGTGCAAAAAGCTTGCCACAGATATACCAAGTGTGAAGATACTCTTTAAGGGTGCATTCCCACGAACGTATATCGGCTCGTTTTTTACGGCAAGCTGATATAAGTCGTCCTCATCTGCAGGCAGGGGGGGATGGAAGAGCCAGGAGCAGGAACTGAGCTCCCGCCCCTTCTCTGCCTTCTCTCCGCCCCTCTGCACTATTTGTAATGGGGAGAGGCGGAACGGGGGCAGGGCTAATTCTTAGAACTTAGCCCCACCCCATCCCGCCTCCTTTCATTGCAAATAGTGCAAAGGGGCAGAGAGGGGGCGGGAGCTCAGTTCCTGCTCCTGGCTCTTCCATCCTCTCCCTTCCCTGCAGATGAGGACGATGTATATCGGCTCGGCATGAAAATTGAGCCGATATATGTTCGTGGGAATGCAGCCTAAGGCCTTAGTCAGACAGGTGATTTTTCGCGCGATTTGCGCATGCGCATGCGTCCGGCGATTTTATAAAACCATTGCTTTGCAATGGTATCGGACACATGAGCGCTTTTTATGCGCTCGTCCGATAAATTATAGAACAAAAAATCGCAGATCGCACCTATCTGCGATTCCTGTTCTCTTCTCTATATGCGCTCAATGGGGCCGGCGGCAGCAGCGCCGACCCCATTGAGAACATATAGAAGACAAATCATTCTTCTCTGCCACAGCTGTGACAGAGAAGAACGATGTTTGCCCATTGAATTCAATGGAGCGGCAATACAGCCGCTCCATTGAAAGCAATGGGCTGCCGGCGGCGTGCGCGGGGTGAATTGTCTGGAAGGGGTTAAATATATAAGCCCTTCCCTGCAATTCATTCTAAAATGTGTTAAAATAAAAAAAAATTGTATACTCACCTTTCCGCTGCAGCCGGAGTCCAGCCACGGCCGCTGTCAGTTCTCCTGAACTGCTTCTTGGCACTATTCAGCCGGCGGGGCTTTAAAATCCCCGCCTGCTGAATGATCTGCCTCTGATTGGTCACAGCCCTGACCAATCAGAGGCTGAAAACACTCACACACCCTTTCATGAATTCATGAATGGGTGAGTGACTGCTGCCTCTCAGCGCTGAGCCAATCAGGGGGCAGGTCTGACTCACATCCATTCATGAATTCATGAATGGGTGTGAGTGAGGCATGCCTCTGATTGGCTCAGCGCTGAGCCAATCAGGGGGCAGGTCTGACTCACACCCCCTTCACACCCACTGCAGGATGGCCACGCGGAGCTCCGGCTGCCGGGAGGTGAGTATACAATTTTTTTTAATTTTAACACATTTTAGGATGGATTGCAGGAAAGGGCTTATATATTTAAGCCATTACCGACAATTCATCCCGGGCTCGCCCGCAGCGCATTGCTTTCAATGGAGACGGCTGTATTGCCGTCTCCATTGAATGCAATGCGCTGGACAGCTCCGGCCCGTTTCTAATGAAACGCGGGTAGGAGCAGATTTTCGGGCGATTTGCGGGCGACTTGCGCGCACCGGTCACGCGATTTGCGGATGCGCATCCGTCATGCGATCCGCAAATCGCGCGAAAAATCGCCCGTCTGACTAAGGCCTAAGAGTTATGCTAAAAGTACAACTCCTGTTCATATGTCATATTAGAGCATACATGCAGTGCACATCGGGGATGCAGGGGTCATTGATAATGGCGGCGGTGTCTCCACAGCTTTTTCTCACAGCATGGTAGCAACTGACAGAATAAAAATATCTAATGTTTCTAGTTTGGCGTGTCTTCGTGGTATGCTACCCGTTAGTCGGGCAGGGTATGGTGGTAGATATTCATGACGCCAGCCCTTACACCGGTCTAAACCAGTTCCGGACAAAATAAATAAAAAGGAAATAAAATAAAAAATGGGGAATACCCTTCCCCTGGAGTGTGGTATCTCAGTGCAGTTGGTCTGATGGTGAGAAGGAACACCAGGAGACAGGATAAATGGTAAAACAGTAAAACAATTTATTTTCGAGCGCGATCTTCAATTAACCCGTTAATGACGCGGCCCCTTTTTTATTCCATTTTCGTTTTTTCCTCCACCCCTTTTAAAAAAATCGTAACTCCTTTATTTATCCATTGACATAGCGATATGTGGGCTTGTTTTTTGAGGGACGAGTTGTATTTTTCAATGGTGCTATTTAAAGTACCATATAATGTACTGATAAACATTTAAAAAATTTTAAGTGGTGTAAAATGGAAAAAAAAAACTACATGCCGCCATCTTTCAGTGCGTCTTGTTTTTATGGAGCATAAACTACAACAAAAACGACATGATAACTTTATTCTATGGGTCAATATGATTGCTACGATACCATTGTAAAGTTTTTTTTTTATGTTTTTTTTTTTTACTGTACTTTTTTTTTCAAAGACATTTTTATTTTTTTTCAATTATTTTCTGCCTCCATCCTCTGCCCACAATAACTTTTTTAATTTTCTGTTGATGTAGTTGTGCAAGGACTCATTTTTTGTGGAATGTCTTTTAGTTTTTGTTAGTATCAATTTGGAATATATCAACTTTTTGATCGCTTTTTATTGTCTTTTTTGGGGGTGGCAGGGTAACTGAAAAAGTGCATTTCTGGCGTTCTTTATCTTTTTTTTCGGATTATGTTCATCGTGCGGAGTAAATAATGCCCTACTTTGATAGATCGGACTTTTATGGACACAGCGATACAAAATATGTACTTTTATTTTATGATTTAGATTTTTTTATTATAGATATGGCAAAAGGGGGGGAATAAAACTCTTATTACTTTTTTTTTTTTACAATTAATTAAACTTTATTGATCTTATTTTCACTTTTCTTTAAGCCCCGGTGAGGGACTATAACATGCGATGCTTTGATCGCCCCAGCAGTATGACGTAATGCTATAGCATTACGTCATACTGCGATTTGACATGCAGTCCATTAGGCCACCCCACAGGGATGGCTTGATACGCAGTCTCCTAAGGCAGCCCTGGGGCCTTTTAGAAGGCCTCCGGCTGCTATGACACCTGCATGGCTCCCCCGATCTCACCGCGTGCACACGGGGGGGGGGGAGGGAAGCGTCGTACAGGACCCCCGAACGGGGGATTTGAATGCCACTGTCAGAATTGACAGCCTGCGGGTGTCAGCTGTAATAAACAGCTGACACCTGTGCTGTATGAAGAGAGGTAGCTCAGCAACCACTGTTAGTACATATTCCGACGCTCCAGGACGTAAATGAATGTCCTAAAGCGGGAATGGGTTAATAGCATTCATTTCATACAATGGATATCATTACTTGCTGAGCTAAACTTCACATGAATACAGGAACCACATCTGTACAATAGTTCTTTCTGTTCTCCTCTTCTGCTGGTCTTTAAATCTCCAATAGCTATTTCTCTTTCTTACTGTCAATTCCTCTTTCTTAACAAACTATCTTGCCTCTTTTCTTGCTATCTTAAACACTCTCCTCTTTTTATTCTGTTAGTACTCGTACCTCTGCCTTCCTGCTGCACTGCTCTTAATGCTTTCTCTCCTGCTCTGACTATCCTGTCCTCCAATCTCTGCCCTGTTGCTGGGTAGTAGAATGCCCCAATGTGGGAGTGGGCAGCCAATAAGGAAAACTGCAGGTTGTCAGGCAGAGTATGTAGTGAGCAACAAGCATGCAATGACCATCTTAAAGGCATATACACAGTTAAATAAAAGTAACCACATTTTCTTTTGTAGTGTCTAACTCTGGGCCACTGCATACAAATCCCATAGGGTGGGGTACTCTGCTTGAGACCACCTTCTATGACTCACAACAGAGAACCACTCAGACTCCTATTGTGGTGAACTTTTGTCATTCTGGTATTACTAGATGGCCATTCATGTGAATAGCTATGCTGTAATAGTGCACTTTCCCTCCAGCGAGCGTGGCAAAATCAGCTTATTGACAGGAAAGGAGTAACACATTGTTTGCTGAGGGGCTCCACATTCTGGGGAGGGGTTGTATGCGTTAACAGAAGACCTTTAAAAAAGTAAGGGACTTGTGCAATGTCATTGCAAAGGAACCCCCCTCCACCCATATTTCTATCTGCCCCTGTCTAATGTACCATGTATCCTGCGACAAGGATTAAATGAGAGCATAATTTTCAGACGCATATATAATAATAATAATAAATATTGGTTTTGGTGCTTTTGTTGGACCACCAATTTTTTTGTCAGACCTTTTTTTGTAGGCTTCTGTATGGGGGGAAAAAGACTGAAAAAAATGGTTACCAAAAAAAATAGCACCAAAAAACATTTTTCAAAAACAAATTTTGTCCGTTTTATTACCAGCTGAAAAAACTGCCATAAAAGTGTGTGTGGGTGGGAAGCTTAAGATTTTGTTTACATGGAGTATTTTCAGACAGATTTTAGCATATTCTCCAAATCTCTTTCAGATGAAGTCAACATCTCCTCTCATAGTTTTCAGTGTGAATTTGTGCTTTTATTCATACAGCATGGATTTTTCCATTGTGGATTTTGAGATCCATAGAATGGGAAAAAAGGGACATGTCAGTTAATTGACACAGTTTGTGCATCAAATGAGAAATCTGTGGGGAATCTGTAGCATATATGCTTGTTAAAATAGGAAATCTGCTCACAAATATGCATTTGAATGTGGTCTTTTAGGATGAATTCACTTTTGTCATAATTTTTTCATGCAGATTTTGTTGAAGATTTCAGTATAGATTAGTTGTGAATTTCACCCTTTGCAATGTAATGTGTGAAATCCAAGGGTATTCTATGGAAAATCTAAAGCATTGGCCAGAGGCGTGACTTGAAGCTTCTGGGCCCCAATGCAAAACCTGTTCAGGGCCCCCAACTATAATGCTTTATTAAAATCCAGATCTAAGATGGGCAGATTTTGCAGCCTATTTCAGTGTTTTAATTTTAGGAGAAATACTCATTAAAGAAACTCTGTTAGCTTTTTTGAGTCCTAAAAGCTAAACGTATGGCCTCATAGGAGCTGATGCTGTAATGTATTACAGTTACCTTTCCCGCCATTGCTTTGCTTGTGCGCTATCAAAGCTGCTGCTGAATGCACCAGGTAGACTACCTATAGAATGAGAAGACCAGTTCTTTCATTCTATGACTTCACTATGTACTCCAAAGGATGCATAGCAACCACAGTTTTGATAGTTGAGGTTGACAGCAAAGGAATCCCAAGAGTCCATAAGTGTGGCTTATAAGGCTAAAAAATCCCTTTAAAGAGAAACTGTCACCTGCCTAAAGCACCATAAACTAAGTTATGCTGCTGTTAGGTGAGGTGCAGTGCCATCTTAACGCATGGGCCTGATGGACACTTCCCCAGGGGCCCCACAAGCATAGGGGCCCCACACTAATCTATGCATGTTAACATTTCAATGCACCTTGTATCATATATGATGATGTGTGGCAGAATATGAACTTGGTTCCAATCCGTCTATGCCATGTGTGATGACTTCAGTTTTGTCACTTTGTTTTCCTTTCAAATTACCCAGAATTCCTATTGTAAATTATACATAATTTCTAAAGAAAAGAGATTTCCTGCCGAATGCATGTGTGGATCCTCTTGTGAAGCGTAATAAATCATCTCGTTACTTTCTAGTGTAAAGTAGCCCGGCACTATCAGCAAAGAAACGTCTACAGTGCAAGAGGAAAATGGACTCGAGACTTGGACTTTCAGGTCGCCAGTTACTAATTCACTCGTTGCCCTTACCTGCCGCATCTCCATATCATATATATTTCAAGGTGACAAACCCTTTCAGAAGAAATTAAATGTAACATTTTGAGCGGAGCACAGAGGAGGAAGAGAGGAAGAAAATTGGAAAACTTTCAAAATTAACAACATAGTTTTACACAGGTGCAACGTCAGCCAGTGATGCCATTCCTGCTACCAATCATCCAGTTTCAGGAGACATAATACCAAGAGTTTAATTACCTGTAGCTGCTGCTGGTGACATATCACAAGAGGAAATACCCAAATCTGTAACCGTAAAGAAGTTTCCAATTCAGGAGACAGATCCGGGGCTGTGGAACATTAATGATACTATCACAGTAGATTACTGGATTCATAGTGGGCCCTCTTCATGTCAAAATCATGAGAACAACCTTTCAAACTCCTGCATAGTGTATGAAATAGCTAGAATATGAAGACAAATCAAGTGTTAATTTAGTTTCATGTTAAAATGAAAAAAAAAAAGCTTTGGTACCATGTTAGCCAGTAGAGCAAAATGTGATTGTTCCCAGCAAGTGAAACTGAGTAATCTGGTGTATATATTTTTTAATGGCTAACAAAAATACATGATAATGCAAGCTTACAGACCTCATAGGGTCCTTCATCAAGGCATGATGAAATCCATGTGAAGAGGCATATATTATATATATATATAATACACAAATACTTATAACAAGGCACAGACATGGTGGGATTAATTTGCACTTAAAAATGGGAAGGTTTTATGGTCCCTGAACTAATTTCGTGACACTAATTCAGGGACCATAAAACCTTCACATCTATTTTTTGTATCTATGTTGGGGTATTCTTTTAAGTGCAAATGAATCCCATCATGTCTGTGCCTGTCTGTGTATTATATACACTATAATTAATTAATATATATATATATATATATATATATATATATATATGTATATATATATATAATATGAGCATGCCTGTTCGGATAGATTTCATTATGCCTTGATGAAGGACCCTGTGAGGTCTGAAAGCTCGCTATAACATCATGTATTTTTGTTAACCATTAAAAGGTATCATATCTGCAAGATTACTTGGTGTTTCTTACATGCTTCAACACCGATTTTGTTGGAAGTGTCAATAATATAAATATAGGTTTAATTTTATTGCCAACTTACATTATTCCTGGGATTAGTTGTCATAGTGGCCTTATTACACTGCTTTGACCGGGGAACCATAATGCTGTTAAGACACCATGGGTGAGGTGACAGAGAGCCAGGGGATGTGTTTTATAATCTCACCTGCTTCCTGTTTCCCGCGGTGCCCACCTCTAAAGTCCACCGACCGGACAAAAATCTGACACTCTTCAGAGTTCCATGGACTTGAATAGAAGAGCACATATGGGACTCTGAAAAGAGACAGATCTGTGTCCAGTGCATAGACTTTACAGGCCAGTACTGCGGAAACCAGTAACTGGGTGAGTATGTTAAAGTTCAGCAGCTCACCTAACAGCAGCATAACTTAGTTTATGGGGGTTTAAGCAGCTGACAGGTTCCTTTTCAGTAATGTGAATCTTAAGTAGCAAATTCTTTTATGTTCTCCAGTTCATTTTAGAAAGGATTATGATTGATGTGCCGTTATGTCCTAGGAAAATTGAGACATCTTCTAATGTGATTTCCTATAGAATGGTATTTTTCTGCTCAGATAGAGATGTGAATAACAAGGAGACTTTGATTAATTCTCAATGATATGCTGCTCTTATAACACTAAGGAAGGTGATAAGGTTGTGTCTTCATATCTTTGATCCCTATTGAACAAGTGTCTACTGCAATTTCTGGTATCTATCATGTAAGAAAGAATACAGGGTTAATAAAGCAGCTCTTTGACATGTTCTTCAATAAGTACAGTAAATCACGGTAAAAGACCATTATCTAGTGCTATATAAAATATCAAATATTCCTCATCTGGAGTTTGCACGGTTTTCACAGCATGTGTGTAATATGCACAATATATATAAGTTGTGGCTAATTGTCTTAGGCCTCCCTCATGCAGGGCATTTTGTACAGCGTTTAGTGCTGCATTTTCAGCCCAGCGCTAAATGCTGTACAAGGCTCCCATTCATTTCAATGGGGCTGCTCATACAGGGCTTTGACAGCGATGCATGTTCTATTTTTGGGCATTTTCAGCCCTGCGTCGCCATAGTTTGAGAACTCTATTGCTGGAGGCAGAGTTCTCAAACCTGGCCTATGGCAATAGACTTGGGAGTGCAAGGGAAGCCCGGATCAGCGGCAGAGACCAGCGGCCGTGACCCGGATGGGTCTGTGGATGATTATGGAAAAACCATCCATATCATCTGTCAATCATAGAGAGGATAGCTGGGGATTGGACGGCACTGCAGATAACAAATGGTCAAAGCTGGGCTGGCCTACCTGACCGTTTGGCAATGATTTTTATATACGTAGAAAGAAATAAACCCAATTCTTACGATATATGGTATGCAGGTACTATGAAAAAAAAAACTAAAATTAGGCGTAGTCTATCATTTAGTTTGCCATGCATTGCATTGGTTTCACCAGCTACAAGTTGGTGAAAAGTTCCCTTTCAGGATAATTATTCATAGAGGAATTATAGGCGAAGTTTGAATTTCTTTCCTTTAAATCCCCCCTTAGGGTTTATAGAAGACCCATTGCTTTAGATGTTAATACAATTGTTTTCTTTCATTTGCTGGGATCCGGGAAATATTCTACTGTTTATAAATTATGAGAAAAGTCTATACTTTTTTTCAGTAATTAGTTTTTTTTTATTATTTTGCATAAACCAGTAAATTATTTTGAGGCAAATACGTAAAATTTAGAACTTTAACAAATGCTTTAATTTTATACTTGTGCATTGTAGATGAACCAATTATGTTTTAATGAATCCCTTTAAGTCTTTTAAGCAGAGTCCTATGAGATTTAATATATCTCCATCTGTACCTGGCAGTGCATAGAAGGGGTAGCAATCTCTGTTCAGCAGCGTAACATCACAGTCTGCTCCCAGCACTAATGAAGTCTGTTAAGTTTATTCTCATAGTTTTAATGAGATCTATATAAGTTGTATTCAGCATGTTTTCTTACCATTTTTCCCAAAAGTTTTATTACTACTCTCTAGCATAATGTCATGTTGTATAGAATGATGTTAGTATAAGTAATGATTGCATAAACAGACATAGCAATCATTAACATGACTGGTGCATTGTGATAACTAATTTAACAGCATTGTAAGACATTGTAGTTGCTATGGCCACCAGCACTGCCTCTCTTCACCTCCGCAACCCACCTGTCACAGTCATTTGCATCCTGCAGCGGACATGGCACTATTCTCGATGCCGTGTCATCTACCCATAAGATGTGTGCCCAGCCTGTTTCCTAGAGGGCCAGTGCGAGCACTCAGCTTTTCCTTCCCCAGCCTGTCTAGACACTTTCCTACTGTACTGGAGGGGGACTGAGCAATAGGTTCCTAGTGATTCTGTTTGATTCTCGATTCTGACTTTTATCTGTGTACCCAGCTTTTCCGAGCTCTGCTTTTCCTGACCCCAACATTATTCTTGACTCAATTTCCCTGATTTCGCTTGCCTTAACCTTCTGCCTGACTAATCATATTGCTAAAATTCCACCTGTCCTTACCTTGGCCAGTTATACTATGTTCTTGCCCGTCCCTTTGGCAACTTGCTTCGGCCCACCTTGATCAGCTGTCACGGCACTGTGACTACCCCTTGAGAGGCAAGTTGCCATGAAGGCCAAATCCATCAAAAAGGGGTTGAGGGGCAAACACTAGGAGACCCCTTAAAGCAGCCCTTAGGAGTAGCCCAAAGTAAAACGTTAGTGGCACCCACTGCATTACAGTACTCAAGTTATCATAACATCAAATGTCAAGTTAAAGTTTGCCACCTCTGTACCAGCAATATATAGTCAGGGCATATTTCTGACCCATACCATCCAAGGACCCTTTCAGCTTCTCTATTTCCAGGGGCCACTGTAAAGCAGCTCTCAGTTGTCAGCTACGTAGGATGCTTACTGCATCTTACCACCAACCCTCTTGCTTGAAGTGTCAGTATCATGAGAGAAGGGTGACTAGTGTATATGGGTAAGATTAGTTAGTTGACCCTTGGACTGAATTAGGGATAGATCCATTGGCAGCCTGGTGGTAAGAGGACCCATATCATTCAGGTCCATGCACTTTAACTATATATGAAATTAGAGTCTCATGTGGCAAAGAGTGTTATAGCAGCAGAAATGCTGCCTAAGCTCTCACTCATGATCTAAAGGTTGCAAGTTCAGTCCCCACATGGTTCAGGTAGCAGGCTCAAGGTTGACTCAGCCATAAAAGCACCCTCCATCCTTCCGAGGTTGGTAAAATGAGTATCCAGCTTGTTGGAGGTCAATAAATAAATTACCTGAAAGCGCTGCAGAATAAGTTGGTGCTATACCCCCGCCGCCCCATTACTACATAGGTGTGGTTTAACTCTCAACAAGTCAGTATGATGTTTTTCAGCAGAAATTTTTCGGGCCCTAGACAACATCCATTTTGGTTAATTACAATGCTAAAGCACTGCGGAATAAGTTGGCGCTATACAAATAAAGATTATTATTATTATTACTATGATCTCTCCATAACTTTTTGTTCCTTCACTTGATAAGCCAAATTAGAGGACCAATTTTGCTTGGCACACAGCAATTCTCCCACTGGGACACTTTTAAAAACATGAATAGGATGACACAATGAATCATATAATAGTGTTGCCAGCAGTGGGTTTGCGTTAAGTGGACGTCTCGACAAAAGACCGCATTGCATTGCCTGACAGTTTCAAATTCAGAAATGAAATGTGAATTGGATCATACAAAAATGTGAATTGAAGATTAAATGGATTAATATTTAGATAACTGACCAAGGTTGGTATGACCGACACACCACCAGACCATATGTAAAATATGATTTCAAGTTGCAAAGGCCTCAAAAGACCAAAAATTCCTTCAAATGGCTGAAAATGTGTGATAATCGTTACATGTAAACGTGGGCAGTCATGCGCTATTAGTTCTAGTGTCATTCAGCACTGGTTTTTAGCCTGCATAAAAACTATCAGCAAGCCGCTCAGAATTTGTTCTATTTGAATGTAGTTTGTTCAGTCTTTTCAGTAGCTTAATGAAAGCTTTGTTTGCTTCCATACACAATGAATACAGTAGAAGACCATATACTCATTATGTCGACAAGGGAAAAAGACAATGGAATCTGCCAGCCAAATAATCTCTTGCGCAAACACATTTCAAGCTGAGCCAACAACAGCTACTGAGTTTACTTAGCTAATGAGGGAAAATAAGCATGTTTAGGTTTGAGTTATTTTATGCAAAAATGTCATCAATTTGTTCAATCGTTCAGTCATATAAGTGATAATCGTTGTGTGTAAAAGGGCCTTAACTTGAGGGATCATTGTATACTTAGTATACAGTAGGCCATGTCGCAGATAACATAAAATAAACCCTGAAACAATGAGTAGGCAGCACATATTTCCACTATTAACTACTTTAATAGCATGCTGTAGTCTGAGTCATTGACAAAAAACTGGAATGCCATAAAAGCACTAACTTAACTAAATTATTATTAGCAGAGCAGGCAATTCTATACATGTCATAGATGAAAAAAATACTCAAATACTGAATGAATAATGAATTTATATTAACAATGTTGTAAGATTAACATACTACCAAAAATAAAAATTCGGAGGTGGTTGTGTGGGAGTAGGTTGGATATGACACATAGCCAGCTTGGTGACACTTTTTCTCTATTTAGGAAATTGCTGTTATCCTACAAATACTGTCTCACCATTATTTGCAATAGCATTCAGCAAAGTCAGACATCCAGTATTTGTTTTTGCTAATTTTCTTCCTAAATTTTTAAAAATAAATTTAAATAGTCACTACACTTTGAGGCACCGAGTGTTAAGATGATGTGATAACTGGCAAAAAGCCAAATCCCTTTATTTTCCTAAAACATTTCTGTACTGAGAAGTCTCAAATAGTTTTGCCGCCAGTGCTCTCCCTTCTAATTCGCTGTCCAATGCATTTTGTCAAATGAATTCCACTTGATAACAAGACAGAACAAGCAAAGTAGAGGAGAGTGATGACTCATTCTCATTCTGCCCATAGAAGTCTATGTAGAGGAGATAAACATAGTAACACAGTGTGTTAGGCCAAAAAAGACATATCCATTCAGTTCAGGATATTTCCCTCAAAATGTTGATCCAGAGGAAGGAGAAAAAAGCTGAAACTTATGCCCCTTTTAGATGTGCCGATTCTCATTTGAACGAGCGAGTGATGTCACCACTAATTCAATTGCACTCATTCTGCCTATTTAGACAGGCAGATCATTGTTGAGAATCTTTCACTTCTCATTCAGTGCTTCACAATGAACTGAACAATGAATGAAAAGAGCATGGTTCTTGCTCATCATTGGCTCACGTTTGAATGACTTTTTGTAAGATAAGTGTTTTATCTTAGCACAATATTACACAGACGTGGCTGTAGCAGCTACTTGGTAAGTCATTTAAGTCTATAGATATCACATGTGTGCTACTCAGTACTTCTGTACAATGTCTTCCATGATATTTTCTTGTGTGTTTTACAGAAAGTTAGTGAGCAGAATCTTCTGTTTTCTCCATGTGCAGTTTATAAAGATATCATAGCAGCAATCTTCACCCACCAGCTCAGAGAGAACTGAAAACTGGATATACAGCCTGGAGATAAGGAAAGTAGAGATAAATACATGATGCTAGTCGTATAATGTTCAGATACAATATAGTGTTATTCCTCAAGCACACACATAGTAGCTTATTCTGAAAAGTAATCTGAAAGCATGGGTATGTTTTAAAGAATTTAATGTCTTTATTGTGTCTGTTTAGCATCTTATATTAAAACCTCTGGCAATACATGCTATTTTTCATTATATACAGTATCTTATACCCTGCTATACAGCAAGGGTTTGAGCATTTAATACTGAATAAACACATTATAGCTATCCTTAAAGAGGATCTGAAGTAAAAAAAAGCAGCTTGGTTACAGTTGAATCTTATATGCAGCAGCATTTGTGACTTAGCTAAAGCTGCCATATCTAGAATTGCTATGGAAATATACACTCTTCTAGAAATTGATATAGTTAAAGAACATCTACTGTGTATGTGATTTTGAGTACAATCTTGCTATGTTAAGTACTTATTCTTTACTGATATCTAAGTGACATGAATAACTATACGTTGTGATTTATGTGCCAGTAATCATGTCATGTATATGGAATCGCAACAAGGAATTTTTGATATTCTGAGCTGACTTTATGAATATTTTTATATACTGTAGATAAAAAGTCACTTTCCTTATCTGCTAGAGGTAAATGCACAAGGATAAACAAGGATAGGCTCAGACACAAAAAAATCTGACAAGATTGGCAGATTTGACTTTTATTAAACACTAGCGTACCCGTCGCGCGTTGCTGCGAAGACAGACATACATACATACATTCGTTTTTATATATCTAGATGACGGCAGCAGCGAGGAATTGAGGTTTTGTAGGCCGCTGCTTCCCCCTTGCAGGCTGAATAAAATAGCCATTGTGTGGAACATCCAATTTATCCGGCTGCTGTGGCTTCTTGGGAAGATAGCCTAGTACATGTTTGCCCACTTCCAACTCCAATGGAGACTGACTGTAAATGGCTGGCGTGCTCTAGTATTTATGGTTTCAAACTGTACGTGTCATTGCATACAGTCTATCTATCTATCTATCTATCTATCTATCTATCTGGGTTATTGCATACAGTCTATCTATCTATGACATCAGGAAATGAGAGAATTAGATTTCGTATGTAAAATTTGAACGCTAATTCTTTGGCGCTTTGAATTGAATAATCGAGTTGGGACCCATTAACTTTTCCTATTTATGATATAATCAATGCTCGTGCCAAATTTCAAGTTTCTATGACATTGGGAAGTGAGAGAATTAAATTCCGTATCTATCTATCTATCTATCTATCTATCTATCTATCTATCTATCTATCTATCTGGGTTATTGCATACAGTCTATCTATCTATCTATCTATGACATCAGGAAATGAGAGAATTAGATTCCGTATGTAAAATTTGAACGCTAATTCTTTGGCGCTTTGAATTGAATAATCGAGTTGGGACCCATTAACTTTTCCTATTTATGACATAATCAATGCTCGTGCCAAATTTCAAGTTTCTATGACATTGGGAAGTGAGAGAATTAAATTCCGTACATAAAAACACCCAATTTATCCGTCTGCTGTGGCTTCTTGGGAAGATAGCCTAGTACATGTTTGCCCACTTCCAACTCCAATGGAGACTGACTGTAAATGGCTGGCGTGCTCTAGTATTTATGGTTTTAAGCTGTACGTGTCATTGCATACAGTCTATCTATCTATTTATCTATCAGGGTTATTGCATACAGTCTATCTATCTATCTATCTATCTATGACATCAGGAAATGAGAGAATAAGATTCCGTACGTAAAATTTGAACGCTAATTCTTTGGCGCTTTGAATTGAATAATCGAGTTGGGACCCATTAACTTTTCCTATTTATGACATAATCAATGCTCGTGCCAAATTTCAAGTTTCTATGACATTGGGAAGTGAGAGAATTAAATTCCGTACATAAAATTTGGACGCTAATTCTTTTGCGCTTAGAATTGAATAATCGAGTTGGGATGAGACATAAGGCCTTGCCCATAAGCATTCCCCAACCTCCAAGAACTGAACCTACCTACCTGAATGAGATTTTGTAGGCCGCTGCTTCCCCCTTGCGGGCTGAATAAAATAGCCGTTGGGTGGAACATACAATTTATCCGGCTGCTGTGGCTTCTTAGGAAGATATCCTAGTACTTGTTTACCCACTTCCAACTCCAATGGTAATTGGCTGGCGTGCTCTAGTGGTTCTAAGCTGTACGTGTCATAATAGAGCCTTAATGACATCACAATGCAGCTTTATAGAACATGTTGGGGCATGTTCAAGGGCGTCCGATGTTGATGACATCAGTGATGACATCACAATAGCAGGTGGCTTACTTATTCGATCTACGTGGGGGGGTGGTAACTTTCGACGCGCGCGCGCGTCATTTATCGTAGGATAGTTGTACTATGCCTATAATCTTCCCAGGAGTGTACTCAACAACTTCCCAAAGTTTCATGGCGATCGGATGAATGGTGTAGTAGCGCATAAAGGACAAACAGGCACGCACGCACGCACGCATACAGACATACATTCAATTTTATATATATAGACTAGCGTACCCGTCGCGCGTTGCTGCGAAGACAGACAGACATACATACATTCGTTTTTATATATCTAGATGACGGCAGCAGCGACTACTGAGGTTTTGTAGGCCGCTGCTTCCCCCTTGCAGGCTGAATAAAATAGCCGTTGTGTGAGAATCGCTGGGGGGGGAGACATTCTTACTGCTGGGAGAATTGCTGGGGGGGGGGGAGAGACATTCTTACTGCTGGGAGAATCGCTGGGGGGGGGGATGGGAGACATTCTGACTGCTGGGAGAATCGCTGGGGGGGGGGGATCGGAGACATTCTGACTGCTGGGAGAATCGCTGGCGGGGGAGCGGAGGCATGACTGCTGGGAGAATCGTTGGGGGGGAGGGGGGCATGGTGACTGCCAAGAAAATCTCTGTGGGGGAAGGGGGGCATGATGACTGCCAGGAGAACCGCTGGGGGGGAGCCATTATGACTGCTGGGGGAACCACTTGGGGGGAGGGGGGCATTATTATTGCTGGCAGACAGCTGGGGGTGGCATTGTGACTGCTGGTGGACCACTGGGGGGGGGGTATTATGACTGCTGGGGGAACCGCTGGGGGGGGGGGGAGCGGGCATTATTACTGCTGGGGGACCGCTGGGGTATGTCACTCTTATTACTAATGGGGGGAGTGTCACTATTATTACTGCTGTGGGATGTCACTATTATCGCTGGGGTGAAGGTGTCACTATTACCGCTGGGGTATGTGTACATGTGGCAGAAATGGGCAGGGCTCTTTCAGAATAGACCGGGTGCAGATTTTGACTGCTTTTTAGATGCGGAAATGCTGCAGAATTTTCCACAGAAATCTCCGCTGAGGACATTCTGCAGTATTTCCGCGTCCCAAAAGCAGTCAGAATCTGCACCCGGTCTATTCTGAAACATCCTTGTCCTTTTTAGAACGACGGGGGTAAAATCATACGTTACTAATGGGGGGAGTGTCACTATTATTACTGCTGTGGGATGTCACTATTATCGCTGGGGTGAAGGTGTCACTATTACCGCTGGGGTATGTGTACATGTGGCAGAAATGGGCAGGGCTCTTTCAGAATAGACCGGTTGCAGATTTTGACTGCTTTTTAGATGCGGAAATGCTATCTATCTATCTATCTATCTATCTATCTATGACATCAGGAAATGAGAGAATTAGATTTTGTAGGCCGCTGCTTCCCCCTTGCGGGCTGAATAAAATAGCCGTTGGGTGGAACATACAATTTATCCGGCTGCTGCGGCTTCTTAGGAAGATATCCTAGTACTTGTTTACCCACTTCCAACTCCAATGGTAATTGGCTGGCGTGCTCTAGTGGTTCCAAGCTGTACGTGTCATAATAGAGCCTTAATGACATCACAGTGCAGCTTTATAGAACATGTTGGGGCATGTTCAAGGGCGTCCGATGTTGATGACATCAGTGATGACATCACAATAGCAGGTGGCTTACTTATTCGATCTACGTGGGGGGGTGGTAACTTTCGACGCGCGCGCGCGTCATTTATCGTAGGATAGTTGTACTATGCCTATAATCTTCCCAGGAGTGTACTCAACAACTTCCCAAAGTTTCATGGCGATCGGATGAATGGTGTAGTAGCGCATAAAGGACAAACAGGCACGCACGCACGCACGCATACAGACATACATTCAATTTTATATATATAGACTAGCGTACCCGTCGCGCGTTGCTGCGAAGACAGACAGACATACATACATTCGTTTTTATATATCTAGATGACGGCAGCAGCGACTACTGAGGTTTTGTAGGCCGCTGCTTCCCCCTTGCAGGCTGAATAAAATAGCCGTTGTGTGAGAATCGCTGGGGGGGGAGACATTCTTACTGCTGGGAGAATTGCTGGGGGGGGGGGAGAGACATTCTTACTGCTGGGAGAATCGCTGGGGGGGGGGATGGGAGACATTCTGACTGCTGGGAGAATCGCTGGGGGGGGGGATCGGAGACATTCTGACTGCTGGGAGAATCGCTGGCGGGGGAGCGGAGGCATGACTGCTGGGAGAATCGTTGGGGGGGAGGGGGGCATGGTGACTGCCAAGAAAATCTCTGTGGGGGAAGGGGGGCATGATGACTGCCAGGAGAACCGCTGGGGGGGAGCCATTATGACTGCTGGGGGAACCACTTGGGGGGAGGGGGGCATTATTATTGCTGGCAGACAGCTGGGGGTGGCATTGTGACTGCTGGTGGACCACTGGGGGGGGGGGTATTATGACTGCTGGGGGAACCGCTGGGGGGGGGGGAGCGGGCATTATTACTGCTGGGGGACCGCTGGGGTATGTCACTCTTATTACTAATGGGGGGAGTGTCACTATTATTACTGCTGTGGGATGTCACTATTATCGCTGGGGTGAAGGTGTCACTATTACCGCTGGGGTATGTGTACATGTGGCAGAAATGGGCAGGGCTCTTTCAGAATAGACCGGGTGCAGATTTTGACTGCTTTTTAGATGCGGAAATGCTGCAGAATTTTCCACAGAAATCTCCGCTGAGGACATTCTGCAGTATTTCCGCGTCCCAAAAGCAGTCAGAATCTGCACCCGGTCTATTCTGAAACATCCTTGTCCTTTTTAGAACGACGGGGGTAAAATCATACGTTACTAATGGGGGGAGTGTCACTATTATTACTGCTGTGGGATGTCACTATTATCGCTGGGGTGAAGGTGTCACTATTACCGCTGGGGTATGTGTACATGTGGCAGAAATGGGCAGGGCTCTTTCAGAATAGACCGGTTGCAGATTTTGACTGCTTTTTAGATGCGGAAATGCTATCTATCTATCTATCTATCTATCTATCTATCTATCTATCTATCTATCTATCTATCTATCTATCTATCTATCTATCTATCTATCTATGACATCAGGAAATGAGAGAATTAGATTTTGTAGGCCGCTGCTTCCCCCTTGCGGGCTGAATAAAATAGCCGTTGGGTGGAACATACAATTTATCCGGCTGCTGCGGCTTCTTAGGAAGATATCCTAGTACTTGTTTACCCACTTCCAACTCCAATGGTAATTGGCTGGCGTGCTCTAGTGGTTCCAAGCTGTACGTGTCATAATAGAGCCTTAATGACATCACAGTGCAGCTTTATAGAACATGTTGGGGCATGTTCAAGGGCGTCCGATGTTGATGACATCAGTGATGACATCACAATAGCAGGTGGCTTACTTATTCGATCTACGTGGGGGGGGGGCGTAACTTTCGACGACGCTCGCGCGCCATTTATCGTAGGATATTTGTACTATGCCTATAATCTTCCCAGGAGTGTACTTAACAACTTCCCAAAGTTTCATGGCGATCGGATGAATGGTGTAGTAGCGCATAAAGGACAAACAGACACGCACGCAGACACGCAGACACGCACGCACGCAGACAGACATACATTCAATTTTATATATATAGATTATTGTCATTAATGATTTTTCAATAACATATATTGTTACAAGCCGCAGCAATCAATCTTCAAATTTCAAAACTGGTAATACAGAAATATGAGAAACCTGTTCTAGGTCTAGCCTGGCTCAATCTGTACCAATAATTTTATAACAAAGGACATAAACAGAGATGACCGAGCACACTCGCCAAGGGCAATTACTCGACCGAGCATTGCCCTTAGAAAGTACCTGCCTGCTTGGAAGAAAAGGTTCGGCTGCCGGCGGCGAGCGGGGAGCTGCAGGGGAGGAACGGAGGGGAGATCTCTCTCTCCCTCCCGCTCACTGCCGCAACTCACCTCTCACCCATGCCAGCAGCCGAACCTTTTCTTCCGAGCGGGGAGGTACTCGCTAAGGACAATGCTCGATTGATTAATTGTCCTTAGCGAGTATGCTCGCTCATCTCTAGACATAAACCAAAAGTTGTTAAAAACTAACTTTGTTTAAATAATCATTTAAAAAGCCTGCTAAATAACAATTAGACATAGCGGAGCAATGGTAAATTTGTATACATTTTTTTTTTTACCTCAAGGAGTGGTGCAGTGGAGGATACTTGACCAGGCGCTTCAAACTTTTTGTGCTATTTGAGCTCTGATATTCCCATATAATACATTTTCTAGTACATATGAAATGTTAACAGGGGGTATCAATTACTCATATTATGGGATTGTGGAACTCATCCAATAGCGTGTAATCACTACCTTTCCTATCAATAATACTTTACAAATTACCATTTTGAGCTTTTTAGATATGTTAGGAAGTCCAATATATAGAAGAGCTAGCTGTGGTGTTTTAATAATGTTCTAGCTAGAATATAAGAAAGTAACAGGAGTTCCTATATTGCTCGATTTTTGAACAATGCCACAGTGTTGCAGCCGTTCTGAGACCTGCACCTTGCTTGCAGGCCAGACCAGGTTTTGGGTGTGGCCTTGCTTCTCCTGGAGCTGAGGGGGTGTGGTAGATGCAGGAGTAATGTCAGTCAGCACCTGGTGCTGAGTGGCCTGGCTCCTACTTAAACAGTGCCAGCATTATCTCCTGTGCTGGTCAATACTTTAGTTGCCTTTGGCCAGCGACGGAGGAACACATCTTGGCTGAAGCTCTCCATGCGAGCTAAGTTCTTTTCTGTTTTGTTTGGTTTTCTGCTTCGCCTTTCTTTTGTGCTAGGGCTCCCTGATAGGGACTTGTCAGTGGCCCAGGCACGCGTGCGGGCTCGCACTTGTCAGAGCGAACGGTCCGCCGAATAGGCAGGGCCCCCTCCCAGGTTAGGGGACTGTAGGAAGAGAATTCCCTATAGATTTATGTTTTCTTTGCACAGTTGTGCCTTTTGTTTGTGTTTTTGAGGTTGCATGTCCGGAGGACGCAACACACAGTATGTGTAATAATGTGCCTTTGTTTCCCATCCTCTCCATCATGGTGGGGGATATGTAGGGTGTATTAGGTGTATCCGTTGAGGTATATAATACCATCTTAGGAAAGAGATTTAAGCACTATTTGAAAAGCCCAGACCCAATCACCCCCCTTAATTGTTAGACCTAGTTCACGATCCCATTACCTAAAAGGGTATGATTTGTAGAAGTTCAAAACTTCTCTCATGTTAAAAATAGGTGTTAATGGACTTCTGGTTCTGGTGCCATGGAGTGACAGAGCAGAGAATGACAGCTCCGACCTCGCCACTCCAGAAAAAGCCTCTGACAGCTGCCGATCATCCTGCACCCCCCCCCCCCCCCGCAGGCATTCCGACATGTCAACGGGTCCCAGCGGTGAGGAGTGGAGTGGCTAGGAAGTGCTAACCCCCATAGTCTATATGCACAGTGATCTCCCCAGCACCAGCAGCAGAGCAGAGAGTAGATGGCTCAGCGTGCAGGAAAATGCACCTGTCGTCACTTCTGCCTGCTCTGCATTTGGACATGAAGAGGAGGATCGCAGCCCTGATACTAAGGTACAAGAGCTGCTGCACTGTGTGAGAGCGCCTTCCCCACTGTTATCATCTTTAGGTGGGAAGCAGCCATTTTAAAATTGAATGTAGTACCTGGAAAAGGTACTCACAAAGGCAGACTGGATCTGCAAGAGGGCCCCCCTCAGTGTCAGAGACCCACAGGAGAAACAGTGACCTTTGAGAAGCTGGAACCCCTGAGGCAATACTCTGCAATACAGATGTACAGAAACAAGCACATGTGGCATAATCAAACTACTAACAACCACTTTTCTTAATGTATGTGTGTGTGCGTGCGTCTCATGCTCCGCCACCTAGTGACGCCATTGAAAGGTCCTACAACAAATATAAAACACAGAGTCTGACCGACAAAAGAACAATATAGTTAGAGCTCTTGGAAGGGGAGGACAAAAATAACACACTGATAATACAACTAAGCCGTTATTATTTCAGGAGACACAACTCAGTAGTCCTGGCAGAAGACAACCTACCACAGAGATCTAGTGGGCTAAAGCACCTGTGGTGATATCACTGCTATGGGAGGAGCCAAGCTGTGTGCGTGATGTGTGGGGTGTAGTAGAGCGGTGTGTGTGCATGTACTATGTAGCAGAGCTGTGTGGTGTATTGCACCACCAGAAACACTGGTACTATAATTTCCTACACTCAGACACAACTCGGCAGTCCTAACAGAACACATTGACCTACCACCACCACAAAGATCCAGTGGGCTGAAGGACCTGTGATGTCACTGCTGTGGGAGTAGCCAAGCTGTGTTTGTCTTTTGAGATAATCAAGCTACTGTGAGTGTGATGTGCCACCAGAAACACTGGTACTATAATGTCCTAATAATTACTAGTATAACTGTATAAAGCTGAGACAGTAACTCTGGTACACCGAAATGAAGGCCGTGTGGTCTTCTATGGCACATCTACACATCCTTACGTATATACTAATTGCTAAAGGCAATAAGAAAGAATCTAGTAAAAGGAGCTGCAATCTTTGATTAGGCTGATGGTATCAGCCTTAAATAAATGAGAACGCGTGCTAAGGAGCTATTCGGAAACAGTCTCACATGGACTGAGCGTATCAGCCATAGAGTACTACCGTGACAGGAGATAGTTTTGTCACACTGCATCGGGAGCTACAATTCCTTTGTCTCTATTTCATCACAATGCAACATATATATACTAGATACTATATAGCATGAGGGACCTTATCCTTAAAATGAGCCACTCTAAAGCAAAATAATCAGACGTGCATTTAAAAGCAGCTCCAAAGGCAACACCAGCCACTGGAACCACGAATAAGACGGAGCCTTTGCTCACCGTGTCCCTTCCCCTCTCCAACAACGTCAGAAAGTGAAAATTTTATGGGGGGAGAATCAGCAGTAGTGGATTACAGAAGGCTAGCAATTGAGGTGACAATGTTAATTTCCCCTGACATCCAAGAGACTTTAGCGAAGACAGTCACTGGTCCTCTGCATCAGCTTCAGGGAAGTGGTGACACAACATGGCAACCGCTTAGATAATATAGAGCATGAAACAGAAAGTATAACAGAAAGCAGTTTCACATTTAGGCTTGTAGAAAACCTCACAAGAGACAACAAAAAACTATGGGATCGCCTGGAGGACCTAAAAAATCCAGATGAAATAATTTATGCATTATAGGAGTCCAGGAATCATATCTACAAAAGGATCTATGACAGCTCTGAGATCACGATCCCCAATGCACTAGCAATCTCTCACGAATGCAAATCTGACCAAGCACACAGATTAGGGCCAGATACCCGAACTTCAATGGACAGTACACCCTCATCAGCAAAAATGTGTCCCAGACCAATTATGGTAAAGCATCTGGACTACACGGATGGATCACTTATTTTGTGGAATTTTAAAAGTCGCCAAAATATCCTGGAAATTGGAGAACAGAAAATTCTAATCGGTATTAGTGTATCTTGTCCCACCAGGAAGTCCTGGTGGAGTCAAGATTGACAGGAGGGTGACGCCCTCTGTCCCTGATTGGCTGGCCAGCTGCCAAATCATTAGGTCCTAGAAGGCCGATGAAAGGTGTGCAAAAGGCATGCAGTGCCGGCCGCTGCTGGGGCTACTAAGCAGTGAGGTGCCTTATCCAGCAGGCCACTATTGCCGAAGCCCCACCCCCATGTAACTCACTGAGGCCGGCTGCAGCAGGGAGGTGGGAGGCACTGTTAGACCCGGGCGGATGGGAGTGCACCGCGGGACCGCAGCAGGATCCTCAGTGGCGGCACATTCTCCCTGTAGTCTAGTTGTCCTGCAGCGCAGTAGCAGAGCGCACCATCTGACCTACTGATGACGGCCCGCAGGAGGAACAGGCCCATGCTGGTGGGAAGCCACTGTGACAGCCGGGCGGATGCACAGTGCTGGAGCAGAGCAGGGATCCCTTTTGGGGATTATGCAGCACATTTATTCTTAAAGCAGACCACAAATTATTTTCTTTTGACTCTCTGCATCTTGCCAAGCATGAGACGTGAGTGCTTGGGTTAATTATTTCTTTGTTTTGTTATTGTTCACGTTCAGTTCATAAATCGGTAGATATATTGGTGGATCACAGAGTGCATATACATAATCTACATATATTATTTGAATTTGATATGCATATCATCTCCTGGAATGTGAAGGGACTCAGGTGCCCACAAAAATGCATGCTAGTATTGCGCTACTTAAAACGACTGAAAGCAGCCATTGCCTTGCTCCAAGAGACACATTTAACTGAATCTGACTATATTCAAATGCAAAAATTACGGGTGGGGGAGATCTATGGTTCACCCACAGTCCATTCAAAGGCGGGGGGGGGGGGGTTGCTGTTAATTAAAAAGGCATCAGGATTATCGGTTTTAGACTACTGACATGACTGAAGTGGCAGGATTCAACATGCCCGTTTTAAAAATAATTTAGAGGAATTTAGCATTTACAATGTCTATGGCCCAAACAGTAATACTAAACAATTCTTCGCAGAACTATCAAACAGGATTTTGGCAGATACTGTAGATTATAAACTGGTAGGGGAAAATTTTAACTCAGTACTGAACATGTTAAAGGATTGTCGCAGTCATGTTACAAAAGGAAATCACTTTAAATATCACAATGCTGCCTTTCGTGCTTTCAACAATAAGCAACAAATCAGAGATATATGGTGAGAACTTAACCCAGAAGGCTGTGAATTTATGCATTATTCCCCCACACATGATTCTTGGTCCACAATTGATTACATACTCCTATCTCCCAATCTGATTTCTAGAGTCACTAAAGCCACTATTGAAGATTTGGTAATATCGGATCATGCCCCAGTGGCTTAGCCTTACACGATAAAATCCCTAGAGGTACTGATTATCTATGGAGATTCCCGACTTATTTAGCTGAAGATTACATTTTTCAATCACTGATACAGGGGTGGTGGTTCGAATTTGGCAGATACCGAGATACATTCCGACAATCCCTAATTATTATGGAATGCAGCTAAAGCTGTTATTAGAGGTGAAAATCATTTCTCACGTATCGTCGCTAAAGAAAACCATTAAAGCCAAATTAGACCTTTATAGCTCCCTCCTTCGGGCAGCATACAACAGATTCCACTCTAATCCAAATTTGCAAAATAAATAAAAATTTACTTCTGCCAATGACATATTCTAAAATATTTTATATAACTGTCATGGCTTGTCAGTCGCCACATCATTGTGACATGGTAGCCACGACACAGTCTGACCCATCACCCTGTTACTATGCAGGACAAGGGTTAATGCACGTTGTGCAGAGATTGCTAGCTGCTCTACCAATCAGCAAGTGTGGAGAGCTTTATATTCCTACCATGCCCTATTCCCCTTGCTGTTGATTTCAGTTCTTGAGGAGTAATTGGAGTAGGTTGGTGTCTCTATGCTGGGTGATATACTGCCATGTACAGATAAGTACTGGTGTTAATTTCAGTTACCTTTATTGTTTTGTTCTGCTGTGTCAGTGCACCTCTTCAGGGGTTCCTACATGGGATAATCATGGCCCAGGAGAAGACAGCGGACTGTCCTTATCAGGACAATAACTCTGCTTGTAGGCAGGGTCTCCTGACTTTCCTGTTTGGGTAAGGGACAGGTTTTTCCATCTTCTAATAATCATTATTAGAGATGAGCGAACACCAAAATGTTCGGGTGTTCGTTATTCGGAACGAACTTCCCGTGATGCTCGAGGGTTCGTTTCGAACAACGAACCCCATTGAAGTCAATGGGCGACCAGAACATTTTTGTATTTCGCCGATGCTCGCTAAGGTTTTCATGTGTGAAAATCTGGGCAATTCAGGAAAGTGATGGGAATGACACAGTGACGGATAGGGCAGGCGAGGGGCTACATGTTGGGCTGCATCTCAAGTTCACAGGTCCCACTATTAAGCCACAATAGCGGCAAGAGTGGGCCCCCCCCCCCCAACAACTTTTACTTCTGAAAAGCCCTCATTAGCATGGCATACCTTTGCTAAGCACCACACTACCTCCAACAAAGCACAATCACTGCCTGCATGACACACCACTGACACTTCTCCTGGGTTACATGCTGCCCAACCGCACCCCCTCCCCCCCACAGCGCACACCAAACTGTCCCTGCGCAGCCTTCAGCTGCCCTCATGCCACACCACCCTCATGTCTATTTAGAAGTGCGTCTGCCACGACGAGGGACCGCAGGCACACACTGCACAGGGTTGGCACGGCTAGGTAGCGACCCTCTTTAATAGGGGCGGGGCGATAGCCCACAATGCTGTACAGAAGCAATGAGAAATATAATCCTGTGCCACCGCCATCAGGAGCTGCACACCTGGGCATAGCAATGGGGAACCTATGTGCCACACACTATTCATTCTGTCAAGGTGTCTGCATGCCCCAGTCAGACTGGTAATATGCACCTTAACAGTAACCGCGTTGGTGGTAATGTGGTGGTGACTGCGGACCTAGTAGCACGGTTGTATTTTGTTGGTTTTCGGAATGTGGCCAGGATTAAGTAGGCCGTGGCGGGGGGATGGTGGGGGGGCTCTCTTGTAGTGTCGGTAAAGGTGAAATTCTTGGACTGCCACCAGACGAACCAATGCAAAGGCATTTGCCAACAATGTTTTCCCTGTTGGAGGAGGAGGGGGATGTTTTTGAGGCACTACGTGTCCTCTCCACGTGTCCGTGGTTATATGCACCTTAACAGTAACCGCGTTGGTGGTAATGTGGTGGTGACTGCGGACCTAGTAGCACGGTTGTATTTTGTTGGTTTTCGGAATGTGGCCAGGATTAAGTAGGCCGTGGCGGGGGGATGGTGGGGGGGCTCTCTTGTAGTGTCGGTAAAGGTGAAATTCTTGGACTGCCACCAGACGAACCAATGCAAAGGCATTTGCCAACAATGTTTTCCCTGTTGGAGGAGGAGGGGGATGTTTTTGAGGCACTACGTGTCCTCTCCACGTGTCCGTGGTTATATGCACCTTAACAGTAACCGCGTTGGTGGTAATGTGGTGGTGACTGCGGACCTAGTAGCACGGTTGTATTTTGTTGGTTTTCGGAATGTGGCCAGGATTAAGTGGGCCGTGGCGGGGGGATGGTGGGGGGGCTCTCTTGTAGTGTCGGTAAAGGTGAAATTCTTGGACTGCCACCAGACGAACCAATGCAAAGGCATTTGCCAACAATGTTTTCCCTGTTGGAGGAGGAGGGGGATGTTTTTGAGGCACTACGTGTCCTCTCCACGTGTCCGTTCCATGTCAGCAATAGTAGCACTCAAGACAGGCCCCAGTAACAATTCTGAAGCAGCAGTATAGCGGGAGCGCAGTCTTCGTTCCATGTAAGCAATAGTAGCACTCAAGACAGGCCCCAGTAACAATTCTGAAGCAGCAGTATAGCGGGAGCACAGTCTTCGTTCCATGTAAGCAATAGTAGCACTCAAGACAGGCCCCAGTAACAATTCTGAAGCAGCAGTATAGCGGGAGCGCAGTCTTCGTTCCATGTAAGCAATAGTAGCACTCAAGACAGGCCCCAGTAACAATTCTGAAGCAGCAGTATAGCGGGAGCGCAGTCTTCGTTCCATGTAAGCAATAGTAGCACTCAAGACAGGCCCCAGTAACAATTCTGAAGCAGCAGTATAGCGGGAGCGCAGTCTTCGTTCCATGTAAGCAATAGTAGCACTCAAGACAGGCCCCAGTAACAATTCTGAAGCAGCAGTATAGCGGGAGCGCAGTCTTCGTTCCATGTAAGCAATAGTAGCACTCAAGACAGGCCCCAGTAACAATTCTGAAGCAGCAGTATAGCGGGAGCGCAGTCTTCGTTCCATGTAAGCAATAGTAGCACTCAAGACAGGCCCCAGTAACAATTCTGAAGCAGCAGTATAGCGGGAGCGCAGTCTTCGTTCCATGTAAGCAATAGTAGCACTCAAGACAGGCCCCAGTAACAATTCTGAAGCAGCAGTATAGCGGGAGCGCAGTCTTCGTTCCATGTAAGCAATAGTAGCACTCAAGACAGGCCCCAGTAACAATTCTGAAGCAGCAGTATAGCGGGAGCGCAGTCTTCGTTCCATGTAAGCAATAGTAGCACTCAAGACAGGCCCCAGTAACAATTCTGAAGCAGCAGTATAGCGGGAGCGCAGTCTTCGTTCCATGTAAGCAATAGTAGCACTCAAGACAGGCCCCAGTAACAATTCTGAAGCAGCAGTATAGCGGGAGCGCAGTCTTCGTTCCATGTAAGCAATAGTAGCACTCAAGACAGGCCCCAGTAACAATTCCGAAGCAGCAGTATAGCGGGAGCGCAGTCTTAGTTCCATTTCAGTAGCCTTAGTATAGCCAAGGCACAAGTGACATTTATGTAGCTAAAGTGTAGGCCAACCCCACACACCTTTCTGTACCATGAGTGCAGGCGAAGAACATAGAAATTACTATGATTACACTGTAGGTGAGGGCCCCAAAAAATTGGTGTACCAACAGTACTAATGTACCTCAGTAAAAATTGGCCATGCCCAACCAAGATGGCAGGTGAATCGCTTTGGTTAATGTGGCTTAAGTGGTAACTAGGCCTGGAGGCAGCCCAGTGTAACGAAAAATTGGTTCAAGTTAAAGTTCCAACGCTTTTAAGCTAATTGAAACTTATAAAAATTGTTCTGAAAAATTATTTGAGTGAGCCTTGTGGCCCTAAGAAAAATTGCCCGTTCAGCGTGATTACGTGAGGTTTCAGGAGGAGGAGCAGGAGGAGGAGGAGGAGGAATATTAGACACAGATTGATGAAGCAGAAATGTCCCCGTTTTGGATGGTGAGAGAGAACGTAGCTTCCATCCGTGGGTGCAGCCTACGTATTGCTTACGTATCGCTGCTGTCCGCTGGTGGAGAACAGAAGTCTGGGGAAATCCAGCCTTTGTTCATCTTGATGAGTGTTAGCCTGTCGGCACTGTCGGTTGACAAGCGGCTACGCTTATCTGTGATGATTCCCCCAGCCGCACTAAACACCCTTTCCGACAAGACGCTAGCCGCAGGACAAGCAAGCACCTCAAGGGCATACAGGGCTAGTTCAGGCCACGTGTCCAGCTTCGACACCCAGTAGTTGTAGGGGGCAGAGGCGTCACCAAGGATGGTCGTGCGATCCGCTACGTACTCCCTCACC
This sequence comes from Eleutherodactylus coqui, assembly GCF_035609145.1. Lineage (NCBI taxonomy): Eukaryota > Metazoa > Chordata > Amphibia > Anura > Eleutherodactylidae > Eleutherodactylus > Eleutherodactylus coqui. The sequence continues at coordinate 65,317,157 of NC_089842.1, forward strand.
ATCCTTTTACAGTGCTCCCGCCGACTCAGCCGTGACTGGGGAGCGGTGACACAGTCTTGGTGGGGAGCCATAAAGCTGGCCAGGCCCTTAAAGACTGTTGCACTGCCTGGGATGTACATGCTGCTCGATCTACGCACATCCCCTGCTACCTTGCCCTCGGTACTGCGCCTTCTGCCACTAGCGCTGTCGGCTGGGAATTTTACCATCAGCTTGTCCGCAAGGGTCCTGTGGTATAGCAACACTCTCGAACCCCTTTCCTCTTCGGGAATCAGAGTGGGCAGGTTCTCCTTATACCGTGGATCGAGCAGTGTGTACACCCAGTAATCCGTCGTGGCCAGAATGCGTGCAACGCGAGGGTCACGAGAAAGGCATCCTAACATGAAGTCAGCCATGTGTGCCAGGGTACCAGTACGCAACACATGGCTGTCCTCACTAGGAAGATCACTTTCAGGATCCTCCTCCTCCTCCTCCTCAGGCCATACACGCTGAAAGGATGACAGGCAATCAGCCGGTGTACCGTCAGCAGCGGCCCAAGCTGTCTCTTCCCCCTCCTCCTCATCCTCCTCATGCTCCTCCTCCTCCTCCTGTACGCGCTGAGAAATAGACAGGAGGGTGCCCTGACTATCCAGCGGCATACTGTCTTCCCCCGCCCCCGTTTCCGAGCGCAAAGCAGCTGCCTTTATGCTTTGCAGGGAATTTCTCAAGATGCATAGCAGAGGAATGGTGACGCTAATGATTGTAGCATCGCCGCTCACCACCTGGGTAGACTCCTCAAAATTACCAAGGACATGGCAGATGTCTGCCAACCAGGCCCACTCTTCTGAAAGGAATTGAGGAGGCTGACTCCCACTGCGCCGCCCATGTTGGAGTTGGTATTCGACTATAGCTCTACGTTGTTCATAGAGCCTGGCCAACATGTGGAGCGTAGAGTTCCACCGTGTGGGCACGTCGCACAGCAGTCGGTGCACTGGCAGCTTAAAGTGATGTTGCAGGGTGCGCAGGGTGGCAGCGTCCGTGTGGGACTTGCGGAAATGTGCGCAGAGCCGGCGTGCCTTTACGAGCAGGTCTGACAAGCGTGGGTAGCTTTTCAGAAACCGCTGAACCACCAAATTAAAGACGTGGGCCAGGCATGGCACGTGCGTGAGGCTGCCGAGCTGCAGAGCCGCCACCAGGTTACGGCCGTTGTCACACACGACCATGCCCGGTTGGAGGCTCAGCGGCGCAAGCCAGCGGTCGGTCTGCTCTGTCAGACCCTGCAGCAGTTCGTGGGCCGTGTGCCTCTTATCGCCTAAGCTGAGTAGTTTCAGCACGGCCTGCTGACGCTTGCCCACCGCTGTGCTGCCACACCGCGCGACACCGACTGCTGGCGACATGCTGCTGCTAACACATCTTGATTGCGAGACAGAGGAGGAGGAGGAGGAGGAGGGTGCTTTAGTGGAGGAAGTATACACCTCCGCAGATACCAGCACCGAGCTGGGGCCCACAATTCTGGGGGTGGGTAGGACGTGAGCGGTCCCAGGCTCTGACTCTGTCCCAGCCTCCACTAAATTCACCCAATGTGCCGTCAGGGAGATGTAGTGGCCCTGCCCGCCTGTGCTTGTCCACGTGTCCGTAGTTAAGTGGACCGTGGCAGTAACCGCGTTGGTGAGGGCGCGCACAATGTTGCGGGAGACGTGGTCGTGCAGGGCTGGGACGGCACATCGGGAAAAGTAGTGGCGACTGGGAACTGAGTAGCGCGGGGCCGCCGCCTCCATGATACTTTTGAAGGACTCAGTTTCCACAACCCTATACGGCAGCATCTCAAGGCTGATGAATTTTGCTATGCGGACGGTTAACGTTTGAGCGTGCGGGTGCGTGGCGTACTTGCGCTTGCGCTCGAACACTTGCGCAAGCGACGGCTGAACGGTGCGCTGGACTACACTGCTGGATGGGGCCGAGGACAGCGGAGATGAGGGTGTGGGTGCAGGCCATGAGGCGGTAGTGCCTGTGTCCTGAGAGGGGGGTTGCATCTCAGTGGCAGGTTGGGGCACAGGGGGAGAGGCAGGGGTGCAAACCGGAGGCGGTGAACGGCCTTCGTCCCACCTTGTGGGGTGCTTGGCCATCATATGTCTGCGCATGGTGGTGGTGGTGAGGCTGTTGGTGTTGGCTCCCCGGCTGAGCTTTGCGCAACAAAGGTTGCACACCACTGTTCGTCGGTCGTCAGGCGTCTCTGTGAAAAACTGCCAGACCTTAGAGTACCTCGGCCTCTGCAGGGTGGCATGGCGCGAGGGGGCGCTTTGGGAAACACTTGGTGGATTATTCGGTCTGGCCCTGCCTCTACCCCTGGCCCTGGCCACCGCACTGCCTCTTGCAACCTGCCCTACTGATGCCCTTGACTCCCCCTCTGAAGACCTGTCCTCCTGAGTAAGCGTTGCACACCAGGTGGGGTCAGTCACCTCATCGTCCTGCTGCTCTTCCTCCGAATCCTCTGTGCGCTGCTCCCTTGGACTTACTGCCCTTACTACTACCTCACTGCAAGACAACTGTGTCTGATCGTCATCGTCCTCCTCACCCACAGAAAGTTGTTGAGACAGTTGGCGGAAGTCCCCAGCCTCTTCCCTCGGACCCCGGGAACTTTCGAATGGTTGGGCATCAGTGACGATAAACTCCTCTGGTGGGAGAGGAACCGCTGCTGCCCAATCTAAGCAGGGGCCCGAGAACAGTTCCTGGGAGTGTTCCCGCTCCTGAGCAGGTGTCATTGTAGTGGAGTGAGGAGGCTGGGAGGAAGGAGGAGCAGCAGACAGAGGATTCGGATTTGCAGCAGTGGACGGCGCAGAACTGCGTGTTGACGATAGGTTGCTCGAAGCACTTTCTGCCATCCAGGACAGGACCTGCTCACACTGCTCATTTTCTAATAACCGTCTCCCGCGTGGACCCATTAATTGGGCGATGAATGTGGGGACGCCAGAAACGTGCCTCTCTACTAATCGCGCAGCAGTCGGCTGCGACACACCGGGATCAGGAGCTCGGCCTGTGCCCACACCCTGACTTGGCCCTCCGCGTCCTCGGCCGCGTCCACGTCCTCTAGGCCTACCCCTACCCCTCAGCATGCTGTATTACCAGTGATTTGATTTCACAGGCAGGAAATAAATTGGCGCAAGACTGCAGGCCAAATATAATTTTTGCCCTTTTGGGAAAACGAAAGGCCCCACTGCCTCTAGTGAATGAATAATCTAAGTTTAATAACTGTGCTGTGTCCCTGCTAATGTGTCACAGAACGTGAGGGTAGCAGAGTTATTATAACTCTGGCAGAGCAGGTATTTTTTTTCCCAATTAAGGAAAGCAAATGGCGAAGCCAGCAGTAAAGCGTAGCTGGGTGCGTATGATTTAGCAATGTTTTTCACGCAGCTCACACGTGTCCACCGCCCGTAAGGACGGACAGAGGCTGGACAAATAGATTTGCTTTCACTTGTTTTTCCACCAAAAGGCAGCACTGCGTATATTCAATGAACATGAGAAGTTTAATAACTGTGCTGTGTCCCTGCTAATGTGTCACAGAACGTGAGGGTAGCAGAGTTATTATAACTCTGGCAGAGCAGGTATTTTTTTTCCCAATTAAGGAAAGCAAATGGCGAAGCCAGCAGTAAAGCGTAGCTGGGTGCGTATGATTTAGCAATGTTTTTCACGCAGCTCACACGTGTCCACCGCCCGTAAGGACGGACAGAGGCTGGACAAATAGATTTGTTTTCACTTGTTTTTCCACCAAAAGGCAGCACTGCGTATATTCAATGAACATGAGAAGTTTAATAACTGTGCTGTGTCCCTGCTAATGTGTCACAGAACGTGAGGGTAGCAGAGTTATTATAACTCTGGCAGAGCAGGTATTTTTTTTCCTAATTAAGGAAAGCAAATGGCGAAGCCAGCAGTAAAGCGTAGCTGGGTGCGTATGATTTAGCAATGTTTTTCACGCAGCTCACACGTGTCCACCGCCCGTAAGGACGGACAGAGGCTGGACAAATAGATTTGTTTTCACTTGTTTTTCCACCAAAAGGCAGCACTGCGTATATTCAATGAACATGAGAAGTTTAATAACTGTGCTGTGTCCCTGCTAATGTGTCACAGAACGTGAGGGTAGCAGAGTTATTATAACTCTGGCAGAGCAGGTATTTTTTTTCCCAATTAAGGAAAGCAAATGGCGAAGCCAGCAGTAAAGCGTAGCTGGGTGCGTATGATTTAGCAATGTTTTTCACGCAGCTCACACGTGTCCACCGCCCGTAAGGACGGACAGAGGCTGGACAAATAGATTTGTTTTCACTTGTTTTTCCACCAAAAGGCAGCACTGCGTATATTCAATGAACATGAGAAGTTTAATAACTGTGCTGTGTCCCTGCTAATGTGTCACAGAACGTGAGGGTAGCAGAGTTATTATAACTCTGGCAGAGCAGGTATTTTTTTTCCCAATTAAGGAAAGCAAATGGCGAAGCCAGCAGTAAAGCGTAGCTGGGTGCGTATGATTTAGCAATGTTTTTCACGCAGCTCACACGTGTCCACCGCCCGTAAGGACGGACAGAGGCTGGACAAATAGATTTGTTTTCACTTGTTTTTCCACCAAAAGGCAGCACTGCGTATATTCAATGAACATGAGAAGTTTAATAACTGTGCTGTGTCCCTGCTAATGTGTCACAGAACGTGAGGGTAGCAGAGTTATTATAACTCTGGCAGAGCAGGTATTTTTTTTCCCAATTAAGGAAAGCAAATGGCGAAGCCAGCAGTAAAGCGTAGCTGGGTGCGTATGATTTAGCAATGTTTTTCACGCAGCTCACACGTGTCCACCGCCCGTAAGGACGGACAGAGGCTGGACAAATAGATTTGTTTTCACTTGTTTTTCCACCAAAAGGCAGCACTGCGTATATTCTATGAATAATAACTGTGTTGTGGCCCTGCCTATACAATTCTTTCCCTGCAGTATCAATGGAGGGTGGAATGCTCTGCAGAGGCGATTTTGAGAAGCCCCAAAAAAATGCAGCACAGCTAACAGCAGCCTGGACAGTACTGCACACGGATAAATATGGCCCTAGAAAGGACCGTTGAGGTTCTTGAAGGCTACACTCACTCCTAACACTCTCCCTGCCTATGCAGCACTTCTGTCCCTAATGCCAGGTGCAACGCTCTGCAGAGCCGATTTTGAGAAAAAAAAAATGCCACTGCTAACAGCAGCCAACACACAACTATCAGTGGCCCTAATAAGGACCTTTGGGGGGTCTTGAAGCCTACACTAACTACCAATTCTTTCCCTACAGCAGCTCCGGTATAAACAGCACTGTCCCTCATCTAACTCACCAGGCATCTGAGGCGAGCCGCGGGAGGGGCCGACTTTTATATTAGGCGAACACCTGATCTCGCCAGCCACTCACAGCAGGGGGGTGGTATAGGGCTTAAATGTTGCAGGGGGAAGTTGTAATGCCTTCCCTGTCTTTCAATTGGCCAGAAAAGCGCGCTAACGTCTCAGAGAAGGAAGTGAAAGTAACCAGAACACCGCATGGTGTTCGTTACGAATAACGAACATCCCGAACACCCTAATATTCGCACGAATATCAAGCTCGGACGAACGCGTTCGCTCATCTCTAATCATTATCTTTATTTATATAGTGTCGACATATTCTGCAGCGCTTACAAAGACGGGGAATACAGAAAGACAAAAGTACAAAAACCACGGTTACATGTAGTAATCAGTTGAAGAAAACAGTAGGGATGAGGGTCCTGCTCCAATCAGCTTACATACTACAGATAATAGGGTGATACAGAAGATAAAGGAGTTGGAGGTGTGCACGGTATGGCGAGGTGGAGAGTGAGGGATGCTATACACAAACAATGGTTAGACATTAAACCATGTAATGGCTGAATCGGTGTGACTGCAGGGGGTGATTGATGCTGGCTAGCGGGGATTGCAGTCACTAGGACAGGGAGCATGTAATCAGGCAGAGAGTAAAGAGGAGTTTGGTTTTGGAGATGTGGTATGCCTCCCTGAAGGTGCGTTTTTAGGCCTCACCTGAAGTTTTGTGAGTCATGGATTGCCTGGATAGTTTGGGCTATTGCATTCCAGAGGACTAGTGCTGCTCTGGAGAAGTCTTGGAGGCAGGAATGAGAGGTTCGAATTAAAGGAGCACTCAGTCTTATTTTGTTAGCAGAGCAGAGGGCCAGGGCTGAGTGGTGGATTGAGATGATTGGGTGGTGGATTGGGGTCTAATATGACCCCAATGCAGCGGGCGTGCTGTCTAGGAGTTAGGGTGGTGCCACACACTGAGATGGAGATGTCAGGTTGAGGTCTGTTAGTAGAGGGCGGAAACACCAGTAGGTCAGTTTTTGAGAGGTTTAATTTTAGGTAGAGAGAGGATATAGTGTTAGAGACAGAAGACAGACAGTCAGTGATGTTTTGGAGGAAAGGTGCTGAGATGTCATGGGAAGAGGTGTATAACTGGGTGTCATCAGTGTAGAGGTGGTATTAGAGTCCAAATTTCCTGATGACTTGCCCAATAGGGGCTGTGCAGATGAAGAAAAGAAGGGGACCAGGGACTGAGCCCTGGCGGACCATAACTGCGAGGGAAAGAGGAGGGGTGGATGAGCGGTCAGATAGGTAGGAAAAGAAGCAGGAGAGAGCATTGTCCATTAAGCCAATGGAGCGTAGCATACTGAGGAGGAGTTTGTGGTCAACAGAGTCAAATGTGGCGGAGAGGTCGAGGAGGATCAGTAGGGAGTAATCACCCCTCAATTTTGCTGTCAGGAGGTTGTTTGAGAGAGAAGAGCACCTACTCCAGCACACCTGTTTTCCAGTCTTTGAGAATGGGAGAACTGCAGGCCATTATAAGACAATGCAGCAGGGGAGGCCATGTCAGACTTCTGTATCCACGTTTCTGTGAGAGCTAGCAGGCTTAGAGATTTAGCAGTAAAAAAGTCGTAGATGGTGCAGAGTTGCATGCTGACTGACAGTTCCAGAGCACACATTTAAAGGAGTCAGTGAAGGGTATGCATTGGCTAGCAATTGGCATTGAGGGGTGTCTAAGTGATTCAGGTAGGGGGTTATAGTTAAGAGCAGTGGAGGGTGGAGCAGGGTTGGGAAAGATATCCCCAGCTGCTAGTAGCAACCAGAAAGCAAGGGTTAGCAGATGGTTAAGAGATTTTTGAGGGCGACTGTTATATTTGTTAGTGGCACTAGGGGGTTTGAGGCTTAGTAAGAAATTAAAGAGTGCATGTGAACTGTGCATGGGTGAGGATAGGAGAGAGGGGCTGATGTGAATAGAGTGCACCAGAGGTGGGTGTTGGAAAGTGGGTCGGTGACAGTATTAGTGATAGCTTTGAAGTGCAAGGCATTTAGGCAGAATTTGTGGCCTGCCTGTCTCATTCCCTGCAAACTGCCATTTCTAACTGCGTAAGACACTTAATACAGCTCATATACACGGGGCCACCACTCGTGTGGCTATCATGCTTGCACTGTTTTTATAATGAAACTTAAGATACAACAAGGAAACAGATGGGAGTGACTACTCAAGTTACAATTGACTAGGCAGCTGAGGTTAGCATTGCAAACCTACTGACCAAAAGGATTTATTTCTCTCATTAAATAAAACAAGCATCTCCAACAAGGCTGAAATTCTCAAACTTAGTGCAGAAGGCAACATTGCCTGGTGGAACGAATGTGAGGGTGAAAACTCCTAGGGATTCATTTAGCTCTATAATACTCAAGGTTGTAACGTAGTGTAAGAGATATGTAGTTCTGTCTTAGGTGTCCAACATTGTGTGTAACAACACTGTTGAGAGCAGTGGATTGAGATATATGGATTAGAGATGAGCGAACGTACTCGGTAAGGCTGATTTCGCAATCGAGCACCGCGATTTTCGAGTACTTCACTACTCGGGTGAAAAGTACTCGGGGGCGCCGGGGGGCGGGGCGTGGCGTGGTGGAGCGGGGGGTAGCAGCGCGGAACAGGTGGGAGCCCTCTCTCTCTCCCTCTCCCCCTCACTCCCCTCTGCAACCCCCCTCCCGCTCACCCACAGCGCCCCCAAGTACTTTTCACCCGAGTAGTGAAGTACTCGAAAATCGCGGTGCTCGATTGCGAAATCAGCCTTACCGAGTACGTTCGCTCATCTCTAATGGATATCTCTCTACTACCTATGCCCATATAATATTGCTGACCGTGTTTCCATCAATACGTGGTTGATATTATTACCATACAATATTTTTTCCATGGCATAACATTATTACATGATTTGGCCACGCAGGCACACTCTATCTTTATGATGCTATGTAATTAGCTCAGCGAGAGTCATGTTCTTCACGCAGGCACGTTGTTTGAGTCTACAAACGCGCACTGGGAAGCATCATCGGTAGCTGCCAGTAATGGAATAGGATATGAGACAAACTAGATGCCAGGATACTCCCGATGGTGACTGATAGATCAGCTTGGCCTCACAGTACATTTTATGCTTATGTGTATTATATATATATCTATATATTGTATACACCTGTTGTATATGTAGGTTGGGAGGAGACATCAGGTGTGTTTCACAATGTTATTGGTGGTGTAATTAAGATGTGATAACTATTTAAAAGGCACTTTATTCAATGTGTGTTGAGCTTGATAAAGACCAACAGGTCGAAACATTGCTGTCGTTTTTTTCTGTTATGAGAGAATAAAAGGATTTGTATATATCTTCTGCAACCCCTAATGCTGCCACAATGTTTTTATTCTGGATTCATCTTGGACCAAGCCAAGGTGTGACAATCATCCCTATGAAGGATAGGCTATACACATCGGGTGAGTCACCTTCATATAATTCTAATTCCTACTGTAGACCTTTTGGAGCGCTGCCCCTGTTTTAAATAGGATTTAACAAGCAGCATTGTTGGAGAGTTACTGCCTTGATCATCTTTTCTTTAATCTGAAAGAAATGTATCTAAGCTTGAATATCCCTTAGGGTGTGTTCACACGAGCGTAGGCGTATTTACGTTCGCACATGCGCAGCGTATAATCGCCATAAAGAACGTTTTTCGCCGATCATGACCAGAGCTAGAAAGCGTATTTTCGTTTGTTCCTACTTTTCAAACGATCTTTTCGGCCATCGAATATACGTCGGCACGTATTGCCGTCGCGTATGTTCGGTTTTTTGCGGGTTGCCGTTTTTACGCGCCGTAAAATCGCCCGTGTGAACGAATACATTGGAAATCAACGCCTCAGATGGTCACATATGTACGATTGGGTGCAAAAATGCGCCGTTTATTCGCTCGTGTGAACGCACCCTTAGAACTAAATCAGCTAGATGTCTTGGATGGGGGACACTGAGCCCAATCACTGCTCAACAGCATTTTTGCATATGGTGTGTGATATATCAATTCTTATGGATTTTTGAGTGTAGAATCCAAATTTACCTTTAGTAATGATGTATCATGTAAGGTTTTTATGTAATTTAGATTTTTCCTTTTTTTAAAAAAGGTTTTTGTTTTCATTTGGTGAATTATTTATATAAAATTAAATCAGTGACTAAAACTCTTTATTTGAATGTAATACACAGTGGATGAAGTTCTAAAAATGGTCATTAGATGGCAGAACAATGTAGTTGAGCAGGAAGGTTACTGACATGAGCCTATCTGTACTGCTATTTAGTGTTTGTAATCTGCATGAAGCACTTCTCTTCATTCTTACCTCCGTATATCAGGATTTTTTGAGTTTCTGTTTATCTGTGTGTTTTACGTTTCCTGTGTGAGTTAGTGAAACCTTCTGACACATCAGTGTTATAGTTAGTACTATGGCAATTGATAAACGCTGTCGTGTAAACTACCGCAGCAACTTTTGTTATGTGTATGGAAAATTCACTCCAAAAACCCAGAGAAAGCCAAGTACTGATTTAGTTGAGAAGACTTAGAAACTGTACTGTGCATCCTTAGTATGGAGCATCGTTATCAAGGACACTGAAGCCCTTCAATGAAGGGGGATTACTGTTGTTTTCTAGTAACGGAGACTAATGAGATACTATGCAAAAGAAAAGCTGGTCTCACAATTACAAATACATTACTAGAAAAACATTAAAGGGGTTGTCCCGCGAAACAAAGTGGGGTTATACACTTCTTTATGGCCATATTAATGCACTTTGTAATGTACATTGTGCATTAATTATGAGCCATACAGAAGTTATTCACTTACCTGTTCCGTTGCTAGCGTCCCCGTCTCCATGGTGCCGTCTAATTTTCAGCGTCTAATCGCCCGATTAGACGCGCTTGCGCAGTCCGGTCTTCTCCGTGTTGAATGGGGCTGCTCGTGCTGGAGAGCTGCTCCTCGTGGCTCCGCCCCGTCACGTGTGCCGATTTCAGCCAATCAGGAGGCTGGAATCGGCAATGGACCGCACAGAAGACCTGCGGTCCACCGAGGGTGAAGATCCCGGCGGCCATCTTCTCAAGGTAAGTAAGAAGTCACCGGAGCGTGGGGATTCGGGTAAGTACTATCTGTTTTTTTTTTTCAACACATGCATCGGGTTTGTCTCGCGCCGAACGGGGGGGCTATTGAAAAAAAAAAACCCTGTTTCGGCGCGGGACAACCCCTTTAAGTTTTGAATGTTATTTTTTTTATATTTAAAACCAGACAATATTTGGCAATATACTGTATTATTGTCTATATAATAGTGCTATGTATCTCAAATGTGACATTATAGATAGAATCTGATTCTTCCACTAATTCAGCACCCCAAAATTAGTTGAAATCAACATGTTTCCAAACCAAATACAGAAAACAAATGTTGATTTGTTGACCAGTTAAGGCCAGAGAGGTGCATTTCGGGAGGATTGCTTTCATGAATGTTTGTAGTTATTGCACAAGATCTTGATTCCGGGATTCTGTTAAACTTTATATTATTACACCAAGACCTATCCTCTAGGTCAGTGACCATAGCTCTGAGTTGGTCTACTTCAGACTCCAAATCATAATGTGCATCAGTAAGATCATTATACGATGAAGCCAGTTCAACCATTTTGGTTTCTGCATGCTGCACCCAATTTTCCAAATCATGCATGGCAGTATTTATAGGGCATATAAGTTGTGCAAAGGCATCTTGCAGCGATTTGGTGCAAGGCTGGCAACAGGTTTTTATAACTGATTCTGTGACTGATTTATCAGATACTAGTAGCTCCTAAAAGCTATCCGTGGTCTCAAGAAAGTTGGTCTCATGGGTATAACCTCTAATATAACCTCTAGGTGCTGCAGCTTTAGCCTCTGTTTGGCTGAGCTGGAAGATGTAGATCATGTTTCAGGATCTACTATGAGGTTGTATGGGGAAGGTGCAAAGAAATCCCTATGCTTCAGCCAAGCTTTGAATTCCTCTACTAAACTGCTGATAACCTGGTGACCTAGAAAAGCTAAAGATGCATGCTGTGATGGAGGGAGCTCTGAGCTGTTATTGGGTTGTGAAGAAGGAGAGTCTCTGTGGCTCTGTGCAATGGCTGCTGAATCAGAGGTTACATAGTATGTTAGCCCAAAAGGAGACCTCTCGATTGCTGTGGGACAGGTGGCTGGGTGTATAGGTCACTGGCAGTTGCTGAAGGTACAAGAACTGAATTCTTAGGCATTTTGCTTGGCAGCCAAGCCATACCTTCAAGATTGGCAGATTTTGAAAATCTTGACCCCAGTTTGCCTAGCAGCATTGACCATTCCTCATTAGAAATTGCTCATAACACTTGATTTTCCAATTCTAATGTGAATTCACTGTGAAACCGATCAATCAAAATCTTGAACACTTGATTTTATGCTGCACTGCAAGGTCACATGTTTAATTTTCATACAGGAAATTGTTGGTGTCTTTATTAACATGACCATTCAACGTAGACCATGGGTAGACTGGCCATTAGGGATATGCTTGAAGGCTCATGACCAAAGGATGACCACAGCCCCTTTTATCAGTTTGTGTATGCAATTAAGAAGTGCTCTTGTTCTATGTATTTTATTACCCCAAAATGATGGGTAAAGGGACAGAAATTGTCTGTCCAACTGATATCAGTACAACACACACATAAACAGTAAATGGGATTTTGTACTTATTAGTGTGGCCTCTTTATTGTGCTGATCAGTGCAGTTTCCAAGGTGTGAACCTCCCACTAATCAAAAGTTTGGGGGCATATAGGCCTTTAAACATGTTGTCTGGGAATTTGAAAATGCTAATTCTTTTGCCCTTTTTTGTTTAGCTAATAACATGTTTAGATAATGGGGGTGGATAATTATCCAGTGTTCACCTCTGTGACTAAAAGCCAACAGCCATGTCCGAAGATACTATTAGAATTGTATTGCAGTAGGATCTACCATTAGCTACAATGCTTTGCATGTAATTTTGTAAATTTTAAAGGCAGTAGTAATTTTTGCTGTAGTACTCTAATGTAGATAAACATGATTGCCAGTCGTATACTAATTCTGGGCTGTGAATTGCAAATATTAATACAATGTTCATTAAAAACTAAAAATACATGTGGCAAAATTTATATTCTTCTCATTCTGAACCATTGCTTCTCATTTGAAACATAAATGTAATACCCAGCTCACCGCTACTGAAACCTTGTCTGTGCGGATGTAATGTACCATTTGGTTCACAGGATTTAGTCTAGCCTTTTGGGAATGGTCAATAAATTAAGTGGTATGTACCTCTGGGTCACATATAATACTGTGCAAAAGTTTTATTCAGGTGTGCTAATAATGGTATAAAATAGAAGTGTTAATAGTATATTTTTGTCAATTAGCAAAATTCAAAATAATGTAACAAAAGAGAAGTCTGAATCAAATTAATATTTGGTGTGACCACCGTTTTCCTTCAAAACAGCATCAATTCTTCTAGGTACACTTGCACACAGTTTTTGAAGGCACTTAGTAGGGAGGTTGTTTTAAAAATCTTGGAGAACTAATCACAGATCTTCTGTGGATGCAGGCTTTCTCAAATGCTTCCCCCTCCATGTAATCCTAGAAAGACTTGCTGTTGAGATCAGGGCTTAGTGAGGGCCATATCATCACTTCCAGGACTCCTTGTTCTTTTTTACACTGAAGATAGTTGTTAAAAACATTGACTGTATATTTGAGGTAGCTATGTTGCCTGAGCCAATCGGATGCCTCCCTGATGGTATTGCATGATAAGTATATTCCTGTATTTCTCAGCATTGAGGGCACCATTAATACTGATCAAATCCCTAACTTCGTTTGAGGGAATGCAACTTCAAACTTGCAAGGAGCCTCCACCATTTTTCACTGTTGCCTGCTGACACTCATTTTACTATTCTCTAGGTTTTTGCGATGCAAACTACCTTTTATTGCAACCAAATATTTCACATTTTGACTCATGAGTCCAAAAGGAGCAGCTGCTGCCATTTTTGCAAACCCCAGTTCCTATTGTTTTCATAACTGAGTCGCTTGCCCTTGTTTATGCATCAAAAGTAAGGCATTTTGGCCACAGTTCTTCCATGAAAACTACTTATGGCCAGCTTTCTTTGAATAGTAGCTGGTTGAACCTGGGTTCCACTGGTTTCTGCCAGTTTTGAGCTGACGACACTGCTGGACATCTTCCAAATTCAAGAAGCCAAATGTAAAGGACAGCACTCCAACTCAATATAGATGTTAATTAAAATAAGAGTAGAATAGAAACAGGACTTACCCGGTGTCAGTGAGATAGCCCAGGCCAGGGCCACCCAGCCAACACCTCCACGTCCTGGTTTGCGTGTAACTAAATCCAACCAGTGGAAGTCCACATATTTGTTTCCTTATCCCTATGCTGAAATGGAGAGCTGGCCCAGACAGTCGTGCCCCTGGATTGGGGTCCGACTACGACACAAAGTGTATCAAATGAAAAAGAAAAAATGATACGGCGCTCCAGCGAAACAAATCCAACAGGAAAGACTAAAGATCAGTTAATGATCTTTAATGTAAAAGAGACATAAGCATGATGTGTCTTTCATCTGTTGGACTAAGTTTTTTTTGTTGACCACTGTGTCTATGGCCCTCAACATTGCCTGTTTCTTTGTGCTGTTTCAAAAGAGCTTGATCAACACATTTTGAAACCCTAGTCTGCTTTGAAATCTTTGCCTGCAAGAAACCTTGCTGATGCAGTATAACTACCTTGGTGAATAGGGCAAGTTAGTGTTCTACCCCTCCATCCTGCCTTCAGACATCTGGCTGTCTTCTTAACTACTTCTCCTTTCACACTTTACTTTTCTACTAGTGGGTTCTGAGGCTTCCCATCCTTATATACCTCATTAATCTTACACTTCTCTGGATCAACCCACATAGGGTTTTGAAACATGCCCCCTCTTAAGACGGGGGTCACATTTTTATTTGCAATTTTTGCAAAGTTTAGATACTTTGGCTTTTGCCTTTTGCCAGAATTTGTCCCTCCGACCATTTATATGGGTACATAGTTTATAACTTTGCTTGACTAGTTCTAGGAATTCCTATACTAAGAATTTAGAATTTGGGAATGTTAATTTTATAACTAATGTATCTCAATTTTTAAATAATATCTGAAACTGTGTTAATAGAGGACTCTGGTGATTCCAGACTAAAAACAACATTGTTGAAGAGGCCAATGTGATGTTAAGTAATCCCTATGGCAATGCCTGATATATATAGTGATGAGCAAATTATTGGAGCAAAGGGCTTCATTACCAGAACAAACCCTGTCGGAGAAAACTGACATCTCTGACATGTCCCATTAGAAATGTCAAATAGACTGGAAATTGAGCCTTAAGTTTAAAACAGAGGTAATGGGCAAAAGAGCAAGGCCATTATTGAAGAAAGCAAGGGGCCGCCAAAAAAAATTTCAGAAGTACCTCCCCAAGATAACCCCAAAGTAATTGGCCAAACGCCTTCTCCAGTTCTGGAGCTAGGAACAGAGAAGTCATTCCCCAATTTGACATCATGGACATAATGTCCATAAAGCATTGCATACCAAATACCATCCACTGTTTGAAGTCCCTTGATAAACCTCACTTGATGTTTATTAATCCGGTTCCTCATGACCTCAGATAGTCTTTTATGTAATATTTTAGAAATATAATTTTTTGACCAAGTTTAAAAGGGAGATAGGTCTAAAGATAGATGGACGGTCAGGGACCTTACTCGTTTAGGTAGAGTAATAAGGGCTCTCAGCATCTGTGGTGGGGTAAATCCCTTAGTAGCTATTTCATTGAATGCTTTGATTACTAAACCCATCTCATGAGCTTCCCTCCACAACATTGATCTTT
The DNA here is from genome assembly GCF_035609145.1 of Eleutherodactylus coqui. Taxonomy (NCBI): domain Eukaryota; kingdom Metazoa; phylum Chordata; class Amphibia; order Anura; family Eleutherodactylidae; genus Eleutherodactylus; species Eleutherodactylus coqui. Next base: position 65,332,392 of record NC_089842.1, read on the forward strand.
TAATCAGTGAATTAAGACCTTTGGCATTAATAGAGATCATTTTAGCACCATTATGGAGAATAGGATATTCTATTTAGCATGGACGAGAACCTGAAGAGCCCCCCCCCCCCCCCCCCCCCCCCCAGAAGAGGGTAATCTCTGTTCCAGTACATCCCCAGTCTCCCACTGGCTAAGGCATAACAGAAAAATGGTTACATATGAATGTATCTCAGAGCAATTTTTAATAAAGAACAGATTAGTTTATAGCAAATTGAACCATAAGCCCTACAATATAGGCTAAAGAGTAACAGGTGTATATACTACAATAGTCCTGGTGGGGAACTGGATTTACTAGCTAACAGTAAAATACATGCCAAATATGGTAAATTAAAGGGCAGACATCCTAGTTATTAGAAAAGGAGGATGTTCTATATTGTAGTTGTGTAAAATGAAAGTCACTTAGGATGGCGCTTGCAATAGGATTTTTTGACCCACTCTTCATGGATGGATGGGGAACTTCCTTTTCTGTTCAGTCCAAGAGTTTCCTAAAAAATGAGATTTCATTCTTTATAGAGTTGCAGCACTTCTTCTGGGGTCTGTGTGCACTCTATCAAACCAGAGGGGTCCTTAATTTTTTTTTTGTTTTGTAAATGTTGGCAACTTTAAATGCCACATCATTGGTGCCTAGTACTGTTACATCTTGATCAGATGCAATAGTTGTCTAAATGGGTGGATATACACACTGGTTATTAATTCAGATAACAAAACTATTAGTAATGAAACTAAACAATGAGGTAAAGGGAAATCTCGACCCATCATACTAATATCGGAAAAACCCTGCTAAAAAAAGCAGGGCAATCGTCCTGATAAGGGCGGCCCCACCCCTGAACCTGGAAGCTACCTAGGCTATCCCTAGATTTTAAAAGGAGGTGACAATTAGCCGATGTAAAAAAATAATCCCATAAATGCTTGGAAGGAGATATACAACACTAAATCAAGTATAAACAACATTTAGTTGACTGTGAGATTATACCGGAATGATGTGGACCAGAACAGAATGACCAGCATCCTCTGGAGCAATAAAGATTAAATTTATTAAATACCCTTGATGCTGCCACTTTATGCGTATCTATTATGTCATTGACGTAATAAATCTCATTAAAGATTTCATTTTTTATAGAGTTGCAGCACCTCTTGTGGGGTCTGTGTGACCAATTTGGATCCATTTTTAGTAATAATTAGCTTCACTGGGGAGCCCTACTTGTTTGGGATTCCTTGTTCTCTCAATATTTGGTGTTTAATGTAAATGCATAGAAGTGTTATTGCAGATAAATCTGCTAAAAGTGGGTCAGTTGGGTTCCATCAAGATATTTATTGTTATACAGGAAAAATAACTTTTTCTTGTCAAATGCAACAAACCCTAAATAGAGCTCCCATCGCAGAAGTAAACAGAGCATAATACATTTTATAGTTATGGGGACCAACAAGACTACCTGCTAGGCTCCAGGACAGTGAGTGTCATTTTCTGCTGATGCACTTTTATTCATCACTGACATGTGAACACATAACTTAGAAGAAATACAGCACACTTTCTGTCTCTGGATTAAAACTAGGGATTATTTGAGTAAGCAATATATTGTGTATATCTAAAGAGCTGCTGTTTTATTCATCATAGTCATCCTTATCCTCATTTCGTGTATTCTTTTGAACCTTTAAGCGAATAAATTGGCACTGGTAGAACACTGACAGTATTCTTTTGTCTTCCTCTTGGACGCTTTGGTGTTAGGGGCATTACAGCGCTATGGTGCAAAGCAATCTTCTTTGGATGTCCCCAATTCTTTTTTTTGGGTCCCCAGTGCAATAACTAACTTTTTGAGTAACCTTTTATTCAAACTTCCTTCTGGTCGCCCCTCTCTCTTTTGAGGTTTCGTCTTTGTTAATGGAAATTTACAAGGTCTCCCTTTTCCTACCTTTGGAGATCCAGATGTTAATTTCTTGGATAGCTTCTTGTTTTTGCTACCCTTTGGCCTTCCACTTGATTTATTTGGGATATCCTCAGCAATGGGTTTTACTTTTTTGCTTCCCTTTGGTCGGCGTCTGCCTCTACTTTGAGTCTCTACGTTATCTTGATTTCTCACATCATTATCTTTTTTTGGGGGGAATACACCGGTGACTTTCCCTCACGGACTGAATAAAGCTTGGTAATGGATGCAGGGAAGGTCTAGCTTTTGCTTCCTTTCGGCCATCTTCATCCCCTACTTACAGATCCTGAGCAGTTGGAATATTTTTCAGCCATGTTTTCTTTGTTCTGTGGATTCCTGTCAGGAGTTCCTTCTTTGATGGTGTCTGAGAGGGTGTTTTCATCATGTTCTGTCGGTGGTGCAGAGTTTCGGGCAATTGAGACAAACCCAACTGTTTATCGTCTTGGTCCGACTCTACTAAATCATTTTCAGAGGCAGCAAACAGTTTTCTTTTCTTCAGCTTCTGTGCTGTCGACCTCTTCCGTTTAGAACTTGATTCGTTTTGCGAGGGCCCATTATTACCTCTCTGAAGCAGCCGTTTTCACATCTGAGAAGACTTTGTATCAGATAAGCTTTCTAGGAATTGTATTTGTCCTTGTGGCTTTATTAGCAGATGAAGAAAAAAAGTTTAAGGTCTGAGCTCCATTATTGATTGTACCTAGCAAATAATCATGAATTCCTTACTGCTGTGACATTGCACGTGACATGAATACCATTCAATGTACATCTCATATAGAATACACAACACTGCGGTTCTCTTCCTGCTGCTGCAGTGTTTCTGTAAGGAACTCTTAGTTCTGTAGGGAAGAGAAAATCTTTTAGTGGAAAAGTATTTATTTCTTCCCCTGTTGTATATTGCTGCTTTCAGCTCCTGAATGTTTTAGATGTAATACTGTGCTGGACTCTAGAAGCAGATAGACAACGTTCGCCTATCAGGTATGTAAAGGGGTTTATATAAGGAAAACTTAAATAGTAACTGACTTTTCAAATATCTTGTGATTGTATGAGACCCAATGTGATAACTAGCAAAATTACAACTTTTATTTACATAAAATAGTTTTTATGCTGAAAATCCCACTAAAATGCTGGCCACTGTGGTCTCCCCTTCCTCCTAACTTGCTATTCACTGCCTGCTGTCAAGAAATTCTATCTCTGTTAAGCTAACTTCACACGGATGAACCTCATATTGTGCTTAGGAATGAGAGATATTTCCCTGCGAATGATAGGCGTTTTTGTGTCACCAAGGGAACGCCCAAAGATAGGACATGACAATTTTTTTTCCCGCGCCACAATGCAATTCGGGGCAAAAAAAACGCTCATCTTTATGACCCCATTCAAAAGAATGGGGTTCATAGTTATACAAATTTTGTGCATCTCGCAACACACAAATCTCTCTCGATTTTCACCGGCATGTGAAAGCAGCCTCACTGGAGACAGCAGGACTAAGGATAGGATGCGTAGGAAAAATATGAGGTAATGAGTTACCCTGCTTATTGAAGTCTATGAGAAAAGAGGTAAAGAGTGAAGCAGAGATTCACACAGATGTGATGTGTGAATGTTTACTAAATAGTTCCCCCAATGGTGACAGTTGATTGCTGGGTGTAACCAGTCTGGTTCTAGGTTGTAGTCACTAGGTTGTAACTGGTACGAATTCGTAGTAGGGTCATGGAAAATCAAGGTTGGTGCACAAGTAGTATCTGTTATGGTACAAGATGAGCAGGCAAGTAGCTGAGTCATTCAAAGCCAAGATTAGCCAAGAAAATTTTCATAAAAGTGATATACGTATGTTTTTTTTCCTAAAATGATGCTAGTAAAAAGTACAGCTCTTTCCACAAAAAAAAGACCTGCCATACAGCCCAATTGACAGAAAAATAAAGTTACAGGTCTCAGAATATGGTTACGGAAAGCAATTTATTAACTTTTAAATAGCAGAAAGACATTAAACTATGTTATTACCGAAATCATACTGACCCATAGCACTATGAATGCTGTAAAAACTACCATTACCGCAAAGTGGCGCAATTGCATTTTTAAAAATTTCTTCCTGCTTTTTCTAAAAGTTTTTTTCTGTACATTATGATACAGTAAATGGTACCATTAGAAAATACAACTCATCCTGCAAAAACCAAGCCATTTTATGACTAAGTCAATGGAAAAATGAAAAGCTATGACTCTAGGAAGTCGGTGACAAAAAAGAAAAATCTGTGGTCCTGAAGGGGTTAAAAAAAATTCTGCTACTCAAGCCTTCAGTTCATAGTGCCTTTGAGTTGTTTGGACCTGACATTTCTCATTCATTTACAGGTGAAAGAGTTCACAATCCATTAGATAACTCTAGTACATAAAGTAACTTGACGTTAAACATTTTACTGTAGCTTGTGCCTGTATATTCCATTTATGTAGAATGTGGAAACATTGTGTTTAATTAAGGGAAACGTTTTTATGCAGACAACCCTCTTGAACTTACTACTGTTGAAAAGCAAATAGCAAAGCCCAATTCTCCTGTGCCTTTTCAGCTAAAACTGTGAGAAGCGAATATTCAGATCATATATTGTCTTTACTATTCCAGTTTAAAACATTATTGTAGAGTGCCTATACTTTGTTCTGTGGTGGTTTGCTTTATTTTATGAGTTATTATAAATGTTTTACCTAAAATTATAGCAAATGTTTAATAAAAAAAAGAGCAAACTTGAAGTCCATGGACCTAAGTGCAAAGCCTATAACAGGAACCCCGCAACTACCATGTGCCATTTATTACTCAAGCGTCTTGTTTCGTAGAGTGGCCTTTTGGCTTTCCTCAGACACCTCAGCTTGGATGTGACTGCTACCTGTGCAACCCTTATAGCTATATTCCTTGTTTGGTTTGATCTGGTCTGGTCTCTATAGTATACTGGTACCTAGTACAGAAGATAAAACAGCTACACTTGTCATTTTTGCATCAAGCATAGGATAATTATGAAGGGAAATTAAATGAGTTCCTCCCTTTGGTAAAGAGATTGATGAACATGGCAATAGAAATGAGAACATTTGAAGCCTTCAATTAGTCAACTTAAAAAAAAAACAAACATCTTTTTATAAGGAACATAACAAAACATAACATCAGATCTTTACAAAACATCAACACAGCCCCATAATACGGCGTGCATTACCTAAAGTGGAAAGCAATTGGAAAGTAAGAAACAAGAACGTAAGGGAAAGGGAAAAAAATGAAAGGAATAGTGAGTGAGGGGGAAGGCTATGGATCCCTCAGTTTGCCTTGTGCATCATTTCCCCACAGTACTGTGCTGTAAAAGTAGTCGTAACTAAGAAGGTACCCACTACTGACCTTGGTATAGAGATTTTCATCTTAAAATCTGGTTTAAGAAGAGCCTGATCCCCTAGTAGCAGTCAAAGTATTCTTCAATGGTCCTAGAGTGCCTAAGTACCATGAGGAGCATTGAAATGATGTTACCACCATCTCCAGTTCTTCCCTTGTTTTATGTGTTATAAGAAAAGTCTCCCACTTCTTGAAAATTTGGCTGTATCTAGTCTATCTACCTTCAAAAATAATTTGAGCTGACCATTGAGTTCCGCTATTCTTGGGGGCTTTGATTCAGGCCATTTAAGTAGAAGAACTTTTGTAAAATCTGAATCAATGGAATAAACCTTTTTTGCAAGAGCCTACTCTCACGTGATGGTGACTCAAAATGAAACTGCAGAGCTTGTGGTCAAAGTGGCAGATCAATGGACCAATTTTTTTAATGCAGTCTGTAATTATTTCCCCAGAATGCCTGAAGCTTGGGAGAAGCTCATATCCCATGGCAAAAACCAGTTGCAGGGACCTTGCATTTAGGGCAACATAATATATGATTCAGGCATGAATGAGACAAAGGAATTCTAAAACCATAGAATGCTAATATCCTTGCTTTTCCAGATCTTTTCAATTCCTTGCATTGCAATTCTACCAAGTGTAATCTATTGATCTCAGGTCCAGATTGCCCAGTGCAATTGATTTTGGATCCAAGGAAAATGAAATCTTGGACCGCCTTGACTTTTCGTTGTTAATTTTTATGTTTACTGTACCGCTGCTTTACCGTGGTCATGACTTTCGTTTTCTTGTTGTTGAGCTTTCCTTTTGCACTCTTTGAGTAAGGTATTCCAGATCCCTTTGACTTTCAACATGCAGGGTGGTGTCACTTGCATATCCATGGTTGTTGACATTTCTGCCACCGATTTTGACTCTGTTTGCTAATTTGTCCAAATTGTATTGTCTCGTGATCATTTCTATGCACAGATTTATAAGGATTGGTGATAGAATGCAGCCTTGCCATACGCCTTTCTTGATTCCAAACCAGTCAGTGTTTCCATAAGCTGTACTGACTATCGCTTCTTGGTTTTTCAGAAAGTGGCCTTATAAGCTGCTCAATATGTTCTAGGATGCCCATTTGCTTCAGAGACTTCCAAAGCTTGCCATGTTCGACACAATCAAGTGCCTTGCTGTAGTCGATGAAACACATGTACACGTCCTTTTGATACTCTCAGGTTTTCTCCATGATCCAGCACAGGTTCGCGACTTGGTCTCTGGTGCCACGTCCATGGCAGAAGCAAGCTTGAATGTCTGGCAGTTCCCGTGTAACAATTGTCGCAATGCGTTTTTGTGAGAGCTTTAAAATAATTTTGCGCACTCGAGGTATGAGGGCAATGGTGCTTTAACTGGAACTGTCTTATTTATATACAGTATTTAGTATACCTATATGTTCAATATCCTGTTTGTTACATCATTGACCCTCATCATGTTATGTCAACACTACAGTTCCCAATAGCTGTACTGGTCTTCAAACTTTTATAAACTAAAATGCCCTGTTATGTTTACAATTTTGACCTCGTGATGTGGGCTAACTCACTGGAAACAGTACTGATGCTTGGCAAAGATAGTGGAAAAAGATCAGGATGGCAAAGAACAAGATGGCTGGATACAATCAAGGCCACCACGAACATGTAACTTGCGGAACTGAACGCGTTAAGAACATTGATCCATAGAGTGACCGAAATTCGGATGCGACTGAATGGATAATCCTCCTCCTATATAAGACAGAAAGGAGTAGGAACAAACATAAGATTGAATAATAAGGTAGCAGATCTTGAAATTAGATTGAAGTGGAGCAAACAAAAGTAGGTAAAAGAAAACCGTAATAGCATGGATGTTTAAAATTCTAAGTGATATGAGGCTGAACTTAACTGGGGGCCTTAACTATAAGAGTAGTGAGACTCTGAAACTCTATCACAAGCGGTTGTGGTTAATTAATTGAAAAAATGTAAGTGGTCTGGACACCTTTCTGGAGTGTAATAACATTTCTGATTATCATATATTTTTTATCCTAATTACCATTTAGATTTTTTTACTCACATAAAATGTTCCATCTGCTTAATCAATTGCTTCTGAGCCTATAACTATCCATAATAAATTGCAGCTCTGTTAGATTCTTAGACTTTGTGGATTATTAGATGTATTAAATGAATTTTACTGTAACTTTACTTTTATATAAGTTGACCTCAGCTGATTTGTGTGCGTATTGAGGTATTTTTCTGTACTTTTGGCACCCACAAGGCTTGCTTATTGGCACGTGGGATAAAAACACATTGATTTGAAATGGCTATTTGGTTCCGAATGTTTTATTTTTCCAGTGAATTTAGGCGCAGTTACTTACCCCCATTATTGACTTCTATTGGGATCTTTGGTGAGCAAATACCCAGAAAAATAGACCATGTTTTTTTTTTTTTTTTGCAAGACCAAAATATGCATGCAAAATACTGAAATGTGAAATAAGCCATTGAAATCAATGGCTTTTATTCTATACGTATTGTCTGCACAAATACATCCATATGAAGCCGGCCTTACTGTTTGAACCCTAACCTATTTACCCACTTTCATTTAAATATGTAATCTCATGCCCTCCATATCTCCAAACCCCCTTCTATAAGTTTTCCTCTTTCGTATTTCTTTCATCATTTCTCAGTCTTTTCATCACCTTGTATTTTTCCATCAAACCTCCCCTGTAAGTCATTGCCCATGCCATTTCTCAAGAATTTTTTCTTTTGTAAAGTAATTTCCATCGTGAAAGAGACATATAAGTAGCCCGGCACAATACACGGTGCCGTCTTTTTATCATTCTGTAGTAGTGCACTAGTTCTAATAGTAGTTCTATTTTGGAATGCACAATTTATCTCATTTCATAAGGTATGAATTATTTCTCACAGTACATCTGCAGCAGGCAGAATTGAGCGCAGATCCGTGATAAGGGGGTTGAGCATTGGAGAATAACATGGTAATCACGGTGGCTCTGCTGTTCCCCTGAGATGTGGGAAATTGTGATCTGGTGCGGTACACCACGTGCAGTAGTAAATTTTGGCAGTTCTCACCTGCAGGCTTAGACAGGGTAAGATGGTGATATCCCAGTGGAGCGCTACCCTTGGAGTCGGGTAGGGGGAAGATGTTTTGTCGTGACAACAGTCCATAGACGGGTAGGGACGTGTTCCAAACAACAATAATAACTGCAATAAGTGGAAAACGAAAATAGGGTAGTAGTCCTTGCCTGGAGTGTATAGTGTGATACCTCAGTGCAGAGGTTATAGATGGTGTAGATGGTAGGAAGGTACTCTGGAAGGCAGGATTTAGCTGGTAAAACACATTAACACTTTATTGGCATGGAGAGAGAGAGTTCTTTACTTGGCAGCAGTTACACAACTTGAGTTACATTTACTTGAGGCAGATGAAGACAACTTGACATTAGAAAACCCTTTGATTAGATTTGAGGGGTGAGGGTTAAATTTCCCCTATCTTGGCTTCCTGACTTTACGCTCCAGCTTTACTTCTAGCTGGGATTACAAAGAGCTGACTGTTTCTGGTTTGCTTGTTTGTACCAGCTTTTTGCTTCCATTTTCTCCTTACCAAACTCCTTTCCTCCACTGCTAACTCTTGAAAACAACTTGTCTTTGGTTACTCAGACTTTAATGTTCCATTTTCCACCTCACTGGCTTTCTCCTTGTTCCTCCCCAGCCATTACCAGAATGCAGATTACAGTGAGGAATATGAACAATATCATAACTTTTCACACTTACTGCACATCACATTAGGACCTGATTCCAGGACTATAGTCAACACAAAGTGCTGGAGTACTAAAGTTTAAGGGTATGCTTCACAGAGTGGAAATGCTGCCGAATATCGTTGTCAAATTCCACAGCATTCCACATCCAAAACGGAGTCAAAATCCACACTGTTGGTGCGGATTGTGACTCAAAATTAGCTCACCTCTAAAGTCTTCAGCTGTCAGCGCACTCTGTCACCCGCTACCCCATAGTCCCTAGTGAGTGCAGCACCTCTGGTCAGGTGATGGAATTTCCGCATCACCTTACCAGCAGTCCTGCGCTCAGTACAGGAGTGCGCTGACAGCCAAAGACTTCGGAGATGAACACCGTATCTTTTAAAATCAGCTGCATACTCGCAGCTGATTTCGAGTCACAATTCGCACCAGTGGTGGGGATTTTCACTCTGTTTTGAATGCAGAAATACTACAAAATTTGTTGATGAGTTCCATAAAGTGCGTATTACTTACGTCCTGCATAAATGTAACACACATGACTTAAGCCTCCCTCACACATGCGTTGCTGAAAGTGCTGGAATTTAAATCGCGGTGCTTTGCCACGTTTTAATTTTTTCAGCCGTAGCGATGCTGCGGACGACACCGGCATTTAGCATTCCTCATCAGTGATGAGGAGCGCTAAACGCCCCAAAATAGCACAGACTCCATTTGAAAACCGTGGCGATGAAAAGCGTTGTGATCGATTTGGCTGTCTAAGGCTGTGTGAGAGCCTCCATTGAAAACAATGGGACCCTCTGACAGCGTTTAGTGCTTCGATGAAAAAAATATCTGTGTGAGGGAGGCCTTAGGTTTGTTATTCATTAGTCCTAAGAATACTGGCTCATCATGTTTAATGTAGCTTGTTTTTTGTTTATCTTGTAGAAAATGTAGAACTTGTCGTGATCGTGGGATTGCCACATATTACAGTCCTGGAATTATTGTTTCCTTTTTTGCATCTGTTATTAAATTAGCATTTTGCAAATAATATGACTTGGATTCCATATAGGAAATTAACTTTCCTGTCCTTGAAGGCAGCAGAACGTAAAATCAGCACATCTTCCATATAAAAGAACCCTTGGCCAGCTATTATTACCAAGGTCACAAGGCATTATGGTTAATTACACAATAGCGTACAGGTCATTTAATTAAATGTTAAGTCATTTTACAGCAGATTGCAGTTAAAGAAGTTAAGTGAAGTTGGTATTTTTGAGAAAATGAAGTTCAGTTGCAGCAGACCCTTGCTCGTTATTTTTTAAGCTTGAGCTCACACCTTGCGGCTATTTTTGCCAATCTACAGTAAACGAAGAGTCAGAATGTATTATAATGGTAGACAGGTGTGCTTTAATGAGAAACTACAGTGGAAGATATCAGATTTATTGCACATTTCTATTTAATGTACTCCACTGAATCAGCAATTAAAGTGCATTAGTTTATAAAAGCTTGAACGCACTGTCAATCAGAGTTGATATATTGACTGATCAGTTTACATGGGGAAGGGAAGTGCATTATATGCTTGCTAAGCATAAACATTGAAAATTATTCTCACATTTATTGATTTGCTTTTGCTTATTTAGCTGTATTTGAGAAACTTGTTCTGACAAACTTTTTATAAGAAGAGCTTGTCATTCTGTATGCAGAGTATAATCAAAAATTTCATGAACATAACAGGATAGTAAATGAAAAGTAGCAAATAACTCATATTGGTATTATATTTTTTTATTGACCATTACAATATTTTTATTTTCACCTTTTTTTAATAGTTATGCTTTTTACTAGAGATGAGCGAACGTACTCGTCCGAGCTTGATACTTGTTCGAGTATTAGCGTGTTCGAGATGCTCGTTACTCGTAACGAGTACCACGCGATGATCGGGTTACTTTCACTTTCCTCTCTGAGACGTTAGCGCGCTATTCTGGACAATTGAAAGACAGGGAAGGCATTACAACTTCCCCCTGCGACGTTCAAGCCCTATACCACCCCCCTGCAGTGAGTGGCTGGGGAGATCAGGTGTCACCCGAGTATAAAAATCGGCCCCTCCCGCGGCTCGCCTCAGATGCGTTGTGAGATAGCTGAGGGACAGTGGTATCGTGTTGGAGCTGCTGTAGGGAGAGTGTTAGGAGTTAGTGTAGGCTTCAAAAACCCCAACGGTCCTTCTTAGGGCCACATCTAACCGTGTGCAGTAGTGTGGAGGCTGCTTTTAGCAGTGTTGCACATTTTTTGGTATATTGGCCGTGCAGAGCATTGCGCCCTGCAGTAATACTCCAGGGATAGAATTGTGTAGGCAGGGCCAGAAGACATATATTATAGATTGAATATACGCAGTGGTCCTTTAGAAAAAAATATTTGGAAAAAATCTATTTGGCCTGCCTGTCACTCTGCTCAGTGTTCTGGGTCCGTGTCTGCTGGGGGTAGTAGTTGTCCAAATAAATACGCAGCCAGCTAAGTGTTACAGCAGGCTTGCGCCAAAATTATTTCCAGGCGTTCCGTAAGCAAACTCAGCCTCCAACCACAGGCCAATAAGCGGCACATTTAATTACAGTGTTGTGCTTCTGTATTCCTGGTAATACAGCATGCTGAGGGGTAGGGTTAGGCCTAGAGGACGTGGGCGCGACCGAGGACGCGGAGGCCCTAGTCCGGGTGTGGGCACAGGCCGAGCTCCTGATCCAGGTGTATCGCAGCCGACTGCTGCGGGATTAGGAGAGAGGCACGTTTCTGGCGTCCCCACATTCATCGCACAATTAATGGGTCCACGCGGGAGACCTTTATTAGAAAATGAGCAGTGTGAGCAGGTCCTGTCGTGGATGGCAGAAAGTGCTTCCAGCAACCTATCGTCCACCCACAGTTCTGCGCCGTCCACTGCTGCAACTCAGAATCCTCTGGCTGCTGCTCCTCCTTCCTCCCAGCCTCCTCACTCCACTACAATGACACATTCTCAGGAGCGGGCAGACTCCCAGGAACTGTTCTCGGGCCCCTGCTCAGATTGGGCAGCAGTGGTTCCTCTCCCACCAGAGGAGTTTATCGTGGCTGATGCCCAACCATTGGAAAGTTCCCGGGGTCCGGGGGATGAGGCTGGGGACTTCGGGCAACTGTCTCAAGACCTTTCAGTGGGTGAGGAGGACGATGATGATGAGACACAGTTGTCTATCGGTGAGGTAGTAGTAAGGCCATTAAGTCCGAGGGAGGAGCGCACCGAGGATTCTGAGGAAGATCAGCAGGACAATGAGGTGACTGACCCCACCTGGTTTGCTACGCCTACTGAGGACAGGTCTTCAGAGGGGGACGCAAGGGCAGCAGCAGGGCAGGTTGCAAGAGGCAGTGCGGTGTCCAGGGGTAGAGGCAGGGCCAGACCGAATAATCCACCAACTGTTTCCCAAAGCGCCCCCTCGCGCCATGCCACCCTGCAGAGGCCGAGGTGCTCAAAGGTCTGGCAGTTTTTCACTGAGAGTGCAGACGACCGACAAACAGTGGTGTGCAACCTTTGTCGCGCCAAGATCAGCCGGGGAGCCACCACCACCAGCCTCACCACCACCAGCATGCGCAGACATATGATGGCCAAGCACGCCACAAGGTGGGACGAAGGCCGTTCACCGCCTCCGGTTTGCACCGCTGCCTCTCCCCCTGTGCCCCAACCTGTCACTGAGATCCAACCCCGCTCTGAGGACACAGGCACTACCGTCTCATGGCCTGCACCCACACCCTCACCTCCGCTGTCCTCGGCCCCATCCAGCAATGTCTGTCAGCGCAGCGTCCAGCTGTCGCTAGCGCAAGTGTTGGAGCGCAAGCGCAAGTACGCCGCCACGCACCCGCACGCTCAAGCGTTAAACGTGCACGTAGCCAAAATTATCAGCCTGGAGATGCTGCCGTATAGGGTTGTGGAAACGGAGTCCTTCAAAAGTATGATGGCGGCGGCGGCCCCGCGCTACTCAGTTCCCAGTCGCCACTACTTTTCCCGATGTGCCGTCCCAGCCCTGCACGACCACGTCTCCCGCAACATTGTACGCGCCCTCACCAACGCGGTTACTGCCAAGGTCGACTTAACAACGGACAAGTGGACAAGCACAGGCGGGCAGGGCCACTATATCTCCCTGACGGCACATTGGGTGAATTTAGTGGAGGCTGGGACAGAGTCAGAGCCTTGGACCGCTCACGTCCTACCCACCCACCGAATTGCGGGCCACAGCTCGGTGGTGGTATCTGCGGCGGTGTATGCTTCCTCCACTAAACCACCCTCCTCCTCCTCCTCCAACGCAACCTCTGACTCGCAATCAAGATGTGTCAGCAGCAGCAGCACGTCGGCAGCAGTCGGTGTCGCGCGTCGTGGCAGCACAGCGGTGGGCAAGCGTCAGCAGGCCGTGCTGAAACTACTCAGCTTAGGAGATAGGAGGCACACGGCCCACGAACTGCTGCAGGGTCTGACAGAGCAGACCGACCGCTGGCTTGCGCCGCTGAGCCTCCAACCGGGCATGGTCGTGTGTGACAACGGCCGTAACCTGGTGGCGGCTCTGCAGCTCGGCAGCCTCACGCACGTGCCATGCCTGGCCCACGTCTTCAATTTGGTGGTTCAGCGCTTTCTGAAAAGCTACCCACGCTTGTCAGACCTGCTCGGAAAGGTGCGCCGGCTCTGCGCACATTTCCGCAAGTCCCACACGGACGCTGCCACCCTGCGCACCCTGCAACATCGGTTTAATCTGCCAGTGCACCGACTGCTGTGCGACGTGCCCACACGGTGGAACTCTACGCTCCACATGTTGGCCAGGCTCTATGAGCAGCGTAGAGCTATAGTGGAATACCAACTCCAACATGGGCGGCGCAGTGGGAGTCAGCCTCCTCAATTATTTTCAAGAGAGTGGGCCTGGTTGGCAGACATCTGCCAGGTCCTTCGAAACTTTGAGGAGTCTACCCAGGTGGTGAGTGGCAATGCTGCAATCATTAGCGTCACCATTCCTCTTTTATGCCTCTTGAGAAGTTCCCTGCAAAGCATAAAGGCAGACGCTTTGCGCTCGGAAACAGAGTCGGGGGAAGACAGTATGTCGCTGGATAGTCAGAGCACCCTCCTGTCTATATCTCAGCGCGGTGAGGAGGAGGAGGAGGAGGAAGATGAGGAGGAGGGGGAAGACACAGCTTGGCCCACTGGTGAGGGTACACATGCTGCTGGCCTGTCATCCTTTCAGCGTGTATGGCCTGAGGAGGAGGAGGAGGATCCTGAAAGTGATCTTCCTAGTGAGGACAGCCATGTGTTGCGTACAGGTACCCTGGCACACATGGCTGACTTCATGTTAGGATGCCTTTCTCGTGACCCTCGCGTTACACGCATTCTGGCCATTACGGATTACTGGGTGTACACACTGCTCGACCCACGGTATAAGCAGAACCTTTCCACTCTCATACCCGAAGAGGAAAGGGGTTCGAGAGTGTTGCTATACCACAGGAACCTGGCGGACAAACTGATGGTAAAATTCCCATACGACAGCGCTAGTGGCCGAAGGCGCAGTTCCGAGGGCCAGGTAGCAGGGGAGGCGTGGAGATCGAGCAGCATGTACATCCTAGGCAGTGCAACACTCTTTAAGGCCCTTGACAGCTTTATGGCTCCCCAGCAAGACTGTGTCACCGCTCCCCAGTCACGGCTGAGTCGGCGGGAGCACTGTAAAAGGATGGTGAGGGAGTACGTAGCTGATCGCACGACCGTCCTCCGTGACGCCTCTGCCCCCTACAACTACTGGGTGTCGAAGCTGGACACATGGCCTGAACTCGCGCTGTATGCCCTGGAGGTGCTTGCTTGTCCTGCGGCTAGCGTCTTGTCAGAGAGGGTGTTTAGTGCAGCTGGGGGAATCATCACAAATAAGCGTACCCGCCTGTCAACCGACAGTGCCGACAGGCTAACACTCATCAAGATGAACAAAGCCTGGATTTCCCCAGACTTCTCTTCTCCACCAGCGGACAGCAGCGATACCTGAGCAATAGATAGGCTGCACCCGCGGATGGAAGCATCGTTCTGTATCCCCATCAAAAACGGGGACGTTTTCGCTTCATCAATCTGTGTATAATATTCCTCCTCCTCCTCCTGCTTCTCCTCCTGAAACCTCACATAATCACGCCGAACGGGCAATTTTTCTTAGGCCCACAAGGCTCAGTCATATAATTTTTGTAAACAATTTTTATACGTTTCAATGCTCATTAAAGCGTTGAAACTTTCACCTCCACCAATTTTTATTTTAACTGGGCTGCTTCCTGGCCTAGTTACCAATTAAGCCACATTAACCAAAGCGATTAATGGATTTCACCTGCCCTCTTGGTTGGCCATGGCTAATTTTTCTGATGTACATTAGTACTGTTGATACAGCAATTTTTGTGGGCCCTCGCCTACAGTGTAATCAAATGACTTTTTAGCCCACCTGCATTACAGCTGACGTTACATCCGCTGTGTTGGGCAATGCAATGGGATATTTTTATGTACCGCCGATGGGTTCCAGGGAGCCACCCATGCTGTGGGTCCACAGGGAGTTGTAAATGCATCTGTTTCCACTTCTAAAGAACCCCAGTCTGACTGGGGCATGCAGTGTGGGCCGAAGCCCACCTGCATTAAACATGACATTACTACCTCAGCTGTGATGGGCACTGCAATGGGATATTTTTATGTACCGCCGGTGGGTTCCAGGGAGCCACCCATGCTGTGGGTGCACACGGAATTCCCATTGCGGAGTTGTACCTGCCTGTGACTATTTATAAAAAAACCGCGGTCTGACTGGGGCATGCAGACACCTTGACAGAATGAATAGTGTGTGGCACATAGGTTCCCCATTGCTATGCCCACGTGTGCAGCTCCAGTTGGAGGTGGCACAGGATTGGATTTCTCATTGCTTCTGTACAGCATTGTGGGCTATCGCCCCGCCCCTTTTAAAGAGGGTCGCTGCCTAGCCGTGCCAACCCTCTGCAGTGTGTGCCTGCTTTTCCTGTGGCAGACGCACTTATAAATAGACATGAGGGTGGCGTGGCATGAGGGCAGCTGAAGGCTGGGCAGGGACAGTTTGGTGTGCGCTGTGGACACTGGGTCGTGGGGGGGGGGGGAATTGGCAGCATGTAACCCAGGAGAAGTGGCAGCGGAGTGTCATGCAGGCAGTGATTGTGCTTTGTTGGAGGTAGTGTGGTGCTTAGCTAAGGTATGCATTGCTAATGAGGGCTTTTCAGAAGTAAAAATTGTTGGGAGGGGGGGGGCCCACTCTTGCCGCTATTGTGGCTTAATAGTGGGACCTGGGAACTTGAGATGCAGCCCAACATGTAGCCCCTCGCCTGCCCTATCCGTTTCTGTGTCGTTCCCATCACTTTCTTGAATTGCCCAGATTTTCACAAATGAAAACCTTAGCGAGCATCGGCGATATACAAAAATGCTCGAGTCGCCCATTGACTTCAATGGGGTTCGTTACTCGAAACGAACCCTCGAGCATCGCGAAAAATTCATCTCGAGTAACGAGCACCCGAGCATTTTGGTGCTCGCTCATCTCTACTTTTTACATTAATGAAATAAAAGAGAAAAAAACCTCAGCGCTCGCACCGTAGAATAAATGAAAATGGAATGTACTGAAGTTATGTCACTTACTTCCAGGAGGCGCCTTTAGGGTAGGCGCCTCCTAATCCAAATAGGCGTATCAGAAATGGCACCGATCAACAATGATGAACAGGTTCCACGATTTTAATAAAATAAAATAAAATAATATAATAAAATAATATATAATACACAACGCGTTTCGGCCGCACGGCCTTTTTCAAGTGTACATAATATGAATAAAACTGAACATATATAATGATAAAAGTACCTTGTAATCTTGTGAGGGTAATCAGGCTGCCAAATCCAGACCGGCATCTGTTGTGTCAGCGTCAATGCATATTGCAGAAGGAAGTGAATGGAAGTTACTCGAAACGAACCCTCGAGCATCGCGAAAAATTCATCTCGAGTAACGAGCACCCGAGCATTTTGGTGCTCGCTCATCTCTACTTTTTACATTAAACACTTTGTGCTGATAAATCTGCTGAAATACACTGGCCACTTTTATTAGCTTGTTGGACTTATTTTGGCCTTCAGAACTGCAGCAATCTGTAATGGCATCAATCCACAGCTATCAGAGAATCCAGGATGTGCCAAGAAAACATTCCTCACACTATTACTACATGTCCATCAGCCTGAACTGTGATCACCTGACAGGATCGGTTCATCAATTCATGCTGCCTATGCAAAATTCTGACCCTCTTATCAGCGTAGTGCAACAGAAATTTGGATTAATCTCAGCAGGTGATGTTTTTCCACTGCTCAGTAATCGAATTTTTGCAATCTTTTGCCCAGTGGAGCCTCACCTTTCTATTTCTCTTAGACAGCAATTCCATTTTAAACTGGCCATTTATTGTTAAAACCTATGGCTCCAAGGTGTAAGTTTATGTCCTGGTAGTGCGATACTTCCCGCAACAGGGCATAAACTTAAGTCCTGGGGATAGCGCAAGATCATAAGAGATCTTGCGCTATTTGGCAGCGGAGCCGGCTGTCAGTGATAGCCGGCCTCCCGCTGCAACAGTGGGGGGTGCATTGGAAACCCCTTCCCTGCCGTGATCTATGTAGATCGCAGCATTAGAAGGGTTCACAGATATAATTGCAGAGAGCCCGGCTGGTTGCCATGGCAACAAGATGACATCTACCAGCGTCCTGTATTGCCAGAGCCTGTCATCGCTGTATAAGCGATAAGGCATTGCAGGAGAGAAGTCCTGCAGTGCCTTATCACAGATCATCAGTGCTTATGTTGTAAGTCCACCAGAGGGACACAAATAGTGTAAATAAAAGGTAATAAAAATGTACAACAAAGAAAAATGTGAAAAAAAAACCTTTAGGTGCTTTTTCTCATATTAGCATAAAAAAAGGTAAAAAAAAAAATTAAATCCCACATATTTGGTATTTTCATGTCCGTAACAATGTGTACAATGAGGTGCATATACTTTTTATTCTGCACTGTAAAAAACGTTTAAAAAAACGCTTAAAAACTGAGGCAAAATGCTAATTTTTAGCATTTTGCCTATCAAAAAACACAATAAAAGTGCTGAAAATAGCCATATGTACCCCAAAATTGTACCAATAAAAACTACAGCTTTTTTCTCAAAAAGTAAGCCCTCACTAAGCTCTGTACATAGAAAAATAAAAAAGTTACAGGACTTTGAATGCAGTGATTTAGAAAAAACAAAATTTCCAAAAAAGGGATTTTTATTGTAGAAAAGTAGAAAAACCTAAAAAAATAAGAATTTTGGTATCGTAACCGTACAGGCTCGCAGAAAAAATTGATTGTCATTTATGCTGCATGATTAACGCTGTAAAAAAACAAAAAAAAACTACAAAAACCTAAGGCAGAATTGATGCGTTTTCTCTCCATGTTATCATAAAAAGAATAATAAAAGTTTTACAATATGGTCTATGTACCCAAAAATGGCACCATCAAAAACTACAGTTCGCACAAAAACAAGCTCTTATACGTCCGCGTCGACAGAAAAGTAAAAACGTTATGGCTTTTGAAAAATGGAGATGAAAATCCGCCATAAATTGTTGCTTCCTTAAGCCCAAAATATGCCATGTCCTTAAGGGGTTAAGGTACAAAACAGTTCCTTAAGAGATAGCTCAATGTGACTTGTTTCACCGAAGGTTCCCTGATATGTATAGTGGAAGGTCACAGCATACCACCTAGTGTTGAAAGTTTAAGAAAAGGTGGCAGATAGAGATGAGCGAGCACACTTGTCCGAGCTTGATGCTCGTTCGAGCATTAGGGTACTCGATATGCTCATTACTCGAGACGAGCACCACGCGGTACTCGAGTCATTTGCATTTCCTTCCCCGCATGTTTAGCGCCATTTTCTAGCCAATAGACATGCGGGGAAGGCATTACCACTTCCTCCTGTGACGTTCCAGCCCTATCCCACCGCCCTACAGTGAGTGGCTGGTGAGATCAAGTGACCGCTGAGTTCTCAAAGCGGTCCCGCCCATGGCTCGCCTCAGACACACACTGGCAGAGATTAGGGAAAGTGCTGCTGCAGATATAGGGAAAGTGTTAGTGTAGGATCCTGTCTTAAAGAACCTCAACGGTCCTTCTTAGGGCTACATCTGACCGTGTGCATTACTGTTGTGGCTGGCTGGGAGCAGTAGTGCATGATTTTTTTCTTTTTCATCTCGGGCTGTGCAGGCCATTACAGCTATAGCGTTCTCAGTCTGCAGTCTATTATACAGAGTATAGGGAAAGTGCTGCTGAGATAGAAAAAGTGTTTGTGTAGGATCCTGTCTTCAAGAACCCCAACGGTCCTTCTTAGGGCTATATGTGTGCATTTTACTTGGGGCCTGGTGGGAGTTGTAGTACTTGTAGTGCTTCCATTTTTGTATAACGCAGCTAGGCCTGTTTGCAGCCTTTCAGTGATAGTTTTTTCTGGCTGCAGTGCCGTACTATACAGCGCTCATCGTGAAAGTGCACTCCAATTATTCCTAGCCTGCTGCGAACTAGCTCATTTATATTGTTCTCTGTCTGCAGTGAATTAGACGCAGTGTTTGGGGCAACAGCCACTTCTATAGGGAAAGTTATATACACTATACAGTCTGTATCCTCTGTGCAAAAACCCCAAAGATTCTTCTTAGGGCTACATCTGACCGTGTGCATTTTACTTAGGGCCTGGTGGGAGTTGTAGTATTAGTAGTGCTTCAATATTTTAGTATAACGCAGCTAGGCCTGTTTGCAGCCTTTCAGTGATAGTTTTTTCTGGCTGCAGTGCCGTACTATACTGCTCTCATTGTGAAAGTGCACTCCAATTATTCCTAGCCTGCTGCGAACCACCTCATTTATACCATTCTCTGTCTGCAGTGAATTAGACAGCGGTCTCACCGCTAAACAGTACTGTAATATTACCGGGGCTACTGCAAAGTATTTTAGCTCAGCCGCTGTGCAGAGCATCTCACAATACCATTTCCGTTGGTGGGGTTGAGATTGCAGCAGTTACAGCATAGAGCCCCTGCTATCTACAAGTCTCTGTGTGCGGTGAATTAGGCCATAGTTGTCAGTGCTGTACAGTGGGATAATTTATTTGGGCCCTGCTCTATTCTTAATCCGCCATGAGGAGGAGTAGGGGTAAGGGTCGAGGACGTGGACGCGGATGTCCAAGCGAGGGTGTGGGCACAGGCCGAGTTCCTGGTCCAGGTGAATCACAGCTGGCTGCTGCGGGATTAGGAGAGAGGCACGTATATGGGGTCCCCAGCTCCATATTACAATTTATGGGTCCGCGTGGTAGACCTTTATTACAAACAGAGCAATGTGAGCAGGTCCTGTCGTGGATGGCAGAAAATGCATCCAGTAATGTATCGACCACCCAGTCTTCTACGCAGTCCACTACTCCCGGCTTACGGACTGCAACTCTGAATCCTCTGGCTGCTGCTCCTCCTTCCTCCCAGCCTCCTCACTCCATGAAAATGACATATTCTGATGAGCAGGCGGAGGAGTTTGTCGTGACCGATGCCCAACCTTTGGAAAGTTCCCGAGGTCCGGGGGATGCGGCTGGGGACTTCCGGCAACTGTCTCAAGAACTTTCAGTGGGTGAGGAGGATGAGACACAGTTGTCTGCAAGTGAGGTAGTAGTAAGGGCAGTAAGTCCGTGGGAGGAGCGCACAGAGGATTCGGAGGAAGAGCAGCTGGACGATGAGGTGACTGGCCCCACATGGTTTGCTAAGCCTACTGAGGACAGGGCTTCAGAGGGGGAGGCAAGTGCAGCAGCAGGACAGGTTGGAAGAGGCAGCGGAGTGGCCAGAGGTAGAGGCAGGGCCATAGCGAAGAATCCCCCAACTGTTTCCCAAAGCACCCCCTCGCGCCAAGCCTCCGTGGAGAGGGCTAGGTGTTCAAAGCTGTGGATGTTTTTCAGTGAGAGAGCGGACAACCGACGAACAATGGTGTGCAACCTGTGTCGCACCAAGAACAGCTGGGGAGCCACCACTACCAGCCTCACCATCACCAGCATGCGCAGGCATATGATGGCCAAGCACCCCACAAGGTGGGACAAAGGCCGTTCACTGCCTCTGCGTCACACCACTGCCTCTTCCCCTGTGCCCCAACCTCCCCCACAGATCCAATCCCCCTCTCAGGACACAGGCACGAGCACCTCCCGGCCTGCACCCACACCCTCACCTCCACTGTCCTCCACCCCATCCAGCAATGTCTCTCACCGCAGCCTTCAGCTGTCGCTAACACAAGCATTGGAGCAAAAGCGCAAATACCCCGCCACGCACCCGCATGCACAAGCTTTAAACGTGCACATTGCCAAATTAATCAGCCTGGAAATGCTGCCGTACAGGCTTGTGTAAACGGAGGCTTTCAAAAACATGATGGTGGTGGCGGTCCCACGCTACTCGGTCCCCAGTCGCCACTATTTTTCCCGGTGTGCCGTCCCAGCCCTACACCAGCACGTCTCCCGCAACATCAATCGTGCCCTTACCAACGCGGTTACTGGGAAGGTCCATTTAACCACGGACACGTGGACAAGTACTGGCGGGTAGAGCCACTATATCTCCCTGATGGCACACTGGGTTAATTTGGTGGAGGCTAGGACCGAGTTAGAGCCTGGGACCGCTCACGTCCTACTCACACCCAGAATAGCGGGTTCTACCTCGGTGCTGCTATCTGCGGCGGTTTATGCCACCTCCTCTAAACCTTCCCCCTCCTCCTCCCCCTCCTACGCAACCTCTACCTCTCAATTAAGAAGTGTGAGCAGCATGTCGTCAGCAGTCGGTATTGCGCGGTGCGGCAGCACAGCCGTGGGCAAGTGTCAGCAGGCTGCACTGAAACTAATCAGCTTAGGTGACAAGAGGCACACGGCCCCCGAACTGTTGCAGGGTCTGACAGAGCAGACCGACCTCTGGCTTTCACCGCTGAGCCTCCAACCGGGCATGGTCGTGTGTGACAACGGCCGTAACCTGGTGGCGGCTCTGCAGCTCGGCAGCCTCACAGACGTGCCATGCCTGGCCCACGTCTTCAATTTGGTGGTTCAGCGGTTTCTGAAAAACTACCCACACTTGTCTGACCTCCTCGGCATGGTGCGCCGCATCTGCGCATATTTCCGCAAGTCCACCACGGACGCTGCCACCCTGATGACTCTGCAACATCAGTTTAATCTGCCAGTGCACCGACTGCTGTGCGACATGCCCACACGGTGGAATTCTACGCTCCACATGTTGGCCAGTCTGTATGAGCAGGGTAGAGCAATAGTGGAATACCAACTCCAACATGGGCTGCGTAGTGGGAGTCAGCCTCCCCAATTCTTTACCGAGGAGTGGGCCTGGATGGCAGATATCTGCCAGGTCCTTGGAAACTTTGAGGAGTCTACCAAGATGGTGAGCGGCAATGCTACAATCATTAGCGTTACCATCCTGCTGCTATGCCTGCTGAGAAGTTCGCTGCAAAGTATAGAGGCCGACGCTTTGCGGTTGGAACAGGAGACGGGGGATGAGAGTATGTCGCTTGATAGCCAGACCACCCTCATGTCTATATCATGCTGCTTGCCTCTCATCTGTTCAGCATGTATGGGCTGTGGAGGAGGAGGAGGAGGATCCTGAAAGTGATCTTCCTAGTGAGGACAGCGATGTGTTGCATACTGATACCCTGGTACACATGGCTGACTTCATGTTAGGCTGCCTTTCTCGTGACCCTTGCATTAGACGCATTCTGGCCAACACGGATTACTGGGTGTACACCCTTCTCGACCCACGGTACAAGGAGAACCTTTCCACTCTCATTCCCGAAGAGGAAAGGGGTACGAGAGTGGTGCAATACCACAGGGCCCTGGTGGACAAACCAGGTGGATGGTATACTTCCCATCTCACAGCGCTAGTGGCAGAAGGCGCAGTTCCGAGGGCCAAGTAGCAGGGGAGGCGCAGACATCAGGCAGCATGGCCAGCGCAGGCAGGGGAACACTCTCCAATGCTTTTGCCCACTTTATGGCTCCCCAGCAAGACTATGTCACCACTACCAAGTCAAGGATGAGTCGGAGTGAGCACGGTAAAAAGATGGTGAGGGAGTACGTAGCCGATCGTACCACCATCCTCCGTGATGCCTCTGCTCCATACAACACATTTCTATTTAATGTTACTGGGGTCCGCCTCTACTTTTACTACAGAAATGTTACTGGGGTCCGCCTCTACTTTTACTACAGAAATGTTACTGGGGTCTGCCTCTACTTCTGCTACAGAAATGTTACAGGGGTCTGCCTTTACTTCTGCTACAGAAATGTTACAGGGGTCTGTCTATACCTTTGCTACAGGAATGTTACTGGGGTCTGCTTATACTTCTGCTACAGGAATGTTACAGGGGTCTGCCTTTACTTCTGCTACAGGAATGTTACTGGGGTCTGCTTATACTTCTGCTACAGGAATGTTACAGGGGTTTACCTATACTGTGGGTGCACAAAGACCTCCCATTGTGGTGTTTTACCTATCTGCCATAAATACACTGACTGACTGACTTGGGTAGGGTGCAGATTGCTTTCCCCTTGCGGTGTCGATTGAGGTATCCGACACCTACACAGAATGAATAGTGTGTGGACACATGGATTTCCCATTGCTATGTAACTTGCGGCACCTTGGGTCACACAAGGTATTTGCTGGGACCAAGCCTGACCCAGGGCCCGCTCACATACTTCCCACACAGACTATCGCTGGTCCTGGTCAAGGTTTCTTGGCCTTGTAATGCCACCTCCTCCTCCTGCTTGGGTCATGGGATCAGCACTGGGCAACATGCATTTTCTCTCGTGTTACCACAGTTATCCGCGGCACTGGTTTGGGCCAATCAAAAGGAACGTTACTGCATTCATGAGACGTTCACAGCTGTACTAGCATCGGAGTCCGCTTTATGCCCACCATTGCTGAGGGTGTGTGCAGAGACCGAGGTCCTGGGGGAAATGCAACTGTGCCAGGTTGGAACCGTGGAACTTGTTCCTGGTTAACCCAGTCTTTAGAGCGGGGAAAGCAACCGCAACTAATTAAATGAGACGTTCACTGCTGTACTAGTATCAGTCCGCTTTATGCTCACCATTGCTGAGGGTGTGTGCAGAGGCCGAGGTCCATGGCGGAGTGAAAGTCTGCCATGTTTGGGCACTGTAATTGCTTCATGTTTAAAGGGGTTGTCCCGCGAAACAAAGTGGGGGTATACACTTCTGTATGGCCATATTAATGCACTTTGTAATGTACATCGTGCATTAATTATGAGCCATACAGAAGTTATTCACTTACCTGTTCCGTTGCTAGCGTCCTCGTCTCCATGATGCCGTCTAATTTTCAGCGTCTAATCTCCCGATTAGACGCGCTTGCGCAGTCCGGTCATCTCTGTGTTGAATGGGGCGCTCGTGCTGGAGAGCTGCTCTGCCCCGTCACGTGTGCCGATTCCAGCCAATCAGGAGGCTGGAATCGGCAATGGAACGCACAGAAGACCTGCGGTCCACCGAGGGTGAAGATCCCGGCGGCCATCTTCACAAGGTAAGTAAGAAGTCACCGGAGCGCGGGGATTCGGGTAAGTACTACCCTTTTTTTTTTTTTTTTTTATCCCTGCATCAGGTTTGTCTCGCGCCGAACGGGGGGGGGGGCTATTGAAAAAAAACAAACGTTTCGGCGCGGGACAACCCCTTTAATACTTTCCTCGAGTTCCTTTGGCTTGCCTATGCTGTGAGTGCACAAAGACTTCCCATTGTGGTGTTTTACCTGTCTGACAATAATACACTGACTGACTAGGGCAGAAAAGTAGGCTGAGGCCCTTCGCAGGGTGAAACTCTGCCATGTTTGGGCACTCTGATTTCCTCATGTGTAATACCATGCTTGAGTTTCTTAGGCTAGCATATGCTGTGCGTGTACAATGAGTTCCCATTGCGTTGCTTTACCTGTCTGGCACAAATACACTGACTGACTATGGTAGAAATGTGGGCCGAGGTCCTTGGCGGGGTGAAACTCTGCCATGTTTGGGCGCTCTGATTTCTTCTTGTGTAATACCATCTTTGTGCATGGACAGCATAGCCAAGTCCAAGGAACTCAAAGACTTTCCATTGCGGTGTTGAGCTATCTAACACCTACACAGAATGAATTGTGTGGGGGCACATGGATTTCCCATTGCTATGTAACTCGCAGCACCTTGGGTCATACAAGATGGAGGCTGGGACCGAGCCTCACCCTGGGCCCGCTCACGTGCTTCCCACACAGAGTATTGCTGCATTGTGGAGATGTGTAGAAGTGCTGGCACCTGAGTCCCCTTTATGCCCATGTTTGCGGCTCATGACAATTTTGAGACGGAGGTGCCACGGGATTGGAATGATGATCGTATGTCAATTTATCAACAATTCTCAACAGCATTGTGGGCTATCGCCCACACTTTCAAAGAGGGTCGCTGCCTGGACCTGCCAACCCTTTGCAGTGTGTGCCTCCGGTTCCTCATCGCAGACGCACTTAGAAATAGACATGAGGGTGGTGTATTTATGAAACAAGCGTGTGGCATGAGGGAAGCTGAAGGCTGCGCAGGGAAACTTTTGTGTGCGCAGGGTTGTGCGGGGGGTTGGGCAGCATGTAACCCAGGAGAAGAGGCAGTGGTGTCACCCACAGGCCGTGATTTTCCTTGGTTGCAGGTAGTGTAGCTAAAGTGTGCTTTGCTAATGAGGGTTTGTCCGAAGTAAAAATTGTAAGGGGGGTGATGCCAGACTCTTTCCCCCATTGTGGCTTAATAGTGGGACCTGGGAGTCTCAAGTGCAGCCATTCATGCTGCCCCTGCCCTTCCCTATCTGTTTCTATGACTTTCGGATGTTTTCTGGTGTTTCACAAGTCATGACCTATGCGGAGCATCGGTCCCATACAAAAATGCTTGAGTCACCCATTGACTTCAATGGGGTTCGTTACTCGAAACAAGCACCCGAGCATTTTGGTGCTCGCTCATCTCTAGTGGCAGAGCAGTGCAGACCTGGGTCAAAGAGACGTCTATAACATCACGTCTTGTAAAAGACAGGTTACAGTCAGGAATGTCGCTTTAGTCGTATATGTTATATGCGACTTCCAGTTAAACCACGTAACATTTAGGTGCAAAATACCTACCAGTTCATTTTGTTAAGTTGCAATTTTTGTAAATAAATGTTCCATCTATCACTGCTGTGCCATATGTGCGCAACCAGCACCTGCTTCATTAAGGAACTTAGGCTGGGTTCACACGGGATGGATTTACCATAGAATTCTTGTGTTTTTTCCATTGCAGGTTTGCCGCAACCAGACCGCATCTGCAGCAAAACTGCACCTAAGCTGAAAATTTTCCTGCGTTTATTGCTGCGTATTTTAGTGCGTTTTTTCTGCACTGAAATCCGCAGGAAAAGCCCTGCGTCAAAAACTGCAGCGCTTTTTAAGTAGCGCCATGGTTTTTAGCGCAGATTTTGGTGCAGATATTGACTGGGCTTGAAAAAAAAAATACTGCTTCCTGTAGTGATGTCATTGGCCTTGCCTACTGGTGTCCCTTGTAAGAACAGGAAAATCCCTGTGGCCATTTTGTGATTGTCCTTGCTATTTACATTTTCGGCATGGATCGTGCACGTCCAATTCAGCTCAGGAGGAGCTACCCCAGGAGACTGCTACTGCTGGTAGTACTAATGGAGTAGCAGAAACTGAAAAAGGTGAGCGCTGTACATTGATTGTGACCAAACTGTCATGCCTATGGGCAATTGTGTGTGGCTTTTAAATGCTCGGCATTTCATTTAATTTTGCTAGTTAATTCTCCAAGATGGCGTCTTGCTCCCAGCCCTTTACCGAAAACCACACATCTAGTCCCCTTCATGATGGTATCGAATGAGGCTTTTCCTCTAATGCCGAATCTGCTGCGACCATACCCGCGAAGAGGCATGAATGCCAGAAGGGGATTTTTAATTTTAGGGTGGGCTAAGCTGGGCTGGGCATGTAGAGTGGTTGAGTGTGCCTTTGGTATTATGGTAAGTCAGTGGAGAATTTTAGGCACTACCCTAATGGTAGACCCTAAAACTGTTGATGACCTGGTCAAGGCGTATGCTGTATTTTTCACAACTATCGCTGCAAATATCGTCTTGAGATAGATGTCGAAGAACTCGTACCTGTCTTTGATACGGCCATCAACTGGGGTCCTGGTCGCCCTGCCCTGACTGCTGTCCAGGTGAGGGACCACTTCCCTGACTACTTCCTTAGCCCCAAAGGCGCCATGCCATAGCAGTGCTCCTGTGTCGGTGGTGTGCAGCTTTATCTGCAGAGTGATACCTCTCCCACAGAGTTCCCCAGAAAATATCCGGAAGGCAAAACAAGTTCAAGAATAATTTATTATCCAAATGAAAATACAGATCAAGTGCTTATGGATTGTGAACATAAAAGACATCCTTGACATTTTGCAACAAATTACTGTTACTTTTATTCAAAATTGTTTTGAATATCATTTCGCATACAAAATTATTCTACCTTGAAATGCCTCTTTTACAATAAAATGTTGTTTATTAAGTTACAAAACTTTGCCTTGTGCTTTATTTAAATTTTCACAATTTTTTTAACTCTATACAAAAAAAAACAGACAAAACCATTTTTGAGCCATTTATTATGGAGTAGAGAATTCAGCATAATTTCCTGGTGCTTGGGTGGTGCAACAGTATTTTTGATTACATGGAAAAGTTTTTACCAATGGATTGCATCATATACACACAGAGTGGAATTACTTCCCAAGAAAAGTAAAGAGCTGTTCTCCGTTGGTTTTAAAAAAGTCCAGCTTTATTCGTACATGTGCCCTTGCAGATCCAGTTTCAAACACAACGTGTTTCTGCTCTGGTCAGAGCTTTGCTCACCATTGATCGAGGCTCTGATGAGAGCAGAAACGCGTTTCAATTGAAACTGGATATGCAAATGATGTATTACGAAAGCAGGACATATCTTTTTAAACCACGGAAAGCAGCTCTTTACTCCTCTTTTGGGAAGGAATTTTACTACTTCTGTGTTTCCACAGAAATTCCCTATGACTCGCTGTTTTGAGCAACCACTTTTAAGCCACAACCGTGGTATACAAGAGACAGCTCTAATGCTTTTTTCAGTATATTCCAGCTGTGTTCACATAATGCACATCTGCTCCAGCAGCCGAACGCTACGTGCAGGGTATGCAAAAGACCAGCGCTGCTGCTTGTCTACAGCAAAGAGCTGTGGTGTTGTGGGAGCGCGCTGGTGTACAAAATCAGAGTAATCTTAGCAGGGTGTGCAGAACACCGTGCCAGCGCTGGCTTTTGTATACTCGTGATATGTTAACGTAACGCGCAGCGGATCAACAACCAGCTGTGGCGAGGAGGGTATGCAAATGGCAAGCGTTGCTGCGTCTTTTCTGTATACAGGTGTTGTCTTCTAGGAGCGCTCAGCTGTTAAACGACTGAGCTCTCAGAACGGGGTATACAGAGAATAGCTGAAGCGCTGTCTTCTGTGTACTCCAGCTGTGTTCTTGTTGTGCAGTTTGACCAGCAATTCTCATCCAAAACACAGTTTTGGAATAACTGTGAGTGAACAGCTTAGTGCGCAATTCTGCCGAAATTTGTGCAAACTTTCACCAACTAAAATTGTGCTAAGTCCTATTCTTTCATACTTTATTACTTTGCTAACTTTTGTTAAGCCTAAATTTCACATCAGCATGATAGATTTTATATAAAAAAGCAAATACCAAATTTGCAGAATGTGTGTTCAATGCCTACTAGGTAAATTTGTTAAACTCTTCGACCCATAACAATAGCAGCATATAAGTATTCTTTTTTTAAATAAAAACAGAATTGTGAAATTATTATTTTTCTAATCTTCTTTGTAGCTAACAGAGGTTTTGATAAAACGAATAGCGTTCAAAAAAAAAGTTTGCAAATGAACATTTATTTTGAAATCAAAGATACTCCTAACATTCGACCACAGTTTTTGGTTATTTGGTGCATTATGTTGCCAAAAAATGCATCAAGGCATCGAAACTTTACGCTGACAGCATAGCATACATTGAGAATTTCCATCTTTTGACTTTAATTGCATTCACAGTTTATTTTCAGCATTTTACATGTGACACCAGCAATGAAACATTACAATGTTTGGGTGTAACAAAAAACACATGAAAGCAGCTATTTCTCCTTTGTTTTTCCCTAAAGTTTTCAGACACCAAGGTGTTTGCAAGGGGCAGCAAAGCATCCTATCCCCTATGTCCAAATGGGTGTAACGGTTAAGATGCCAAAAGCCATTAAGCATGTCATTTGTAATAGAAAAATATAATTTTTCGTACACTTTTTTGGAGAATACCCCAACAGCCAGCCGAAAAAAAAAACCATCTAAATATATCTACAAAAAAAAAAAATTCTTCCTTTCAGTTTCCTTAACATATCTTTGAACAGAACAAAATCCGTTTTCAAAGATACGTTAAATAGACTGCAGGGGAAGGGAACCTGCATAAATTAGTTAAAAGAAAAGTAAATTCCTGTTTAGAGCATTTTCGCTAGATAACCTAGAACAGCTTTATCTTTATCTTACCAGCATAATCATCCACTAAACATCAATCCCCATCCACATCCGCTGGTACCCCGCCATAGTGGAGATTAGATCTGATGCTTTGCAAAAAAAAAAAAAACAACATCAAAAATACGTTTCTTTCTCAAGGAATAGACTATATGCATTCAGGAAAAATGTAACGCGCACAAGTTACAACGTCTGTTGATCTTACCTTCTGTTGCTGCTATGCCTGTTGCAGTTGCATCGGGAGCGCCAGATTATGTTAAAGTGCGGGGATGCAGCCTCTGTGTCTGATGCTGTTGAAAGAAAAAAACATGTTCTAAAAAATAAATAAAAATGCTACAATACAGACAAAAATGACACGCAGCGTGCACACTGACAATTCCCCAAGCACACAATATGCATGTCGTCCTTACTAGAGATGAGCGAGCACCAAAATGCTCGAGTGCTCGTTACTCGAGTCGAACTTCCCACGATGCTCGAGGGTTCGTTTCGAGTAAAGAACCCCATTAAAGTCAATGGGCGACCCGAGCATTTTTGTATATCGCCGATGCTCGCTAAGGTTTTCATTTGTGAAAAACTGGGAAATTCACAAAAGTGATGGGAACGATCGCAAGTTCCCAGGTCCCACTATTTAGCCACAATAGCGGCAAGAGTACCCCACAATAGCGGCAAGAGCTGTGGCAGAAAAAAACGATGTTAGCCCATTGAATTCAATGGAACGGCAATACAGCCAGCTCCATTGAAAGCAATGGGCTGCCGGCGAGCGCAGGATGAATTTTCGGGAAGGGCTTAAAAATATAAGCCCTTCCCTAAAATGTGTAAAAAAAATAAAAAAATAAAAATTTGTCAGCATAAAGATCGTTCTCCTCTGCCATAGCTGTAACAGCTGTGGCAGAGAAGAACGATGTTAGCCCATTGAATTCAATGGAGCCGGCAATACAGCCGGCTCCATTGAAAGCAATGGGCTGCCGGCGAGCGCGGGATGAATTTTCGGGGAGGGCTTAAAAATATAAGCTCTTACCTGAAAATCATCCTAAAATGTGTAAAAAAAAAAAAATGTATACTCACCTTTCCGCTGAAGCCGGAGTTCAGCCGCGTCTGGCCGACAGTTCTCCTGAACTGCTCTGAGTAGTATTCAGCAGCCGGGGGGGTTTAAAATCCCCGCCTGCTGAATGAGCTGCCTCTGATTGGTGAGGCTGTGACCAATCAGAGGCAGCTCTCACTCACACCCATTCATGAATGGGTGAGTGAGTGCTGCCTCTGATTGACAGCTGAGAGCTGCCCCTGATTGGTCCCTGCACTGAGCCAATCAGAGACAGCACTCACCCATTCTGATTGGTGAGGCTGTGACCAATCAGAGGCAGCTCATTCAGCAGGCGGGGAATTTAAATCCCCGGTTCCTGAATACTACTCAGAGCAGTTCAGGAGAACTGCCGGCCAGACGCGGCTGAACTCCTGCTGCAGCGGAAAGGTGAGTATACATTTTTTTTTACACATTTTAGGATGATTTTGAGGTAAGGGCTTATATTTTTAAGCCCTTCCCGAAAATTCATCCCGCGCTCACCGGCAGCCCATTGCTTTCAATGGAGCGGGCTGTATTGCCGGCTCCATTGAATTCAATGGGCTAACATCGTTCTTCTCTGCCACAGCTGTTACAGCTGTGGCAGAGGAGAACGATCTTTATGCTGACTTTTTTTTAAATTATTTTTACACATTTTAGGATGATTTTCAGGTAAGGGCTTATATTTATAAGCCCTTCCCGAAAATTCATCCTGAGATCTCCGGCAGCCAATTGCTTTCAATGGAGCCGGCTGTATTGCCGGCTCCATTGAATTCAATGGTCAGTGCTCGTTTAAGCGAGACGAGTACCGCGTGATGCTCGTCTCGAGTAACGAGCATCTTGAGCACCCTAATACTCGAACGAGCATCGAGCTCGGACGAGTATGCTCGCTCATCTCTAGTCCTTACCTTAAGTTGCTGCTGTGCCTGTTGCATCTGGTGTGCCAGATTATGCTAAAATGGGTGGATGCTCACTCTGCGCCTGCTTCCGCTGCTGTAGAGAGGGGGAAGGGGGGGGGAGGTCAGGGAAAATATTAGCCCAGAATAAATCAGGCCACAATAGTGACTCAATAGATCTGGGAGGCAACATGCACATGAAGACATCACCCCCACAGAGAATGCATCAGGCCTTAACTTTTGTTGCTGCCATGCCAGTTCACGTTGCATTGGGTGCACCAGATTTTGTTAAAATGGGTTGATGGTCACTCTGCCGCAGCTGGTGGCTAACTTAACAAAAACAAACATTACTCCAAAATTAAAACACGAAAACTAGTGGCACACAGCTGACATGCAGCATGAACATGTAGACAAGAAACCTAACACAACCCATTGTCGTTATTACCTAGAATTGCTGCTGTGCCTGTCGCCGTTGCATCGGGTGCGCCAGATTACGTTGCAATGCGTGGATGCTCACTGTTCGCCTGCTGCCGCCCCTGCAGAGAGAATACCCAAACATTCATTTCAGCATGCAACAGGGGAGAGAAATGGGGGGAAAAAAATCAAGCAAAAAAAGGCCACGCACATGCGAATACACAGCATGCACCATCATAGAGAGAGGCCTGCAGACATATCGCATGCACCAGGATAGATAGGCCTGAAAACATACTGCATGCACCAGGAGACACAGGGCGGCAAATGCACCGCATGTTGGTAATTTACCTTGGTCCACAAATATGCCTTTTACACGGCAGGACGGGGGCGTAGCTAATTCCCGAAATTTAGCCCCACCCCCGTCCACGCCTCCTCTCATTGCAAATAGTGCAGAGGGGCGGAGAGGGGGTGGAGAGGAGGCAGAGAGGGGGCGGGAGCTCAGAGCACTGCTCCCGGCTCTTCCAGCCTCCTCCCCTTGCAGAGAGAGACGCCGTATATCAGCTGGACGTGAAAACCCAGCCGATATACGGTCGTCTGAATGCACCCTCAGATTGTATTTACATGAGAAATTGCATTCTGTTGAAAAATGTATTCTTCTGATTTTCATGCATTTGTGCAATTTTTCACACGGGATTCCCATCCATTTTGCATCTGCTTCAAGTGTATTTAAAAAGCATAAAATGTTCAAGCGCTGCACTTTCAGGTTCTTATTTTTTTATGGTCCTCATGGTTACCTGTGCTATCAGATTGCACTCACATGGTGCGAGTGCTATCTGGGGTTTTTTAACGCACCCATTGACTTCAATAGGCGATTTTCATCAAAGTCAGACAAAAATAGGGCATCTCACACCTTTTTTTTTTTTTTACCTGGAATGTCCATTGGAGTAAAAAAAAAACAAAAACGCCTCTGTGCATATCCTTGTTCAAATCTGTATTCTATTTCCATACTATGCTGGTCAGATTTTTTCGGGTTCCAAAATCGCATAGCAAAATCGCCCATGTGAATACAGACTTAGTGGGAAAACACTGTCCTACTAAAAAGCAGACCTCTGTATTTTCATAGAATGACTTATGTTTCTGTTTACCTTACTCGTGTAGTTTTTCATCTTTTAATTTGTTTTTATACTTATAACAGCAGAACGGAACTGGAACTGAATTTATCATTTTTCCATCTAAATATTTTTCTTTCCTGACACACCTGACATCACATAAAGCATTATAATTTATAAATAGCAAGCTCGGGGATATTTTTAATTCTGTATCTTCATACTTTATCATTTATCATCATCATTTTGAACATATATTTTGCCTGCAGTTAGTTTTAAGCCACATATCCTCCTTTTAAATGGAATTCCATCTAAAATGTCAAATTAACCTTATGGTAATAAATCAGACCTTAGTGCAGTAGCCAACATTTTGTAATATTTTATTTACTTAAATATGGCATCACTTCCTGTGATCTTTTACAAAATATTGCTCTCACAACAGAAAAGAAAAATGGTGTACTCGCTAAATAAAACACCATTACCAATAGGGTTAAACTAAGCCACCAACATATCATTGACATGATTATGGACCACAAAGATCCTGTAAAACAAGGTTTCTAAACTCCAGCCCTCAGGACCCCCCAATAGGTCATGTTTTCAGGATATCCTATAGTAAGACGACCTGTGGCAATGTCTGTGTTACGTGTGCTGCTGGGATTTGTTGTACTATGTACTCCTAGCAGCACAGTCAGGCGGTTGAGGGTTAATTGAGCTGGCTGGGTGTGGTACTTCCTGCTAGCCAATCTCCTGGATCTGTGCTCACATATAAACCCAGCTCCTGTCAGTCTCTGGCTGGGTTCCCTAGGGTGAGCACTCATGTTAGTTCTGTGTCCTGTAACTTGTTATCAGTCATGGTCTGTCCTGTTCCCACTCTGATCTGTGTTTGCAAGTAAGTCTATTGTGTGGCTCTGCTTCCCCAAGATTGTCTGGACACCTGTCATCCTAGTCTGCAGTACATGCAGCCCCCTTTTCCTTCCCCCTGTTCAGGTGCAGCCTCCAGAAATCGTGTGTCTTACTCTGGGTGTCAGTTGGTGTAACTGGACACTCCCCTATGTCAGCTTGTGTAGCTGACTGTCTGCCCCCCCCCCCCCAGTATGAGGACACATAGACTTGCGGTGAGTTCCTTCTGTGTGCATGTGATCTGAGTGGAGTCTGTCTGGCTCTGTTCCCTGTTCTCTGTCCTGTTCCTGATGCAGCTGGCTGTGTGTCCAGTGCTCTGTTCTGTCCTGTTGCAAGCTCTGCTGAGTGATTTTTGTCTTGCTGGTTCATGTCCGTTTGTACGTTTAAATTCTGTCAGTTTCTTGTCAGTCTGCTGTGTGACCTGCTATCTGTGTCCTGTCCTGCTTCAGCTTTCTGTGTGAACTCTGTCCGGTTCTGTTGGACTCCTGGTTAGTGTAGGGACTGGTGGTATGGCCAGGAGTCGTGAGGTGGCCCGCTAGCTTTCAACATCTTGTACAACATGTCAACCAATACCTGGTATTTACGTTCAGCTTATCTGTTTCTAGTGGTTGCATGTTGTGTGCTGTGTATCCGGCTCTGTTTCTGTCATGTGGCATGTGTATATCTCCTGTTCTGTGGCGTGGTTCCTGGGATCGGCTGGGGCCGAGTTCTGAAGACCGCTGGGCTGCCCTTATTGGGGCAATGTTCCCGCTTAGGTAGGGCCATGCCATCCTCCCGCGTAGTACAGGGTCAGTTGCCTGAAACCTGTGTGAATCCTGTGTGACCCTGGTGCTACCTGTGTGCGTCCATCCCATCCATTCTCTCTCCCTTTTTGGGTGTGATCGTGTGGGCTCCCGTGCTTAGGTTGCCCACACGATCGTAACAGTCTGAGGCATCAGTAATAATTACATCACCTGTGCAATACTGAGGATATTCTGAAAGCATGACCTGTTGGGGGTCCCTGCAGACTGGAGTTGAGAAACACTGTAGAAGATAACCCACTTTGGAGCCAATCCGTTACCAATTTGGTCCATTTTTATGGGTTGTTAAAAATATTTTACATATAATGATTCAGTGTAATACAGTTAAAAGTGACCTTGGGCATGTTCTATCTAGACGTAGGGTGGACCTCAGAGTCCTTTCTTTTGGTAAGCTCAAGGAAACGTAATTCAAACCAGATTACAAAATGTTGGGAAGAATGGATTCAGTCTCTACCCATGATTTTCAAATCTTATAAACATCTGTGATCTTTAAACTAATTGCATCAGCTTATCTCCAAATTCTTATCTGCATTTACAGCTCCTTTTGAGATTCACAGATATAATGCACACAACAATTAATGCAGATTCATGTTGTACAGATCTTTAATACACTAACTATAAATAAATACAGCTTCATTTTGTGCTCACCTAACTCAGCTTTAAAGCAAAGGCATACAAAAGTGTTTTTTTTCCTCACAGATGCATACTAAACTCTGTTATTCTACCATAGAAGATGTTGCTTTTCGGAGGCAACAATATGGTGGTATAAAAATATTACTAGCATAGGAAGAAGGGAGCTACAGCTGCAGTTTCATTCTATCTCTCTGAGGCTGCATGCTGTGATAGAGGAAGGAGTACTGAAGAAGGGATTGAGTATATTTGAATACAGTCATATTTAATGGGGGTGTCAGACTAGAAAATGACTGATTTATTTGTAGAAACTATGCCACTTATGGCCCTGAATTGTGCCTGATGTTGCAATATTTCACAGGCAATGGACATGAGTGGTGCTATCTCTAGAAATAAATCAAACTTTTTTTTTTTTTTAATCTGGGACTGAAAACGAGTTACCCAACAAAATGTTAGCAATCATGCTTTGTTGTTAATGCTGTAGCACAGTGGGGGTTAAAGAGCATGCCAAACGGTCACTTTTCTTCTTGTTTGGTTTATTCATATAATCTTTAACAGAAAACAGACGACTGGGTCTCCAGAGAAATAATAAATGATGGCAACAACAAAGTCTCTTTTCGCGTTTAACCCTCCACAGTCCGTAGGCGAAGCAAGTAAGTCCTCAGCTGAGGAAACAATACAATTCCATAGGATTGCACAGACCTGTGGATGTCCAGAGCGCAGCTGGTCCTTACGCCTTCAGTATCTTCAGACTCTAGTCCAAGGGCAGGCGTTCCCCAAGAGTCCTGATGGAACCACGCAGAGCCTCGTCCACAGCGCCTCTCTGCTCACCAAGGAAGTCACAGTTTAACTGCAGCCTGAATCTCCCGGGAACACACACCTCCCTCTACCTTCCACCTGTCTCCTTAAATGGCATGCTGGACAGGTTGTAAGAGCTGGCCTGGAGTAAAAGAGGACCGGACTACATCACAGAAGCTAATAACCTCTGTGACACATACCTTCCACTCCAGACAACACCTCTCACCCTGTTACAATGCTTAAAGGGTGCACAACCTCTGTGAATACAGGGCCTAGGTTGTAAAGTTCATCGCCCTTGACACCCTGTCAGCTGATTTTGCCAAGTGAAGCCCCAGCTATCCAAACATTTTGTCCTCTAGAGGATCTATACAGTTACTATTACAGAATGTCCATTCACAGCAAAACGTCCAGCAGAACTGAAGCTGCTCTTATTGAGTGGCTCTCCATTTTGAGTCACACAGGGCAGTCCCAAGCAGAAAATTCCACTCTGAGATTCACTTGCTCTTGGCACAATCCCTTAAATTCAATATGTGATTGTTCTCAGTAAGAGAAACCAAGTAATCTTGTAGATATACCTTTTAATGGTTAACAAAAATACATGATGCTATACATCACTTTCAAACCTACTCAGGGTTCTTTATAGGGTATATGGAACAAACCTAAAGATGTATTTAATATATACACATTATCACATGGGAGGGCACAAACATGGTGTAGTTTGCACTTAGATAAATACCAGAAACCGGATAAAAGGGCACAGACATGTTGTGATTAATAGCACTTCGATAAATACCAGGGA
Source organism: Eleutherodactylus coqui (assembly GCF_035609145.1). NCBI lineage: Eukaryota > Metazoa > Chordata > Amphibia > Anura > Eleutherodactylidae > Eleutherodactylus > Eleutherodactylus coqui. Next base: position 65,369,446 of record NC_089842.1, read on the forward strand.
GGGATGAGCATAACCGTAAATAATTAGTCCAGTGACAAGGATTGTGAAAGTTTATAGTCTCTAAAGTGATTCTAGGGGGTGTTACCTCTGCTCTGGGTTTCTCATATCTCAATCTCCACTGATGCAGAAACACTCCTCTGAGATTCATACGGTTTCTGATAATACCAAAGGTGATTATAAACTCATTCTTCTGGGATGTTTGGACTTAAAATTACTGTTAAGTATAATAACTCTCATATGTTGTATATTGTGGCCATGACTAGCAAAATGCGTTGCCACAGGTAATTCTGTCTTTCTCTCTTTAATCATGTGGCGATATGATCTCATCCTTGCTTTCAGTTTTTGTCCTGTTTTTCCATCATAAAAGCCCCCAACAGGACATTCCCCTGTACAGGATCAGGTACACAACATTGTATGTGGAACATGTGAATGTCCCAGGGATCTTTTCCTGCTGTGTGTTAGGGATTTGTATTCTGTCCGTGGTCAGTACGTGTGAGCAGGTCTTGCAACTCCTTACGTTCCAGGAATAAGTTCCCTTTTGTGTGTCAAGGCAATGCACTCCTGATGATAAGGTCCCTTAAATTTGGAGGTTGCCTGTCACAGAAGGGGAGGGTCTGGAAGACAGTCATCCTTGTGTAGGGTATGATGGGGTTTCTTTGCAGTTTGGTACCTATAGCTGTGAGTTGTAGGTCATTACTAGAGGTACACCGCTATTTTCTTCCTTCTCTGTGTATTGGAGCAGTTGATTTCTGGGTATCCTGGTGGCTCTGGTTATTTGGTCATCAATTGAGGTGGGATGGTAGCCCTGGTTTAAAAATTTCCTTTAAAGGTGGTATAAAGGTTTCTCTCGGGTTGGAGCAGATCTAGTTGTATCTGATGGGCTGGCTGTAGACAATGGACTTTTTGATGTGTTTGGAATTGGAACTGTCCCATCTGAGGTATGTGGGCTGATCAATTGGGTTTCAGAATAGGGATGTCTCTATTGAGGAGTTTGAAATTTTTATGGTGGTGTCCAAAAAGTTGATTTCTGTGTATGAGTAGCTTAATGTCAGGTTTAGGGTGGGTTTAAATGCGTTGAATCTTTCTAATGGTATTTTACTAGTTCCTGTTCGGTGTTGGTCCAGATGATTATGATGTCATCAATGTAGTGGAAGTAGGCCAGTGGTTTGCTGAAGCAGGAGGCCAGAAAATCACGTTCCAGTTTTGCCATATTGCGGTGCCATTTTACTGCACATGGCGGTTTTGGTGAGTTGCAGGAATATCACTTTGCCAAAGGAGAAAAACTTCTGTGTGAGGATGAATCTTGTGAGTTGTAACACAGATTCAGAGGCAACCCCATTGGCCTTAAGGTGTTCCTGGCAGGTGGTCAGTCCATCTTCTTGTGGGATTTTGGAGTATAATGATTCCACATCCATGGTAGCCAGGATGGCCCATTGGGGAGGGGATCAACAGTTGACAGTTTGCTCAGTAGGTCTTTGGTGTCCTGCAAATAGCTCGTTGTACTTCTCACTTGTAGTTTAAGAATACCTTCTACTAATCATGAGATTTTTTTCAGTGAGAGTTCCTACACCTGAGATAATTGGCCTCCCTGGGTTGCCAGCTTTCTGCAGTTTGGTAAGCATGTAGACTACACCAACCCTGCGGTTCTCCAGTATCAAGGCCAAAAGTTTTGTGGAGCCCGCAGACAGGTTTCTGATCCCCCCCTTTTAAAATTCCCTCACATTTTTTAGTCTGGGCTTGATCCAGTCTGGTGTAGTATCTGGTTTCCATCAGCTATCTGTCTGCTTCTTTTGTGTAATATGATATATTCATGAGGACCATAGCCCCACCTTTATCTGCAGGCTTAATGGTGATCTTCTTATTGTTTTTGAGTGCATAGGTGGCCCTTCTTTCCTGCATATTGATATTAAATTGTTCATTTTTCTGCTTGTCCAGTATAGTAGATTGCACCTCATTTCCAAAAGAATCTATATGTTTGTCCAAAGTGAGGGTGTGACCAGGAGGGGGTGTCCAATCAGACTTCTTCTTGACCCCTAGTTTCTACAGTGTATGCTTGAAAGTACTGTATCCTCTTTGTCTTGGAAGACCTCTTTCAGTCTTAGTCTCCTGAAATATTCCTTCATGTCACTGCAGAGTTCTATTTTGTCAAGCATTTTAGTAGGACAGAATGAAAGTCCCTTGGAAAGCACACTGAGCTCCACATTACTGGGGTTGTGAGATAACAAATTGAGAACACAGCTGGTTATACCTGTGCCCAAGTCCTGTTCAGGGTTCTGAACTATCCTGCCAGACTGGGGGGGTTCCTAATCAGTGCTTGGGTACAAACCTGCTCTGGACTCGGGGTATTCATGATCGGTGTTCGGGTACAGGCCTGCTTTGAGTCAGTCTTTGGAGCTTCTTTTCCTTGTTCTTTATTAGATTCAGTTTTTTTTTAATTCAATATGCACTGTGTATATAGTATTTACATGTAACAAGCATTTTTGTAGTAATTTTACTTTGATCCTAAAATTAAGTGACTTTCATAAATTTATTTACTATGTTCTTGCAATTAAATGTGTTTTAATGTCTTGAGAATGTTATAGGAAAAAATAGAAGGTTGAAGAACACCCAACTTTTGAACTGTCTGAGTAAAGTTTTATAACTCATAACTGTAGTCTTATTTATTAATAGCCTGAAGTGGAGGTCAAAGTTTGATATACAGTATTTTCAGTCCCCCAGAGTGTTAAAAAGGAGTCTATTTATTATGACAGTTAACCAAGAGGTCAGATCCAATGGCCTTCCAGAAAACGCCCTGGGCATGTGCTATGAGGTTATTGTGATGAGCAGTCCAAGGGCAATCTTAGAAGAGGATTTAAGAGATGGACAGACAGACTAACTGTACATAACAGATTGGTAGCAAAGTCGTCTTGGTAAGACAGAGAGGCCTTGGGGCGTAGGTAATACAAATTCATTCACTAGATGAAAAACTGTAAATAAGTCACCCAGTTTAATTATATTTCCTTACTTAGATTTACTATTGGACAAATGATTAAATGTCATGTATCTATATATTTTGTTGTATAACTTTGCTAATCAATTACAAAAGATATAACGGATAATTTTGTCTAGTACACTTGTACATTCATCAAGAGGACCTAATGGCACTAAGACGCAGATTTAGGACAATGCTGCTAGAGGAAATATATATATTTCTATTCCTCCTTTGGACCCTCAAAACTTATGCAAACTCAAGAAAAATGAAACACGTTAAAGCTAAAATCCAATATATTTTAAAATCAAATTACTCTGTCAAATTATCTCATTCTCAAGATATAGAGGAATAATTTAAATCTTTCTTTGCCAAATTATACAAGCTAAAAGACGACCACTCTGTCCCTTAATAATTAATAGAAATAATTTTTTAAATAAAATTTCCCTCCCCATCATAGACAACAAAAAATGTAATCTGGACAGACCCATCTCACTAGAGTAAGAAGTTAAAACCATTAATTTCTTAAACTTTAAATCTCGATATCTTGATGGGTTTTCAATTTAATATTACAAAATATTTTCACATATCTTGGCCCCACACCTTACCACCACTTTTAACAAAGCTATGACAAAAGGTTCCCTTCCCAAGAAAATGCTACAAGCTATTATAGTTATCATTCCAAAACCAGGCAAGACTTTGAACCTAGTAGCCAATTACAGACCTATTTCACTCCTTAATTCAGATACGAAACTATATTCCAAAATTCTGGCCATGAGACTTCTAGAAGTCTTGCCTGATCCACAATATAATGAAGAGATAAGGACGGCAGCACCAAAGGAGTAGTTTGCAATATGCTCAGATCACTCTATCCATCTTTATTTGTAAAAGGTACACAGCATGTTCAGCAGCAACGTTGCGACGGCATACCAGCCGTTTTTGTCAAGCTTATACACACAGCAGTACTATCCCCAATAAATAGCAATACACACACCCATAAAATCAGTTGTAAAGAAACACACCTATATCCTTGCAAGTATGCTCCAAACATGGCTCTCCCTTCACCCAGCGGCGTCCACCGGGTTTGACAGCGCAGAACCGGAAGTGTATCATGTATATAAACCCATACAAAGCAAGGGCTACTTAAAAATGGCGTCCGCGCATGAGCACATCGTCCGTCCACGTCTAAATGTCTCCTCGTATGACCGGACGTGAGTCGTACCCACACCCCCTCAGAGAGGGCAAAAATGGAGCCTGCGCATGTGCAGGTCATTCTTTTAATGAAGCAATAGAGCGTGAAACCACACATGCCCAGATATATCCAGCATCAATTCAGGCAAGGCAACAAAATCCAATACTCAAATGGAAATAATAGAACATAACACAAACATCTATCTGTATCTATCTCCCCACCATAATGATAAGGTAAGTATACAGGATTACCCAAACATCAATAGCCCACTGTTGTCAGGGAGATATAGCCAACGATGTGTCACTAAATAAAAAAATAACAAACACCGGTAGTTATCAATAAAAAAAATCATAATTTGCAAAAAAATCATAATTTACAAAAAAGTTTATGTAGTGGCATACTGCTTCACAGTTCAAGTATACCAAAGCAGAAAAGCCACCGCAGAGTATATCACAAAAAAAAATGTATTCAATGTAATAAGCAGACACCAACGTTAAAAGATGCCGATACATAAATTTTATTCAATGGATGCATACACACTAGGCGAATAGCGTAATCAAAAATAGATCCAGAATAGAGATGAGCGAGCACCAAAATGCTCGGGTGCTTGTTACTCGAGTCGAACTTTCAGTGATGCTCGAGAGTTCGTTTCGAGTAACGAACCCCATTGAAGTCAATGGGTGACTCGAGCATTTTTGTATATCGCCGATGCTCGCTAAGGTTTTCATTTGTGAAAATCTGCAAAACACAAGAAAGTGATGGAAACGACACAGAAACGAATAGGGCAGGCGAGGAGCTACATTTTGGGCTGCATCTCAAGTTCCCAGGTCCCACTATTAAGCCACAATAGCGGCAAGAGTGAGACCCCCCCCCCCACTGTCAGCGTAAAGATCGTTCTCCTCTGCCACAGCTGTAACAGCTGTGGCAGAGAAGAACGATGTTAGCCCATTGAACTCAATGGAGCCGGCAATACAGCCGGCTCTATTGAAAGCAATGGGTTGCCGGCGAACGCGGGATGAATTGTCGGGAAGGGCTTAAATATATAAGCCCTTCCCTACAATTCATCCAGAAATGTGTAAAAATAAAAAATATATATATACTTACCTGGTCCCAAGCTCGGACGAGTATGCTCGCTCATCTCTAATCCAGAAGCAATGCAAGATTGCATAATCCGCCCAGGTGAAAAAGAGAGCCATATGGAGCACACATGACCAAGGACATCTGAAAAGAAAGAACTGTTAAAATCATTAAAAGAAAAGCAGACTAAATATTATATGTATAACCCAATACTATTACAGGAAAATTTACACAAACAGGACATTAGAAAAATCATTATAGATAAGGGAGAACATGATACTCTAAATTTAAACCATTGGGCTGCAGGGTGTCCAACTGAAAAATCCACTTTAATTCCAAATATTTAAATTTTTTCTCTCTGTCACCACCTCTGTTCTGGTATGGTACATGATCAATGATTCTATAACGAAGCTGGCTGATCGAATGACCGGCCTCGCAGAAATATTTAGCCACCGGAACATCCAATTTACGGGTTCTCATCGTACTCTTGTGCTTGCTTATACGATCTTTGATCATGTTGGTGGTTTCGCCGACATACATGAGACCACAGGGGCAGGAGATCACATAAATTACAAACATAGACAGATATGCATAACGGTGTCTAATCCTGTAGGATTTACCTGTACGGGGATGCGTAAATGTAGTTCCCCTCTGTAAATTATTACAGCTTGCACAGCTGAGGCAGGGATAGTTGCCTGGTTTACCATCTCTAGTATTGTGTTTGGTGATCTGTTGCCTAGGATTGGTACAAACCAGTTTATCACGAAGAATTACTGCCCCTACAGTACGCCATCAAGGGGGGAGATGCAAATTTGGTAAGCTTAGGGTGACCACTCTCCAGTAGTGGCCAATATCTACGTATAACTTGGGATAACTCCCCACTGCACGGGCCAAATGTGCTCACAAATGGCATCCTGGACTGTTGTCTATCATTATGAAGATTGACAGTGAGGAGACTTTCACGGTCATGCTGTTTGGCACAAACACATTGCTGTGTGACCAAATCAGCAGGATAACCCCTGCTAATGAATCTCTGGCACATTTGGTGAAGACGTTCAACAATAAATTGGTCGTCGACTATAATCCACAATATAAATCTATATTCGAACCAGTGTCTATTGCCCGACTTTATGAATATTTACATTAAAATGCATGGTCCGATATATACTTTCCCTTCTAGAAAATAATAAGAGGGATAGATATATTTATATGTGACTATTAGCTTGCCATGTACTATCTCACTGTGTGCCTGAGCTTACACAGGGTAGATATTTAATGCATCTATAAGCGAATCTTCATAACTTCCTCTACATAAATCTGTCTCCATCGTTTACATAAAAGAAGAGATCGTACAATGCATCTCCACCCTTCTACCAACCCAACGAGCATACACTACACTACTAGATGTACCATAGGGTATATATGCATATAGACTCCTTTGTTTCTGCAGAAATTTGGGTGATATACACTGGTCCCAATATGAATTTAATTATGAGTTTTTTCATCACTAATATTTTAATTGACACTGTATAGACAAAAGTATTTGGACACTGCGTGTTTTTCAGAAAAAGTGTTTTATTATTCTATTCAGTAATGTGTCGGCCCTCCTTTTGCTTGTATTACAACAGCAACATGTCAAGGCATACTTTCCACAAGTTCTCTGTAAGTCTGGGCAGAAATAGCTCGCCATTCCTCATGCCAGACAGTGAGAAGAGATTGATGTGAAGACGGGCGTGGGTGGCGGTGTCGTACTTGTCGCTCCAGTTCGTCCCACAAGTGCTCGATTGGATTAATGAATAGTTATTAGAGATGAGCGAACGTACTCGTCCGAGCTTGATATTCGTGCGAATATTAGGGTGTTCGGAATGCTCGTTACTCGTAACGAGTACCACGCGGTGTTCTGGTTACTTTCAGTTTCCTCTCTGAGACGTTAGCACGCTTTTCTGGCCAATTGAAAGACAGGGAAGGCATTACAACTTCCCCCTGTGACGTTCAAGCCCTATACCACCCCCCTGCTGTGAGTGGCTGGGGCGATCAGATGTCACCCGAGTATAAAAGTCGGCCCCTCCCGCGGCTCGGCTCAGATGCCGTGTGAGTTAGTGAGGGAAAGTGCTGTTCTATTGGAGTTGCTGTAGGGAGAGTGTTTGTAGTGAGTGTAGGCTTCAAGAACCCCAACGGTCCTTCTTAGGGCCACATCTACGTGTGTGCAGGCTGCTGTTAGCAGTGGAAATTTTTTTTTTTTTCTTCTCAAAATCGGCAGTGCAGAGCATTGCACCGGGTATTAGGGACAGAAGTGGTGCTTAGGCAGGGAGAGTGTTAGGAGTGAGTGTAGCCTTCAAGAACCTCAACGGTCCTTTCTAGGGCCAAATTTAACCGTGTGCAGTACTGTGCTGGCTGCTGTTAGCAGTGTTGCATTTTTTTTTTCTTCTAAAAATCGTCTGTGCAGAGCATTGCACCCTCCATTGATACTACAGGGACAGAATTGTGTAGGCAGGGCCACAACACAGTTATTGTTCATTGAATATCCGCAGTGGGGCCTTCCCTTTGCAAAAAAGCAAAAAAATTATATTTGGGCTGCCTGTGTCAGTCCTAAGGTTTCCGTGTACGTGTGTGCTGCGTGGAGAACCTACAAAAATCAAACGCAACCAGCTACGGTTTACTGCAGGCTTGCGCCATTGTCTTTCCTGACTGGCAAATACCTGCTCTGCCAGAGTTAATAACTCTGCTACACTAAAGTTGTGTGACACTTTTTCAGGGCCACACCACAGTTATTAAACGTATTGTTCATTGAATATACGCAGTGGGGCCTTCCCTTTGCAAAAAAGTGAAAAAATTATATTTGGCCTGCAGGCTTGTGCCAATTTATTTCCTGCCTGGGAAATCAAATCACTGGTAATACAGCATGCTGAGGGGTAGGGGTAGGCCTAGAGGACGTGGACGCGGCCGAGGACGCGGAGGGCCAAGTGAGGGTGTGGGCACAGGCCGAGCTCCTGATCCAGGTGTGTCGCAGCCGACTGCTGCGCGATTAGGAGAGAGGCACATTTCTGGCGTCCCCACATTCATCGCCCAATTAATGGGTCCACGCGGGAGACCTTTATTAGAAAATGAGCAGTGTGAGCAGGTCCTGTCCTGGATGGCAGAAAGTGCTTCGAGCAAGCTATCATCCACCCAGAGTTCTGCGCCGTCCAGTGCTGCAAATCCGAATCCTCTGGCTGCTGCTCCTCCTTCCTCCCAGCCTCCTCACTCCACTACAATGACACATGCTCAGGAGCGGGAACACTCCCAGGAACTTTTCTCGGGCCCCTGCTCAGATTGGGCAGCAGTGGTTCCTCTACCACCAGAGGAGTTTATCGTCACTGATGCCGAACCATTGGAAAGTTCCCGGGGTCCGGGGGATGAGGCTGGGGACTTCAGGCAACTGTCTCAAGACCTTTCAGTGGGTGAGGAGGACGATGACGATGAGACACAGTTGTCTTGCAGTGAGGTAGTAGTAAGGGCAGTAAGTCCGAGGGAGCAGCGCACAGAGGATTCGGAGGAAGAGCAGCAGGACGATGAGGTGACTGACCCCACCTGGTGTGCAACGCCTACACAGGACAGGTCTTCAGAGGGGGAGGCACGGGCAGCAGCAGGGCAGGTTGCAAGAGGCAGTGCGGTGGCCAGGGGTAGAGGCAGGGCCAGACCGAATAATCCACCAAGTGTTTCCCAAAGCGCCCCCTCGCGCCATGCCACCCTGCAGAGGCCGAGGTGCTCTAAGGTCTGGCAGTTTTTCACAGAGACGCCTGACGACCGACGAACAGTGGTGTGCAACCTTTGTCGCGCCAAGATCAGCCGGGGAGCCACCACCAACAGCCTGACCACCACCAGCATGCGCAGACATATGATGGCCAAGCACCCCACAAGGTGGGACGAAGGCCGTTCACCGCCTCCGGTTTGCACCGCTGCCTCTCCCCCTGTGCCCCAACCTGCCACTGAGATACAACCCCCTCTCAGGACACAGGCACGACCGTCTCATGGCCTGCACCCACACCCTCACCTCCGCTGTCCTCGGCCCAATCCAGCAATGTCTCGCACCGCACCGTCCAGCCGTCGCTAGCGCAAGTCTTTGAGCGGAAGCGCAAGTACGCCGCCACGCACCCGCACGCTCAATCGTTAACCGTCCACATAGCCAAATTTATCAGCCTTGAGATGCTGCCGTATAGGGTTGTGGAAACGGAGTCCTTCAAAGCTATGATGGCGGCGGCGGCCACGCGCTACTCAGTTCCCAGTCGCCACTACTTTTCCCGATGTGCCGTCCCAGCCCTGCACGACCACGTCTCCAGCAACATTGTACGCGCCCTCACCAATGCGGTTAGTGGCAAGGTCCACTTAACTACGCACACGTGGACAAGCACAGGCAGGCAGGGCCACTACATCTCCCTGACGGCACATTGGGTGAATTTAGTGGAGGCTGGGACAGAGTCAGAGCCTGGGACCGCTCACGTCCTACCCACCCCCAGAATTGCGGGCCCCAGCTCGGTGGTGGTATGTTCGGCGGTGTATGCTTCTTCCACTAAAGCACCCTCCTCCTCCTCCTCCTCAACCTCTGTCTCGCAATCTAGATGTGTCAGCAGCAGCAGGACGTCGCCAGCAGTCGGTGTCGCGCGGCGTGGCAGCACAGCGGTGGGCAAGAGTCAGCAGGCCGTGCTGAAACTACTCAGCTTAGGAGATAGGAGGCACACGGCCCACGAACTGCTGCAGGGTCTGACAGAGCAGACCGACCGTTGGCTTGCGCCTCTGAGCCTCCAACCGGGCATGGTCGTGTGTGACAACGGCCGTAACCTGGTGGCGGCTCTGCAGCTCGGCAGCCTCACGCACGTGCCATGCCTGGCCCACGTCTTTAATTTGGTGGTTCAGCGCTTTCTGAAAAGCTACCCACGCTTGTCAGACCTGCTCGTAAAGGTGCGCCGGCTCTGCGCAAATTTCCGCAAGTCCCACACGGACGCTGCCACCCTGCGCACCCTGCAACATCGCTTTAATCTGCCAGTGCACCGACTGCTGTGCGACGTGCCCACACGGTGGAACTCTACGCTCCACATGTTGGCTAGGCTCTATGAGCAGCGTAGAGCTATAGTGGAATACGAACTCCAACATGGGCGGCGCAGTGGGAGTCAGCCTCCTCAATTCTTTTCAGAAGAGTGGGCCTGGTTGGCAGACATCTGCCAGGTCCTTCGAAACTTTGAGCAGTCTACCCAGGTGGTGAGCGGCGATGCTGCAATCATTAGCGTCACCATTCCTCTGCTATGCATCTTGAGAACTTCCCTGCAAACCATAAAGGCAGTCGCTTTGCGCTCGGAAACAGAGCCGGGGGAAGACAGTATGTCGCTGGATAGTCAGAGCACCCTCCTGTCTATATCTCAGCGCGTTCAGGAGGAGGAGGAGGAGCATGAGGAGGAGGGGGAAGACACAGCTTGGCCCACTGCTGATGGTACCCATGCTGCTTGCCTGTCATCATTTCAGCGTGTATGGCCTGAGGAGGAGGAGGAGGAGGAGGATCCTGAAAGTGATCTTCCTAGTGCGGACAGCCATGTGTTGCGTACAGGTACCCTGGCACACATGGCTGACTTCATGTTAGGATGCCTTTCTCGTGACCCTCGCATTCAACGCATTCTGGCCACTACGAATTACTGGGTGTACACACTGCTCGACCCACGCTATAAGGAGAACCTTCCCACTCTCATTCCCGAAGAGGAAAGGGGTTCGAGAGTGTTGCTATACCACAGGACCCTGGCGGACAAGCTGATGGTAAAATTCCCATCCGACAGCGGTAGTGGCAGAAGGCGCAGTTCCGAGGGCCAGGTAGCAGGGGAGGTGCGTAGATCGAGCAGCATGTACAGCCCAGGCAGTGCAACAGTCTTTAAGGGCCTGGCCAGCTTTATGGCTCCCCAGCAAGACTGTGTCACCGCTCCCCAGTCAAGGCTGAGTCGGCGGGAGCACTGTAAAAGGATGGTGAGGGAGTACGTAGCCGATCGCACGACCATCCTCGGTGACGCCTCTGCCCCCTACAACTACTGGGTGTCGAAGCTGGACACGTGGCCTGAACTAGCGCTGTATGCCCTGGAGGTGCTTGCTTGTCTTGCGGCTAGCGTCTTGTCGGAGAGGGTGTTTAGTGCGCCTGGGGGAATCATCACAGATAAGCGTACCCGCCTGTCAACCGACAGTGCCGACAGGCTAACACTCATCAAGATGAACAAAGCCTGGATTTCCCCAGACTTCTGTTCTCCACCAGCGGACAGCAGTGATACGTAAGCAATACATAGGCTGCACCCGCGGATGGAAGCTACGTTCTCTCTCACCATCCAAAACGGGGACATTTCTGCTTCATCAATCTGTGTCTAATATTCCTCCTCCTCCTCCTGCTCCTCCTCCTGAAACCTCACGTAATCACGCTGAACGGGCAATTTTTCTTAGGGCCACAAGGCTCACTCATAATTTTTCTAAACAATTTTTATATGTTTCAATGCTCTTAAAAGAGTTGAAACTTTAACTTGAACCAATTTTTCGTTAAACTGGGCTGCCTCCAGGCCTAGTTACCACTTAAGCCACATTAACCAAAGCGATTAATGGGTTTCACCTGCCCTCTTGTTTGGCCATGGCCAATTTTTTTGATGTACATTAGTACTGTTGATTCAGCAATTTTTGTGGGCCCTCGCCTACAGTGTAATCAAATGAATTTTTAGCCCACCTGCATTACAGCTGACGTTACATCCGCTGTGTTGGGCAATGCAATGGGATATTTTTGTGTACCGCCGGTGGGTTCCAGGGAGCCACCCATGCTGTAGGTGCACACGGAGTTTAACCTACATGTGTCCACTTGTAAAGAACCCCAGTCAGACTGGGGCATGCAGTGTGGGCCGAAGCCCACCTGCATTAAGCACAACATTACTACCTCAGCTGTGTTGGGCAATGCAATGGGATATTTCTATGTACCGCCGGTGGCTTCCTGGCACCCACCCATGCTGTGGGTCCACAGGGAATTATAAATGCATCTGTTTCCACTTGTAAAGAACCCCAGTCTGACTGGGGCATGCAGTGTGGGCCGAAGCCCACCTGCATTAAGCACGACATTACTACCTCAGCTGTGTTGGGCAATGCAATGGGATATTTTTGTGTATCGCCGGTGGGTTCCAGGGAGCCACCCATGCTGTCGGTCGACAGGGACTTCACAATAGGGAGTTGTACCTGCCTGTGTCTATGAATTAAAAAGCCTGGTCTGACTGGGGCATGCAGAGACACCTTGACAGAATGAATAGTGTGTGGCACATAGGTTCCCCATTGCTATGCCCACGTGTGCAGCTCCTGATGGCGGTGGCACAGGATTATATTTCTCATTGCTTCTGTACAGCATTGTGGGCTATCGCCCCGCCCCTTTTAAAGAGGGTCGCTGCCTAGCCGTGCCAACCCTCTGCAGTGTGTGCCTGCGGTTCCTCGTCATGGCAGACGCACTTCTAAATAGACATGAGGGTGGTGTGGCATGAGGGCAGCTGAAGGCTGCGCAGGGACACTTTGGTGTGCGCTGTGGGGGGGAGGGGGGGCGGTTGGGCAGCATGTAACCCAGGAGAAGTGGCAGTGGAGTGTCATGCAGGCAGTGATTGTGCTTTGTTGGAGGTAGTGTGGTGCTTAGCAAAGGTATGCCATGCTAATGAGGGCTTTTCAGAAGTAAAAGTTTTTGGGAGGGGGGGGGGGGCCCACTCTTGCCGCTATTGTGGCTTAATAGTGGGACCTGTGAACTTGAGATGCAGCCCAACACGTAGCCCCTCGCCTGCCCTATCCGTTGCTGTGTCGTTCCCATCACTTTCTTGAATTGCCCAGATTTTCACACATGAAAACCTTAGCGAGCATCGGCGAAATACAAAAATGCTCGGGTCGCCCTTTGACTTCAATGGGGTTCATTATTCGAAACGAACCCTCGAGCATCAACGCAAACGCAATCCTATGCAGACGGCCGCGGTTTGGCCGCACAAAATCTCGCGCGGCAAACAAACCGCAGCATGTTCTATTTCTGTGCGGGGCTCTGCGAGCCCCACACAGAAACGTCACTCACCCGCCGCCGGCTCCGGTCTGCACATGCATGAAAGATCCGAAGCTGCGGGGCGCGGGTGAGTACGAGCTGCACTCTGCAGGCGTTTGGGTCGGGTCCCATGGCGAGAATTCTCGCTGCCGGATCCGACCCGGCCGTCTGCAGGCGCCCATAACCTGCAGTGAGTGGCCTATGCTCTACCACTGGAGTGACTCCATTTTTATATAGAGTAATATAAAGTTCTTGGAAAATTAATGGAGAACAGAAGAAGTTATAGGATATTGGAAACGAGCAAATGTGTACCATATCTTTAATAAAGGGAAGATGGAGGGCCCAGGAAACTACAGGCTTGTGAACATGACTTCTATACTGAGAAAAATAGTGGAACAAATTAAACAGCATATGTGCAAATACTTGAAAGAGAAGGAAATAATCAACCGGAGCCAGTCAAATCTATTTCCTTCTATGATAGTATCACTGACTGGGTTGATTAGGGAAATGTGGTAGATATAGTATATCTTGACTTTAGTAAAGCATTTGACAAAGTATCTCATACTATCCTTATAAAAAAAAAGACCAAATATGGGATTGACAAGGCAACTGTTAGGGCGCCCACCCACTGGCGATTTTTTTTCCCTGCGAAATTCGCAGCATTTTTTTCTCTGCAGGGGTCTATGGGACTTGTAATGTTAAAATCGCGATCGCGCAAAATCGCGATTTCGCGGTAAATTGCGATTTTGCGCGATCGCGATTTTAACATTACAAGTCCCATAGACCCCTGCAGAGAAAAAAATGCTGCGAATTTCGTAGGGAAAAAAATCGCCAGTGGGTGGGCGCCCTTAGGTGGATTCACAACTGGCTGAGTGATCATACTCAAAGAGTGGTGAAAAGTGGCTGCACATCCAATTGGAGAAATGTGGCAAGTGGGGAAACACAAGGCTGTACTAGGCCCAGTGTTGTTCCACATTTTTATAAATGATCTGGAGGAGAGAATTGAGGGGAAACTGATCAAATTTGGTGATGCAACAAAGCAGGGAGGGATAGCTAACACTAGAAAAGAGACAAAGACGGTTTTTCATGTCCTTGAGATGTGTGGAATGCCATGTGGGGATTTCCCAGTAGCATGCAGAGCTGGGAGAAAGAGCTGTGTTGACGTGTAGGTTTATAAGTAGGCAAGTGAGGGGGAAAAAATGGCAAGAATACCCATTGATGAAGAGCAAATGATTGCTTTAGTTCATGAAAGACCCAACATTTGGGACACAAGGTGTGAAGAATATCATGTCAAAAGCCCATGGAATGATGGCTGGGAGGCGGTGACAGAGCGGCTGTTCGGGGAGCAGTGGCAAACTGCTCATTCTGTGGTGTGCACCAAGATGTGTAAGTACAAGTAAGCTCACATTTGTTGTTTGATTTGTTTTAAACATGTATATGCTCTTGTTTTTACTTGCTTATCCCTTTGAAAGCACACCCAATCCCTAGGACAGCCTGGAAATGTGCAAGATCTTCCTCACGTTTTTGGGCTGATGTTAAGCTGTCATGGGCTGCTATGTATATTTCTGCAGACTGGATTCTTTTTATCGGGGCATAGTAATGCTTCTACTATCGCACTGATTGTGTATAATGACTCGACGCCCCATAGGCATATGTACCATAGTATGAGGCTTTGGCTTTTTTTTTTTTGCTCCCCTCCCCTCCCTGAACAGTAGAAAAACTGTACATGAAATGGACAAGTTACCAGGACCAGCTGCACACTTGCACGGTCAAGGGTCAAGCGCGCATGTTTTGCAGTGCTGCAAGTGCAGACCTGTATGTTCCACTTCAATTTTGCTTGCAAGGCATGGACATAAACAAGGCCTATTTCGGATTTCTCCGTAGTATGGATGAAACCCACAAACATGATTGGTCTACAAAGAGCCTTTGGCAAGCACTTAGAGCCAGGTCCCAAAACACAGCTTCAATGATGTTAAAGCTCTAGCCTAGGGAGAGTACACGGTCTGCCACCTTGTAGCGGTCTTGTTGTGCCTTTTCCCAGTTTACTAACCAACTCTTTTTGCATTGATTGTTTAGGTGTGTTTGGTCCCCATTGTGTGTATAAGGTACCCCCAAAACTTCAGGAGATCCCGCGGGGGTAGCTCTTTTGTTCTGAAAGGTACTTTCAAGGGACTAGGGTCTGGGTACAGGAAGTCCCTGAACTACCCACAACCTCTGTCCCTACCTACTTGCCCCCCTGGCCTAAACCCCAGGTTGACAACTTGGCAACAGTCCCTACGTTCACTAGGGAAGTGGGGCAGGGAGTCAGACCACAAATAAACATGAAGACAAACAACACAGAGGCAGGTCAGACAGTCCAGGTCGGCAACAGGAAAAAGCCGGAGTCAATACAAGAAAACGTGGGTGCAGCTGGAAGACCTAACACACACTGGCAATAATGCTTAAATGCTGTCAGAACTCCCACCCCAGCAGCTGATTGGGGCGGAGAGTCTGACAGCAACAAGATCCATTCCAAGTAAAAGTACAAATAACAGCATCACTTCCATGTAAATCACCAATTGGTGTGAGTTAGTCCTTTATGCAAAGATCAAAAGTAGGAGCCCGTCTCCTGGGTTCCAAAGTCCATATATTCAGAGTAGATACAGTAAGAGCAGCAACAAGTGGCATAAAAAAATCTATGCATCAATTGCGATGCTACTTTATTGAAACAACATAGTAAAAGGTGGACGAGCCACGTATCGACCCTATCACAGGGTCTTTGTCAAGCTTCGCAACCACAGAAAAGTTCTTAATAAACTTGCTATTATAGTTAGAGAACCCAAGGAAGCGCTGTAGAGCTTTTGAGGTTACAGGTTGGGCCCATTTCGTGATTGCTTTCACATATACAGGATCCATCTGAATGTCGCATGGTGTAACGATGTACCCCAGGAACGCTATTTTCTGGACACCGAAAACACACTTCTCAATCTTAGTGAAAAATCTCTTAGGCCTGAGGCGAGACAGCACAGATCGTAAATGGACCCGGTGTGTCTCCCAGTCAGGGGAGAAAATCAGGATGTTATCCAGGTATACCACAATGAACATGCCCATGATATCCAACTCCAGCGTGTCCCAATTAATAATGGAATTGTGTTTCCTTAACCAAGGGAGCCCTAAGACTATGTCCACCAACAAGTCTTTCATGACGAGGAATGTGCAAGACTCAATATGCAAGGCTCCTATTGAAAACTTTACCTCTGGGATAACTAAATTGACAAGACCTGCCCGCAATGGAGGGGAGTCTACCCCAGGCACCTGAATCGGGGGTCTATGTGTACCAAGAAACCCAAAATCTGACCCACAAACTCAAAATTAACAAAATTTGCTGCAGCTCACAGCCAGTCCGAAAGTTTGTTGGACCCCCAAGAGACAACTTTTTACAATTTATAGAAAGTTTTAAGAGTTATGTAATGTCTGTTAAACTATATGTTTTGTGAGTTTTGTTAAGAATATATTTCCAGCCAGCAGCCTTTTTTTTAGTGGGGGGATGTTTTCCGTGATAAAATTTGTTTTATTTCAAGCCATTTTACATCCTTGACTTTGTTATTGACGCTGTTTTTGTGCAAAAACCAGGCCTTAACCACCAAGCACTCGCAATTTTGTGTGTTTCTCTCCTTTTTAAGGCGATATATTGGCAGTACTCTAGCAGGACACAAAACTATTCTATGGCCGCACTGAAATTTTCATGAGCCTTTTGTCCTTTTAAAAGGACCTGTGTTTTCCCCAGGTCGAAGGCGAATGGACCTAGCCATTGGTCATCGCATACTGTTTCACAACAGGTTTGCCCATCAATGACAAGTAGTTTTGATGTAATCAATAGAGCCGCAAGAATCCCATGCTCTGCCCCAGCTGGCGATAGACTTTCCAGCACACAATTGATATAGCAGCTTGCTAGCCTAACTGTTGCCAATGCAAAAGGGACTTTGGTGTGCTTTAAAGCAGATGTGCATTGTATCCCCTTAGCTTTAAAGTGTAAATGCAATACTGCTTCAAGGCATACCAAATCCCTACAACATTTGGGCCTATAAATTGTTTACCATGTACAAAGAGAAGTTTGACAGTTATGAACTTGCCATCGACGTTCGACATGCATGCATCTGCCATGCTCCCCTAGGCCCTGGTATGAATAATTACAAACTTTTATTGGCTGTCCGCCAATACCAAAAGCACCACTGAAAAGTAGTGTTTGTAGTTGAAGTATCGGGACACAGAGTGCAGCGGATTCCCGCCCAAAGCCCCAATGCAGTGTGGGAACTGAGTAGTCTCTCAGAAGTCAGCTGCAATATTTGACCTTTTGCCCTCAGTAGGGATGAAGGGCCCTGACAAGTCCACAGTGGGTAAGCCTAGAAGCGGAAATGTCCATTTTAAGAACATACACTTGCACACTGTAAAAGCACATACCCTAGTGTTACTAGTAAATCGACACTTAGTAACAAAAGATGTCTGGCAGCATCAGAGGTGCAAATCTTCCCAACTGGGATATACTTTATTCTATAGACGAATAACAGGCGGCAATGTTTCGACTCCAGGATGTGCAGTCTTTGTCTTTACCCAAACACATACACAGCAGGTGTTTTATATAAGTGCATAATTAATTATTATAAACAGCCAACCATAACCCATAAATGTATACTCACATGCAAGAATATATAACCAAATCTTTTATTATATTGATGTACATGTACAGAAGAGGAAGGCGATTTGTTTCAAAGCCCCAATATCAAAGGATCAATTAGCTAGTCAATTGTGGAATATTAACTCAAAGCAGCCATCAATTAGCTAATAGTATGATGCATAGTAAAACTAGTAGCCTCCAAGGGCAATGTATTTCATATGTATACAAACTGATAGTCCTCAGTATCACAACAAAATATACACTAACATCAAAGGAAAAACCACAATTGATCGGCTCTTTTGGATGACCACGGAGCATGGAAGATGAGTAGGGCTATAAGTGGCAGAGGATAAAATTCCAACCTGCAGAGAGCCATGTGTAACAATATGGTTAAAAATAGAGATGAGCGAGCATACTCGTCCGAGCTTGATACTCGTTCGAGTATTAGGGTGTTCGAGATGCTCGTTACTCGTAACGAGTACCACGCGGTGTTCGGGTTACTTTCATTTTCTTCCCTGAGAAATTTGCGCGCTTTTCTAGCCAATAGAAAGACAGGGAAGGCATTACAACTTCCCCCTGCAACGTTCAAGCCCTATACCACCCCCCCTGCAGTGAGTGGCTGGCGAGATTAGGTGTCACCCGAGTATTAAAATCTGCCCCTCCCGCGGCTCGCCACAGATGCATTCTGACATTAGTTCAGGGAAAGTGGTATCTTGGTGGAGCTGCTATAGGGAGAGTGTTAGGAGTATTTTAGGTTTCAAGAACCCCAACGATCCTTCTTAAGGCCATAAATCTTCTCTATATGCGCTCAATGGGGCCGGCGGCAGCAGCACCGACCCCATTGAGAACATATAGAAGACAAATCCTTCTTCTCTGCCACAGCTGTAACAGCTGTGGCAGAGAAGAACGATGTTTGCCCATTGAATTCAATGGAACCAGCAATACAGCAGGTTCCACTGAAAGCAATGGGCTGCCGGCGAGCGCGGGATGAATTGTCGGGAAGGGCTTAAATATATAAGCCCTTACCTGCAATTCATCCAGAAATGTGTTACAATAAAAATATATACCGGCGTATAAGGCGACGGGGCGTATAAGACGACCCCCCAACTGTCACCTTATACGCCGGCAATACAGTGGAGCAAAGAATAAAAATCATTACTCACTTCTTCTGGTGTTCTGCGCCGCTGCTGCAGGCTGTTGCTCCCTCCTGGTTCCCGGCAGAGCATTGATTTCTCTACGAAGGGCTTTAAATCCCCGCCTCCAGAAACACACGTGCCTTCAGCCAATCACAGCCAATGACAATGATGTCATTGAATGGCTGTGATTGGCTGTGTTTCTGGAGGCGGGGATTTCAAGCCCTGCGTCCAGAAAGCAATGCTCTGCCGTGGAACCAGGAGGGAGCGACAGCCTGCAGGAGCGCCGCAGAACGTCAGAAGAAGTGAGTAATGATTTTTATTCTTTGCTCCACTGTATTGCCGGCGTATAAGGTGACAGTTGGGGGGGTCGTCTTATACGCCCCGTCGCCTTATACGCCGGTATATATTTTTATTGTAACACATTTCTGGATGAATTGCAGGGAAGGGCTTATATATTTAACCCCTTCCCGACAATTCATCCTGCGATCGCCGGCAGCCCATTGCTTTCAGTGGAACCTGCTGTATTGCTGGCTCCATTGAATTCAATGGGCAAACATCGTTTTTCTCTTCCACAGCTGTTACAGCTATGGCAGAGGAGAACGATCTTTACGCTGACAGTGCGGGGGGGGGGGGGGGGCACTCTTGCCGCTATTGAGGCTTAATAGTGGGACCTGTGAACTTGAGATGCAGCCCAACATGTAGCCCCTCGCCTGCCCTATCCGTTGCTGTGTCGTTCCCATCACTTTCTTGAATTGCCCCGATTTTCACAAACGAAAACCTTAGCGAGCATCGGCGATATACAAAAATGCTCGGGTCGCCCATTGACTTCAATGGGGTTCGTTACTCGAAACGAACCCTCGAGCATTGCGAAAATTTCGTCCCGAGTAACGAGCACCCGAGCATTTTGGTGCTCGCTCATCTCTAGTTAAAAACTAACTTGGTTACAAAAATAACCTACAATTAAAAACAACCCAGAGTTAGCAGCCAGAGATAAATATTATAAATATGGGGCTGTATTATAATTCAGATTCAACCCATTAGATGCAAGTGTATCTAGATTGAAGATTCACTGTACTTTTCTTTTCAAGATTTTCTCTCTGTCGCCCCCTGTGATGTTTCTTGGGACATCGTCTATCACACATAACTTAACTTGACTGATGGAATTTTAAAGAAATGTTGGGGAACAGGTTGTTCCTCTTTTCTTGTGTGAATGGTGCTCTAGTGACCAATTATACTTGTCCTGACCTCCATAGGGGTCACCCCAATGTACAGGAGATGACATATACAACAAAGGAAGACTTACATGAGTAAGTAATCAAAACATCATGCAATTAAATTCTATCAATGGAGTAATTCAGAGTAAATTTGAGTTCTGGAAATATGTTATGTATTTCATGATGGAACTTAATGGGTGCCGTTCCATAGAACAAAATGTCATCAATATAACTCCACCACCCCAGAACAAAGCTCCAAGATGGGGTGGTATAGATGTACTTCCTTTCTACAAAGTCCATATAGACATTCGCATAAGTAGGGATCATGTTCAACCCCATCGCGGTCCCTTGTAGTTGTTGGTAAAAGGTATCTCTATAAACATTTTTTTTTTCTTGATAGAACAAATTGAATGTTAGTTAGGCCATTTAACTTTTAGTAATTGATACTCCATGGCTTCTAAACCTCTGATATGAGAGATATTTGTATTCAGGGCCACCACATCCAATGTAACCAGAAGAGTATTATCTGGGATGGTAATATCTTTGATTTTAATTAGGAAGTCACTGGTGTCCTCTATATACGAATTAGCCCCCAATGCAAATTTTCTAAATAAACTCTCAAGAAATCATGAAGGTTTGTTGAGCAGTGAATTCCTGACCGAGATGATGGGTCTACTAGAAAGGTTATCGAAGCTTTTGTGTATTTTAGGCAATACATAGATGCATGGGTGATGGAATAGGTGACAAGGAGGAAGTCAGCCAAGGCCCAATCAATTATTCTATTATTACATGCATCATTAATTAGCATTCTTAATTGGGTCTGAAATTGGGTAGTAGGATCAATTCTTAAGTATTGATAGACATCTGTATCTCTAACAAGTAAAGTGACCGGAAGGCTAAATGAACTCTCATGAGCACGCCTGCTAAATGGAACCAGGAGTTTTGAGATCGTCTAAGGTGGGACAGAAAAACTGTATTATTTAAACATTATCTGTATCTCTAATTTGTCTCTCAATTTCATCTATATACTTGGATGTATCCATAATAACAATAGCCTCGCCTTTATCGGCGGGTTTAATTGTAATTGACCCATCATTGCTCAAATCCCTCATGACCAATCTCTCCTGTCTTGTTAGATTAGAACTATGTTTGGATTCAAACTTGTGTGTTCTCAGGCGGGAAGTATCTCCTTTCACCAACTTCATAAAGATATCTATAGATGAATCCACTATGGGAGGCTGGAAGTGGCTCCTGCTGCGCAGTCCAACCCCACCCAAGGTAAACCTCTCATGGGGGTTGGACTGAGCAGCATTCAAGCAGACTCTCCCCTCAGAGAAATACATTTTACATTTGAGCTTGCGAGAAAACCTGTTAGTCTAAGTATAATTCAAACCAATTGAGAGTCCTTTTGAGAGTACCTTATATTCTGTAGTAGTCAAGTGTCTGAAGGAGAGATTGACCACTAGATCTGATTCACTCCTGGCAATAGTCGACTGGAGGCCAATCTTGTCTGCATTGGCCCTTTTCCTGCTCCTTCCATGTTTTCTTCCTCCCCTATGTTGTCGGTTATATCTTGTGTTCTCTCCCTTGCCATAATAAGGGGTGATTGTACTAAAAAAAAGAAGAGGAATTGGAGCTATCAGATCTACCCTGATTCCCTGTCTCATCCATTGAATCAGATCTTGTAGATGAGAAACTGAGGTTTGGTGATAGTCTGGTATGACCTTCGTTGCCTCTCGGTATGTATTTCCTGGACATACATGGTTGTTGTGTGGATCCCTTTGGCTGTTGCCAACCATAGATTTTGCCATTTGCATAATCCTCTCTCCCATTTTTCTTTTTTCGTATGTTCAATTCCTTCCTTGCAGCATCTGCAGATTTCCTCAATAATTTTGCTAAAGATCGCCTATTCTGACGTAGGCATTTGTGCAGTCCAATTTTGATTCAATATCTTTAAGTTGATCCTGGTGTTTTTTTTCCATTTCTGCTTCCAGAAATTTGTTATTCAATAATATAAGATCAAAAGAAAATTTAGTGGCGAGCTGTTTAAATTTCATGCAAAATGCAGGGTTATCCGTCATTAGGGTTGGGTGTGTGTTTGAACGTTGCCCTCTGGGTATTCTCTTTGCATTAAAATATTCATGCAGTGTAATCATATGGAGGGTATATGAGATGTTTTTTCTCAGTCTCATATTTCCTTTTAGCAATGAGACAGAAAGCTCAAAAATACTGCATCTAAATCCAATCCAGACAATATCCTAGCTGCATCCTCATCTGCATATGCAAACATCTGAGAAGTCTCTGGAACATCCCTTTCCAGGTCAGATGCACGCCAGATCCTTTCCTGGCGTGCATTAACCGCTCCGCCATCTTGTGGACTTTAGGTGAATGCTGCTGACACTGCCAAGTATTGTGATTAGTGTTACTAGTAGTCAGTCCTCCCCAGAAATATACCTCTGTAATCTTGTGTCCTGGTGTGTGAGATCCAGCTGAACCTTTTCTAGCAGGTTATCAAAAGTACTCACAGAGAGCCTAGTGGAAAGCAGGAATTGTGCAGTGGTGGCGCAGGTCACCATACAGCGCATGGACGTGTCCTTTGAGAGGCCACTGGTCCAATAATGAGTACACACACATTCTCCTTCTTAGCTGATTTGCACCTCCAAGCATCTGCCGCTGCAAGAAGAAATTGGTGATATCGTGATCGCCAGTATAAAGCCAGCCTGACAATGAGGGTGATTCTTGAGTGAAACAGGTTGCCAAGGGAGGTGGTGTGTTCTCCTTCAATGGACGTTTTCAAACAGAAGCTGTACAGACATCTATCTAGGATTATTTAGTGATCCTGCATTGAGCAGGGGTTTTCACCCGATAACCCTGGTGGTCCCTGAAAACTCTACCATTCTATGATAAGTTTTTATTTTTTTTCTCATGGAAATTAAATAAACCCATAAGAAAACATATGATATGTTCCATCGCATGACATTCTATGAAGCTGTTCACCCCTAGAAACAAATAGGGTGTCTCATTGAATTACAAGAGTAGAGACATGTATGGACTCTTTGTTCTTATATTGAAGGTCCATGCATATGACTTTGCTGAGCATATAAGTCCTTAATGAGCCATATGTGCTGTGTTCAGCTTGCCTAAAAATCCTTTGTTTTTCTTTTGTGCTAATGTACGGTCCGACAGGACACCCATGTAATGTAGCAAGTGAACTTTATTACAGTGTTGACATGGGACAGAGCCCAAATCGCCGTACCCCTAATACAGCACGTTCACAGGATTATAAAGCAAGTAGGCCTGGCTTATTATATGTTAACGCTATTGGCTGGAGTTATCTCCTTCACCAAACAAAGAACCAGGAAGTATATTTTTTACTTTCACTTACAAGACAGTGTGGGGGAATTTCAGTTGCAGCCTTCTTGTTATCCAATTACACAGTGTATATCAGCTACAGCTCAGCAGCAGTATGTAATATTGTTAGAAGAAGACATCTTTAGTCAACTACATTTTACACAAAGGGAAGAGAAGTGAATAAGGCTCAAGTAGGCTACATTTCATTAAAGGAGATGTCTCGAGGCAGCAGTGAAATATTTTTTTTGCCCAGTCCCCCTTCTTCAGCATACATTACTAAGTACCAATGTAAATGGCTTTTAAAGCCGGTTCCTACTTACAGTTCTGGCGTTTCATGAACTTATAAAAAGTTTCCCAAAGATGGCCGCCGCTTCTTCTCCCTGTGCTTGCTTCAGCCCGACGTGCTCGCTCCCGAGACGCCGGTCACGCTTCGTATTAGCAGGGAGCTGTCCAGTGCTGATCCTTTCCCCCTGCACAAGTAACCCAGGCTTCAGTATAGCAGGGAGCTGTCCAGTGCTGAATTCTCAGCAGAAGGTACTGTAATGCCTCCCTGCAATTCACTTGCCACTGTTTTAGATGAAATAGTTTTTTCACCTAAATATATATGTGTGTGTATATATGCGTGTACACATTTTATATATATATATCTATATATATATAGATATATATATATAGTATACGTGTGTATGAGTATACGCATACGCGTATTCGTGAGTGTATATATACACACACACATTATATATATATACCCACACGTGTTTGTATATATGTGTGTGTATATATGTGTGTGTGTGTGTATATATGTGTGTGTATGTATATATATATATATATATGTGTGTGTATGTGTGTGTATGCATGTGTGTGTGTATGCATGTATGTGTGTGTGTATGCATGTATGTGTGTGTGTGTATGCATGTGTGTGTGTGTGTGTGTATATGTATGTGTGTGTATATGTATGTGTATATGTATGCATGTATGTGTGTATGTATGCATGTATGTGTGTGTATGCATGTATGTGTGTGTGTATGCATGTGTGTGTGTGTATATGCATGTGTGTGTGTGTGTGTATGCATGTATGTGTGTGTGTATGCATGTGTGTGTGTGTGTGTATGCATGTGTGTGTGTGTGTATGCATGTGTGTGTGTGTATGCATGTGTGTGTGTGTGTGTATGCATGTGTGTGTGTGTATGCATGTGTGTGTGTGTGCATGCATGTGTGTGTATGCATGTGTGTGTGTGTATGCATGTGTGTGTGTGTGTGTGTGTATGCATGTGTGTGTGTGTATGCATGTGTGTGTATGCATGTGTGTATATGCATGTGTGTGTGTGTGTGTATGCATGTGTGTGTGTGTGTGTATGCATGTGTGTGTATGCATGTGTGTATGCATGTGTGTGTGTGTGTGCAGGCCCCGGCGGCAGGCTCCGGGGGCACTGCGGCAGGCTCCGGGGGCATGGCGGCGGCAGGCTCGGGGGGCAGCGCGGCGGCAGGCTCGGGGGGCAGCGCGGCGGGGGCACTGCGGCAGGCTCGGGGGGCAGCGCGGCGGCAGGCTCGGGGGGCAGCGCGGCGGCAGGCTCCGGGGGCATGGCGGCGGGCTCGGGGGGCAGCGCGGCGGCAGGCTCGTGGGGCAGCGCGGCGGCAGGCTCGGGCGCAGGGCGGTAGGCTACGGGGCAGGGCGGTAGGCTAACACATCACCCCCGACCCCTCACTTACATGGGCGGCTTCTAGGCAGGGCTTCTCGGCTGGGCGGCTGTGCTTCTCGGCTCCGCGCGGCTGTGCTTCTCGGCGCTGGGCGGCTGGGCTTCTCGGCTCCGCTCGGCTGGGCTGGGCTTCTCGGCTGGGCGGCTCTGCACCTTCCTCTAACAGAGGATGGTAGCAGAATGGCCGCTCCAGCGCGCTCCCGAGAGGTTACAGCTCTTCTGCGCATGCGCAGAAGAGCTGTAGCGGCTAACACACTGAAGCGGCTCGTGCTGAGCAGAAGACCGGACTGCGCAAGCGCGTCTAAAAAAGCAAGCCGCCAGCGATTTTAGACGGAACCATGGAGACGAGGACGCTAGCAACGGAGCAGGTAAGTGGAATAACTTCTGTATGGCTCATATTTAATGCACGATGTACATTACAAAGTGCATTAATATGGCCATACGGAAGTGTATAACCCCACTTGGTTTCGCGAGACCACCCCTTTAACATAAACATGTGAATTAAACATACCTATCTATAATATGCATCAGCCTTTGGGCCGATAACCGAGAAATAATAGCTTCTACGGTAAGTCCTCATACCACAGTGTGATAACCATTTTAGTAGATGTGCTACACTGGTCTCCAGTAGTTTCTACTGTACCAAATGCATCTATTTCTCATTGTATGTTAGCTTTGAACCCCTTACCACCAGAGAGAATGAGAAGTCTACAAAAGAAATAAGCAAATGAGGAGGTGCGGTAGGAGTATATGGACAAAAAGATTGCATTTTCATCTGTGTCCTGAAATGAGGGTTGGGAAGACATTGTGTAATGTGAGCTAGCAGAGTGACCAGAGCCGGGCTTCAGCTCCACAATCTCTGTACTTTGGCAGAGAGTGAAAACAACTTCCTGTGAGTAAAGTAGGAAGATACTAATCTTCCTACTTTACTCTTCCAAGAAGATGAGCAAGGCATTGCCTTGCTCATCTGAGAAGAGCTGGTGACAGATGAAGAGGAGTAGTGCTCAGCTGAAGATGAACACACCATTAGTGTAAAAGAAGATATACATGATTATTGGGTCTCTGCAACTCTGTTACTATAACATAGCACCTAGAAAGACACCATTATTACCTTCATAAAATTTTACTCATAAATAATAGAAGATCCCAGCATTTCCTTAAACCATATGTGCATCCCCAATGTAATCAACTGTTAGTTGTATGTCTAAGAGAATGAACTTTTTGTATGTCATTCATTATCTTATTATGCTAAAGGTTTGGCGTATTATCACAGTTGAATGTCTTGAAATATGTCAAAGCAAGTCTAGCATTGCAAAAAAAAAACTTCCACTCCACTACGCAGCTTTTAGATTAAAAAGCGTCTTATATTAGAAATATTTTGGATTCACAATTTATTTTTCATTCCTAATCCCTTCACATTTAAATGAAAAATCACCTAATGAACTGTCAAGTTCATCATTTTCCTGTAGACTTTCATAAAGCCTGAATCCAGAGCTGTGGTTTAAAGTGGGGTCAGCTGTGCACTGAAGCCTTTGCTTTTCAAACAACATTTTCTATACTCAGGCTCTCCAATCAAATTTCACACACTCCCCAGCTCTTCTTTATTTTGAGTGCATTGTGGATTTCTTGGCATTACTCAACAAAAACACATAAAAAAATTAACTATCATGATGATTTTATTAGCAATAGTATTATATTATATATATTAGTATTATCATATGTATATTATATATGTATATTACACTAATGCAGGAGAGAGGTCCATCATCAGAGCTCTCTTCTGTATGTTACAGTATGCAGAGGAGAGCTAGGACATTGCAGTTCTCTTCTGTATATGTATATTACACTATGCAGAGGAGAGATCCGACATCGCAGCTCTCCTCTGCCTACTGTAACATACATATACAGAAGAGAACTCAGACATCACAACTCTCTTCTGCATAGTGTTAGAAACAGGTGTCAGAGCTATACAAGGAAATCTCAATGTCGGAAAGGGTTAATTATAATAATTATTACATAAACTCTAGCTACAATATTCAGGGAGCAGCACTTTTGTTTCAGGTTCCAGGAGCAAAATGAAATGAAAGGTCTTACTTTCCAATAATGTGTCTTTGTAGATTAGTGCAAGAACCTACAAATAAGTGCAGGAAGAAAGAATATAGCCTTCTCTTGATCCTATAGGTGTGATACATGACCCCTTTTTCTTTTTTTTTTCTTCTGAAGAGGGTAGATGAGCAGTTGCACCTTACCATTGGTCCCTACTCTGTCCATTTGTTGACTCTGTGACCCGAATGATTACTGGCAAATGGATTGCAGAGATTTTGGGTGACATTGTGTCTTCCTTGGTTAGGGCTCATGCACATGGTCTTATTACAATTTCTTTTTGTGCAGAGCCATAAAGAGCTCACATAAGACAACACAGGCTTTCTACTATACCTCCTGTATGCCTCTGATTTCACATGTAGGCATTACAAAGTTTTATTTTTGGTGCTTTTGTTCGATTCTATACAAATCTAAAGAATTGTGGTATTCTCCATAGGGTGCCTTATGCATAAAGGAATTATATACTACAAACCTTATTGTTTCTAGAGGAGAGTATTTCCATGTATATGGCAACCTACGGGGCCTTTATAGCACTACTTTAATAGTAAATTGGACTGTTTTAGCCATCTGAATGGCCTAATTCCTGTGAAATAGTATCGACAAGAAAGAAATAAGTATCACACCGCTGTTGTTTTCAGTTGCTATATTATTTACAATGAATACATTTGGTTTTTTTTCTACATAGAGCCTTGAAAGAGCTAATTGTAGAACTGGAATGCCAAGCATGCAGAGTCAATTTATTAAAGTGGCTTCACGTGGAATTGGAAAGAAACTGATTCAACTGTATGATGTACATGCATACCTACTCAATATTTGTGCAGGATGCAGTTAAGTTTCAGGTTGTCAGTGCAATTGACTGACATCTTGTCTTAATGTTGTTTATTGGGTCCCTGAGGAAAAATATGGCTGCCCATACAGCAAATCTGGCAAGTCAAGAATGATTAGTGTATCGCAGTATAACTAGTCAAAAACTCAAAAGTACTCAGGAAGGTAGGTACTGGTAGATTATGTCTCCACCGGAAGTGTAGACATACTGCCCTAGTAGCTATGGGTTGGGCTGGCTGTATTGGAGGTCACGCTGAGTTGGCGCTCTCACACCTCTGCACAGCCATGCCAACCTCCAAGCTGTTTTTACTCCAGCAGCGGAAAACAAGATCCATTAATGTAACAGCGGAGCCGAAGAAGGGAGATGTGCGGCCGGCAAAGATAGAGTGAGCTGGAGCAGGATCGCACATGGGAGGCCGACGGCAGGGACAGTGACAGCCGGGCAGCGGAGCTGTGAAGGGAGATTTGCAGCCGGCGGAGACATTTGTTAGCAGGGCCAGGACTGCAGATGGGAGCCTGATGGTGGAGACAGTGGCAGCCAGGCAGCAGAGCCATGAAGGGAGATGTGCAGCTGCCAGAGACAGTGTAAGCCGGGCCAGGATTGCAGATGGAAGCCCAACACCGGAGACAATGACAGCCAGCCCAGGACCAAAGATGGGATGCCGATGAGCAGAAGCAGAGTGTAGGTGGGAGCTCAGATGGTAGACAGTCACAGTGCTTTCGACACTGGAGATGGTATGGTCATGGGGACAGTAACAGTGGAGCCGGGAGGCTGGGGGAAATGGGGACAACGCAGGGGGAGCGAAAATGAGAAGCTGGCAGGGATAGTGACAGCAGGGTCAGGAGTTACATGTTTGTCTACAGTTCCAGAGCAGACATGGGAGCCCAGCCTGGAATATCCAAGCATCCAGCATCCAATCAGCACCTGTGGGTGTCACTTGCATGTCAACCCAGCTAACCCATGTCTCCACCCATGGAGACAGAATGCACCAGTACCAGAGAGGTATACAATGTGAATGAATCCCGCATAGCAGTAATGCTGGGGGAGCTCAGGATCCCAGTGTGGTTTGCCTGCTGGATGAAAATATGGCATCACTAATAGGTTGTATGCCTGGATGGTGCACTACACGTGCCATGTGGCCTGACACCCTGTATCTATTGTTTTGTGTAGGAATAAGCAGTAAATAGTCACTCCCACCAATGTAAGGAAAGTGTGTAAGTGGCAGCTCATCAGTATCCTCCACATGTTATTTGCTCCTCTGCAGCATCCCAGCGGCCACCTAGACACGAGGCCCACACTGAGGAGCTGGCAGGGGTAGAGGTGTCATTTGTCATGGTGGCTCTACCAGACTTTTCCCTGGAGGAACACATGGAACCTCGACTAAGGCACCGCTAGGCCTCTTCCAGGCAATGCTGGCACAATGGTTACCCATATAAGTGTGGTAGATTTTAGATTTGTCACGCGTGAAGCCACCATTCCTTCCCACTGTAGCTTGTACTCAGCTATAAAATGAAGAGTCCACACATAGTTAAAACTTGATAACTCAGTCACTGGGAAGGGCAATGACCAGTAAACTTGACTTGAAGCATTGCAGAGTACAGCTTTACGCACCAGTGCAGGAAAGACAAAGAATGTGAGTTCAGGGAGGAAACACAAGATGATGCTGGTCCTACAGGCCAAGTTATCTATAAAGTTCCGCTCCTGGAAAAGGAACACTCCGGAGGAGGATGGGGGTAGGAACACACCCCAGACACTCACTCAGTACTTGAAGACAGCTCTGTACGGCGGACTCTTCACTTCACTCGTTCTTCAGAGGCAGTTCCTGGCATAGAGGACTTGAGGATACCTCTCCTCTTCTTCCATCACTTCACCACATGAGCAGATAGCTATATAATCAGATAACTGCCGAAGCAGTGGCTAAACATGGATTTATAGACAAGAATCTCACAACAGCACTGCAGCTCTGAATGAAAGACCTATGACAGCTATTTAGGGTGGTGATTAGAAAAGGTGCATCAGCTGAGCAAGAGACCCAGAAGCAAATAACTCTAGGAGTGCTGGCAGAGAATAAATATAAGCTCAGTGAACAGGGAGAGCAGGACGACACCCACATCTGCCAGACACAGAAGCAGAGGATTCTGTCTGAACAGTGCACCTAACAGTATCTCCCCCTCACAACCCCTTCCTCTCCTGCTGGTTCTGCAAAGAAATTCCTGAATACAACGTGGGGCGTTGATGTTCTCAGATGGCTCCTGTGACCTCTCCTCCAGACCATAACTTTTCCAATCCACTAGGAAAAAGATTTTGTTCCTAACCTTCACAACGGCAAGAATATTTTTCACCTCAACGATGTTCTCCAAACTGACCCGAGTGGCCTTTGGTGTGGTATTTTTGGAAAACCTATTGAGCACAAATGGTTTGAGGAGAGAGACATAGGAGTTGGGGATACACAGGGAGGGGAGGGGGGGGGGAGATTCAGCCTGTAACAAATAGAATTACTTTTCTTCAAAACCTCAAATGGACCAAAAAATCATCGGGTGAGCTTATAAGATCGAACTCTCAGCCTGATATGTTTGGAGAAAATCCAAAGTTTATCCCCTGGGCCAAACTGCGGAGAGGACTGATGTCTGCAATCAGCAAACCTCTTCATGGAAGCAACTAACCTCTCCAGATTCAGTTTGATCTCCTGCCAAATCTTAGCAAAATTCTCTGCTGAAGAAGCTGCTGCTGGAACCTCAGACATGGTAGAGACTGGCAGAGGAACTCTGGGTTGATGCCCATATAATATGAAGAAGGGAGAAGTCTTTGTGCAGTCGCTGACGTGCTGGTTATGAGAAAACTCCACCCAGGACAGAATACTGACCCAATCATCCTGGTGGGCATTGGTAAAATGACGGAGATATCAAGTCAGGATTTGGTTGGTGCGCTCCATCAGCCCATTGGACTGTGGATGATAGGCCAAAGAGAAGTCTAATAATATATCCATCAATTTACAAAGAGATCTCCAAAATTTACATGTAAATTGCACCCCTCTATGCAACACAATATGCTTAGGAAAGCCGTGGAGGCAGAAAATGTGATCAATAAATTTCTTGGCAGGTTGACTGGTGGATGGCAAACTGCACAGAGGCACAAAATGGGCCATTTTAGAAAATCGGTCCACTACTATCCATATAACAGTACAGCCTCTGGACAGAGGTAAATCTGTAATAAAATCCATGACAATATGTCGCCATGGAGCCTCAGGTACAGGTAATGGACACAACAGACCTGTTGGTCTGAGTTTCTGCAGTTTATATTGGGCACTGGAAGGCACAACATCGTGGATATCCATCATGGACGGCCCCCAGTACCGAAGGTAAATTAACTCACTAATCTTGCATTGACCAGAATGACCAGCTAATTTGTGACATTGACCACAGAACAGGACACCTTTTCTCTTGGCCTCAGGCACAAACGTCGTACCCGGTGGGATATCCATAACCCGAACAGGAGCTACGGTTACCAATTTGGCAGGTTTGAAGTTAAATTGCGGAACCTCCTCAGTGTCATTACAGTCATATGCTCTGGATAGCGCATCAGCTTTAATATTCTGGTCGGCAGGCTGAAAAGACAATGTAAAATTGAATCATGCGAAAAACAAGGGCCACCGAGCTTGACGTTGAGTTAGGCTGGTAGCTCGCGGTCCCCTATAGAGTAATTCCGCTCTGCCGTGGAAAATGACTTAGAGAAAAAATGCATGTTGCACTCTCGCCAGTTGTCCCTTTTTGTAGTAGGACAGCCCCTGCAACCAAGGAAGAAGCATGGACCTCCAGAAAGAGCTGCTTCGTACCCTCTGGTCGGTGTAGGATGGATGCAGACGAGAAGGCTACCTTTAGAGCTTGAAACATGGATTCTGCCTCCGGAGACCATTGCTTGGCATCAGCTCCCTTTCATGTGAGAGCAGAGATGGAAGAAGTCAGGGAGAAGTGTGAAATAAACTGTTGATAAGTTCACAAAGCCAAGGAATCATTGGATTACCCGAAGGCCGGAGGGACGAGGCCAATTCAACACTGCAGAGACCTTTTCAGAGTCCGTCTCTGAACCTTGCTTGGAGACCATATATCCCAAAAAGAGAAATGACTCACGTTCAAAGAGACATTTCTCCAATTTAGCAAACAGATGATTCTTCCATCAACAAGTTTTCATAGTGTCTGTCTTGAGTATTGTCTTCCACTCATCTCCCTCGCGGATGCAGATCAACTTATAAGCACCATTCAGGTCGAGCTTGGTGAAAATCTGAGCACCACGCAGGTGATAGCTCAGGAATCAAGGGTAAAGGATATTTATTCAGAGCATGATAGTCGATACAGGGCTGTAGCCACTTTTCCTTTTTAACAAAGAAAAAAATGGCACCGGCAGGAGATGAGGACTCACGAAGGAACCCTTTGACCAGATTTTCCTTAACATATTCGGCTGCGGCCTGGGTCTCTGGCAGAGAAAGAGGGTATACTCTACCCCAAGGGGACACGGAACCAGGCACGAGCTCAATAGGACAATCGTAGGGGTGATGTGGTGGCAGACGTTCAACCTTTTTTTCTTATCCAAGACATCTGCAAGACCATGATAAGGTTTTGGTAGGCCCAGGAGGTTAGATGGTGAAGTGACCAGGTGAACAGGTTGCACAGGATGCAAGCATTTGGTATAGCAGGTGATACCTCAGCTTAATACCTCGCCTGTATTCCAGTCCAAGGTAGGGTTATGTAGTCAAAGCCATGGAAAACCTAGAAGTAGAGAATGGAGAGTGCCAATCCTCAACTCCAGCGGCTCCGTGAGAAACTGGATTATCTCAGAGAGGCTACTACCTTTAACAGTGGTTACCATGAGTGGTCTCTCGAGACTCCGGACAGGAATATGGTAGCGGTCCACCAAAGCTTGTGCGAGGAAGTTGCCAGCAGAGCCGGAATCCAGGAAGGCTGCCACTGAAACCTGGACACCAGAAAGGACCATGGTTACAGGAAAGTTCAGCCTGGGATGGGAGCAATCCTCACCTTGGGTAGCCTCTTCAACTGACCCTAGGTGCAGGAGTTTCCCGGTTTGAGGGGAGAAGCACGAACTAGGTGACCTGGAGATCAGCAATACATGCAAAGATTCTTAGTACCTCTATGTGCGCGCTCCTCCTCGGATAGTCTAAGCTGATCCTACTGCATTGGCTCAGGATCGCTAGCCTGAGTAGCGGTCGGCGGGAAGACATGTGGTCTCTGGAAACGAGGAGTCAGACGGATTGATCTAATCTCTTGCATAACCTCCCTAGATCTTTCTTGGAACCGTAGGTCAATCCTCGTAGCCAGAGACATCAGAGCATCCAGAAAGGTAGGGACCTACTCATTTTTGATGCGCCCTGCTAGTCCCTCCCAAAATGTTGCTACCAGAGCTTCATTGTTCCACCCCAGCTCCTAGGCCGAAGTTCAAAACGCATTTCAGAAGTCTAGAAGATGCTTTGTTTTTTAAGCTTAGAAATGACACTAAGTATAAAGTACTCCATCTTATATATGTGGATACATACAATAATGAATGAAACAGTTCTCTCCTACAGCCCAGCAGACTATGATGTAATTGGACCTGCCAGTGTTTCAAAAACCAGAAGCACCACTGGCTGGTTGATGCCCTATTAGACCGGTAGTGCTGTGCATTGCACAATCTCCAGCAAGAGACGTACAGCATTATCCCCTACAGCCACTTTCAATACCAACTGCATGCTTCCAATTCAGGTGGTGCTCAGCGTACATGCATATAGCACAAGAAATACCAATATCAATCCACAAGAGATGAAAATGCAGCACTCCCCACAAAGGATTAATTTCTTTAAAATGCTTTTTTATTCAAAATACAGCATGTTAGAACACAGGAGAAAGGCATTGTGTATGCAACAGCTGTTTCAAACTTACACGTGACAAATACACTGTTTCTTATATACTAACGTCAAGCCAATACCATGACAACCAGACAACAATAATACAAAAAAGTAATTTCTATTGTTTGGACCAAAAGTCCCCAAGGCATTCATTTTTATAATCCATTTTGCTTCTTAATAATAATCTATGCCTGTGACCACAATTTTTTTGGATAATTCACTTGCTCTATTCCCGCAAAACGCAGATCTTCAAGAGCCAATTCCAATGCTTACCTAATTAAAGTGTTCACTAATTATTTTGTACAAGCAACAAATGGATTTACTGATGTAATAAAATTTGTAGGGACAAACAATAATGTAGACTGCATAATCTGTACAACTCATACATTAATGCACTGAATATTTATTATTTTTATCTGAGCATTAGAGTCGCATAAAGTACAATTTACACATTAAAAATTTCCAATAGGTATTAATTCGGATTACCAACTAGACTCCCTGTCCGGTAACCTGCTTCTTATAAGTCTGTCTTTAAGAATAACGCATTTTCTGAATAAAAACACATGGTATGTGGTTTGAAAAAATTGGGTCCGCTTTTACATGTAAATTATGCATAATACTGAATTTAATTAAATGGTGCAAAACAACTAAATTTAAAGACTAAACAAGAATGTTTATCAACATTTATGTGTTTTTTATTTTTCAGTTTTCCATTAGGCTTTTTATGCAGTAAATTGGTCCAATTCTGAGTATTAGCCCTTTGCAAGACATCATCCACGATTTTTGGGTGGTAACTAGAGATGAGCGAGCATACTCGTCCGAGCTTGATGCTCGTTCGAGTATTAGGGTGCTCGAGATGCTCGTTACTCGAGACAAGCACCACACGGTACTCGTCTCGATTAAACGAGCACTGACCATTGAATTCAATGGAGCCGGCAATACAGCCGGCTCCATTGAAAGCAATGGGCTGCCGGCGAGCGCGGGATGAATTTTCGGGAAGGGCTTAAAAATATAAGCCCTTACCTGAAAATCATCCTAAAATGTGTAAAAAAAAAATAAATAAATAAATTATACTCACCTTTCCGCTGCAGCCGGAGTTCAGCCGCGTCTGGCCGGCAGTTCTCCTGAACTGCTGTGAATAGTATTCAGCAGCCGGGGATTTAAAATCCCCGCCTGCTGAATGAGCTGCCTCTTATTGGTCACAGCCTCACCAATGAGAGGCAGCTCTCACTCACACCCATTCATGAATTCATTCATTATATTTTTAAGCCCTTCCCGAAAATTCATCCCGCGCTCGCCGGCAGCCCATTGCTTTCAATGGAGTCGGCTGTATTGCCGGCTCCATTGAATTCAATGGGCTAACATCGTTCTTCTCTGCCACAGTTACAGCTGTGGCAGAGGAGAACGATCTTTATGCTCACTGGGGGGGGGGGGGCGCTCTTGCCGCTATTGTGGCTTAATAGTGGGACCTGGGAACTTGAGATGCAGCCCAACATGTAGCCCCTCGCCTGCCCTATCTGTTTCTGTGTCGTTCCCATCACTTTCTTGAATTTCCCAGATTTTCACAAATGAAAACCTTAGCGAGCATCGGCGATATACAAAAATGCTCGAGTCGCCCATTGACTTCAATGGGGTTCGTTACTCGAAACGAACCCTCGAGCATCACTGAAAGTTCAACTCAAGTAACGAGCACTCGAGCATTTTGGTGCTCGCTCATCTCTAGTGGTAACCTCTAAACAGAAGTTGAGTTTTTAAATTGTTTGCTTTTTACAAGAAAAAATTCTGATCACTGTTTATGCTTTTGAAACACAAAAATATTGTCTATAAGGACTAACTAATTTTTTACATGATCTGGATGATAACCAGTAAAATTAGAGATGAGTGAGCATACTCGTTAAGGGCAGATACTCTAGCGAGTATCATCCTTTTCGAGTACCTGCCTGCTCGTCAGAGAAGATTCGGATGCCGGCGGGGGTGAGCGGTGGGTTGCGGGAGTGAGCAGGTGGGAGCGGGCAGGGGGGAATGGGGGGTGGGAAGGGGGAAAAGAGATATCTAACCCCACGCCGCCCACCGAATCTTTTATGACGAGCAGGCAGGCACTCAAAATGGACGATACTCGCTAGAGTATCTGCCCTTAACGAGTATGCTCGCTCATCTCTAATTAAAATGTATTAAAAAAGGTATTTAAAAATTGTCTTTAAATCCTTCTATGTGTAATTCTTCAACTTTTACCATTGCTGTATCCCCTATTTGTGATGTAAATCTTATACTCGTTTTGTTGACATCCTTTTAAATATGAGACAAAGCCAACAAAATCTGTTTCAGTACCAGACTATATCAGGAAAATATCATCCACAAGACAAAAAAGAATTTTATATGTCTAATAAAAGAATTATCCAAGCAGAAAATTTAATTTAGTTCAAAATATGCTAGGAATAGATTTTCATAAGTACATGCTACTGGAGTCCTCATCGCTTTTCCTGTGTATCGCAGAAACAACTCGTCTCCAATTTTAAATACATATTTGAAAATGCAAACTCCAAAGAGTCACAAACAAAATCTGCATCTTCTGTACTTTTTCTGCTTTTCACACAAAGTACCTAACAGTAATTCCATGCAGAGTGTGTATAAACTCTCCATATCGATGGACGCTAATTTATAATCAGATTGCCAATCCAGATCTTTAGACTAAGGTTCTATATTTGAATTCATGCCTGATAGGGTGCCCAAGAGGGGGTTGCAAATCCTTGTGTATCTTTTGGAGGAAAATACCTACAAGGTTTGCAAGGTGTAATGGATATAATTTCTCAGCTGTTTTAAATGGATAACAAAACCTTCTCTACATGATTTCTCAACACGTTTCTGGATCTGCCCAGTAGGGTCAAGGTGTAACTTTCCTGTTTTGCTTCAGATAAATAATATTCTTTCAACATCAATACAATATATCTCTCCTTTAACAGTCTTGTTTATTATATTTTTCTGCAAATGGAGCCGATTCAAGTCTTCTACTTCAGAAGCAGAGAAATTTATCAAACTAGCAGGATGAATTAATACCTTCACATCTTGCACAGCTTGTGTATAAAATAATATCAAAGTACTACAAGGCTGCAAATGAGATGAAAAATTAGATCTTACACCACCAGTGAAATATTAAAATAAGTCTGGACCCTGACTAGGGTTAAGCAATTATTAAAATAATCAGGCGGGGTGACCGATTTTAGGAAATAATTGTGAATCGAGACTCCCTATTCCGACTTCTATTTAAATCAATAGGAGTAAAAATTAGGTTCTCTAATTTGGCCTACAAACTGTCCCTGAAACCGTGAACAGGGGAAGAGGTGGTGATGGCTGCCCAGTGGTTAGCACTGCTGCCCTATAGTATTGAGGTCCCATGTTTAAATCCCCATCATGGTCAGATTCATATCTAGAACTCAGTACTACAATGAAGCTACACTAAGTCAACACACCTGTCCTTTCTCCTCCATGCATAATGCCAATATTTTGGTGACTTTTGCAAAACAATCGGATTGGGATGATCCAATCCGATTTAGCAAAAATCAGCCCAATTTTAGCAGCCACCCAATTACAAAGAGTAATCCTAATCCTGACCACTACTGTCAGAAGGGACATTGCTTAATAAGAACAATATTTTTTTTCTCATTAAGGATGCAGTCACACAAGCAATTTTTAATCCCATGTTGTCAGCGAAAAGCTAAGGGTTTTCTTCCAATATGTTACCGATTGCCAAATTAGAGTATCAAGCCGGCTTGGAGAAAAATCAATGCGACACAGCAACAGGCTGTATGCTAGAAATTTCTGATTTATTGCAGAACCTTCAGTCTTATATACCATTTCAAAGAAATGAAGGCGTTTTAGCAAAACAGTGTATGTGTGTTCTTGACAATCTGGAATTTCCCACAGATTTTACAATAACAATAGGTGAAACTGTCTGTCCTTGAGTCTTACGGGAACCAGCGTCTAGCACTAGATACCATAAGATACCAGATGTACATTGCTCATAATCACAGGATTAATATTTTTAGCGTTTATGCTGAATCATCATGTGATTGTTAGTTAAAATCATGTTAGTGTTGTCCATTAACTGTGTATATGAAGGGACA
The DNA here is from genome assembly GCF_035609145.1 of Eleutherodactylus coqui. Classification (NCBI taxonomy): domain Eukaryota; kingdom Metazoa; phylum Chordata; class Amphibia; order Anura; family Eleutherodactylidae; genus Eleutherodactylus; species Eleutherodactylus coqui. Next base: position 65,407,725 of record NC_089842.1, read on the forward strand.
AGATGGAGGTACTTTGGTTCTTATAATCCCTCACAGTCCCCCATTTGAAATTGTCCATTTAGAAAGAGTCCAATGTCCATGGTAGCTGATGGTAATTCTGGGAATTCCATTCCTGTAGGATTTCCTTGTTTCTTTAATCAGGTTCCCACCATAACTCTTTCCTCAATGGATGATTTAAAGCATTCTTAGGGGAATCATCTCTATGGTGCGGCTTTGTTTCCTTATAGCACAGTACAGCCAAAAATTCATCATGCTCAAGAAAACAAACAAAAAGAAAATGACCAGCATAGGGTGTACCACAAAACTCATCATTTTAACTGCACTTAGTGACCATCCAGTGAAAATATCATACCAATGATGTCCTGTGTCTGCCTGTATTTTAGTGCCTATTTCTGCTAACTTGTCTCCCACCCAGATGGTCTGCTTCTGAATCTCCATAAGTGATGTGTTGGCCTTTTCTAGGTGTTTACTCAGGTGTTCAGTGTCCTTCATTAGAACAATCACTCCTCCCAAAGATACAGTTAAGTTGGACATCGGAAGGAATGATGGGAACCAATGAAGCCTAACCCATTGCTCTGCATTAGGCAAAAAGGTGTAAGTGTGATTACCCCAAAACAATACAGAAACATTCTGCAGACATCCAGTGAAAGGATTAGGCAGGTTGTACAAATTGGTGGTTGCTGCATTATTGTTAACCATACATAGGCGCGAATTAAAATTGCATCTACATAGAACCAATGCTTTCCAATGGAAGCAGTCATATGTGCGATTTTTACATGCATGAAAAATTCACACCTGCAAAAGATAGAACATATGAGTGGCAATGGACCCAATCATGTGATTTTTCTACACGCGAAGTGCAATTTTTTTTACAGGCGCCTATACATGCGCTTAAAAATCATTCATGTGACTGCACTCTAAGAAGTTGTACCGGCACAACAAGTTATCCCCAACCCATAGCTAATCATTTTTATTCTGTTACTGCCTTTTAAGCATGCAATCAGGGAAATAATCCTAGTGGACTTGGCATTGATTGGACTTCACCTTTTCTATTTTGTTCATGACCAATAATAGTTTCAAAGTATTTATACAAATTCAATTTACGAATCGCCTTGAATAAAGCAATTGAAAGCCTGCAAAATCGAAATCTTCCAGCAAGCAGAAATTTAACCCCTTCGTTAACAAACTCATTATCAATTTTCTCCACAAAACTTATTTTCTCTTCACTCTTCTTGTATATGATCATCTTTCACCTTCCTCTCTGGATCCATCTTCTAAAGGAACTCATTCTGAAAGGGTTTCACCTTTTTCTTTATTTTGCTGTCTTTGTGCAGGATTATTTTTTTCTTCAGAGATGCTTGAATATGAATCAGTTGTGCAATAATTTTATTTTTTTTCACCTTAAACCTTCTCTGGAATTTGCTTTTCCATTGAAAAAAATATCCACTATCAAAATCTTGTTTGTCTTTTAAATTCTTATCCCTTTTTCTTTTTTTAATTTCTGATTGAATAGCTATCTTTTTTTTCTAAATTTTTAAAAAAGTCAAACTGATTCTCAGCCAGACCGCTGCATAATTCGGCCTTTGATTTGTCCAAGTCTGCGGTCACTGCAGCATATTCGTATTCATTGAATTTCAGAATGAAATCGCATTAAATTCAAAGAATGTTCCAAATGCGCTTTTTTCCACTCTTCCATAAAAGCTGCATCATTTTGAAATTGAGAAGCCTCTTTGTATGATCTCAAGCCTCTCGGGACTCTATTGCAGCTATAATAGGATTTTAGCGAAATAATAGTCCAAATTAAGCATACTTTTTTGTAGCTCCTCTTGCCAAATTCTCCTCTCTCCTCAAATTCAACATTACTCCACAATCTCTGGGGAACAGGCAGATCACGAAAGTATGGCAATGTTGTGGAGGCATTCCTGTGGCACCCTTGCTGTTTGCAGCTGAACATTATCCTAATGGGCGCCATGAGACCAAATCCATCTGCCAAGCACCTGGAAATACTTCTGACAGACACAGGGGCCTGTAACGATGGTGGCAACTGTCTTTGGATGGCAGAGAATAAAACAGTTGTAGCTGCTCATTCTTGTTAGATGACCAGATGGTAGTCTGTTAAGGAACTCCTGAGCATGGTCATCTTGTGTGCATGATGTCACATATCCATTGGTCCCAATACCTCCTAATAGTCTGGTCAAAACATCCCAGATTGCAAGTAGTTCATCAATACGACCATCCAGCTTCCCGCATTCCAATAATGCGCCCCCTCTCAAACTCTGTTAACTGGGCTAAATTCTTGCTTTTAATTAGTACTTTATCAGTGCATTAGGCGGCCTTTACATGGGCGAGTGCCATATTGGGGCAAGAAACCCGACATCGCTCTTGTCAACGTGCATTTTAACAACGGATGTGAGGCATTTTTCATGCAAAAATAACATTTGTGAAATTGCAATCCTCTGCCACTTGTTTCATGCACGTCGGAGGATCAGCAAGTGTTTCCATTCACTTGAATAGAAAACATCACATTGCACTCGCATGCACATCACACGGACATTGCATGTTTGACTAGCTCGTTGAAAACAATGGGTGATGCATTCCAGTCGACGTGAAAAAATAGGACATACAGTGACAAGTGCATGGCTCCATTCAAAAGAATGTAGTTCATATTTGTGCAAGTGCTGTGGGTCTCGCAATGCACAAAACTCGCAGTTGTGTGAATGTAGCCTAACTAGGCACATTTGTTATTGAGTGGACAAAAAAAACTGGGTTGAAAACATCTGTGACAGCTTTAACATTAGTCATTCTGGTTGCAACCCCACTTTCCTAGAAACAATTGTAATTTGCTAGGTATTTACTATTAAAGTGTGTGCTCAGCTTTAAACACCATATTGCATACAGAAGTTACTCTCTATACAAAAATGTTATTAATACCAAAACCAATATGTTTGCCAAAGGCACAAAAGCAGCAACCCTGAGTGGATCCCCTTAAAAACAAACTTATTAATCACATAAAATTTCACCTAAAAAAAAACATGTATGCTGTAGCAGCAAGAAATAATAATACAGACTCAAAGTTAAAACATAAAAACTACCTGCCTCACTAAATATATTAGGTGTATATATACTTTATTAGGAACGGTAGAGCTGGCACTCACTCCACCGACTCCAATGTGATGGCTTATGCACACAGCCATAGAAACCAATATGTAACTAGTGCATATATGACACTAGTCACTGACTGGTATAGGTGGTACTAATATACTTTAAAAAAGCATCACTATCAGTAGTGAGGAAAAACTAAAACATAGCACTAGAGCTCCCCTGACATGTTTTGCCAGACAACTGGCATCCTCAGGGGTACATGGAGCTGTAGATGCACCGCCCGGTTGTGACTGACATACACAAGGCATTCATCACAGAGCAAAAAGAACAATTGCCACATGGTTGGTAACATACTGTTTTATCTATCCCAGATTACAAGCCTGAAAAGTAACCATGAACAAGCATGGCCTTTAAATTGCAACCACAGTGGATGGGGATGCTCGGATAGGTATTGATAACTTCAGATATATCAAAATAGTCTCAACTGTTGAGCAGAATCCGGGGTGCACAAACTAGTCCAGTAATCATACCCAACAGGACGTCTTTATTACGTCCACATATAACAACTTTTCGACTGCTATCACATTAAATACAAACAAATCTATCTAAACTACACCATGTTACAAAATTAAAAACCAACCACTCAAGATTATCAGCCCGGATAGGATGTACCTGTAGTGTTTGTAGGTAAGCACACTAATGAATTTCCTCACCATGAGCTTGCTGATCCATATGGTAATCAAAGTAGTCGAGAGAGTTCGGGCATTTCCACGCTGGCTATGTGCATGTATGCAATCTTTCACAACTCACGCAATGCTAACCTACTATGCACTGATGCATCCATATACCGCACAGCACGGCACCTTCAGTCAGCAGCTAGGGCGCATCAGGAAGATGTCCTTACGATACCTATCCCTGTTATACCTCAGGGTAATCCCACAATAATTCTGATGTAGGATAAACGAAAGTAACTCCAAACAACATGGAGTGGGGAACGATTTGTTTCCCCCAAATGGGCTAATTGGCTCCTGCCTTATTGAGTTTTTTTTGCCTTCCTCTGGATCAACGGGGTGGGGGGTGAAAATGGGCTGAACTAGATGGACATGGTCTCCCTTCAGCCTAACATACAATGTTACTATGTGAAAAGAAAATCATTATGTGCACACCTCTAGTTGAAAGAAAATAATCTACAGCTCTTAGACCCAAATCATGTTTGATATTGCTGTAAAGGCTTTCCACATCTATGGTAGCCAGAATGACTTATTCTTTGATATCAATGTGTTGGATCCTTCTGATCATCTCCAGTATTTCGTAGATAGCAGGGAAGAGCTGTCACAAGGAGGTGAAGGTATCAACATACACGTTGGCATGTGAAGTCAAGTTAGCATTGCCAAAAACAATTGGCTAACCAGAAATGGAAGGTCAACCTTTTGTGTAGTTCAGGTAAAGCATAAAATGTCGCAATTGTTTGTACCGGATTAAAGATGTATTTAAATTCTTCTAAAGATAACAACCTCATATACAAAAATGTTGAGTAATCTTGTAAATACATTGCAGAATGGCTCTACCAATTCTGCGTTAAAACCTGTACAGTATTATAGTCCGGAGCCGCATTTACATTTCTCTGAACTTCAGAGCTGAAACCTCCTAGTGTGCCTTGCTGGTTCAGTATCAGAAGAGAGCTCTGGTAATTCTTCGCCCTGGGCACTGTACAAATAGTAATTAAAGATGAACACTTTGTAATGATGACCATCAAAATTGCAGCTCTGGGTTATAACAAAAGCTATATCTCAAGTAGACAAGTTTTTTTAGGGGCAGGGTAGAATGATATTAAAACTTTCACAAATTTACAGTTAAAACCTATTTTATTGAGCTGTGCACTTGGCTAACTTTAGCATGCATAAGAGCATATGATATATGCACAAAGGAAACTGCCTACTCTTTTAGCAATTGGTGTCTGATGCAGCATTAGAAGATTTAAAAAGGGTTAAGTTACTGCTTTCTGTAATCTTTCGAGCTTGCTTCATTCCACTTCACTGCGTCCAAACCTTTGCTCTTTCTCTAGTGAGAACAAACTTGAATACTAATAACCAAGTTAAATATCTATATACGTGGCTAAAGAAATATACAGCTTTGCGAAAACCCACATAGGCCAGGGCACGTGCCCAGAGGAGTCTATTAAGAGGCAAAGGTGCTCAATATTGATAGCTCTTCTGCTGACTGTGTGAAAAAAAATTCTCAGAATGAACATAAAATTTGTACCATCTGCACTTTCTTTGATGGGTAAAATCTAAGCTACAAACAATACATTTGTTTCCTACGTCCTGTGTAGGTGTCAGAAAGCCTTGAGCCTTTTTTTTTTACTAAGTTTTAAAGTTGGTGAATCAGCAAAGTTAAAAATGTGTTGCTTCTATCAAGTCAGCAGGTTGCCTTTGTACTTGCTCGATCTTTTGGTAGAGCAGGATATTTTATTAAAGGCTCTTAACATAAAAGGTTAGCACCGAAGATATAGATAAAACAGGAAGAGCAGGTACAACCAAGGTACAAGTGATTTTTAGTGAGTACCTAGCCTTTGTAGAATATAAAGGTTAGACATAAGTCCATATGAAAGAACTTTACGGACTATGCTGTGATTATGTAGTCATTTTGCAGACTGAATAATAACAATTAACAACCAAACTGCGCTCCAGATAAAACATAATGAAATAAATGTGCATGAAATAGCTGGAAACTGGACTCACCTGGTGTGGAGAGTCTGCTAATAGACAGATCTCCACACCATAGGTCAGAGAGTTCCTTCAAAGAATGTTGTTAGCCACCGAATCCCCGACTGTGTCTACAGATGTTGGGAGAGCGTTGAAGGAAGACCCAGGGTATGGTGTAAGTCAGTAATAAAGATACAAACCAAAAAAAAATAAAGTATAAAAAATTTCCTGTGCTTCTAGTAACAAGGTGAAAGAATAAAATATTATAATCAAGGTATACTTACTTGGATGGGGAGACTTACTGAAATTAGCAAATCTCTTCCGTGTTCAGGTTGGTGTTTAGGAAAGAAGTCTGTGGCAGATGAGGAATCTTCAGAAAACCTTTATTCCATACGTGGAAACTGGTCCAAACATATACTGTAAGGGTGCTGGACTACAGCGTGTTTCGGGGGTATACCTGAGCCCCCCCTTTATCATGTAGGTATATCAGGGGATAATTAATGCTCCAAGGGACTCTTATGGAACTCAAATTTTTATTTATTAAAAGATGACATGAACATATAAACATAATTGAGGTTTTAATTTATGGAGCTCCTATCTGTAATATTTCTGCACCTTTGTTTGGAAAGGTGCCTTTATACAAAATAGCGATTGATCTCGTTGTGTAAAGGTAGAGACTGATCCAGGGTTTTGTTTGAGTTATATGTTGGGGGATCTTAACAGAGAACTGTAGGGTGCAAGGGCTGTTCTTGCATGGAGACCCTCTGCCTTCAGACTGATTATTAGATGTTTCTAACCCTCTGTAAGGGTGCCTTTCCACTAGCCTTTTTTTATCGCTGCGTTTGTTTTTCACGTGATTGTCAATGGGACTTTCTAATGTTAAAAACGCAACGCAGTGCACCAAAAACGCAACTGCGTTGTGTTTTTAACATTAGAAAGTCCCATTGACAATCGCATTAAAAAAAAAGCAGCGATAAAAAAAGGCTAGTGGAAAGGCACCCTTACTGTGATTCAGTGTGTTACTTATTTTGGTTTAATCTATCTGTTTGCTTGATTCTGCTATATATCCCCACCAGCCATGATCGTTGCCTGCACTGGGGTGTCTGTCAGTCCGGGCCATTACCTGTTTATTGACCTCACATTTATATGTCATTTCTCAGTACTTTTCTGTGGTTATCTATGTATATAAGGAACATTGCAACAAACTTTGCAGTATTTTCCCATCAGAGATATCAATTGGATCCATTATTCCAACCAGCTACAACCTACTGAGATTCCTATATTACCCCTTAACCCCAAAGGACATACAGTTACATCATGGGGGTATGGGAATTGTATGTAGCAGGAATCGGGAGCCAATCCCGCTCCATACAATGTGGGTGCCGGCTGTGTTTGACAGCCAATGTCCGTTTTGACAGCAGCATTTAAATGAATTGATTGATATTCTGAGGCCCCAAACAGCCCCTCCACAATGACATCATGAGGTGCAGTTTGGTTGCCATGCAACGCTGTGGCCTTTTGAAGGCCCCCAGTGGTGCCATGACTGATTTGCCTGTCAGAACTCTGTATAATGTAACATTATGGTATTGATATTACAATCATATAAAGTATAATGCAAATTCTGTATGGGGACTAAAAGAAATGTAAAAATTTAGTAAAAAACAGTTTTATTACAAAAAAAAAAAGTCATATTAAAAGTTAAGAAAACCGTTTTGTCATATTTATAATTTAAAAAAGACTAAGAACATATTTGGTATCGCTGTGTTCACAAAGGTTTGATACCAGAATTGCGCTTTTTTGGCCACCTAGTCTCCAAGCAAAAAGTTTATACAAAGTGATCAAAAAGTCGTATGTACTCCAAAATGGTACCAATAGAATCTCCTGGATATCCCCCCAAAAATGAGCCCTGGCATAACTGTCGACATAAAAATAAAAGTTATGACTGACAGAAAATGTTAGTGTTTTTTTTTCAAAGATATATATTTTTTAAAATAGTGCAGAAAAAACAAAGAACAATAAAAATTTTGTATCATCGTATTCGTCATTTGCCGCAGTATGTACGCTGTAAAAAGCTGCATTGATGGATAAATAAGAGTTATGAATTTTTGAAAGTGGGGATAATAAGCCAAAAATGGGTGAAAAAAAAGGATCAAAAAGATACCTTGAAGCCTCTAGATGCAGGTATATAAAACCTTTATCTGGGTACTATCACACCCACTAATGATCGAAATGCATAAGACCATTGGATGTTTTACGTATTCTTCAGCTACCAATGCTATTCTACTCATCTGCAGTAGGTGTTTATTTCTTCAGACCAAAGCTTTATCAGATTTATCTTGTTTCCAATCAAACATAATACAGTGTCATTGTGACAGCAGCTTATTACAGATCTTCATGTCTGGAGCCGGCTGTCTTCAAGAAAGCATTTTCCTATATAATTATGTTATGGTCAATACAGCAATTTTAGTAATGGGAGAGAAGAGCAGAATGGTCAACATGAAAACCAACATTGATTGGAAACTAATATCAATTGTACGCCTTACCCAGGTAGGGACATCTTTTCTTGTGTTACACGGCTTTTGTAGGTGTTTAACTACTGCAGTGCTAAATGTACTTTCTGGATTGCTACAACTAGGATTAAATTGAAAGCGGTTGCTACATCTGTACTATAACTATTCAGTATGTGACATTCAAAGAAAGGATTCATAGAATTGCATCGATTTGGAATGTTCCCTCAGCAGCTGCAGTGATGTAACTTAAAGACTACCTGTCACCTTTTTTTAAGCATATTTCAAATGTTCTGCTTTTTAAAGAAAAGTTTGTAACTTACTGTATCTAAACTGTTATCAGTAAACCAATGTATTATTGCAGAGACAGGTGGATTTCTCAGACTGAGTATACTGTACCGGAGCAGTAGGTATATCCCCTCCTTAAGGATATATAGATGTGTTTACCCTTACGGCTCCTTCACACTGGCGATCATGATATCACAGCGAGAAAATTGCGACAAAAAAAATGACAATTGTGCTCACATGATTTTGAAGTGCCAGTGATGCTTTTTCCTTTTTTTTTCGTGCATCGCTGCCTCCCATGGTTTTCTAGTACAAAATAATTAGGAACTTCATCGTGATAAAAAGAAGCAAAAAGCGGAAAGATAGTTCATGCTGCGATTTTCACATCTCGTAAAATCGCATGAGAGAAACCATTGCAGATGTGCATCAAACCTTTGAAAAGCATTGGTTTCATAATTCTGCATTTTCACTTGCTCTCGGATCGTGCAATTTTATCACCAGTGTGAAGGCAGCTCTGCATTAGCTTGAATTTCATTAAGGACTACAATTTCTCAGGATATAATGTGCATACAATCTTCTGCTATCCAGTAAAAAAAATTAGTAATACTAAATTCCTTTTTTTTAACATGGGAGCCTATAGGCAACTGATAGGCCAATGGGTGGCATCCATTTGAGACACTCATCACAGGTATACGTTTTTTAATATAATTGCCTTTGTCATTTTTTTGCCACTTATCTCAGGATACAGCATGTCAAGTCAAGAGAAAAGTTAGGGGAGAGAGGAAATTGGACATGTCTCTTGATTACAAGACTAAGCCCTGGCTTATCCAGTTCATCCTTTGTGACATACATGTGCATCACAGACGTGCGGGTTGTGTATGAAGTGGGATTGAGAGTCAAACAAGGTTGCGGCATGTAAATCATTATTTGCTTAGGGGTTTTTCACCTTCAACTTAGTCCTTGGCTTAGTGAAGGCTCCTAGGGATGTCATGTATTTAAACCTAGAACATGAAAAAAGGTGATAAAATAATCCCGCGCTCAAAGAGTGTCACATCCAAGTAGGACGTGCTTGATCTGTAGACCTGAAATACTATGCAACTGCACACCAAAGTGTGGTAAACAATAAAGAAAACCATTAAACGGAAAATACTGTCCCTAAAGACAATTACCCAGGATAGGGTCCTTCCCTAACACGTACCTGGGCCAATAGCAGACCTTACGTGGGAAAGGAGAAGGCCACAGAACAGAAGATTACAAGGATAATATCCACAGTACTTAACTTTGATATAATACATGGCCCTCTTGGACCAGTGGTGTGGACGCCTGTCACCCAACGGGCATTCCACACCAGGTGAGTCTCCGCTTTTTTTTTCTCAAACAAACTGTTCTAATATCTATTGATTGGAGTGCGATCTGTGAATTCATTTGTTGTTGTTGTTAGCTCTGACTTCTATCATAGTCAGAGGAAGACTGAAATCAAACGGCCATGACCAAAGCACAAGACCAGGTTAAATAGTCCTGACAAATTACCCACAGGTGAAACCAAGCAAGTCTCACCTAATATCACTCCCACCAGAGCCAGAAGATGGAGAGAGAGACAGACTAAACCTGTACCGGAATACCAGAAAGGAAGCAATCCCAGAACCACTGCAACAGTACCTCCCCTTTTGGAAAGGGCTCCATGACCCTTAGGACCAGCTCAACTCAGATTCAGAACAAAAAAAGGAAGTGGTTCATATAGATGTTTGAAAAATGGACAGGTGAATTCCAACAGGATGCATGGAGAAACCTGAAGCCTGGACTCATCATGCAGCAGTGAAAAAAAAATTTGCATCCATCATCCAAAGAATAAGATAAAACTTGACGTTTATTTTTTCGCTAGCTGACATACCCAGCTTCGCCCTAGTTAATTTGATACTGGTGTTTATCTGGTGTTCACACGGAAAATCTTATGAAGTCGTGGTTACTTTAGAGATACCGGAAAAACATATGTTCACCATTTTGCATAGTTCTCGGAGTTACCCAGGAAACACCACGTGGAAGTAACCATGCAACATTTCCTTTATATAAACTGACATCAGGAAGTGAGAGAATTAGATTATGTACGTAAAATTTGGATGCTAATTATTTTGTGCATAGAATTGAATAATCGAGTTGGGACCCATTAACTTTTCCTATTTATGACATAATCAATGCCCGTGCCAAATTTCACGTTTCTATGACATCGGGAAGTGAGAGAATAATTAGATTTCGTACGTAAAATGTGGACACTATTTTTTTTGTGCTTAGAATTGAACAATCAAGGTGGGACCCATTAGCTTTTCCTATTTATGACATAATCAATGCTCGTTCCAAATTTCATGTTTCTATGACACCAAGAAGTGAGAGAATTAGATTCCGTACGTAAAATTTGGATGCTACTTCTTTTGCGCTAGAATTAAATAATCGAGTTGGGACCCTTTAGCTTTTCCTATTTATGACATAATCAATGCTCGTGCCAAATTTCGAGTTTCTATGACACCGGAAAGTGAGAAAATTACATTCCGTATGTAAAATTTGGACGCTAATTCTTTTGCGCATAGAATTGAATAATCGAGTTGGGACCCATTAGCTTTTCCTATTTATGACATAATCAATGTTCCTGCCAAATTTCGAGTTTCTATGACATTGGGACGTGAGAGATTTAGATTATGTACGATAAATTATCGATTATGTACGTTGAATAATCGAGTTGGGACCCAATTACTTTTCCTATTTTGGAGATAATCTATGCTTGTGCCAAAATTCAGAAGCTGGAGAACTTTTGGCGAGTCAGTCAGTCAGTGAGTCAGTCTGTCAGTCAGTGAGTCAGTGAGGGCTTTCGTCTTTATATATATATATATATGTATATATATATATATATATATATATATATACAGATGTTAAAAACCTCAGCCTGTGTGCACGCAGGTCCCTCAAACTTGGTGACGCATTTCAGCAGAACATTTGCCTTATTCATAGCATACTGAACAAATGCACATCTAGTCTGTAAAGGACACAGGAAATTACATCATATATGTAAATGACTCCCATCAGGTGTCAATTTAACCCCATAAATATCACCCCCCCCCCCCCCAAAAAAAAAAAAAAAATTTTTATTAAAATCTGAATGCACAAAAGTTAGGCATGAAACCTAATCAATAAATGTAGAGTAGATCATTTCTATAATTCAAACTCTTCAGAGCCTTTGTGTTTAATCTGAGAATCCAAAAAGCTTCTCTTGCTAAAAGTTTTTTTGCCGATTGCCTCTTGTGGGTTTAAGCATCCCTTCTATACCGATCACCTGCAAGTGTGTAGCATCACCAGAGTGATCTATGGCAACATGTCGGGCAGTGCCTGATAAAGGCTAGCCCCCTCCCCTCTATTTAGGCTATGGCTGGTTATGGAAGACAATATGCTCTGCAAACCTATTATTTAAGTTTTTTGGACGTGCATTCCACATAGTGTAATTGACACAGATTGCAAAAAATCAGATACACCACATAGGTGGAATTGCAGTTGATGAATGAATGTATGTCATATTAGGGATTAATCCTTGTAAACCTTTTCGTTTGTGCAATCCTTGTACATATGCTGCAAACCCCATTTCCACAGCGAAAGCAGCCCTTTAGATGTAACAAATGTAGATTTGATATACTCTGCGTATTGTGTGTAAGTTTGTTGTTAATTATGGGTGCCACACATGCCACAAATCTGACACCACCATCCAGAATGCATGCAAGGGAGTCGTTTTGTCTCAAAATGTGTAAATTATTACATACTATCTTGACGATAGAAGAGAAATTTCTAGAGTAAATGGTGGAAAAGATCGTCCCTCAAGGATAGATCATCCCTCAATGTTGGCTCTGTTATGTGATAGATAGAAATCCCTGAATTTGCTGTCCACCCTGAGGCATGCATTCTGAATGGTGTGTGCTGGGTAGCCCCGTTGGAGGAACATGTTGGTGATGTTCCTAGCTTCTTGCGTATACTCATCTTGTTGTGATCAGGCTCTTCTGGCTCTAATGAATTCCCTAGTTGATAAATTGGAAGTCACATGCATAGGATGGCAACTATTGGCACATAACATGGAGTTACCAGAAACGGGTTTTTGAAACACTTTGGTTTCTACTCTCTCACTAGTTCAATTTTCCATTAAACATAGATCTAAAAACTCCATCTCCTTGTAATGTGCGCATGTGAAGATCAGATTATCATGATTATATTAATGATTAAAATAATGGAAGAAATTCTGTGCAGATGATGACCATGAATCCTAAATTAAGATCATATCATCAATGTATGTTCCATATCGCACGATATTGTCCAAAAAAAGTTACAAGAATTGTACAAAAAAATGATCCTCCCACCATGCCATGTACAGAGTTGCTAAAGGGGGAAAAGCCGAGCCCATTTTTTCACTGCTGCATGTGGAGTCCAGGCTTCAGGCTTCTCCGTGCATCCTGTTGGAATTCCCCTGTCCATTTTTCAAACATCTACATGAGGTGAGCTGAGCCATTTCCTTTTTTTGTTCTGTGTTTCATATACCTGGTTGGTTCTATTGCTCCCATACTACTGAGTTCTTTACATATTTTCTACTTACAAGAAGAAATATGTCTCCATAATGAATTAATATGGACAGCATACATATAAGTTTGAATGACTCCTAAAGGGGTAACAAAGCTGCTAAACTATTTGATTGTCCAGGCAACTTACCCAGTGGGATCTCAGACTCAGACAAGTGTTGTAGAGATTTTCTAACCCAACGAGAATCCACTATGCGACTTGTCTTAAATTGAATATCTCCATCAACCAGAACTGGGGCAGGAGGAGATGACCCATTTCCTGAATCAACAAACTTTTTTAAAAGAGATTTATGAAACACTGTAACTCTTATAGAGCTGGGAATCTCCAAGGATTATTTTTTTCAATGATTTTGAAATGACCGATAAACTGTGGACCTAACTTGAAAGACTATTGTTTGAGTTTTATGTTGTTAGTCGACAACCAAACCAAGTCTTCCACCTGCTTGAAATTTTCTTCCGAAGCCATCTTCCGAAGATTATTATGAATATTCTCCCACATGGCCTCGATGTTAGAGGAAATTCATTTTCCTCTGGCACCTCAAAAAAATATTTAGAAAAGAGACTAAAACATGGATGGAACACATAATTTCCAAAGAAAGGGGACATCCTCATAGATTCCAACAATCTATTTTTCAACGCAAATTCAGCTAAAGGCAAAAACCCTGACCAATCCTTCTGATTCTCTGAAATATAACACTGCAAGTATTGTTCCAGACTCTACTTGCCTATCTCTGTCTGTCCATTAGTCTCCCAATAATATGCCAATGAAAAGGACAGCTTAATTCCCAACCAAGAGCAAACAAAACACCAGAATCTGTAAACAAACTGGACCCATGATCAAAGACAATATTTGCTGGTAACCCATGTAATCTCACAATATGAGTAAGAAACAATCTAGACAAGGTTTTGGCATTAGAAAGACCAGGAAGGACCACAAAATGGTGCATTTTGCTAAAACAATCAACCACAAGCCAGATGACAGTGTTACCCTCAGAAGGCGGCAAATTCAGAGTAAAGTCCATAGACAAATGAGTCCAAGGTTTCACAGATATCGGCAAAAGCATTAACCTCCTGGGAGGGGGATCATAAGGCAATTATGAGTACCTTTTGGGTACTATTAATCCCTGAATGACCAGCTAACACGAAACTCTGTACTTTAGACAGTACCTGAAGTCTCAAATGAATAAGGACAAAAATCTTTTCCACCGGAAGTCTCCATGGGGCAAAATACTGTGTTTTACAGACCTGTTCCCCTAAATCCAGTGAAACTGCTGACACCGCAAGCCCCTCAGAGAGAATGGGCGCAGGAGGTTTGTCCAAAACAACGGGGCAAAACTCCTCAGAAGGGCATTGGCTTTTACATTTCTATTGCTAGAAGGATATGTAACTACTAGAGATGAGCGAACGCGTTCGTCCGAGCTTGATATTCGTGCGAATATTAGGGTGTTCGGGATGTTCGTTATTCGTGACGAACACCATGCGGTGTTCTGGTTACTTTCACTTCCTTCCCTGAGACGTTAGCGCGCTTTTCTGGCCAATTGAAAGACAGGGAAGGCATTACAACTTCCCCCTGCAACGTTTAAGCCCTATACCACCCCCCTGCTGTGAGTGGCTGGCGAGATCAGGTGTTCGCCTAATATAAAAGTCGGCCCCTCCCGCGGCTCGCCTCAGATGCGGTGTGAGTTAGATGAGGGACAGTGCTGTTTATACCGGAGCTGCTGTAGGGAAAGAATTGGTAGTTAGTGTAGGCTTCAAGACCCCCCAAAGGTCCTTATTAGGGCCACTGATAGCTGTGTGTTGGCTGCTGTTAGCAGTGGGATTTTTTTTTTTTTCTCAAAATCGCCTCTGCAGACCGTTGCACCTGGCATTAGGGACAGAAGTGCTGCATAGGCAGGGAGAGTGTTAGGAGTGAGTGTAGCCTTCAAGAACCTCAACGGTCCTTTCTAGGGCCATATTTATCCGTGTGCAGTACTGTCCAGGCTGCTGTTGGCTGTGCTGCATTTTTTTTGGGCTTCTCAAAATCGCCTCTGCAGAGCATTGCACCCTCCATTGATACTGCAGGGAAAGAATTGTATAGGCAGGGCCACAACACAGTTATTATTCATAGAATATACGCAGTGCTGCCTGTTGGTGGGAAAAAACTGAAAACAAATCTATTTGTCCAGCCTGTGTCCGTCCTTACGCCTGTGTAGACGTGTGAGCTGCGTGAAAAACATTGCTAAATCATACGCAGCCAGCTACGCTTTACTGCTGGGTTCGCCATTTGCTTTCCTTAATTGGGAAAAAAAATACCTGCTCTCCAAGAGTTATAATAACTCTGCTACCCTCACGTTCTGTGACACATAAGCAGGGACACAGCGCAGTTATTAAACTTCGCAGGTTCATTGAATATACGCAGTGCTGCCTGTTGGTGGGAAAAAACTGAAAACAAATCTATTTGTCCAGCCTGTGTCCGTCCTTACGCCTGTGTAGACGTGTGAGCTGCGTGAAAAACATTGCTAAATCATACGCAGCCAGCTACGCTTTACTGCTGGGTTCGCCATTTGCTTTCCTTAATTGGGAAAAAAAATACCTGCTCTCCAAGAGTTATAATAACTCTGCTACCCTCACGTTCTGTGACACATAAGCAGGGACACAGCGCAGTTATTAAACTTCGCAGGTTCATTGAATATACGCAGTGCTGCCTGTTGGTGGGAAAAAACTGAAAACAAATCTATTTGTCCAGCCTGTGTCCGTCCTTACGCCTGTGTAGACGTGTGAGCTGCGTGAAAAACATTGCTAAATCATACGCAGCCAGCTACGCTTTACTGCTGGGTTCGCCATTTGCTTTCCTTAATTGGGAAAAAAAATACCTGCTCTCCAAGAGTTATAATAACTCTGCTACCCTCACGTTCTGTGACACATAAGCAGGGACACAGCACAGTTATTAAACTTAGATAATTCATTCACTAGAGGCAGTGGGGCCTTTCGTTTTCCAAAAAGGGCAAAAATTATATTTGGCCTGCAGTCTTGCGCCAATTTATTTCCTGCCTGGGAAATCTAATCACTGGTAATACAGCATGCTGAGGGGTAGGGGTAAGCCTAGAGGACGTGGACGTGGACGTGGCCGAGGACGCGGAGGGCCAAGTGAGGGTGTGGGCACAGGCCAAGCTCCTGATCCAGGTGTGTCGCAGCTGTCTGCTGCGCGATTAGGAGAGAGGCACGTTTCTGGCGTCCCCACATTCATCGCCCAATTAATGGGTCCACGCGGGAGACGGTTATTAGAAAATGAGCAGTGTGAGCAGGTCCTGTCCTGGATGGCAGAAAGTGCTTCGAGCAACCTATCGTCTACCCGCAGTTCTGCGCCGTCCACTGCTGCCAATCCGAATCCTCTGTCTGCTGCTCCTCCTTCCTCCCAGCCTCCTCAGTCCACTACAATGACACCTGCTCAGGAGCGGGAACACTCCCAGGAACTGTTCTCGGGCCCCTGCTTAGATTGGGCAGCAGCGGTTCCTCTCCCACCAGAGGAGTTTATCGTCACTGATGCCCAACCATTCGAAAGTTCCCGGGGTCCGGGGGAAGAGGCTGGGGACTTCCGCCAACTGTCTCAACAACTTTCTGTGGGTGAGGAGGACGATGACGATCAGACACAGTTGTCTTGCAGTGAGGTAGTAGTAAGGGCAGTAAGTCCCAGGGAGCAGCGCACAGAGGATTCGGAGGAAGAGCAGCAGGACGATGAGGTGACTGACCCCACCTGGTGTGCAACGCTTACTCAGGAGGACAGGTCTTCAGAGGGGGAGTCAAGGGCATCAGCAGGGCAGGTTGCAAGAGGCAGTGCGGTGGCCAGGGGTAGAGGCAGGGCCAGACCGAATAATCCACCAAGTGTTTCCCAAAGCGCCCCCTCGCGCCATGCCACCCTGCGTAGGCCGAGGTGCTCTAAGGTCTGGCAGTTTTTCACAGAGACGCCTGACGACCGACGAACAGTGGTGTGCAACCTTTGTCGCGCAAAGCTCAGCCGGGGAGCCAACACCAACAGCCTCACCACCACCACCATGCGCAGACATATGATGGCCAAGCACCCCGCAAGGTGGGACAAAGGCCGTTCACCGTCTCCGGTTTGCACCCCTGCCTCTCCCCCTGTGCCCCAACCTGCCACTGAGATGCAACCCCCCTCTCAGGACACAGGCACTACCGCCTCATGGCCTGCACCCACACCCTCATCTCCGCTGTCCTCGGCCCCATCCAGCAGTGTAGTTCAGCGCACCGTTCAGCCGTCGCTTGCGCAAGTGTTCGAGCGCAAGCGCAAGTACGCCGCCACGCACCCGCACGCTCAAACGTTAACCGTCCGCATCGCAAAATTCATCAGCCTTGAGATGCTGCCGTATAGGGTTGTGGAAACGGAGTCCTTCAAAAGTATCATGGAGGCGGCGGCCCCGCGCTACTCAGTTCCCAGTCGCCACTACTTTTCCCGATGTGCCGTCCCAGCCCTGCACGACCACGTCTCCCGCAACATTGTGCGCGCCCTCACCAACGCGGTTACTGCCACGGTCCACTTAACTACGGACACGTGGACAAGCACAGGCGGGCAGGGCCACTACATCTCCCTGACGGCACATTGGGTGAATTTAGTGGAGGCTGGGACAGAGTCAGAGCCTGGGACCGCTCACGTCCTACCCACCCCCAGAATTGCGGGCCCCAGCTCGGTGCTGGTATCTGCGGAGGTGTATGCTTCCTCCACTAAAGCACCCTCCTCCTCCTCCTCCTCCTCTGTCTCACAATCAAGATGTGTTAGCAGCAGCATGTCGCCAGCAGTCGGTGTCGCGCGGTGTGGCAGCACAGCGGTGGGCAAGCGTCAGCAGGCCGTGCTGAAACTACTCAGCTTAGGCGATAAGAGGCACACGGCCCACGAACTGCTGCAGGGTCTGACACAGCAGACCGACCGCTGGCTTGCGCCGCTGAGCCTCCAACCGGGCATGGTCGTGTGTGACAACGGCCGTAACCTGGTGGCGGCTCTGCAGCTTGGCAGCCTCACGCACGTGCCATGCCTGGCCCACGTCTTTAATTTGGTGGTTCAGCGGTTTCTGAAAAGCTACCCACGCTTGTCAGACCTGCTCGTAAAGGCGCGCCGGCTCTGCGCACATTTCCGCAAGTCCCACACGGACGCTGCCACCCTGCGCACCCTGCAACATCACTTTAAGCTGCCAGTGCACCGACTGCTGTGCGACGTGCCCACACGGTGGAACTCTACGCTCCACATGTTGGCCAGGCTCTATGAACAGCGTAGAGCTATAGTCGAATACCAACTCCAACATGGGCGGCGCAGTGGGAGTCAGCCTCCTCAATTCCTTTCAGAAGAGTGGGCCTGGTTGGCAGACATCTGCCATGTCCTTGGTAATTTTGAGGAGTCTACCCAGGTGGTGAGCGGCGATGCTACAATCATTAGCGTCACCATTCCTCTGCTATGCATCTTGAGAAATTCCCTGCAAACCATAAAGGCAGCTGCTTTGCGCTCGGAAACGGGGGCGGGGGAAGACAGTATGCCGCTGGATAGTCAGGGCACCCTCCTGTCTATTTCTCAGCGCGTACAGGAGGAGGAGGAGGAGCATGAGGAGGAGGGGGAAGAGACAGCTTGGGCCGCTGCTGACGGTACACCGGCTGATTGCCTGTCATCCTTTCAGCGTGTATGGCCTGAGGAGGAGGAGGAGGAGGAGGAGGAGGATCCTGAAAGTGATCTTCCTAGTGAAGACAGCCATGTGTTGCGTACAGGTACCCTGGCACACATGGCTGACTTCATGTTAGGATGCCTTTCTCGTGACCCTCGCGTTGCACGCATTCTGGCCACTACGGATTACTGGGTGTACACACTGCTCGATCCACGGTATAAGGAGAACCTGCCCACTCTGATTCCCGAAGAGGAAAGGGGTTCGAGAGTGTTGCTATACCACAGGACCCTTGCGGACAAGCTGATGGTAAAATTCCCAGCCGACAGCGCTAGTGGCAGAAGGCGCAGTTCCGAGGGCCATGTTGCAGGGGATGTGCGTAGATCGAGCAGCATGTACATCCCAGGCAGTGCAACAGTCTTTAAGGGCCTGGCCAGCTTTATGGCTCCCCACCAAGACTGTGTCACCGCTCCCCAGTCACGGCTGAGTCGGCGGGAGCACTGCAAAAGGATGGTGAGGGAGTACGTAGCGGATCGCACGACCATCCTTGGTGACGCCTCTGCCCCCTACAACTACTGGGTGTCGAAGCTGGACACGTGGCCTGAACTAGCCCTGTATGCCCTTGAGGTGCTTGCTTGTCCTGCGGCTAGCGTCTTGTCGGAAAGGGTGTTTAGTGCGGCTGGGGGAATCATCACAGATAAGCGTAGCCGCTTGTCAACCGACAGTGCCGACAGGCTAACACTCATCAAGATGAACAAAGGCTGGATTTCCCCAGACTTCTGTTCTCCACCAGCGGACAGCAGCGATACCTAAGCAATACGTAGGCTGCACCCGCGGATGGAAGCTACGTTCTCTCTCACCATCCAAAACGGGGACATTTCTGCTTCATCAATCTGTGTCTAATATTCCTCCTCCTCCTCCTCCTCCTGCTCCTCCTCCTGAAACCTCACGTAATCACGCTGAACGGGCAATTTTTCTTAGGGCCACAAGGCTCACTCAAATAATTTTTCAGAACAATTTTTCTAAGTTTCAATTAGCTTAAAAGCGTTGGAACTTTAACTTGAACCAATTTTTCGTTACACTGGGCTGCCTCCAGGCCTAGTTACCACTTAAGCCACATTAACCAAAGCGATTCACCTGCCATCTTGGTTGGGCATGGCCAATTTTTACTGAGGTACATTAGTACTGTTGGTACACCAATTTTTTGGGGCCCTCACCTACAGTGTAATCATAGTAATTTCTATGTTCTTCGCCTGCACTCATGGTACAGAAAGGTGTGTGGGGTTGGCCTACACTTTAGCTACATAAATGTCACTTGTGCCTTGGCTATACTAAGGCTACTGAAATGGAACTAAGACTGCGCTCCCGCTATACTGCTGCTTCAGAATTGTTACTGGGGCCTGTCTTGAGTGCTACTATTGCTTACATGGAACGAAGACTGCGCTCCCGCTATACTGCTGCTTCAGAATTGTTACTGGGGCCTGTCTTGAGTGCTACTATTGCTTACATGGAACGAAGACTGCGCTCCCGCTATACTGCTGCTTCAGAATTGTTACTGGGGCCTGTCTTGAGTGCTACTATTGCTTACATGGAACGAAGACTGCGCTCCCGCTATACTGCTGCTTCAGAATTGTTACTGGGGCCTGTCTTGAGTGCTACTATTGCTTACATGGAACGGACACGTGGAGAGGACACGTAGTGCCTCAAAAACATCCCCCTCCTCCTCCAACAGGGAAAACATTGTTGGCAAATGCCTTTGCATTGGTTCGTCTGGTGGCAGTCCAAGAATTTCAC
Source organism: Eleutherodactylus coqui (assembly GCF_035609145.1). NCBI lineage: Eukaryota > Metazoa > Chordata > Amphibia > Anura > Eleutherodactylidae > Eleutherodactylus > Eleutherodactylus coqui. The sequence goes on from NC_089842.1 coordinate 65,428,361, forward strand.
CTTTACCGACACTACAAGAGAGCCCCCCCACCATCCCCCCGCCACGGCCCACTTAATCCTGGCCACATTCCGAAAACCAACAAAATACAACCGTGGTACTAGGTCCGCAGTCACCACCACATTACCACCAACGCGGTTACTGTTAAGGTGCATATAACCACGGACACGTGGAGAGGACACGTAGTGCCTCAAAAACATCCCCCTCCTCCTCCAACAGGGAAAACATTGTTGGCAAATGCCTTTGCATTGGTTCGTCTGGTGGCAGTCCAAGAATTTCACCTTTACCGACACTACAAGAGAGCCCCCCCACCATCCCCCCGCCACGGCCCACTTAATCCTGGCCACATTCCGAAAACCAACAAAATACAACCGTGGTACTAGGTCCGCAGTCACCACCACATTACCACCAACGCGGTTACTGTTAAGGTGCATATAACCACGGACACGTGGAGAGGACACGTAGTGCCTCAAAAACATCCCCCTCCTCCTCCAACAGGGAAAACATTGTTGGCAAATGCCTTTGCATTGGTTCGTCTGGTGGCAGTCCAAGAATTTCACCTTTACCGACACTACAAGAGAGCCCCCCCACCATCCCCCCGCCACGGCCCACTTAATCCTGGCCACATTCCGAAAACCAACAAAATACAACCGTGGTACTAGGTCCGCAGTCACCACCACATTACCACCAACGCGGTTACTGTTAAGGTGCATATAACCAGTCTGACTGGGGCATGCAGACACCTTGACAGAATGAATAGTGTGTGGCACATAGGTTCCCCATTGCTATGCCCACGTGTGCAGCTCCTGATGGCGGTGGCACAGGATTGTATTTCTCATTGCTTCTGTACAGCATTGTGGGCTATCGCCCCGCCCCTATTAAAGAGGGTCGCTACCTAGCCGTGCCAACCCTGTGCAGTGTGTGCCTGCGGTCCCTCGTCGTGGCAGACGCACTTCTAAATAGACATGAGGGTGGTGTGGCATGAGGGCAGCTGAAGGCTGCGCAGGGACAGTTTGGTGTGCGCTGTGGGGGGGAGGGGGTGCGGTTGGGCAGCATGTAACTCAGGAGAAGTGGCAGTGGAGTGTCATGCAGGCAGTGATTGTGCTTTGTTGGAGGTAGTGTGGTGCTTAGCAAAGGTATGCCATGCTAATGAGGGCTTTTCAGAAGTAAAAGTTGTTGGGAGGGGGGGGGGCCCACTCTTGCCGCTATTGTGGCTTAATAGTGGGACCTGTGAACTTAGGATGCAGCCCAACATGTAGCCCCTCGCCTGCCCTATCCGTCACTGTGTCATTCCCATCACTTTCCTGAATTGCCCAGATTTTCACACATGAAAACCTTAGCGAGCATCGGCGAAATACAAAAATGTTCTGGTCGCCCATTGACTTCAATGGGGTTCGTTGTTCGAAACGAACCCTCGAGCATCACGGGAAGTTCGTTACGAATAACGAACACCCGAACATTTTGGTGTTCGCTCATCTCTAGTAACTACAAAGTGAAAATGCGAGAAAAATAATTACCAATGTGCCTGTCTTGGATTTAGTCTTTTAGCCGACTCTAAGTAGATCAGATTTTTGCGGTCCATAAAAACCATCACCTTATGTTGAGCCCCTATATAATGCAGTTATTCCTTGAAGGCTTAATCCAAGTTTTCTGGGGCTCCTCTCTCCAGTCCGGAGTTTAAGGAAACGATGCAGAGAGCAAGCAAGGATCTGTCACACCCCTGGATGGGGATGCGACTGTGTATAAATGAATATGAAGAAAAAAACAAAAAAGATCCAGCGCTCCAAAGCAGACCTTTTTAGCCTAATCAATAAAAGGCTCCTTAAATATCAAAACATTAGGATGCTTTTATTGAAAATATGTCCGACGCGTTTCGTCGCATAACAGCGACTTTTTCAAGTCGCTGTTATGCGACGAAACGCGTCGGACATATTTTCAATAAAAGCATCCTAATGTTTTGATATTTAAGGAGCCTTTTATTGATTAGGCTAAAAAGGTCTGCTTTGGAGCGCTGGATCTTTTTTGTTTTTTTCTTCATATTCATTGAAGGAGATGATGACACTTCTCAAAAGTCCATTTATTTGCCAACTGCTCTCTGCTACCAATATCATAATTTTGTTCAGTAGTAGTTAATTTACGTGAAAAAAAGCACAAGGATGAAGATTTTGCAATGTATCAGTTCCCTGAGAAAGCACTACTCTAAACCCAACCTACAAAAGGTCTGGATGAGTCTGGTTGCACTAAAACTGGAGCTGTCACAAAACAGCTCTTCAATGCATGAAAACATTGTAGTGCCCTTGGGGACCATTTAGAAGGAAAACAACTTCTTTGTCATATCAGTCAGAGGTTTAACCACCACTGAAAATCCTCTAATAAATTGTCAATAGTAATTTATGGAAACTTCATTAATGAAGGACTATAAAACTGCAGGTTCACATGGTGCCCTTCGGGAGTGATAGAGGCGATTTTCTATTTGTCCCACTCCTTAATCCGAATCAAATTATATGCCCCTCGTGAATCCACATTTAAGAACCATTCAACTGAGAAAACAGATTCGGAATAAGAGGCAATGGTTAAGGATTACGTTTGGTGATTTTATTTAGCTCTCTGAAATCAAGACAAGGCTGCAACCCTCCATCCTTTTTCTTAACAAAAAAAACGGAGTTCAGTGGAGAATTTGAGTGACGTATATGTGCCCTTTTCTCAAACTGTCCTAGATTTAAACATTGAGAGCCTGTCTTAGGAGCAGTTAGGTTGTACATACGGCTTTTCTGTGAGGCCGTAATTTGTCTGCCTCCTGAGCAAAAACCTCAGTGACATCTGAAATATATTCAGGCAAATCATCAATTTACTTGGAAAACAACTTTACAGATATACAACACGATTTGCATTAAAGACTCCACTTAGCGATGTTTCCCTCTTCCCAATCCACCACAGGATTATGCAAACGCAATCAAGGCAAACCTAGAGGCCCATTTAGATTGGACAAGTGTCGAGCAAACGATGCCCGACAATTGTCCCTGTATCCCCACTACCTCGTGATCCTGCATGGGAGCTAGCACAGCTGGCTCGCACACGGAGCATCCAGCAGGGGTGCGGGGCAGTGCAGGTGATTTCTCTCCTCTCGCTCCCCCGCCCCTCTCCATTCACATAACACAGGCGCCGTTCGCTATTGAACGGCGGCTGTTTAAACTGCACGATGAGTGATGATCTGCATCACTCATCTTTTATGCTGCTAAAAAGATGAGTGATGAAGATCATCGCTCATCGTGCAATTTAAACAGACACCGTTCAACAGGTGAGATCAAGCAAGTCTCATCTAATTCAATTCCCACCAGAGCCAGAGATGGAGAAAACACATACAAAACCTGTACCAGAATACAAGAAAGGAAGCAATCCCAGGATTGCCGTAACAAAGAGTCTGTTGATGGCGGTGTAGAATATAATATAAAACACTTGGAAAAGGGGGTTTTGATGGATGTCCAGAACCCCATTTTATGGTCCGAGTTAGCGGTAACAACAAACAAATGGAATTGAAGATATTTCCAAAAGAAATATTGTTAAAGAAGGGATTCTTTATTTTTTTTTTTTAAACATTTTTATCGTATTTTCAGCAGTGTAAATGACAATAACAATAGAAAAAAAACAATGAGAACAGAAAACAGTGCTACGATTCTAAACATCAGAATGCTGTATATGCTGATTCTTTAAAGAATAAATAATAAAAGTGACATGAAACAAGATATAAATAAAAAGTGAAACCTTGTGCAATGCATTTCGGGGAGAACCCCTTTCTCAAGCACATAGATTCCCTAGGACCAGCGGAGTATGTAAAGCTAATGGTATTCAATACAAAATAGAAAGTGAATGCTAAGCGCTCACACATGGTTCCCAGGCATGCATTCCAGCAGCCTGACATGCGCAAGCACGCTGACATGAAGTGAGCATGTTGTATTTCACTCAGGGGAACATCTCCGCAATGAGAAGTGCACATGTCCATTTTCAACCAGCATGCATGCTCTCCTCAGAAAGGTAGTGTGTGTGTCTGGAACGTGGATAGTATGCATATGATTCTTGCACCTGAAGCTCCTAAAAGATAATTGGAAAAAGTACCATGTATATATAAATAAGAGCAGAATGAATATTAAAAGGATGATAAGCAATGATTAAAAATTAGGTTAAAAACAAATGCATATGGGGGGCGTGGCTAGCCAGCAGCAGGAAGAGAAGCAGCAGTGAAAACTCCTGGCTGCTAGAAAACTCCGGTGCCAATAACTCCGGCCCAAAAGCTCCCACAGGGCCGAAACCACTACTGCTAGCACCACTGGGACCTGGGCTTTAAAACGAGACCTCTCACAGGTCTCTAGCTGAAACCGCGATTTTGCGGCCTACTGCACCGGGCGCATCCCCAGGCTAAATTTATAAACGCGGCCGACCGGAAGTGAAGGCCGGCCGCGATCGGCAGCAACAGATACCTCCTGCAAAGAAGCAGGCAAGGAGGAGCAGCCACTGGCAGGAAAGAGACAGCCAGAGAGCAAGAGGAACAGGGGAAACAAGAGCAACAGGGACACAAGTAAGTGCTCTCCCAGGACAGCCCCCACAGACACCAGAAGTGGAGCAGGCAGTGGGCCACTGCAGGGGAATTAAACTCTTTACATGAGGGTCGGAGCCTGACCTCCGAGCGTGATGGCTGCCTGAGTCCAGCGCTCTGTCTGCGAGGTGTTCCTGCGGGGTCCTATCATCAGCTTGACACAGCGGACATGCCGAAAACGGCGAAGGAGAGGAGCGCAGAGCAGTTGAGCACCCCTCGGGCGCTGAAGAATCAAGTCGGGATGCAGCGGTATCTGAAAGATCGGGACTCGCGGTCACCGCGCCAGCCGGCTAAGATGGCGCCGTCCCAAGAGACTGCTGCACCAGCATACAGTAAGGAGAGGGGAGGGGAGTCCTCATCTGAAGAAGAAGAGGATAATGAAGCCATATCAAAAGGCTTTATGAAGCAACTCCTTGCCGATGCCCTGAAGCCCCTAATTTCAGACCTTTCTGAAATAAAGGAGGATGTGAAACATCTGGGGAGAAGGGTTGAAGACTTGGAGGTCTCTTCCTCCGCCATCACTTCTCACGCCCGTGCTCTGACGCAAGTGTTGAAGGAACAACACGAGCACCTGAACCGCGCCATAATAGCCCAAGAAGACTTAGAGAACCGTAACAGGAGATGTAACGTTCGCATAAAGGGGCTCCCCGAGTCATATGAGGCGGACTCCCTCCTTAAGGTAGGAGCTGAAATTTTTGAACTTTTATTAGGAACTGAGAAAACTCTACAAATGGGCATTGAGCGCATTCACAGGGCTCTAAGACCCCCTCCTTCCATAAACGAACCGCCCAGAGACATTATTTGCAAAATGTTCTCACACCAAGACACCCTTGCGATCTTAAACGCTGCGAGAGGTCACAAAGGATTAAAGTATGGAGGGCACGCATTGCAATTCTACCAGGACCTTGCGCCCTCTACCCTCTACAAAAGGAGACTCATGCGACCGCTACTTGAAGCCCTCAGGGCTAAAGACTTACGTTACGCATGGCTGTTCCCTTTTGGACTTGGGATTACTGTAGGAGGGCGCAGGCTTACTATAAGAACCCCAGAGGATTTGCATAAAGCTTGGCCCTTGTTGGATATCCCCCCTCTTGATCTGCCGTGCTGGCTACCACTTCCAGGGTTCCCGAACTTGCCAAAACTACCTTCGCCGGATGCCTGGCAACCAGCCTCCAGCACAAAATCCCCGAGAGGGAAACGCAAGAAGGGGAAGGAAACCAGCAATAACGAGGACACTTGAAGCTTCCGTACGCTACTGATATTGTTCACCTTTTTACAGGCTGTACACACACGGACTGGTTATACGTTGTTAAGAAAATGCTCGTGTGGAATTATGCCGGCGTCCGAGCCTTCAAGCCTCTCGGCTCCTGACCGACCTCGCCTTCGCCGATTCGGTTTTGTATATTCACCATACAGTGTCGCAACATGTTTTGTTAGGCTTACTATGTTAAAGCGGACTTTCTCGCTATGATTGCACCCCTCTCATGCTCTACTTGAGAGGGGATTCAAGATCGTTTCCCCCCCCCTTCCACGGATGTCCTAGCTTAAGGACCCTGCTGGACCCCTGCAGTTCAGACTGTACATAGTTGATCGGACTTTATTCGCGTAAAGGCCGACCAACCCGCCTCACACCCACCTTACCCTCCCTCTTTCCATCTTCTCACGAATAGACGACCTTGTCGTCGTGAGACCCTACAGTTCTCTCCATTAGGAGAGTATAACCTATCTTTCTCGTTTATACGTCCCCTATAGTCTACCCTCCCTCTTGTCTCTGTTAAGTTAGTCCTCCCTTCCCAGCCTCTCTCGGGTTGCTCTCTCCTCCCCCCCCCTATCCCTTTACCCATTAGTCTCGTGTACCCGGCTAGGCGACTCCGTACACAGGAGGCGTAGCTGACCTTTATCTGCTCACGACTGACGCTTCTTTTTCTCCCACGCTCTCCAAAGCTAGGTGTGCTAGAGCCTATCTTAGCATGAATGAACCACTGAAATGGACCACGTGGAACGTGAAAGGACTGAACTCCCCATCCAAAAGGCATCACATTGCGCTGCTGTTGAGAAGGTACGGTACTAAAATTGCTTTCCTGCAGGAAACCCATTTCAGGGGAAACAGACGCTTATCACTCCCTGGTAGACAATTTACGCAGGCATATCACAGCACGCATCCGACATCCGCCGCGAGGGGAGTCTCTGTACTGTTCCATCATTCAGTAGCTTTTACATGTGAAGCCCAACATTCAGACGAAGAGGGAAGGGTCCTCTTTTTAAGAGGTAAACTCCTAAATCAAAAAGTGACTATCGCTAATTTGTATGCTCCAAATGTGGGGCAGGTGCCCTGGTTGTTGGGACAGCTCGAGACCCTAAAGTATTTTGCAGAGGGCCCAATTATCCTAGGGGGTGATTTGAATCTGACTCTAAGTCCCATTCTCGATTCATCGACCGGTAGGTCCCACGTCTCTCAGACTAAACTCAGACGACTGTACCGCAGTCTTTCGGAGTTGGGTTTGGTAGATGCTTGGAGACATTTTAACCCGTCCACGAAAGATTTTACCTTTTACTCCCATGTACACCTCTCCTTCCAACGCCTCGATTATTTTTTCATTTCCTCATCCCTTTTAAACACCCTCAAAGGAGCTAAAATAGACTCCATTTTAATTTCTGACCATGCTCCACTCCACATCAGCATAGATTTTATCCCTCCCTCTCCTCGGGAGTGGTGTTGGAAATTAAACCCATCGCTCCTGGACGCGGAGGAGGATAAACAATTCCTTAGGTCCCGCTTGGAAGAATTCTTCCGATTAAATAAATCCCCAGAGGTTTCAACTCCAATGACATGGGAAGCACACAAGGCCTATGCAAGGGGCTTATTAATCGCGCTGAGCTCTAGAATTAAAAAAAGGCATCAAAAAGAGACAGAGGAAAAGCTCCAGCAAATTACTAAACTAGAACAAGCCGTGAAAAGCTCCCAATGCAAGGCCTCATTAGATAAACTAACTAGTCTCAGGAAGGAACTGAAAGGTGATTTCGACTCAAAGTACAACAAGAAATATCTACACTTGCAAAAAATAGTTTATATACAGGGAAATAGGGGGAGTAAATGGACCTCTGCTCTTATCAAAAAAGCCCAGAAAAGAAACTTCATCAGTTCCTTAAAGACCAACACGGGTAGGACCGTTACATCCTCTAAGGACATAGCGGCGGAATTTCAAGCCTACTACTCCCAACTGTATAACATTCGCCACCCCTACACCCCGGAAGAGAGACAGACAGCTCACACACAGATACAGGCTTTTCTGAGCGAGTTAGACCTCCCTTGTTTAGACGAAGATGCAGCTAATACCTTGACGAGGCCAGTCTCCTCTCAGGAGGTGGAAGACATTCTGACCTCATCTCCATCGGGTAAAAGTCCCGGCCCCGACGGCCTACCGGCCGCCTATTACAAAGTCTTTAAATCCTGCCTGACTCCCCATTTAACGGAATTGTTTAACTCCCTACTCCGAGGAGATTCACTACCCAAACAAGCGCAAGAAGCGCATATCACGTTAATACATAAAGAGAACAAAGATCCTGAAGCCTGTGGAAGTTACAGGCCTATTTCTCTAATTAACTTTGACGTGAAGATGTGGGCTAAACTTCTCGCAAAAAGATTGGAAAGATACATCCCATCCTTGGTGAATGAAGAGCAGGCTGGCTTCGTCAGGGGCAGGGAGGGTAAAGATAATTCCATTAGACTTATACATGCAATAAGACACGCACAAACATTAAACATCCCATTAGCTTTAGTCGGCTCTGACGCAGAAAAAGCCTTTGACCGGGTCGACTGGCTATACATGCAAACAGTTCTCTCTCAATTTAAAATACCTTTCACTTTTATCACTGCCATTTTCTCTCTCTACGCCGCACCGTATGCCAAACTTAAAATAAACGAGATCCTGTCGCCCTCCTTTAACATTGGTAACGGCACGCGACAGGGATGCCCCCTATCTCCCTCGTTATTTATCCTCGCCCTGGAACCGCTCCTACAGAAGATTCGTCTAGACGCAGGTATCCGTGGGCTAAAAGTAGGTCAGAAGACCCTCTCTTTGGCTGCTTACGCAGACGACATTGTCTTCGTAATCACAAACCCGGAGGAAGGCTTGCCACGTCTTACCACTCTGTTAGAGGAATTCGGAACCCTATCCAATTTCAAAATAAATTACTCAAAATCAAAGGTCCTGAGTGTCTCGATCCCATCTAACCGGAGTAGGGCACTAAAGTCAAATTCACCTTTTACATGGGCCACAGCAGATATTGAATTCTTGGGTATACGGCTGACCAAAAAAGTGGAGGATCTGTTCTCGGCTAATTTTTCTCCTCTCCTACCTATGATAAAGAATTTGTTGCGCTCATATGACCTTCCTTTTTTGTCATGGTTAGGGAGAAAGAATATCCTTCAATCTTACGTTATGCCTATTTTCATATATAAAATGCGTCTTCTCCCGATCCATATCCCTAATACTTTCTTTAAATCATTGCGCTCAATTATTTTGAACTATGTATGGAGGGGTAGAAGAGCGAGAATAGCTTACAGCTTGCTAGAAAAAAGAAGGTCAGATGGTGGTATAGATTTGCCTAACCCAAGGGACATATATCTGTCAACCCAACTAAGTCATTGGATGGAGCTGGTACATCCTATTAAGGATCATCTGGTACATGACTTTGCACTATCTTCTTACGGCCCCACCCTCCTTCAGGACTTATGGTGCCCTAAGCAGATCTTACGGAGACGGGTTACGGTTAGTCCCCTCCTGAGGGGAGCTATGGAGACCTGGCTTAAGCTGGGAGAGGAGTTGGCCCCTTGGCCCTCTCCTCTCACCCCCTTAAACGCTCTACACGCGACAATAGGCTTACAACTGGACCCATGTTCTGCTGGCAGTTGGAAGATCCTGTCTGATAAAACAATATCAGACTTACAGATGAGGGCCCACCTGCCTCCCTCGGATATCTTGGAAGCACTATTACCCGGACATAAGCTACCTTTTCTTGTAACAGCGCACATGACACATATTTTTAGAAAGTTCTTGGCCATGCATAGGTCGACCAGACCCCTATCTAATTTTGAGAAATCTCTTAACGACCAAAATAAATCCAAGAGGAAACTAGCTGTCATTCGTAATCAGTATGTCTCACCACCACACAACTCTAAACCAGCATTCATCACCTCCTGGGAGAAGGAGCTCAAGATCTCTCTATCGGAGAGTGATACGAGGGTCATTCTCAACAACTCATTCGGCACTTCCCCCTGCGTCACTTCACAGGAATCACATTATAAGCTGCTATCTAGATGGTATAGGACTCCCCAGTGGCTCTCGGACCATAAACTCACTTCTAAGGACTCCTGCTGGAGGTGCGACTCCGCAACCGGCTCCTATCTACATCTGTGGTGGGAATGCCCGGTGCTGGTTCCTTTCTGGAAAGATGTGGGATGCGTGCTGAGCAGACTTGCTCCAGGGTTAGTCCTTTCCCCTGAGATGGTATTTCTGTGGAGGCCGACCGCTACCTTCCATCCGCAGAAAAACAAATTGATAGCACTTTTGATTGACGTCGCTAAGTCTCTCATCCCCCTTCTCTGGCTTAGAAGGGATCCCCCTTCCCTAGTTAAATGGAGAGAAAAGGTTGATCTCCTGTCGAGTTTGGAAGAGCTGACTAGCTATGCCAGAGGTTCTCATGAGAAATATCTAGAGACCTGGAGCCCTTGGCATGCTATCAGGGTAACCCTGTGACTAAATTATAGGCCCCCCTGGGCGCCTTGGGAAGGATACCCGGTCACCCATACCTCTGCAGAACCTTGACTCAGGATCTACCCTCCTATTATATTATATGGCGACCCCCCGAGTTAGCCCTCACGATCTGTGGGCTGCTCCCCTAGCCGTTCCAATCCTCTTAGAGCGGGCTCTCACTATACACAAAGACAAACGAAACACGAGACACCACCCCTCCCCCCCCCTACTCCCACCCCCCCAACTTTCCCACTTTGTTCTGTTACCTAATGTACCCGTACCCCAGGTTCGTAGTTAATTGATAGTCTCTGGAGGCATCTCGTACGGGGCAGCCCCCTGTATGGCGATCTCCCTCCCCAAGTGGCTTTTGCTACTTTATTGCTGCTTTCGTCTCTAATCTAAAACGGAATGATTTGCATTTCATGTGATCATTTTACGTTTATGTAATCCTTTTTTACATGCTTCTGGAGACGTTGATCTATATTCTGTCTGTTGATTGTTAAAAACTCAAAATGTCAATAAAAATTTGATTTAAAAAAAAAAAAAAAAAAAAACAAATGCATATGTGAAAAAAGGCAGCTAATAAAGACATAAATTATTAGTGATTAAAAGGGTGAATAATAAAAAGTTGGGAATATATTTTTAGGAGGTGAATGAATTACGAAAAATAAATAATGTAAAGGCTAGCAGTTAAGTGGAGAATAGAGCGGTTACATATGCAATGATGATGGATAAGTCACAGGAGACACGGAAAACTATATGAAAATGAACCAAACATTAGAATAAAAATGGTAGACTATGAATGGATGGGATAATTATAAAATTATAAATTAATGTACTTGGGAAAATAATGAAGAATATGAAAAACGCCATGCAAAATTCCAATAGGGGTATATAAAACATATTGTAAAAACTAATAAAAATGATATAAATATAAAATAATTTAAAAATATTAGATTCATTAGGAATATAAATAAAGTGTACTGTAAAAAATGTATAGGTATAAAACTTTTATTAAAATAAAATTAGTAAAGAATTTTTAAAACTTTTTCTAAAATTTCATTTCAGACCTTTGGGTATGAGCGTGTTGAGGTAAAAGATCCGTTACATTTTTCACCTTTAATTTAGAGAATTGATCTTGGGTTACTTTTTCTAGAGGAGTGATTTTCACTCATGTAGCATCTCTATTGTGAAAATGTAAAAAATACACCATGCTTCAAATACCCATGATAGATATTTGAACAGAGGTTCTTTATTCTAGTACATAAGGGGTAAATTTTTCTACCTATATATTTGAAGTTACATGGGAATTCTATTAAATAGATTATAATACGACCTAGAATTAAAAAATTACAACTGTTTTTTTTTGGGAAAATCATTTGATAAAAAGGGATCTCCTTGTGGGATACCTCAATGCTTAGATAAAATGGTCCTTAAATAATTATGTTAAATAGGTGATAAAAAGAGTTCTGGTGGAAAAATCTGTCTGGATAGGTTTTCTGCTCAAAGCAGTTTTCAATTTTCTTAAAAAGGCCTTGGTAGGAGAATTCAATTTCAGAGGAATATCCATCTTTACAAAAATGTATTTAGAATATTAGATTGTTCCTTAAAAACTTGGATGGAAGTACGATTTCTATGGATTTGCCTAAATTCGTCCATTTGGAATATTCATCTACCAATGCCTAGCATGGTTGCTTTAAAAATCTAAATAACTCTTTGAATCCATAGACTTAAAGTGACTCCTTGTGTGAATAGTGCCAACTGAGACATAAAATTCCAAATCAAGAAAGACAACACTGGTTGGATTACTCATGCCTGAAAGTAATAATAATAATAATAATAATAATCTTTATTTGTATAGCGCCAACTTATTCCGCAGCGCTTGAAAGTCCCCAGGTATTGTCATTTAAACCTGAAATGAAACCTTTCTGGTCAACCATACTTCCATCCGAAATAATTAAGATCTTGCTAATTAATATTTTATAGAATTCTATATGATCTCTAATATTCTCCTCAAAAACCTGCATATAGAGGTTTGCATAGCTTGGAGCAAACTTGATTTCCGTTGTGGTACCATTAACTTGCAAATAAAACTGTTCATTAAAAACAAAATATTTATATAAAATAAAACTGATAGAATCTAAAATGAACAGTTTTTGTTGGAAAGGCATCAAAGGATCCTAATCAAAAATTGTTTGAGTGTCTTGAGTAGAATGAGAAATGTTTGAATAGAGAGCTTTCACATCCAAAGAGGCCTAGATGTACTATTCCTTCCATGTGATGTCATCGATAAGAGTGAGTGAATGACCTGTGTCCTAAAGGTAGGCTAGAAAAAGGTTGACATATCTTTGGAGGTGTCGGTCCACATATTCGGATAACCCACAGGTAATGGATACGACACCAGATATGATCGGTTGGCCCAGGGGACATAATGTAGTTTCGGGAGAAAGTAAAAATACATTATTTCTAGATTGCTTATATTGATAAACTTCTTTTTTTTTTAGATGAACAGTTATGGGAAAGGGCATAATCAACAAAGGTATAAAGAGAACTAGTGGAATCTTTTTGATGTCTTTTAGAATATGTAGTACTAGCTTACCCGTCGTGCGTTGCTGCGAAGACAGACAGACATACATTCGTTTTTATATATCTAGTGTAGTAATGCATAAAGGAAAAACAGACAGACATACACTCATTTTTATATATATATATAGATGACATCAGGAAGTGAGCGAATTAGATTCCGTATGTAAAATTTGGACACTAATTCTTTGGTGCTTAGAATTGAGTAATCGAGTTGGGACCCATTAGCTTTTCCTATTTATGACATAATCAATGCTCGTGCCAAATTTCAAGTTTCTATGACATTGGGAAGTGTAAAAATTAGATTCCGTACGTAAAATTTGGACGCTAATTCTTTGGCGCTTAGAATTGAATAATCGAGTTGGGACGCATTAGCTTTTCCTATTTATGACATAATCAATGCTCGTGCCAAATTTCAAGTTTCTATGACATTGGGAAGTGTAAAAATTAGATTCCGTACGTAAAATTTGGACGCTAATTCTTTGGCGCTTAGAATTGAATAATCGAGTTGGGACCCTTGAACTTTTCCTATTTATGACATAATCAATGCTCGTGTCAAATTTCAAGTTTCTATGACTTCAGAAAGTGAGAAAATTAGATTCCGTACGTAAAATTTGGACGCTAATTCTTTTGCACTAGAATTGAATAATCGAGTTGGGACCCATTAGCTTTTCCTATTTATGACATAATCAATGCTCGTGCCAAATTTCAAGTTTCTATGACCTTGGGAAGTGAGAAAATTAGATTCCGTACATAAAATTTGGACGCTAATTCTTTGGCACTTAGAATTGAATAATCGAGTTGGGACCCATTAACCTTTCCTATTTATGACATAATCAATGCTCGTGCCAAATTTCAAGTTTCTATGACCTTGGGAAGTGAGAAAATTAGATTCCGTACGTAAAATTTGGACGCTAATTCTTTGGCACTTAGAATTGAATAATCGAGTTGGGACCCATTAACCTTTCCTATTTATGACATAATCAATGCTCGTGCCAAATTTCAAGTATCTATGACCTTGGGAAGTGAGAAAATTAGATTCCGTACGTAAAATTTTGACGCTAATTCTTTTGCGCTTAGAATTGAATAATAAATTTGGGACCTATTAACTTTTCCTATTTATGACATAATCAATGCTCCTGCCAAGTTTCTATGACATTGGGAAGCGAGAAAATCATATTCCGTACGTAAAATTTGGACGCTAATTCTTTGGCGCTTAGAATTGAATAATTGAGTTGGGACCCATTAACTTTTCCTATTTATGACATAATCAATGCTCGTGCCAAATTTGATGTTTCTACGACATTGCGAAGTGAGAGAATTAGTGGCAGTGATGGAAATCAAACGATCTACGTGGGGGGGGGGCGTAACTGTCGCCGACGCTCGCACGTGCGCCATTTATCGTAGGATAGTTTTACTATGCCTATAATCTTCCCAGGAGTGTACTTAACAACTTCCCAAAGTTTCATGGCGATCGGATGAATGGTGTAGTAGCGCATAAAGGACAAACAGACACACAGACAGACAGACAGACACGCATACATTCAATTTTATATATATAGATTACATTTCTTAAAGCTTCCGAATTCTAGCATTCTTTCTCCATAATGACAATAGCTCCTCCTTTATCAGCATTTTTAATAACTATATTGTGATTTGTTGCAAGTTGCCTAATTGTTGCCGATTCAATTTTATTGATATTAGATGGGAGCATTAATTTCTCCTCTAATTAATTAATTAATTAATTAATCCTCTAAAACTCTTTGATAAAAAGTCTCAATAAAATGGCCCTTACTTTCTGTTGGGTAAAAGTTACTAATAGTCTTAAGGTCTGTGGTAATAGGCTCCTGTAGAACAGAAAGAATAAATTAATCACTAGTGTTTAGACTCAGTTTTAGTTTATCGAAAGAAGAATTCTCCATTCATTTAGTGCAAAATAACTAATCGTGAGTTTCTTGATGAATTTGTTAAGGTCGCAAACAATTCAAATACATTATTTGAGCGCCGAGGGCTAAAAGAAAGGCTCTTACTCAGAATTTGTATATTTCTCTTCTTTTTAGCATATGGTTGGACAAATTAAAGAACCCTAAATTTACATGCCTCATCTGCAGTTACTTTCTAATTGGGGGCTGAATTTTTGTTTTTTATTGAGTCACCTTCCAGCTCTTTTGCCTCTTGTTCTCTGTTTGTTCCTTTTTTTTAATTCTCTATTTACTGGTTACCCTGGTAGTCCTAAGCCTAGTTAAGGCTCCCAGGGCTGCCATGTTTTTTTTAACCCTATAAACCCTTGCTTGTGGCAGGACTTAATAGGTGAACATTAAAATTACAATATACTGCAATAATAAAGAATTAGAGTATATAGTAGAAGTAATCGCAAGGGCAAGACCCCATAGAGGACTAAAATAATGCGAAATAAAGTCAATTTTTTAAAATAAAGCATTAAAAAATTTTAAAATTCAAAATAATCCCAACAATAAAAAATAAACAGAATTGGTATAGCTGCGTTCAAAAAATCTGGAACTTTCTAAGAATAGCATTAGTTATCCCATGCAGTGAAAGCTGGGGAAAAAAAATGTTATTTCATTCTGATTGAAAGACAGGGTGACCCAAAATTTTACAAAAAGCATATGTATTTACAAATAATAGCAATAAAAACTACAGGTCATCTGGAAAAAAATGAGCCCTCACTCAGCAATACCCACTGAAAAATAAGAGTTATGGTCTTCAGCATATAGTGAAAAGAATAATGTTCTTTAATAAAAGGTCTTTTAATTTAATAAGTAATAAAACAGAATTGTGCAATTGTATTTTTTTTTCTATTTGACCTCATTTTAATTTTTTTATTATTTCTTAAACATTATATGGTATTTAAATAGTACCATGAAAAAATACGGTTGTCCCACAAAAACAAACCCTTATATGATTAAACAGAAAAATTTTAAAACAGTTAAAGTTTTAAAAGACGAGGATGAAAAAAACTCAAAAACTCAAACGACTGGCAGTTAAAGGGGTTATATACCTAATATTAACTATGCAGAATAACATTGGTTGTTAAAGCCACCTGAATTGTTAGTAGGCATAACACTAACATTAATGGGGTTGTCCGCTCACAGAAAATATAGCACTGGTGTGCTTATAGGCTTGTTCATTGCCATTTACTCACAGGTGTCAGTTTTAAATTTGGCAGCAATGCCAGCTCTATCCCCCTGTCTCATGAGAAGTGCTATGCATCACTTCTTGAAACAGCATGAGATTTGATCTGCTGATCAAATTGTCTACTTTTTAGGTATCCCTGCCTCTCAGATGGATCAAGCCCACATAGGTTTGAAATACAGTGAGCCTGTATTTGAATAAATTGCTGTCCAGCTCATTCCGTTTGAAAGGGTGGCGCTACCTGAAAAAAAGCCCTTGTGCTCAAAAGAAAGCCCCAAACTTTTCTGCAATATGCAAACATGGCAAGCTTGTTAAAGACTAACAAGGGACTACAGAGGAAAACATGGACTAAAGAGGTGAGAGCAAGCTGCAACATGTAGCCTAGCTAGGGCTTATTTTCAGGGTAGGTCTTACTATCGGGGAAACACAGAAGGAGTCCACTGTACTATTTCTCTGAAATATGAGTCAGGGGGGAGGGGGGGGGGGATAAATTACAATGCAGAGTGTGGGATATCTGCCAGGTTACTACCAAGGAGTGAAAGTGAATGCAGAAATAGTAGTTACATTGTTGGAATCTGTTTATCTTTGGTTATCTACGCATTATAGTAGGGCTATTTTTCCTGATGATGGTTTATGTTTACACTTGGCTAAAATAGTTTGAATCTAATTGCAGGAGAGACACAAAATCCAGATGTGTGTTGGTGAGAGGACTAGGTAGTAGCAATTACATCTCCAATTTAACATTACTGAACTAGAGAAAAACCCAACTTGTGGGAAAGGATTCTGGCTGTATTAAGGATGTAATATCCAATCAATGAATATGCTGTAGATGAACAGATTAAGAAGTCAGTTCAACTTTGAAACACTTAGTACTAATAAACATCACTCCAGTACATCCACATCACAAAGCTGCGGAACGGCTAAATTGTGATCAGTGTGTTTTGCGGAGCACAGAGTAAATGTTCTAATTCCACTATAGAATGGTTATTATTACTTTCTAATATACATACATGGTATGTTAGGCTGAATGAAGACAATGTCCATCTAGTTCAGCCTGTCTCAGCCCCCCTTCCCTTCCCTGTTGGTCCAGAGAAAGGCAAAATGCTCCAGTATTGTTTAATCCGCTCATGTTTTCATATGCTACCAATATTTGCATAGTCCAAGGCAACTCCAAAATGTCTAATCATAACATCATAAAGCTTTACTCATGAATACAATTATTCAGGGACATCATTGAACTTTGACTTGTGAAGAGCAGGTTTCTGGATGCATTTACACTCTCTATACACTCTGACATCATATAGGGATCACATAGGTAAGTAGATTGAGGTGATTACTACATTGAATTTAGTGCATTTTAGAAGAATATTGAAAAATCTTCTCCACGGTCAATTTCTCCTAGAGGTAATGTAATGGTGAACAGTAATGATATTTTCATATATAATTAATACTGTTGCTAACTTTTAGTTCAGAATCTACAATCATGACAGTGTTTATAACCCATGTCCACCTTATGTCATATGTAAATGGAAGTAGGCTGTTAATTAACACAGACTGCTGCATGTTTGGCATGATGGTCTTACTGATTAAGTTCTAATTACTGTGTATCACTTGCTGGAGCTCACATTCCAGCTTTGATTCATAGACTTAAACGGGATCACTGGAAGCCTAGAAAAGAAAGGCTGGATGCATTATACTTTATTCACACAGATAAGGCTTAATATGCATCTCTCCAGCAACTTGCTCTGAGTGAGGGAGCTATACTCTCTCCCTTCTTGGAAACTGCATTAGTTTATTGATACTTTTCTGACCATTAAGTGGTACCTATAATTGCAGGTGACTTGCCAGAAAAAGCTGCTATGTGTACGAAGTGTAACACTATATCTGACTTGTAGACGGCATCTTCATCGGTTTTCTTCTTTTCAAACTGTATTTTAATTCTCTGTCTTCCCTGATTTGGTGGGTGAAGCCTAGCTGCTATGATGTCTCCCGTATACAGCACACAGGAAGAAAAGGAGTAATGCTTCTCTATCACTATTTTTTCATATACAAAAAAGCAGCAGTTGCATGAAATACATTATACAGCAGTACTGGGCAGTGTAGATGTGATTCCAGTATATGTGAGACAATAAAACACTGAATTTTAACCATAGAACCATCTATTTTTATCTCTCTGCTTCTTTGTTAATATTGATTTCATCAATCGTAACTGTGGTTCTGTTTAGTTTGTATATTTACTTGCAGCAATGCCATGCATATGCTATGCTTGATAAAAGACCTTGGTACAGAAGCTTAAATACTTTGTAATTGTAAATAGGGATGAGTGAGCATACTCGTCCGAGCTTGATGCTCGTTCGAGTATTAGGGTGTTTGAGATGCTCGTTACTCGAGATGAGCACCACGCGATGTTCGAGTTACTTTCACTTTCATCTCTGAGAAATTTACGAGCTTTTCTGCCCAATAGAAAGACAGGAAAGGCATTACAACTTCCTCCTGTGATATTCCAGCCCTATCCCACCCCCCCTGCAGTGAGTGGCTGGGGAGATCAGATGACACCCTAGTATTTAAATCTGCCCCGCCCGCGGCTCCCCACAGATGCATGCTGACATAGATCAGGGAAAGTGCTGCTGATGCTGCTGCTGCTATAGGGAAAGTGTTAGGTGTTATTTTAGTCTTCAAGAACCCAAACGGTCCTTCTTAGGGACACATCTGACCGTGTGCAGTACTGTTGAGGCTGCTTTTAGCAGTGTTGCACAATTTTTTTTTTTTGTATATCGGGCGTGCAGACCATAGCGTCCACAGTCTGCAGTCATTTTACAGAGTATAAGAGCAGTACTGGTGAGGCAGGGACAGTTGGAAAGGTGAAAGAGATATACTGGCTATATAGGCAGTGGGCTTTTTCCCAAAAAGTTCAAAAAAATACTGTATTTGGCCTGCCTGTCACAGCCTTCAGTTTACTGCGTCTCTGCTGGGGGTAGTAGTTGGTGAATTAATACCCAGCCTTGCGCATAATTGTTGCCTGCCTCTGCAGTGCGTTACGTACGCGAAGTCAGCCTCCAACCACAGGCCAATAAGCGGCACATTTAATTACAGCGTTCTGTTTCTGCTAATCTCGTAATACACCATGCTGAGGGGTAGGGGTAGGCCTAGAGGACGTGGACGGGGGCGAGGACGCGGAGGCCCAAGTTAGGGTTTGGGCACAGGCCGAGCTCTTGGTCCAGGTGTATCGCAGCCGACTGCTGCGGGATTAGGAGAGAGGCACATTTCTGGGGTCCCCAGATTCATCTCACAATTAATGGGTCCACGCGGTAGACCTTTATTAGAAAATGAGCAGTGTGAGCAGGTCCTGTCGTGGATGGCAGAAAGTGCATCCAGCAATCTATCGACCGCACAGTCTTCTAGGCCGTCCACAGCTGCAACTCTGAATCCTCTGGCTGCTGCTCCTCCTTTCTCCCAGCCTCTTCACTCCATGAAAATGACACATTCTGAGGAGCAGGCAGACTCCCAGGAACTGTTCTCGGGCCCCTGCCGAGATTGGGCAGCAATGGTTCCTCTCCCACCGGAGGAGTTTGTCGTGACCGATGCCCAACCTTTGGAAAGTTCCCGGGGTCCGGGGGATGAGGCTGGGGACTTCCGGCAACTGTCTCAAGAGCTTTCAGTGGGTGAGGAGGACGATGACGGTGAGACACAGTTGTCTATCAGTGAGGGAGTAGTAAGGGCAGTAAGTCCGAGGGAGGAGCGCACAGAGGATTCGGAGGAAGAGCAGCTGGACGGTGAGGTGACTGACCCCACCTGGTTTGCTAAGCCTACTGAGGACAGGTCTTCAGAGGGGGAGGCAAGTGCAGCAGCAGGGCAGGTTGGAAGAGGCAGTGCGATGGCCAAGGGTAGAAGCAGGGCCAGACCGAATAATCCACCAACTGTTTCCCAAAGCGCCCCCTCGCGCCATGCCACCCTGCAGAGGCCGAGGTGCTCAAAGGTCTGGCAGTTTTTCACTGAGAGTGCAGACGACCGACGAACTGTGGTGTGCAAGGTTTGTCTCGCCAAGATCAGCTGGGGAGCCACCAACACCAGCCTCACCACCACCAGCATGCGCAGGCATATGATGGCCAAGCAACCCACAAGGTGGGACGAAGGCCGTTCACCGCCTCCGGTTTGCACCACTGCCTCTCCCCCTGTACCCCAACCTGCCACTGAGATCCAACCCCCCTCTCAGGACACAGGCACGACCGTCTCCCGGCCTGCACCCACACGCTCACCTCCGCTGTCCTTGGCCCCATCCAGCAATGTCTCTCAGCGCAGCATCCAGCCGTCGCTAGCGCAACTGTTTGAGCGCAAGCGCCAAATTGCCAAATTGATCGGCCTGGAGATGCTGCCATATAGGATTGTGGAAACGGAGGCTTTCAAAAACATGATGGCGGCGGTGGCCCCGCGCTACTCAGTTCCCAGTCGCCACTACTTTTCCCGATGTGCCGTCCTAGCCCTGCACGACCACGTCTCCCGCAACATTGTACGCGCCCACACCAACGCGGTTACTGCCAAGGTCCACTTAACAAAGGACACGTGGACAAGCACAGGCGGGCAGGGCCACTATATCTCCCTGATGGCACATTGGGTGAATTTAGTGGAGGCTGGGACAGAGTCAGAGCCTGGGACCGCTCATGTTCTACCCACCCCCAGAATTGCGGGCCCCAGCTCGGTGGTGGTATCTGCGGCGGTGTATGCTTCCTCCACTAAACCACCCTCCTCCTCCTCCTCCTCCTATGCAACCTCTGTCTTGCAATCAAGATGTGTCAGCAGCAGCACGTTGCCAGCAGTCGGTGTCACGCCGGGTGGCAGCACAGCGGCGGGCAAGCGCCAGCAGGCCGTGTTGAAACTACTCAGCTTAGGAGAGAAGAGGCACATGGCCCACGAACTGCTGCAGGGTCTGACAGAGCAGACCGACCACTGGCTTTCGCCGCTGAGCCTCCAACCGGGCATGGTCGTGTGTGACAACGGCCGTAACCTGGTGGCGGCTCTGCAGCTCGGCAGCCTCACGCACGTGCCATGCCTGGCCCACGTCCTTAATATGGTGGTTCAGCGGTTTCTGAAAAGCTACCCACGCTTGTCAGACCTGCTCGGAAAGGTGCGCCAGCTCTGCGCACATTTCCGCAAGTCCAACAAGGACGCTGCCACCCTGCGCACCCTGCAACATCGGTTTAATCTGCCAGTGCACCAACTGCTGTGCGACGTGCCCACACGGTGGAACTCTACGCTCCACATGTTGGCCAGGCTCTATGAGCAGCGTAGAGCTATAGCGGAATACCAACTCCAACATGGGCGGCGTAGTGGGAGTCAGCCTACTCAATTCTTTACAGAAGAGTGGGCCGGGTTGGCAGACATCTGCCAGGTCCTTGGAAACTTTGAGGAGTCTACCCAGATGGTGAGCGGCGATGCTGCAATCATTAGCATCACCATTCCTCTTCTATGCCTCTTGAGAAGTTCCCTGCAAAGCATAAAGGCAGACGCTTTGCGCTCGGAAACGGAGGCGGGGAAAGACAGTATGTCGCTGGATAGTCAGAGCACCCTCATGTCTATATCTCAGCGCGTTGAGGAGGAGGGGGAGGAGCATGAGGAGGAGGGGGAAGAGACAGCTTGGCCCACTGCTGACGGTACCCATGCTGCTTGCCTGTCATCCTTTCAGCGTGTATGGCCTGAGGAGGAGGAGGAGGATCCTGAAAGTGATCTTCCTAGTGAGGACAGCCATGTGTTGCATACAGGTACCCTGGCACACATGGCTGACTTCATGTTAGGATGCCTTTCTCGTGACCCTCACGTTACACGCATTCTGGCCACTACGGATTACTGGGTGTACACACTGCTTCACCCACGGTATAAGGAGAACCTTTCCACTCATACCCGAAGAGGAAAGGGGTTCGAGAGTGATGCTATACCACAGGACGCTGGCGGACAAACTGATGGTAAAATTCCCATCCGACAGCGCTAGTGGCAGAAGGCGCAGTCCCGAGGGCCAGGTAGCAGGGGAGGCGCGGAGATCAGGCAGCATGTACAGCACAGGCAGGGGAACACTCTCCAAGGCCTTTGCCAGCTTTATGGCTCCCCAGCAAGACTGTGTCACCGCTCCCCAGTCAAGGCTGAGTCGGCGGGAGCACTGTAAAAGGATGGTGAGGGAGTACGTAGCCGATCGCACGACTGTCCTCCGTGACGCCTCTGCTCCCTACAACTCCTGGGTGTCGAAGCTGGACACGTGGCCTGAACTCGCGCTGTATGCCCTGGAGGTGCTTGTTTGTCCTGTGGCTAGCGTCTTGTCAGAGAGGGTGTTTAGTGTGGCTGGGGGAATCATCACGGATAAGCGTACCCGCCTGTCAACTGACAGTGCCGACAGGCTTACACTCATCAAGATGAACAAAGCCTGGATTTCCCCAGACTTCTCTTCTCCACCAGCGGACAGCAGCGATACCTAAACAATACGTAGGCTGCACCCGCGGATGGAAGCATCGTTCTCTATCACCATAAACAACGGGGACCTTTTAGCTTCATCAATCTGTGTATTATATTCATCCTCCTCCTCCTGCTCCTCCTCCTGAAGCCTCACGTAATCACGCTGAACGGGCAATTTTTCTTAGGCCCACAAGGCTCAGTCATATGACTTTTGTAAACAATGTTTATACGTTTCAATTCTCATTAAAGCGTTGAAACTTGCACCAGAACCAGAACCAATTTTTATTTTAACTGGGCTGCCTACAGGCCTAGTTACAAATTAAGCCACATTAACCAAAGCGATTAATGGGTTTCACCTGCCCTCTTGATTGGGCGTGGGCAATTTTTCTGAGGTACATTAGTACTGTTGGTACACCAATTTTTTTGGGCCATCGCCTACAGTGTAATCCTAGTAATTTTTATAGGCTTCGCCTGCACTCATGCTACAGCAAGGTGTGTGGGATTGGCCTACACTTTTGCTACATAAATGTAACTGGGGCCTTGTCTATACTGCAACTACTGAAATGTGAAAGAGACTGTTATCTCCCTAAACTGCTGCAACGGGAATGTTACTGTGGCCTGTCTTGACTGCTACTACTACTGAAATGGAACTAATACTGTGCTCCCCCTATACTGTTGCTTCGGAATTGTTACTGGGGTCTGTCTTGACTGCTACTATTACTGAAATGGAACTAATACTATGCTCCCCCTATAATGCTGCTAGTGATATGTTACTGGGGCCTGTCCCTAATGCTACCGCTGAAATGTTACTAATTCTAGGCTCTGCCTATACCGCTGCTAATGCTATGTCACTGGGGTGTGGAAATGGAGGCTTCCAAAGACATGATGGTAGCGAGGCCATTTCCCACCAACGTGGCTACTGTTAAGGTGCATATAACCATGGACAAGTGGAGAGGACATGTGGTGCCACAAAAGAATCCCCCTCCTCCTCCAACAATGAAAACATTCTTGGCAAATACCTTTGCATTGGTCCGTCTGGTGGCAGTCCAAGAATTTCACCTTTACCGACACAACAAGAGAGCCCCCCCACCATCCCCCCGCCATGGCCCACTTAATCCTGGCCACATTTCGAAAACCAACTAAATAAAACCGCGCTACTAGGTCCGCAGTCACCACCACATTCCCACCAACGCGGTTACTGTTAAGGTACATATTACCAGTCTGACTGGGGCATGCACTGTGGGCCGAAGCACACCTGTATTGTATGTGACGTTAGCTCTGCTGAGCAGGGCACTGCAATGGGATACATTTATGTACCGCCGATGGGTTCCAGGGAGCCACCCATGCTGTGGGTCCACATGGACTTCACATTAGGGATTTGTACCTGCCAGTGTCTATGTATTAAAAACCCCAGTCAGACTGGGGCATACAGTGTGGGCCGAAGCCCACCTGCATTTAATCTGACATTAGCTCTACTATCCGGGGCACTGCATTGGGACAAACTACAGGAGCAGTACAGCGCTAATGAGACGTGCACAGCTACGCTAGCATAGGAGTCCGCTGTAGGCCCGCGATTGCTGAGGGTTTGTGCAGAGGCCTATGTCCTGGGTGCAGTGAAAGTCCGCTTCCTGCCTAGGATTGCTGAAGCTGTGGGCTGAGGCCTATGTCATGGGCACGGTGCAAGTCTGCCATGTTTGGCTGCTCAGATCAATTTTTGGTTCATGTCTTGGGCTTCCTAGGACCCCCCTATGCTGTTGGTGCAAACTTAGTTCCCATCGCGGTGTTTGACCTGTCTGGCACAAAGGCACTGACTGACTTGGGTAGAGGGCAGAGCGCTAACGGCTTTCCCCTTGCAGTGTGGATTGAGCTATGCGACACCTTGACAGAATGAATACTGTGTGGCACATGGATTTCCCATTGCTATGCCCACGTTTGCAGCTCCTGATGGAGGTGGCACAGGATTGGAGTTCTCATTGCTTCTGTACAGCATTGTGGGCTATCGCCCTGCCCCTTTTAAAGAGGGTCGCTGCCTGGCCCTGCCAACCCTCTGCAGTGTGTGCCTGCGGTTCCTCCTCATGGTAGACGCACTTATAAATAGACATGAGGGTGGTGTGGCTGTGAGGCCAGCGTGTGGCATGAGGGCAGCTGAAGGCTGCGCAGGGACACTTTGGTGTGCGCTGTGGACACTGGGTCGTGCGGGGGGGGGAGGGGTTGGGCAGCATGTAACCCAAGAGAAGAGGCAGCGGAGTGTCATGCAGGCAGTGATTGTGCTTTGTTGGAGGTAGTGTGGTGCTTAGCTAAGGTATGCCTTGCTAATGAGGGTTTGTCCGAAGTAAAAATTGGTAGGGGGGGGGGGGCCACTCTTGCCGATATTGTGGCTGAATAGTGGGACCTGGGAACCTCAAATGTAGCCCAGCATGTTGCCCCTCACCTGCCCTATCCGTTTCTGTGTCGTTTCCAGCACTTTCTTGGGTTTTACAGATTTTCACAAATGAAAACCTTAGCGAGCATCGGCGATATACAAAAATGCTCGGGTCGCCCATTGACTTCAATGGGGTTCGTTACTCGAAACGAACCCTCGAGCATCGCGAAAAGTTCGACTCGAGTAACGAGCACCCGAGCATTTTAGTGCTCGCTCATTTCTAATTGTAAATAAAAGTTATATTCCTGCCTACCAATCAAGACTCACGATGCCCATTATATAGCTTTTTACACCCAATAAAACTAAAAACTGAAAAATGGGATAAAAAATAGCTCTATATGTCATGGGAACATAAATTTAGTAGCTAAAGGAGAAAAAATAGCGCAGTAAAACCTCCACAGGGGTAAAATCCCTACAAAGTGTCAGGTCCTTAAAGGGTAACATAATAGTCCATAACTCAGGTTTGAGCATCATTTTTGCATAATGAGACCTATCTTCTATAGGAGGCCTGCAACACCTTGTCTTCCTTGGTGTGCACAACCAATTGGTAAATTGAGTCTAGCCTCACAATATATCGTGTGGGAGTACTCACATTGACTGAGCTAGGCTAGTCCAGGATCAGGAGTGCTTCTCCACTAGTGTCCATAAAATCCTTGTCATTGTCCAGATGTTCCACTGGTCTGGGGATACAACGCTGTCTCTCTCTCTCTCTCTCTCTCTCTCTCTCAGCTCTAGACACTAGGTTGTCCCTGCTCACAGTCCTTTCTCAGAAGAACTAGCATCAGTTCTTTAGCTCTTTCAGCTCTCTCCACTTTGAGACTGCACAAGAAAAGGTCCCTTTTATGATTTGAGCTCCAGTCTCTAGAAAGTCCCTACTGAGCATGCTCAGAACTAATGTGTAAAATTGTGTGCAGCTTTTTAAATTTTTAGCATATGTCACAGTCCAACTCCATGGCAACACTTTAACCCTTTAGGATAGACCTTTACAATAGAATTAAATAATTTAGCATCACTTTATTATATAGGGCCATGTAAAATGGAATACCTTACCATACCTTCAGTTCATTTTGTTATATACAGAACAGACAAGGATAACTAAAACCTTCCTGGACCTGCTGTTATAGATTTTAAAATCACTCCAAAAGCTACACATTTGAGAAGAATAAAAGGAAGAAAAACAATTTATTCAGTTGCTGTTTCTTTGTAGCTTACAGTAACATTGCTTCCTTTTTCAAAGAAAGAAGATGGGACATTTTACTGATAAGTTTACCCAGAGTTATCTCTGAAATACCAATTTGTTTTACAAGTCCTTGAAGTCTCCTTGAGGCACAACATTCAGTATTTTATAGAGAAAAACAAATTTAAAATAGTTGACAAAACTGCACAAGTAAGTATTATTAGAAAACATCAAGTATATTTTATTCTTTATGGGTCCTACATAATCGAGATTTAGGGTTGCATGTCACCAATTCAGAGTGGAGCAAATATATGTATACAGATTCTTAAAGTCACAAGGAAAACGCATATTCTATAGATATATAAAAGGGAAAAAAATTTTATTTTAATATTTAAAATTCAAATTTTTATTGAGGTTTTAATGGGCTGTATGAGATTATATATGTCTGCTTTTTCCCAGGTCAGAGGGGTACAGTTTCTCGTTGTGAAGATTGCCAATTAAGCATAACGCCGCTTCCATATGGGCGATTTTTCTCATGCGATTTTGTCGCAATTCGATAGTGCTACAAAATGCATGTATGTAAAACCTATGGGTTCTTCCACCCGAGTGATGTTTTTTCAGCCTGTGGCATGCTCTGTACAGCCGTGATTTGCAGGGTTTTTTTTGGTAGCCCATGTTTCCCTATGGAGCCTTCCTTACTGTTACATCGCAGGAAAATGTGACTGCAACATTTACAGTAGGAAATTCTACTGTAAAAGCCCTAAACTAAGCTCTAGCTGCAGTAAAAAAAAAAAAAATTCATCACCTAAAGGCGCTTTCAATGAATGAATGGGTGTAACTGGTTCATTAAGTGCTGGCTCTGATTGGCTAAGCCATGGCGCTCGAACCAATCACAGTCAACCCTTCCTAGAGGCGGGGACTTTGATCCTCCAATCCAGAAAGGGCTGGCAGAAGACGAAAGACAAGTTTCAGAGGTGAAGAGGAGCCCCGAGTTGGAGATGGCAGCATCTCTTAGGCAATGTATTTTTTTGATTGTTTTTCGGGGAAGGGCTTATATTTCAAGATCACCCCACCCCCACCCCCGGAAAATCCTTGCACGTGGTACTACAAAGTTGCACAATATCGTCTCCTGTGTGGAAGCAGCCTCAGGGAGAATTTTAGGTCATTCAATGCTGCTTGGGAAATTTAGTATGCTAAAATGCCTTTGTCATGTCACTTATTGGATGGTAGCTTCGTAAAAGTCAATTTCTGACTTTCTAACAGGACTTGCAGTATGTCTAAAAATATAAGCCAAATCAGAGTTTTCTCTATAAGGAAAACATAACCTTATACAGACAGCTGTTTCAGGGTATTTGCCCATTGTGTGCAAACAGTAGCATTCTGGTTAGCTGGGTAAGAGGCCCGTGACTATGCACACATAATGTTTAGTTTTTTTCCGATTTCCCAATAGTAGGCTATGAGTGAAGACCCATTGCATGGTTAGAATCACATCAGATGAAAGCATTTCTCTTGCTTTATTATACCATGATTTGCACATTTTGATTGATATTTAAAGATCTCTAATAAAATAGACATTTTGCTCATCTCTATGCTACACTTAACCAGATTCTCTTAAAGTCAGCTTTGTATTGAGGATACATAGACATTCCATGCATAGTCTCCAAGTGAGCTGACATTTCCTGGTATTTCCTTTTTTCTTGTCCCAGACAACCCTATATGCTACTTATCCATATCACATAAAAAAGTATTACCGAAAGAGTTGTATATAGACATACAATACTATACACATAGAATGTCCCTTAAATGTCTTAATATTCATGATCTTTCTAATCTTATACATTGTAGTCCTCAGATTGTCTTCTTTTATTTTAGCTGTATTATTTTCCTAGCATTAGACATTCTTAATCTATAAAACATGGTTCTTTTCTTCTATGCTTGTCCATTGGATGCTAGAGATGAGCGAGCACCAAAATGCTCGGGTGCTCGTTACTCGAGACGAACTTTTCGCAATGCTCGAGGGTTCGTTTCGAGTAACGAACCCCATTGAAGTCAATGGGCGACTCGAGCATTTTTGTATATCGCCGATGCTCGCTAATGTTTTCATTTGTGAAAATCTGGGCAATTCAAGAAAGTGATGGGAACGACACAGAAACGGATAGGGCAGGCGAGGGGCAACATGTTGGGCTGCATCTCAAGTTCCCAGGTCCCACTATTAAGCCACAATAGCGGCAAGAGTACCCCCCCTCCCAACAATTTTTAACTTCTGAAAAACCCTCATTAGCAATGCATACCTTAGCTAAGCACCACACTACCTCCAACAAAGCACAATCACTGCCTGCATGACACTCCACTGCCACTTCTCCTGGGTAACATGCTGCCCAACCCCCCCGCACGACCCAGTGTCCACAGCGCACACCAAAGTGTCCCTGCGCAGCCTTCAGCTGCACTCATGCCACATGCTGGCCTCATAGCCACACCACCCTCATGTCTATTTATAAGTGCGTCTGCCATGAGGAGGAACCGCAGGCACACACTGCAGAGGGTTGGCACGGCCAGGTAGCGACCCTCTTTAAAAGGGGCGGGGCGATAGCCCACAATGCTGTCAGAAGCAATGAGAAATCCAATCCTGTGCCACCTCCATCAGGAGCTGCACACGTGGGCATAGCAATGGGGAACCCATGTGCCACACACTATTCATTCTGTCAAGGTGTCTGCATGCCCCAATCAGACCGGGGTTTTTTATAAATAGTCACAGGCAGGTACAACTCCGCAATGGGAGCATGGGTGGCTCCCTGGAACCCACCGGCTGTACATAAATGTATCCCATTGCAGTGCCTTGGACAGCAGAGCTAACGTCAGATTAAATGCAGGTGGGCTTCGGCCCACACTGCATGCCCCAGTAACACTGGGTTTTTTTATAAGTAGACACAGGCAGGTACAACTCCCTATTGTGAAGTCCCTGTGGACCCACAGCATGGGTGGCTCCCTGGAACCAATCGGCGGTACATAAATATATCCCATTGCAGTGCCCAGCACAGCTGAGGTAACGTCAGGTTTAATGCATGCCCCAGTCAGACTGGGGTTCTTTAGAAGTGGACACAAGCAGCTACAACTCCGTGTGGACCAACAGGCGGTACAAAAATATATCCCATTGCATTGCCCATCACAGCTGAGGTAACGTCCAATTAAATGCAGGTGGTCTTCGGCCCACACTGCATGCCCCAGTCTGACCGGGGTTTTTAATACATAGACACTGGCAGGTACAAATCCCTAATGTGAAGTCCCTGTGGACAAACAGCATGGGTGGCTCCCTGGAACCCACCAGTGGTACATAAATATATCCCATTGCAGTGCCCTGCTCAGCAGAGCTAATGTCACATACAATACAGGTGTGCTTCGGCCCACAGTGCATGCCCCAGTCAGACTGGTAATATGTTTATGTAGCAAAAGTGTAGGCCAACCCCACACACCTTGCTGTACCATGAGTGCAAGTGAAGCCCATACAAATTACTAGGATTACACTGTAGGCGAGGGCACAAAAAAATTGGTGTACCAACAGTACTAATGTACCTCAGAAAAATTGCCCATGCCCAACCAAGAGGGCAGGTGAAACCCATTAATCGCTTTGGCTAATGTGGCTTAAGTTGTAACTAGGCCTGTAGGCAGCCCAGTTAAAATAAAAATTGGTTCTGGTGCAAGTTTCAACGCTTTAATGAGAATTGAAACGTATAAACATTGTTTACTAAAGTCATATGACTGAGCCTTGTGGGCCTAAGAAAAATTGCCCGTTCGGCGTGATTACGTGAGGTTTCAGGAGGAGGAACAGGAGGAGGAGGATGAATATAATACACAGATTGATGAGGGTAAAAGGTCCCCGTTTTTGATGGTGATAGAGAACGATGCTTCCATCCGCGGGTGCAGCCTACGTATTGTTTAGGTACCGCTGCTGTCCGCTGGTGGAGAAGAGAAGTCTGGGGAAATCCAGGCTTTGTTCATCTTGATGAGTGTAAGCCTGTCGGCACTGTCAGTTGACAGGCGGGTACGCTTATCCGTGATGATTCCCCCAGCCGCACTAAACACCCTCTCTGACAAGACGCTAGCCGCAGGACAAGCAAGCACCTCCAGGGCATACAGCGTGAGTTCAGGCCACGTGTCCAGCTTCGACACCCAGTAGTTGTAGGGGGCAGAGGCGTCACGGAGGACGGTCGTGCTATCAGCTACGTACTCCCTCACCATCCTTTTACAGTGCTCCCGCCAACTCAGCCTTGACTGGGGAGCGGTGACACAGTCTTGCTGGGGAGCCATAAAGCTGGCAAAGGCCTTGGAGAGTGTTCCCCTGCCTGCGCTGTACATGCTGCCTGATCTCCGCGCCTCCCCTGCTACCTAGCCCTCGAAACTGTGCCTTCTGCCACTAGCGCTGTCGGATGGGAATTTTACCATCAGTTTGTCCGCCAGGGTCCTGTGGTATAGCATCAGTCTCGAACCCCTTTCCTCTTCGGGTATGAGAGTGGAAAGGTTCTCCTTATACCGTTGGTCGAGCAGTGTGTACACCCAGTAACCCGTAGTGGCCAGAATGCGTGTAATGCAAGGGTCACGAGAAAGGTATCCTAACATGAAGTCCGCCATGTGTGCCAGGGTACCTGTACGCAACACATGGGTGTCCTCACTAGGAAGATCACTTTCAGGATCCTCCTCCTCCACAGGCCATACACACTGAAAGGATGACAGGCAAGCAGCATGGGTACCCTCAGCAGTGGGCCAAGCTGTCTCTTCCTCATCCTCCTCATGCTCCTCCTCCTCCTCCTCAACGCGCTGAGATATAGACATGAGGGTGCTCTGACTATCCAGCGACATACTGTCGCCTCCGTTTCCGAGCGCAAAGCGTCTGCCTTTATGCTTTGCAGGGAACTTCTCAAGAGGCATAGCAGAGGAATGGTGACGCTAATGATTGCAGCATCGCCGCTCACCATCTGGGTAGACTCCTCAAAGTTTCCAAGGACCTGGCAGATGTCTGCCAACCAGGCCCACTCTTCTGTAAAGAATTGAGGAGGCTGACTCCCACTACGCCGCCCATGTTGGAGTTGGTATTCCACTATAGCTCTACGCTGCTCATAGAGCCTGGCCAACATGTGGAGCGTAGCGTTCCACCGTATGGGCACGTCTCACAGCAGTCGGTGCACTGGCAGATGAAACCGATGTTGCAGGGTCCGCAGGGTGGCAGCGTCCGTGTTGGACTTGCGGAAATGTGCGCTGACCCGGCGCACCTTTCCGAACAGGTCTGACAAGCGTGGGTAGCTTTTCAGAAACCGCTGAACCACCAAATTAAAGACGTGGGCCAGGCATGGCACGTGCGTGAGGCTGCCGAGCTGCAGAGCCGCCACCAGGTTACGGCCGTTGTCACACACGACCATGCCCGGTTGGAGGCTCAGCGGCGCAAGACAGCGGTCGGTCTGCTCTGTCAGACCCTGCAGCAGTTCGTGGGCCGTGTGCCTCTTCTCTCCTAAGCTGAGTAGTTTCAGCACGGCCTGCTGACGCTTGCCCACCGCTGTGCTGCCACGACGCGCGACACCGACTGCTGGTGACGTGCTGCTGCTGACACATCTTGATTGCGAGACAGAGGTTGCGTAGGAGGAGGAGGAGGAGGAGGAGGAGGAGGGTGGTTGAGTGGAGGAAGCATACACAGCCGCAGATGCCAGCACCGAGCTGGGGCCCGCAATTCTGGGGGTGGGTAGGACGTGAGTGGTCCCAGGCTCTGACTCGATCCCAGGCTCCACTAAATTCACCATGTGCCATCAGGGAGATATAGTGGCCCTGCCCGCCTGTGCTTGTCCACGTGTCCGTTGTTAAGTGGACCTTGGCAGTAACCGCGTTGGTGAGGATGCGTACAATGTTGCGGGAGATGTGGGCGTGCAGACCTGGGACGGCACATCAGGAAAAGTAGTGGCGACTGGGAACCGAGTAGCGCGTGGACGCCGCCGCCATCAGGTTTTTGAAAGCCTCCGTTTCCACAAGCCTATACGGCAGCATCTCCAGGCTGATCAATTTGGCTATGTGCACGTTTAACGCTTGAGCGTGTGGGTGCGAGGCGGTGTACTTGCACTCAAACAGTTGCGCTAGCGACGGCTGGCCGCTGCGCTGAGAGAAATTGC
Source organism: Eleutherodactylus coqui (assembly GCF_035609145.1). Taxonomy (NCBI): domain Eukaryota; kingdom Metazoa; phylum Chordata; class Amphibia; order Anura; family Eleutherodactylidae; genus Eleutherodactylus; species Eleutherodactylus coqui. Next base: position 65,460,628 of record NC_089842.1, read on the forward strand.
TGGATGGGGCCGAGGACAGCGGAGGTGAGCGTGTGGGTGCAGGCCAGGAGACAGTCGTGTCTGTGTCCTGAGAGGGGGGTTGGATCTCAGTGGCAGGTTGGGCCACAGGGGGAGAGGCAGTGGTGCAAAGCGGAGGCGGTGAACGGCCTTCGTCCCACCTTGTGGGGTGCTTGGCCATCATATGCCTGCGCATGCTGGTGGTTTTGAGGCTGGTGGTGGTGGCTCCCTGGCTGATCTTGGCGCGACAAAGGTTGCACACCACAGTTCGTCGGTCGTCTGCACTCTCAGTGAAAAACTGCCACACCTTTGAGCACCTCGGCCTCTGCAGGGTGGCATGGCGCGAGGGGGCGCTTTGGGAAACAGTTGGTGGATTATTCGGTCTGGCCCGGCCTCTACCCCTGGCCACCGCACTGCCTCTTCCAACCTGCCCTGCTGCTGCACTTGCCTCCCCCTCTGAAGACCTGTCCTCAGTAGGCTTAGCAAACCAGGTGGGGTCAGTCACCTCATCGTCCAGCTGCTCTTCCTCCGAATCCTCTGTGCGCTCCTCCCTCGGACTTACTGCAATTACTACTACCTGAGTGATAGACAACTGTGTCTCATCATCATCATCCTCCTCACCCACTGAAAGCTCTTGAGACAGTTGCCGGAAGTCCCCAGCCTCATCCCCCGGACCCCGGGAACTTTCCAAAGGTTCGGCATCGGTCACGACAAACTCCTCCGGTGGGAGAGGAACCATTGCTGCCCATTCTGGGCAGGGGCCCGAGAACAGTTCCTGGGAGTCTGCCTGCTCCTCAGAATGTGTCACTGTAATGGAGTGAGGAGGCTGGGAGGAAGGAGGAGCAGCAGCCAGAGGATTCAGAGTTGCAGCAGTGGACGGCGTAGAAGTCTGGGTGGTCGATAGATTGCTGGATGCACTTTCTGCCATCCACGACAGGACCTGCTCACACTGCTCATTTTCTAATAAAGGTCTACCGCGTGGACCCATTAATTGTGAGATGAATCTGGGGACACCAGAAACGTGCCTCTCTCCTAATCCCGCAGCAGTCGGCTGCGATACACCTGGATCAGGAGCTCGGCCTGTGCCCACACCCTGACTTGGACCTCCGCATTCTCGCCCGCGTCCTCTAGGCCTACCCCTACCCCTCAGCATGGTGTATTACGAGTAGAGCAGAAACAGAACGCTGTAATTAAATGTGCCGCTTATTGGCCTGTGGTTGGAGGCTGACTTCGCTTACGGAATGCACAGCAGAGTCAGGAAACAATTTTGCGCACGCCTGCAGTGAAACATAGGTGCGTATGACTCAGCTACTGGAATTCACAGCGCAGAAGCAGTCAAGTGGCCAAAGGGCAGTGGTAGGCCTTAAGTATTTTGCTTCAATTTTTTTAAATGGTGAGCTGAAACACCTGTTAGATACTGTATGCAGCGTATATTATGTATACTTTTTCCCTCTGCCGCTATCACGGCGGTGATGTAACGGAGACAGCAGAGCCAGGAAACAATTTTGCGCACGCCTGCACTGAGACGTAGGTGCGTATGACTGAGCTAGTGGAATTCACAGCACAGAAGCACTCAAGTGACCAAAGGCCACTAGCAGGCCTTAAGTATTTTGCTTCTATTTTTTTAAATGCTGAGCTGAAACAGCAGACAGATACTGTAGGCAGCGTATATTATGTATACTCTTTCCCTCTGGCGGGATGACGGTGGTGATGTAACGGAGACAGCAGAGCCAGGAAACAATTTTGCGCAAGCCTGTAACGCTTAGCTGCGTATTAATTAGGACTACTACCCCCAGCAAACACGCAGTACACTGAGGACGGTCACAGGCAGCCCAAATATAGTATTTCTCCCCAAATTTTTTGAAAAAGCCCACTGCCTATATAGACAGTATATCTCTTTCACCTTTCCCGCTGTCCCTGCCTCACCAGTACTGGCCCTATACTCTGTACAATGACTGCAGACTGAGGACGCAATGCTCTGCACGCCCGATATACAAAAAAATAAATAAATTGTGCAACACTGCTCACAGCAGCCTCAACAGTACTGCACACGGTCAGATGTGGCCCTAAGAAGGACCGTTGGGGTTCTTGAAGCCTAATATAACTCCTAACGCTCTCCCTATAGCAGCATCAGCAGCATCAGCAGCACTGTCCCTGATCTCTGTCAGAATGCATCTGTGGTGAGCCGCGGGCTGGGCAGATTTAAATACTCGGGTGACACCTGATCTCCCTAGCCACTCACTGCAGGGGGGTAGTATAGGGCTGGAACATCACAGGAGGAAGTTGTAATGTCTTCCATGTCTTTCTATTGGCCAGAAAAGCGCGCAAATGTCTCAGAGATGAAAGTGAAAGTAACTCGAACATCGCGTGGTACTCGTCACGAGTAACGAGCATCTCGAACACCCTAATACTTGAACGAGCGTCAAGCTCGGACTAGTACGCTCGCTCATCTCTATTGGATGCCTGATATTGCATCTTAGCCTCATTCAATTGAGGAGATGAGCAAGAACACCAAAAAGTCCATGAATGTCAAAGGATTTAAATTTATAAAGCAATGACGGCCAAAGCTGTGCCAAATATATCAATAAATTTAGTATGTTTTACTTCAACGGGCATTTGATTACAACTGGAGTGCAAAATCCTAGGCTTAATAAATCTCCCCCTAGTGTGTCATACACAAATACATCATATATATATATATATATATATATATATATATATATATATATATATATATATGATGTATTTGTGTATGACACACTAGGGGGAGATTTATTAAGCCTAGGATTTTGCACTCCAGTTGTAATCAAATGCCCTATATATATATATAGCCTTCCTCCCCTTTCATCTTGGCTAGATAGGATCAGATAAGATAACCCCCTTTTTTAAATAATATTTTGTAATAGTCTGTTACAATATGCCTACCCTATATTGTGACCTCTTAGTGGTTGTGATGTGGATTGCAGGATTTATAGGCTTTCTTAGCATGTCAAGATATTGTATTCCAATATAAAATTGCAGTATTTAAACTGGATGAAAGTGCAAACATCTATATCTCTTCTATAGTTGTGAAGTCCTCCAGTAAAGTTCCTTTTTTTATAGGTTGAGAAATCATTCATTTCCACAATCAGTGAGAATCTGAGCAATTACACTGTGCAACACAATTTTCTGTAACAGATAAGCAGATAGGCGGCTTATAGTAACTTTAGTGTGCTGAATTCAAATATGATATCTGTTTTGTTCTACCACGTAAAGTTTTCCAATTATGGGGAATGATTGAATTCAATTGTTGTTGTATTTTATGGAAATATGTCTATACAATTAATCCAGTATTCTTGCTATTAACCTTTTTTAGTGAAAAGAATGAGTGATTGCACAACTATTTTGCAATCACTGTTACACACCGCGTGCTGACTGAACACTATAAGGTGTGAGGGATTAGCGTTTAGGATCGGTAGCAACCTGGGCATAAGCAGTCAGAGACAGTGACACTTGCGATAAAGTCTTTAGTCCAGGCTTTGCCTGGGTTTATTTCCAAGCAAACAAAGGAAAATACAGGCCTTAACATCAGGCAAACATAAAGGAAATCCTGCTCGTCTGAGCACTTACTAAACATGTAGCGTTCCTGTCTACACACTGGTAATCAAAATGGCTCCTGCACACAGCCAGCCAGGACTCTCAGACCTGCAGAGGTCTCAGCTCCCTCCTGGGCCCTGTAGGTCCAGGCTTTATATGGCCTGGTACCAGCCCCACCTGGTACGTGGGAGTGACCATCCCACCCTTCGCTTTGGTCACTCCAGGAAAAGCCGTGGCTTGGAGCCACTTACTTACTACACCGTGTCAGTAACTTAATGTTACTGACACCATACTGCCAGCTTCCTCCACCGAGCCCAGGCTGCTCGGTGGCACGTATCTGCCCAAGCGCTCCCCAAGGTCTCATAGGAGAGCATCCTAGGTGGCACATACCTGCCCTCTAGCACCTTGCCGTTCACCGTCTCACATACCCTCCCCCTCTGTTCGAGCCTGTGGGGTCGGACACCTTTAGCTGCCATGCAATGCGTCCTTGATAAGGCATCGGCATTGCCCTGTAGCTTTCCGGCCCTGTGCTCTACCGAAAAGCTAAAATTTTGAAGGGTCAGGAACCATCTAGTGACTCTGGCATTTCTTTCTTTTGCCTGGGACATCCAGGTTAAGGGGGAGTGGTCTGTTATCAGCCTTAAGTGCCGACCTAGCAGGTAGTACTTTAGGGATTCCAGAGCCCACTTGATGGCTAGGCACTCCCGCTCAACGATACTGTAATTTTTTTCCGGGGGCGTGAGCTTCCTGCTCAGGTATATCACGGGATGTTCCTCTCCCTCTACCTCTTGGGACAGAACTGCTCCCAGTCCCACATCGGACGTGTCTGTTTGGACAATAAATTATCTTTTGAAATTGGGTGTGACTAACACTGGACATCTACAGAGGACCTGTTTTAATTCTTGGAACGCCTTTTCTGCGTCAGGGTTCCACTTGACCATGACTGACTTACTGTTCTTGGTCAAGTCTGTTAGGGGCGCTGCTATGCTAGCAAAGTTTTTCATGAACCGCCTATAGTACCCTACAATGCCTAAAAAGGCTCTCACCTGCTTTTTAGTTGTGGGTTGTGGCCAGTCCTGAACGGCTTCAACTTTATTGACCTGGGGTTTTATAATACCCCTACCTATTATATACCCCACGTATCGTGCTTCTTCAAGACCCAGGGCGCACTTCTTTGGGTTTGCTGTGAGCCCTGCTTTTCTAAGGGAGTTCTGTACTGCCTGTACCTTGGGTAGATGGCTGTCCCAGTCTTCGCTAAAGATGATGATATCATCTAAATATGCTGACGCATATTGACGATGGGGTTTGAGTATGATATCCATCAATCTTTGGAAGGTTGCTGGGGCTCCATGCAAACCGAAGGGTAGGCAGATGTACTGAAACAACCCTTCTGGTGTGGCAAACGCAGTCTTTTCTTTCGCGCTCTCTGTAAGGGGAACCTGCCAGTAGCCTTTAGTAAGGTCGAGAGTGGAAAAGTACCTGGCATGACCCAGTCTCTCAATTAACTCGTCCACTCTTGGCATTGGGTATGCGTCAAATTTTGACACGACATTTAGCTTCCGGAAGTCGTTACAGAAGCGCAGAGAGCCATCAGGTTTTGGTATCAGCACGATAGGGCTGGACCATTCGCTTTTCAACTCCTCAATTACTCCGAGGTCTAGCATTTTCTTGACCTCCTCTGAGATGGCTCGTCTGCGGGCTTCTGGAACCCTGTACGGTTTCAACTGAACCTTTACCCCTGGTTCAGTTATAATGTCGTGTTTTATGACACCAGTACGTCCTGGTATATCGGAGAACACATCTGAATTACGTTGTATATATTCCCTCGACTCTTGTTGTTGGGATTTGGACAGGGACCCTGATACACACACCTCTGGGACCGCCCCATGGGGGGTGCTCACTGCAGTCAGGGCTTCTCTGTCCTTCCATGGCTTAATTAGGTTTACATGGTACAACTGTTCTGGTTTCCGCCTACCTGGCTGGTATACCTTATAATTTACCTCTCGGACTTTCTCAATTATTTCGTAGGGCCCTTGCCATTTTGCTAGGATTTTACTTTCCAGGGTGGGCACCAACACTAGTACCCGATCCCCAGGGTTGAAGGTTCTCACCTTGGCGGACCTGTTATATACCCGGCTTTGGGCTTCTTGAGCCTGCTGTAAATGTTCTCTAACAATGGGCATGACCGCCGCAATTCGATCTTGCATCAGGGAGATGTGTTCAATAACACTCCTGTAGGGGGTGGACTCGTGCTCCCAGGTCTCCTTAGCTACATCAAGGAGCCCTCGGGGATGTCTACCATAAACTAATTCAAAGGGAGAGAACCCAGTGGAGGATTGTGGGACTTCACGGATTGAGAACATTAAATATGGCAGCAGACAGTCCCAGTCCTTCCCATCCTTATTGACTACCCTTTTTAGCATGATTTTTAGGGTCTTATTAAATCTCTCAACAAGACCATCCGTCTGTGGGTGGTACACAGACGTCGGTAAGTGCTTAATATTCAGCAGCTTACACAATTCCTTCATGACCTTTGACATAAAGGGGGTTCCTTGGTCCGTCAGGATCTCTTTTGGTATGCCCGTGCGGGAGAACATGTGAAGTAGTTCCTTTGCAATACCCTTGGATGACGTATTGCATAAAGGAACGGCTTCGGGGTAACGGGTGGCATAGTCTACAACCACTAATATATGTTGGTGACCCCGGGCAGACTTTACCAAGGGCCCAACTAGGTCCATAGCGATCCACTCGAACGGCACCTCTATGATGGGCAAGGGCACTAAGGGGCTCCGGTAATGGGGCATAGGAGCTGTTATTTGACACTCCGGGCATGACTCACAGTAACGTTTTACATCACCATGTACCCCAGGCCAGAAAAAACGCTGAAAGATGCGTTCCTTAGTCTTTTCGCTCCCGAGATGACCTCCCAGCACATGCTTGTGCGCCAGATCTAAGACCATCCTGCTTTAAGACTGAGGTACCACCAGCTGTTCCACAACCTCCCCACGGACCTTGTCAACCTGATACAACAATTCTTGGTTGACTGCAAGGTGTGGAAACACAGTATCAGCCCCTGGGAATTGAGGCTCCCCATTTATCACTTTAACATTTTCCCTAGCTTTTACTAAGGTGGGGTCTCGGAGCTGCTCAGTTCCGAAATTGGCACGTGAGACCTCTAAGTCAGGCATAGCAACCACTTCATCCTGTACCTCCGTCTCACCCGCCAATACCGTTAAGGGAAAGTTATCCCCATCTTCTTGGGTCACCCCTACTGCTGGAACCGTACCCTCAGGGTCAAACGGTTCGGGACACATCATACACATTTGCATCATCATGAACCTTATTTGCAGATGACCCTCGGTGTCGCCACAAGTCCCAAAATAGGGGAAAGTCTCTCCCGAGGATCACGGTGTGCATTAAGGATTTTACGACGCTCACCTCATGGGTGGCAAGTCCACACGGAGTATCAAGTCGTACAAGGGCAATAGGATACTCCTTGGTGTCCCCATGCACACAAACAACCCCCATGCGACGGCTGGTGAAGGTTGTGGGATCGATCAGGCTGGAGTGCACCAGCGTAACCAAGCTCCCTGAGTCCAGTAGAGCTGTCACCGCAAAGTCATTCACCTTTAGGTGACATAATGGTCGATCAGTCTCTGACACAGTCTCTGCAGGACACACTGGCCATGCGAACATCGACCTCCGCCGGGCAGAGTCACCGTCCATTGGTTCCACGGTAAGTGGACAGTTGGCAGCAAGATGCCCGGGCTCATGACAGCGCCAACATCATATGGAGGCCCGGTCTCCTTGGGGTTCTACCCGGGACCCGAATGTCCATTTGGGGCTCCTCCTCTGCCCCAAACGATCCCCCTCTGAGCCGCCTCCCCTTGGGACACTTTTGACACCCCTTGCATATGGAACAGTCTTACCAGGGGCTCCAGCCGACTTGCTGTTCCTGGGGTTGGAACGTCCAGGAGGCACGGCTTGCAGTAAGTTCTCCGTGGCTTTATACCTCTCGTCGAGGCTCACGAGTTGGTCCACGTCCTGGGGACCTCCTTGTCCCACCCAGTGCTGGATTGCGGGGGGCAACGAGCGTATAAACTTATCCAGGACCACTTTCTGCATGATCTCTGCCGGGGACGACTCCTCCGGCTGCAGCCACTTTCTCACCAGGTGGAACAGGTCGTACATCTGGGAGCGAGCTAGCAGGTGGTCAGCAAAAGTCCAGGCATGTACGCGTCGGGCCCGCACATGGGTGTCCACGCCCAAGCGTGCCAGGATCTCACCTTTGAGCTTAACATAGTTCTTGGCATCCTGCTCACCGAGGTCAAAGTAGGCCTTTTGGGGTTCTCCTGTCAGGAAAGGCGCTACTACCTCCGCCCACTGAGGCGCTGGTAATTTCTCCCTCTCGGCCACTCTCTCAAAGGCCGCAAGATAGGCCTCGATGTCATCGGTGGCCGTCATCTTCTGTAGGGCCGCCTGTACCGCGGTACGGGTGGTGGGGAGCGAACCAGACGACCTCTGCACACTTTGTGCCAGGAGAGCATTAGTCTCGGCCTGAGCTCTCATGGCCTCCTCATGGATCTTTTGCTGGATTGCCAACGCTTGCTGTTGCTGCACGTTCATTTTTACCAGCTGCTTTATCAGTTCCTCCATCTTGGCAGCATCTGATGGCTGTGCCACTGCAGCTTTCACCCAGGACCTGGGGGTTACAGCACTCTCCCGTCAATCTCAGTTGGGCGGTTGCCCTTAGCAACGGTTCTCCAGCTGCTGCAGCAAAATGTCCATTAATTGGTGTATGTCTCTTTAAGACCGCTGCCCGCATCCAAACACCATATGTAAGGGATTAGCGTTTAGGATCGGTAGCAACCTGGGCATAAGCAGTCAGAGACAGTGACACTTGCGATAAAGTCTTTAGTCCAGGCTTTGCCTTGGTTTATTTCCAAGCAAACAAAGGAAAATACAGGCCTTAACATCAGGCAAACATAAAGGAAATCCTGCTCGTCTGAGCACTTACTAAACATGTAGCGTTCCTGTCTACACACTGGTAATCAAAATGGCTCCTGCACACAGCCAGCCAGGACTCTCAGACCTGCAGAGGTCTCAGCTCCCTCCTGGGCCCTGTAGGTCCAGGCTTTATATGGCCTGGTACCAGCCCCACCTGGTACGTGGGAGTGACCATCCCACCCTTCGCTTTGGTCACTCCAGGAAAAGCCGTGGCTTGGAGCCACTTACTTACTACACCGTGTCAGTAACTTAATGTTACTGACACCATACTGCTGGCTTCCTCCACCGAGCCCAGGCTGCTCGGTGGCACGTATCTGCCCAAGCGCTCCCCAAGGCCTCATAGGAGAGCATCCTAGGCGACACATACCTGCCCTCTAGCACCTTGCCGGTCACCGTCTCACAAAGGGTAGGTTCATGGAATATATAGGGTATGTTTCTACGTGGCATAGAACACTGCGGATCATCCACCAGTAAGTTGTAACTAATGAACTGTGTTTTTAGGGGTCATTGGTTATACTAAATAAAAGAATCAAAATCATAAAACAAAAATACATGTTTAGTATTGCTGCATCCATAAAAGTCAGATCTATCATAGTAATTCATTATTTACCCCACACGGTGAACGTCGTCTCCAAGAAAAAAGGCAATAAAAAGTGAGCAAAAAGTCGTATGTGTTCCAAAATGGTACTAACACAAACTACAGGACGTCCTGCTAGAAAAGTAATTTTTTTTAAAATTAAATGTCTTTTGAAAAAAATAATAGTACAGCAAAAAAAATCTACATAAGTTTGGAATCGTAGTAATCGTACTGACTCATAGAGTAAAGTTATTATGTCATTTTTGTTGCAGTTTGTGTGCTGTAGAAACAAGATGCACCAAAAGATGGCAGAAATTTATTTAACTACACTTAGAACTTTTTAAAGTTTTTCAATACATTATATGGTACATTAAATAGTACAATGGAAAAATACAACTTGTCCCGCAAAAAAACAAGCCTTCATACAGCTACATTGATGAATGAACAAAATAGTTACGATTTTTTATAACAAAAAAAATGCTTGGTCTCTAAGGGGTTAAATAACTTGATTTGTGAGAAAATGAGATGTGCTAGCTATTATTCCGTTTTACCAGTGTAATCAGCATGTTTTCTTTTGTTAGAAACCTTTCAATTACTTTCTGTTACGAAGATTTTTTTACAAATTTGTTGCACAGTGTTATCATTCAGTTTAAATGCATGAACTACTGAATGATCAACAATAAAACAGTTCGGCCATCTTTTGTTTGTCTAGGCCCTAAGAGTCGCTCTGAGGCCTCAGTCACACGGGCGCATCGGCACCCGTACACAGGCGCCAATGCGCCCGTGTGACTGACACCAGCAGACAGACGTACCTGCAGACGGCCTTCTCTCTGCAGCGCTGGAGGAAAGAACATGTGACCGGCTTCATTGCCGGTCATGTGTTCTTTCCTCCGGCACTGCAGAGAGACGGCCGTCTGCAGGTACGTCCGTCTCCTTTCTGCAGTCACACGGGCTCGTCGACGCCGGTGTACGGGTGCCGATGCGCCCATGTGACTGAGGCCTGAGGACAAAGCATTCATCCTCACATTTTGAAGGTCAAAACATTTTATCTGTTGATGTGAGTATTAAGCTTTTCACTGGCACCATTTTGGGGTACATAGAATTTATTGATCCACTTTTATTATTCTGGAGAGAAATGAAAAAAAACAATTCCACCATTTTTAAAAATTTATAATGCACACCATTCACAAGGAAGCATAATATCTTTGAATACAGCAAAGGTAAATGACTAAGAAAATAGCAACTCTAGAACAGTTTTTTCATCTTTTTATGGCCTTCACCATGAAGACTACATAACAACTTAGTCTTATAGTATGGATCATTATATATTTTTTTATGCTTGTTCTACATACAATTTTATTTTTTCATATTATTGAGTTTACTGTAAATAAAATCATGTGTTTTTTTGTATATTGAGGATGGAATATACATTTCATGTGCCCATTTGTTACGACCTAATTTTCACTGCTGGCCAACTTGTAAAATGATTCATCTCTACTACATATTATATTTTATGCAATTCTTACCATCTGTTCTTCATCTCACTGCCTCATAAGTTAAGATTTATTACAAGGGAGAATTTAAATTTTAAAATGTAACACAACAGAAACACTACATTCTCAAGGTCTATCAACAAATTACCACATTTGGTATTCTAATATGCGCCACATCAACAAAAATTTAAGGACAACAACTAACAGAGTTCTTCAGAAAGTTACCGTATTGAGTATTCAATTGATTCCCTTTGATATTTTCTTAATATCAAAGGGAATTAATTTCTTGTTGTCTTGACCCTCCTTGTAAGAGTGTTGTCTCTCTCAGGTCCTCATGTTATAAAGAGCTGCTTTCTACCACATCCATGAATTATATGGTCTGATCGTTGGGGGCTATCTAAAGCCGGACCTAAAGCAATCAGCCTCGTCAAAGAAATATGTCCCTGCATGGTCTGGTACTGGCTGCACTAATTGAACAGTGTCAGAGTGTAGAAGGACAAACCCCTAACTGTCAATTTATTCCTAATTTTTCCAAGAGAAATAATAGCAAAATGACGCAACTTAAACCTCATGTCCATGGGTGAATTGGATTCCACATACGGAAGCCCACAGCGGAACCTGACCCTGCCCACGTCCGAGAACACTGCTCACCCATCTTGATCTTCTGTTCTCCACTGCGGATGTGTGCGGAATTCGCCTCATATGCACAGTGGAGTTTTTTTTTTTTTTGTTCAAACTTCTGCTTTCCTGCAGAATTTGCAGACAGGCTGTGCATCAGATGGCTTCCATTGACTTCAAAGGAAGCCATCCGTGTGGGAACCGCACTGAAATGGAGTATGCCGTGATTTGTTTTCCGGACTAAGGCTGGGTTTACATGGAGCGGATTTGCCGCGGAAATTTTGTGCGGAATTTCGCCGCGGCAAATCCGCATGCGGCCGCTAATCCCGGGATTAGCCAGACATGAGAAATCTCATCCACACAGGACGGCAAATCTGTTGCGGCTAAGCAGTCAGAAGCTGCCGCGGCACAAATTTGCCAACCGCAGCATGTCCATTTTTTTTCCCGCTGCGGACGCGCTCTTCTCTAGGGGAGCGCCGGCCGCAGCAGAAGAGCAAGCGGCCGGGCCGCTTCAAAGCTGCCACGGGTTTTGCAGCAGCCGTTCTCCCGGCGGAAATCTCACAGTTTTTCGCTGCGGCCAAACCGTAAGATTTCCGCCGAGCATCCACCCTGTGAGAACCCAGCCTAAAAGGTCTGCAAAACAGATCTGCATGCTTTAATTCAGCTACGGACGCCCATGTTTCTCTGTGGGCATCTTGAGCTGCGGATCGTCCATGCGGGTGTCTCAATTCAAGTCCGCCCGTGGACAGAGGGCCTTAAAGCAGTAGGAACAGGTGATCCAGCATTGTTATTTTAGTGAGAGGATGAGCCCTTTTTAAGACATTCCTTCAAAGGTTAGATTAATTAAAATACAGCTTCACCTATTTAACTCCTCTAGTACAGAATGTTGTCAGTTGAAGTAGCTGTTACTATTCCTTTAAAAAGAAATTGGGAGACCCTACACACCGATTGGACAATATATGTCTGTATAAAAGATGCGATCGACAACAAATGAGCATTTGCTGGGCATGTATACATGGGGAAATGATTGGAAAGGAAAAATACTACAAATGACCATTCATACAATAATTAGCCTATATAAAAAGGCTTCAAATGGTATTTTCCAGAACTATACAATTGGAGACCTATCTGACATGCATGATCCCTGACAATCATCTGTTCTTTAGAACCACTCTTTCCCAGAAGTAGCATAGCTCGGTACACTATGCAGTGGAACTCTGTAGACCTTGATGTGCCATAGAGGTCCTCTGCAGTTTATAGAACTATGCTATTTCCTGCTATTTCAGGCTGACATCAGCTCTGGCAACCCAGCTGATCATCAGACTCCTGATGATTTGATATTGATGACTTGTCCTCAGGATATCATAGGTTACCAAAAGCATAGTTCTAACAGTTTTGTCCAAATACCATATAGGGGTGCTATTCTAATGGCTCTATCTCCTCCTAGAACTAGGGCTTCAGTTGCAGTTTTGGTACTGCTTGAAAAACAAGACCCTTTAGCTTTCAAATATGATCAAAAGTGCAGTAGTACCTGTGTTCTAAGTAGAGAAAGAGCAGGTTAAAGTGGGAATTGCATATAATAAACTTGCAGCTGCTATCAATTCAGCCCTTTCAAAGAAGAAGAGGAGGCAGCAGGGAATGACCAGGGAGAGGAGAAGGATCTGTCAGTATCCTGTCTGCTCTGCAAGGGTGCATTCACGTGGGTGAGAAAATCGTGCAAGGGTTGTACATTGTGAGGCGCACAAAACTTGCATAAAAATACAAGCCATTATTTGCAATAAGTGTATTTACATGGGTAGTTTTTCTCTCAAAGTGTAATGAAAACAAAGATCTGGTACGGTGTTAGCCAGTAGAGCAAAATGTGATTGTTCCCAGCAAGAGAAACCAAGTAATCTTGTAGATATGATACCTTTTAATGGCTAACAAAAATACATGATGTAATAATAGCGAGCTTGCGAACCGACGCAGGGTTCTTCTTCAGACTTATGGAAGGGTGGTTTCAAGTCACAAAACCACAGAAGAATTTGGGAATATAAATTGATAACAACCTTTGACACGCTGAATACTGGGTTAAATTATTCCCCAGGATTTATGCGTGAATGGGAAGTGTGAGACTTGATTGCACAGATAAGACCCCCATCAACAGTAATTCAGGGACCATAAACTTTCACTCCCTTATCAGTGTTTAGCTAAAAACGTCTGTGTACCTCTTGTAGCATTCCTGGCCTGCCCCGCCCTCCCCCCCCCCCTTCAGTAATTTAGGGACCATAAAACTTTCACTCCGCGAACCAATCACATCCATATCTAAGCCTTGTCATAAGTATGTATGTTATAAGTGTGTATAAATATCCATGCCTCTTCAGATCCAATGCATAAGTCTGAAGAAGAACCCTGCGTTGTTTCGGAAGCTCGCTATTATTGCATCATGTATTTTTGTTAGCCATTAAAAGGTATCATACAATACAAGATTACGTGGTTTCTCTTGCTGGGAACAAGCACATTTTTCTTAAAGTGATGCCACAAAACAGAAAAATTGCAGCATGTTCTATTGTTGTGTGACTATCGCACGGGATTAGAGCGTTCAGATGTGTGGTCCCTGAACATCGAACAGTACGCAGATGGAATATCTGTGTACTATGCTATGTGAGTTCGTGCAGGAGGATGTTGGATGAGACTCACTGTCACCCATTTGAATACATGTTAAGGCTTCATATCACCCCAAGGAAAGTGTAACATTAAACTTTTGAAACCTTACAATAAAGCTATCATGTTTAAACTTCAGGGAACAATGTAAAAATAAATCGCAAATAACAATAACCAAATTGCAGTTTTTTTTGCATCCCTTCAAAAAAAACCCCACAAAAAGTCATTCGACATATCATATGTACCACAAAATGGTTCCTACAAAAATGAAAACTCGTCCTGTAAAATACAAGATCTCATACTACATGTGATGCAAATATAATTGGCTATTTGTAGCACTCCATCTTGTATATAGAGTCTTATGAAACAGTATTCCATGATTATACTGAGCAAAGAGGGTTAGCAAAACATAAATGACACTGTGAACAGGAGACATGGAAGGTTCAGTGGTTGATATTTCGCAAAATTTCAATAATCTGGAATTTTAAGAACTCTGTCTAATCCGGAAAATTGTGTAATACTGCATAAAACATTTTTATTTTTTAAAAAAGGATGTTTTGAATGACTTTATTGAGATCCCAGGTTGGGAGCAGGCTCCCTATAATACTTTGGCTACTGAGTGGTCAAAATGTGTGGGTTTAAGTGAATCATGGGAAAAGTGTTTGAAGGATGCTGAACCACTGAATGTGGTGGCGTGTTTGCAAAATGTAAAATTGAGGAAAGAAAAGGATTTTATGATTGTGTGCAGAAGTGGTTGGATGTTGTTAGCAGCCTATCGTATACAACGAGAAAAGAAAGAGCGAATGTAGGCGCAAGAATTAAAAAAGCAGTTGTGTAATGCACAGAGTGCACTGAATATCGCACAATGTCAGAACTGGTTGATTATAGATAAAGCAGATCAATACAGTACAATTGCAGAAAAGGCAGCAGTTAGGGTTGCATGATATAAATACCATAAACGAAGAGGGAGAGTAAATAAGAAAAAGGTTCATACTTTAGTGACCAAGGCGGGAATTAATTAAGATCCAGGTAAGTGGGATGGAGATATTTGGAACTCTTCCTCGGATGAATATGAGCATTTCTTGGATCTCGCTGAGGAAGATGAATAGTTTAATGAGCATAGAGAAATTGATCCGCCTCCTATAAAAGCAAATACAGTAATGAGGAGCAAAATGGTGAATAGTCCACAAGGACAGGTGAATAGCGATATAGTAGAAGATTTTTGGCAATAAGAAACAATGGATCTTATTAGTAGGTTTCAGCAGAAGTCAGGAGAAAGTTGAATAGCTTGGATGGTACAGCTGTATGATCAGGGAGCGTCAGGGGTTAACTTGGATGCACAGAATGAGAAAAAATTTATCACCCTTAAAGTACCTAAGTATGACAGCTGAGTTATGTGCTGGCTATATTTACTTGAGACATACATAGTAACAAAGTGTGTAAGGCTGAAAGACATATGTACATCCAATTCAGCCTATTATCCTGCAATGTTGATCCAGAGTAAGAAGCCAATTTTTTTTCATTTTAGGGGAAAAAAATCCTTCCCATCTCCAAATCTGGCAGCCAGAATAATTCCTGGATCACCAATCTTTCTGAAGTAATCTATAGATTATGTAATATTATTACATTCAAGAAAGGTGTCAGGCGCCTCTTAACTCTTTTAGTAAGTTTGCCATCACCCCCTCCTCGGGCACAGAGTCCCATAGTCTTTACAGTAAAAAAAACCCTTCTATGTTGGTGTAGAAACCACCTTTCCTCTACATGTAGAGGGTGCCCCCTTGTTATAGTCACAGTCCTAGGTATAAATAGATGGGAAAGATCTCTGTATTGTCCTCTGATATATTAATACATGTTTTTAGGTCACCTCTGAACCATCTTTTTTCTAAACTAAACAACCCCAAATTTCATAACCTCTCTGGGTATTGTAATCCTCCCATTCCATGTATTTAACTTAGTTACCCGTCTTTGTACCCGCTCTACACAATATTCCATGTGTGGTCTGCTCAGTGACTTGTAAAGAGGAAGAGCAATGTTCTCATCATGTGCTCCTATACCTCTTTTGATGCATCCCATGATCCTATTTGCCTTGTCAGCAGCTGCCTGACACTGACACTTCAATTAATTTTACCTTTAACTAAAGTCTCCAAGTTTTTTTCCATGTCCGTTTAACCCAGTGCTTTCCCATTTAAAAACCTACAATAGAAAAAGTATTTTCAGGATGGTTCAGTTTTAATGGGACTTATAAGTGTTCAACATAAACATCTAGGAGTGTAACAATGTAGACCAATTTTAAACATAGCATAGCCATAACTTTCAAAAAGCATTAATGATTTAATCACCATATTTCACAGACTATTATCCACATTATCAGAAAATGTAGACGCTTTATGTAATGAACTAGCTAATTGTTGGTCTTTGAACCATATGATCCACTTGTAATTGCCTCTAAGGAAAGTTTAATTGAAAAATTGAAAGCATAAAATATCAGGCTTTGTAAGTCAATAACCTCACCCCGTCTATAGAAATAAGAGAAAATACTGTCAATCTAACACTATAGTATGATATATAATTATACTGGTATTAAAGTCCTCCAAATCCAGCTGCTCCATTTCTCTTGGGCAATTCAGCATTTATTGTGTACATTCAATGGTTATAAGGCTTATATGTTTATTTAAATGAATAAGCTGCCATGTGTACATAATAATCACCTTAATTTATATAATACATGCATATTATGCAGCATTTTACATGACTTGATATTGGGTTCTGTCTAGAGATGAGCGAACGTTCTCGTTAAGGGCGATTTCGCAATCGAGCATTGCTATTTTCGAGTACCTGGCTACTCGGGTGAAAGGATTCGGGGGGCGCCGGGGGTGAGCGGGGGGTTGCAGAGAGGAGTGGGGGGGAGAGAGAGAGAGCTCCCCCTGTTCCCCACTGCTAGCCCCGCTCCACCACGCCGCCCCCTGCCCCCCTGAATCTTTTCACCCAAGTAGCTAGGTACTCGAAAATAGCGATGCTCGATTGCGAAATCACCCTTAACGAGTACGTTCGCTCATCTCTAGTTCTGTCCCTTTCGGAACTAACAATCTATATTCACCTAGTTTGGGGATATGTTTCTGGCACCCTTGACTAGTTTAACGGAAGACATTACAAAACTAGCAGTGCCTCACCACAGAATCTGTAGATAGGGCCAAGGTGTGTCCATATGACTGTGTGTTTGGCACTTTTGGGGAGTTGCATAGTAAATGTAAGAGAGACAGTGAGACCTGCTGTAAGCCTTGGCAGAGGTCTTGGCCTACTCATCCACTGAGAGGCATGCTAGTGGGCATAGAGGAGATGATAGAGGCCAGAACAGTGACTGAAACCTTGGAGGAGTCGAGCTCAGGAAACCACCATATAGGAACATAATGAGAGAGAGAGAGAAATCTAGAGAAAGTGAGATGGTTCCTGGAATTGGAAACCCTCAAAAAAGGTGGGCAAGGGTAGAAAAAAATCCATGAAAGGTACTAATGTGGCAGCCAGTGTGACCCATAGAGGTGCACAGATACTTGTATCTTTAAGGTGGATGGTGCACTCTCATGTGTAGTGTGTTCGTATGGAAGGCTATGGCCCCTCGAAGAATGATATTAGCACAATAGGAAAAAGCTATTTAGTCTGCAGAGTTGAAACCTCCAACCCTAGTATATGAACCATTCTGTAGTCATGCCAAGAGTGTGGAATAAAACTGTTAACATGCAAAGGCAATGTCTTGCTCGGCAGCCCTCCTTATAAACAAACATCAAAACTGGCCTTTGAAATTAGTTATAATGAAGTTTTAAATAACATAAGACCATTTATACAAAATTGTGAAAATGTTTGACTTGTAAACAGCAATTGACTTCTAAACCATGGACAGATTTAATTGCTACTTCGTTTCATACAGCACCTCCACTTTGTGAGTCATTAAATCAGTCTTTAGAAAGCATAATAATGAAACAAAAGATCTGTCAGTACGTAGACTGCATTTCTGGTGGCAAATATAATTTTTGCTGGTGATGTCACTCCAGTAAATTTGAAATCTTTGCTCAGAATTACAGATTTGGACTGCAACAAAATAAAAACATTCTTGTCTTTGCCATGTTGTGTCCAACTGTAACTGGTACTTTGCTTCAAATGATCCAGTTTGTATTTACCTCCCTGAGGAACAGAGGTAAAAGGGCACAACATGTGAAAATTGATAGAAGAAAGTTGTAGCAGCCAAAATTACATTGTGTTGCCTCAAGTTAAAAACAATCTCCCAGTCTATCTCCAGCTGACATATAAGGTCAGCTTGATGATACTGATTATTAAAAAAAATAGGAATAATACATATATAATTTCCATATCCAGAGTGTCTTAGATAAAATAAAATATAAACCAGAGCACTGCAGCAAGAAAAGATGTGCCCAATGTTTATTATCACGCAAAGGGTACAGTTATATACTCTTTGCGTAATGATTAATAATCTTTATTTGTATAGCACCAACTTATTCTGCAGCCCTTTCAAAGCGCAGGGGAACACAAACAATACGACAATTGCATGTGGTATTCAATTGCTTAGAAACAAACAGATGGGGAAAATACGAAGGTACAGGGGCAGGAGATGTACATGATGGGCAAAGTCTGAGTGGCAGAGGGCATGTTGTGGGGGGTTGGATAGTGAGGGATTAGGTCAGAAGACTTGGTATGCTTTGAAGAGGTGCATTTTTAAGGTGCGTCTGAAGTTCCATGCATTAGGGATTGTCCGGATGTTTTGCGGTAGTGCGTTCCAGAGGACCGGTGCTGCACTGGAAGAGTCTTGGAGGCGAGCATGTGGGGTTCGTATTAGAGGGGTGTTTAGTCTTAGTGTGTTAGCAGATCAGAGTGTGTGGGCTGGGTAATGTATGGACAGGAAGAAAGCGATGTACGATGGCATGGCTTGGAGAGCTTTGCGGGTCAGGGTGATGAGTTTGAATTGAGTTCTGTAATGGATGAGCGGCCAGTTTGGTGACTAGCATAGTGCAGAGGCATCTGAGAAATGTCTGGATAGGAAGATGACTGTTGCATTTAATATGGGAGAGTCTGGTGTGGGGAAGGCCGATGAGCAGCTTGTTGCAGTTGTCAAGTCGGGAATGGATGAAGGTGACGAGTGTCTTTAGCATGTCCATGCTGAGAAACCGACAGATTTTAGCAATATTTCTGAGGTGCAGGTGGCATTTTTGGTCCAGAGATTGGATTTGGGGGGTAAAGAAGAGGTCAGAGTCCAGTGTGATCCCAAGATAGGAGGCATGCTGTCTGGGTGTTATGATCATACCAGATACTGATATGGAGATGTTGGGGAAGGTCAGCTGGCAGAAGGCAGAAAGACAAGAAGGCCAATTTTTGAGAGGTTTAGTCTGAGAAACGGGGAGGACATAGTATTAGAGACAGTGGACAGTCATGATTTTATCGGAATGGTGCTAAGATATCACAGGTAGAGGTGTATAGGTTGTCCGCATAT
The DNA here is from genome assembly GCF_035609145.1 of Eleutherodactylus coqui. Lineage (NCBI taxonomy): Eukaryota > Metazoa > Chordata > Amphibia > Anura > Eleutherodactylidae > Eleutherodactylus > Eleutherodactylus coqui. The sequence goes on from NC_089842.1 coordinate 65,480,036, forward strand.
AAATGATATTGGAGGCCAAATCTGCAGATAGATTGCTGTGTAGATAGAAAAGAGGAGGGGCTGAGGACCAAGCCTTGGAGTCCCCAACTGTGAGGGGAAGTGGGGAGGAGATAGAGCAAGTGAAGGAGAAACTGAATTGATTGGTCATAGAGCTGGAAGGAGAACCAGGAAAGAGCAGTGTCTTTTAGGCTTATAGAGCAAAGCATAGAGAGGAGGAGGTCATGATTAACAGTGTCATACACAGCCGAGAGGTCAAGGAGGATTAGTAGGGAGTGGTCGCCTATCAACTTTGCCATCAGGTCGTTTGATACTTTTGTGAGGGTGGTTTTGGTTGAGTATAGGGGGTGGAAGCTGGACTGGAGGGGGTCGAGGAGAGAGTTATCAGAGAGAAAGCATGTGAGGTGGGAGTAAACCAGGCATTCTAGTAATTTGGAGATGAATAGCAAGTTTGAGATGGGACAGTAGTTGGCAGCATCGGTTGGATCAAGGGTCAGTTTCTTTAGCAGAGAGGATATGATGAAGTGTTTGAATGAGGAGGTGAAAATGCCAGAGGTCAGGAAGAGGTTGAAGATAGTGGTGAGGTGGGGAAAGGGACAGAAGGAGGTGTAAGGAAAGAGGGTTGCGAGTGCAGATGGTGGGGCAAGCAGACGAAAATAGTCTGGAGACATCTTCCTCTGTTGTTGATTCTTGTATAGATAGTGAGTGGCTGCAGTGCTGAAGAGACCAGGATCAGGGCTAGCCGTGCAATGTTCCGTGATTTCTTTTCGGATGTTTTTGATTTTTTTTTTTAATTGACAGCTAGCACTGAGATCCATCATAGGGGCTGGTTCTTTAAGGCTGTGGAGGGAGTGGAAGGTATTGAAATGTTGTTTGCAGTTGTGGGATAATGAGGAGATGAGGGAGGTGAAAAAACCTTGTTTGGCATGGTGGAGGGTGAGGTTGTAGGTTTTGAGCATAAATTTAAAGTGGAGGATGTCTGCAGACTGTTTTGTTTTTCTTCATAGCCGTTCAGCACACCTGGAGCACTGCTGAATGAAGCGCGTTTGGGAAGTGAGCCAAAGTTTCTATGCTTTGAGGTGGACAGCTTGGGTCACACAAGGTGCTGCTTTATCCAGGGCATGTTTGAGGGGGGTGCAGTAGTGTGCAGCAGCCAGATTAGTGCATGAGAGGAGAGAGACGATGACAGAGAAGATTGTAAGGTTTCAGCAAATGGTTGGGTGTGGATGGTCTGGAGGTTCCTAGAGGTGTGATAGGTGGGAGGGTCTGAGCAAAAATGCTAGGGTGCCTAATGGAGAAGGAGAGGAAGTTGTGATCTGAGAGTGGGAGGGGGAAGTTTGTGAAGTGAGAGGCAGAGCAGACTAAGCAATAAACATTGGCTTAGTTCTTAGCACTAGACCTCATGCACATGGCCATAGAGCCTGCAGAACAGTGCACAGAGTCCATACTCCCCCCATGTCCTTCCATATAGCTCTAGTGTGATTCTACAAAGTGGAGCTGTAATCCAGCTGTCTCCATGAGCCTTTATGCTGTGTTGCCACACTGTGATAATTGTATGCACTTAAAACCTTGCCCACCATCAGCAGATAATGGCAACAATCTTGTCTGCATTATCACCAAGATTGTAAGTAGCGTTTTGAACGCAGCAGGGAAACTCAACCTTTGTCTTGCAACAATTAAGCGGGACTTGGTAACTGACTTGCCCAACATCTGAATAAAATTCCTATGATTGTGTGGTTTCCTCCAAGTACTGTGGATAATGTAAGTTTCAGATTGCTATAATGTAGTCACATATCATCTATACTACTGCTTCAATAGTCGGACCTGCTCACAGGCAAAACTTGAAGTTCCAGAGCCCCAATGCAATATCCATAACCTAGCTCCCCAACTATATTGCTTAATTTATAATTTAATTTATAGTTTCCCTAAGATTTCAGGGGTGGTGTGTGACTGCATCCCTGCATCTTCTAGCGTTCTACTAAACTGGACTTAGATCATCATAGAACTTTACTAGAGATGAGCGAACACCAAAATGTTCGGGTGTTCGTTATTCAGAACGAACTTCCCGCGATGTTCGAGGGTTCGTTTCGAACAACGAACCCCATTGAAGTCAATGGGCGACCAGAGCATTTTTGTATTTCGCCAATGCTCGCTAAGGTTTTCATGTGTGAAAATCTGGGCAATTCAAGAAAGTGATGGGAATGACACAGAAACGGATAGGGCAGGCGAGGGGCTACATGTTGGGCTGCATCTCAAGTTCCCAGGTCCCACTATTAAGCCACAATACCGGCAAGAGTGCCCCCCCCCCTCCCAACAACTTTTACTTCTGAAAAGCCCTCATTAGCATGGCATACCTTTGCTAAGCACCACACTAGCTACAACAAATCACAATCACTGCCTGGATGACACTCCGCTGCCACTTCTCCTGGGTTACATGCTGACCAACCGCCCCCCCCCTCCCCCCCACAGCGCACACCAAAGTGTCCCTGCGCAGCCTTCAGCTGCCCTCATGCCACGCCACACTCATGTCTATTTAGAAGTGCGTCTGCCATGAGGAGGAACCGCAGGCACACACTGCAGAGGGTTGGCATGGCTAGGCAGCGGCCCTCTTTAAAAGGGGCGGGGCGATAGCCCACAATGCTGTACAGAAGCAATGAGAAATAGAATCCTGTGCCACCGCCATCAGGAGCTGCACACGTGGGCATAGCAATGGGGAACCTATGTGCCACACACTATTCATTCTGTCAAGGTGTCTGCATGCCCCAGTCAGACTGGTAATATGTACCTTAACAGTAACCGCGTTGGTGGTAATGTGGTGGTGACTGCGGACCTAGTAGCACGGTTGTATTTTGTTGGTTTTCGGAATGCGGCCAGGATTAAGTGGGCCGTGGCGGGGGGATGGTGTGGGGGCTCTCTTGTTGTGTCGGTAAAGGTGAAATTCTTGGACTGCCACCAGACGAACCAATGCAAAGACATTTGCCAAGAATGTTTTCCCTGTTGGAGGAGGAGGGGGATGTTTTTGAGACACTACGTGTCCTCTCCACGTGTCCGTGGTTATATGCACCTTTACAGTAACCGCGTTGGTGGTAATGTGGTGGTGACTGCGGACCTAGTAGCACGGTTGTATTTTGTTGGTTTTCGGAATGCGGCCAGGATTAAGTGGGCCGTGGCGGGGGGATGGTGTGGGGGCTCTCTTGTTGTGTCGGTAAAGGTGAAATTCTTGGACTGCCACCAGACGAACCAATGCAAAGACATTTGCCAAGAATGTTTTCCCTGTTGGAGGAGGAAGGGGATGTTTTTGAGGCACTACGTGTCCTCTCCACGTGTCCGTGGTTATATGCACCTTTACAGTAACCGCGTTGGTGGTAATGTGGTGGTGACTGCGGACCTAGTAGCACGGTTGTATTTTGTTGGTTTTCGGTATGCGGCCAGGATTAAGTGGGCCGTGGCGGGGGGATGGTGTGGGGGCTCTCTTATTGTGTCGGTAAAGGTGAAATTCTTGGACTGCCACCAGACGAACCAATGCAAAGACATTTGCCAAGAATGTATTCCCTGTTGGAGGAGGAGGGGGATGTTTTTGAGGCACTACGTGTCCTCTCCACGTGTCCGTGGTTATATGCACCTTTACAGTAACCGCGTTGGTGGGAAATGGCCTCGCCGCCATCATGTCTTTGGGAAGCCTCTGTTTCCACACCCCAGAGACATACCATTAGCAGCGGTATAGGCAGAGCCCAGAATTCGTAACATTTCAGCCGTAGCATTAGGACAGGCCCCACTAACATATCACTAGCAGCATTATAGGAGGAGCGCAGTCTTCGTTCCATGTCAGCAATAGTAGCACTCAAGACAGGCCCCAGTAACAATTCCGAAGCAGCAGTATAGCGGGAGCGCAGTCTTCGTTCCATGTCAGCAGTAGTAGCACTCAAGACAGGCCCCAGTAACAATTCCGAAGCAGCAGTATAGCGGGAGCGCAGTCTTAGTTCCATTTCAGTAGCCTTAGTATAGCCAAGGCCCAAGTTACATTTATGTAGCTAAAGTGTAGGCCAACCCCACACACCTTTCTGTACCATGAGTGCAGGCGAAGAACATACAAATTGCTATGATTACACTGTAGGTGAGGGCCCCAAAAATTTGGTGTACCAACAGTACTAATGTACCTCAGTAAAAATTGGCCATGCCCAACCAAGATGGCAGGTGAATCGCTTTGGTTAATGTGGCTTAAGTGGTAACTAGGCCTGGAGGCAGCCCAGTGTAACGAAAAATTGGTTCAAGTTAAAGTTCCAACGCTTTTAAGCGCATTGAAACTTATAAAAATTGTTCAGAAAAATTATTTGAGTGAGCCTTGTGGCCCTAAGAAAAATTGCCCGTTCAGCGTGATTACGTGAGGTTTCAGGAGGAGGAGCAGGAGGAGGAGGAGGAATATTAGACACAGATTGATGAAGCAGAAATGTCCCCGTTTTGGATGGTGAGAGAGAACGTAGCTTCCATCCGCGGGTGCAGCCTACGTATTGCTTACGTATCGCTGCTGTCCGCTGGTGGAGAACAGAAGTCTGGGGAAATCCAGCCTTTGTTCATCTTGATGAGTGTTAGCCTGTCGGCACTGTCGGTTGACAAGCGGCTACGCTTATCTGTGATGATTCCCCCAGCCGCACTAAACACCCTCTCCGACAAGACGCTAGCCGCAGGACAAGCAAGCACCTCCAGGGCATACAGCGCTAGTTCAGGCCATGTGTCCAGCTTCGACACCCAGTAGTTGTAGGGGGCAGAGGCGTCACCGAGGATGGTCGTGCGATCCGCTATGTACTCCCTCACCATCCTTTTACAGTGCTCCCGCCGACTCAGCCGTGACTGGGGAGCGGTGACACAGTCTTGGTGGGGAGCCATAAAGCTGGCCAGGCCCTTAAAGACTGTTGCACTGCCTGGGATGTACATGCTGCTCGATCTACGCACATCCCCTGCTACCTTGCCCTCGGTACTGCGCCTTCTGCCACTAGCGCTGTCGGCTGGGAATTTTACCATCAGCTTGTCCGCAAGGGTCCTGTGGTATAGCAACACTCTCGAACCCCTTTCCTCTTTGGGAATGAGACTGGGAAGGTTCTCCTTATACCGTGGATCGAGCAGTGTGTACACCCAGTAATCCGTCGTGGCCAGAATGCGTGCAATGCGAGGGTCACGAGAAAGGCATCCTAACATGAAGTCAGCCATGTGTGCCAGGGTACCTGTACGCAACACATGGCTGTCTTCACTAGGAAGATCACTTTCAGGATCCTCCTCCTCCTCCTCCTCAGGCCATACACGCTGAAAGGATGACAGGCAATCAGCCGGTGTACCGTCAGCAGCGGGCCAAGCTGTCTCTTCCCCCTCCTCCTCATCCTCCTCATGCTCCTCCTCCTCCTCCTGTACGCGCTGAGAAATAGACAGGAGGGTGCCCTGACTATCCAGCGGCATACTGTCTTCCCCCGCCCCCGTTTCCGAGCGCAAAGCAGCTGCCTTTATGGTTTGCAGGGAATTTCTCAAGATGCATAGCAGAGGAATGGTGACGCTAATGATTGTAGCATCGCCGCTCACCACCTGGGTAGACTCCTCAAAATTACCAAGGACATGGCAGATGTCTGCCAACCAGGCCCACTCTTCTGAAAGGAATTGAGGAGGCTGACTCCCACTGCGCCGCCCATGTTGGAGTTGGTATTCGACTATAGCTCTACGCTGTTCATAGAGCCTGGCCAACATGTGGAGCGTAGAGTTCCACCGTGTGGGCACGTCGCACAGCAGTCGGTGCACTGGCAGCTTAAAGTGATGTTGCAGGGTGCGCAGGGTGGCAGCGTCCGTGTGGGACTTGCGGAAATGTGCGCAGAGCCGGCGCGCCTTTACGAGCAGGTCTGACAAGCGTGGGTAGCTTTTCAGAAAGCGCTGAACCACCAAATTAAAGACGTGGGCCAGGCATGGCACGTGCGTGAGGCTGCCGAGCTGCAGAGCCGCCACCAGGTTACGGCCGTTGTCACACACGACCATGCCCGGTTGGAGGCTCAGCGGCGCAAGCCAGCGGTCGGTCTGCTGTGTCAAACCCTGCAGCAGTTCGTGGGCCGTGTGCCTCTTATCGCCTAAGCTGAGTAGTTTCAGCACGGCCTGCTGACGCTTGCCCACCGCTGTGCTGCCACACCGCGCGAGACCGACTGCTGGCGACATGCTGCTGCTAACACATCTTGATTGCGAGACAGAGGAGGAGGAGGAGGAGGAGGGTGCTTTAGTGGAGGAAGCATACACCTCCACAGATACCACCACCGAGCTGGGGCCCGCAATTCTGGGGGTGGGTAGGACGTGAGCGGTCCCGGGCTCTGACTCTGTCCCAGCCTCCACTAAATTCACCCAATGTGCCGTCAGGGAGATGTAGTGGCCCTGCCCGCCTGTGCTTGTCCACGTGTCCGTAGTTAAGTGGACCGTGGCAGTAACCGCGTTGGTGAGGGCGCGTACAATGTTGCGGGAGACGTGGTCGTGCAGGGCTGGGACGGCACATCGGGAAAAGTAGTGGCGACTGGGAACTGAGTAGCGCGGGGCCGCCGCCTCCATGATACTTTTGAAGGACTCCGTTTCCACAACCCTAT